>NC_134174.1:13212084-14540643 GCF_964188355.1 Buteo buteo | reverse complement strand
CAGCTGTATGTCTACCTGTCAGTACGTGATTGTAATATTTATATCACCTCAGAGGACAGCAGAAGAGCAAATGCTTCCTAGATAAAATAGATTTTCCTCTACAAACACCTGAACAGTGAAATTTTCAGAATTAAAATTTTCCAAAAAAGCCAAATGTTTGTGTCAACATTAAAAACAGAGAAAGTACATGGATAAAAAAAGGTTTGAACAGGGCATAGGAAGAAAGAAGCTTAGATTTTATTCTTTTATTGGTGATGTTTTTTAAATGTGGGACTAGAGAGACCAAAAGGAATTAGAGAGGAAGGGCAGAGACCATGGCCTTAAAAAGGAAGCCATGAATTATAGGATGGGGTCTTGGACATTTCCTCATGTAAAGTGGCTCCTGGAAGCTCCAGTCCCAGTGGGGCCTTTAATCACTATGTGAAAGCAAGTAATATTAATTGAACATTTAGCATATGTATTCACTTGCAGTGAGCATCCATGCCAGTAAAACTTCACCACTCAAATGTTTATGAAAAGCAAACACTAGGTACAAATCAGCCCAAACTGAATTAGTTATTTGAAAGTATGAACTGATCAGAAAGAATTTTTCTGTAATGTTTGACTAATTTTTATTCACTGGAATAAGTCTAAACTTTCCTCAGGAAGGCAAACTGTCAGTATGCCCTTCCTTATCCAGCTGAGTTTTTGTAAGGGTAGCACGCCAATACAAGAACCACGTCTTGAAAAGACTCTTCAGAAATAAGAAAGGCTTGTTAGTCCCTTATGCAGAAATACATCTAGGTAAATTGCTTATTTTTAGCTTCCTGTGTTTTAAAAGCAGTGAGGAGAGGCAAAAAGTCTTTTTCTCTCCCATGCAGACAGCTAACAGGTATTCTTTGCTAGCCATACCCCTTGAAATAATTTGTAGAAGTAATTAGAGGAAAAGCTCTCTGAAGACTTAGATTCAGTATTCCCCAGATTTTCAACAACTAAAACCTTGAAAGTATCCACTTTTTTTTTACCAAGTTGTTCATTTTTATATCAAAATGTCCTAAAAGTAAAGTAACAGCTGTGCAATTTGCCATTGAAAAGTTTTTTTGTCTGAATTAGTTACTTTTTCCCTTCATTTCTCTTGTCTGTCAACTACACCTACAAAATCCAGCAACCGATCAGAGCTGCTAGAGTCCCTGGAAGCACTTCTGTTACCTTTGCTAGCCTTCTATCAGGCTTCATGATGAAATTTATTCATCCAGAAACTATTAATTGTCAATTATTGAGCTGAATCTTTTAGACTGGTGTGTCTCTAGGTGAATTTAGTGTATGTGTTAATTCACCCAGGCCACACATTAGCCCTCAGTTTATTTTCTGGTCAAGCCTCATGTACTAAATTGCACCTCAGACTTTTAGATGTCTGCATTTGAAGAAGAGAAATTCAGTAAGGATCAAAACTATAGCATCCTCATAACAAAGTCCTGGGTCAACACTGCACTATCCCCATAGTGAAGTCTCACTGTGCAGTGGCTCACATCACACAGCTTTTACGATGTCTCCACATTGACTGGAGAAAACCGTCATGCATTTAACTTTAGCAGAGAAAAACAAACAAATTTTTTTTCCAAAATAGAAGTTGTATTCAGAGGTTACAAGATTATTATAGGAGCCAGAGAACCAGTAGATCTGTTCTTGTGGGTAGAAATCTCTCTCACACTCATGAAGCAAAGGAGCCTTCTGAAAGCAAGATTTCATTCTGGCTGGCACAAGTGCAGCACCCTTCAGGGTCACTCCAATCACCCAGCTAAATGGAAAGAACTCAGAAAATTATTTAAGAGGGGAAAAAACCAGATGTGAAGTAACAACTCTATGTGGTAGCTCAAAATGTGTGCTGATCTGTTCTCTGATACCACAAAAATAACAAGAGCCTAGTTTGGGCTGCAGGTAACCACAAATGTTTCCTACTGATGATGCAATACCACTGCTTTAGCACTGAGAGAAGCCTGGTGACTCAGAATACACACAGTGCAGCACATGGTTTACAGACAAGCAGCCAGGACCCTGGGGACTCAGAGTCTACCTCCTACCACATGGAGTCAAAGACACAGTGTAACCTGGAGGATTTATCTCCAGACTCCTTTTCCTTCAAGTGGTAAATTCAATACCAGGTTTGCTAAATTTGCAATGGAATTCTGAATGCCATGGCTCACCTTGTGTAATCAGGTCAAATACAGTCTAAGTAGACAACAACTGTTTTGCTAGAGATTTCAGCTATGACCTTCACAGTCCCCCCATAACATCTGGAATCATATTAGGAAGTATTGAGTAAGTCCATCCACAAGTGACGGACTCTGTGGCTGGAATCACTTGAAGAGTTACCAAGACCTCAAGCAGAAGCAGGCATATATTATCAGCACATTTTCCTACCAGACAGGGTCATACAGGACCACTCAGGTGGCACAGAAGCACAGACTGATTTAAAAAACAAAACCAAATTGGGCTGAGATTTCCTAGAGTGAGTGTATCTACCCTTACAACTCCTCCTGTATGGATGATGCTGAGTCTAGTCTGGGCTTCAATCTGGAAGACAACTGGGGAGACAGCTTAAGGCGTTCAGAGATACTTGCAAGTGATAGGATTTTTCCTGATAATCATACACACAACACAAAATTGTGCTTCTTCTAGTCAAAACAAAATGCAGATTTTCATCCCATGATTGCTAGTTAGAATTGTGAGCCTACTCTTTTTTCTCACAAACCATCCCATTAACCTGAACAGTGCTATTTATATCTCTGCAAGGCTTACTAGTGTGAGTAAGAGTTGCTGGATTAGGCTGTGTTTGGAGTGTGATTTTTATTTTAGGTGCGTGGGAGCAGAGTCCTGAGATTGCACAGAGACATGTTAGTGTGAAATGCTAAGGCAAGAGCATCCGCTGAGCCCTGTGAAAAGCAGATAAAGAAGGGAGAGAGAGAGAGGATGAATGGGCTGAACGATAAAATAGTCTCATAACAAGCCCCAGACATTTGAATATTTATTTTGAATTATTCTGGTTTTGATAGACCCCAAAGAGCACTTTTAAGTGCTTAATTTGCTTTGCTCCATTGATTTTAATTAATCTTGCCCTAGGCTTTCAAACTTGATGAGCATGGAGAACTTCAGGGTAAAAAAAAAAAAAAAAAAAGCAGCCTGCTTCCTCACCGTATAATATTCCTTAACCAACTCACAGCATGGGCAACCTGCCACACACAGCGGTGGGCATCTGCCAGCTCCGGACATGAGCACTCATCACGCCATAGGCACTACCCTTGTAGGTAGGGTTACTACCTTCACGGGCTGAATTTAAAGCAGAAGACAAATATCTAATACTGAAGGCTTCTGGATGGATGGAGCTGATCCAGTTCCTCCTCCAGACAACAAAACATCAAATACCTGACTGAAGGCTCTGTGTCAGAGGCACAAGGCAATCACAGAATCATTGAATGGTTTGGGTTGGAAAGGACCTTTAAAGATCATCTAGTTCCAACCCCCCTGTAATGACCAGGGACATCTTCAACTAGATCAGGTTGCTCAGAGCCCTGTGCAACCTGACCTTGAATGTTTCCAGGGATGGGGCATCTACCACCTCTCTGGGCAACCTGTTCCAGCGTTTCACCACCCTCACTGTAGAAAATTTCTCCCTTGTATCTAATCTAAATCTACCCTCTTTCAGTTTAAAACCCTTACCCATTGTCCTATCACTACAGGCCCTACTAAAAAGTCTGTCCCCATCTTTCTTATAAGCTCCCTTTAAATACTGGTATAAGGTCTCATCGGATCCTTCTCTTCTCCCGGCAGAACAACCCCAACTCTCTCAGGCTGTCCTCTTAGCAGAGGTGTTCCATCCCTCTGCTCATTTTTGTGGCCCTCCTCTGGACCCGCTCCAACAGGTCCATGTCTTTCCTGTGCTGAGGACTCCAGAGCTGGACACAGTACTGCAGGTAAAATGAGACACCCAAAGTGACGCGCAGCTCCGACAGCAGCGGCTGTATCTAACAACTCCTGCTCCTCCATCAGCTGGCATGGGGAAGCAGCAGACCACCCTGCACTGGGAAGAATGACTACTTCTTTCCATAGCCAAGTCTCCACAGCATCCCAGAGTTACACTGGGTACGCAGACATCACACGTCTGTATTGTGAAAGGGTCCTGCAAGCACAGAGGCATGTTTAAAAAGAAATGAAGACGACCTACAGGAAGCAGATGAGCTTTTGCACCACACAGGAGGAGATGCCTCAGCTTTAGGAAGGAAGGATGAGTGATAAACAAAAAATTATAGGATCTGCTGTTCTCCTTGGAATGACTGACCCAAGGCAGCCTCTTTGGTGTGAGACACCTCCTGGGATCTTTTAAAGGGACAAATAACGACTGGTGATGACTGCAGCTTAAGGGGAGTGGCACTGGCATCAATTCTACCTAACGAAGGTGAATTTAACTATTGCCAAGTAGTTGAGCGGTGATTAACCAGGTGTTCAGCAGTTGGGTGATTCAAAGATCTTGTTCCACAGTTACTGGATTTGAGGTTTAAGAAATATTTTCTTCCAGTAACTTCCATTAAAGAGAAGAGACAGAAATCCCAGGGAGACCGGGACCTTTGGTCTGAGAGCACAGTGCTGCCACTGTGCACAGGATACACACAGGGACCAGAGACTGCAGTGAAGACATGCTGTTTTCATGCTTTCTTAATTGAGCAGAAACAATATCAATCAGGTGACCAATTTGCCATCACCTCTGCCAAACCATAGGTGTGGACATACCACCTCTTCTTGTTCCACCTGAGAGTAGCAACCCCTGAAAAGCGCCTGGTCATTCAGCATCCCCCCACTCAGAAGGGCTGCTGAATCCCGGGGGGAACGCAGGACCATCACCTCCTGGGCAGCACCACGGGAGGCAGGGGATGCTCCGGGGGACCAGGCTGTGGCAAGGAGCCCCGGCCCACCATGTGGGAGGATGGTAAGGTCAATCATCAACTGGGATTTATACCTTGTCCTCCTGAAGGGCAAGACACTGACCAGTATTAACTAATCAGTGATTAAACTGTTACTCAGAAGCTGTAATTTGACATTCGTGACTTCTCTAATTACTACTGTCTCATTCTGCATCTTGCCTTTCTGGGGAAGGTTATTAGAAGGTCGTATGTTTTAGATAATAATTAGTTAAATCTCCTGCCTATGAATAAGCAACCTCAGATTTCTAACGTCTGTAATTCTGAATCTGGCTATCTGGATAAACGGTCCTAAAAAAGAGAGGAAAAATAATTTGCTTTAGCAAAGGAAGGTATTGATAATGTATACCCACAAGAGACTTAAAAAGAAACCCACAAATAGATTAAAGTAATTCATTAAGAACATTAATCAGTTTCGGACTATCACACACTGTAGTAATCAATCATTTTAATTAAAAGGAACCGTGCATTCTCTCCCTGTCTTTTACCTCAGCCCATCTTTGCACATGCGGCTGATCAAAGACATCATATTTCAAAGATGCTGAATACTGTCTCTATAATCTTCGTTAAAGAATTTCACAAAGCAACAATATCGTCTGTTTGTATTGAAGCGCCTGCCTTTTTCGGGAAGCTTTTGCTTATGCTCAGGAGGAAACAATCAGATAATTGCCCAGCAGCCCCAGTTCCTGTGGTCTGTGTAAGGGAAGAGAGAAAACCCGACTGCCTTACAAAGTGCACTGGCTCATCCTTGTCTCTCTGGGACAAACCTGGCTTTCCCAGTGCACCCAGACAGGTGCCACCACTCAGTAACTGTCCTTCCTCCATCCCCCCGGAGCGCAGGACCTCACAGAGGGCCTCCCTTCTGCCCGGTACCTTTTCTTCAACAGCTGCCAGTAGCAGATAGCATCAAAAGAAAGGAAAGACTGCATAGGGAAAATTATAGGGATATTTCCCCACCCTGCAGCGTGCTGCAGGTCAGGGACTTCCTGAGCCAGAGGCAGTGTTTAATGGCTACAATGGATTTTTCATGCCATGCATTTCTTCAGTCCCTTTTTGAATTATGTAATGAGCAGAGATGAGTTCTTTCTTTTTAATGTCAGCTGCTTTGTTCTGCAATTTGCAGGGCAATCTAATACTAAAATGATGGGAAAGAATAAAACATTTTGGCTCTTATAATAAGCAAGGAAGCAGTTTTGTTACACTCATCGTGTTGCAGCCTTCTAAGATCAAAGAGTGCTGCTACTTTCCTTTTAGGAGCACAAGGAAGGAAAAAAAAATAATTGAAAATGCATTTGTAAAGTAGCTATATCTTCCTTTCCTAAAGTTGATCCTGGTATTTTAATACCTGCTGCTTAGCTGATATTTGCCTCTGCCTATCAGCATGAAGTTTCAAAGGATGTCTGGCTTCAATGATATCTAATGTTGATTTAATTTAAGATAGAGAAAGACAAGGCTGTAAAAGTGAGAATCAGTCAACAAGAAAGGCATAAGTCAAATATAGCAGGGAAGAATTTTCAGCTGTCCTTTTCTTGAGTAAGAGGAACAAAAGGCAAATGGATCAGTCATTACTAGTTTGGAAATGTAATGCAGCCACAAAGGAAAAAGACCCGTGTCCGTGCTCAGTATGAACTGCTGCTTACAGAACCAGTCAGAATGTTGGGATACACAAAGAACAGGACAGACAGTTCTTAACTCTTAAGGTCCCAAGGTAAACAAAATGCCTTTAGCAGTGTGTCTGTTCTGAGCTTTGTATCTCAAAAGAATAGAGTTTAAGTAGAAAGGTTCAGAAAGGCATAGAGCAAATACTAAAGTACATAGGGCAATAAAGGTAGAAGATAATTCCTGCATCAGAGACAAACCGAAAAGCCTGTGGCTAGAGAGGAAGTGAACAAAATCAGATATACTGAACACTATTGTTCTCTGCCCTGTCACAAGTCAAAAGCAAAGTAACATTTCAAGTACTTGGAAGGCAGCATTTATCTACATCTGAGGAAATGTCTTCTTTTTAATTAGAAAACAAAATGGCTAAATAACCCATGGATGTCCTCATTTCAAGGTATCAAGTAACCAAGAGCCTTACAGGGTTATCAAGAGGATCAAACAATTACAGAG
Source organism: Buteo buteo (assembly GCF_964188355.1). NCBI lineage: Eukaryota > Metazoa > Chordata > Aves > Accipitriformes > Accipitridae > Buteo > Buteo buteo. The sequence continues at coordinate 14,533,579 of NC_134174.1, read as the reverse complement.
CTAGTAGCACACACTGACATGAGGTAACATCAAACAGGGATATAAACTTCTATCTATCTTTCTAAGCTAGCCATTAGCTTGACCACTATAAGATTTTTACAGTTTCAGGGGCTGCTAGGAATATACACAAGAAAGTGGCATATGATGGAGACACGACTGAATGAGCAGAGACTTGTGCTTCTGCAGCGCAGCGCTGCACTGCCTGGACTTCACCGTCTTTGATGTAGGTGTGGTCCAGCCACACCAGTGCAGGGCTTTGCCTAAACGAAGAGTGCTAATGCTGGCTTCACACGGCCACGCTGAATCTGGCTGCAAGCGTTGAAGACCACCAAGCACTGCTCCACCACCCTCTCCACACCAACTCTCTGCTGCGCTCCACCTCACTGTAGGCGCACGCACTCAGGGATACCTGAGGGACCGGGCTGACATCTAGCCTTATTTCCTATGATGCTTCCTCTGTTGCCAAATAGAAATCAACACTATGTCGATAGTAACCCTACTGCTTGGACACAGAGACGGCAGTCAGACTCTGTTAAAGACACAATCAGAACAAGTCCCATTCCCTAGCTCCACTCTTCTGTTTTGTCGCTTTACTGTTTATTTTCCTAATCAAAAATAAACAGCACTCCTCACTGCAGCAATCCTCACTGTAACGCAGCCAAAATATTTTGCAGTTTAATTCTGTGTTCTGAAAATTTGCTAACTTGAAATGATCACACTTGGGGCTTCCTCTAAGTGAACCACACAGCATTTGCAGGCTGCAGAAAACAGCTTGTCTCTGGACAACCTAAAAGACTTGTAAGATGGGAATTCAAGTGAAAAGAAGAATTACTGTAAGAAAACAGATGGTGAAGACTGACAGCTGTTTCATTGTTTTGACAGAAATACCTTGTAGATGACCTGAAGGTTTGTTTTGGACCACAGTATTGGCTTGAGAATGGGGTGAGCTGTATTGGAAATGAGCTCTTACAGAAACTTTTAATCCATCTTTTATTTTAAAAGAAACATGATCACCAATTTTCATTTAAATAGACTTGAGACATGGTTGCCCTATGGAAATGGGCAGGCTCGCTTACAGGGACTTTGCACGAAGTGTACCACTCTTTAATATTTATGAGACTGTTCCCAGGTTTGCTAAAGTGCAAGTATACATCTCTTTTTATTGCATGAGTCACAATATTTAGAGTTAGTTAAAAATAACTTATTCACACTAACTCTAATGTGAACAAACTATTCTGAAACAATCCAGCCAAGAAATCTCACTGCAAAATACCCCAGCTTCTCCCATTCAAATAGCTGGTCCATCCATGCTCTCAGCCCTGCAGCACATGTAGGCGAAAGCCCCCTCAGCGCTGCTCGACGTCAGGATGTTTGTCTATTGAAGACAGCTCTGTTTGAACTTAGGAAATCTCTGAAAGTTTTGCTCTTCAATTCTCAATTCTACTGTTTCTTAGTTTGCAAATGCAATAATTACTAGAATTGATAACAGGAAAATAGTTGGCAGACCTTGAAAAATTATGCACTTTATGGGCCAAGCCTGCACAGGGACAATTTTTGGGCAGAGTTTTACTGGAGTGGTACGACAAAAATAATAGCATAGGTACAGTTCCTACCATAAAAATCACCCCTTTCCCAGTACACTTTATTCTTCCATAATTTCTCTTTTTCTCCCTCTCCCCACACACCATTTTTGTGCTGGCAGTTAGCCAAAGGCATGCAAGAATGAATTGCACTGTTGCGGCATTTAAATTATATCAATACTGAAATGCAGAATAGAGTCCTTTTCTATTTTATCTCTAAATTGAATGCTTTCACAGAGAGGCACTGTTATCTGCATTACAATTTGAGAGCTACATTAGTAAATCTTGAATGCTCTGAATTAGAGTATTCAACTTTTGAGATGGATGGTTGAGCTCACCACAAAAAATGTATTAAGCTGGAGATATGGCTTCATTTGGAGTGAACATGAATTTTGAAGAATATCTGTGATTTAGAAACCAAGCCCAAATTTCTGGGGGAACCCGCATCCAGATGAATATTACCCCCTTACTTTTTGAAGTAAATCTTTTTAGATTTTCCTGTCTAAAAACTATGCCTGCAAAATGACTCTCCAGGTACCATTTTCCTGTCAGATGGGGAAATTATGTAAATTCCCACTTCTACACAATCATCGGAGCAGTCTAAAAATGCTGCCTGGGAGTGGAGAAGGTTCCCATCTCTTTTACTGCACACTGTAAGTGCACCAGTAATGCTGCAAGCATATTGATGGGGCATGCAGCTGCTAAACAGTTATATGGGTCTGGAGAAATGAGTTAAATCTTCTGACAGGTACCTCAGAGGCTTTATCCTTAGGACTTCAGTGACACAGCAATGCCTCAGTGCCCCACAGTCACCCATGGACTCTTCTAGCCTTTAACCAATCTGCAAGTTTTTAGGTTTCTGAGCTGCTGCAGCTGCTGCATACATCTCTAGGATATGCCTGGAAGTGCTGTGCTCTCCGCTCCTGAGGTGGGAGCAGAAAGAAAAAAAAATCCCCCACTTTCAGAATACACACAGAGCAAACAAATGCATTTAAAAGCTGTGTTTGTGGAAAATTTATAAAGATCATGATGATCAAATTGTGTGATTACCCTGTGATAACCGAGCCTGGTTTTGGGAATCACGCATTCCGAAGCATGGTCTGTATTTTCTTTTCTTATACGTAGGCGATATTTGCTGGCAAATATCCAAAGGGCAGCCCTTTCCCATAAAAAACAGCATGGAAAGACTATTTAACTCACTTGGGCTCAAATGATTATTGCTATGACCCAACTGGTAGTACGAAAGAAAAGTATTCCCACAATTAAGGAAATAAGGTCAGAAAGAGTTATACCAGAAAAGAAGTCCTTTGCCACTAAGACTTATTTCATTCGGGAAACTGATGTAAGTTATCTTACTGGTATAAAACGTGCCTCCAGTACCAGGATTATTTGATAAAGCTGACCCAGAAACCCCTCTGTGCATAGCAAAGTCCTTCATTCAAAGAAGCTTGAAAAAGACCAAAGGACTTCGGGGAGAAAAAACGAGCAAGGCTACATTTGCAACCTCGTAACAAGATTTGAGAAGAACCCCAGAGAGATCTGGCCATGGCTGGAGATGGATCAAAAGCACTTGCAGCACAAGGAGCCTGCTTTCACGTGGCCGAAGGAGGGTCAGGGCTGGGGCTGGAGCCTCACCCGTGCCGGGGTGAGCTGCGACCTGGTGCTCAGCTGGGGACCACCGGCTCTGCCACCTGAACCCAGGCAGGAACGGCAAGGAACTCTATCAGTATTTTTAGCCCTTTTCCTTGGTTAGCAGAGGCCCATAGCTGATTTTCCTCTCTTGGTAGCTCCTTGTGCCGGAGGAGCCCTGCCGACCTCGGTGCCGCGGCTGCCCTCTGGCACCGTGCCCGGGGAGAGCAGACATGGTGCTCCTGCGGCCGTGGGCCCCTGGCAGCATGGTTCAAAACCAGGCTGGAGCTCACCCTGGCCTCTCCCTCCTGAAATTAGATATTTTTGCCAGTGCATGAGACAGTGTCAAATGTGTAAGTTCAAAACATCCCTTTTTTGGACCTGTGGAGAACACAGGAATACAGAACCTTTCCCCTTTTGCTTGAAAAATATCTGTATCTCCTGGAAGGGTTCACATCTGCTTTTCAGTTTAATGAAGAACCTTTTTTATTGAATTCTGTCTGCTGGTGATGCCCATTAGGGAACCTGTTAGAGGTTTCAGGTGAAGGCTTGATCCGTTTCATCCTGACTGTGTGGGGATAAGGAACAGGTTACATTACTTTGATCTGAAGGAGACAGTATGGGATTGCGTTCGTATGCTGTCTGATCTTTCTGTGACCAGAAACCTTGCCAGCAATTTTTGTACCGCATCAGATATGGATTTCTTTCCCCAAACAAATCTATGGAGCCATCTCCTAGCAGAAAGAGACAGCCTCTGCCAGGGCAGGGTTGCAAGTTGCACGGTTTCTCAAAGACCTCCAGCCTCACCTCTCCTCCACCTGTTAGAGCCAGCAGTTAAAAAGCAGTATCTTCAGTTGCTCATACTAGAGGGTCATGCAGGAGCCAGAACGAGAGACTGCTTCTCTGATAGGCTTGCACATTCATTTTCTGTGTCTTTACTGAATACAGAAAGCGCAGCTTTCTGTAATGCATTCCTGATATAACTGAGCATGCAATACCACCCACAAAGTATTTGCCAGAAACTCCTGTATTTCTCTCTCTTCCTGGCAGATGCCCCTCAGCTGTGGCATTACTAGCCCGAGTGGGACCTAATAGCATTGTCTGTGAAAGCATGTGGAGAATGTGACACATTGACACATTGTTATTTATTCTTGTTATTTATTCTCATTATTTATTTGATTTGATTCATTGCCATTACGGGGCTGATGCTGTCTGAGTCCATTCCTGCCCATAGCAGAGAGCTGAAGTGATGTTTATCTACTTGTGCAGCAGATGATAGATTTTATCCAGGAAGAAGCACTGACCCTCTCAGCACCTGGATGCTTACCTGCAGGAGTCTGCAGGAGTCTGCACTTGTGCACCTGTATAACTGGTGGGATAACCTTTAGCTGGCTATTGGAGACTGGAGGCAAATGCTAAGCCTGCCGCAGAGCTCAGTTTTTTGTTACCCTGTGCTCCCCTTGCAGTCCCAGGAGAGAGAGACAGGCACCCTGGGGAATCTCTCTGAAACTCTCTGTTCGCAAAGAGCATGGCCAGAGGCTTCTAAGGGAGCTGCAGGTCTTTAAGGCATAATTTCACAGCACTTCATGATGTATCTTAAGGGACATTTTATTATTTGACCTTTATACCTCTGAGGGGGATAGCGGGACATCCCCCCTGTTCCTCTTGAGCACGTAGCCTCGAAGGACCCAGTGAAGGCGTTGGGCTTTGCTCCTCATTGCATTCCCCTGTTCCAGTACGTTGCGTGCGGGGGATCGTTCCCCACATACTTTGTGAAGCTCAGCCTGGAAACCAGCTCTGATTTTATCCATTAACTTCCCTGCTGAGTTTGTCCCTGCACTTATGCTTTCAAAGGGGCAGTATTTGTTTTTTCAGAAATACCTCAAGTAACTTGCATCTGTCAGCCTTCAGAGCAGCCTTGTCTCCCCTCACTTACATTAGCTATGCCTGAAAAGCTCATGAAAGTCTGGTTCAAGAAACCATTGTCCCCCAGCTACCTTCTCCTGCGCTGGATCCCCACCAGCCAGCTGGAGTTGTATGTCTCTTCACTGACCGTACCAGGTCATGGTGTGAAATACAGGTTGTCTGAGGGTCCCTGGCCACTCTCCCTGGTGGTGGTGATGTTCCCAGAGCCCTTGATGGGTGAAGAGTGGCAGATGACAGAATCACATAATTTTCCAGCTGATGCACAGGTCCAAGGCATGGGTGTACTTGACATCCACCATGCTGTGCACAAAGGAGAGGAACAGTTTCCAGAATGGATGGGCTGAGTAAAGGGGGACCACAAAATGCTCCTATGAGGTCTCCAGAAGGGCACATCATATATGTGTGTGAAGCAAGAACTTTGCCTGGTTCCTTGTGATGCATGCACAGCCAGGGAACAAAACTGATGGGAAAATTGCCTCCTACAGCAAACACAATGCTTGGACATAGGCAGACCCAAGACTGAAGCAAATCTTTGTTCTGGGACTGTTAATGCAAGGAGCGATTCATTTTCTTTTGGTACAATAACATATGTAGGAATTAGATTTGTGTGGGGCTAAGAACTGGTTACGAACCTCTAATTGAAATTTCCAGTATATTAGTATTTTTTAGGGGTTACAGCAGCTACATTGCAGTAACAAACACCTGAGATTGTACTTAAAAGCTTGAAAATGGACAGGTACAACACAGCAGAAAAATGTAGCAATGAGAGTAAGTGAATGCAATGTGTGACTAATAAGGAACTACCATGGTCCAGAGAGGTAAAATATCAATAGAACGTAAGGTGAGGTCTGCAAGATTAAGATGATGGCACCGTACGTAAAAGCCACGAACATTTTTTATATTTCTTGGGATCCATCTCACCAAAAATCATACTTGCTGTTACAATTGGTTTGCCTGTTTGCTTCCTCCTCTTAACAGCCTTATTGAAGCCAACAAATTTTCTTGGATTGCTGCAGAGAGCACAACTTTCTTTTAAATCGATAAATTGTATAGCATAGTATCCTGCTTTCTAAACAGTACTAATGAAATGCTTTCAACTCCACAAAATATGTGTAACCTCCATTTGAATGGATTCTGTCAAATGTGAATCTGGTTTGGTTGATTATTGCTTGAGAAATTAATGTGTGTAAAACTCAGAAGCTAGTCTCTACCTCAATCATTTCCATGCCATGGATCCTGATGCTCTGATTTGCTCAAGCCACAGGTGCCTGCTGTGTATATACTTACTCGTATCAAACCGAACTTCACTCCTGCAGCTGTGTGGTGGGGTCCATCTGCCCTGCTGTAGGCATACCCAAGGTAGCTTTACTGGCTGATGTGAATATTCAACTCAAAGTTGAGAAAAACTTGCTCAAAATACTCAAGCCTGCACTACTCTTTGGGCTCCTGCGGCTATCCTGCCATCAATACCCCTGGTAGGTTGGATCAAGCTCAGGTGTGTCCCAGTGGGCCCCATCTGCAGGTGGGACAATGGCATCAATGCACCTGAAGAAAAAGGATGTTGTAGAAGAACCTCTGAGCTACTAGGAATCAAATGCATTGCACAAGTCTGGCAATTTGGGGGAATATCTTGTATCGTTTATTTTTATCTCTTTTCTTCTTAAAATAGAAATGTACCACTTTGCTTAGCAGCTTTATGGAAACACACATCCACATTCACATATAGTACACAACCATTTTCTTACAGAAATGGCTGTTTTCTTCATGGGTTTGTTTTCACAAGAAATCTCTTCTCTTTGTGTAAAGAATCAGAAAGACAGAACTTTTTTCCAATGTAGCTGACACTTATTTTACAGTTCAGGGCTGAGAAATCAAGAAGAGAGTAAAATGTATTTATACTGAAGTATCAGAAGGTATGTCTCTTTGATCTTATTTTGGCTAGGATCAAGAATACCCAACAGGTTAATGACACCTGTGGCATTAATAAAGCTGGAGTACTAGAGAGACTTCTGCCTCCAGCACTTCTCCCTGCTGCTATAAAATTTATAAGCTCTATATGCTACCTGGACCAGAAGGTCTCTGCTCTTGCAGCATTTACAAGCTTTGCAGGAGTGCCAGCCAGGGAGTGAGGACCTCTGAAATCTGCCAGAAACTATTGAAATTCCAGAGGCATAGAGTGAAAAATTTGCAACTCTTACAACCTTCTTTGCATAGGAAATAGACTTCCATCAATTGGGATGTATAGGGAATTCCTACGGGAGTACTTAACTGAAATTAGCCCAACAATCGCACTCTAAAATAGTAAAAGGCTCCAGTCTGAGCTAACACAACAAACCATAGTTACTAGATGTAGCTAGCTTTGAGATAAGATTTCTGTTGCCCTTCCTCCAGCTATTAGTAGCAACATAGAAAGATGAAGGTTTAAGATGCTTTTTCCAAAGGTGGAAAACTCAGGCATGTGTTAGGGATTGTAAATGAAAACTGATGTTGAGTAGCCCTGACATTCCTCCACAGCTTCCCTGACTAGGAGAAAAATATACAGTGAAGTAATTTAATTTTGATGTATGTTCAGGTAGATTTGTCATAACTGGCATGACAATAAAAGAAATCCTTATAATCTTAACTGGGAAATATTTTTGCCTCTTTGCAGCAAGACTGGTGAAGCACAGTCATAAAGAGAACCTTAAAAAGCAACACACAGTTCAGTTAGAATCCCGCATACAACCTGTGATTCAGTGTCAGAGACAACACTGAAGTAATGGCAGACATAATTCTGAAACCCATTCTGACTGTGAAATCTGTGAAGTGACGGATGTCCAGGAGAGAGAAATAAATTAAGATCTAAACTGCTTCTTCGTTTACTGCAAGCAGACTCTTGAAGAAAATCCAAAGCTTACACTGAGTATTCTCTTAAATAATGTTTTTGAATATCTAGATTCATTTTTTAAATTGAATTTAATATGACATTGGGCCTCCCATGTGATCCAGAGGAAGAAAGACAGACCTTGACTACATTAGGGGAGAGAAACCTTCAGATGAATAAAGTTGTACCCCCTCAGTTAGGAGCTGTGGGACTGCTGGGGCAGCCAGGCTCAGACTAAAAACAGAAATGCCACCATGCAGCAAGGATGATTAATCTTAAGGCAAAGATTATCAGCTACAGTCTTATCTTCCCTGACATCGAGGAATGCAAGCAGGACTGAGAACATGTCTAGCAGGTGAGCTGAGATGCTAATTGTACAAGACATCAGCAAATTCACAGGAGGGAGAGACACCTTCAAAGTCCTCAGCCTGGAAAAGGGTGATGGGGTAGAGATATGAAGGAAGGGCAAGCTTGTGTGAAGTGCTGCCTCCTGTAACTCATCTCCTCTGTGCTAAAAAAGTATCTAGAGGTACAGCCTCCAAAAGGCCTGGCTGCAAATCACTTAGAAAAGCCAGATGGGTCTCCACCAGCCACAGAGCATCATCCTCCAGGTCAGCAGCAGCAGCCACCTCTGGAGGAGGAAGCATGGTTGGGGTCAGCTGGAGCTGCCCTGGGAGGCCCAGTAAAGCATGCTATAGTTTTCTACATCTTGAGTGTTCCTGAGTTTCTTATTTATGTATTTCCACCTTCCAGCAGACCTGGGAAATACTTCTTCTGGAGACCAGCTCCTGGTTATTCTCACATCACTCTGGGCTGCACTGAAAAGCATACTTACATGGGCCCTCATCTTCCCTCTGCTGCCAATAATCTCCCAATCCATTGGCCAGTTTCAACCGTATTGGACAAAAGAGCGAAGGTCTTAAAGAGAATCAGGATCCTAGAGACTCCACAGAAAGCTGCAAGCTGCACAGAGGAAACACTCTGTTCAGGTACCCACAAGCTTACCCCAGTCACTTGTGAGTCTCGGCTGAGATGTTCAGTCAAAAGGTTGCCTGCACATTGCTGTGAAATTACTCTGCAGGAGGAGATGGTACATATATGCAGGGACAACAGAAAATCTGACTATAATTCAGGCATAAAGCCAATCAAGCAATAGACATAAATCTGTAGGAAAGCAGCCTTTGTTAGAACAGGTGCTTACAAAACTGTTAGCAAATTAAGTTTTCTAGCCATTCTCTATGTGTTGTTAATAATCTCCGTGTGAATGTTTATTTTCTGCCTGAATCTACAGACCAAAACAGTAACTCAAAATGCACAGGATAAAGTAATAATGTCAGCATTGCACGTTCCTCCTGATGCTGTACTAAAGACTAAACTCTTCAGTGAGGGTAACCCAGATGGTTTTTCTTCCCATACTGACTCAAATGGGAGCTTAATCTTTGAAGTGTTAATACTGATTGCCTTGAAAGCATTAGTAGCTCTGCAACTGCACAGGGCTCTTTAGCCCTGAGTTTAAGTTATCAAAACCCACAAGCATGTTCTTAAATGTGTGCTTAGGAGTTTTGCTAAACTAGATTGTGATCTTGAATTATAACCTAAAAATTTTGATACTCAAATAGTTTAAAAAAAAAATAGATTTACTCAGGTTATGGGGAGTTTTGGCTTGTACTGGGTTTGTGTGTCAAGGTTTTGGTAGCGGGGGGTTACAGGGGTGACTTCTGTAAGAAGCTGCCAGCAGCTTTCCCTATGTCTGACAGAGGCAATGCCAGCTGGCTGTAAGACAGACCCGCCACTGGCCAAGGCCGAGCTCATCAGTGATGGTGGTAGCGCCTCTGTGATAACATTTTTAAGAAGGAAAAAAAGTTTCAGGACAGACAGAAATGGCAGCTGGAGAGAGGAGTGAGAACATGTGAGTGAAACAGCCCTGCAGACCCCCAGGTCAGTGCAGAAGGAGGGGGAGGAGATGCTCCAGGCGCCGGAGCAGAGATTCCCCTGCAGCCCGTGGGGAAGACCATGGTGAGGCAGGCTGTCCCCCCGCAGCCAGGGAGGTCCACGGGGGAGCAGATCTCCACCTGCAGCCCAGGGAGGACCCCATGCCAGAGCAGGGGGATGCGTGAAGGAGGCTGTGACCCCGTGGGAAGCCCGCGCTGGAGAAGGCTCCTGGCAGGACCTGTGGCCCTGCGGGGGACCCATGCTGGAGCAGGGGAGGAATGAGGAGTCCTCCCCCTGAGGAGGAAGGAGCAGCAGAGACAGCATGTGATGAACTGACCCCAACCCACATTCCCCATCCCCCTGTGCTGCTGGGGAGGGTAAGGTAGAGAATTTGGGAGTGAAGTTGTGCCCGGGAAGAAGGGAGGGGTGGGAGGAAGGTGTTTTGATATTGGGTTTTATTTCTCATTACTCTACTCTGGTTGACTGGTAATAAATTGAGTTAATTTTCCCCAAGATGAGTCTGTTTTGCCCGTGATGGTAACTGGTGAGCGATCTCTCCTGTCCTTCTCTCGACCCATGAGCCTTTAGTTGTATTTTCTCTCCCTGCTCCAGCTGAAGAGGGGAGTGATAGAACAGCTTTGGTGGGTACCTTGCATCCAGCCAGGGTCAACCCACCACATGACTCAATTAACAATTAAGGTTCAGACCTTACTTTACAAAGAAATATACAATTTGTATTACTTGTCATTGGGCTTGGATTTATCTGAAAGGACATTCCTTCCCTGTGAAAGCACATAACTTATTTGGGGACAAATCCTAAAATAGTAATGAGGACAAAATCCCTACTGACTTCAGAAAGTTAACATTTTTAAATGCTTCATATCAATACTCAATGATTTTGCTGTTGATCACTGGCTGACTACTGATGCCTTCTGAAAGGTCAGAAATTAAACATTTTGTGTTCACAAATAAATAGGTTGTGGAGAGAAAGAAAGAATTTCAGGGAAATTAGGAAAGGTTCATTGCAAAGTCAGAAGGAAAAATCATGAGGCTATGATTTTGGAGGTCAAGCAAAAGCTAGAACGTCAGGTAACCCCTTCTTCAGCCTGGGGAGATTAATTTCTTGTGTAGACTCATTCAGCTCAGTAGGAGTAATCCTGTATAAGGTAGTGTTTCCCCCAGTTACGAGTATCATAATCACAACTGTTAGTCATAGACAAATTCATGTAAAAAGAATGGGTATTTTCCCTTCCCCATGAATTTTGAAAAGCTGTCAAAAGGTATTTTTTCTGTCCATTAGCTCCCATCACAGCCCAATTACATCAAATTACAGAGTTTTTTTCATGATCGCATTGAAACAGAAGTTCAGTGTGATAACTTGAAAACAAACTGTGAAAATGTAGGATGAGTACGTAATGTACAGTTTCACATATAAAGTAAAATTTAAATCATGCACATACACAATTAAAGTTTCTTAGGATATAGCTTAGGATCTTGCTAGCACCTATGTTCTTCTTAAGTCAAAGAATTTAAACTGCTTACATTCTCTGTCATTTAAATGGGAGTTTTAAACAGCCTGAAACTAAAATATTTCATCATTAGACCATCAGCTGCAGACAGTGGAATGAAAGGATTTGCTTCTGCATCACAAGACTTGCTCTGGGTTCTAGTGTAAAGCTTTATGTTTTGGATAACTGTGTCTCTCAAGACCTGAAGGTCAGATGTTGTACAGTATTGCTCTGTATTTCAGAGAACCACGCTTTGCCCTCTTGGAAGCATGCGAACGTAGAATTGCTATCAATTAGAAGATGAAATGTCTATGACTTTGTAGGAAAAAGTCTCATAAAACTCATTAGTAGATGTCCTAAAATATTAGTCATTATGTAGCTAATTTTTTTGGAATGTAAGCCACAAAAAATATTTAAAATAGAAATGCAAGTTTTCATAAAATGTTCTTAATTATACAAATTAAGTATATTTCATAAACTACTTCTCTAGCATAAGCCTTTGCTGTTTTCTTGACTAAAATAAAGATTATGTATCTGTACATGAAAAAAATATAAATAAGGTGAATAAATTTCACTGAATATCCATATCTTCTGAAAATGCTCAAAACCAGCCATTAGCTTCTTTCTAAAAGAATAGATTGCCATTAATTATGTGCTAGATGTGCAAAGGGACACCATAGCTGAAAAAGGATGCAACTGTACAAATGAATTTTTGTGCGCTATTCCTCTGTTAGAGATTCCAGCTGTGGCTTTTGCCAATAATGGACCTTAAAGTTGACAGAAATGCGTTAGACACAACAGAAACACCTCATTATAGAAAAAGCTGGGAAAAAGAGATATGACAAATTACATGGGCTAATTCTGAGCAGCCTGGAGTCCCAGCGGATCCCATGAAAAATGAGGCGTGTGGATTGACAATACAGGCAGCAGAATGTCTCTCTCCAGAAATGAAGACTCGATCCAGCTCTCAACCATTTTTATGTAATGGAGGAGCGTCTTAGTGAGGCCAATATTTGTGTAAAAAACTACTGGGAACGAGATCAGAATAAAGGGGCAAATATCCTTTTGTTAATTACTGCACCTTGTAGGATATACAGACAACCCATGTTGGTGTGGTTACTCCAGTACAATGATGCTGCGGTGAACTGAAGTCTGGGGCTTCAGCTGGCCCCTGGGCAGCAAGGATGGGCAAAGGGAAAGTGGGCACTGGCTACTGACGGGAGCAGGGGACCAAACTTGTTTCCCATACAGGATGGGGCCGATGCTCTTACCCTGCCAGAAGAGGTTCTACAATCACAAATGTGAAGGAGAGAATCTAATTTCTTCTCTAGTAGAGCAAAAACCAGGCAAGGAAAGACGTAACAGCTCACTCAGGATGATACAGAAAGGGTAGGGCAGCGATAGGTTTTTGGGGAGGGGCAGTTTTCTCTTTAATCTCACATTTTACTACCTGCTTTTGGCATAAGGCAGCACAAGTTTATTCTCTGGCAGTTGATGTTGTGAGGTCTCCTACGTTGAAAAGGAACTAGAGGAAGGAGCAAGGGGAAAGACATGCTAATACTCCGGAGCAGCCCAGGCAGAAATGCAAACTAATAAAAATGATGATGATGTTAATAATAATACGATATGTGAAATAACCACAGCTGACATATGATCTATTGATTAAAGTCTTTCATATGACAGGATGTCAGCCAGCAGAAATAGGAAATCAATACCTCATTTAACAGCAAAGAACGACTCAACCTCCTCCAGGCCAAAGAGAGACTGGGATGTTTGAACAGAGACAGTATGAATTTATTTGATCTATTTTTGTGTGGGGAAAAAAAAAAAAAAGGATTAGTTACACTAAATAATGTGTTTCCCTGAATTCAGGAGGGAGGGGGTTTTGTCAGGTAGCGTACGAGCAATTAGTCGGTCTAGCCAAATAACAGATGTGTTCATGCATTTCCATACATGTTTCTGGGATGTCAGGATTTTTGGATAAACCAATGTATTTCAATGAATGCAGATTCCAATAAACATGGACTTAAGTACATATAACAAAGGCAGGAAAGGTGATGTTTTCAGGGCTTGGATATTATTTACATATTTTCTGCAAAATGTAGATTCTATCCCAAAAGTTGGATGTCTGCCACTCGGAGTTGACCAGCCACAGAAAACGTGCCCATGAGGAGGCCCTGATGGAGGAATGCTCTCCATACGGTACGTAAGCACATTCCTCCAGGGAGGAGCAGATGGGTGCATCGATTGTTCCTGTTGGTCTCCTGGGTCACAAGAGTTTTCTGATCCACACTACCAGACACGTACACAATGGGGAGTTGTTTGTCCTATCCATTTTTTTTTTGAGGCAAGTACTTTAGTTCTAGGGTTTTTCCTCTAAAAAATGGTCTCCATTCCTAAAAATGAATCTTTGGTGAAAACAGAACTAGAAATAACTCATGCATTTGTAATGGGAAGAGTACTATAGCACAGGAACACAAGATCAACTGATGTGGTAGACTATCGTATGACATTTTTATAACCAAGTTGCATACAAAAGATCTACTGCTCCACAAGTCCAAAGTTACTGAGATTCATGAAGGACCCAAAGGGAGATAATACTATGGATTGAGGGTTGTGATCTGTGGGCAGCTTATAAGGAGTCATACTTGCCTTATTTCTCTTTCTAAGAAGAGAATAAAGTGATAAAAAAGGGATGAATACAGCAAAGCAATTTGTAAAACTACGTGGGAAAGCTCTTCACTGCAGCAGAAATATTGCATTTTCATGCATACAAACCACAAGTGATCAGCAGAGAAAACTGATTCTCTACAGTTTCACAGAAAAAAGGGGTTATACATGTAGTCTCACAAGGAAAGGTTTATTGTCAGCACTCTTTCCATCCAGTTTCTCCTCTACTTTTTTTCTGCTCCCCCCCAGCTGGCTCGTTCTTGTCAATCCTGAAGGAAGAGATTCTTCAAAGGCACACTGCTTACCTAGGGTGCAGGGTGCACGTGTGAAAATGCAACACCCAGGGACATGAAAAATGAGCACCTCAACAGTACTGAGGTCTGGGTGCTCATCCCTGGAGGGGAACTGTGGTTACCTTGATTAAATTAATTATTTTATCTTTGCCCTTACCACTTAACCTCACCATAGTATAGCTAGTGCTATTTCAGTTGCCAGGATGGTGGCACTTTGGCTTCCAGTCAATAAGAAGGGGCTCAGGGAGGGACTGAAGCATTTCTACCACATTCCTCTTTTTCTGTGTACATCTCCCACCTGAACACAGAGCTCCTCTCCAGAACAAAGCTAAATTACAATTGTTCCTTTTCAAGAACTGGAACTAATGTCTTTTCTTTACTCTGTTATATAGTCTACACCGTGTTTTAGCAAACGTACCAAGTATTTGAAAATTCACATTCAGGTGGGTTTTATTTAAGATACGATTTACTACAACACAATGATCCCTTGACAAAACACTGCTGTAAGTGATGTTCTCCTGCAGCCGTGTTGATAATCTCAGTGAAGAGCCAAAGATCAAAAGAGCATGAATGCTAAATAACCTGTTAATCAAAAATACTGGAACTAAAATTCACTGGCAATGTATTTTGGGGAAATCCACACAGTCGTTGCTAGTCACTGCCTGTTCTCCGCTTTAAAAAGGCATCTGTCTCCAGAACAATAAATTGTTCACAAAAAAAGAAATTAAAAAACAGACTATGGAGAATTAATTAATCAATCCATAATTTCACTATGCAGAGATGAGGATAAAAGCTCAGTATTATGCAAGCATACATTTTTACTTTGCTCATTTTTATAGCATGCCCAACAAAGACCTAAATTACTCTTGATTTAATCAAAAAATATATAATTTGAGCTCACACTCTTGACTTGATTTTGAAGTTTTCCTATTGATATAACTGTTTTCTATACCTATCAGTACCAAGTATCATGTCCAGAGTATTGTACATTCTCAGTGTTTGGTATAGCTAAATAATTAAACACTACTCTGCATCTTTAGGAAATGCAATAGTCCAAGCATGTAAGAGGCTCACTAGTTACAAGGAAAACACCAGGTCTTTAAGGACCTTGAAAAAGCTCCAGTATCTAACTTGCCTTTTCTTAGCAAGTGATTAGCTAGCAAAAATGGTGACCTCAGAGTCCATGTTCCCTGGTTTCAGGCAAGGGCATGGTTCAGAGAGCCCTTTTGTTGCATCCTCATGTCCAGCCCAGTGACATGCATGCTTGTGTTCTGCTGGCACAAATGTGGTGGAGTGCCATCACCTCCTCTAGGGACG
Source organism: Buteo buteo (assembly GCF_964188355.1). NCBI lineage: Eukaryota > Metazoa > Chordata > Aves > Accipitriformes > Accipitridae > Buteo > Buteo buteo. The sequence continues at coordinate 14,517,861 of NC_134174.1, read as the reverse complement.
GTCTCTGGGGGGTGGAAGGGCTCTCAAGCCTGAAGGGAGCTTTGGAGCATCATCACCTGTAAAACCACAGCTTCTCTTGCGATTTGCAGTCCAGTAGATGCAACACTGCAAAAAGCAACATTTTTTTTTTTTTTTAGCCTAATACAGGCAAGGCTACTGCTTCCAAAAAAAATCTAACACTGATATTTTTGTACAGAGATATAGAGATTTGGGAATGCATATGTTGAGAAGTGTGGTGATGTTGCCTCATTTTAGAGACAAAGCACATGATGCTTTTAGTTTCACCTGCACAGCTCAGGCAAACAAGTGCTGAAGTGGAGGGGTAGCAGCCAGTGCAGCTACGGTTGGGATGTCCCAAACACAGAGCTGCTGTAATTGCCCTAAGAGCGGCACTGGTCTGCCTGGAGAAAAGAAGGCTCTAGGGACACCTTATAGCAGCCTTCCAGTACTTAAAGGGAGCTTACAAGAAAGATAGGGACAGACTTTTTAGCAGGGCCTGTAGTGATAGGACAAGGGTTAAGGGTTTTAAACTAAAAGAGTGTAGATTCAGACTAGATATAAGGAAGACATTTTTTACGATGAGGGTGGTGAAACACTGGAACAGGTTGCCCAGAGAGGTGGTAGATGCCCCATCCCTGGAAACATTCAAGGTCAGGTTGGACGGGGCTTTGAGCAACCTGATCTAGTTGAAGATGTCCCTGGTCATTGCAGGGGGGTTGGACTAGATGACCTTTAAAGGTCCCTTCCAACCCAAATGATTCTGTGATTCTATGATTGATGCCATATGCCATGAAAACTGACTTTCTGGGTTCAGCAAAGAGAAATGCAGCAGAAGCAGCTGCTCATGGACTGCAGATGGCACTGGGGAAGCACAGGGCTGGGATCAAACACCTGCTGAAAATGAGAAATGGGAAGGTACAAAGCTTATGCGTTTTGCTTTCATTATGGGCCAAGCCCTGGGCAAGGCTGACATGCACTGGTAAGTGTTAAAAGAACTTGCATCATGTTATACAAAGCGTACATGCTGTCATGGCCATGCACAAGTCAGAAATGAAACTGAAAATCTAATAAATCTGAGTGTACCTGCTCCCTGTCTGCACAGACAAAATCCCCTTCAGGGCCCTACCAGCACACCTGAACTTTAATAATCCTGCAATCTTCTTTGGAGCACAGGCTTCCAGCTGTGGCAGTGACTTTCTACCATGCTAGAAAACCCCTAGCTAGCCATTAAACTCCGTTAAGGCTGGAGTTGGACAGGTTTTCTGAGGACAGGTGTTAACTGTCCTTTTCCAGTCCCAGCTCAAGGGGGGAATTAGCTGAGCACCCCCAGGGACTTGTAAGCCCTGGGGCATACTGCCTGCACAGACCTGCCTGGACGGCCAGGACGGGTATTTGCCACCCTGTCACATGCCTGGATGCACAGTGACACTCCCCTGAGAGATGGAGAGGGCATGAGTGAGAAACAAGTGGCCAATGGCATCATTACGTTTGGCATTTTCTAAAAAGCTCATGCAGTGTCAGCAGTTAAAGCCATAAAGTGATCTCAGAAAGCTTTGCTCATTTATTACCCAAATCAGTAACAACTTTTTTCTGAGGCAGAAGTAAATTACTGTTAGTTTTCTTCTTTCCCATGATCAGAACAAAGGGCTGTTGAGGAGATTTTAGAGGGGGGGGCTCAGGAACCTCCTCAACAAAAGTGTAAAGCTGACTTTAATGTACTGCTACCACACACGAGCGGTGAGGAATGAAAGGTGTTATGTTGAGGACGTTTATTAAAGAGCACTGAACTCCAAAACCTGCTTTAAATCTGGTAAATCTGATATTTGTTTCTATGATATGGATGTGAAATGGGGGAAGCCTATTGGCTGCATGGCAGCTGCTGTGACTTTGCTGTGCAAGTTACTCCACCACCACCACCGAAGCGCTTTGCTCCAGGAAAAGCACCAACTGGGCAGCAGTAAATAAAAGACGGGCACTATCTGCCCAGACCTAATTTCTTGTACGCCAATTCTTTGTTGCCAATGACACAACAGGAGATGCTCCTATTTGGTCACCTCACACCCTGTGATAACATCTGGACCAGAACACCAAACTGGCCTGTGCCTACACTGCAGCAGTCTCCTCCATGGCTTAACTGCTGTAAAACAGTGCTGAGAAGAAGGTGTTGGGAGTTGTGAAAAGGAAAGGAGGCATTTCTAACTGGTTTGAAGCATATCTAGGGATAAATCATCACAAATCTGGATTTGATTTTCATTTTTGGCTAAAACTATTTTCATGCTCAGTTTTTTAAAGAAAACTTGTTTTCACCAGAGTCTCAATCTAGGTAAAAATCTACCAAAAAATGGTTTGAAGGAAGATCTTGACCAGTCTTACAGACAGTCCTTCAAAGCAGGTCCTTAGATTTGATAGCTGCAACAACAAAATTCTTAGTTGGAAAATCTTACTATATCTTTCAGATGAAATCAGTACAGAAGAGGGAGCTAACCTCTACCCATATAACCTGTGTCACACAAAACACCGCTACTTATTTTTAAAACAACTCTCTACCTATGCTGAATATCCTCCCTAATCACAGGAATTCCAAGAGTATTTGCACACTTTTTTCTTTTGCAAATGTCATGATCACTAAGGGATTAACTGTAACATTTTATAATTACATCATTTTTACTTCTCAGCAGTTCATAAAAAAACCTTACACCACAGGAACTTTACGTTTTTGGGGTTTTTTTTGGGCCAGATTGTGAGATCAAGCTCAGCCAAACTAATTATCTACAATTCTCAAATGACAAACATGTAAACAAAAATATTTGCAGCAAAGCAAGGGAAGTGACAAATTTCTTCGTAATGCAACAGAAAAACAAGGGTTGCCATATTTCTAAGTGCTTTGATTAAAAGTTTTAACTCTCAGTGGGACAATATGTCAGGTGTTATTGCAAGGTCAGCTCCACTGCATGAAGCTGAACCATATTCAACCTCTGATTTTGCAGCAAGGTATGTCCTTATGTCACTACTTGGGACTGCTCCAGCACGAAGTCAGAGCATGGTGTGCTCAATTTGTCCTTTGGCTGCTTCAAGAAGCAGCAAGAACAGCCCCAGGAAGGCACAGCCACACTGTGAGATTCATGGAAGAGTTGGGAGAAGCTCCTGAGCTTTCTCTTGGGAATAGGTTTGGAGGACAAAAGCAGCATGAGAAAAGTGGTCCCCTAGGGAGGCACATGGACAACAAAGCAGCCTCCAGCGATGAACCTGAGCTGCAACAATGGCACATCATCACAAGCTGATATGGCTTCACGATTTGCTACAGGCTTGAGGAAGAGGGGCTGGAGAGCTGCCTGGCAGAAAAGGACCTGGGGGCTTGGTCAACAGCTGGCTGAATATCAGCCAGCAGTGTGCCCAGGTGGCCAAGAAGGCCAACAGCATCCTGGCTTGTATCAGAAATAGTGTGGCCCCCAGGACTAGGGAAGTGACTGTCCCCCTGTACTCAGCACTGGTGAGGCTGCACCTCGAGTCCTGTGTTCAGTTTTGGGCCCCTCACTACAGGAAAGACATGGAGGTGCTGGACCGTGTCCAGAGAAGGGCAAGGAAGCTGGTAAAGGGTCTAGAGAACAAGTCCTAGGAGGAGTGGCTGCGGGAACTGGGGTTGTTTAGTCTGAAGGAGGCTGAGGGGAGACCTTATTGCTCTCTCCAACTACCTGAAAGGAGTTTGTAGTGAGGTGGGTGTTGGTGTCTTTCCCAAGTAACAGTTGATAGGATGAGAGTGGCCTCAAGTTGTGCCAGAGGAGGTTTAGATTGGGTATTAGGAAAAATTTCTTCACCAAAAGGGCTGTCAAGCACTGGAGCAGGCTGCCCAGGGAAGTGGTTGAGTGACCATCCCTGGAGGTATTTAAAAGATGTGTAAAGGTGTAGATGTGGTACTTAGGGACATGGTTTAGTAGTGGACTTGGCAGTGCCAAGTTAACAGTTGGACTCAATGATCTTAAAGGTCTTTTCCAACCTAATTCTATGATGGTATTCTATGATTGTGATGAAGGATCCATCCATGATCACCTTGGGCCTCTGGAAATCTCCAATGTCAATGCAACTCTCTGTCTGCTGCAAGATGAGTACTGCTGATCTGAAGAGTGCAGTATATAGTTATGCATAAACATCATTTGTACCCTTATAGTCAATTGCATAATCGCATTGCTATGTAAAAAGGCTCTCCGCAGGGGGCTCAGCGGCACACTTGATAGTCCCTTCATACATGCAAAATAAGGGTCTGAACAGCTGATATGCAGTGAAGCTTGAAATGTGAAAACAGCACACAGAAAGTTCAATATGCAATTAACCATAAAAGCAACACTGCCTCAGTTTTTAGGAGCATTTATAATATGATGCCTGAGCTGATTTAATAGTATGGAAAAGACAGCAACTGACAATGCCTCTCAGGGGAACAGAACAAACAGAGGTGTATTTAAGTCACATATATGTGACAGAAACGGTAAGCGGGAAATAAATGTTCAAGATTTTAAAAAATTGACTATAATTTTGAAGATATTTGGGGTAGTCAAGGGGTAGTCAAGTTGTAATAGAGGCCTGTTTTTCAGAATGCACTGAGTAGCCTTCCTCTGACAGCAATGTCACTCCATGGTATCTCAAATCGGGCACCCAGGTACTGTGACATCCTCGGTGACAGTGGTTTTTGATGCCAGTCACCAGAAGGAAGAGGTGCTCAAAGGCAATGGTCTCATGTCACATGAACGCTCAGCTCCAGGTTTGCTGGCACACAGGTTGCTCTTCTGCCCATTTTTGTGAGACCTCAGTGCAGCCTGAGCTTACCCAGATTCAACTTAAGTGGGGGCACATTGTATTAATTTTTAAGAAAGTCCTTTCAGGATTGTTCCATTTCTTCATTAGCAAAAGAACTATGAACTGTGTGGGAAAGGACAGTTAAAAACCTGCCCTCATTGAGTATTTTATCATTTCTAGAACGGTAGAAAAAATATGCATGCAGAATAGAGAAAAGCAAAGGTGAAGAGCTTCAGGATGAGAGAAATTTGTGGAAAAGCTTCTGTCTTTGAGTTACCATAGAAAGACTGACAGCTTCAAACATCAAACTTCATGAGATAATCCAGATTAATCCCTGCTCATCTTCTCCCTTTCTTTTCTTCCTTTCCTTCACCTCTCTCAACCCGCCACCTCCTCTCTAGCATAGCTCAAGCCTCAAATTCATCCTTTACTTCAAATTCTCACACATGCGAGTTTATTTCACTCTTCTGAATGGAAGAAAATGAATTTTATTTTCATGTCTCACTCTCCCAATGCCTTCTGCATGGTCTGATACATTAATTCAGATTATCATTCTGTGCACTTTTTGCATTAATTCTCAACTGACTGACCCTCTTCATCTGTAATTATTACCATGAAGGTTTTGAATATCATTAAACTCTTCTCACCGACTGCATTAACTTTAAAAGGTAATTTGATTAATTCTGCAAGCCACTGGTAGATGGAGATTTAACGCCTCATGGAATTTCTGCATTATCAGTATTTTGCAGCAACTAGATCTGAAAGATAAACAAAATCCTTGGAGACCAGATGAAAAAGGTTGGTTGTTTTTGTGAAAGATTTTAAGTAATTTCGTTAAGCTTTAAAAACAGTGTTCTAAATTGTTTTTCCCAGAATTACAAACAGATCATTCCCCTGCATTCCCCTGCAGTACTGATTTAATAACTTTTCATTTCTGTGAAATGCATGTATTTCCAGAGCTCAGCCAAAGGTTCTTCACTTGGGAAAACACAATGACTGTGAGGCAGCAAAAGTTATCAACTGATAAACTGTAGAACAATATAGCCTGCCAAAATAGTAACATGTAAAGACTTCACCTAACTTCAAAACTTCTTGGAGACCAAAGAGGCATGCTAATGCAGTTTCAGTGACTGGTGTTACATATAGCTGACACTAGCGTGTTTAAATAAAAGTGCTGGAGGATGGTAATGGTGTAAAAGATGGTGCATAGCGTCACTGAGCAGCAATGTGTTGCATTAATGACCCAGTGAAAGGAACTGCAGATAATAATTCTCTAGCAGAGATTTCCAACTTCTCCGTAGGCATTCTGACGACTGTACTGGCAAACAGCTCTTTTCTGTGTGTATTACTTGAAGGGTAGCAGAAAGCAGAATTCATTAAAATTTCACAAACGTTAATAAAGGCTCAAATTACAGATTAGAGTAGGGAATTAGGGCCACATGCTTCCTTGCATGGTATACATTGAAGGGCAGTGAAAATAGAAATGCCCCAAGGAACAGGTGTTAATGGAAAGGCAGCATCTGTAGAAATGGTCCTTCTGACCCATGCCAGAGCACATCAGCTCCAAAGACAATCTGCTAACCCAGTGAGGCAGAGCTGCTGGAGAAAGGGTGAGTTGAAGGGATGGCTGCTCCACAGGGAAGTGCAAATTTATCCCAATTTCCATTGTATAGGAGAGAAAAACCCATTCTCTACTGTGACAGATGCTAATAAGGAGATTTACCAACAGGGTGAGCTGGTGCCGGGCAGTGGCAGTGGCCACCACAGGAGCAGAAGTGTCTGGTCAGCCCCCAGAAAAGTCTGTGCATGCATAGAAGGATTTCTGCAAGGGCTGGAAGGTGTTCCCTTGCCATGCTCCCATCCCTCTGCCATCACCCTTTCTTCCACCAGGGTGGCACAGAGCAGGCTGTGGAATGGCTGTAGATCTATCTCAGCATGCAGCTGATTACAGAGGCAATGTTTTTTTTTTACTCTAGAGAATCCTTCAGAATTTGAGTTTGTTTTTTAGGGCTGTAGATCTTGCAGGTGCAAATATACTCTTCAGTGTGTCAGCCAGCTGTAACAAGCACATGGCCAGCAGGCTGGAAGACAACTCTCTGAGGAGCATGCTATTGTTGTATTTATTTCATATGAAGTCTCCGACTACTAACTGCAATGACCTCCAATGACCTTTTAAACTGAAACATCTAATTAATGTGAGTCAAGGAAACAATACTTTAAGCTACGTCAATACAAGTAAACCAAACTGCTGGGGCACAGGCACACACACTGGCCTGTTATTGTCCATCATTTTTCACTGTTAGTTCAGTTCCTGGCATGGTTTTGGCATAACCATCTGTTTTTCTCCCGTACAATGCTTAGGAATGGCTCAGGGCTTAGCATGCCAATGCCAGTTCAGGTACGCTGTTGGATGTGGTCTGGTAGATTAGCTGTATGTTTGTAAGTCATGTCCAGTCAGTTGGCCACATGGCCACAGAATAGTCCTTGGCTCATTTTAGTTACCAAGACAGATCCAATGATTGGAGGATGCAATAAAGGGAAAAGGTGATCACATTTGAAGGGATGATGACTTCAGAAAGTTCTTCCCAGTCTATGCTTCATGATTTTGCAGTCTGGTATCCCAAATGAATGAATTTTTTTATTGGGCTGTCTCTGGAAGAACACAACTGCTTTCCTTCTCCCCAAAACTTGCTCCTTTGGCCTAAGAGAATTTGTGGTTTTGCCAGTAAATTGCAGTATGCTTCACAGACTAAGTCCTAGGAAAGAACTACTGGGCAGCCCTAAATACTACATCTGTAGTTGCATTTGAACTACATGCTAAAGACTCCAACTAGGACTGCAGGGAAAACATGAGAAAAACAAAAGACTTGGAGAACTGAAATGGTTTGTTTGAGGTCTACTAGTAAGTACATATTTGAATCTTACATCGCACAGGTAGTAGAAAAGGATCACGATACTATCAAGCGCTGTGATACTATTAAACACACAAGACATTGAGTTTTCAGAGGGCTGTATTTGGGGGTTGGTCTTCCTGTATCAGGGATCTGAAGGCATCCCCTTCTCCCCTCAGGTTTGGTTGCTTGGGCTCAGAGCAAGGTTAGACAGGCTGTAGGTGTCCAGCTTCAAAGAGGGCTGCAGGAAGCCTTAGCACAGGTCCCTCCACTTTGCTCAGGAGCCGCATTTAAGCTGAGGCTCCCACCCTTGGTCTCTATCTATCTGAGCTCTGCTGCAGGAGAGCCTATGCCTCATCTCACAGCTAGGCTGGGTACATGAGTGGGAATGCTCCTGTGCTGCTGAGACTGATGGCAATGTGGTCCTGAAGGGCATGAAAAAGGTGCATAGGGAATGATTCTCCTGTTTCTAGTAACACAACAGCTATGAAGAATACAGTGAAATCGTCAAGCAGGAGGTTTATAGCAAATAAAAGGAATTATTTTCTTTCCCCCTACAAAATGAGTAATTGAAGTGTGAATGCAACACTACAGAATGCTGTAAGAGTAAATATATGAATTAGAAAATGGGCTAGACAAACCAACTTACAGAGGATAAATTCATACCCATATTCCAGGCAGTTGGATTAGATGATCGTTGTAGGTCCCTTCCAACTGAACTATTCTAATTCATTTCTATTCTATTCTATTCTATTCTATTCTATGTTTTTTTTACAATTTATTTTTGCTACAGAACTGGGGTGTTGAAGTCAGGCCACAATCTGGCTGTCATATTTATGTTGAACAATTATTCAGTAATAACAGGGATTCATGGACACAATTTATCACGCTAGCTTTTTGGGATAATAAGTAAAATTTCTTCCTCCAAAACTAGCACATTTGCACATATACTGTGGTTTGTCTAGGAAGAAGTCCTGCGGGAGCGCGTGCCAATCACCTGGCCAAGCACAAGGTAACAAGGCTGATTAAATGCTGGTATGCTTGCCCTGTGGGTCTGCAATGTGAAGGTCCCACTCCAGCAAATGGGACCCACACTAAAAGCTTTGATGGTGCAAGTTCAGCAAGACCCAGAGCTTCCTGTGCACTCGCTAGCTGGCCACAGAACCAGCTTCAACCCCACCCTTAGTTACGGTCTGCGTATGTTCAAACTCCTCTTGCAGTTGCTATCTCTACAAGTAGTAGAGCCAATTAAACATCTGCTAATGAGCTCTATTGTTAGACCAATGCAGCGAATTTGATCTACAGAAATAAGTCAGGATTTCTCACCGGTCAGCCTGGCTTTGGTCTCAGCTCAGGAGAAGACAGCATGCATTTGTTCTGCCCTATTCCAAAAAAGAGTCTGCCTGCTTCAAACTGTGCTCAATATTCACTCAAATGTATAGACACGTCAGCTGCCATAAAGCAGTGTATTAAAATGCATAATCATACTTCATTTGTTTGGTGTACCTCACTATCTAAGCTACATGGTGTTATTTCTGCTTCCTGACTGGACCAGTTTAAATACTGAATTAATAGATAATGGACAAAAAACTTTAGAGACAAATTTTTGGATAAATAATACTGCTTTGTTTGATAAAATAAATTTTAAATTAATATGTTTTAGGCCATTAATTTTCTGTGTCAGTGCAGTGAAACAGACCTAAGTCTTTTCCAGTCCTGCATTTCTATTATTCTGTAACATATTCCTGTATCAATCAAGTCTTGGAAATAGCAATGTGTCAGACATTTACAGACAAAAATATCTACAGCAAATTTGCACAAATAGAACATCATTATCTTAATTAAACTTCAATGTTGTTTGAAAGTGCTAATTTTTTAAAATGTACACACTGTGAGCTATGTCGCATTCCTACTGGATATATGGCTTATACAGGAACATGATGGTCTTGAGTTCTCCTGAAAAACTCTGGAGGATATTCATAAGATCTGATTTATTAATAAATATGTTCACAAGTGGAAACAATAAGCTCTTATTTCCAGTGCCAATCAGTCTCCTTTTTTGCCAATTCAACTGCATATACGCATATATACTTGTTTTTGCAAGCTTCAGCTGCAGTGGCACTCAAATTACACTGCAACAACGATTTCCCTTGAACACAGAGGGGAAGAAAATGTAAGAAGTTCAAAATGAAACAGCAGATGCTGGTTCCAATATACATTTCATAAGGGTTTGTACTACGAGTGGGCTGGAGCGTGACGGCCGGAGGACAGAGAAGAAAGGCAGCCTGCAGAAGACACTACAGTGGTGGCCGTCCTGCCGTCACAGGGTTGGTGCGACCCACGGCGACATCGCAGAGCCCACCCTGTGGCTACTCCTCTCTCACATATGCCCCCTCTCTTATATTCACCTCTTTATCTCTTTCCTTTCCAGTAAATCTGAACAGAGACTTTTCAATTCACCTGTTATTACTTTCTGCATTTCTGAAGCCCTTACTACTGACTGTGTTACCTCAACGCACATCACATAAATTAACCATGCATCAGTTTCCCCCCAGTTGCCATATGGCACGGGTTAGAGAAGGCAGTTTATAATTCTCTCCACAGCCTCGGCATCAGCTGGCTGGCAATGAATCCTTCCCTTAAAACCTCTTTGAGCATTGCTTTTTTTTTTTTTTTAATGTTGTACCATGAGTTATGGGCATTGCAATACTGTATTTATACAACTTCAAAACATTTGAATGTGGAATTCACAACAGATGGCTTTTTGTAATGGAAGATAAATGACCGAGACCTGATTTTAATATTATGTGTCGAATATACGTAGGGGAAGGACTGGGCAATGGTAATATCACACAACCCATAATATTTTTTAATGTATTTTGTGATCACTTTGCAGACAACACCAAAATCCAAGCTAACATATACTTAAGGGATGCACAACTGACACTAAAAGTCCCTTTCAAAAATTGTGTCCAGATGGGAGAGGAAAATAAACCAGGTTCCTGAGGTTCAATACTCTCCCTAATCTCCCTTAAAGTGGAAGCAATCTCATCTAAAGTAAGAGTTTTTAAACGGGTTTGGATACAAAGGAGGCACATGTAACTGCTGAGAGAGCCAGCAGCAGGAAAATGAGCAAAATGTTGGTAATGAAGCATTTATGCAGCAACTGCACTGGGCTGCGAAACAAGCACAGGTCTTAATTAGCAAAACATCTTCATCCATGAGCAACACTTTAAAATTTGTGAGATTATTTGCAAATAACTGAAATATTCAGAATATGCTGTTTGTCAAGATCTATTTTTCATCCTTTTGGTTTTGAAAGCTCTTCTACTGTAAGAGGCAAGGAGATATTTGCTTCACTTCACTACCAGAGTCCATGAAAGTAAGGTATGGATACAAATACCCTGAGCATTAGGCATTCAGAAAACAAGAGCTTCAAGTCAGATTCATAAGAGAGACCTTATCAAGGGAGTCACTGTGACTGACTAGACCCCAAAATATTTTTATCCCTGACCTAATTCATACACAAACCCTGTGGAAATATATGCAACAAGTTCCCTCAGGTAAGGATTTGGGTGCATTAAGGGATCCCTGGATTTAGACATCATCTAATGGAAAACATAAGTGACTCCATTTACCTCTGCCAGGATGGCTGATTCTCTCCGTTCCACTTGAATGCTCGTAAGCTTTTTCATCTTAACTAAAGAGGTAGATTTTGATGGGCCACAAACTGCTCCAACAACCCCTGAAAGCTCTTAATCTATACCATAGTAAAGAATGCTATTAAGCTTAACCTGTTTTTTCTGAACATTAGATATACACACAAATTGGCAAAAATACAAGGAAAATGAAGAAAATGGGATGACCATGGAGAAAGTTTGTTCCAAACATAACCCAGCTAGTAGAAAAAGAGGAGTGAAGGTGATAGAGAAGACATGATGGTAGACATGTGGGTGTCACACCCTGTCATACCTCTCTCTTCATATTTTTGTTGCTTTGAATGATATCGTGCTTCACAAAATAGGGCACCTTCTTGCTTCAGAGCAATATTTTTTTTTCCAGAAACTTAAGAAAATGATTGCCTTTGGTTTTGTTCTGCATCTTGTCATCTTCTGTTGTGGTTACAAGCAAGGTATTGATATTTCTTAATCCAATAGCTAATTTAATAACTGTTGTCCCTTCATACTTACTTAGAAGCAGGATAGCAAAGGTACAGTTCCCTGATTCCAGATCTTTGGGCCTCAGAGGATAACGACATTATCTAAAAATCTGTAGCTTTTCAAATATATATGCATTCCACTTTGTCAGCATTTTGCTAGCTTTTTTAATGCACTGACACCAAACTTATTTTCCTTAACGAAGTCTTTGGAAATCAGTATTCAGCACTAAGAAAAGCACAACAGCTTGCTGAGTCTCCTGACAATAAAGGAAAGCACAAAAGTCATATTTTTATTAGTTGTATCTTTATGACAGCATTTAAATACACAGGTGAATTCCCAGTATATATATAAGTATTTAATACTAACACAATAAAATATTTATAGCATTGAAAAGTCATTCGAGAACCCACAAAATATCTTAAGTTTGAATATCAGGGAGCTTGTAAATGAATGCATAAATAAAAAAAATTATGCCTTAATTTAAATGCATTCCTAATTTATATGTTCTGCAGCTTTTAAATCACTTTAAGAAGTAATTGAAAGCACAGAATATTTTAACAATTTTAAAAGGCTTCCTGATTAATTTATAGGATTTATCCCCTTTCATTTTTGCTGTAAACCTTGCACAGGTGAGCTGCTCCTTGAATGAGCTTATAGGCCAGGAAACAACACAGAGAACAGCTGTTTCCTCTAGTCAGTAGATTTTTTCAGATCGCTCACAAATTTCCTTGGCTGGCAAAGTCTGACAAAGCTAAAGATCGAATGGATACCTTGGATCAGATACGGAACATGAGTAGCTTGTGTTAAAAGTCAAGTAATCTTCATTATCCTGGTGTTCTTGCAAGAGGAGCAGAATTTTAAATATGCCTATTTTGAAGACCACTCAATGGGAAAATGGCTGGGTTTTGCATTCTAGCTAAAAGTTCCTACACAGTTCTAGTCAGTGGTGGTTGCCACTGAATATTCTTGCTGCAGGATCAAACTTGAGTAAAAATAAAGAGGCTGACACAGGCAGCAGTTTTAGGTATCTCAGATATTTAAGCACAACATTAGCTAAAGGAATTTATCACATCATCTTCTGAAAATGGGGCCAAAAGGGGAAGATCTTGGAGAGGTCTCCCACTGAGGTCGTTCTCAGTTGCCATTAAGACAGCTGCAGAAACGAGGTAGGTGCTGGTGAAGTTCAGCACAACCTGTCTGGGGAAGGACAGAGAGAGAAAAGGATGGGAGATGTTGGGATATGTTCTTCTGCCTGGGCTGGTGGCATAGCACTGGGATGGCAGCAGGGGAGGTGAAAGCAGAGCTGCTCTTTAGCAAAGCCTCCCATAGCAGAAGACATTCAGTACAGGTGCTGGGAGGTAAGAGCAAGCACTCTTCATGCAGAGGAGGCTGTGGGAGCAGGCAGCACCAGCTGAGTTTTAAAAGGGATTGGGCAGGGCCATTAGTGGATGGGGAAGGCGAGTAGGCAGGGGAAGCTGGAGGAGCGCAAAGCAGAGGCTGGAGAAAGTGGCCAGGCTCGTGCGCTCTCCCCAAGTCCTTTTGCCGCCACAGAGTTCAGAGGACAGGGTCACATGAACCCTTTTTCTGCCTAGTATGGCATTTCTTACATTTACCTTTTCACACTTGAGATGCCAAAGTGAAATGCTACTGAGCAGAAAAAATAGAGTATCACAGCCTCACAGGAACTAATCAGTTAGAAACCATGGAAAACACGGCCTGGATATTCAGCAGTTTTCTGTGAGAGAGCCACCCACTGAATGTGGCGAGTTGTGAGTGCAGATAAATGGCGTAGCTGGCCTTGGTGTGAAACTGCTCCTGCAGCAATCTCATTCCACGTGCCACAGGGTTACTGATACAGACATCTTGTTCACTCACAGGGGACCATTGCATCTCAGTTACAGGAGATAACACAGAAAAAACTGTGTTTCACTGCAAGAGAAGCCACACTGCTAAATAGCTTTCTGTGGCCCTGAAAATCTACCCTGGGCTACTGCCAGGGCAAAGGGCACCTCTGTCCCATCCCTGTCCCTTCTGCTGTCCGTCCACACTCAAGCCCCGTGCAGAGGCACTAAACACATCTTCAGGGATGCTTGAGGCAGGTGGAGGGGGAGCGCAGCCTGCCTGATCTACGTGGTTCCCTCTCTGAACCAGGGAGAGGGAAAGGCACAAAAACTGTGCTGAAACCATCCTGCCCCAGCCTCTCACCCCACGGCAGCTCGACAGTGCAGGCCAGGGATGCCCACTTTGACCCTGGGACATGCCGACCCCTGAACCCTGGCCAGGCTGTGCCTGGAGAGCTTCCTTGCCAGCAGCTGGAAAGCAGGCAGGGAATTGCATGGTGCAGGCAGTACCCAGCTCACCTTCACCAGGCATGGGCTAGCAGAAGTGCCCAGCTGGCTCACTAGTGTTGTTTCCCCCTTGATTACTAAATCTTCTCCCCATGCTCTGTGCAAGCTGTCCTCAGAAAACAGTTTAAAACCTCCTGGAAGAGGGCACCAATGCCACCCTTGAAAGGCAATGCGTTCCTACTCTTGACCTCCATGGCTGCCTCCTCAGCATAGCAGAGAACGGCTCTGTCTGCAGTGCAATAAGGGTAGCTTTACCTTTTAATGTAAAAATAGTATTAGCAGTATATATCCACTGAGGAGAGAACGCTGTCAACACTATGTATCATACATGGGATCTTCACTGGGAAAGGCATTTTGATGGAGTTTAAATAATTCTTTATACTATGAATATTACCTATTCAGAAAAACTGACCATAATCTGAATTTTCTCCTGGCTGATCTCCTAAACAGCCTTCATTAATACGCTAAAGCAGCCCAGGTGGCACTCAAGCATTTTGAAGGTTTTAAAAGGCAACTTGCCCTGTTCCCAGGGAAAAGCACCACCAGAGAGTGGTGCAGGGCTGAGGAAAGCCTCATACCGGCTCAGGAGAGGTCAAGAAATTGTTTTACCCACTGTTTCCTCGTGGCAAAGAAACAGGTTTCTGTATTCAGCTGCAAATAGGAAAAGCTGGATGGATCCCTCCAGCAAGCTCAAAGCTCCCCCACTTTAGCAAGCACTGGGACGAGAGGTTGGACAGCTGCAGCGAGCAAAAATTTTCAGTTTAAGGGAGAATTTAACAGAAGCCCACATGGACCCGGTGACATTTGGTTTCTTACTGCGTTAGATGTAAGACAGCTGGAGACGGGTGGTGGATCTCATTGTGCCGTGAGGTTGTTGCACCCAGGATCATGGTATCTCTTTGCACAGGGAGGTGAGGGGAGCTCAGGTCTGCTCCCCAGTGCCAGGAGCAGCCGGCCAGCAAATGCTGCCAGGCAGTCTGTGGGGACATGCAATTACATTCCCCGACACAAAGCTGAAGAAGTGATAACGGAAGACGGCTTTTCAACCGTCTTTGAGGGATAAAAGCCAACAATCATAATTTTTTCTGCATAGAGTGCCTGTGTTCAGAACAATAATGCTGCAATCTTTCTTTGCTTTCAGCTCTGAGCTAATTATCCCCTCTCGTCTCCTCTTTGCAATGGTGCCTTTGCCATGTATTCATTAAAGAATGAGTTGGAGTAGTTTCTGCTGTGTCAGTTAGGAGTTTATCGCCATATCTCTGGGAATCCCACAGAAAGGGAAACTTCAGGGGAACTGAAATTGTCCTGACATTTCTGCACCTGAGACCAATACCAAAATGCCTCACAGATGGGAAGGGTGACAGATCAAACCACTGTGACCAGAAGACACAACTAAGGTTAGTGAACATGGTTAGGAAGTTGATCTGGAACACTTGTCATCAACCAGTTATCCAGAGCACAGAAGTGCAGGGCATGAGGTCTTTCAGGGAGGAAACTTGCTTCAGCTAGAAGGTGTGAAGGCAGGATGGCTGCAAAATCTTCTCTGGGCAGCTCCAAGAGGGTATCACAGACTGACAGGACTGAACAAAACTGCAGAGCATAGCAGTCGACACATTTTGGGGGTGCTGATGCCAGCTGTGCCCAGGGCTATGTTGATGCTCTGCATTTTTCCCACAGGTATGAGATCAGCTTTTAACTTCAGCTGAGAATTAAACCTGGTAAACCCTGTCTCTGATCCCAAGACAGAGTCCTTGGCAAGAACTCATCCTGGGCAAGACACATCCTGAGCAGCTCAAGACACCGGCCAGAGAGAGACAATTACTATTCCTTGGCCCATTTCTCTCCATGGATTACAGGGAGCAGGTGATTTAGACAACTACATCCAGTTCAGCCCAAGCTAGGCAAGGCAAATCTTTCCTTTTATCGGCATGTCTTAAAAAAATCTAACTTGACAGCAGAAAGGCATTTGATGAACTATATTATCTCACTGCTTTTTGTACCCTTTTGAATACATTCATCCACTGTCTTGTGTTTATACCTGGTTGCATTTATGCTCCATGTTTGTGTAGTATCCAGTCCTGCCATGTGATTAGGGCTCTGAACAACAGCAAAGCCAATAAATAATAACAGGCTGTCGCAGAAACACAGAGTTTTACCAGGGTAGAAATTACTGATCACTGGGAGCATCTTTTTAGGTATGTTATAGAGCTGAGCTCTCTGCAGGCTGTGGGTGAACCTATATTAAGGATAAACCTCCCTGTTGCTGACTTTTGCTCTCCCCAGACGTACAGTGTGATTAATTCTCTGCGGACAGCTCAGAGCCCTTAAAACCACCTTTCACAAGCTCCAAGGGACAGGACAGTAAGAGGGCACATTCACCCTTGCTATTACCTTGCTAGGCACAAAGGGGACAGATTTTGCTGTTGAAGCACATCCGTGGGACTGTTTGCAGCTCCCACCACCGGGAGCCCTCCTGCCTGGACTGGATGGCAGTGCAAGAGCAAAGCAGACCTCTGGAGAGCGCAGGAGGATTTTGATGCTTCTCTTTACAGCTTTAATTTCTCTCTGAGCACTTAGGAGTCC
Organism: Buteo buteo; assembly: GCF_964188355.1. Classification (NCBI taxonomy): domain Eukaryota; kingdom Metazoa; phylum Chordata; class Aves; order Accipitriformes; family Accipitridae; genus Buteo; species Buteo buteo. The sequence continues at coordinate 14,501,091 of NC_134174.1, read as the reverse complement.
CAGGCCAGCCTAGAGCTTTTCTTGTGATTTAAGATGCTGTAATATACTTGTCATCCTTCGGGCTTAAATGCATCTCTGAAGTTATGCAACTGATCTTTACACTTCTAAAGTCAACTGGGAGCTAAAATCTTACAAAGTATGCCATATCCATTTGTATTAAAGAGAAATTATGTATGCTTTCAAGTCCACTTTTTGTTAGTGCAGAATTTATCAATTGGCCATATCTGTATTACTCATTTTTCTAGAGAGATAAACATTTTTTTACTTCTCAGAATATACCACTCTTTTTTTCTGTACTAACTCAGTACCAGTTAGTAAACTGGGTGTTATCAGAAAGCTGAACATTATTTGAGCCTCAGAACAGTTCCGTAAAGTGCTTCATTCTTGGAAAAATGCTTCAATATTGAAGTCTCTGGTCAGAGGTGAAGTCTGACCACAGTAAAACATACAGTAAAGTATAGAGTAAAATGAAACCCAAGGAAAAGTGAAAAACAGGGTTCTGGGAAGGGAAAATATCTTAAACTGACCGTAAGTCACAGGAATGAGTAAACAGATGGCAGAAAAAGCATACCAAAAACCTTGAAAAGGATAATGTTTTCCTTCCATTTCCACCCTGCAAAATCAATTTATTGCAGCTGGGTTGTTCAAGTGTTAGATTTGCCCTGGAACATTTCTGACCCTGCTGGGCTGCCAATTTCATTGTCTTTTTGTCACACTCCTGCAGCAAATACATATACAGAGATTCAAAAGGATTTTTCGTATTGCAGAAATACCAGACAAACCTTAAGAAACAAGATTCAAGAATAATTGTAAGGCACAGTCTTCCTTCACCTAGCCCTTAACATCAACTGTATACTCCAACATAAATACCATTACTATTTCAGGAGCACCACCTTGCCTGTTTTTCTTTCCTGTGCTCCCTGCCAGCTCACTCTTCCCTAGCTCCTGCATCTAGCGTTAAACCTCAATTTTTTGCCTCCCCATGGCAGCAAGTGCCCAGTAGGTTTGTGCAGTGAGGTATGACCCAGCTGGGTGGCTTAAATACTGCTGTAGCGCAGTGCCATAGTCATTGTTGAAAATAAAAAGCTACATGTCTCTAAATTTTTGCTTCAGCTGTTGGGATGCTCTGCCTACATCGGAAAGTTACCTGCAAAGTTACAGCATTTTCATATTTCTCCTAGAAAGGCAGCCCAGGCTGTTCCCAGACAGTAATGCTACGGCCGATGGAGTGGCTATAGGAAACAGCCAGAAAGTCTCTGCAAGGATCAAATGGTCCCTGAAGCCTGAATACCATTTCATTACAGGCACTCAGCAAGATGGAAATCAAGAGGAAAGTTTCATCTAAGTCTCATCATAATTCAGTGATGTGGAACTTAAGTGTGCCTACAAAATTGACTTTGTACCTTTGCCTTTGCAAGGTCCTTCTTCAGTTTACCCAGTTCTCCTTATTTTCTTAATATTTTCCATTTGTTGCTATGTCCTTTTTTCGCCCTTTCATTTTCTTCCTGACTCCTGTGCACCTCTCCTCACAGTCCCATGGGGACTTAGGTTTCTATTCACTTTGAAGAAATATACATTTCAGACTGGTTTTGATGGGATAAATTCTGGATTGATTAAGGCCTGTGGAAAACCATATAAAAGCAAAAAGGTTTCTGAAAAAAATAGAGGGAGTAGGTACTAGCTATGATTCTCTGCCCTGTAAGCACAGACTATACCTGCCAGGAGAATTCCCTCATCCTCTTGCACAGAGTTGCCTTTGCTCGTTAATTGGATCTGAATTCAGGGTGATTCTTTGTACAGAGACTTAATATAACAAAGTCCCTGCAAAGAAGCTGGCAAAGGACAAGGAAGTTACATGGAAATTTGACGGCAGTATCTGATACAATGGATGAAAAATTGGTTTCTCCATAAACATGGTGCCGAACTAGAGGGAAAGTAACGCTGTCTTTCCTGATTTCAACCTCTTACAGAGAAATTGTTCTCTGTTGCACATTACGGTCCTCTCACATCTTCTCTTTAGAGCAAAGATGGTTTCCACTGGCAGAAGTGGCTCCTTGGGAAAGATGAAATATCTTTTGAGTCTGTATGTTACGCATGTATGTCTTTGTGTCTCTTGTCTTTTGCAAGGCATTGCAGAGGAACTGAAGATACATGACTCTGGGTTTTGGACCCAGTCGTGAGGATCAGGCACCCTAAATGGTAGGCACTGCAGCACTTAACTGGTAGATACCTCCTTTTCTGGATCTGGTCCAAATCCTTCATTACAGTTGCTTCTTTCAGTATTGGAAAAGTTTCTTCTAAGATTAAAATTTATCACTTGCAAAAGTTCAGCCTTTAAAGAGTGGTGATGTGCATTACTCTTAACACCGTGTGCTTTTTTTGTGTTGCAAGAGTAATTAGTGAGTGTAGGCCTCTGAGTTTTGGCAACCAATCGAGACAATTTCAAAGATGAATCATGCTCATGTGCAAAAGGTGAGAGACTGAATTTTCTGTTATTGGTCCCGCAAAGAATATGCCTTCACTGTGCCAAAAATACCCAATTAAAAGCTTAAAATAAAAATAGATTTTAAAATAAGCGTTAGGTCTGCCCACAGGTCAGTGCTGATGCTATTATTTCATAGGCCTAGAAGACTTGCCCTTCATACTCTTTGTGCTGAGGAGCAGGGAGGTGGACGCTTTAAACATGCCTTCAGAAGGGATTACCACGAGCGGCTCTTGGCCAGCGGTATGACCTGGCTGGTAAAGTACATTAGAAATCTGCCTTTCGTCCAGGGACTGCTTCATGGCAGCTGCCTGTGAAGAGCACTGCAGGCATCCTCTCCTTTGGGCTGCAGTGGAGCTCCCTTGGGTCAAATCAATTCTCTTTTCACTGCTGCAAAGCAACATGGCCTCAATGGTGATAGGGGTTGGTGGTTCACTCCTGTCCTCCTGAAGATAAGAAATCTGGGACTAAGTCACCTACACTGGAAGTTATGGCAAATTCTTGAGCATTTGGGTGTTTGGATTCAAGAATGGCAGCATTATCTCCTATCGCAGGAGAAAACCAGCCAAGACAGATGGGACCTCTGGAAAAACGTAGAAGCAGATTTATGCATGAAGGTGTGGTACTACCCTGCAGTCACTTCAGTCACATAGATTTTGTGTATTTCCCATTTTGTATGTGAGATGGGCACCTAAGTGCTCAATGCTGCCAAGGTTGGAGCCATTCTGGACATATTCCTGGCTCCAGGGAACCTGTGTATTAAAAACTCAGGGGTTAACAGACAGACCCATACAAAAAGATGAGACAGGACAAGGAGATTCACACTCTTGGATCTAGGTACTAAGATTCTGCCTAAACTCCCCAGGCTGCCTCTGGGTTTTATGTGACTGTGGTTCTACACGTAGCAAAGCTTATTGCTTTAAGATACGCACAAAGTGAGAGAAAAGAAGCTTCTGCCAGACAGAGAAAGGGCAGGGACCCCAGAGGACGAGGGGAGAGGATAAGGAACCTGCTCAAGGAGATGATGTGTGTATGAGAGGGACTCCAGTGACCTGAAAAAGCTATAAGCTGTACAAGGGGGACCTGAATATCGTAGAGGACTTCAGCCTAAACTAAAAGGATGCATTAAGGAAATGGTGGGAGCAGATATTTATGAACTGTATTAAGTCCAGACCTCTTATGTTAGCTCAGGTAAAGGGTAAAGGAAAAGGTAAAGAGTAGGTCAGGTAAAATTGGTTTTACTCACAAAGCAAGCTTTGCCTGAACATACACCAACTAGAAAATAGTATGTACATGGTTACTCGGAATATAAACTAAAAACTGCTCTGCTGACTGGGAAGGACTGAGGCCTTTCCAGAAACCAGCACTCCAAATATTCCATACTGCCACATTTGCCAAAGTTGCAAAAGTTGTAATGCAAAGATCAAAACTGTTTTCCCAATAAATGCTTTCTCTGCTTCTCCCATAGTTCTGAATTTGTCTGCAAACCATCGTTTCCATTACAGTTTCCTTCTGCTATTTGTGAATGCACTTTGGCTTGTAAAGTTGGTATGGCTATACTGCTGCAAAACATTTTTAAAGAATAAAGCTAGACTGATTAAAATAAAAGTGGTTTATCTCTACTGAGGGTTTGTTGGGGTTTTTTTGCCTATTACTTTGGCCAGCCAAACTGAGTCATGTGGGGAATTTGAAACTGAAAATGAAATTGCGTGCATAAGACCAAATACTTTTTGGACGTCCTTCCCCTCATGCAAATTGCCAGATTACATCACACTATCGCCCACTTCATCTACATCTTTTTGCCAGTAATGCTAAATACCAGATGTTTAGGGATGAGCTGCAAGAAGGTCTGATGTTAAATAGTTATGAGGTGATCTTTCTCCTGGGAAACTTTCCTCCTGGCACTGAAAACAAGTCCTGAAACTTGAGGATTTGCTATTTCCCAACAGCCTGTCATTAGCCTTAACTTCTAAGCCCGATTATTCCAAGTTTCATCCATATAAACATACAATCTGGTTTTGGATCCTACTGAACTCTTGGCTTTAACAATTTTTAACGGCACGAGAATGTCAATTCTCACTATTTAAAATGCAATAATGTATTTCCTCCTTTCTCTTTTGAATCCTCTTCTTTCAGGTTCATTGATTCATTGACTATGCCCTCCTACTTGCCATTTCAACTCCTTGATATTATTCCTATTTTACGCCTTTTTATTGTGATGCCTACTCTTAAATAAATAAACCTTATAATCTTTAGTGCCTTCATGTGAGGGGTTCCTCCAATTGTCTTTGACAAGCAGATCTCACAAAGGTTGTCAAGGACAATTTCCACTGGACTAACTTACTCCTGGGCCATGCAGTGACCACCCAATGGTCTGGCAAAGTGTACCACCACCTCTTTCAGAGGGTTTGTGCCCCAGAACCACAGATCATTTACTGCACCTGCATCACACTTGTGTTCACTAGGAATGGGGGTAGATCATGGTTTCGGGCCGAATTAATCAGAGCACTAGTATGCCACTTTACAAGCCCTCAGGAAAAACAGTATGACTCTTTGTAGACAAGCAAACCCCACTGCTAGGTAGCTGGCTGCTTTTCTATATGTTATACACCACGAGTGATGACTGGTGTTAAGTTATCAAACACTATCAACAGGCAGTAAAAAAAAAAAAAAAAAAAAAAAAAAAGATCTTTCCTCAAATAAAAGCCAGTGGAAGCTATCAGTAGCTTTTAAGTGATATCTCTTGTTTTCCGTTTGTTTGTTGGTCTTTTTTAAATTTTAAATGAGAGAAAGACATTTCTGGAAATACTTTTACCAATTTTCATCATTTTTATTCCCAACAGCAATAATGACGCGCTACACTGATTCTTTGAATAATAGGAAAAAGAGGAATGAGGATAGTGTGTCCAGATGCTAGATATAATTTCAGCTTCACAAGCAATAACCCTGTTTAAATTTTTGTAAGACTGGTAATTACACTCTAAACAATCTATTGTTGAATCTAGCATCAAATCTTTTAACTTGGCAATAACCACTACAAAATGTGTCATGAATGATTGAATACCATAACCAGAACTTGGGGATAAAGAGCTTCAAATGCATGTTTTCCTTCGGCAAATTTCTACATAAAGGCAAACTCACTTTCTCAGAACGATTTTGCTGCTACCTGTTTCTTCATCCAGTCTTTATACAACATGCATTTTGTAGAGAATAAACTGTAGTTTCTTCTTTAATAGCTATCGTATATAACACCTGGAATTTTAGTGCTGGGGTGAAGGAAGATTAGTTGCTCTAATAAAAAGTTTAGGATTTCTGAATTCTTTCAGAACAAATCATTTGAAATGTCTCCCTCAAATGGTATTTCTTCAAGACTTGCACTGTTCTTTGCATTTTCTGCTGCCTCTCATGGTCCAGTTGCTCTTGAACTTTACAAATTCATCTATATCTTTCCTTTTGAGGACTCTTAGTTTTCCTGCAACATCTGAATTACTCTGCTGGTCTAAACTAGGATTACTGAGAAGCCTGGGAAAGAGCAGGCTTTAGCTGAATCTGAGTGCTTACTAATTGTCAAAATACTCTGTAATCCTTGGTAGGATTACTCTCTGCAGTGTTTCCTTGCTGCTTAAATGACAAACAAATAAAAGTTGCTATTTCAATACTGCATGAAATGTTCTTTCATTTTTAATAGATCTGAAGGAATATTTGACAAATATACCAGAAGGTTAAACCCACTGAGGAAGTTGCTTTTTGAAGAACAAAGGCAAGGGTATGTCAGATTTGTGGCAAGCTTAATTCTGGACCCCTAAGAGTTTCTAGCGGGAGGACCACAGCAGGTCTAACTGTGACAGGGCTGTTTCATGGAGATTTTTTTCAGATCTTGAAGCAGAAATGTATCTTTAAGGTGGTCAGAAAAAGGTCTCCAACTTCTGCATGCCAGGAATCATAGTCAACACTAATTCAATGCCAGAAGAAATGCCAGAGAAGGCAGTGAATATTCATAATAGCTAAAGAGATCTTAAAAAAGGCAGCCCAGGATGGATGTTTTGGGTGAAATTTTCAGTGTGGCAGACAGTCACTCAATTTAAGCAGACTGGAAGGTGAAATCATGGATTCATAGCCATCAGTGGGGATTTTGCCATTTGACTGCAGTGGTCCCAGGGTTTCAGCAAAGAGCTGGTTTTTTCCAGGAAAAGCTGAGTCCCAACATACAGAGAGGTACCAGTGTGATGGTGCCTTATCAAGCCATGGGGTTACTTCCCCTGCATCAACACCTGCACGACACACGTCACCAGGTGTACTTACTTTCTGGCAACGAAACTCTGGACCAAGAGGGGCACACCAAGAATTACACCTCAAAATGCTTCACAAGATTCAGAAGGGGTTATAAAAGCACCACTATAATTTTATTTCAAACAAGTGCTGTCATGAAGCCCCAATGACTTCCCTGTTTTTCTGATAACTTGTAATAGTGATGAATATAATACAGAAATCCAAATACCCACACTTTTACAATCACATTCAGCATAACTTCCTGGCTACTTTTATCTTTCAGAATGTTATAAATGCATTTCCAAAGGTATTTTTTAGCTGTTTTGCTTTAGGGACATTTTACTATTAGTAATCTTGTAGGATTTGGGGCTGAGTTTTTATATATTCCTGGATCATTTAACTGTTGGTTAATCTGAGGAACACTGTCAGAAGGCATGCTGTACCTGTTCTCCTGGTTCGGGTATTCTTCTGGTGGGATCTCAGTGCTCACACTAACCCTCTCCCAGAGTACTTTGTTAGTACCTCCAACTGTATGTGCAGCTTGTCTTTCCCCGTGTTAACACCTTCACCATATTTTCCTTTGTAAATTCTTCATATAAAAGAATTACACAATTTCTTCCAATGTTTTCTTCCAGGAATGCTCTTCTCAGTCCTCAAGTGCTTGATGCCCTGCTTGTGCTTCATGGCAGTCACTTCAGACCCTTTGTTAATATTCCAGGATTTGCTCCATACCACTGTGCTATTCAATTTGTTTCATGACAGCACATGCCAGACGACATTGGCACAGTAAATTCTGGGTTAACACCTAGTTCTTACAATTTTTTCTGCCTCTATTTATTCAGCCATGTATAAACAAAACCACTGTAGTTTCTGGCTCCATTTAAGAGCTCAGATAAAGGAGCATGGACTACATAGCATACTGAATACAGACTCCAAGTGCACATTTGTGACTACTCAGTTCATATGCTTTACATGGGTGCACTAATGCAAGCCACAGTTTTTTCCTTGCTAAGTTTGAATTATCTCCATTTCCCTGTTACTAAGCCTGAGCCAAACTCTCCTCCTATAGAGGGGGGAAGGAAAATGTGTGAACTGCAGCCTCAGTATATTATTTTGCATTAAAAAACCAACCAACCAACCAAATATTGCTCCTTCCCAACAGCCTTTAAATCATAAAAACCCATAGCACCAGTGAAGGACAAACTCATACTCAGAAGCATCTTTGGTTACCAAACCAAGAGATAAATAGAGGGAAACTATTTATTCTACAAATTCTGGTGATATACTGACAGTGAACAGATGTAAGGCTGAGGCAGTCAGTCCCTTCTTTGCCTCAATCTTTACCAATAAGGTCTCCCAGGTCTCTGTGTAGTGAAAGGGTTTAAGGAGGAGAGCTGCTACCAGGACTGCATGAGGGTTGAGACCAGGATTACTTCAGAAAATGTGACCCATACAAGTGAGTCAGGACCATAAGGGCTGCACCCAAGGAAGCTGACAGCGGGCCAATGACCTTGCAAGATGCTATCTATAATCTTTGGAAGGCTGCAGAGATCAGCAGAGGTTCCCAACAACTGGGGAAAAGCAGATTGCACACATTTTCAAAAAAGGCAAAGGTCACTGTGGGGAACTACAGGCCAGTTAGCCCCACTTTGGAAAATCATGAAGCAAGTCCTCTGGGAACATATTTCTGTGCACATGAAGAAGTAGGTGATGACTGGGTACAGCTAGCATGGATTTACCCAGGGTAAATCATATCTGACCAACCTGATGGCCATCTATATTAAAGTAACTGGGCTTGTGGACAAGGGGAGAACAATTGATGCCATTTACCTTGACTTCAGCAAAGCTTTCAACACCATCTCCCACAACATTCTCATATCCAAGTAGATATCAGATGGATGGAGAACTATATAAGAAATTGACTGGTTGGGTGCTGCGGCTCAGAGGGTAGTAGTTAATGAGTTGCACTCTACCTGGACACCTGTGACAAGTGGGGTAACACAGGGGTCTATCCTGGAACATAACCTGTTTAACATCTTTGCCAGTGATCTGAAGGAGGCAACAGAGTGCCCTTTGGTCACACTTGAAGAAGACACCAAACTGGGGACCAGCTGATATGGTTGAAGGATAGACTGCCATTCAGAGGGATCCAAACAGGCTCAAGGAATGGGCTAAGATGAATCTTATCAAATTTAACCTGTACAAATGTGAAGTCCTGCACCTGGGAAGGAAGAAAACCTTGCAGTAATACAAGCTGAGGACTGACTGGCTGGGAAGCAGGTCTGTGGGAAAGGCTGTGGGGTCCTTGCAGACAGCAAGCTGCACATGTGCCAGCGGCAGCAGAGAAGGCAAAGCATCCTGGGCTGAATTAACAAGAGCACAGCCAGTAAAACAATGGATTATCTCCCTCTGCTCAGCACTTATCAGACCACATCTGGATTTCAATGCCCAGTTTGAGGCTTCCCAAAACAAGAATGGCATAGACAAACTGGAGTTCAGCAGGGGCCACCAAGACGGTCGGGGCTGGAGCAAGTGCTCTGTGAGGAGAAGCTGAGGACCTGGGGCTTGTTCAGCCTGAAGAAGAGACAGCATCAGGGGGCCTGACAGCGGCCCCCCAGTACCTCTACAAGGAGGTCATCGAGGAGACAGAGCCAGGCTCTGCACAGTGGGGCATGGTAGGAGGACAAGAGACAATGGGCATAAGTGGAAACATTAGAGGTTCAGACGTGATATAAAGAGAAACTTTTTTGCCACAAGGACGGCAAGCAGTGGGGCGGACTGCCCAGGGGGGTCACACAGTCTGTGGAAGGTTTTCAAGACCTAACTGGGTAAGACCCTGAGCAACCTCATCTGACCCCACAGCTGATCCTGCTTGGAGCAGGAGGTTGGACAAGAGACCTCCTGAGGTCCCTTCCAGCCTGAACAATCTTTTATGATCCATCCTCTTGGATGAATTGCTACTGAATGTCGTATCTCTGCACCTGAAGATACAAATCCTTATTACGTGACTGGAAAGATTCAAACACAGGTGGTTTGGATGGAGCAGGAAGGTGGCAACAAGAGGAAGCGTGTTAGGGTCCACTTTGTCAGGACTGCTGAGTCCTTCCTACGCATGGAAACACAGCACGCTTTGCATGGGAGCTACAGCCAGAAAAGTGAGTGAAAATTTTATACCAGCTACAGTTTGTTTGTCCCCAGCCTTCCCTTCTCATTGTGGGAATAAGCCCTGACAAGGTTAGCCAGGGTTCACTGAATCAGTGAATTGGCTTAGATGGTTGCCAGTGTGGATCTAAGAATATCTGCCCTAAATTTTTTTTAGCACTCCAAATACTACAAACACTCAGCCCAATTGCTTTCCAAAGGGATTATTTTTCTCCACTGAAAAGCAGCCAGCTCCCCAAAGCTGCTTGAACTCAGTTATGGCCTGAGCCAAGTTGATTTTTAACATTAAATAATGTTTCTAAATTGCTTTGGGGTGCAAGAATGACAGTTTTTAGGAATTTGCGAAGAAGGGTTTAACTCTGCAAAGACCCAAGTCACACAGGCAGTTCTTACTCAGTGATATCACCTCTAATTTTCAGTGGGACCATGGACTTTTTGTGTGAATATGAAGTATCAGATTACCAGTCTGCCAACTCCAAACATTTCAAAAACATGAGTAAGTCCCATGAAAAATAACAATGTCAACTTGAAAACTATGAGATCTGGAAAATGCTTTTAACGTCCTATTGATAATTGCACTTTTTAGGTTCACTTTTTAAGCACCACCTTGAAAATAAAAACAACAAAAATCTTCATTTTTTAAAAACTAAAAGTTGGCTTTGTGATGGACTGTTCCTCCAAGAAAAGGAGCCCCAGGACAAATGACAGCAACTTAAGTGCTGGTAACACAACCAGTGTTTTGCTCAGGATAAAGGCCTGTTTTCTGGTGGAGAGGAAGGCAAGGTCTTTGAAAGACAGGCTGATCTCTGCCAGGTCCAATTACGTACAACGATACTTAAAACCACTCCCGACACACAGATATCTTTTACTTGTTATCAGTATTGTCCAGTGATGGAGATATACAATCTTCCTCAGCAAACTCCTGGAACTTCAGTATGTTAAAATAAAACCTAATTCTCCATGTCTTTCCATTTAAGCAAACTGCTTCTTACCCAGCTTCCAGGAGATACAGAGAGGCTTGTTCCTGGGAGAGGCAGCAGAAAACGGGACAGGGTGTGAAGCGACACATGGCTTCCATCAGCCATCTCTTCTCTGGACTAAACAACCAGTTTTCTGTCAAGCTTTCCTACTACACCACATTTTCTAAATCTCTGATTAGTCTTGTTATTTGCCTTTGTTGCTTTCCGTTTGTTTGCTAATCCGTTTGTTTCTGGAAGTGCGGTGCCCAAATCTGGACTGATTACTCCAGCTAAGTTTTCACTAGTTCTCAGTGGCACATTTCTTTTGTTATGTATTTAATGTCTTAGATATATCACGGCTTTGCATTCTGCAATGGTGGTTGCTTCTTTTTGGAGAAGATGACACTGCTCGCTCATGTTCTGCTTGAGATCCACTGCATCTCTTACATCATTTTCTGCCACCCAGAGGGCTCTGCTGCCGCATTTTGGAGTATTTGTGTAACAGTCACAGTTAAGCAGGATCCTACCTGTAGCTCAGTGCTTTGCAAGAGCTGCTGCTGCTGCGTACAGCAACGCTATGGAGCTTGAAAAACATGCAGGCTCATTACTGTAGTTGTGCAACTGGATCATGTACTGACAAGCTGGATGTGTGTAGCTTATGAAAAGACTGACAGAGGTTTACACAGACATATATCACTGTATGGAGGGACACACACCTGGGGAATGTTCAAACAAAGACAAACTGGATGAGCCAAACAGATAGTATGGCTACTGGTAGGAGACTGTATGCATTGCATATGGATAACAAAGTTACCCGGTTTAAAAGTGCATGAGACAAATGCACGATATGACATACATGGAACTCATTAGACATACAGGAAGGGAAGCTGTGGCTGGGGTTGGTTTTGTTTCAGACTGCTGAACATTTGGGCTCAGCGTGTTCTGGTCAGTCTCCTGCAGAGAGTCAAGCTCACTACTTGCCACATTGGCTGGATAAAGAAATCCAAGTGACGGACGGGTCCAGTGCCAAGTCAGGGTTTTTGGTGAGTAGACAGGCCCCCTACCTGGAAGAACTGAATTAGAAAGAGGACCTGGAAGAGGCACCTGTGCCTGGAGGGTGAGCAACGTGCTATGCAGCCAGTAGCCGATGGGAGGGAGAGGCTAGGAAAAAAGTTACAAAAACTTGCTGAGTTGCCTGCTACATATTTCAGAATTTTTTCCCAATCTGGAAGATCATTTTGAATTCTAAACCTGTTCTCCAGCTCCTTTGTCACATGTAGATTTTATAAGCACCCTCCGTAGTCCCCCATTCATATCAGCAATGTAAGTACTGAGCAGTTTTAGGCTCAGGACAGCCTTGTAGAGATCCTTGTTGGAAACTAAACCATCGTCTTCATTCTCTGAGCATGGTTATTGAAGCCAGTGCTCACTTGCCTTACCACAGTTTCCCCTAGATGAGATTTCCCTCTCCAGCTTGTTTTGAGATCCCCATGCAAGACAGCGCTGAAAGCCTTATGTGGCGTCCCTTGCTTTCCCTCTGTCCACAAAATCTCCTGCCTTTGTTCTAGGAGGGAATTATTTTGTTTTGATATGATTTGTTCTAAACAAATTGATGTCTTTTTCCTGACACTGTATTAGCCCTCCATAATCCATTCCAAACACATGAAAGAACTTTCTAAAGACATAAATGAATTAACCAAATATTTCCTACCTAATCTTTAATGCAGTCTACTCACAGATCATAAAAATATTTACGCAGAGACACATTATTGTGTTTTTCTAATCCTTTCCACGTAAATGCGTAACATAGCTGCTCCCTGAACAAATTAAATAAGATAATTCCTTGCAAATGAAGTAAAAAGCTGAGACTTAATTTGTGAGGCCAGTCACTCACAGAAAATCCTGGAGCAGTCTTTTCCAAAGGCTGAGGAGACTTTGGCTCCAGAAATTACAACTCTGATTTTGCCCCTGAACTCCTTCGAACATTTATTCAAGTGTTGAGAAAAAATTTAAATAATAACATCAAGTACTGCATTATGCAGCAAGGTCTGTAAATCTTTCTTGTGAACTTCAAGAGTTTCATGAATCTATTTGGAAAGTACATAGGAAATATTTAATTAATCCATTAATTTATTTATAAAGCATTAAAAAGGGTCATAGGTAGTTTATGGGCATGTAATAGAGATAAATAAGTGTTAAAGTGTATTTATCAAATCAATCTAATCTCCAAAGAGAGGTTTTAATTAGCATTTCTACAAAGTCTCCTGCCCTCTCTGCCATCACATTGTAAATGTTACGCTTCTCAGCAAGGCTAGGATAAGATGCGGTACTCTTTCTTGAGCATTTGTACTACAGCAATAATTCATAGTTTGGATGCCAGGATGCTGGGACTTTGATTAATATAACAACGTATTTTATGGTATCCCTGGCAGAAGCTAGGAGAGATCATGATTTATACTGAAAAGTGAAGTCAGAATTCTTATTCAGAGCAGAAGGTTTCAAGATAAATGATACACTACCCTATGGGCTTCTCGCAATCATTATTGATTGTATTTTAGTAGGGAGTGGCGTAACTTGACCTTAAGAAAAACTGCATACACTCAAGATGCAATTTATTAGGTGGTTTATGTATAAAAGAAAAAAATCTCATGCTAGCACTCAGACATTAAAATAGCACTCAGAAACCACATCCAGACATACACTTTCCCCTGGATGCTACTTGTGTGGGACTGGAGGAAGAACTGCCCCAAGAGCTGAGATTTAATCTGATCTCCCCAGAGATGCTGCAGGAGTGGGAGGATCTGTCCTCCAGCCCTCCACATAACCACTGCGAGCTCATAGGAAGGGGAACGTCTCCTAACAGACTTCTGCCACGGACAGGGACTTTCAAACCAAAATAAATCCCAGGCCTCTCTCCAACCTTCAAACCATTATTTTCTTAAACACAAGAAGTATTTTTGTCTCACATAATAACACAAATGGTAATGATGTAGTCTTTTTTGCAAAAGCAACTAAACAGCATTATGTCACTGCCAAAGAGCTGGGTAGTCAATGAAAACCAACACTGAGTATCATGAATTATTGTTTATTGCTAGACAAATAAATGACTGTCTTTAAAAACAGGCCTACTTGTATGGTTAAAGTTTAAAACAGTGTTTACGGTAGCAATTTAAGCTCTTAAAATATACACTTTAAAAATAAAAAGACCCACTGTAATGTCCCTCAGCTGCATTTCTGCAGAATAGTCTTAAATCACTCCAATTACTTAATGTAGCCTGTAATTTATCAGCCCAAATAAATCAGGCTTGTCAACCACAGACCCAGATATATGTAATTGTTAAATTACGTAAACTTCATGTATATCATGAAGTCTTCATATATCAAATGGCTGCCTTTAAAATGAATAAGTGGTTTCCTATATGCAAAGAGCGTACTGATTACATGTATCTGAATCTTTTTCTTGTAAGTCCAATGTATTTTTGCACAGTCTGGGAATATGAGTGATCAAAACACAGCTTGGGGTAAATGTTGTAAATTAGGAGGGAAGAAAGAAAAAAAATGGATGAACCTGTTGCAATACATCAAGCCACACATGAAAAGCTCACCCATGTATACAGTGACCATCCAGAACTCCCAGTGAAGTCAGAAGTGGTGATATATCCGAGTCACCCCTTTGGCCAGTGTAGGTAGTGTCTGCCCACACAGACACACTGCAACATTATACTCCTCCTAGGATTCTGGTAACATAAATATTACTATTTAGAACTTGAATAGTATTTTCATTTTTGCACTTCTTTACAGGCACTACTTAATTTATCCACCCACCAGACCAGATGAGCATTATTAGCTCTGTTAAGCTGAACGTAATTATCAGCAATAGTCCATTAACATTATACAAGAGGTGAGAGGCAGAATTGGAAGTTCCCGTTGGGATCTAGGTGATCCAGAGTGCTCTCAAGAACATGTGAGGATGTCAGACTGCCAAAGGGCAACTTTGGAGACTCGTATCTCAGGGGTGACTGTGACTCTGCTGTCAACGAGAGATAGTCGTGATCGTGCCAAAACCTCTGGCATCACTAATTTGATGCTTGCATTCGGGCTGGGCATGAGGGTGGGAGCCAGGTGTGTGTGTCCTGTAAGAAACGTGATAATCTCTAAGTGCATCACCCCTTTGCCAACAGGGCAGTGTCACTGTACATTGCCTAAAGGATTTCTAAGTGACTAGAAATAGTTTGCCCTTTTTAATGTCGATCAGTGGCTTAAAAAGACATTAGTTGCTAGTATCTTGGGAACAGAGAGGATATATTTTTGGTGGAACAACTTAAGGTGTGTAGTGGTCAATAACACTGTTACTCATTTATTTACAGATATATACTTACATGCTACCAACAGGGACCTCTGCCTTTGTTCCACAACCCTACACATTAAAAGGAAAACTCATCCCTTTTCTTTGCGGATATACAAAATAATTTGGGGAGACAGAAAAAATAACAATCCCCTCTGTGAAGGAAGACAGAAGAAGTTGGTCCATGCCTCTGTTCAGCAGACCTCTCCATCCAGCATCGCAGGAGAGTTTAACAGTAACAGGAATATAGAGTCACAGAATAATTTAGGTTGGGATGGACATTTGGAGGTCATCTGAGCCAATCATCTACTCAAAGCAGGACCACTTTGAAGCTTAATTGAACTGTTCAAGGCCTTGAACAGCCAAATCTTATACATCTCCAAGGATGCAGACTCCACAGCCTTTCTGGGCTCCTGCTCCAATGTCTGACCACTCTGTCTGTCAAGAATTATTTCCTTGTATCTTCTTGAATTTCCCCTTGCTGCACATTATGTCCACTGCTGTTCATCATTTTTCTGCATGCCTCAGAAAAATCTGGCCCTGCCTTCTCTACAACCCTTCTGAAGGTAGCTGAATGCAGGAATTACAATCCCCCTTAGCCTTTTCTTCTCCAGCCTAGCAAACCCAGCTCCCTTAGTCTCTCCTCATATGTCATGTGCTCCAGCCCCCTAAGCACCTTGCCAGCCCTCCACCGGACTCACTCCAGTATGTCAGCTCCAGCATTCTCTCTCTTGCACTGGGGAGCTCCACCTTGGACACAGCGTAACAAATGAGGCCTCGTGAATGCTGAATAGAGGGTGATAATTAGGTCCCTTTGCTCTTACTAATGCAGCCCAGGACCCAGGTAGCCTTCATCACCACAAGGGCACCTTGATTCACAAGCAAGAATGGAAGACCACTAGTAGGGCTGGGCTACAGCTGAACCTGTGGTCCATCGACAAGCTCTCCTGTGGTTATTGCCAGTGTGGCAGCATGGAACTGACTCTCCCAAATGTGACTAGCAACACGGTTCACCAAACTAGCTGTCATTGCCTGATACGACCTCTACAATTTGGGAACCTGGAGGCTACCACATGGACTCAAGCCTTTGCAGAGCAGCTGTGTGGTGTAGCTGTGCCCTAATCTGGCTTCATCCCTCTCCACACGCCTGCCCAGCTCAGGTGCTTGGGTGGAGCAGTAGCAAGGGCTTTGCACGCAGGAGAGTGCTGCTGGTTCAGCTCTCTTGTCCCTATTCATGTGGGCCAGAGTCCACTCTTTCGGGCCAAGAACCTGCTTGCCTTGCACAAAGCAACCTCTGAAGTTGTTCACAGTGTTGGAAAATTCACGTCAAAGACAACTTTATAAGATCGATAAAGACACATGCTCATAAATTTCTCCCTATGACACAGGAGTGACTAAACAAGATATGAATCTCCATTTCACCTTTTTCTCCATATTGCACATCCTCTTTTCCTGCTGCAAATCATTATGCATACAGGCTTTTTTCCAGGTTTCATCCTATAATGTTTGAATACCAGATTTCATTGAAGAAGAGAACAAATTTCCTTTTGGTATTAAGAAATACAATAGAATAAATAATTTCTGTTGTAATAACGAGTTCTAACCAAAGTTTCCTTTGTGCATATAATGTATTACAGAATTTTAGGAAACACTTAATTTGATTAACAGTCTTCTACATTAATCCTTTGCTCAGTCACTCTTGAGAGCTGCACTAATTTAACAGAAGCTTTGCCAGGCTGCCTGCATGGACATGGATCAATATCCCAAAAGGCAACTGTGCATAAGCTTTGATTTGTGACTTTATGATCAAGTAAGAAAGTCCATCCAATATGAATACTAATTGAAATACCCAAACCATTATGCCTACTTTCCAGATTACAACATTTAAAACTGAGCTATTAACAGAGGCTGCAATCTCATATTAAGCTTTTGATATTGCTTCTGACTACTAATCCTCCTGGAAACTATGCTAAGGCACATGGAAAATAAGGAGGTGATTGGTGACAGCCAACATGGCTTCACTAAGGGCAAATCGTGCCTGACAAATTTGGTGGCCTTTTATGACGGGTGGATAAGGGAAGAGTGATGGACGTCATCTACCTGGACTTGTGCAAGTGTTCGACACTGTCCCACATGACATCCTTGTCTCTAAATTGGAGACACATGGATTTGATGGATAGACCACTCCATGGATAAGGAATTGGCTGGATGGTCACACTCAAAGAGTTGCAGTCAATGGCTCAATGTCCAGCTGGAGAGCAGTGATGAGTGGCATTCCTCAGGGGTCAGTATTGGGACCAGCACTGTTTAACATCTTTGTCGGCGACGTGGACAGTGGGATTGAGTGCACGCTCAGCAAGTTTGCCGACAACACCAAGCTGTGTGGTGCTGTCAACACGCTGGGGGGAAGGGATGCCATCCAGAGGGACCCTGACAGGCTTGACCGGTGGGCCCATGCAAACCTTATGAAGTTCAACAAGGCCAAGTGCAAGGTCCTGCACATGGGTCAGGCCAATCCCAAGCACAAATACAGGCTGGGCAATCAGTGGATTGAGAGCAGTCCTGCAAAGAAGGACTTGGTGCTGTTGGTTGACAAGAAGCTCAACGTGACCCAACAATGTGTGTTTGCAGCCCAGAAAGCCAACTGTATCCTGGGCTGCATCAAAAGAAGCATAACCAGCAGGTCAAGGGAGGTGATTTTGCCCCTCTACTCTGCTCTTATAAGACCCCACCTGGAGTACTGCGTTCAGCTCTGGAGCCCCTAGCATGAGAAAGACATGGACCTGCTCGAGCGGGTCCAGAGGAGGGCCATGAAGATGATCGGGGGGCTGGAGCACCTCTCCTGTGAAGACAGGCTGAGAGAGTTGGGGTTGTTCAGCCTGGAGAAGAGAAGGCTCCAGGGAGACCTTATAGCAGCCTTCCAGTACTTAAAGGGGGCCTACAGGAAAGATGGGGAGGGACTTTTTACAAGGGCATGTAGTGATAGGACAAGGGGTAATGGCTTTAAAGTCAAAGAGGGTAGATTTAGATTAGATGTAAGGAAGAAGTTCTTCACTGTGAGGGTGGTGAGGCACTGGAGCAGGTTGCCCAGAGAGGACGTGGATGCCCCATCCCTGGCAGTGTTCAAGGCCAGGTTGGATGGGGCTTTGACCAACCTGGTCTAGTGGAAGGTGTCCCTGCCCATGGCAGGGGGATTGGAACTAGATGATCTCTAAGGTCCCTTTGAAACCAAACCACTCTATGAATCTATGATTCTACTAATATGTTCAAAAGTATTTTAAGATTTGGATATTGTCCCAAGTTTTAGGAAACACAGATCCACTCAGACCTGGAGGACATTCTGGATCTCCTAGCATACACAGCAATATTACACAGCCATACTCCTTTGCAAAAAATACAACTCTATAAAGCTACCACTACTCTTCACATAGATAGCAAAGGAAGTGGGGCTATGATGCTGCCTCTTCCAAGATCCCTGCTGAATGTTTCCCCCAGAAGTAGGGGCAGAGTTGCAACCACATAAGGACAAATCAAATGACCTTCTGTGTTTCTTAGTAAATCAATGAGCTGCTGGGTAGTCAAACAATGATTTTCCTTCCTCAAAAACTAACCTTTTCAGCATAAACAAACATAAATGTACATTCACATAGCCAAACCAACATTACTGGGGCTGCAGGGTCTGTAATTGCTAAATTTAACCCTGCAAGCCCATCATAAAGGGTTCAAACCAACACTGCTAGGTTAAGCACATAGTTAGGAAAGAAAAATAGGTGGTGGCTATAAAAACAGAAGGGAAAATGAAGGAAGAAATTAAAGAAGACCTGATGTTTGCAGAAGAGCATTTAGCTCCTTTACTGAAAAAGGCCTTGGGGAATATTTGCAAAACAAAGATTAGCATTACTGCTACTGTGCTTGGGATTTCATTATTCAAGGTGACCTCTCTATAACTAACACCTATTTAGTATTAAACTGTATTTCTTTGATGTAGTTAATGGCTGATATAGGGACAGTTATTACTATTGAAATTTTCTGTTAGGGGTTGGAAAACCTGGAAAGGAAGGGAATAGGGTGCAGAAGCATGGAAATGTTGTGTCTGAATTCAAGTCTTGGAGACTTCTGCTGAAGTTTTCCCGTTTTCTGCTCCTCTATCGCACAGATGGGAATTCAAGATGAAGCACAGTGGAGATTTTAACATATTACTTCAAAATGCAAATAATAAAATTAACTAGTTTGTTGAAAGATTGCTTTCACACTACAAACTGTCAGTCCCACTGTACTTCTGGACAGCACAAGTGGATTCAGTATCATGTTGTCATGGTTTAAGCCCAGCTGGCAAAAAAGCACCATGAAGCTGCTTGCTCACTCCCCCTGCCCTCGGCCCCAGTGGAATGAGGAGAAAATATAAAGAAACACTCATAGGTCAAGACAAGGACAGGGATGGATCACTCACCGCTTATGGTCACGGGCAAAAACCAGAGACAACTTGGGGAAAACCAAAATCAATTTAGTTTACTATAAATCAAATCAAAACATGGATAATGAGAAGTAAACTGAAACCTTAAAACACCTTCCCCCTCGCCCCCCCTTCCTGGGCTCAACTCCTGCATTGGCTTTGTGTGGCAAGGTTTTTGTAGCAGGGGGGTTACAGGGGTGGCTTCTGGAAGAAGCTCTGGAAGCTTCCCCTGTGTCCAACAGAGCCAATACCAGCCGGCTCTAAGATGGACCTGCTGCCAGCCAAGGCCGAGCCAATCAGCGATAGCGGTAGCGCCTCTGTGATAACATTTTTAAGAAGGAAAAGAAGTTGCTGGGATACGGAAGCGGCAGCTGGAGAGAGAGTGAGAACATGCAGGAGAAACAACTCTGCAGACAACAAGGTCAGTGCAGAAGGAGGGGGAGGAGATGCTCCAGGCGCTGGAGCAGAGATTCCCCTGCAGCCCGTGGGGAAGACCATGGTGAGGCAGGCTGTCCCCCTGCAGCCAGGGAGGTCCACGGGGGAGCAGGTATCCACCTGCAGCCCATGGAGGACCCCACGCTGGATGGAGCAGGTGGGTGCCCGAAGGAGGCTGTGACCCCGTGGGAAGCCCGCGCTGGAGCAGGCTCCTGGCAGGACCTGCAGATCTGTGGAGAGAGGAGCTCACAGAGAAGGTTTTCTGGCAGGACTTGTGACCTCAGAGGGGATCCATGCTGGAGCAGTGTGCTCCTGAAGGACTGCACACCATGGAAGGGACCCATGCTGGAGCAGTTCGTGAAGAACTGCAGCCCGTGGGAAGGACCCACGTTGGAGAAGTTCGTGGAGGACTGTCTCCCATGGGAGGGACCCCACGCTGGAGCAGGGGAAGGGTGTGATGAGTCCTCCCCCTGAGGAGGATGAAGTGGCAGAAATAACGTGTGATGAACTGACCGAAAACGCCATTCCCTGTTCCCCTGGGCTGCTGGGGAGGGTAGGTAGAGAATCCGGGAGTGAAGTTGTGCCCAGGAAGAAGGGAGGGGTGGAGGGGAGGTGTTTTGAGATTTGGTGTTATTTCTCATTACCCTGCTCTGGTTGATTGGTAATAAATTGAGTTAATTTTCCCCAAGCTGAGTCTGTTTTGCCCGTGACAGTAATTGGTGAGTGATCTCTCCTGTCCTTATCTCAACCCACAAGCCCTTAGTTATATTTTCTCTCCCCTGTCCAGCTGAGGAGGGGGGAGTGATAGAACGGCTTTGGTGGGCACCTGGCATCTAGCCAGGGTCAGCCCACCACAACTCCACTCCCAACTTTCTCTCCCTCCTCCCCCCAGCAGCGCAGGGGGACGGGGAATGTGGGTTGGGGTCAGTTCCTCACACCTTGTCTCTGCCACTCCTTCCTCCTCAGGGGGAGGACTCCTCACTCCTCCCCTGTTCCACTGTGGGGTCCCTCCCACAGGACACAGTCCTCCGCGAACTTCTCCAAGGTGACTCCTTCCCATGGGCTGCAGTTCCTCACAAACTGCTCCAGCGTGGGTCCGTTCCGCAGGCTGATCTTCAGTCACAGACTGCTCCAGCGTGGGCTTTCCCATGGAGTCACAGCCATCTTGGGGGGCATCCATCCCCCTGCTCTGGCGTGGGCTCCAACATGGGTGTTGGTCTCTTTTCCTAAGTAACAAGCAATAAGACAAGAGGAAATGGCCTCAAGTTGTGCTAGGGGAGGTTTAGACTGGATATTAGGAAAAAAATTTTCACCAAAAGGGCTGTCAAGCGCTGGAACAGGCTGCCCAGGGAAGTGGTTGAGTCACCATCCATGGAGGTATTTAAAAGACGTGTAGATGTGGGCTTAGGGACATGGTTTAGTGGTGGACTTGGCAGTGTTAGGTTAACGGTTGGACTTGATGATCTTAAAGGTCTTTTCCAACCTAAATGACTCTACAATTCTATGAGCTTTCTCGTGATGTGTTCCAGAAAAATGAAACATGAGCTTTTTTAAAGCTCTTTAATCACTTGACTCCACATTTCAGTCAACTGTCTTTTTTAACTGCTCTATTTCTAGTCTCTGAGCATGCACAACTTTTTAATGCGGAATAGATAATTTGATCCATTAAGTTTTATTAGTAGATTTGGCTGAATGCCGCTAAGCCCAGGAGGAAAACTAGCGCAAAGATGGGCTGTACCATGTAGTTCTGGTGGACAGCACAGAAATTTCATACAGTTTGCTTCTTGAATGTCATCACCAAACACTACAACTTTCTGGAAGTGCTCTCTAAAACAACCTGACCCTCCATGAAGAAGAGTCAGATTCTCCTCTACACTTTTTGCCAGGGAAAAAGTCCTGGGACCTATGGGAAAACAGCACCATTGTGTCATGTTGTGTCTTATCCCAGGAGGCAATCGCTCTACACAGCTTCCTGTAGCGACCTGTGGTGAAGACCACACGAACAGCTAGTAGAGGTGAATCCTACCTCTCCTGTTGGCAACTTAGCTCAACAGGAAAGAAGCATGAATGTCAGTGTGCAATATCACAGTGTGTTTGTACATGATTATCCTTTATCTTAACACTACCACACTGTTGTTTCACAGTTCCTTTCATTTAAATCTAGCTTCTACCGAGAGTGCAAAGGTGCTCCTCTTTTGGTGAAGGTGTCCTTCAGCTGCTGCTGCTGGAGACCAGTTCCCTGGTGCCACCTGTAACCAAGCACCTGATCATGCTAAAAGGGACTGGAAAGCACTGAAGGAAGTCTCCTGTTTCTATATGCCTGGAACTTTATAAACAGGAGACAATCTGATAAAGACCCAAAGGCAACCATGAAATAAAGTGACTCTTCTAATCTACACAATATACTATTAGCATGGACTAGAGTAGCTGTGGGAGTGAAAATTACTTGCAGTGAGTAGAGAAAACCCACTGGTGTTAGTGGTCACTCAGTGACTCCCTAGTTCTCTTAGCTCTGTCATCACAGCTTCTTTTTTTGTTGTTTTACATTGTAGAGGAACCCCCCAAACAAACTGATGATTCTTGGAAGAACTAAAACCAACATGTAGAAGAAAGCTTCCTCCAGGGTCAGCCAGACCAAGGTATGGGCTAGTTTAGCCCTTTGGAGAGCCTTCATTAACCCTGAAGACAACACTGCACAGAGGCAGAGAAATAGATCCTGTATAACAGATCCAGGCCATCTAATAGTAAGCATGGAGAATACCATGGCGTGAATCACATCTTCAGAGCATTAATAAAACACAAAACCTGTTGGCATATTGGACTGGTTTAAACCCAGCCGGTAACAAAGCACCACGCAGCTGTTCACTCACTCCTTCCCCCCAGCCACAGTGGGATGAGGAGAAGATATAAAGAAAGACTCATGGGTCAAGACAAGGACTGGGAGGGATCACTCACCACTTATGGGGGTTTGGGGTCGGTTCCTCACCCCTTGTCTCTGCCGCTCCTTCCTCCTCAGGGCAGGACTCCTCACTCCTCCCCTATTCCACTGTGGGGTCCCTCCCACGGGACACAGTCCTCCATGAACTTCTCCAACATGAGTCCTTCTCACGGGCTGCAGTCCTTCAGTCCCAGCCTGCCCCAGCGCGGGCTTCCCCAGGGAGCGGCGGCCATCTTGGGGGGCCTCCACCCCCTGCTCCGGCGTGGGCTCCTCTCTCCCCGGGCCGCAGGTGGGCATCTGCTCCCCCGCTGCCCTCCGTGGGCTGGGGGGACACAGCCTGCCGCCTGGTCTCCCCACGGGCTGCGGGGGCAGCCCCTCCTGCCCTCCTTCCTCCCTGCCCTCGGTATCCGCAGAGGGGTTCCTCTCCCATCCCAATCCCCTCCTGGCTGCAGGTTCCCCCTCTGAAATCCGCTCTCCCAGAGGCGATACCGCCGGCGCTGATGGGCTCGGCCTTGGCCAAAGGCAGATCCAACTTGGAAGCTTCGAGCAGCTTCTCACAGGAGCAGGCCGTGCAGCCCCTCCCCCACTACCAAAAAACCCCGCCACACAAACCCACAACAACTAGATATTTAAACTCTGAAAAAATTCCATTCCCTATCACCTAATACACCCTTGAGACATAAGAGGAAGGATACCTGGGATTATTCTCCCAGTATAAATGGGTTGAAACATACCAAAGTATTACAAGTTTTTAAACATAAACGAAACATAACATGGAAAGTTGCTTGAGCTTTCCATCTGTTGGGATGGGAGCTAGGGCTGTGGGCAAGTACCCAAATGAGAGAGCAATGCTGAAGGAGCAATGCAGCACCCCAACAGGTAAGCAGGACCCTTCTCAGATCTTTGGGCCGATCAAGCACCAGCTAAAGAATAAAGACATTTTAAAAGGATATTTTCCATGGGGTAGCCTGGATTGACAGTAATGGGTATTTTCAGAAAACAGCTTATTGAAACCACTTGCACATGTTGAGGTTTGGAAATCAACTACGGAGCCTGCACATTGTGAAATACAATGGATGTTTGTACCAACTGTAATTGTCTATTTATTTGCATGCCACTGAGTATCATCAGACACTCATACAGCCAGCAGTGCAAGGCTGGGAAGACAATAATACAATGTCAAAACCAAGTCAAACCATGTCAGCACAAATGATACACTGCAAACCAAAGTAAATTGAACATTAAGTCTTAAACCAGCAGGGAGGACAAGCTTGAAGAACTTACAAAATCAAGGAGCTTTTGGGATATTTCTAATTACTATGAGAAATTACATGTTAAGAACATGTTTGCTCATCCATGCTTCAGCTTATTCTTAGCAGGTGTGTATGGTAGTTAATCAAGGTAATCAACACAAACACAAAACAGCTGCCAGCTCCTGTTTCAGTCATGTCAGGTCAATGCCATCTAGGAAGAGACAAATGCCACTGAAACCAATGCCTTCGTTAGCTGGATTAGCAGATTATTTAGTAGCTTCCCCAGAGATTTCAAAGCTAGTGTTGGTCCTGCTTGTTCACTCCCAGGCTCTGAGAAAGAGGAGCAAATAACCCAGCAGTAGATCTGACATCCAACTTGCTATGCTCCTGCTCATCCACCTGTGGCAGATGCCTGTGATGTTGCTCCTTACATAGAAACCACTTTAATTGACAAGTCTCTCTCTCCACAGCTACTGAAGTTGGAGTTATCAGTGTTTTCTTCCAAGCTGTGCTGCAGACAGGTTGGGGCACCTTCCCTTTAAAATAAATACACCTGTCACTGCCTCTATCTTGCAGGGAGAATAAATGCTTTCAGCAGGAAATTTCTTGTATTTCGTTTCAGACCTCAGGGCAATATTTTTCTAAACATGTGAACTTCAGATGTTTTTGGGTTTTTTTTTTTTTTGCTGGGAGGGACATGGAAAGACATCCTTTGAATGCTGTAAAAAATATTTTCATAACCTTTTGAAAGGGAACAGCTCTGAAGCTTGAGGTAAGAAATCAAATTCTTCCAGAGAACAAAGTATATTCTTTAATTCAGTTAAAAATACCAATTAATCCTCTTTCTTTTTTGTACAAGAGCCAGCCTCCTTTACTGATTTCACTTACAAAACATTTAACTGACAATACATTTTTCACACAGACTTGGTTTGCTAATTGTGATCATGAGTGATTCAGTTAACTGCATTTATTTATGAATCTTTAAAGCATATTTTTGCTTGTAATCAATTTATTCATCAACTATCACTATACTTCTTAAATACTTTTGTTGCATTGTTCACTCTCTACTGTACATGGGAAGTCTTCTAATGGCCTTTTTTTCTTTTTAAGGCAAAAACCTCATTGTAGCAGTTTCACTGTAATTGTTTTATGAAGTGAACGGCCATTCATATTATTGTTGTTGTTATTATTATTATTGAATTTGCAGCAGCTGTTGCAGTATCCTCCCACTTTCTCTGCTGGATAACAGAGAATTAGTTGTCTTCAAACCCATGAGGAAAACCTGGGGAAATACCGACATTTTCGTGAGGAATGTGTACCAGAGATCAAACTAGGGAAGAAATGCAGCATGCAAAACCCCGAAACAAGTGGTAGGTGCCCTTGCTTATCTGTGTGGCAGTGCAAAAAAGTGTGGCCATGAAAGGTGCCTGTTGTTACACATCTGTTGCTTTGCTTGTTCTTCTCCTCTGCAGTTGCGAAACTGCTTGTTTGTCCCCGTGTAATTTTTTTGGGGCATGATGGAGAGAAACAAGTCTTTCCACATGATTAAAATACTAATACTAAAGTCAGGTCTGTGGAAAGTCATAATGGGAGGAGGTTCCTAAAAAGATAAATAAGTAAATCTAATTTCACTGTTAGACTAGCTAAGGAGTACTGAGCTGCCTCATTTTTCTTTTCTTATTAAGTCAACAGTTCTCACCATTATTGTTTCTCATTAATACCTGACTTGTGGAGTCTCATTATTCTGTAAAACTCAGCTTTCCTCATTTTAAAGTTTGTTTCCCTCTGAGAGGAAGCAAAAGTAAATATCAGTTCAAAAGCAAAGGGTAATTTATTTTTTAAGTTATTATAAATTTGGTAGTAAAAATATAATCTCATTACTCTAAGCAGTGTAGTAATTTTTTAAGTTCCTCAGGGTTGGGCTTAGCAGTCCCCTGAATAAAGGTATTTCTAGGAAAAGAAACAATTTATTGGTGTGCGATTCATCAAGGCATTAATTTTTCAAATGCACATAAGAATAAATCCCTGGAACTATTTAGTACTGAAGTGCTTTTATAATAAGTGATTTTATTCAACAATAAATGCAGCTATCTGTCTAAGTGCCATCAAGGGGAAGACAGATACTAACAACTCACATTACTACATACTGTCACGATTTTGGTTTGGTCTCTAAAATGCACAAGTCTGTTTTGTAGCTGGAAACAGAAAGCACTGCAGTCATAGGGCCCGTACTGCCTCTTCTGGGACACTCCTGTACAGGGGAAACAGGATTGTTTATACGGAGAAAAGGGGTGGGAGAGAAAGCACTAGATTTTTTGCAACAAGCATTCTGCAGCAATATCATATGATACTCTGGGTCAAATGGGGACCTCTGTCAAGTAAATATAAAGGTTTTGGTCGTGTGCAGAGCATTGTATCTGACCTGTCACACAACAGGCCAATTTTATCAGACTGGAGATGTCATTACAGCAGAATCACTTCTTGGCTTTTCCAGTATTATTTCATACTTTTATGCCCTCCCAAGCAGTTTTAAATCCCATGAAACAGACTCCAGCTCTAACTCCCCAACTTCACCTTCCCCTTCCTGGGGCCTCAGTGCTCAGGATGATTTCCTGAGGTGCTGAGCTCCATCACCTGAGGGCAAACCCTGAGAGACTCCTGCTCCCCTGCTGTAGGTGAACATTCAAAGCTGGACACTGAGGATGACAGGCTAAGCCCTATACTGCATTATTGCTGTATTTGGTGCATCTGCTTTGGAGTAAGGGACAAGTTACACACTACCTGTAACACAGAACCATGCCCTTGGCATCATATCAGTGAAACCCCCTGCATCAGACGCCCGAGATCACCTGACAACATTCACAAAGACTATGAAATGCCCAGTGTGGATAAGAAAGCCTCAGACTAGGTTATTTCATTGTTATTAAATATTGTATGGAAGTAACACTTAGATTTCTGTTTGGTCTTATCTGTCTATACTGGCTTCTTGGACATACCAGAACAGCACCTCATGCATATTTCTCCCACTGTCTGCTAACTGTCTGAGTTTCTCCTTTAATCACTGTGAAATTAAGTAAGTTATTTTCACTTCCTCCTATTGTTCAGGGAACGAGACAATTCACTTCCAGCAAACGCAAACCCAGTAATATGCATTTGGAGGGTGAAATTACATCTTCAATGTTCTGCAGTTACTATGGTTACCATCCCACAGCATCCCTGCATGCATGGCTAAAAGAAACAGTGCAAAAATAAGTGTCCACGTTAAAAACAAAAGGAGAATCCTGACCTACTAAAAAATAAAAAGTACGGTTGAGAAATCTAAAAGACTTATTTTCCACTATGATAAAGGAAGAGGGATGTGCCCATGATCTTCTTGATAAACTTGCTTATTTAGTCTTTAAATGTTGGAGTAGATTTTTGCCCCGTCTAGAATTGGGAAGATGGATGAAACATGGTCCACCCTCATGCTCCAGAAATTAGCCAGTGTCAGCGCATGCCTGGGAAGGGGAGGACAACTGTTGCTGTTTTACCAGTAGGAAGCTAACTCACCAGGGCCACGAACCACAACAGTATTAAGGTTCCTAATGCCAGCCTGGGCAGCCTGCCTTCCTCACAGGGCTTAGTGGTATGTCAGGTGTTATAGTGAGAGCAGGAAGCTCAAGCCCTGTTAGGGATTGGGCCCACACCACCAAAAGGACTTGGCGGCTATAGTTGATTTTTGTTGAAGTTATGTGCCTCGGCCCACAGATACAATACTCAACATCAGGCCAAACCCTGAGACGTGCCTGCATCTGGAGTTGTCCCCCACAGTGAGTGTTCTTCTGGCAGATTTACACAGCTTAGTGCCTCATTTGGACCTAGGCATGACCAAGACCCTAAGCCAGACCCTCCCATGCCAGCTCTGGGAGGAGATGGGTGCAAACAACTTTTCTGGGTGCACCTGACCCAACCTGCCTGGAGAGATCCCTGTACAGCAGAGGTGTCCAGACACCTCTCCATGACTGTGGCTAATGTTGGTGGGGCCAGGGACATCCCTGACCTCTTTCCCATCCTGAAATGTCATGGGGGAACAGCACTAGTCCAGGCCATGGAGGATTTGGAAGACCTGTGCAGGTGACAGCAATCAAGTCCTCAGCAGGCAGGAGGTGCTCTACCCATGGGAAACGTTGATCCTTGGCAGGAGGTAACTGGAGACTAGCTGGAGGAGAGAGAGTGAGCAAAAACGAAATCTGTCTCTGCTTGCCCAGGAGGAGGAGACCTGAGTCCTCCCCTTTCCACAAGGGCTAAGGCTTCATATCACTGTAACCACAGTGAAGGAGGCGGGAAGCTTTCCTGGGAGGTGAGAAATGCGAGTCTGACCACCCCACAGGCTGACTGGACCTCCAGGCAGACTGGATACCTACAATACTCTCAAACTCTCACCCGTAAACCATCGCATGCTTAGATGAACATTTACTTATTGCTTCCAGGCAAAAACATTACTAACTGAAAGCCACGACAGCTGTGATTTGAAGAAACACCTTAGGATTGAATACTACCGTTCAACAACCGGGCAACTAAACAAAAGAGAAAAACAATCCTACAAGTAGACATAAGCTTTTAAAAAATCCCCAGTATTAAGAGAGTCACGCATTTTGAACTTTGACAAACCATGTGCCCTAGGAAATATATTGAGTTAATGGCTGACAGTCCATTCCCTATGTACCTAACTACCCACTCCTACAAATAACTGGCCAGAGAACCAATTCATTGCTATGCCAGTGGCATCACTGGGCAAGTGGATAAACTGCCTTCTGATGGTACAAATGTACAGTCATTTGGCATGGAAGAATTCAGAATAAGTATAAATTTGGGAATTGCTGCAGTCAGCAAAATTAAATGCATGCAACAGTGAGTGGAGGGGAAAGACCGGGGTCCTCCTGGATACCAAGAGGCAGCTGGGAGCAGAACCTGTGTTCTTCTGAGTCACAGCCCAGCCACACTGACCAGTGCTGGGTTTCACTACACACTGGCATGATGGAGGCTTCCACTCCTGGTATAGGGTAGTAGTCTACTTAGAGCGACAATGCTGTGGAATAATCCAATTTATGGGAAACCTAGACACTGGTCTAGTCATAGAAGGCAATGACGTTATTATCCTGCACATTCTTCCTCTTGCTTTTTCTATGTGAGCATCATTGTATCATAATTTTCAAAGTTTTCAATGGAAAAAACCAAAACCTGAATATTACAGCCTTATGATATTGAAAAAGAGTTCCTAATTATTTTCTTCTATGTTTGTTGATTTGAGATTGCAGCACCAAGAAGGTCATTGCATTTCAGGGTCACCTTCTTTTTTTATCTGATCTACAAAGGTTGACTGAAAGCAGAGCAACATCTGAATGGTGAGTTCTTCCTTCAGCGTAGATCTCAGAGGTAAGGTACAATTTCAAGAACAAATGACAACAAGGAAAGTCCCTGTTCCTCATTAGCAAATGATTGGCATGGGGTAGTGTGAAATGTGAGGGAATAAAATAGAATAAAAGTGTGAAAACGCATCCTGAATTCCCCAACACTTCCCTGCTGTGTCCTTAGGGCATTTCAAGACCTACCTTGGAAAAAGGCTTTGCATAATAATCACTGCTATGATTAGAGCAGCGTTTCACATTATATAATATGTACAATTCACCAGATAAGCATTGCAAGAAGAATTACTTACAATTAAAGTTTCAAAATGTTCCAGGTTTTAAGACTTCTCCCTCTCAGCCTAACAAAGCAGCCCCATCAGTTTTCTCAGCAGCCCCCCAGTAAAACTCATTTAAAAGTAAGAATGTTCTTTAACATTCCCTCTAAATGATCACAAATTCATAACAGCAATGATACTAGTGGCCCCAGGGCTATAAGCAGCTCACCAGTGGAGCATTACTGGTCATCAAAGGACTGCAACCTGGGAGCTGAGTAAAACCTGTTTTAGGAGTAACAAGAAGAACAAAGACCAAATATCCACCATACGTAAGACAGACAGTAAATTTGGATCTAACATGGACTTGCAAGCCAGTGAAGAAGTGGCAAGTTGCAATACATGTCAGTAAAGACAAAAAAGAACCCAAGAGGATCCTAGGAGGAAATCATCAACACCATGCAACTTGGGATGCTGAGGATGCTCCATACCCCAAGACTGAAGCCACTGACAGCAGGACCCAGCAGAGCAATGGAAGGATGAGCATAACACCAGAGAAATGGATGGGTATTTATTAGAAAGTTTTGTGTATATATAATTTTAACAATTTGAACTTGTGTTCATTGCAACCATTGTAACTGGAGTAATACTAACTCCTTCATTGGGCTCTTAAGACTTTAAGTAGACTAATTCTTGGCTTTACATCTAATGTGGGTTCCTTTTGCACCTAGCAAGATTTTTGAGCTTAACAAGCTGGTAGGTTTTCAAGCAAACTATTGTGTAGCTTGGATGCAGCGAATCGGTAACAGTCATCCTGAGGATACGCTGCTAGCAGAGTGAGACATGTACCTCTACCACTGCAGCTATGCTCTCTTCAGGAAATTAGGCATTGCGCTCCATGAATTCAGGCTCCCAAGCTGCAGATGGACATGGACAACCCTGGTATCGGGGTACTAGACAACACATATGCCTGAAATAATAAAAGCTAAGAATTTAGTGCTCCTTCTTGTATACAGAAGGCAGCAAAAAGCAATGAGATATAATTTAGGGGCCCCCTCTTCTCCCTCTTACTGATTTGTATTTGGCTGAAATGTATTTAGAATTATTTATGTTCCATATATAGTTCTCCATGAAAAATAAGTATGTCCTTTGAGTCCTAAATCAACTTCAAATACTATGGCAGATTAATCATGAAGTATCGTTTTGCAACCTCCACCATGTACATAACTTGAATTTTTTTTTCTTTTTAGCAGCATTTATTCTACTAATTTAAAAGCTAGTAAGCAAGATTAAGTATTCACAGCAGTAAACTGTAATTCTGAAGTCATTAGGGAATAGTTAGTGCTCAATACAAATGCTAATGTAGTTTAAACTTGATATAACCTTTCTAGATTTAAGTCATCAGCAAATAAAATGTTAATAAAAACTTCTGGACTGTATCTAGATTTTTTTTGCATTAGTAACCTTGCTATTACAGAATGAACAATAACCAAAATCTATTTTTCTCAAATAATGGAGTTTCCAGTACAGCAAATAACAGTAAGGGGAAAATAAGTTTAAGGAAGAAATCCTCATTCATATGATTTATGAATGCAAAAAAGACACTGCATTCCTGAACAACAACAAAAGCAGGCAAATAATATTAAATACTGTTGAGAAACCCACAATTATGAAATCAAAGCAAATTTGGCCATAAGTAACATAACACTCTATCAGTGACACTTCCTTATCAGATTTGTAACCATTTGTGCAGCCTCTAATCTCAAGCAAAATCCTGACCATCCCACTGCTAATGCAAGCTTCCCGTGTTTAATATGTTTACTGTCCTTGTTTTGTTTTTTAAGGTAGAGTGACAAAAAGTACCTGTATGGAGAACAAATCCCAGAGTAGCAAATATCCTACACGGTTTGGCAAGCGAATTTCTTTTGAGATGAGCGGAAACTTGAGGGGCGGCTGTAGTGGAGCACTGCCAATGACCCATGGTTAGCAAAATCCATCTATTTCTACATCTGCTCATCCTATTACAAAATCAGCCCACATTTCAGTTACACCAAAATGTGCAAGTTTTATGATATAAAATGTCTGTGAATCTACAAGCCAACCAAACCACAGACACTTCCCGATGTGTTTTACTGCTGGAAGCGCTATGTGGTAGTCGCAGCCTGCAGCCCACCTCACTCGTGGAGCAGCTGCCCCTGCAGTGGGGATGAGCTCGGTGGGTCCTCCAGTGTGCTGTCACCCAGAGACATGCTTGCCGAGCCAGCCTGGGAGCAAGAGCCATGCTCAGCCTTGGGAACTGTGACTTCAGCCTGGCAGGTCGGGCACAGAAGGGTGGAGGGGACAGAGACCAAAACAGACCTGAGGAACATCTTCTCCAGGGACCATTTCTTTCTCTTTTTCAGGTGTAAGCAGCTTCCCTGCCTGGACAACCTTGTGTGCTCATTTTGGTGCCATAGGCTGCAAAGACCATTTCTGGTGGTCGCGGGGCCGCCTCTCCCAGTGGAGTCCAGGCCAGCCGACGATGATGCCATGCGAAAGCTAGCCAAGAGCTGAGCAGCAAATTTTTGTCTGAAAATGGTGCTAGCACACCTCCCTCCAGTGCCAGCTGAAGAGGGAAAGGTTGTTGTCTAGTTAGGGAAGGAGAGTGTTCACAGAAGGACCCTGTTAGGACATCACTGATGCTGGACACTTGCTTTCTAGGTACAACATTAGATAGGGCATTTTGTAACTTCTGATGTGAAGGGAAAAGGTTGGGCATTTTAAACGCAAGGCATCCAATACCCCATCTCCTTGTTCGCAGCAGCAACCTCCACGTGGTGGGATGGGGGCTCTGGAGGACATCTCCCAGTGACTCCAGACTGTCCCTCCCCAGTTCCCTGGTGGAGCTCAGATACAAGCATTCTACTCACCATGGCCCCGGTGTATGGAAACAGGACCGTGCTGTGCGGTTCAGTTACCTAACTGCAGAAATAATTTTGCTTTGTTAATTGAAAATCACTATAGCTTTCTCTAGGATGGAAAAGCCTAAACTATAGAAGCAGGGTCTTCAACATACAAATACTGATTTATATTCACACAGTCTGCCTCCTCTTTGTCATATTATGAATATAATCCCAGGCATTCAGGATATTTTGTTTGCTTTGGTGAACAGATACAGACCTACATATGTGATGTTTTTTATGATAAACTAAACCAGGTTTAATTCTTCCTGCAGGCCCAGCAAAAATCATCTTGGATACTTTGAATGAGTATAACTGTATGCACACAAAAAAAACCCCAAAACCTCAACCAGTCACAACACAGAGTCAGAATACAAGTCCCAAGGAATAGATATGGGTCAGTAAAGTGAAGGAGGGCCATGAGCATCTTTCTTTGAGAGGGTGGTGCTACACCAGAGAGAAGAGTGTGGCTCTGCAACATGTGGATGATTGCAGTGGAGAAGAAATGGTCAGTTCAGCGGGAGGATAAAAGTATGGGGAATGACATTACAGGATCAATAAAATCTTCCTCCACCTCCCACACAGTGAATTGCCTGCAGTGCTACAGAAAACCGCCGAGATTAATTTCTCAAGTTTTGCATTGGCTGCTGAAATCTAGGAGACATGCTGAGTTTTTTCTCACCAGATCCAGTAATGTAATTAACAGAGCAATGGAGAAAATAAGAATAAATCCTAAAAATATCAAATTGCATCATATCTATATAGAATTTTGAATGAATACATTATTACTAAATTGACATACAGTTATTATTGCAGCAACACTCCTAGGGTTCCAGTCTGTCAAGGAAGCATTGGCTGGGGTATGGCGGAAGAGACAGACGAAGCATTGTCTTCATTATCAATTAGCTGAATATGGAGTTTATGCAACCATGGCAAGTCCTTTGAGCAAAATCATTCTGCCAGTCAATACTCTACTTGCTAGTATGAGCAATCATGTATGGACATAATTTCTTCTATATTTTCTTAATTCTACAGATGATGACAGTTTTTATTGTCATAAAGGGAAACTTTTTACTGCAGTACGCACTGAGCAGCAACACTAACCATCAGGAAGAAGTCAGGATTCCCATATGAGGAAGCATTTTCCCCTAAACTGCGCCACTTAATTGCACTCACAACTGTGAAAAATAGATTAGTGTGGTTTCCTTTTGCGGCATTTGTTAGTATAATTCTGAGCAGTTTGTCTGAAAACAGTACTCCGTTTCACTGCTTCTTGTTCAACAAAGATATTTGATTAGCAAGAACTATGTTGCTCTTGTGAAACTTAAAGCTGTATTTGGAATTAGGACTCTTTTTATTAGTATGCATTAAAATCTGTTATTGATCTCCTAGAGGTGGTAATATAAGTGTCTTTTGTAATACAAAAACAAATTAGATTCTGATCAGGTTCAAAGTGTTCAATCAAGGACTACCTAGCAGCATTTTTAAATGAAATGCAGTTTGTGTTTGGCATTTCAGATCAGCTATTTGATTGAAAGTCAGGAAGAATTCCCAACGATGCAGCATCTCGCTTCCTTTGCTGGGCATCTAAAATGCATCTAGCATTCAGCTGCTGCATAATGTTGACATATTGTTTTGTTCAGTCCAGAGCACTTTGACATTTAATGTATACTATGGTGGCTAACTTAAAAGCGACCGCTGCAGTACATTAGCTTAAAAAACATTTACTAAACATTTTAAACCCAACTTCTTTATCACTAAAGATTGACATGTTCATTAGCAGAATGCAAATGTGTAATGTATCACTTCTACTGATCATATTACAATAATACTAGTCTTCATAAAGAAGTGATAAAATAGGTGAAGACACAGTACAGTGACTTTCTGAGACCTCAGATAAGCTCAGGGACCCACTGTGCAAGGTGCTGTATATGGGGCCCTAAGAGACGGACTTTGTCCTGCAAAGTTTATAATTTATACTTGAAAAGACAGATGTAAGGCAGATATGATATTGCGATCATATCCACAATGCCGATACCAAGCAGGGATATTTTTACCTCACCTAACTCCATACTCCGGTAAATCACTCTAGGGCTCCATACAGTCAATAAAGAGAAATACACTTTGAGGATGCAGTTCATCTGATCTTGGCTTTGCAGAAAGCCATCTTTAATAGACAATCCAAAGTCACCTACTTTTGCCAACCCTAACAGCCAGACCTCATGTCTTCCCAGAACTGCACAACCTGCATGCATGGGTGTGCAAGGTGAGGGGAGCGCCGTCCTCCATCAGCACAGGCTTCGCTCACATGCGTGGGCGCTCGCCTCAGGCATAGACATGGGTCTCGTTTGTGCTAGTGGAAATCAATGGGTTCACTCTGGGGTGAAAACCAGAGCCCAGAGACACCGGGACGGTGAGCGATTATGGAACCATACTGAGGCAGCAGAGACCAGAATCCAGCTCTTTGGGATGCTCTTTGCTTCATCTATACTGATGAGATTTTAAACGATTCATCTTTGCAATAGATCTACTTACAGAACAGCACGAAGCCTCCAGGTTCAACACTGCAACTCCGATGGGCGGCTGTTGCACGCAGAGATTACTGCTGCCAAATAATGGTCTCAGTGGTTTAGTCTGTTTATTCAGATCTAGATTAACTCAACCCCCAAAAATGCCTATGTGGTATTACAGCTAAAATATAAAATTAGACAGTATGTCACATAAAATACATCTTGGTCAAGGAAAAACTCAAGCCCCAGTGCACGCCACATCCTCTCCTCCAGAGCCAGCTGATATCTCCTGCACTGCAGGGGTGCAGCCCCCGTGGCAGCAACAGGGCTCAGGCTACTGTTTCTAAACAATTTCTGATTCCTCTAGACACCTTGTGGTGCCAGACTTTGCTCAGATTTTACCACCCTTTTACAGTAAGTGGCAATTTAAGGTGTGAGTTTGTAAGTGACATTGAACTCAGCATACCTCTATTCATACTCCTCCCTCCAACCAGGATTTTACCCATTTTCTAAGGTTTTCCAGAATATTTCCACTGCCTTCTGCCATTACTAACTACACAGCAAAGCTCCTAAGAAAATGACATGAGCTCTCTGACTGATTTGTTAGCGTTCACTCAAACAACGATGACTGGCAAATAATGCAAGTTGTGTCGATGAACTTTATTTCTTGCTGCCCACTGGGCTTAATGGCTATCTGACACCTGCCTTCCTCCAGTTCTCAGGCAGGTAACGGCTGGGCTGGGGGACAGAGGGACACTTATTTGTCGTATGGCTCAGAGCACCTTTCTCCCCTCCAGCCTAGTGGAGATGTGGCTGCAAGAGAGCTCAGCCTGCACGGAGCAAGCCCGTGCAAAGACAGACCAGGCGCTCCAGGTGCTGCCACGCACAGAGAATTATGAATCCAAAGCTGAAAGAGAAGGAAAGGTGTCTCCTGTGCTGGCTGTTATTGTGGCCACGTCAACACACCCCAAGGTGGTGAACTGCAAAGGAGGGAAATGGAAGAAAATACAGGTCTGTAACTGGTACATAACATTTCTTCCTTGTTGCCCTCTGATTTAACATGTACAGATGTCAAAAAAAATTATCACCGTAACTGCCCCATCAACACCGACAATGCATTACCTATCTTTATCCTCTTTCACCATTACCTTTTTTAAATGCTCCAGGATGATGAGACAACTAAAGGATAGTGATTGCTGCAAGCCCCACAGAAAAGTCTAAGGACTAAAAGGTTTTCTTTACAGGTGAAATCCTTTGCCCATACTGCACCAAAAGCAGCTTGTGGTGGGGCAGCATGCTGTCAGCAGCTCCTGCATCTAGGGGGTGAGAGAGAAACAAGCCTTTTCTCCAAGGTCACATTGCCCTGCCTGAGCAGCGCGTGAGATGGTGCCGAGCCTTGCTGGAGAGGGACACCGCAGCATGCTGGGTGCCAGCCTTGCTGCCGATGAGATCGCCTGGAAAACACAACACGGCAGGATCTCTCCAGTAGCTGAAGGTCGCTAAATACAAGTCAATGCAGCTGGATGCCTCATCCATGCCCTTGCTGCCCTGCTGGAATGGCGTCACGAACCGGGAACTCTGGTGCCAGAGTTCGACGTACAGGAGTGAACCATGGAAAGGAAAGCCCTGTAGTCCCCAGCAGAGCACTGAATGGGGCTTGTTCCAAGCCTAATCAAACTATTATTTTCAAATAATGAAATTAAGATTTACCAATTTAATTTGTATTTTTTATTAACTAAAAGTCAGTCATTTGCCACCTGGTAATAGCATTCATTATTGCACAAAAGCATGTGGCTTACTATATCATGCTGGAAGCACTCTACGTATAAAAGCAGAAGGCTAAACTCACCTTAAGCTAACTTCACCGAAACCAGTTACTCCAGGATCGAGCTCTACCCGGTTACAGACTTAGGTCCTAACTTCTGAGGATGGCATCAGTCCTAGGTAATAAATGGTGCTCACACAAAAACTATGGGAAAAACTGTTTTAATTTACTGCAGCACCACTCTACCCCGCCTCCGAATGGAAACTGCAGGCTGCTGAAGTTTTGACATTTGAACATTTTCAATTAGTTGACACACTAGTAATTTGCTTGGTATTATCCTAAATAATAATACATATTGTGACTGAATTAATTGGCAAGCAGCCAACGACTAATTAGGAAAAAGTTAATTATGTACTTGTCGTGAAATGCACTCTATTTATAGCAAAATGTGTTGACTTTGAGTCAGTCTTGATATTTACAGTGAATTAAAAGTTACCACAGAGTGTAAGTATTTATGCTAAGGACAAATTGTTTGGAGGGGAAAACAGAAGAGGGAAGGATGTGCCTGCAAACTCCGGTTGGGGGTGGACAGGCTGGGGTGAAGCATCCCATCGCCTCCTCACAAATCACTTTGTGGACTGCCAACACAGTGGAGAGGGGAACCGAGGAGGGGCAGCCAGTCTTCACCAGGCACTACCACAAAACAGCCAGCAACATCTGAAGAGATGCAGATAAACTGCGGCAGACACCAGTTGTGCCTTCGCAATGAAACCTGCGAGCAAACCTCTGGGTTACCAGGGGATTTCCTCAAAGATTCGTTTTGGGGATCAGTCTCATTAAAGACTGTAACCAAAAGCAAGAGGGCGGTAATAGTTTGCTGATGATACCTAGTTAGGAGGAGTTCTGTCAATTCAGAAGAGAACTGAGATTGCACACAGTAATAACCAGATGACCTTGAGGTCTGAACTAATAGAAATGGATGGAAATCAATTGTGCAAAGTCCAAGGCCATACACCTAGGGACTAATAATGAGCATTTCTGGCATAAGTAGAGAGCTCATCAGGTAGAGGACAGACACCATGGTGTCTAGACAGACACTTCTACATATCCAGAGGCACTGGCTGATCACAGAATCACTGCAAACCACCAGTGTAAGGCAGAAATGGCACCAAAGATCCTAGAACATATCAGAAGTATTTCCACAGAGATGGGGAAACAGTTACAGCACTGCACAAAGAAATGGTAGGATCCCCCCCAGAGTACTGTGTATGAAAATATGGCATGCTTACATGTTTAAGAAAAGTGACCTCAAAGTGGAAGAAGAACAGAGATGTGGCATTCATGATGCTATAGAAGATTAAGTGTTTAACTTAAAAGAAGTAGTGGGATAAGAATGTGCATATTTATTATCAGGGAGGAAAAGGAATTGGTTAAGCTAGAGGACACTAAATAAATAAAAAGGTATAGGTATATTGCTAACATATTTATACCAAAAGTAGGAAGGACACTTCTAATCAACATAAGAACTGAGCAGTGAGGCCACTAAGCTAACTACTTTTAAGACAGAAGGTGATACAGATGTGCAAGAAGTTGCGTGAGATGACCGTCTGCAACCGTGGGAGCTGAAGGCCCCTTTGGACCATTTTCCAGTGCCTGAGCTCCACTGCGAGCTTGAACAGAAAGCCCTGGTGTCTGCTGGGACTCTTCCCATGTGACCTCTTGCAGTTGCCACTTACGCCTAAAAAAATCATGTAAAGAAGTTGTTTTGTAGGTTTTTTCCCTGTAGGAGCAGAAACCCCAGCTTTCTGATGAAAGAACGTAATCAAATTTAGTCATTTTAGCCAATTTAGTCATTTCTTCCCCATGCCAAATGCAGCAAACTAGCTGGTTCCACCTCACAGCCAGGTGACCTAAGTGGACAGACATGTCACTAATTTACCTATGGAGAGGGTTATTTAGCATTCCTTTCTGGAACTATTTGCAACAATGGAATCCCAAAACTGAGGGTATCCAAACATCATAGGGATGGCAAAACTTTAGCTTAGATCATCAACTTTTATCCTGACTTCCTAACCCTGAAAATTCTCCACTGCCTGTAACTAGGCAATATCCCACAGTGACAGAGATAAGTAGCTTTATTTGAAATTTTCCAAACTTGGTACCAGAAAAGTGTAACTCATAGACTATTATTATATTATTGTTATTACTAATATAAAGCATGGCTCTTTTTCACACCATTATATGAAATAAACTTTTCAACTTTAACTGCAATATATATCAGATAGATGTCTTCCTGTCCATATTTCCTCCAGAATGAAAACTAAAATAACATAATAGGCATTAAATAATCAAATAAAAAAAAATGCATCAGCATCTTGTGGTGTTATGAGAGGTACTATGCAGTCCAATTTACAAGGTAATAGGCCTATTCATCATCGGCATATCATTCATTCCAGTTTCTCTGCTCAGATGATGCAAGGCAGGAATTTTGATGGACTATTTGTCCTTGCTTTGATTAAGAATAAAACATGGCTTGAAAATAAGAAACTTTGCCTGCTGCTCCGCATCTCTGAAATACCATTCTTGTGTTACCAGCATGGATCAGAAGTACTAAATATGCTGATCACAACATTATGAAATCAAAGGTTGCACCCAAAGCCCATCTTTTTTAAATTCACTGTATCAAACTGGGATAAGGATCACAGAAACATCCATTTATCTTTGCATTCTAAAATGCCCTGCTTCGGCAGCATGATAACCCAGGGGTTAATCGAGGATTCGCTGCACCTGGATTCAACTACCTGCTATGGCCCAATCATCCCATATGACCCTAGAGAGGTCTCTTAGGCTAAAGAAAATGATGTGCTTAAATACCTTCAGCAATCTACCGTTAGTCTATGGTAGTCTTCTAGTCTACTATGTCTTTCTTACTACATCTACACAGAACCTGCTCTGCTCTGTTCTTCACTAACTGGGGATGAAGATGAATAAGGATTGTGAGGCACTTAGATATTATGGAAATGAAGCTATAAAAAAATCTGTTAGCAATAGTTTTTAGTGCAGTGGCAAATGTGTACCCTGCTCTGTGACATTAAGGGTTGGCCTTCGCATGACTCTCTCTGGGAAGAAATGTTCTTGCCTTCGATGTGCTTCGACAGAGATTTTGCTCCCACCTCTCTAATTTTTCCAGAGGCCTCTTTTAATTGCAATGCACAAGATAACTGAGGCTGAAGGGATCCAACAAGAAAAGAACAACCTTCAAACAACACTCCTTTTTAATTAAGACCTTGTTTAGTTGCTCTCATTCTGAGAGTAGATGAGTTAAAGGCAGGTGAAGTGCATGGGCGTAAGATGCTGTCTTTGCCCCACTGGCTAACTTAGCACAAAAACATGCTGCACCCACAGCTAGAGACAACTGTCAGCAGGTGTTAGGTCTTAAATCCTGCTGGGCCCCACACTGCTCACTTCTGCACGTCAGCCGACGTACCAGACAGTCCCGCATTAACCTGCTGACTCCAGATC
Source organism: Buteo buteo (assembly GCF_964188355.1). Taxonomy (NCBI): domain Eukaryota; kingdom Metazoa; phylum Chordata; class Aves; order Accipitriformes; family Accipitridae; genus Buteo; species Buteo buteo. The sequence continues at coordinate 14,460,400 of NC_134174.1, read as the reverse complement.
CTGCTTTTCTGTGCCCACTGTTGCCATGTTTCCAGCCTTCTCGGTGTTTCCTAAATAATCACAACTCAAAAGCATTGTAATGCCCCCCTGCTTTATGGCGATACACTCATAGGTTTCTTTGGCTTGGTCACTAAACCAGTGGCACAAGCAGAAACGTCTTTGCTAGCTGGAGAAGCCCAGAGGTGCCTGTGGCCACTGCAGGTGTCCAGCTGTGGGACCTAAGACTGCAGCACGATCCCCAGACTGCACAGCACCCAATGCGTAATTCTGTCCCGAAATACCATTTAAAATTTTCATTTCATGGTCTGTGGCATTTCCAGTTTTTCTTTCCATTTTAAATATGCTGATTTCACAAAGTACAAAAGCAAACTTCCTTTCATAATCCTGCACCTCGCAAACTCCCACTGCAGCCTGACAATCAAGCCGAACCCTCTCTCCCATGAACTGCCATCCACAACATTTAAGGGGCAAGCTTTCTCCCCCTCTGCCTCTCTTGGAGATTTCTCAGAGATATCCCATGGGTCTGAAATCTCTCTTCCTCCAGGTAGACTGACCCAGTCCTTTCTCTTAAAACAATAAATGACTTGCCTCTTGTAAAAGAAATGGCACTGCCGTACTTCAGGCTGGAAAAAGTCAGTCTGATCAACCTGAGTGCATGCAGGGGCATCTGCACCCCTGCTGATGCTGCTTTGAAGGTGCCTGTGTTGCACACATCTGCTTCCAAATCCTTTCCAGCTCACTCGCAAACATTCGTTAAAACTGGCATATACGACTGTCAGTGAGGATCCAATTTTTTAAAGCTATTTTTCAGAACAATTTGTACTGTTCCTACAAGACAAGAGACGCTTCATGCATTGTAGCTCCTGTTATGGCATGATCTTCCTAAAGCTGCGAGACAGAGCAGTTGCTGTAAATCATTGTTACTTGCAGCGCTCGCCATGGTACAGGCAGCTGATGTCAGTGCCGTCGCGCGGACATAAACGAGGGCAGAATGAGATGCCATGGTTGCTTCCACATCCCTGACAGGCAAGTAGATGCCTGAAGGAGGGAGAGGCACCCACACGTCTTGGCTTTGCTTCAGGCTGGGAATGGCATATGCTGACAAGAAGCAAGAGGACTGGAAGATGAAGGGCTGTAGTACAGAAAGGCATGCCTGATAAGCTCCAGGACAGACAGGAGCATTACATTGTGCAAACCGGGTGTCCTACTGAGGATTTAGTACTTGTAGATGCACCCTCCAATGACCTGATGTCCCGCAGGCACCCCATTTTCCTGTCACCGCCAGCAGTGGTTTGAAGGCACAAGCTAGCCGACAACAGCAAATTAGCTCCATGCTGTGGTGTGACGAGAAATCTCAGTCCACTAGATGAACAATCCACATTTTTCAAATGATATCCCAAATAAGTGTTTATTTGATGAATGCTGCTAAAGAGCATTTTGCACTATCAGCTAAACAGTAGTACTTGTTTACAAACCAGGCTAATTATGGAGCCATCATATTTACTGTTTTATGAGCTAGCCAGTAAACAAGACAGACCTTCTGCAAGATTAAAAATCAGAATTTGGCCTTAAAACGCTACTCATCTTTGACTCCATCTATATGTACTCAGAACCATTTCAGTGGAACATAGAAAGGAGAACTGTGAGAGGATAGACTGGTAATTATTTCTCCTTAATTAGGATTTGATCTTTTGTACATTAGGGGGATGAAAACAAGCCCAGATACACACACTCCTATTCATTCGGTAATTCTAAATGACAAGGAATTAAAAGCAAAGCAGTGAATCCCTCACTCAATATACACACATGATTCCCATTAAGGATAATGGTTATTTTGCTGTGACCAGCATGCGTTTTGAATGTTTAATTTCCATCATAGGTTTCTATTCAATTAGACCTATTGGCAGCAAGACTTAAACGCTAAGAAGGAGGAAGGTGAACCAGAGGTTAAAAAAAAATACTAATTGCCTATGCAGTGTTTTCCAGAGCTGCAACATCTATGCCCCTCTCCTATAAAACAATGTTATTAAAGCAGACTTCAGTCCATTATTTTTACACATACGTTAGGTGCAACTACAGCTGGCACCCAGAACAGTAGCAAAGGGAGGAACCAGTCCCATGTGCCATGCTCTCATCAAAACAAAATGCCACAGTGAGGTGCACTGCTCCTTGTTGAAGGTCCATTGTGAAGTGAAAACTGGTGTGCAGTACCACCAGCTTGCCTGAAGATGTCTGAGGACTGGTCACGAAGCTGTACCAGTCCGTCCACCCCTTTCTCCCTCCACACACAAACCCCTCCAGTGCAGCCCACGGAGAACAGGTGCAGCCTCCCACTTGTAATGGCAACCACAAAGTGAAGAAAGTTTGATAACAAATTAAAGCAAGCTTTTTTCCCATGCCCTCTGGTTGCTGAGAAGGTGAAGTTTGGCAACTGCCACTGGAGCACAAAGGTTTTTCTTAGCTGGAAATACAAGGTTGGCTACAGAAATGCCTTCTCCGCATGATGGATTGACAATAGTTTTCCAAATGATAGATTCAGTTCTTCTTAACACTACCAGGACTAATTATACTGGGCTACTCGCTGTCATAAATCAAAACAAATGGAGATAGATGCTGCGGGAAGTAGTTCTGATCGCATGTCCCACCCAGGTGAGCCAGGAGACATGGGGGATGCCAGGACCCCGGGGCAGAGGGGGACACCTCTGGAGAGTGGGAGAGACCCACTGCCCCACTGCTCTCACCAAAGAAAACCCAAAATACCCTGGTTTCATTTGCTTTGCCAGACATTTCTACAGGGTGGTGCTGCAGCTGAAATAGCGAGTTCCTGATTTTCTGAGCCTAGCCATTAGACAAAGCTGGAGATTTTCAAAAGTGGAAAAAATATATCTCTATCATAAAAGCTCTAAAGTCAACAAAAGTACACAAAGAGGAGTGATCCTGCTGGGAGGTACCTGTAATTCACTTTGATGGCTGACCATAGGACATGATTTGGGCAAGGGTGTCCCTGAATTTTAAATGGCATTTTCTCAACACATGACTGATTTCTCTGATGGACTCCCGTTATTTTTGATACAATATGCAAGCTCACAGTGAAATCTTGCTCCTCATCCTTGTGCAGCTCACCTACCTGAACTTCACCAGCTGAGAAAAACTAACAGGATTTTACCCTCTGGCCAAACACCTCCCGATACTTAAAAATACAAATGCTGATTCCCCTCATCCTATATCAAAAGCATGTATAAAGCTCAGATTGGACAGAAATTCATCAATAAAACTAAAGGAAGATCTAGACAGAGCCTGAGTAGGAAAAATAAACCTTTTCAAGCCAAGGTGATCACCGATTAAAAAAGCAGTGAATGGAGCTGACGAACCAGGCCAGTATATTTGATCCCTGGGCATACTGGAAGGTACATCCAAGGAGAGAGAAAATAAAGGGAAAAGCAACAAAGGACAAGAAGACAAAAAAGGGTCACATTAGAGCCAATGATGGATATACACATCTATCAGTTATAACATGGCAACAAAAAGCAGAATCCTGGTTGCAATTGGCTTTACCATCCCTTGAAGTCAAGCTGGGCGCCTCCTCCCAGCCTGCCCCGACAGCAGATTCTGCAGGACTCGCAGACAAACCAGGCTGTGGATGAGGTTGTCCACCCAGATGAATGCCCCCTCCTGCGCAGAGCCCTGCACCCCCTCACCCCTCTGCAGAGCCCCCCCCATCGTGGCAGAAAGAGCCCCAGCTGGGATCCCTTTGAGCCACCTATGCACGTGCGTCAGCAGCACTCGGAGTCGCTGTTCAAGTGACAGATTGAACCGTGCCTGAGAAGTGCCACCCTGCACTGGGTGAAGGGGTGGTAGCAGCAATAGTAGGCGATGAACTTTGCCATAAATTCTCTTACTTACAGTCCACTGGAAGTACACATCACAGTATTTGCTCCGTCAGCCATTACGTAGCACATCCCATCTGTGCACCGATGAATTATGCACGAGGGAACAGCACCTGCCACGTGCCCCTGCTTGCACACCCAGTCTCTCGTGGTGTTGGGGTGCAGCCGTGAGCAGGTTAGTACCAACAGCGCTGCAGGGGTGTCTGCCTGCTCTGCACTGATGCTAGGGAGAAAGAGAGAAGTCTGCACCTGCAGATGTTAGCCACACTAATACTGGTCTGTGAAAGCTTGTTTTCCCAAAATAATTAACTGGCACGAAGGACAGCCTGGTGTGGTCCTACACTGCGTTATGGTATATAGGCTGGTGCTCATTTTCTCACTTTATTTTTCCTATTTTCTGAAGAAGCCTTAGAAATCAAATCTATTTTCCCAACCATACCATTCTTCCTCATTTGAGGAGTATTGGTTCATGGTCCTGATAGACCTAACAGCACCCTGCTTCCTTTTGTAGCCTTTACCTAGATCAGGTACAACATCGTCAGAAAGATGCCCATTTGGGGGCTCTAAACTCTACACCCTCTCCTAATAAAATCAAAGACAGCTTTTCAAGATCTGGCCTGCAAGAAAGTGTATTACTGGTTCCCACAGAAGTTCATAAGAAAGAAAAAACAAATCATTTATTGATTATCTGACCTCACAATGTGTTAACTTTATTAGATGTCTCAGTAAAAAGTGTGGGCTCTTGAACTAGAATTACTTGGAGAATGCTACGACCCCAAATTCCACACCAGTGAACATGAGGACATCGGAGTCATAGCTCTGGCTTCATTTGTGGGAGTAGGCACTTATATGCACGAATACAAGAAATCACAGCCTGGCCTTGCGGACCTGGAGGCGGCTGTCAGACCCCACTCACTGCCGGGGGAATTCTGCTCTGCACGATGAGCCACCCGCTGCCCGAACACAGCAAACGCTGCCAAAGAAGGGATCTCTTGTGCACCCATCAGCACGGAACATGAGCATACAGGTGTTTGCTCTGGAGTACAAGAACTAAAAAACAGAAAGGGCAGATGGAAATTACCTAGGGCTTTCGAATTATGGTGGGTCTTCCTGGTATCTAGGGCCAAGTCCTTCATGTCCTATCATTTACACAGGCAGCCTCATCGGAGTCATGTGCAATAAACACTCAGTAAAATGGACCGGATTTGGTTCCAGAGAGTATTTGATCAAGTCAAACCATTTTCCTAGGCAGTTAAGACAAATCACTCAACATTTGATTTCTTTTTATTAGAACAGCATTCAATCCCTATATCAAACATAATATACTCTGTACATTTCTCTGCAACAAACTGAAACTGCAGTTTTTGTAAACATTTCATAGGATTACATGACCACCACAGCCTGAGTCAGTAGAAAGATCTGGTAAGACTGATCTGATAAGAAATAAGATGGGTGAATTATGCAGAAGACAGTTTCTGTAAAAAATCCTTCATGCGCTCTGAAAATTTTGAGAGCTTGACAAATAATTTCAAAAATAAGGAGTTTCCCTCTGCTTTTGAGTATGTATGGAGTGGAAGAAATGCTTGCTTGACACCCAATGGGGAATCAGGAAATGAACACAGCAGCATCATTCTCCTTTTCCTTTAGCCCTGGGCAAACTCTAGACGTACAAGCCTGACACCTCCAGCTGTACCAGAGGAGAACAGAGGATACAGGGAACGGTGCTGGAAATCACAATCAAAAGCGGATTTCCAAAGCTATTGGATTGGGATCTTAACATAGTATTTTGCATGAGTACTGACTTCACTTGAAATACAAAGAACAATGCTGTGGTCAGATGTAGCTATACAGAACCTGTCACATTCTCAGCACATTTTACTTTGTGAATACAAAAATTAGCATATTTTGTGCTATACACAAAGAAATGTCAAGTAGGTAACATAAAACCCCAAATGACATAACCAATAAATCTAATTTAAAGAGCAGTGAGTATAATAATAAACTTTACAGAATTCCAATGTCACTGTTTCCGACCAGCCATGGTAAAATGTTACTGCCTCTGAATTTCAAAACCCAAGGTTAACTATTATGGGCAACAGCACCTAATACCAGGCTACAAAGCCCATTAGGATACACCATCTGTGCAACAGCTGTCCCTGGGCACATTTTATTTATAAGATAAAAATAATGGGCATGATATGAGAAAACCTAAGAAATAATTAGGAATTAAAACTTGGTTTTATACAGGAATGAGCATTTTAAAATATAAGTATCTAAAAATGTACATATGTCCATGTTTAGTACAAGGAAAAGCACAATGATCTTGCATTGTAAATTAGCATCCTTGTGATAAAACCTCTTCCTAAGCAAGAAGGATTCTTCAGTGTCATGGTTAAGTCATAGATGTGGCAAGTGAATGGCAGTGATACAGGCCAGAAGTGGCGAAAAGATCCCTGACCACAAGGATGACACCATGTCCTGATGCAAAAATGAGACTTTCAATATATGATTTTGAGAGGGTTTTTTCCCCTCTGACTTTTACTAACTGTTTGTTCACGCAACAGCTAACACAGGGCAGGGTGACATTTGAGGGGAGCACAGCAGTCTGCTTACATCAACTGTAACATCAAGACCAAGGACTGAAGTTTTAAAATTACATCTTTTTTGTAAGGATACTATAAAACTAAGGTTTTAGTAACCTGAGAGTAAAAAATACTACTCCTTTTTTGTTTGTTAAAGATCAATGTCTTTATGAATATTTTCACATTTGTAAGTGGCATTGAGGCACATTTATCATATAGATTATAATTAATACTAGTCTGCTCCCATGCTTTGGCTGAGTAATTTTTTTTTCTGCTGGGAGATCTCAGTGCAACCATGGAGGAGGGTGGCACAATGAATCTCTAAGTACAACATGGCTTGGCAGATTGGTGCACAAGAAAAAACCTGCTATTAGCTAAGGAAAACAACAGGCAAACATGCAACATCAGGGCAGCCACCTCCTCAGCAGCACCTTCCTCCAGCTCGAACATCCTAAAACTGCATGAGAGTATTAAGAAAACACTGCATTAATTGCAGCCGTTGGTATTGCAAAAGGTGAAGCAGTCTCAGAAAACCAATTTCCGCTCCACCATCTGTTTTCCAACCGCTCGTCACCCCCAGCGAAGCGTCGGGTCATGCAGTCCTGCTGCGTAGATGTCCTCTGGCAGCGGTGGGGCTTCCAGACACAGTGGCAATAGTACTGTCCCCACAGGCATCTAAAACGGAGTCGGGTAACTATTTCATTGATACTTGCTTTCCTCTGGAAATGAATCAAGACCAAGATAAACCCCTCTATGCGCAAAGAAGAGTGTGCAGCGATAGCAAAAGAAGATGCCCTCACAGGGGCTTGCTTCTCCATCTTCTCCCCATCAGCAGAGCTGGGTTTGCTTTCCTGTTGAATGGCTTCATGCCCCAGCTCACAGGTGGACACAATTCGCCCAAGACTCTAGAAAAAAACCCAGTTTCCTACTTTGGCTCTGCTCCAGCCTCACCTTCATGCTGTGTCTGCAGGTCGAAGGTGGGTGCAGTCCTGCACCTGGCTGGGGCACTGGGCAGCCAGGCGAGGACAGCCCCGGCAGGGGCAATTGCATGGAGAAGGTCCCCAGTAAATGGCTGCACAGCCTGGGGGGAAGAACAGCAGAGCTTTTTAATGTCATTTCTGTGGGTCTGCAAGAAGATCAGCACACATCCCGCAAAGTCCTGCCCTCGTTCATCTCTTTCCCCTCTAGGCTCGCAGTCTCCAGCAAAGCCTGCGAACTCCTAGCTTTAAGCTGACATTTGCATCAGCTCAGACGAAGCAACTGCCACCCTGCGCTGGCCTGGGAGCTGCCTACTGCCCGGTACCCTGCCAGAGAACACCAGCACCAACGCAGGCCAACCCGTGGGATGCTGAGCTTTGAAGCCCTACGTGACACTGGTGGGTGCCCCTGTCAAAGAGCCCTGCTAACAACGGCCAGCTGATGAGGACACTGCGGGCAGGAGAGCGGGAGGGGAAGAATGCGGGATCCCTCTTTGAGGATATTGGGTTTGGAAACCTGTATCTATTAATTATGAATAAATGTACCTGAAGTTGCATTTTTTACTTCTGTTAGAGAGCAAAAAGAGCTTCTATTTGGAGCGAGACTTTGATATTTGCAAAATTGAATATATAAGCAAGGACTTGTAGTAAAGTTTCCCTGGCAGAAAACTTCGGCAATTTTCTAATTTGTTTATATTTTTGCTGACTGACTGAGAAAAAAATATTCATTGACAGGCCCAGATATAAGTGTAGAAATGCTCAGAAAATAGTAACTTACAAATGCTACTTTCATATAACATTTCCCCACTTACCAAGTCTTTCATATTTCCAAATGAATGAGGTAATGTTAAAATCCTCTGCAACCAGAAAATTGTTTTCCATATAACCCACTATCTCTGCCTGCCTGTCATGTGCCCTGATTGCTAACGTCTATTAATTGTTTTTACTTGCTCATCCAATATGAACTCCGCTATTCATTTTTGTTATCCTCTAAAGATATATATCCTGTAAGCAACAAAGCTGTATGTTCTCCTTCTTAGTTTTTTCAACACTTTAAATAATCTGCTCCACATGCAACCAAAAATTTTAAAAGAGGTGCTTGTGCCGTTAATATTGTTATTCATATGTGAGGACATAAACTTTCAGACAACTGGAAGAAAAGTCCTCTTGTGCCAGTATTTTCAGTAGGTAGTATACAGGCAGCTCAGGTAATTAAAGGCTTGTCAGCCTGACAGTGATCCCAGAGAAAATAATGAAATGGCTGAGAGGGACTTGATTAATAAGGAAATAAAGATGGCTAATATAATTACTGCCAATCAACATGGGCTTATAGCAAGCAGATTTTGTCAAACTAATTTGATTTTTTATGGAGTTTCAAGTTGCTAAAAGTAACCATGATGTTATAATAGACTTCTAAAAGCTACTTTAGATGGTGCGTACTACATGATATTTTGATTAACCTGAATGATATAAAAATCAACATGACATACATTAAAAGGATGAAAGCCTGAGTAAATTGATCATTCATTAGGGAATTGCTCTTGAACATGTGTTTCCAGTGGGATCCTAAAGCCATTTGTTCTTAGCCCTACTCTTCTTTATGTTTTATAACTGATCTGCAAGAAAACATAGAATCATTAATAATAAAGTTGGCAGATGGGACAAAGATGGGAAGAGTAGCTAAATGAGGAGACAGAGCCAGTGGTACAGAGGGGACTGGGTTGCTTTGGGAACCAGCACAACCAACCAACATCAACGCCAACAGAGTCAGACAGAGACCATGCTGCTAACAGAGGGGGCTCTATTCTCAGAAAAAACAAATCTGGAAAGAGCTGGGGGGTACTGAGGGGTTTTCAGCTGAACAGGCATTTGAGTAAAATGTTCTGCTAAACGAATAAATGTGATCCCTGTATGTGGAAATGCTGAATGGGGTAACAGGCTTTTACCTTAGTGTTCAATCAAACACAAAAGTGTTCATCCAGTTTTGATGCCCGCAGTTCAAGACAGATGTTGGGTAGTCAGAGGGAGTTCAGAAAAGAGCCAAAAGAATGATGAAAGAGTTAGAAAAGATGGGTCACATGAAAAGGTTCAAGGTGTTCAAGATATTTAAGAACAAAAAGTATCTGCTCACAGCCCAAGATGCACCATGTCGAACACAAATTCAACTTAGAGGGTTCCCCAGTCTGGCAAAGACCCAAGAACTGGAAACTGAGTCAGGACCATCCGTTCAGATATATGGTGTATACTTTGTACAGGGAGGATGATTTCTAACCGGAACACCTTTTCAGTTCTGTGATAAATGTCACATCACTAGAAACTAAACGCTTCACAGGATTTTTCTCTGAAAGGTATGTCCTATTTCAACCTAAACTCATTTCAGAAAAACACATGGCCTGTGTCATCCAGGGGTTTAGAGTAGCTGTTCTTGGAGTCTGAAAACCTACCACTCTACAAAGGCATTTATTTATCAGGCAAAAATGTTAACCAATATAAATTTCCTTTTAAAAAAGTTCTTTTCTGTTTTCTTTCTCCTGGAAAAGCTTATTTTTCTTGTTGAAAATTCTTTTCAACCAACATCCTTCTTTTTCACCCACTCCCAAAATTTTAAGATGTCAGTTGTAGACCAATGATTCTGAATCCCAGTGTCCAAAATGCTGCAAAGTCCTGATGAAAATGGGCTACCAAGAACAAATCCTGCAAGATTCATACAGAGAGAAAGGATAGAAAGGGATGCTGTAGACAAGAGACCTCAGTTCTGACCCCTGCTCCCAGGCTGTTTGAAAAAAAGACTGTTCTAAACAAGGCTGGATAGGCTGACAAATGCCTATCTTAAAGCTTTAAGTTATTACAGGGCTTGGCTGGATTTATATTGATAACCTACAGATGAAATGCTTTTTATCAATTTCTACTTGCCTTCTAAGCAAGCTATGCTTTTTGTGCATGTGTATATTTATAGCAAACCTATACTTTAAATGATCTTTAGCAGCTGAAATAATTACCCCAAAACATTATATCACTAGAGAAATCAGTGAACTGGAAAAAAAAATCACTAAAATTTGCTACATAACCTGCAGAAATTGAGCAGAATAACAGATGGCTCACAGTCTTCTTTCTCCAATTAATGGCTAAAGAGAAATAGCTTACTTGGGGGAAAATGACACTTTCCATTTAAACTTGGAGTATTTTAAGGCAATAATTTAGGGGAAATTCCAGCAGGCAATCAGCAACTGTTATGACCCTTAATATTTCAGGACTTGACCCTCACAGGGGCCAAACCCTGGCCTGCCTCTCAGGATCACATCTTTATTTTATGCTAAGTCTTGTTCCTTGCTCCCATTAAAGTCACTCCAAACCCAAAATCATGAGATAAAAAGGTGGTGAGAAAAGATATAAATAATATGTGCAGTGCAGAATAAATTCACATCTAAATTACAGGCCAGGGGAAAAAACACCTTCTGCAGAAGGCTCATCACATCCACTGCCTTTCCTTTCATATCTATTTTTCTACCTTCATTCCCAGACTATTTACTGTTTAATAACTCATTCAAGGTCTTGCTTGAACGCTTTGATGCTTCTCACTTGAATAGATTTTCTTTGGAACATACTCCCTAAGCTGTATGCATTACATTTGCTATGAAACATTTTTTGTCCAATATATTCTCTTAAAAAAAAAAACCCAACTCCCACAATTTTCAGCTAAGTTTTTCAAGACCATCCCTGACTCTGGCATACCAAAAATTATCAAGATGGTCATTGTGGGGGTGAAGGTAAATTCCTATTAAGGTATCTTTGATATATTTTCATTTATGCCACTGAGTTTTATTTTACACCCAGGCTTCTAGGTATTCCTTACTTTGCATGAGTAAAAACACTCTAAAAACATCCAGCAGAATTGTTCATCCCCATGCAAACATATTTCCCAGTTAAAAAAATTAGGAATTTGATCTGTGGAGTGACAGTAAGATCAGAGCCCAGTAATGATTTATTTATGACATTGTTAGTGATGTCTTTGTCTTATCAAGCTTGACTCCTACTGTGATTAAGGTTTTGTTTCTACTGTTTGCAATGCAAGGAGATTTTATCCACCTTAATTATTCCTAAAGATTTTCACTTTCACCACATTGAATTTCTGAACATTCAATGGCTGTTTACTTTGTTTCTGACTCATTTCTCAAAGACACTTGAAAGTGTATTTTTCTAAAGATTTTTTTTCCTTTCATTTTTCAACCCCTTCTGGATGGTGTAAATATTTTTCTTCCGTATTGATTTTTGTCCTTTTTCACTTCTACAAATGCTAATTATTTTACTAGAGTTAACTGAAACTGACTCATCTATTTTTGTTTAGCAATTTCAATGCATATATTGCTATTATGCTCCAATAACCTTGCCCACCAGCATCATTAATGCAAGCAAAGCTACAGGAAAAGTATTTGTTAGTTAAATTGTTATTTTAATTAAAGATAATAGTTTCTGTTAAATCCTTTATGCTTGTGTATTCCCTTATGAACTATAATGTTAATTATCCCAAGGTGTCAGTAAGAAGTTTAGGCTTGCAAAGTCAAGCATCCCATAGATAGGAAATGCCAAAACCAAGACAGGCATAGATGCCCAATTTGAGCTTCTCGGCACCATTTTAACACAAACAATGGCAGTCATTAAACATAACAATATATTAAGCATCCAGCAACAGTAGAATATATCCAGCAACAGTCCTGCATCTAGCTGTACAGATTAGGATGCTATCCAGTACTCCTTATAAAAAGGGTAATCACCCTCACCTAAATTAGCTGTTTGTAGTGTTGCCTTTGAAACCTGTGGAGACTCGCTCTGCCTGCTCCAGGCCAGTGGGTGAGCAAGGGCTGGCGAGCTCAACCCTGCCCACAGGATGCAAGCCAGGTAGAAGCCCAGCACCCTCCATTCCTGCAGAGGTCAACAGGGACTGGTGTAGCTCAACCCGTCACAAATGTCAGTCTTTAAAGAGTGAAAGCAAGAGTTTGCGTTTCCTCCTCCAGAAGCTTCAGAGAGAGATGATCAACAGATGTATGTAGCAAGTTTTGCTAAGCAAAGTACAGGCCTAAATGTTCTAATGTGTTAATCAGAACAGGAGAACAAGCTGTACAATTGTAGAAAGAGTTTGTCTGAGAAGTTCTTTGCTTTTTTTTGGCTGTGGGTCACCTTGGATGCAGAAAAAACTACTGAAAAAAAGTGCTCGCACTGTACTTCATGGCTGAACACCAGTAACCGAGCTGATGTTCTTAGCAGAGTGCTTCATCAGCTGTAATGGCTGTAAGGAACACATTCAGAAACCTGGAAGGACTGTGCTGGGAATAAACCAAAACGGGGTGTGAAACCCTGCTGCAGTGCGAGCAGACACCACCATGCAGCCAGCGGTTCAGTTCGGTTCGGTTCAGTTCACTCCACAGCACGCACGGATGCCGACACAGGAAAACTCCAACAGCAGCAAACTCAACGAAGAAGCTTTGTGAGGCTGATCCTCTCAATTTTTCAGGATGAAATTTCAAGCCCAATCACAAATAAACCCTACTTATTCTGGATTTTGACCAAAATCATCCACAGGAAACCTGTAAGAGCAGAGCAGGATTGGAAACCTCACAAACCGTTTGGTGTCTTGATTTACTCTTTAACTGAGGGCACCACAGCCTCTCCAGCGGCCGCTGTGCCCAAGCACCTCAGGCCTCAGCATAAGCACATCCATTTTGTTTAACAGAGGAAAAGCTTTGCTTGGGTTCCTACCTACTCAAAAGCAATGTCTAAGCACACTGTTGCAGCACATGCCTATATTAAAGCAACACAGCAAATATAATGAGCTCAGCAAACAGTATCATCTCTTTTAACCAGAGATGACTCCAGATGCCATAATTTATATGGTCATTTACTTGAAACAGAGGCTTTGGCATGTAAGTCACACCTACCTTCCTGCAATCTATCCAGTCACTTTGCAACCCAAACTCTACGAGCCAATTCTGGTATAAACTCATGGACTCAAAAAGATGTTTTATAAAAACTGAGATGCCACAGTGGGGAGGTTGGAGAAGTTTTGCCACCACTATCCAAACAGCTGCCTACTCTCTCCTAACCCAGGCGGTGTATTTTCTTTCTCCTCAAAAGATTATCTGACTTAACTGTATGCTGGTTAAATGTTTTCCAAAGGACAAGGAGTTTCTTGGAAACAGACATTCTTCTTTATTTCAGAAACCATGACTCTTAAAATAGAATATATTCATCCTAAATTCAGTTTGCAGTCTCCTTCTCACAACCACCTTTTCTACTTTCCAGGTAGAAATCTTAGAGGTGTCAAAACCACATGGAAAAGCATAAGACATGAGGCAGATAATTCATACGTAGAGTACATTATCTGCCTAGCCAATGTATACAGATTTTATTCTAGATAGTAGGTTTCCCTCCTGTGATCACTTCAGAAAAGGACGAATACTCAGTAATTAAGTAGTCTGTTATATGATGTACATGCAGACTTAAAAAATCACTTTTGTACTGGCTTATGTAGTACGAGATGAAACTTTTGAACTTTGACTTTCTCCTTCATCAGTATAAGCAATAACATCTCTAAGAAGTATCTACTTTATAGCTCAATACTTGGCTAGAACTAAAATTGTCCCAGAAAGGAGATGATACAGAAGATACAACTTATGTAAAATGAAGTAAAATGTCATCTAAGTGTAAGGTCATTTTGTGTTACACTTCAGTTTCAGATAATTTAGCAGACACACAAGATTATCACTCGCCCCGCCCCAGATGCTCTATTAACTAGGCAAATAGAAGTTTTTAAAAGATCACCTTTACTCTCTTTCCCTTTAAAGTAGCCCTTTGCTAGAAAATTAGATCTCAGACTGAGTGTAAAACATTTTTACATGTGGGGCCACAGACAAAAATATTTGAAGTTTAAAATCAGCCTCTCAACTAAGTCAAAGGCCCTCACTGCATCAAGAGGATGAAGTGAAGGCTGATCTGTTTATAAGGCTACTATGTAATTTGTATTACATATTATCTGAAAAGTGGCTCCAAGAAGTATGTTTGCAGTCTAAAGCATTTGGAGGGTGATTCACCTGCTCAAATGTAGACTTCAGTGCAGTGAATAGGTATGTCTGAGTTGCTGTCTAGACTTTGTTTAAAAGCAATAACAAAAGGAGGCAATAGAAAAAAAAAGACACTTCTGAGGTGGCTGAGTAGATATTTATCTCATCCAAAAATAGGACAAAACAACTTCTCTCTTACTTATCTATAAAGAAAACTTTAGATGTAGATGTCTACTTTGCAGATGTCTTAAAATCCAAGCGGCCTCACTGTGGTCACAATGCCTGTGGCCATTCTCTCCAGCATACAGTGCAATTCTTTTTTTATTATTATTTTTGAGACACTGGTAATAAAAAAACCACATTCTTATCTGTGGCATTATTTTCCTGTGAGTCATCTAACAGTAAGTCAGTGCATGCTTCTAGGTAAGCATCTCTTTCAGAATGTTAACAAAGACCTGGTGTAATTAGGTCTGTAATTTTACAGACTGTTACTGTATAGAAGTCCTAGGCTTTTCCCAAACTTTAAACTGTTTACAACCATTTCAGTCTTTGAGCTACTGACTTCTCTAATGCAACTGCAACTTCATTGAGGTTGACAGAACTCAAAACTTTTACTTTTTAAATCCTCCAGTAGATTTTCTGTTTCATGATACATACATATTTGTGAGGAACCCTGAAAGCCAGATTTAAATAGATCTAGAATGTCTTATCACATTCCTTTCAGTTACTATTTAACAAATTTCTTCCTCATGATTTCTCCTTCCCAGTAGATAAGCTAGAATTTTATCAGCTTTGATACTCTCTTCACAAAATGAGGTTCAGCTAGCTTTATTTGCCACACTTTTCAGTCAGTATATAGTAAGTTTTCCCCTTACATTTATGTGACTTGAACTGCTTTAGATTCTCATATTGTTGTAAAGAATCTTCTATCTTTATGTCCTTTTAAAAGCAAATAATTACTTCCATCTGATTTTTCCTCCTTCTTACATTATCAAAGGTATCATGAGGTAGTTTCCTTCAATTACTACTTTGGACACTTCTCTTGAGGATTTCTATCTTCAGAAGCATAGCAGCATTAAAAATCCAGTATTTCTTTTATTTTTCTTCCCTTGAGACTTGCAAAAAAGTCAACAAATGGATATAATACAAGGAAATAATATTATTATTTCCCTTATAGATGTTTGTGGTCTAGAAACATAAAAGGTATCCTGGATATGACTATTACCAATTCAAACAACATGCAGCCTTTTGTCCAGGATGGGTCTGGATGCTTTGTAAATATTTCTGGTTTCTATTGTGCTGTAGGATTAAGGAGAAGTAAGAATCATCAAAATAAAATTTGCCTTACTTTCTGTAATGTTTTGAAGGAAAGTGAGAGGCACAGATAATGTAAATTCATCCAACCAAGTGTTTTATTGATCTCCATTGATGAAAAGAAAGCAAAATATAGGGTTATTTTATTTCTCCTTGCTTTAACTAGAAATTCTATCTTACTTCTGAGAAAGCTTCAACAATGAAAAGTCCACTAGAAATGCCAACAAGCTCCATTAGTTGACATTTTTAGTTCTCTAGGCTTTTTTTCTCTTGGCTGTAAGCACAATATTCTTGACTATCTGTGGATACAGTATTTGCCACATTATGGGTGAAAATAGCATATATTCAAAATATTTAATGATCTTATGGCTCTTTGCTACTCTAGCTATTACCTTATAAGAAGCATGCCCAATAATAAATACCACTGAATGTATGAACCACCCAACATACCGTTATTTTGCTAAATTTCAAAATCTATTGCATGTAAATTTTCTACTTGGTAAACATACAACGTCTAAGTAATTCCCTCTTTTCCCAGATGCCCAAGGTGCAAGCACTTGTGTCCTGTGTTGTGCTACATTTCGAATATAGTTATTTTAAAAACTAGACTGTCTTCTAATTATTAGTAGTTTACCTATCTATCGCATGACAATTCTGATTTAACATCTTCAAGATGTTTATCAGCAGCCTGTCACCTGCACCTGGCTGTTTTGTACTCTTATCGATAATCTTCTTTTAAAAAATACTACTACTAAGTAGATATTGACTTTTGCTGAGATGAATATCAAGATTTACTGACCTCAGGGTAAATATTTACCAAAGCAACCTGCAGTCAATAATTTCTTTGTGGAACAATAACTCTTGATGTTCACGGAAATACGAAGACAATCTCATGCATGTGCATTAAAGTCTCACTAACTCACTGCAGTAGACTGTAAACCTACCCAAAAAGTAGATTCCAGGCTGCTGTATCACACATTCTGTACACAACAGTACAATACTTATTTCTCCTTTAACTGAAAAGGAACCTCACTGAAGAGGAAAGGATTAAGAAAATGGTAAAGAGATTTCATGAGGGGCTGCTCTGTTCCCATTTCCTCAACAGAACCTTTTCATGAACAAAGGAAAATGAATATTCTGTTGCTGGAGAGAGTAACTTTCACCTCCATTCATTCTGTCCATAGCCACACTTTCAACACAAACACACAGCTCAGGTCCTCACACACTTTACTCTGTTTGTTTTTTGCTTCCATCCACAATTTGTCTGGTAATCAAAAAAATCTGTAAAATCTTCTAAGAATTAGAATCCTCCCTTAGAAAAGCTGAAAACTTTCAGCACAATCTTTGAAATAACAGAATTCCCAATTATAGATTACTTGTGTAACAGAATTTTGCATGAGAGTCACACTGCCGTATCATGCCTGATACCATCTTCCTTCCACCACCAGTCTTTCCACATGAACTACATCTGAAAGAAAAAAGATGGCAAAGAATTTCAAAGAATAGTATTTTTTAAATAGGATATCCTACAAGGTAAATCACACTTGAGGGGAAAAAATAAACTGCTTTTCCCAGCCTCTGATTCAGACAAACGCTTCTATGGAGCTCAGTAGGACCAACGGCGAGGTGCTAATTTGCCTGTGCAAACAGATGTTCCAGATCTCTGTACTAATGAACTTGGCCATGGCAGTCACTTACTGACTCACTACTGCAATGTTTGCAGCCATTAGTGTAAGCCAGAAAATGTATGACAATGTTTAGATAAATTATCTCGCCCTTGGCTAAAACAGCCTCTTCTGAACTGCTTCCGTTGCCACCTGAAATATCCTTGTTTAGTACAAACCCTTCAGCTGTCATGATGAACCCAGGTTGTCATGATGAACTCCAGATTGTTCACACAGAGCCCGATTATCACTTTTGTCAGCTTTGTGTTAATGCAGCTTTTCTAATTTCAGTTTGGTACCTCTGGTTTTACACCAGGCTGAGCAAGACTCCAGCGTGTGGTTTGTACCCATCACTAAACCCCAAGAACTCATTTACATTTTTGTTCTTTCAGTCTCTCAAGTCTCCAGACTAAGAACAAAACATGCTACCTTCATTGGCAGAAAGCTTCCTCTTCTTACATCTTGTCATTTACTGTGCCATCTCATTTATATTCAAACCTTCTCATTTATATCCTGATGTACAACTGACTTTTCCTCTGCATTTTAAAAGAAATCTATCCACCCACTTCTTTACATTCATCATCTTTGAATCAGTAGACAAGTCACTGCCTTATTTTGCTTCCAGAAAAAATTATCTACAGAGACTACTACAGTGTCTTTAGACACCTTTACCTCTCCCCTTCATCCACCTCCTTGGTACTCTACCACTTCCACTGCAACTCTCAACGTAAAATACTTCTTCCCTTTGACTTGGGGAGAGGATGTTTTGACCGCCCGTCAACTCGCACTTGGGCTTCAAATGTGGCTGTGGTGCCAGTTTTTAGGATGTGGTTTGACTCTCTCAAGTTAGTTAAAGAAAAGAGTATTTTCAAATTCAGTTAAACTTCACTGAAATCAGTAGTTAGCTACCACCATTCACATCATTAAAGATGACAGAGAAACACACATTTCTAGTTAAAATCTAGGCACAATGCATAGCAAGTATTCAAATGTTCTGAAAGAAAGAACAATGCTGAGTATTTTGGGGTCCAAGGATATATATGGGGTTATATAAATGCAAGTTTATTGGAGTTATGTTTTCAGCAAAACAAAAATTTCCACCAGCATAAAGAAAGGAGGCTGTGCTCTGAACTGCCCAGCTCTCCAAACATTCACAGATATGTAGAGTTTTGTAGGACTTTATTCCTATTATAGAATGTTTTTTAAAAAATAAATTATCATTATTGCAAAACTCTCTGTGGTTTGGGTGAGAAACAGATTCTGCATCAGCAGACTGTGATTTGCCGCTTTCAGAGTTACAAAGACTCCTGTGATTGTCTCTGTGATGGCTTACTGGTATTTCCTATTCTTCTCATACTGGATGGAATAAAGTAGTATTAGTTTGGGAACTAGCAACAGTCTGGAAAAGTATTGACACAAGAACATGCCAAGCTGAAGTGGATGGCAACTGATTACAGCAAAAGAGTAATTCTATGGAGGAAAATCATTGCACAACCTGCAACAAACCCCTGACAGTGGTGACAGTCATAGACTGTTTGCAGCTTGACCTGTAGAGGAGGCAATTTCTGATCACAACTGAGCATCCACCCCAACAACACCTCCAGCAAATTCTGCAAAGCTGAGGAATAATTTGCTGCATAGTTGGAAAAACTGTACCACTGTGATTGTGCAGCCTCACACAGGCACAAAAAAGCAACGTTGATGCCTTGTCAAGATAGCCTTGTTGAAATGATAAATTGCAAACACTGCCCTAAGTAGGAAACCAAAACCTGATTTCTCAAAGGAGCAAGCATACTCAGGAAAAAAATTACTGTTTTCTCTCATCCTGTAATCTGCAGGAAGGGAAATGTTGCAATTTATCCACTGGTGATGAAGTGGGACTGGAAGAACGGATGCCAGACCAGCTAGATGCTTCCTATGCATAGGGGCTTCAATTGGATGCAATTCAATCAGGACTGCATACAAAATAGAAAAAATACAAGCACAGCCCCTTCCTCTCTTCTCACACCACTATGAATGTATTTCATAATTTTAAAACCACTGAAAATTTGGTGATTTCTAGAGGGAATTTTATGAGAGGACAACCTCTGATAAAATAAACTGAATGACAGACACTCAGATGGTGAGTTCAAGAGGGTTTTGCAAAGGACAAGGGCCCTAAGCTGAAACCAATGCTTTGTCTCCATGACCACCATTACCCATATCAGCTAGGTTCAGTTTTAATGGTGAAGTACCACAGTCTGTGTGACAACCATGCTGTCCCCTGGCCTTGCAGTCAGACTCACAAAAGGAATCTTTCACTTCTCTGGAGGCTGGAAGAGAAATAAGCAGGGAGTGAAAGTACCTACAGAGGTTTCAGTGGTTTGGGCTGTTTGGGTTCACTACAAGAAATCATCTGGCAGCCAGAAGCCATCAGCATATTAAGTCCACCTCTCACATTTGGAACTATTTCTCTGCTTTCTGTTCAGCAAATTGTTCATGGTATCACCCTTCCAGGCCCAGTGAGCAATGTGAAGTAAAGTAAAGGAAGAGCCGTAATTATGATGTCTGGATTAAACTTTGCAGCAAGTGGCAAAATTAGCCACTGTTCTGCCTTCCAGACAAAGGGCAGAGATTGGCTAGCACTAGCCCAGATGAGCTTATCTGCAAGGGGATGCACAGGGACTTGGATGACCTGGGCAGAAGAGCTCTGCTGAGTGCTGTTCTGGACAGGGATATGTGTGTGATAAAGAAATAAGAGAGAGCTCAGGTAGAGAAGCAGTGAGAAATCCCAAAACAGACTGCAGAAAATGACCTAGTCGATCCTGGATTTTGCCTGCGTATTCAGATCTGAAGGGCTAGCATTTTTATATTAGTAATTTCCTTGGCATCCTTTCTTTCTTGGTTCAGAAAAACTGCTCCAGTACATGGAATTTTTGTTCTGTTATTTTTACAATGTCCAAATCTCACTACATCTTGCCCTTGCTAACCCAAGACTTGTTAGAAGTCAAAGCAATTTAGGTAGATTTGTATTTAAAATTTGAATTCTTAAACAAAATATCTTATGTCTGCCTGTTTGGGGGAAAAAAAAAAAAGGTTTAACTTTACAAAAATGCAAGAGTCCAGTCCTTCCCTGGTATATCTGTGTTCAGTGCCCATCAACAGGTCTTGTTCCTGGATTCCCTTCAAATCAATAAAGAAGAGCATCTTAGAAAAGCAGTGGGAAGGAATTATTCACTTGACTTTGCTGAACCTTGAGTTGGTCTGTTCATTTTTTGAGAAACCTCACCTTTTACCACTGCAATGCTCTGGAACAAAATGAAAAAAATCCCTGTTCTGCATATCTGCTCTTTAAAGAAGTCCTCATCAACTGAATTAGTCAGCTCCCTAAAGGTACATTTTCAGCCACAACAGTCAAGGTTATTGTCTGAGGATATAATTTCTGGGTTAGCATTTCCAGTTTCTGCCTACTCAGACAGCTAGATGTTTTCACTAAAAGGATGGAAACTGTATTCACAATCATGATCAAATCCACTGTGAAATATGTATCCACAAACTGAGCAGTTTTATCTTCCTGACCAGCATGTACCTTGAGATAGGCATCGGCTCAGATGAATTTCAGCAAACGTGCTCCAGAGAGGACACAACTAAAACCTCTCTGAACGGTGATTTGGTGTGAGTAACAACCAGTACGCAGAGCTGGAAACGACTACAGTTTCCCAAAAAACACCAGCAAGAGTTTGAAGGTTACACAACTCTTTTCAATGGAAAACAGCAGCAGTCACAAATATCAATTGCCACTTATTTTAAATAGCAGTCCAGGTGGTGCAGCTGGCAGTAGCCTCCTCTGGGGCTGGGGAGCACCCATAAATTGCCCCGGAGCGGCAGCCTCCAGGGCCAGGCAGTTGGAGAGCTGCTGCTCTGTTGCGATGGGGGCGAAGAGGAGGCACTGGTGCGGGTTTGCAGAGAGGAAAGCAGGGTAACCTAATCACAGAACCTCACCGCAACCCTGGAGGCTCCCAAGACTTGATTTCACCTGACAGGGGAGTTATTTGAGGAGCCTCACCTGCAAGCTGTGGCTGCGTTTGATTGATTTAGGAACAGAGACGTGCAGACTGGCATGACCTGCTATGTGCACCAACAGGCTCTGCATCCCCCTCTCCTCCTCCCAGGGGTCTAGCTGCTCTGTTTGAGGTCTGCTCTGCCACAGTGCAGCGATGTGATCCTGGGTATCACTGCGGCAAAAATAGCTCAGCTGTGGGAAAGGGCAGCGTTGAGAAGCTGAGGAGGCTTGGCTCAGGAGCTCTGTTTGGGCTTAGACCTCTCCTCTTGGCCTTTGCTGGGATATACTATAGGGATAGGAGCACCTGGCCATGTGCCATGCTGACCCTTGCTGACAGAGTTCCCTGCCTGACCTTGGAGCTGCCGCCTTGCCACGGACATGTCTGGTGGTTGCTGATGGGTGGCTGACCCTGGTTATCCTCACTTCGCTCATTGTATGTATTCTGCTGTTCCAGGTTTCAGATCTACTATGTCAGCAAGAGAACGTTCAGTTTGAAAGGTATTTCAAAATCTTTAGAAATAAATTGTGTTTGACAACTGTATAAATGGAATTAGCAATGTGGCAAACTGCATGATGTCTTCATGGACCACTCTGATGAGCAAAGGAACATGGGCTTTAAGGAGAGGCATCATTTCTGCTTCCAAACATTTTACTCAAACATCAGGATGCTTGTGCACCCAGAGATGGTAAATTCTGAAGGTCTTATGTGCTTTCAGAAAACTGTACCTAACAAAAATCCTCAACATTCCTACAAGTTACCCCAAAATAGTTATACAGTACCTGGATATGACACCAGAGATACTTACCTTTACCTGAACTCTGAAAAGGTCATGACAAAGATTATGATTTATATAAATATGTATCTGTTCCATGTGTCTAACACTTACTTGGTCCAGGAGTTTTAGAATTATGTTCAGATTTGAAATAACAGGAGCTTATTATCTAAAACACTCCTCCATCTTCTTGTTGTCTTCCAGATTATTCTAATTATTTTTAAAAATTCAAACATGTCTGTGTATATAGTTTTCATATAAAATTACCTAAGTCATGAATTGTACGTAATTAAGTTATCTCACCCCAGCAGCATAAAGTTATTTGGCCCTAGCAGCAGAAATTATGGTTGCAATTTTAAAGGTTGTAATGAAATATTAGAATGGTCTTTTCTTTTCTAATATTACATCACATCATATACCTCAAAAGCAGCAAGTAATTAAACTGTGGCTTCCTTTATTAGGTAATCTATTTTAAGGCAGTCAACAAATCACTAGCTCTGTGGAAAAAAAAAAAACCAACTGCCTTTTAGGTTCTTAGCTGTGGGCTTGGCTAGAAAAACAAATCATGTTTAAAAACCTTTCTGGGAAAGATAACTACTATTGAATTACTTGTCTGTAGCTGAAAAGCTAATCTCCTTCACTCCTACACAGATCTGGTGTGCATCAGGCTCCATCTGGGACACACCCAAAAGCATGTTTATCAGTGCACTTCTCCCTCCATGGCCCTTAGGGTTGCGTGGCTGTCCTCAGGTGGGCTCTGACTAACAGGCTCCTTGCTTCACTGGCTTGATTTCTCTAGTCATCAGTATCTTTGAACAGCAGCTCAGCGATGCTATGGCTGATGTCACTCAGTCTGCTTCCATCATTCCTTGCTCTGTATATGCATTAGGCATGAAATCAAACACACTTTTTAGCACAAGCTACTTCATCACCTGTCCTAGATACCTGGGAAACAGAGGTTTTCCAATCTTATTCTCTTCCAGCTTCCTTGTCCCTGAAAAGACTGTTCCAAGTTTTCTTCACTGAATTTTTCTGCTTCTGTTTCTTTTTTTTTTTAATCCAGAATATTGCTGTCATCTTCAAATTATCTTGCTAAATACTTTTGTTTTCAATTCTAAGACTCCTACCCACCACCGTTTACAGGTAGGAAAGATGAATTCAGATGAGTAATAAACATACACCACATGTACCTTCTGAGCTCTTTAGTGTTTGCAGAAATGTTTATCTGCCACAAGACTGACACAATATACAGAAAACTCATCAGTTACATTTGAATTGTTAATAAAATCAACTGTTAAATGCGTATCTTTCACACAAAGAAAGCTGGATAGATTAAAATGTCCCCTTTAATCACTATTCAACTTCAAAATGCCTCTGTATGGAAGTGACAGAAATTAGCTGTATTCAGTAAAAGCAGCAGGGAAGGGTTAAACAAAGAAAACTCTTGCTCACTTTAGCCTCTCATTGCCTGACTAGAGCTTATGCTACCTACCACTATTCAGGTTCTGAGGTCAAGGGATAAAGTAGGCAATCATGTAAATGACTGCAGTACAGACCTTTTCTCCCATCTGCCTGCAAACAGAGAAAAAGAGAAATCAAGTTAAAAGCAATCACTGTTATTTCAGCCATCTAATTTATCTGGAGCTTCTCACATCTCACCATGGTTTCAGTGATCTTACCTACTTCAAATATAGTCTCCGGAAAAAAGCAGGGAGTGAAATAAGCTCCAAGGACTGTCAATGAGCAGAGGAAGTTGTATTGTCCTTTCATAAGTGAGCCTTGATGAAGATGTTAGTTTGTAAGTAGCATGACATTCCAAGAGAAAAATAAAGCTACAAGGCTTTTAAAACACTTTCTGCAGCTCAACAAAGAAATCCATAAATGCCTATCATTACCCTACAACATCTTGCAACAGAAATAGATTCAAATTGTTTTGATATAAAAAGATACAAATAATTGAAAGGAGGAAAGAACAGTTACAAGCAGGGAAGCACAAAGTTGCAACACTTACAACAGAAATGTACACATTAATAAATGGGCACATTTTGGCTTTTTATGGTCACATATGTGACATTCAAAAGTCCCTGTTCAGGCCTTGGTCTCATAGACTTAGATGTTGCTTAGCCAAAGAGAAAATGGACCCACAGTCTGGAGAAGACAGGAAAGGGCAAGAGAGAGTGAAGGCTTGGGGAGGCAACGCTCCTTATCAACAGGCAGCAGCAACTCATGAGCAAAGCTGGGACAAGCATTCTTCACCTGCGTGCTCTCAACAACCCACTGCAGCAGATGCAGTGCAGGCTAATGGCAGAGAGAGTCTCTATGACAGCCAGATCCAAAACTGGTCAAAGATTTCAACCCAACAGTTAAAGTTTTGCAATAGACTGTGGTCAAGAGTGAATATAGGACACTGGAAAGCTAAGCTCAGTTAAGCATTAGCAGTTTTGGAGTCTGTGAGGTCTTCTCTTCAATGTGATACTGCCCTCACAAAGCAAAGACTTGAAATTGTTGTGTTCACCAGAAGGGCTGGATTTAGGCTTCTCTACACACTGATCAAGTTGGATCTCATCGCTTTTCACTGCAGCCACTGCTTCCCTTGATAAACATTGAATAAGAGCGAGACAAAGAGGAAATCACTGGTTTGTCCAGGCATCCCTGAGGACAGACTTTATAAACTTGCTTAACTTCAAAAGAGAATTCCACCTTGCACACAGAGACCCACGGACAGGTTGTTGGGTCTGGATCAGCCAGAACAAAGAAACTTGCAAAAGCAAACCTTTGTGATTCCTTTCTGCAACACAGTTATTGCTGTTATGCCTAGTCCTTTTTAAGTCAATACAAATGGCTTAGAAGTCTGCTGTCATAAGTTTTTATGGAAAGTTAAAAATAAACCTATGCATGATGTTTGTGATTCAGGCACCATCCTTTGGCTACATAGCAGATTATCAGCCTGCTCTGTAAGGGTAAAATCTCTTCTTTGAGCCCACCCTTAGACTCATTTCTATGCTGACATATACAAGAGACATAGTCAAGCAATGATGATGAAATAAAGAAACCATTAAAGTATTTTTAAAAGAGACACGCCTGAAAATATATTCTATCCTTCTCCTTTATCTGCCTCCTGCTGACTTGAGAAAGCAAACTATTTGGGGCAGGTACTGTCCATACATTACCTAGTACATTGTTGGCATTACTGAAACATAGGAAATGAATCAGCCAGGTTGGGTTTTATAACACTGCCTTGTGTCAAACCTCGACACATCTGCAGGGTGCAACCCAACAGGCTGGTCACTAGTCAGCTGAATTTATGAACTGCATTAAGAACTTCAGGACTTGCCTTCACAGGACAGAAGATGATGTGCTATAGTTACCAGTTCAGTGGCATCAAAGTTAGCTTAATATGTGGGCCACATAATCAGGCCAGCATTCATAGAACACCAAATTCATCACATTTTCAAATGGCTTGGTAATTGGGAGAGTATTCCAATTAAATTTCCTATATCAGTATTCAGCCAAACAGAATGATCTGAACTGCTAAGGATTGTTAGGCTCCCGTACATCTTTTAAAGCCTTCCATCTGATCAATTTATCAAGCATATGTAGTAATAACAAATTAACAAAATAGAAAAATTCCTAAGACCAAACATAGTCACTCATGCACCAATGGGTAGCTGTCACTTTGGAGCTCCTTAGAGCCACCCTGTCTAAGCACCACGCGGCTGCTCGCTCACTCCAATGGGATGGGGGAGAGAATCGGAAAAAAAAGTAAAACTCGTGGGTTGAGATAAAGACAGTTTAACAGGACAGAAAGGAAGAAACTAATAATGGTAATAATAACAATAATAACATGACAATAATAATAATAAAAGGATTGGCATATACAAATGATGCACAATGCAGTTGCTCACCACTCACCGACTGATGCCCAGTTAGTTCCCAAGCAGCAATTCCCCCCACTCCCACTCCCCCCAGTTTATACACTGGGCATGACATCACATGGTCTGGAATACCCCTTTGGCCAGTTTGGGTCAGCCGCCCTGGCTGTGTCCCCTCCTCACTTCTTGTGCCCCTCCAGCCTTCTTGCTGGCTGGGCGTGAGAAGCTGAAAAATCCTTGACTTGGTCTAAACACTACTTAGCAACAACTGAAAACTTCAGTGTGTTCCAAGACATAGCACTATACCAGCTACTAGAAAGACAATTAACTCTACCCCAGCTGAAACTAGGACACACCCTTAGTGCATCTATTATATCATCGAACTCATTATAGTATTTTTATCTGGAATATAACAGATATTAATGTAAATGTGAAAGCACTGACTGAAACCAAAAATACTATCTAAACAAGTTAAGAGTAATAAGGACTGAATTAATTACTGAAGAACACAGGCCAAGCATACTAATAATAATGATGTGACCTGATAACACATCCACAGGCACAAAAGGATAAAGCATAAAACATTCCTCTTTACAGTTAATCTGACTACATTGCCATCTATGTTATGATATGGAAAAGCTTCTAAAAATGCCTAAAGGCTGTAGCTCTTAGTCATATAATTACAGGTAATGTTACTGTCTCGCCATGATCAAGGAAATTAATTTTCAGTGAGGAGAGTACCCAGATTACAATTTTTTTTTCCTTCAGAAGGCGACAGTAATGACATGTTAGACAGACAAAATACAGGTTCTAGCAAACTTTCATTATTATCCTCATACAGAAAAAGGCAGCACAATACACCACAATAACACCCCGAGAAATACTTTGAATCCTTACAGAGGCCAGGAAGGACAGATATTAAATTTGGGAAAAGTGAATGGGAATGCATGGTCTTTAATAACGACTCATTCATTTATTAATGAGAACTGGTACTAAAGGGCTTCCTGTAAGTTACAAGGCAGGACGGAAAAGGATCCAAACACAATTAAAGAACAACCATTGACAAAAAGCCTTTGGCCTTTTTAATTTATTTATTTGGCCTATTTATTCCCTCTGTAAGGTGCAAACACAACAATAGCCTTAAGACCTGGTTCTGTCAAGCTGCACAGCAGGAAAGAGCACGCGAGAAAGCCTCTCCTCCTTTCCCAACCCACTGGCGAGTGTCAGGCAGGATTGCTCCCTGCCTGCAATGCAGGGCAGGAGCACAGCCGGAGGTAGCAGGGCGAGGGGGCAGAGGTCTGCCCGGGACCCTGCCCCACCACGCTGGGCTCGGCAGCCTCAGAAGCACAGCACACGCAGCGGCTCAGCAAGTGACATCTCAGAGACTCCTGTGCGCTGCCACGAGTGATTCTCTTTTGCAGGTGAAGGGAGAAGCAACGGTTTACACTGGCTTTTAGCACTGCGGGACAGTCTTGTGTGTGTGCTCTTACCCTGGAGAGGGAATGGCTTTTCTGCAAAACCTGAAAGACGCCCACTCCTCACTGCGATGCAACCAAAACCTTTCTGAAGTTTTCCATAAAAGGGAGAGACATCCTGGGACAGCCAACAGGGTGACTGTCAGGGCACCCTCCCAGGCAGGGAGGAATTCCCAAGATCTAGGTATCCAGGCTTTCTGATTCAAGGGAAAGATTTGATAGTGGGTGTTCAGCATCTCAGACAATGGGCTATTCTGGAGTATTCCCCTCGGTAATTCCTGCCCTAGAGAGGAGATGCCTTACCCATTACCTTCAGTTTTAATGGAACTGGCACAGTGCTACATGTGGCTTTGATTTTTGCAAATCAGCATTTTCTAATGAAAAATCTTTTTGTTAGAATTTCTAGTCAGCTATATGGATTATCTTGGAATTACACCATTAGGTTAGCTCAGAAAACAACCAATTTTTCCCAAGATGTTTCCTCTGATGGATTTGGAAATGCCTTTGCGTACATTACTTCTGAACCAATCTTGTCACTAAATCCTATAAACAGACACTGGAAATGTCTCCTTGTTGCTGTTCATCACTGGATAAAGCAATTGCAAATCTTTTACAATGTGAACTGATAGTGGCCAAAGCCAGAATGTGAGTGATTCATGGAAATCAACAGCTCCCAGCTATATCATTATGGATTAGGGATGTGAGACACAGCATTACTAGCAAGCATCTAGGAAATGCAGAAAAGCTGAAAAGCATCACCTCTTACTGAGTCTCTCACCAAATAGCAGGACAGATGTCCTAACGAAGTGTCTATTCAAGCAGATAGGACACTACAAAGCACCATTAATGGGAAGGTCCGTATGACTGTGCAAGACTCACCTATTTATAAGTTCAGAGGAATGCAGAAGGGCTGGAGACTGAAGAGCATAGTTAGTTAAGAGGTTAGATGTGCTCTGTCACAACACTGCTAACCCCCAGCAATCTGCCTTGAGCTGTCAGTGCCATTTGCAAGTGCTCTGTTATCTGCTGCAGTGAAGTTGGGTAACCATGAGCCTCTTTGTTTTTTTAAATAAAGTCTTATTTTTCTTTAAACAGACTTCTAAAATTTTACAGGGAGAAAATAATATGCCTGTCCTAATGTAAATATTCTGTGGCCTTTTTTGCATGACCTTTCATCACTTTAGGGATTTGTAGGAAATGAATATATTGGAAATGGAGTCAGGAAAAACAATCAATTTTTGTTTTGGAAATCAGGTCTTCCTTAGAAGCCAGAATTTTATGCAACACAATGCTGCTAACTGCAGAAAAACTCTTATTCACTGAACAGTTAACAACCTTTTGTAAAATACAAGCAATTAATGTTGGACTTATTCTTTGGCATCTCGGCTGGACAGACCTGACAGCCAGGTAGCTCACTGACCATGGCAGACAGAGGAATGAGGACACAGATCATCTCACTGAAAGCAGAGTGAATCAGATACATGGGCAGGATGAGTGAGTGGCTTGGCACCAGGGTGATGACTGGAGAATTTTGGCAGCCGAATAGCATGCAGAAAAAAGGCTGCGTTTTCAGGATATGTTGAACTATAAGAGCAGAAAAATTTGTTATGACTGGTATAGCAGGATGGGAGCTCCCAGCGTCCTTCCATCTATGAAAACTTTGGTTTTCATTCCCCTTTCCTGCTGGGAAGCACACATCAGTGGAAAAAACTGTCCCACATATAGCAGTTAAAGTATGTTCATACTGCCAACAACAATTAGATGTAGAGATACTTACCCTAGACAGTTATCTCACATAGTGACTGGACTACACTGACTTTTGTACAGTCTGATCCTTGCTGCTTCTTGTCAAGAGGAACATACTGCTTTCAGCAGCCAAGCCAAGCCAGGCACCTTGACCTCATGCTTCAGGCTCGAGTGCAGCCCTGCCCCTGAGGGGCTGCTGAGTGATGCTCTCCTGAGAAGAAGGGATGGAGAAGAGCAGACCTCTGACTTTGCAGACAGTCCAGGTGCTATTGGCTCATTCCTCCTACTAAGCAAGAGGACAGAAGCTGTAGGTAGGTTCTGAGGTACATGAGCTTTGGGTTTTCTGGTCAGAAGCCCAGCAGGTGCTGCACCACAGAGCATCTTTTTCCTAACCCATCTCATCTGTTGACTAGCTTCAAAGTTTACCAAAATAATCTTAAGCTGACAAGCTACTTATATAGCTTCCTTCTTTACTTCCAGGTATTAGGGATGGGAATTTCAGCTCATCTCGCTGCAAGCACATCCAGCCTCTGTCTTCTCAGAGTCCTTTGCTCCCAGGCTGTTGTGCAAGGTGTCTTTGCTCCCTCACACCCCCTCAGCTACATGGCAGCAAAGTGAACTAGATTCATCCTGCCTCTCCTCAATCCTCCAATGTTTCTGCAACAAGTCCTTCCTTATGGCCCACTGCCTGTGCAAAGCCTTTGGTAGGAATGCAAAAACCACACACTCAACAGTGTTCTCCAATCCAGACCTGAACCAAAAAAGAATCTGGAAAAGAAACAGTAACTGCAATAGAAGTAATATGATTAAAAGTTTTGAAATCTGAGTTGGTTAGGAATCTGATGGACTGGCAGCAGAATCCAGTCTCTTTTTTTTTTTTCTTTAATTCAAACCTGAATAAATTCAGGAAAGCCCTGTAGGCCACATTAACCAGGAGGTCAGGCTAGGTGTTCAAAGTGGTCCCCTTTGTCCTTAGAGTTTGTGAAAATCAATGACGATGGAATTTCCACATGAAAGAAAAGGCACTTCACCCTCTGGACCAGATTCTAGCACACAGACCAGCTTGAAGACCAGTGCCCAATGTCTAAGCCACAAAAAAGGCACTTCTCTTTTCTTACTGCAATCTTGCACTATTATCCAGGCTCTTACATTAAGCTAAGGTTAAGGTCCTTCTGGCATTGCAGATAGATAGTGTGCTGCTTTTTTAGCCCCTGTGCATCAGACTTCTACAGACCATACTACACAGGGGTCCCCGACTCCCTGCATGCACCTACGAGGACTGTCATTTGAGAGATTTCACAGTAACAGGTTTTTCATTACATAGTTTTACTGTAAGATTATCATCAGCTGTACCACAGCACTGTGACCTTAGACAAACCTGGATTCATCTCCATTTACAAGTCACGGAAAGAAAATGATGGAAAAGGTCATTCAATACTAAATAATATCTCATCGAAAATACAGCACTGAATTTTTGGTTAATCTAGGCCATATTTTCATGTCAGGGTCACTAGCTGTGTTCTTGCTAATACGATGTCAATCTTCCCAGGTTCAAGCAGTTATAACTGCATGAAGCTCCATTTAGAGAAATGTTTGGCAGTCATACCAGGGGTAATCCGGTTATTAAGTGAATAGAGCTATAGGCTACGGACCTGGATGTGTCACATCTTTCCCAAGCAACCTTGTCCCAGTCTCAGAAAACCAGCATCTTCGGACTTAGACTCTTGAGTCTAAACTGTTGGTATAAGTTTCTCTGAACCTCAATTTTGTCCTCATTAAGTAGCAGAAGAGTTGCCCTTCTCCTGCTCGGGTTAAAAGGCTCAGCTCATGGACATTTGCAAAGTGCTCCAACATTCTCAGATCAGAGAGCAAAGCACGGGTAAGAAACCTTTTTCTTCCTAAGGTCCAAACAGGCTTTTAGCAGGTTACATATTAACCTCTTGTTCTCCAACAACAATTCCCAAAGAAACCCAACTAACGTTGTGTGATCTACGTGAAACGAAGCTACAGGTTATATCCAAACGCATCCCAACTACAAAGTAACACAACAAGATTTACTAAGCACTTTTAGAAATGTTAACTATCACGTTTCTACAGCAGACCTAGATAGTAAGTAATCCGCATAGCTGACCTAAAGAAGGAGAAACAGTGTGATGTGCTCAAAGCCACAACGAGTACTCTTGCAAAGTATCAAAATTGTGATTCTAAACTAGGAAATCCTGACTTCTACCTCACCGTTTGATCTGAGAGTAGGTTGCCTTCCACTTAGAGCTGAAACTCCACATCAAGCAATTTTTTCATTCCTACTCAAATTGCTTTAGCTATTTTTAGCTCAGATGAGTAGAATAAATATAATTAAGGATTTTCCAGGCATTTTTAGAATTGCTTCCTGACTAAAAAAGAGATCCTTTTCACAAAAATATATTCTCTAGTCATCCATCCATAAAGGCACTCAGACCTTTTGATATTGTAATAATAAAAGAATTAAAAACATACTGAGTTAACCAGGTTAGGAAAGCTGATACTGTACATTTATGGCAGCTATTCAGTATAAAAACTTTTAGCGGGCATCAGTACGGTGGAGCAGAGATGGACTGGACGCAGAGCTAAGCCGTGCTATAGTGACATAGAGAAAGAGACCAAACAATTAGAAATGAGGACTGTGGACCAAGATGATATGCAAATACCACTAATATCTCTCGGTGAAGCTTGGTAGAACATTCTTTAAAAACACCTCATCTCCATCCATAGACATTAGCCCAAAGAGCCCTCCCAAGACCGCTTTCAGGCAGTGGAGCTTAGTGGCTGGGACCAGAGCATGAGTTAGGAGATGGAGACTGTGCTCCCAGCTCTCCGGGACACCGTGCTTAAGCCATCTCTCTTCTCTCTGCCACTGCTTCCCTTCTTGCCTTGTCTGTTCTGAACATGGAACTTTTTGTGACACAGTGGTCTCTTTCTACCTCCTTCTGGACAAGGCTCAGCACAACAGGACTCAGATCCCAGCCAGACACCTTCTGTGCTGCATACCATGGGTATCCCACAAAGGGAGCAGTACAGCTACATTCACACAGCACCACGCTCTAAGCACTTACCCCAAGGAGGGTCTACTCCACCATGCAGCCAACAACATCACAGGCCTGCTTTTCCTCCATACACATGTTCCTACTGCCTTATCTGCATATTTGATACCATCTGTATTTCTGCTTCATCCAGGTTATCTCAACAACCTCCCCCCACTACCTGGCACAACTGAGAGTTTGGTGGAGCAACATCCTCTTCTGCTCAGCTCAGAACATTACTTGCCTACAGTCCTAGGAGGAGTGCACAGCAGATGCAAGCCTATGACTGAAAGCTTCCCTGACATCCACCATCACCAAAGGGGTACCCCTTCCCTCAGGTGACATTCTTTATCCTGACAGGCAGTAAGTTCCTGTAACTGGTGCTGAATTCAGTAAGACCTGCCCTCTCTGGCATTTGCCACAAATCCCTTTGGCCAATTGGCAGACCAGAGTCAAAAGAGAGAAGGGACTTTTTGGGAAGGATTGTACAGAGAAATAAAAATGGCATGAGAGACCTAGGGAACACAAGAGAAGTTCAGGGACGAAGCAGGGTGTAAGATGCCGTCCTCTCTGCCTCTCTGACACAGCTGCTTAGTCTGGAAGGGATAACACCAGCACTGGAGCCAGGTGGCCATTGTAACACATCCGACACACCGAACAGAGCAGCCAAGGGGCTTGCTCATGCTGCAGGTTGCACCTGCTCCGCTGCCAGCCATCGTTAGCTGTCTGTAATGACCAGAAGGCCACAATACGATAATGGAGACAGGCTACGGAGGCAGGAGAAGTTAATAAGTAGTTAAGTGTTCTGATTGCAGTTTACCTTGCAGTATGACTCTGAGTACCCAAAGAGAAGCATGTGATTCTCAGAAACCAGGAGGAGTCACTGCTCTCAGGAGCTCCCAAGTCTGAGTGCTAGCAAAATTGGCTAATTATCAAAAGAGAGAACACAAATCCCTTGGTCACTCTGCAAGACACAAATGTATTTTTATATATACTTACCTTGATAGTTCAATTAACTGAGACTTAAGCCCCATGCTTAAGAATGCCCTTCAGAGCAGCAATGCAGCAAAGTCAGTACAGTCAAGTACAATGCATCAGCAAGTACTCAGGATTACCTCAGGAAATGGGGAGCCCCAGTCAACCCCCAAAATACTCTTCCTAGGAATCGAAAAGAAGCAAAGAGGCAGCGCTATCTTCACCTCTCTTGTTAACCTGAAGCTCAAACGTGCACACTTCAAAGAACTGTTCAACATCTTCTGTATTTTTACCCCTTTCATAAAAATAGAACATAGCTTTCCATCTTTGGGCAGGGTGTTTGGCTGGATCACACTCACAAAAGATTTCTAGTCTTGAAACCATACAGCTGTTTCATCACTTTTTGTCCAGTGAATCTCCTTCAACGTATACCAGTGTGAAGAGTAATCCCCAGCAAATGCTGGCTGTAGCAAGGGATTTTCTGCTCCACTACTTTTGAACATCTCCAAGCAAACATTGGACAAATTGCACAAGAAAGGGGTCAGTGCCATCGTGAATATTTCATCTAGACAGCACAACAAAATCCAGCTTAGAGAATAGAAAGGGAGAAAAATCACTTATCAATTATTCTTTTACTCAATACCACTTGTTCTTCAATAAAACACTGCAGAGTGATTTCCCTTGCAATCAGGAGGAGAAAAAAACCTCCACTCTTGGCAAACTATTTTTGGAAACTGAAAATCTCATTCTGCTTTTCTTTTAATTCCTGCTTAGAGGAATTTTATGATAAGGATGTAAGCCTTGGAGCTTATTAGAAATTATACAATTAAGATTTATTTTAAAAACCTACAAGAGTTGATTTTTTGTACTAAACTTTGCTTTTACAGACAATCGTTGCATAGCCAAATTTATCTCTCTTAGGCAGGTATTTTTCCAATTTCTAACACTACCCTACATGCTAGCACTTAACTGTCATAAATTTTCTTGTAGACACATTTACCCTTTCTGCCATTTTTCTGTCATCATCATCATCCAGCACTGTTATTTTACCTAGATTTCCAAATTTTTCTCCCACTAACTGGTTTTCCTATTCAGGTTAAAAACTACTCTTCCCCCCTAAAAAAGTACATTTGGAATTGTTTACCACTGAAGCTCAGGCTGCAGTTTCTAGGCTAATTGTCATTTTGTCCCCAATGTTGCTCACCCTCAGAATTTCACCAAGTATCTCAGATATTTTGTGATTTATCAGAGACAGTTTTTGAAGATCTATGAGTACACAAGAATGTCACGTTAACCTTTGGAGTTATAGACCAAACTCTGGAAATGAGAATCTGAAAGGGTATGACTCTAAACAGCAATTAGTCCTTACCAAATGTATTTGGGTTTTGTGATGTTTTATTTTTATGCAGGCTTTTGCTTCTGGAGGGTCTTGACTCATGACTACTCATGGTTAGTTGACTCATGGTTAGTTTACAATCAGATTAAGAATTCAAGTATCAACAGTTGTATCTGAGTTCACCTTGTTGCCAATTCTGCTTCCTGCTACGTAGCACATGTTCAGCTCTCATGACTGCAGCGTGCTCCACTCCCACCTCGGACCTCTCATCCTCACCACATCATTCCCACCACCTCCCAGGGACTGTGAGGACAACAGCTGCATTTCAAAAGTCAAGTCACTGAAACTATGATCCTCTACTCCTTCCAAATGCAACCACTTGCAGAACCACTGGCCCTATAAAAGGCTGTGCCTGAAGCATATCGGTTTGATTAGACCCAGACGACAACAGAGCAGAGGAAGAGGCTGGATGCTATTCTGGGCTCTGCTACTGATGTACAACACAAGAATAGGTGGACAGAGAAGCATTTTGACCTCAGATGGAGAGACCAAAAAAACCGGGAGAGTAATGACCACGCCTATCCTCATGTACCAAATCTTCTGAAACACTTGGTTGAAAGCCACTATATAAATGCTAACTATGTATTGTTAGATACTGGTCCTACTGTAGGGCACTTTTTCATTCACAGACGTTACGCACAAACCATTTACTAAATCAGCCACAACTGTATTTTTTAAATCATAGGATATCTGGAGAAGATAAACTCAATAGCCATGTCCTGGGAAGGGAAAAGAATGATCCTGACTCTGGCAGCAAACACTCACTGCATCTCATTCCAGTTTCTAGCAGAGTAAAGGAACAAATATTAGCATACTTGGGCTCTGTACAGCAATAGCTTGGTAAAACTCTATGGTGTGTGTTATCCAGTAAAGCTGACTAATGGACCTGTCCACCCCTAAAGTCTGTAGATCCGTAAATTCATTTTATGAAGAGAGAAAGTCTCCTGAAGCACTTTCAAGATTCAAACCAGGATGCTAATGGTCAGGCAATCCTCTGACTGGCACTTCATGCTGGAATACGCCATGGCCCGCAGAAAGAACAAATAATCTCTGCTAAACCTACCTGCAGAGGAGCAATTAATACACCACAATGGATATACTTGGTGGGTCTAAAGCTTTAACTAGCCTGTAATGACATTCCTGACAGCAGACAGTATCAGACACTTAGAAGCAAGACGAATATGAAGTGTTCTTCCCCCACCACACCCTCCTTACTCCCACCAATCTGCTCCCCAGAGGGTGAATCAGTGACCAACATGCAGACCAGTAAATTCAACAGCCATCACTGGATTTCTTCTCTCGTAATTGTCTAATCCTTTCCTGAAGCAACCTGTGCTTCTGCTTTCCACATCCTTTGGCAACAAACTGGAGTTATCACCCTGTATCCCCACACCAGCATCACAGCACCATGCTCTGCACCCTGCAGGGATGGGGAGAAGGACCAGCTTGGTTCCTGATGGTGGTACTCCCGAACCAGCTTTCTGCATCCTACAGTAAAAGCAGGAGGAGGTTGGACGTGTTATGCAGCAGGTCCAAACCACAATGTGGGACAATTTTGTGCTGTTCTGTTCTCTGACCTAGAACACAAATAACGAACAGAAACAGAATATTGCACTGAAGAGCTGAGGAGCTTTCCAAGAGGAAACACAAGAACATGCCCTCCTTCCATTTCTAGTGAGTTGTCCTCCCCGTGGGACATTCATACCTCCACTTCCCCGCCTCATGGGAAAACTCACAGAAGACAAGATCAAGTCACCTGGAAGTGAAATGAAGGCTCACTGAAAGCTGTGGGAGTCACAATAAACTTCAGGGGATGGATACAAGCTGGGTTAATGTGCAGCCCTCCACCAGGAAGAGACTTCCTCGTGTACCTCTTCATGGACAACTCCTGCAGAGTTCTCTTTCCCCTGGCATTTGTCAGCAACCGTGTTTGCATAACCTGAGCTAGGTGCGACAGTCAGACCAGTTACTCCTTACACAAGAGTGCTTACCCTGTACAGTCATAATAGCTAAATGAATCAGGGGAGCACCCTGTAACAAGCCCTTGTGAGCTTCTCTGGGCATGAACACTTTATTCTCATGCATTTTAGGCCATAAATCGGAGATGACAGCAAAGTAATCAGGAGAGTATCATGCTGTGCCTCCTAATTCTCCTGGGCCTCCACTGATTATACAGGAGAAATCCAAGCAGACATGGAATTAAATCACTTCCCTTACGCTGGACTAGCTGAAGCTGTTCCTTAAATGACAGATTGCTAACAGCTCCCTTAATGACATCACCCAATATGTCATAAAATTTGCTGCCAACACTATGGATTTTTTTTTTCCCCCAGCCAGAAGCATTCCCTGGCTGTGGAGCAGAAGTTTCATAGACAAAATGTGGTTCAAGAAATAACCTATAAAGGGTTCTCAGTGCATAAGGTAAGTACCACCCAAAAACTCATTGAAGAATAAAATTATCCTTCTTGGCACTGCTTTCTTGGAACAGTGCCCCACATCAGATTTTTCTAAGTGTTTGTGATTGAAATTATCCATCCACCATCTCTGCAGGTAGCAGTAAAACTCACAGCTCAGGAATAGTATCCAGATCTTTGCCAGATTACTACCCTTGGGTGAAAACTGTTATCTTCTTATTGCTTTTGTGCTTTTTGGAAGGAAAGTCTTCCCAGACGGGTATTCGCATTAGAGAAGAAACAGATGTACTTTGTAGTACAATGGCAAGGATTATTTACCTGGAGTTTCACTATTATCCCTTTACTTCCAAGGGCACATCAAGTTTTCTGTCAGAACCGCAAGTAAAGTGACAACCAGAGCATACATAGCATGAACAGCCTTTGAGAATTTCTAAGAGACAATTTGCAGGTTTTTCTCTATTCTTCAGACACCAGGAATCTAGCCTGCAGCAATGCACCACAAATGACCACCCATTTGCTTTTAAAATGTTACAGTGGAACCCACTTAGGCAGCCATCAACCATGACTGCACAAAGGGTGCTTAATTACCTATTCCTGTAATTCTGTGCTGCCTGCATTTTCTCATGAGCATGCCTTATGTGAGAATTAGCTCAGTTGCATAGACTGGTTTCAAAAAGGGTAAATATATTTCTAAGAAAAATACTTCCATAAGTGGAGCCAATAGTGAAGAAGGAGAAAGTCCTCCTTCTTTATCGAGACTTAAACTAAATTCTGATTTATAGTGGAGAGCACTGACAGTCTCCAAGATTTGGTCCTTCTGATCAAGGTGAGGTTGCCCCTCTCCACCCAGCTGCAGAAAGTCAGTGTTGGCTGCTGTTCCCCTAATTCACTCTGTAAATGGATGCTCTTCTCTATGTATGCTACCTTTCCTGCATGCCACCATCTATCCGCTCAAAGCAGTCATAGTTGAACCAGAACACATATAGGAAGAAGGAAAAAGTGAAATGCTAAATCGTGTGGGAATTTAAAGCTAGTGCACCTAGCTGTATAGTCCCAGGATGTGGCTTGAATATCTTTGGTAACTCCTTGAGTATCAACTCTGTTTCTGTTCCTTGCAGCAATTCTTGCCAACAGAAAACCCTACTGCACACCAGTATGCTGGTGATGCTGAAAACGACTGGTCTGAACAATCTGTCACTCACGTAAGTTCAAAAGAGAATCACTGTGGTGGCACTCGCTGGCACTGTGAGTAAATGAGCCATGAGCTATATATCTGGATGTGCTACAGTTCTTTTCTGAAAGAAAAAGCAAGTCAAAAAGGAAGTGTAACACTCTGCTGAATGCTGAAGTGACCACATAAATAGGATCAGCTAAACCTTGCTTATCTGTCAGTCATTCCTCCCTGTATGACAGCAGTGGTCTCAAGCCTGCACATGACGATCACGGCCTCAATACTTGCTTGGTTTCCTGAACGGATGCATTTCAAGCCACGTCATCTGTTTACGTTATCCAGTCATTTTGTCTTGTCATCCAAGGGAAATACCTGGTTTGGTCAAATGTGTTGCATCACACATACTTCCAGTGCATGGAATGAAAGGCTAAAATAATCCCCATGAATTTTGTTCTCAAATTCAGAATGGCACTGCCATGATTGCAAAGTGACAGATGTCAAAACTGAGCTGAGTACCTCATTAATGCAGAGATAAACACACAGAATATGTTGTTTGGAATGACAACCCAGTGTGTTTATATATGTATGCCACTATTTATCGTCCTACAGATGGTTGCTCACAGTGATGTATATCCACAAATATGTTTAATTTTGCTTTTTCCTATTCTATGTAATTACCATTTTTCCTTGTTTACACTGACTACTACTAAGATGGCCTAGAGATCTCTGAGTTCTTCTGAGGGTGAGGGGTCATGCTGCACAAAGCAGACCCAGAATCCACATGCAATCAGTTCTTTGCAGTAATAACGGCCCATGCCCATAGAGCATTTTTTAAGGAATTATCTCACTCTCATTTTACAGCCAGCAAAACTCAGAAAGGTGAAATGACTTACCCAAGGTCGCACAGCAGGCTCTGTTCAGTACATAGTTACTATTGTTGCAAATTGGGTAGCTCATCAAGCTCATGCTACTCACACCACTCAAATAAAATTCAAACAATAATTTTTATTTTTACTGCAATTTGCACGGCAGTCAAGGCTGGAGGCCACAATCAGGATTCAGCTTATGCTGGGCTCTGTTCAAACATCAAATCAAATCCAGTCCCTGCTCCAGGGGGCTTGCTGTCTCACTAGGGACATAATTCTGTGGGAACACAGAACGAGATGGAAAGGGAGGGAAGGACAGAGGGAGGGACAGAAGGCAGTAACCTGAATGTAAGGTTTCACATTGTTTTGGGTAACTGTGAAGTTTGGAACCTTATTATTACTTAAATTATTTAGGTGTGTAAGAAATATAAGTGCATTACTGACAGCCACCTGTCTAGTTACTTAGGTAGCAGTTTATCTTCATAATCCTAATTGTGCAAACACTTTACTTTCACTCCTATGGTCTTTGATTACATTGACAGACAGCAACCGGATCCTACTGTTCGCTCTTTGGGGGACTGACTCACACTGCACTAACCCCATACTTACATTACACTGTACTTTCTAAAGAGTAATATTATACTTAGTTTACAATTCCCTCTCTAATCTGCTGCTAGGGCAATTCTTGCTGTAGACCTTTTTATATGATACATGCTTATACATTTTACAGCACGTGACAATTTGGTATACTAGCTATAAAGCCAATGAAATCCTTTCACTCATTGCTAACTTCTACTAAGCTCTGCAGTAGTATAACATGTATTAACTCCCACCTTACCGGCTGCCACTGCATCCTAATGTGGCTCCAGGATAGCAGTATGTTATGTACCAAATGACCATATAGTCATTCCTCTTTAAAAGACTTAACTGGGTATAAAATTGATTGCACAAGGCTCACTTTATGTTTACATCATAAAGACAAATTTTCTCTTCTTGTGGATTCACACTGCGTTTCATCTGATGGTACAGCAGGATATTGAACATTACAAGTGTGCAGTGAGATTTCGATATAATGTCATACAATATAAGAATTAATAGCTCCTCTAATACTGAATGGCATAGACATAATGGGATTATTTGCAAGAGTAAGATTGCTCAGTACCAAGTCAAGATTGCTGAACAGTCCTTAGAAGTTAACCTCTTAGTTTTCTGGTATGGATGTGCTACCCCATTATTTCTTATAATGCATGTATTTGTATAAATAATGAAAAAGGGTATACAAGAAATATTTGATTGACATCTGTAACCTCAGATGGGTGCGTATTTTTTCTGGATTTCAGTTAAGCCAAGCATTTAAAACATGTTTCCAACCCATCAAAGCATGTGCTTAAATCCTTTGCTCAGCTGATGGATTCTGTTGAAACAAACAGGCAGCTCTTCACTGATGCTAATAGATTCTAGATCAGCACAATAATACCATAATGTACTCTAAAAGAGCTTGAGAAATTACAATTTAAATACATTATTTTACAGAACAAAAGAATGAGCATTCATTTACAATGACTTTCCTTGCTCCTATTCTCAATTGGCTAAATCTATATACAAATTAATGACCTATCACAATGGCTGTTTGAGGATACATCATCAAAAACTAAGGCACTGCAGAACTTACATAAAAAAATACTAATGCAATTTCATTTTAGACTATTAACATTTTTCAGAAAATTATGTTAGGTACACATTACTACCTGCATTTATTCCTCTCTGACAGGTATCACTGAAGCTTAGCAGAACTGAGATATTTACTTAAATGATTAGAACCTGACTTTTAGTAGTATGATAAATGGAAGCAATAAATAACAACAGGTTTGCTTAGCAATCATCAATACCCATTTTGCAGCTCTTCATACACTATCCACTAATCTCCTTCAGCATCAGTTAATTCAAATTCCTTTATCATATTTCTGATACCTGCATTTATGACTCTGCAGTTTTATTTAATCCCAGGCAAAAGCACATTAAGAAGGAACTATGATTGACAGTATATTGCTAATTTAGAACAAAATACTTGTTTAATCAACCCTAAACTCAACTTCATAAAATGAAGACACAGGCAAGCCTAATTTAATAAAATCCAATGTATGAAAGCATAGCCTGTATCTACATTAGCAACCTGTGTATTGCAACAGAGTATATCTAAAAAGTGAAACAGTGCTTAGGATCTAATATCAACAATGCATGTGTTTCAGAGGTTTCACTTTGGACCAGCCCTAGTCTGGTCCAGTGGAAGGTGCACGCATTAGTGGTAGAAGTGCATCAGATGGACTTCTGGAGGACGTCTGGTTTGGTGTATTTAGAAAGAAACCCAGTTTGCATATCCCAAGACTGTGCCACAATGTGAATCAAACTGTACTATGTTGGGACAACTGGAAGATTAACTTTAAAAATGCAGTCCTGACCAAAACTAAAACACTCTTACAGTCAGCCCCATGGCTGATTCCCTTGCAGACTACGGGCCAAAGCAGGCAGTTTTAGCTGGCTGCATGGGCACCTGGTCAACTCCAGGATCTCTGAAGGCTTATCCAGATGACAGAACAGCCACGCCACCCATGCATTGTGCCTCCATTCAGAACAGCTCATATCTAGGGCTAATTAGGTTCCTGAGACCAGGCTGGCTTCATAACCACAGAGGGTGGGATTCAGCTCCAGACTGAGAAACCTAGATGGAAGTGTTTTACAGACAAGTTAAGAAGCAAGGGTTTGATCCACTTGCCACCACGTTGGTGCTTAATGCCACTTGAGCTGTTCTACTGCTTGTGAGACATCCATGTGTAGATGACAACCTATAGAAGACCTGTGTCCTTCTGGAAAAGCAGTTAGAGGTTAGACAAGATCCTTGAGGCATTTTAAGCGCAGACACCTGGATTTAGGCAACTGCTTGATGGCTTGGCCTCCACAGACTGACATCATATCCCAAGACCCCGATTCACTGTTGGATTCACTGCAGAAACACTTGACTGGCCTTGCCAGAGCCAGGTTTGGTGTGCCAAGGCCAATGGTGATACCACCCAGCTGCACTCTGACAGGCTAAGCCAGATGTGTGTGGTCAGGTATTTCACTGCAGGTTCTATGGCACATCCCTGCTCTTTTATCTATGCTCATCCATCACCTGATGTAGTGTAAAGTAAAATGGAGCTGTCTGTAGAGTGTGCTTTGCATTTGGTACAAATTTGATTTGGGAAAAAGCAGCCCCAAGGAATAAAAAAAACCATGCCTCTTGGGAAGAAACAAAAATGCAGTTACAATTTCCCAGACAACCTCACTTTTGCCTCAGCACAATTCCTCCAACACACCATACAATTAAAACTAAATGAAATGTTGTGTTACATGTTTAACACTCAGCTATTAAATATACCATCTTACGTTCACATAGAAACTCACTGAATTCAGTAAGGCTAAATTTAAACCCAGATAGTTGTATCTGCAGATCTGTCCCTAAGGGTGTAAAATCCCGAACAGACATGTTTAAGTATGCACACTGCATGCGATAGCTTTCATAGAAATGTACAAGATCAAAAGTGGTTCATTTGAAGCTCAGGGTGTGCCTTATATACAGTTGTTTGATGCACTGAACACTTATTTATCCCATTGACAAAGTGCTCCCTCCTCTCTCTCCCTCTCAAAACTGCCACAGGAAGCAGGAAAAGAGGCAGCAAGAACGGAACAGAGAACTCTGTGCTGCTCCGCTTCCCATCCTGCATAAGCAAAGACCACTTGATGAGCCTGTTCTTGCTACAACAGCCAATGCATTTGACACAAACCTATTCACACAAGAAATGAAACATCCAGAAGCATATCAACAAGACGAAGAGATTTTACATGTTTCTTAGCTATTTAGGAAGATTGTTTACGTAACAGCGTGGCATCACAAAATAATTAGGTGCATGGAGAGATAACAAGGGACAACTACTTGAGGAAACATCCTTAGCAAAACTACATCTCAGTTTAGTCATAGAACTGACAATTTATGAATTGTTTTTCCTGCAACCTTGGTATTTTAGAATAAATTAAAGATTTATTTTTCAACTACTTTCACTTTTAAACATCAGTATTTAGCTGACATAAATTAAATTTCCTTAAAGGAAATTAAATATCCAAGTCACATGAAAACGTTGAATGCAAAGGGAAAATGTGAAGCACATTACTGCAGCAGCTGTTGTTGACACTGTTTTACAGTTTTGCTGGGAGTTTAATGAAAACCCTTGCTTGTTT
The DNA here is from genome assembly GCF_964188355.1 of Buteo buteo. Taxonomy (NCBI): domain Eukaryota; kingdom Metazoa; phylum Chordata; class Aves; order Accipitriformes; family Accipitridae; genus Buteo; species Buteo buteo. Next base: position 14,416,860 of record NC_134174.1, on the reverse strand, counting down.
GGTCAGAATGCTAGGCAGGAATGGAGCCCCACTTGACAGATCTACACATCTTGGTCACTGTCTATTTTTAATCCTAGAAGGCACCAAGATAGGAGTGATACTGTTTAAAAAACAGAACAAATAGGAGTAGAATAGAAAAGAGTATTCACCTAGATGAATTAGTTCTGAGAAATGAGAAAGAGAGGAACAAGGCATGCTGTTACAAACATTGCATTCTGTAATCTCTTTCAGACACTCATCTGTTTCCGGTGTACAGCTCAATATTTTAACAAATCTCCTCCCTTTAGAAAGTTGTTGCAGAACCTTGCTGCTCTAATAGTTAGAAATCTTCTTTTAATTTCCAGGCTGAAGTGATTTATATCCAGATGATATCCATTTGTTCTTTTCCCACCGTTAGCCACAAGTTTAAAAGCATTAGTTTTCACTCTACAGTCCATGGACTCAGGAGGGGTTCATAAACTACTTCTGAGATTTTTAAAGCGTCATGAAGCAAAGTACGCCTAACAGGTTGTAGTTTGCTCTAACAATGCTACAGGGCATGTAGCATCATCTTTGGAAAAAGTTTAGGAAATCAAATCAAATCAAATCAAAGTAAAAATCACTGGTTTAAACAGCTCTTTTCCCTTCCTCTTGTTTTTTAGCCCTTCCATGTGTTTTTAGATAGCAGTCATGGACATCTTAGCAATCTTCCTCTTTCTACATTAAACTAACCAAGCTCTCCTAGTTTTCTCCTTGCATAATTGTCACTGGTCACCCGTTTTCCTTTTTGCAGTTATTGCTGTCTCAGTCAGAATTGGACGTCAGTGTCCAGAATCCCACATGAAATACTACAGTACATCACGTAATGATGCTAACATTGCCTTACATCAGCTCGAAATACTTCACGAAATACGTGCCAGGATCACATATGCCCTCTTCACAGCTGCATTACATTGACATCCCATTGACATCCTTTGGTGAACAGATGCACTCAGGTCCTCTCTTCACCCATGATTATCTGTCCTCAGCTGCATGGCCTTTCATTCTGCACCAGTGAGTCCATGCCACCACTACCACCTCGCTCCTCAAGGCTGACAAACAGTGAAGTGCCAGCTTGGAAGTGACTGTTGGTGAGCCAGCTGATGATGCTGTATTAACTGGTGAATCCCATCAAATACAAATGCCTGACATGAACTAAATGCAAGTGATTGTGGCTGGTAAGCCATCAGCATGTTTGGACTATATTTTTCTAGTATAATGACCATGAATTGCAATTTCAAGCTTTTTATTTTACTGATGTTCTAATATAACTTCACCAGTAATAGGAAGGCTAAATACTAAGACACAGTAACCAAGTAATAATTAACTTTCTTTAGAGGAACATAAAGCTACAAGGATGAATAATTTTATTTTCATGGGAAGTCTAATACTTCTCTCATGGAATTAATCTTAAAACTTTGAATTAACTCTTCGCGAAGGCACACTGAATGTCTCTCAAGTAAAGACTCAATGCATAACAGTATTACAGCATTCAAAGACATATTAGCCAAGCTGATGGTAACTGGGGGAAATCTGATTTTCAAACACGCAGTCTACATCAGAAAGAAGATTAATTTATGATTTTTAGGCTCATGGGTAACATTCTCCCATTATCTCTGGTGAAAAACTTTTTTGTGGCTTGCTCTACCTTTTTGATCACTTCTTCCTCTTGCCAAAGGTTACAAATACCTTTCTTTTTCAAGATCATTACTAAGTCCAGTTTCAAAGCTAACTACACTTCATGCAAATTCTTCATCCACAGATTTTTTATTGTTAATTGAAACAAAGAAAATCAGCAGTCAGTAATATGGCACCGAGTTGCACTTAGAAACTGGTTTAGATTAAAGGACTAAATCCCATGTCACCTTAACTTTCCTGCACAGGTAGTTCTTGAGCTCCTCATTTTGAGACTTTGCTACATACTAGTTATGTCTACATGGATAAATTAAGCAGTGCCAGGAAGCGTTCCCAGGCATTGAAACTGAACTGTCTACACTATTAAATTGTTAGAATTGTCCCACAGCATGTGTCACAGGAGTGTTTTTAGTCTGTTCCAACTAACAGTCTTCCAAAATATTGCCAGGGCACAGTTTGCAAGTTAGGACATGCCAGGAATGGTTCCCAATAGGCAGTGTGAATCCAGTGACCCAGTTTTAGAAGGTAAAAAAATGTAATAGTATGGACACTGGCCAGTGTGCCAGCTGACTCTGTACCAGAGGGTGGTTCTGGACATGCTTAATTTGCAGGTACAGGCATAGCCACTGCATCACTCTGTTGGACCCTGGCAAGCTGAGGAGACGACTTGATATGGAAATGTCTGAGCCTAACTTTGAAGACTGTTAATCTCCAAGAAGCACAGGATCATTTATGTAGGTGTTTCACGCTTACATGCTGTCATCTGGGCTGTTGCAGAACAACCCTCTCCAAGACTCCTCTTGCCCACATCAAGAGACTCTGTGTTACAAAGAGCTAAGGAGCATTCGCTTTTCTGCAGCCACTCCAGAAGCCTGTTGTTGCAGAGGAAAAGGCAGGAGGTCAGATTGGAGGAAAATACACTACTGCTAGCCCGCCCTCCTCCCCTCCCTGCCAAAATCTTCCCTAATCTTAAGAGACCTTGTCCAATTTTATCCACACTTCTGCTGCAAACAAAGTTCATCATGACAAAGTATTGTAGGGCGAAGGTTGCAGAGGTACAGTCTAGCGTGGCAGTACAAGACACATTCTGGCCAACTTAATCACACGACATCACTCAACTTATTCAGTGACCTTCTACAAGTAAGGCACATGACTTTTGACTTTTAGCAGTAAACAACAGAACCTCCCAAGGTTTTAGAAGCAGCATTTTCTAAACCTCTCAACTCAGAATATTTGCCTTTGACCTTGCAAGTACAGCACGTATAGCTTTCTTCTCTATAAACTTTTCCTTTCTGAAAGATAACCAGAAAAACAAGGAAAGACAAGTGTGTGTCAACTCATCAACTGTTTGTAATAATTTATTTCAAACCGTTTATTCGGTAGCTCTCTCCTTCTGATGCAGTCTCAATTACTTGATTGAATAACATTCTCTGAAATAGCACATGATGTGCTTGTGTCAAAGAGGCTCTCCACAGAGGCCATCAGCTACCTTTTAAAATCAATGAAATTCATAAATTTGCATCTGGCTTCTCAAGGAGAAAATAAAGGAACTCTTCCCCCTGGTACGTATGACCTTCTCATTCTAAGGCCAGCTTGTTTGAAGTCTTCTGCACCCCTGAATGCCAACATGAAGATGGATAATATCTTTCTTAGAATAGATAGATCTGGACGTCTATTATATTCCCCTTCTTAAGGATTCTAGCCGTAATTCTCTCTTAGTAATTGGGATTTGCACACTGTTCCACACAGTAATGCATATTCTAGCTATTCACTCAGTCATGCTGCCACTGCATTTTTAACAATGATGATAGCAACTGATGTTATCAAATTCTGCAGACTTTTCAGGCTCTAGGCTTGTTCATGTCTTTTTTTCATTTCACCATTTCTGAGCAAAAATGTTTTTATTTCTTCCTTTGTGATGCCTCACTACTATGACCCTGCCATTCCTCACAGCTGGATCTTGTTAGTTTCCAAATATTGAGTCCACACTGTCTGATCACACCACAGATTTTCTGTTCTGATATGTTTGCTGTCTTTATGTTTGCAAGATCAAAGCTAATGCTGTTTATACCATAGTGCTAAAAAGGTTCACTTCTCAAAAGGTGAAATAACCTTAGCATTTGAAATCTAGCCTTCTTTTATTCCATGCCTTCTACTGCTGATAATACCCATATGTTCCTCCTCTTCCTGGCTTCATTTTCCCATACACTAAGTTTCTTCATTAAACTTTTAGACGGGATTTTTGAAAGAACTCAGTAGCAGCCATATCCTATGCCAGTGAAGCCCCTTCAGGTGCAAGAAAGTAGAGCTGCACCAACACGAGCTGCTTTCCAAAACCCCGTTCCCATTTCCCTTTCCCAACAGTACTCAAGTTCTCAGCTCCCCACATTTCAATAGGTGATATTCTCCTCTTTTAAATTCTCTGCAAGTTTCTTTCTCCCTTCCTTTCTTCCCTTCCATACCTCTTTTTTTCAGTGAAATGGAATTTGTCCTCAAATTGCCTGGACAACTTCATGCGTTTCCTTTTATATCTTACTATTCTGTTATCTTAGTGTTTTTCAAACAGTGGACCACAGCCCCCAGGATGTTCATAAAAGGCAACTGGGAGAGTTCTAAGATGCTGAAATTTTTATTACACTCTAAACCAAAAGAAAATATCTCTTCTCCATTCCCCAAACACCTTTATCCTTCAAAAACAAGTTTTGCTATCAAAATCTCAAATCACTCATACAAGTAAATGATATACACTTCTTACGTGATACATTTTAGCCAGGTTCCCTCTGGGATCAAGACTGATGGGGCTGTGTGATTTTGAGCCTGATGATGAATGTCAACCAAATCTGACTGATGCTACAAGCCTCCAAGATACTAAACTTCTGCAAGTTTCGTGAAAAAGCTGGTTCCTGGGCACAGCAGAAAGGATCCCAAATTCCCATAAGTGGAAAGACAGGGATAGTTTATCATTTAACAAATCTAGGTGGCAACTTGAGGACATCAAAATCAACACATAAATAGCTTTCTGCCAGCTGTAACACATGCTGTGTCCTTGTCAACTACACAAATGAAGAGCCTGTAAGGAGTCGGAGAGTTTAGCTACTGAAAGCAAGGGATGACGGGATGCAGGAGAGAACTTCTGATATTGTGGGCACAGGGTATTTGGGGAAAGAAATTACTTGGAGAGGGGACACTGGGACACAGCATTCCTCCCTCATTTCCACTGTTCACAGGATACACCTTTTACCTTCATTGCTACAGCCAAAGCATGAACTACATGAAAATGTTTACTTCAAACAAAGTAATGAAACCAAAAAGGCTGCACAGCTGCATCACTCATTTCACCCACAACTTCCCAGTAAAACCTTCAGTTCTTCATCTTTCCAACCTACCCAGCTAACCTTCCGACTCAACATTAGGACATAAGCACTTCCCAAGCTGGTATGGCAATACTCATTGCAGCCAGCATGAGAGCAGCAGAGTGGAAGCTACCATGGGGTGGGTACTCACAGCCCAAGGACGAGGGGAGGCCCTGGGGATCTCTATTAAGCCTGACAGGAAACTTTCCTCTGGAGCTGAACGGACAGAAAATCATATTGGCAGCATGATTTCTCCTCTGGGAAAAAGCAGCACGTGTACCAGGCCCATCTGAATTAGGAGATGTCCTCACAGGCTTGATGAGACGGTCTATTTGTTGGCAAGCAGATCACTCAGCTCTTTCCTTGCTCCCTGTCCGCCCGCACAGCTCCAGCACCCCATTTCCCCAAGACGCGGAGGCACTCCTCATTTTACCATGGTCAGAGCCCTCAGTATCCCTGACTTTTCAGAATTTTCTCCTCCAAGGTCTGACACCCACCCCTACTCACGCACAACTAAATAACCTCAGTCGCCTCACCCTGCGGGTGGGGTGGGGGGTGTTAATGGTTAATGCTCATTAAAATCTATCAATGCTGAAACTCAGTTCAAAAACCTGCTCGATGTTCCTGGACTTGCCTTCCTCTCCCTTTGGCCGCCCATGTTCCTCTCGCTTTACAACTGGGGTACACAGTGGGAACAAAACCTGGCAGCAGTGTTGGTTAAGGTCCTTTGCTTCTGGTGAGTTAGGCCATGCCTTTTAGAAAGAGGCACCCAATCTTACGTAAAGTCTTAAGTGAAGAAGAAACCACTGTAAAGATAATTAACAAATGAAACTTAACAGGTTACAAATGTATATACCTCACGGCTAATGCAAATTTGTGTAACTTCAGCTTCCAAACACAGCATTTGTCAAGTTAAGGAGCACTGCATGACTTGAAATCTCCCCCTGTAGGTCCTCATACACCATAATCTGTCAATTTTTAATCTTCTTTTGAATAGCAAGAAAATTCATCCTTTTAGCTCTTCTTCTTTCATTTATTTAAATCAGTCCTGAAATCCTTGCGGCTTTATACTTGAAACGGAGTCTTGACAGATGTTTGACCTGGACAGAGAGCGCACAGGAACCACTGCGGGCAACGGCAGTCCCATTTTTTGCGTACACATTTAGGGACCACATTGGACTTCTTAAGTGTAGCACTGCAGTGACAGCTCACATGCAGATGCCCATCTACCACAGCCTCTAATTTCTCTTCTAAATAACTGTTTTCCATAACACATAATTTCCATAATTCTCTCATCAGTAGGACGCCTCCTACATTTTGATCCCCAGAAGTCTTACACTGCATTTGGTGTATTAAAATACAGGCTGTTGAAGCAAGCCCAGGTTATTATGACATCCAAATCAGTCTACGGAATTAGCGATCCTTACTACAATTTATTAAGCAAATAACTGTAATTTAGTAAACAAATAATTTTTGTGCCACTTGCAAAGTTCACCAGCGATAAATGTGTATTACGCTCCCAACTAACTGTTAAGGATACTGAGGCTACAAACTAAGATCCTTGTCTGACTCCACTAGACATCCTGCTCAAACACTGGCACAAGACTGTGTTTTTTTCTAGCCTTCTGGAATTTACCCCTATACCAAGATCTGACAAACAGCAGTAACAAAGGCTCTGAGAGCATCAAGGTCAAGCCTTTTAAGACTCTTATATAAAAGTCACCTGGTCCTACAGACTGATTTCAAGTATAAAGGCAAACAACACAGCTGCAATGAAGAATGTCACCTTTTCATTTTGAAACAATGCCCTGTTTTAAATGAATTTTTAACTGTGGCATGTAATATCCTCTCTCTTATGGCTGCTTTGGCTCAAAGAACTGGCAATTGAGCAATATGAAACCAGTTTTAAAACTGGTTTAAAACAGGTCTCGGGAAAACCTGGGGAACCACAGAAATACTGATATCTGCACCACATAAATCGGTAAGACCTAAGAAAGACCACAGACTATGTTGGCATGTGCACAAACATGGCATATTTGTGCGATGAAAGGATGCGAGCAAGGTAGGACCAACACACCTATTTTAAGTAATTTTTCACAAAACTACTAGAGCTCTCCAAACAAGTAAAAACCAATGCGTACTGTGGAAACAAAGGCCACTTGGATTTCCAAAAGACATTTGATAAATCTGTCATTCCTAAGTCTTAAAAAAACCTAAACTCCCAGAGGATAAAAATAAATGTCCTTGCAAGGATAAATAATTAGAAACAGATGGTAGGAGAATACTGTCAATTTTCCAAGCGGAGAGAGGTCAATGGTGGAGTCCTGCAGGGATCTGTGCTGGAACTTGGGAGCTGCTCGCTTATTTATAAATGAGCTGGAAAACAGGGTAAATGGTGAGGTGACAAAGTTTGCTACTGATATTCATTCAAGGTAGCTAAGATAAGGGCTGACTATGAAGAAAGACTTTATAATACTGAGTGACTAGGCAATAAAAAGGCAAATTAAAGTCAATGTAGATAAACAAATATGAAGTCATTTCTTTGAGGGTAAAAAACCTAACTACACAAACCGATGTGCTCCAAGGTGACTATTACCGCTTCAGGACTGAGATCTTGGGGTTATAATAGGTAGTTCTGTGAAAACATCAGCCCACTGTTCACTAACAGTGAAAAAGTTAGTATTAGAAATTACCAGGAAAGGAAAAAGAATGAAAGAGAGAATATTATTATGCCACTGTATAAATGGCTCGTTTGTCTGTCTTGAGTATTGCGTGTAGTTCCAGTCCCACTGCCTCTGAAAGGACACAGTAGACTGGGAACAGCTGTGGGCAGGGCAGCAGGGATGATCACAGGCATGGTACAACCTGATGACTAAGGAATGACTAAGAAGCCAAAGATTCATGAGGTCTCAGAAACGGGTGACTGTGGGGATACAGCAAAGGTGTAAGCAGGACCAGCACAGGGAAGGCGTCTGGGAGTCCCCTGTTCACAGCCTCTTCCAATACATGAGCTGAGGGGATCAAATGAAATGGGCAGGTACAAGGTTTAAAACATAAAAAACCCTACTAAATCTTGACACAACACGTACTAAGCTGTGGAACTCCTTGCTCTGGGGCACTGTAAACGCCTAAAGTTTACACAGGTTCAAAAACTGACCAAAGTCATAAAAAAAGAAATTCCAGCAAGAGCTTTTAAATGCCAAGACTTATCTCAGGAAACCCCTGAACACAACTGCTGGAGGACAGAGAGTATGAGAGGGCAAAATGAGCTTTTGCTGCTCTGATGCTTCTGTGGGCTCATGTTACAGACCACTGTCAGAGATCACTGGCCTAGATGGGCCCATGGTTTGACAAACTACAGAGGTTTTATGTTGTTTTGTTCAACTGTGCTCTTATTGTGGGCATGGGCTTAGGCATCTCCTGAAAAAAATATATATGTATTGGTTTCATCCTACTTGTCCATGGGACACTTCTATGCCCTTCTTTTGCTTTCTCTACTTTTTGCTTTCCTGTAACTGCAACATACTAGTTAAAAAAAAAAAAAAAAAAAAAGACAAATGTCTAATAATGAAAAAAATCACATGGCAGAACTGAAGCATTTAATGCATTTAACTCATAAAGGAATAAATCTCAAGAAATATCTTAATCTGTAAGGTGTCTCTCAAACTTTAGATGCAGGGTAGTAAGGAGCAGTAATACCTCATTTCTAATGCTTTCACTGTTTGTATTTATGCAGCTGCTCAAATTAGGTAAGTGTATGTGCAAATGTTTGTACATACAATTTTGAAATTGCAGAAGGGAAGGCTAGGGGATGGAGAACAAGACTGCCAACACTGGCTCTCAAGATATCAAGTGTACACTGACAGCATTATGCACATGGAACAAAAAAAGCAGTCTAAGGCATGGCAAAATCATAAGGGACTCTAATGTACGTTGTCCTCACAGACACAAAGAAAATAGCTTTTTTCTTAGGATTTTTCTGCTTAATCATGCCATAGACATGATTAAACAGCAACAAGGATTGAAAATGCATGTGTCCAAGATATTGTTTATCTTTTCCTTATTTAAAAAACACCTCTTCAAAACAAGAGCTGTATCATGCTGACAATTTACAATGACTCATGCAGGACAGAATGTGATCAAAATCTTTTTTTAAAGAAATCAGTCCTAAGCTTTTATTTGCAATCCTAAATGAAGCATGATCCCACGTTGAAAAACTGCTTCTAAGGAGATTTAAATTATATCAATTTTAAGTATTATTATATGATCCAACTGAATGCTAACACTACTAAGGTACATAATAGCAAGCAAAATCAAAGCTATACTCACATACTTGTCTATTTTACTACTTCAGGTTCAATTTTATTCTTGTACTACACAGAACTATATGCATATGTAGATGAGATGACATTACTATATTGTTATTCGTGAGATAAGCATCTTAAGCTTATTATTACCTATTACTAATACTCTCAAAACAGTAAAATAGTAACAGAAGTAGGTCATATAGCTCATAGAAAACCTATCAGAACTTATTATAACTCTCCTGTCCTGCACATTTTATTTTAAGTTTTCCTTCTGTCCCACCACTATTGCTTTCTTCTTCAAAGGATAAAACCCAAACCAATATGGCTCTTCTGGTAGTTTTCTCTTCCTTCGAGGAAACTTTTTTGAGGTAATACAGAAATGAACAGTCAGGTAAATGCTGAATTAAGCTACAACATTCTGCAAACAACAGTCAGGCTCTTTCAACAGCCGACATTGCTCCAGTTCTTCCAGGGCATTCACATACAAACCGGGAAAGATGGCCAATGACCACTTAGCTATACATATATGCCCCCTACTATTTTAATTTTGGAGGTAGGCAGTCTGAAAAGTGATTCTGCTGCTGACGTAAAACTTCTTTTGTTGACTTTTAATGCCAACAGTGCATCTACCAGCTTTGGAGATGACAAAAATTCTGTGTTATTTTGCCTGAAAACCTATCTTCAGTGTCACACCTGCACACGTGCAGTATGGTAGAGACTGGTTGGGCTCCTGTGGATCAGCTGCATGCAGTGGTTTCTAAACATTATTATTATTCACCTGTGCAGAAATGCAGTAAAGGAATCAGATTAATTTTTATCTACCTTGCACTACCTTCTGTTGGCATGAAGCAGCGGAACCACATAAATAAAACACCATTATCTCTGATGTTGGAAAGTGTAAGGGATTTGGAAATTGTGCTGTCCTACTGCACAATGGACATGAACAAAACAGGCTGAGGATGCACCAAAGCCGTGAATATTCATGCCACTTTTTACCAGTGGAGCCATAAGGAGAGGAGACAGCTGAAAGCAAAAGTCCTTAATGGAGCAGAGGAGACATCAGTGGTGCAAAGATGAAACAGTTTGCTCTGCCTGGAGCCAAGTGACATGACTGTGTACAATTAATAAGACCACATCAGAATGCATGTTACTCAAAAGACAAAGTAGCCACCAGTATCAAAGAGGATTCCCAATGCAGAGATAATGAACCCAAACCTAGTCTCACTGGAGTCGAGGAGAAATCTACCAACCTCAAGTGACTGCAGATCAATCCCCAAGTGATAAAGAAAGAAACCATATGGCAACTTAAGTGACAGAAACAGCATAAAAATATATATATAACACACATAAAAACAACATCGCGGAGAGAAATGGTTAAAGCTGTTTCATACAAACCAGAAATTTCCACAAAGCCTCATGGACTAGGTGGCAAATTGAATAATGCTGAAGCTGCTCAGCAAACAACTCAGAAGAATTATTGCTCAGAAACTCAAATGAATGTAGGTCAATTAAGGGGACTGAAAAAGTGATTGTGAGCCCATTTTGGAGACATTTTGCTCTGTTTCCCTAACAGCTTATTCCCGCAAAGCCAAAATTTCTCAATTTCGGGGTTTTATCGTGAGAACAAGTATAAGGTATGCTTTGATTTTAGGCTTCCTTTTTTCCCAAATTACTGAAGAATTGATCTTTTCTATCTTGCTAAAACTGATTTTATTACTCTCAACTCTACAGACCATTCTTTCCTCCTCTGCCTCCCAGCTGCACACAAATCACCAGTTCTCTGCTAACTCAGAGGGAAAGCTGGGTTGGGAATGCGAAAAGGGACGTCCTGGTGTTCTCCCTCTTTCTTATCATGCACTTTCCCCAGGGAGACATTGGATGTGATGGGGAAAGTCAAATGAAGTCAGGAGACCTTCTGAGTCAAAACCAGCAACTGAAATGAATTCTTTTTCTTTACACTCCAAACATACAGAGGAAAATAAACCTCGTGAACAGGGGGAACAGTCCCCAACCAAAACTCATGCGAGTAACATCCAACGACCTCAGCTGCCCTTCCAGTTGGCCAGCAAAAGACCTCGCCATCCCCTCCGGCTGAACCGAAGCGGGCTCTGCCTTGACCAGGTGGAAACCTGGGCTCAGCACTACCCTTCAACAGGCTGCCAGTCGCCTTCACCCACCGTCGCCCGCTCGAAGCGTCCCCGCGGCCCCCCCCTGCCATTTTCTCCCGACCTTTAGCGACAGACCGAGCGCGGGAGGACAGCCCGGGGCCGCCGCTGCCCGCCAGCCCTCCTTGGGGCTGCTGATGCTCACGGGTCGCTTCACCGGCCGAAACCGGACAAAGTCTCCGGGCTCCCCTGCTCCTCGGGGGGGTGGGAGGGGCTGAGGGCTGCGCCTGACCTCGGCCCACGCCCGGTACCCACGCGGGCGGTGGGGCGGCCCGGGGCAGGCACCGGCACCGCTCTGCAACGCTGCTGAGGCGTCCCGGCCCCCCCCCCGAGCGTCACCTCCCCCGCCTGCCCCGGCGGGGCACCCCGCGCCGCCCGCAACCCCCCGGCCCCCCCTCCCGGCCCGGGCGGCCGCCGGCGCCGCAAGTTTCTCCAGAGCCGCCCGTGCCCCTCGCGGGGCCGGGCCGGGCCGGGCCGGGCAGGGCGGCGCGGAGCCCTCCCAGGGCCGGGGCCGGGGCCGCTGCCCCCCACTCACCCGAGGTCAGCTGCATCCAGGCACAGATCTTGTAGACGGTGGCTGTGTTGCAGAAGAAGAAGAGGATGAAGCAGACGATGCAGGCGATGATGAGCATCATCGAGAGCCCGATGAAGAAGGAAGCAGCTTTGAAGGCTCCCGAGGGCAGGCTGGAGAAGTCCGTGAAGCTGCCCCGGCAGGTGAGTTCCCGGCTGAAGCCGTTGCCGATGCAGTAGTGGAAGAGCCCGAAGTAGCCCGCCTGCGGGGTGTCCACGCCGTCCCCGATCCAGTAGGGCTGGATGAAGCACACCACGTTGACGATGGCAAAGCAGATGGTGAAGATGGCCCAGAGCACGCCGATGGCCCGCGAGTTCCGCACGTAGTTGGTGTGGTAGATCTTGGCCGCCTCCTGAGCCGGGAGCATCCCCGCTGCTGCCGCTCCTGACGAGCCTGCTCCTGTCGCCGCCGTCCCTGCAGCCGCTCCGGGCATCCTCGCCGAGAAGATCCCCCCTCCCCTTCCTCCTCCTCCTCCTCCTCCTCCTCCTCCTCCTCCTCTTCTCCTCCTCCTCCTCCCTGCTCGCTCCGCTCGACGCGACGCGCTCCGCCGCTGCGTGCGAGAGCCGGCGAGCCCCTCCGCCGGGCTTCAGCGGCTCCGCGCCAGCAGCAGCAGCGGCAGCGGCAGCGGCGGCGGCGGCAGCACCAACACGGCCCGCCGCCGCCTATCGGGGCGCAGCGCTGCCGGCCGCCGCGCACCGCCCGCCCCGCAGACCGCCCTCCCGCCGCCGCCGCCGCCCGCGGCTCCTCGCCGCGCCGGGCGCCAACCGCCACAGCGCCCGCCGCGGGGCCGGAGGCGCCCCGCCGCCCTGCGCAACCGCCGCCCGCCGGCGGGGCGGGGGGTGGGGGCAGGGGGCACGGCTGAGGCGCCGTCCCTGAGGAGAGGCGGCGGCGAGGCGGGGGGCGAGGGGGCCGCTGGCGCCGTTTCGCCCGGCGGGCGGGAAGGGAAGGGCGGGAAGGGCGAGCGCCGTGGGCGGCGGGGGCGCTGCGGCCGCGGCCTCCCCTCAGCTCCTCTGCCCGCCGGGGCAGCGGCTCGCCTGGTTGAGGTGCTGCCGGCGCTGCTCATGCTGCGCGTCCTGGGAGACGCGTTCAGGCAACGGATTGTAAAGTTTAAAAGCGGGGTGTGTGGTTTTCCCGTTCCCTCACGAAACATCGGTCCGGCTTCAGCCGGGGGGCTGTGACTGCTGAATCCCCTGTGGCTCGGTGAGCAGCGGCCTGCTGCCCTGGCAGAGGTGGAGCCCGGCCTGCTGCCCTGGCAGAGGTGGAGCCCGGAGGCGCTCGTCTCCCGCCCGAAGCAAACCTCTGCTGGGGCAAAGTCTGGAGCCTGGGGAACGCAGAAATCACCAGGGGCTGCTCCTCACCTCAGGAGGTGGGATGGCAGCCGCGGAGGAGAACACCGCCGTGAGCGCAGAGCAGCCGTGGGGCCGCGGTGGCGGCTCTCAGCGTGGGTGGGTGAGGTGGCACCGGCGGAGAAGAGCAGCTCCGCTCCAGTCAACTGACTTTGGCCTGGCAGTGCGTTGAGCATGTTGGCATGCAGCAGTGATTAGCATATATTAATGAGCAATTAGTATCTGGTAATAATCATTCCCGTGCCAGTGACACTTGGATTTGCGGTCCCCGACCTATGCGTTGAGCCTGAGTTAATGGCAGTAATTGATGGCACATGTCGCGGCGCTCTGAGGGCTGTCCTCTCCCGGGACGTGCCCGCAGCCGGAGCGGAGGGAAGTTCGGGAGAGCGAGCGGACGTGCCAGCCGCGTCAGGCTGCTGCCGGGTGCCGGCAGAGGGCCGCACTCAATTAAATATTAGTGCTCATCAGCGCCCGGGAGGAAGGAGACTCGTGTGGAAATTACTCCTGGCATGTGTTTAAAATTTTTCATCCCTTTTCAGGCAAAGTTTGACTTCTGCCCCGCGACTGCCAAAAAAGCGGGCGCAGCCCAATGGAGTGGGCACGCCAGCCCTTCCCAAGTTTGCCGCAGAGGGGCTAGGAAGGGGCAGCACCTGCTAACAGGTTTTCAGGCTCCCGCGCGCACGACAGGGACACAGTCAGAGCTGGGAAAGCTGTTGCCGAAGGGTGGGAGCACAAGGTGAGACGCCTCAGTGCAGTCACGCTGCTACTGCCCTGCACGCGGGAGCGCCCCCCCCTTGGAGGGCAATGGCGCGGCACACATGGCACGGGCTTGCTCAGACACGGGCTGCGTGGGCAGCGCGGACCCCAAATACTCACGCTTGCCTCACTTTCTTAGGGAGGCGGGTCCAAGCATGCAAACTGCAGCTAAAATTCCTGGAGATTCGGTTCCCGAGCGTGCTTTGTCCAACACTGACAGAGGTGCCCGAGTATGCTCCGCTGTCTGATCGTGCTCCTACTGCAGTTGCTGCACGTGACCAGACTGCTCATATGCTGCCTTCAGAGAGTAACTGAACTTGTTCCAGCCTCGAGCCACAGGAGGAGCGATGGTTTTTCCCTTCAGTGCTCAGTTCTGTTTTCTCCAGGCTGAGGCTACCTGGGCCCCAGGGCTCGGTGCAGGACGCCTGTCTTCCCTGTCCTCTAAGGGGCCATCAAGTATGGAGGTGAAGACACTGTGAGCTAGACCTAGAAGGCAGGATGAGGCCTGAAGTGGCCCAAGACAAACAATTTTGGGATGTAGGCCAGAGTGAGGGTTGGGCAAGAAGCTCTGAGAGATCAAAAAGAAAGGAGGTACCAGGGAAAGGGGTATGGGCCAAATGGGAGGTTTAGGGATAGTGAGACTGTGAATGTGCACACAAAGAAGATGAAACCTGGAATTGGTATGGCAGGAGGAAGAGATACAGACCTGGGAAGGAGCCAGGAGAGGAGAAATGAGGTGCTCTGCAGAAGAAATGGGCCAAGAGAGCTGAGGAGGCCGAAATACTGAGATTGCAGGAGAAGCCAGGGAAAGAGTCAGACTGGGGTAGGGAAATGTGGGAGCCAGTCTGAGCAAGAAAGGGAAAGGCCAGAAGCAGGGGAAGAAACTAGGATTCTGCTGACAAGCTGAGTAAAAGAGTAGGGGAAAGAAGACACAGTTGCCTGCATCCAGGCAGTTGCTGGTTCGGTTGTCCCAGGATGTCCTCTCTGGCCTCTGGCACCAAAAGGGCACAGATTTCACTAAGTGATACCCATTAGTCCTTCAGTTTAGTACATCAAAAATGGAAAAGTGGTAGTAGATGTCTATTTTGGGGGGCACCTGAATCACTCTGGTTGTGAGAGTGAATTGCGTGTGTATAGCTTTGAATCCCCTAGTCTTGCTCTTTGGTATCACAGATTTCTTCAGAATACCCAAAGATAGGCTCAGGAGGCATTTTTATGGCTCTTACCACAAATATATGCGTGCTTCATAGTATTAGAAAATATCATGTCTTTGAGACAGAAAGTTGGTATATTCTGGACAGAACAGTTAAAAGGCAGCTGGGACCTCATTTCTCAAAGAGAGCTCCCACGGATTTCAGTTGCAGCAGTTCTGCAGGCCTCAGAAGGAGCCGTACTGAGTTGCTGCTCATCTATAAAAAGTTTTAAGCATCTTGCCTGGCATCACAGAAGAATTCTGTGGCAGAAGCAGGGATAGTCTCCAGCTCTTCAGGACGGCTTTCATCATCTTAATACTCAGAAGATTATCCTTTCTATCCAACAACCCTGTTGTACCTCCACTATTTTTCTCCCTGGGAATTAACTGGGTCCCAGCCCTGTGGCTGCCATCTAGTCTCTTCTGAAAAAGTCCAAGTCTTAAGCCAGGATTTTCGCCGAAAGCTTCTTCAACAGGTGAAACAGGATTCTCATAATCCTGATCTTTCTGGACAGCAGATGCTGTCTCACGCACCTGATAAGGCAGGATCCTGTTTACCAATTAGCATGTGAACATGCAACACAGAACAAAGGGGATGTAAATCAAGTGGCATAGACAGCTCTTTTTTTGGCACATCCTCTTCAGTACTGGATTGTACAACCATAATATTATTTTAAAAAACATTTGTGTGTGTGTGGTTATAAAATAGGCAAATTTAAAGAGAATTTATATAATCTTCAAAAGTATACTTTATGCCCCAGATTGGCCTGGACTGTACTATTGGTCATTCTATCTAACCACAAATGTGCTCATTTATTTATATATATAGATCATTACACAAAACACAGAATAAAAGCTTATTATTTGGTTAATGTTTCTAAGCACAGCATTTCTCTTTGGAACTAATCAATTATTTGGTGGTGGAGCAACGGTGGAGAACTGCTTGAACATGTTGTGTGGAGCGCTATGGGGAAGGTCTTTATGTTGTGCCAGGGAAACCCTTGGATACGGTAGGTAAGAAGAACAGATGAATGCAATTGCTGGGCCGTGGGCAATGTCTGACAAGAAATGCACATCTGGGAATTCATTGATATTCATGTGGTGCGAAACTAAGAGAAAGACAGCGGGGAGAAGGAGTGAATGCGTCGTTGGAGAAGAGTTAGCAAGAGAGAGGACTTACACAAAAAAGAAAGAAGCTTGCGAAGAGGGAACGGGGTAGTAGGAAGGTACATGTTAATGAATAAATAGCAATATATGTGTCTGACAATGCATGATCAGTTTTGGTGGGGCTGGACCCTGCTACGGTGACAGTCAAGGGAACTGGGAAAAACTGTTGAGCACATGAGAACTTGCTCACACAGACACAGGCAAGCTTCCACGGGAGGGAGATGCCCCTGTTCAGGCACACAACTGCTTCTCACCCACCCCTCCGAGCAGTTACCTTCATCCAGCCGCTGCCTTAAAATGCAGCTCTGCCTCAGAGGCTTTTTTTTCCCCACTTCACAGAGGGGTCTAGCTGCCAGGTGGCTTTTCATATCTGTAGCTGCATGTAAGAGTACATGGACTGCTCCACCTCTCTGGGACTTTCCTCCCGGGTTTCTGTGGTATTACTCACTGGCTATCATGTTCACCCAACACCTATCAACAGCTGGTAATTTCACTCTGAGCCCATTTAAATAGCTACATATAACTGTGATAACCTTTTAACACAACTGTTACGGGTATGTCCAAAGAACAAACTCATCTAATTTGGACTGGCCTACATCCTGAGGCTGGAAGAGGAGGAAGGCAAGTCATGGTAGTCTTGTGGCTGCTCCAGCTTGTGTCCAAGGATCTGCGGGGCATTCAAAGCAGAAGTTCAAAAAGCAGAAAGTCTCCACTCTGCTCCCCCCTTTTCTGCACTCAGTGTGAGCTGAAGCTGGGACAACACTAAAGGCCAAGCAGGAATTTTTGGGCCATTTCACTGATGACCAAGATAACCTAAGCATGTTTTGGGCTTGATTACAGCTTAACTGGGTGTCAGCACTGGTAGGTAGCATCTTAAACCATGCGTCAGTCCGGATCAATTTTTCCCCTATCCCACGTCGTCTGGAGATGCCTGCAAACAGCCGCTGGTGTGTTTACCCGGAGCAGCAAAGTGATTCCCCTTAAGCCTGCGATGGGGGGGGGGGGGGCAGTGGAGGGAGCGCTGGGAGCCCAGGCAGCGCCCCCCCCCCGCCCCCGTGCAGCCCCGTCACCATGGCAACCCACAGCCTCGCCACTGATGAGCTCTTGCTGTCTATCAAAAGCATTAACTTATACAGTATGTCTTTTTTATTATAGTTTCTGCACATTTTGGCTTCCTTTCCCCCAGGGGCCTGGCTGCACGGGTGAAATGTTCCTTCTCGGGGAGTGGGAAATGGGATTTCTTTCTATTTCTATGGTGTTTACAACTGTGGGAGAGGCACAGCAGAGGGCTGGCTGGAATTACTGTTACCAGTGTCAGTGAAACTGCTGTTGCCGTCACTGAGTCAGAAATGGTCCAATTTAGGCCTACCTTAAAGATTAGAGAGCAGGTAACTTAGAAGGTTTGCCCCACTTCTTTTGAACTTGGTCATCCTCTTGTTGGTGATAGCAGAGGCGGGGAGTCCTGTACGGCACCCGAAAAGCAGGGCAGAGCTGGGAAGAACAGTGTGGCCCTGCTGGAGCCACATCACAAGCAGGCTGCAGGACTCGATATCCCAAAGCACTGGGGAATGGAGTGCATTCATCAGGAAAAAGTCATGTATTCCAAAGCCTACCCTGAACCAAGGTAGTTGGCTGCAAATGACAGAAGTCCGCTTCAGGAGACAGAGAGGGGGCTGGTGGGAGAGTGGTGGTCAGGCAAGGAGCAGTGGCTGCAGTGAGGGGGGAAGGATGTGAGAAAGGTGAGAAGCACCTGGGTTGTATGTAGGGGCAAAGATTGAAAGGAGGAAAAGATCCCACCAGCCTTTAAAAGAAAGAAAAGCATGGGAAAGGGATTAAGTAGCAGGGTTCCCAGTGACAGCAGAAGATTGGACTTCATAACCCAGGATAGGTTCAGCTGCGAAAAAGCGGCATAAGCAGTGGCTGTTGAAGGGGAAAGAAGGTGGGAGTACAGATGAACCTGATGAAGTAAGTACAGGGAAGTGGGAACATAGTTATTGAGATCCACAGCAAAGAAGAGATCTTCTGACACACAACTCAGCTAAGATCCACTTCAGCTTCCTTCCCTCATCCTCTCTAACTTGGAGGAGTTGCAGAATGACTCTGAAACACACTGGCTAAAATAAGACACTTTATGGGCCACTTGGGAGCTTGGGATCTAAACTTTCCAGTCCCTGCCCACCAAGAAATGCTTCCTCTTGGGACCTGCTAAGCTATGTTACAATGCCAAGGGCATTCTGCGTGGCCCAGTACAGCATCTAGGGCTTCTCTGAGCAGGTCATCTCACTCCCAACAGCAACCACACAGTGCAGCACTCTGCCTCGCTAGCATAACCTGCTTGTCAGTGCTGCTAATTAACCCAGACAGAGCTTTCAGGTGGCTTGCTGTGTTGTGCCGTTCAGAGACACCATCAGAGACTCCTCCTGAAATGATGGAAATTTTGCCTCTCTTGCTGTGGCAGCTGTTTGCCAGAGGGTCAGTAGATTCAACACAAAAGGCGCTGTGAAATACCATGCTGCAGGCTATATACTGTACATCTTCAAAGATAGCTGTACAGTTAAGGCTGGTGTCTAGACACATTTTTCGTATAATAGAAGTTCAGTTAAGATATGTCTCCTAGACTGGAAGTCACATGGAGAAGGACTTACATTTCTCTAGACCAGCCTAGTTTAAGATGTCCTGGTTTTGGCTGGGATAGAGTTAATTGTCTTCCTAGTAGCTGGTATAATGTTTTGTTTTAGATTTAGTATGAGAAGAATGTTGATAACACGCTGATGTTTTCAGTTGTCAATAAGTAGTGTTCAGACTACGTCAAGGATTTTTCAGCTTCTCATGCCCAGGCAGCAAGAAGGCTGCAGGGGCACAAGAGGTTGGGAGGGGACACAGCCAGGACAGCTGACCCAAACTGGCCAAAGGGGTATTCATACCATATGACCAGTATATAAACTGGGAGGAGTTGGCTGGGGGCAGGGGGTGCAGATTGCTGCTTGGGAACTAGCTGGGCTTCGGTTGGTGGGTGGTGAGCAATTGCATGGTGCATCACTTGTTTTGTACATTCCAATTCTATTATTATTATTGTTGTTGTTGTTATTACTGTTGTTGTCATTTTTATCATCATTATTATGATTTTCTTCTCTTCTGTCCTATTAAACTGTCCTTATCTCAACCCACGAGTTTGGGGGGGGGTGTTGATTCTCTCCCCCATCCCACTGGGTGGGGGGGCAGCAAGCGAGCAGCTGCATGGTGCTTAGTTGCCAGCTGGGGTTAAACCACAACAAAGATAAGTGAATAAGCTCATCTGCCAACAAGATGCATTTTAGGTTTTCTTTCCAAAGCCCCAAGCATCGTGTAGGTGGCTGCAACTTTACTACCATGAACATTCAGTCATTTGAATAAGGACTATATGATGCTAAACATAACATTGATGAGGCTTTCAAAAATTGTACCTGCCAGTGCTGAAGTCCCTTCTTTGCCCTTAACAAGGTAATATTACTGCAGTCAGGATGTGACTTACGATGTTTTCAGGTAATTTTTTTCACAGTGGAGTGTGACTAAAAATACTTTACCTCACACTGGATAAAAAATGATGCTTTAAACAGATCAACATTCTAATCCAATTAAATATGTTACATTTATTTCCAAATATTTCTTCCTGAAAGGTTAAACAACAGACCAGTGAGGATGTAGCAAGAGAAGGACCTTCTGATCTCCAGTAAGTCAGAAGCTGGCCAGTTACTTTACCGTAGTGACAAGCCAATTAGGATTCTGCATAGTGTTTCTGCTTGTTTCTAATTTTAGAACTATACAACAGGGAGGCAAAAGTAGGTGATATTAACTCCTCTGGCATTGATCTGCTAGAATCATAGTCCTCCTGCAATCTAATATATTTTCAGGAAAACCAGGAAAATTACCACTCTTCTAGTGTAGGTATTAGAGGCTATGCAGACCTTTCTAACAGGCAGGGCCTGATCAATACTTGGATAGAGGAATCTGCAAGGGAAGCTTGGGAGCTGCAGAGAGTGATTTTGATGCTGCGCAAGATGATATTCTAGCATAAAGTGAGCATTCACCCTGGCATTACACAACACGGCACAACTAAGTCTGCTGTGTTTCCAGGAGGATTTACGGTAAAATGTTTAAACGTATCTAAGTGACCTGCCAGTAAATCAGCATCTTGACCTGGAGCAGACTGGGGAAGGAGATCAAATGGAGAAAGTATGGAATTTCTCTCTTTCACAGTATCTCTGTGGCATAATGCAGTGCCATTCAGGGATATTGCAGCTACTGCAAGCAGTGTGGTCACATTAGCAAGATGTTGATGTTAATGTGATTAATTAGCCCTGATGACAAGCAGGTTATACTAACCTGGGCACAGCATCGTGCTTATGTACTTAACTGCTTAAGTCTCTAGAGTGCTTGCAGCTCACTTAGGTTAATATAATCTAGTGATTTAATAAGCATATAACCTATTTCATTGTGCAAGCCATTAATAACAGTATTGACTAACACCAAACCCAGGGCAGACTCTTGTGGAACTGCTAAAGATATACACATTCAATATATCAGTGAGGTACGAGTAGCTACTCTTTTAAAGTGTTCCTTGCCACCTACCTGCATTCACCTTCCAGGAGCTTCACCTAAACAACCTTTCCTCATCTGGCTATGAAAATATTACATAAGAGGGCATTAAAAGCCTTAAAAGAGTCAAGATATAAGACACCTATATCTTTGTCTTTATCTACAAAGCAAGTTATCCTGTAATAGAACAGAATAAATTAAATTTGACAAGATTGTTCCTTGATAAATCCATGTTAGGTGTTACTCATCCCTGTTTTATCTTCCATGTATTCGTAAAAAACATTGTTTATTTCCATATTATTCTAGGAATTAAGGCTTGGCAGGCCTATCTGTAACTCCTTGAGTTCTATTCTCCATGTTCATACTCCTCCCTCATCCTCCTCTAAACATAGGCACTATATTTGTCTTTTTTATAATCCTTCTAATATTCTAAAACTTCTCATCCCCCATGCATACCATGATATTGCCTCAGCCTCTTGCCTGTAAGATTTACAATTCCATCAATAATTGCCATGGGTCCCCTGGTCAGCAAACTCATCTAAGTGGTCTTTAACCTATTCCCATTCCCATTCCTATTCCTATTCCTATTCCACCCCTGGAATTTTAGCTCTTTATAATGGTGCTAATGGCATAAACCATATGATCAAATATAACATCCATCATGAAGCAAAAAAAACCCCAAAACACCCAAGTTCATTCCTCATGTCATCTGTTATAAATTTTCCCTTTCCATGGAGAAGTAATACAACACTTTCTCTAGTCCCTTGGTCTTTCTTCTGATGCTAACGGACTTCTAGAATGTCTCCTTGTTTTCAGCCCCAGGCTGTCATTTGAATAAATGTTTACTTCATGTGTACTGCTGAAATGATCTTTGGCCCGAAAATGTCTCTAAACTAATTTTTCATCTTAATGGTGGTACTGAGGTAAACAGCTGTTGAGTGGAGCCAACACTTTAATAGCTCTGAAAAAAGTATCACGAGTTTCACAGTGGGAAATTGGCAATATTACACATCCTTTGCATAAAATAGGTGTGCATACAATGATGGGGAAAATAGATGCAGATGGCCACTAAAATGAAGAGGCTAATAAAACCAGTGAGCAGTAATCAGTAGAAGTTTACACAGTATATGTTTTATCCAACATACTTCTTGCCAGTTAAATGGCGATAGGAGAGAAGGGCAATAGCGTTCTGATTTCACTGAAGAACATGATACTGTGTTTTGTAGTATCTTGTCCAAAATATTCTAAGTGACTTGGATGGGCTCATTACAATGTGTACTGAAAACCTTTTGAAAGACAATGAAAATAATCAAAACCAACATTTAACCACATTGGAGCAATATTTAGTCAAATACCCAGTGGATCCTTGTTAGATACAATTTTAATTAATAGCTTTGTTACCTGAAAAAGGCAATGAACATCGTGTTAATGAAACTTACAGTAGAGGCTAACTAGTTATAATCACCACTAACAGTAGAAAAAATTAAGGGGAAGTTATGTGAATGAAAATGTCAGAAGATATCATCTGGAAAACCGCAAGTTACTATATCTGGCAAAAGTAAGAGTCTCCATAAAAGAGGAGAAAACTGTAGAGAGCAGTCTGTTGGAAGAGAGGTACTTATTTATAGTGGATAGGGTTGTGAGAGTAATTGATTTTTCTGTTTGGTGGCCAAACTGAAAATAAATGAGGGAAAACTAATATCCAGTCAGATACATTACTTGCTTCTCACATATTTTTACCATTTATTAACACTAAACGTAGATCAATTTTAGAATGAAGCAGTATTAGATAACAAAACCAAGACCATTTAATTTTGAAAATATTGAAACAGCACTTCTGGTTTGGTTTTTTCGCCCTGGTACTATTACTCAAAATGAATTTCTCAGCATGTGAATTGATTTTTGATTCATAATGTGTCTTTCTGAGAAATGAATATAATAGACTCATTTGCAAAACACAGGTTGTAACAATTGACCCAGAACGCCCTGCCTCAACACCAAAAACTCGTGGTTGGTCTTTAGGGTATGTATTTAGGAAAACATCTCACAGTTTTGGCGCTCCCCTTGTCAAACTACAAATCCCATTTGGTCTTGTGAAAGTCCTGTAGAAGTCACCGTGGGCTGGAGCCTCCACCTGACGGCGCTGGCTTGGTCCTTGCCAGCCACCAGGGATGGAGAAGAAGGGACAAAGCAGTCAAGGGCCATCAGCATCACGCAGCTCTTCCCTGCTGCGCCGGGGAGGCTTTTGGTGCAGGGCCACACGGGTTGTCTCTCTGCAGAAGCCTACCTACGGTGGGCAGAGGCCAGAACTGGCACTTGCTCTCAGCCCGCAGCACCTCCGTCCCTGCCACCGCCACGGGAAACGCCCTGGCCAAGGAGATGTAAAGGGCTGGCGTGCCTGGGCTGGGGAGACCCAGCAGAGGGAGGCTGCCTTCAGGCTTTGGCTGTTTCAAATGTTGCAGCTCATAAATGAAAACAATTCTGAGTAAAAAATAATGTGGTTGTTTCCTTTGTAGTGTTTCTTGCTGTGTCTGGCCTGGAGGGCCCCAGAGATAAGGACAGTAACTTGTCAGAAGCTAAATGTGGGTCTTGAAATTAAGATGCTACACTGGAATATTAGGTCTGTTTTGCAGATTTACTTGTCCAGAAAAATGTCTAGGGACAGCCTGTGACAAGACCCCAAACAAGATTTAGGATATCATATAATGGTAATTATTTGTCTAGATTCAGCTTCCAGGTATTAGATTTTGTTGTACATTTGTCTAATAGATGACAGAACTGTAATGTATCAGAAGCTGTCGTCTTCCCACGTAAAGACCTTGAGCAAGTTACTTCTTACTCTTTGAAAAAGCCAAGCTGCCAGGGATGCTTAATCACTGCAATATGCACTTCCCAGATTTTGGATTACTTGCCCATCTCATTTCTGAATCTTTGCCAATTTATCAATAATCGTTTGACTTTTGAGATGGAAGAAACATCCAGGCTGGCCCACAGCATCATTAACTAGGAAATACAGAATGAATGGCAGAAAAAGTGAAGTATCATCTGGCCTGTTTGGTAACACGGTGGATGCTCCTGGACCTGCTCAGGCCCAGGACTCCATTTCAGCCAGGCTAAAATGTTCTTGCTTCCCAGTCCAGCCCTGCAGCAGCAGTCTTATCATCAGTGGTTTTGTTCAGCTGATTGATCTATTGTGACCCATGAATATTTTCAGTGCTGTTTATCCTAATGCAATGCCCCAGTCTTCACAGGCAGAACCACAATCTGTGTTTACAGATCTGTTAACCTTTGTCTGACTCTGTTAAAACAAGTCATGTAAAACCTAATCTCTGTCAAAGGCGGTGAGACTCATCATTGGCTGCAGTAGGGTTGGTTTGTTTGGGGTTTTTTGTTGGCTTTTTTCCCCCTGCAATATGTGTTCAGTTTGTAGAGTGGTCCAGAATCACGTTGTGTGAGTTCTCATTTTGATTTACTATTCTGCTAGTATGTAAGGTTTTGCAAACTTTATTAGCCAGTTCCTATTTTATTTCAAAAAAAAAAAAAGAACAGTACTGGGCCAGGCACTCATCACTGCTGAGCTTTTCAGAGACACCTTCTTCCATTAAGCATTCTCTTTAAGAAATATCCCATAAAACATATCAGTTACTTTTTAATCCACTTAGTATTTGCAATATTGATATTCAATAGTGTTAATTTTTAAATCAAAATGTCACACAATAGGAGGTTAAATGCTGTATGGAATTCTCACTCTGACACGCTAATCTGACAAAACCCCATTTCCCATTCTTTTGCTAGGAATCACTGTAACATTGACTGACCCACAATTTGCTGGCTGTCCATTTAGCATGATTAAAAAATGCCACAATGCCACATCAGTTTCAAACAGCATTTCCATCTTTCCAGGATCTATAAAGAAAAATTAACATTAGTGGTTTGCAGAGTTTGCTGCTCTAAGTATGTGCTCCATAATCTCAAGAATGTCGGGAAAGCTTTGCAACAAGTATAATTAAATCCCAACTATTCTATAATGGAGACAGGCTTGGAATTAAAGACCTCACTACAAATCACTTCCAATTATTTGTAGATAGCCTCTTTTGTACAGGGCTCACTTGGATTTTCGTCTCCTTCAGTCTGTTCCCAGGGATGCTGGATGCATGACAAGGAATAAAGAACTGTGAAGTCCCACAGTATGATCCTCTCCTGACCTTAACGTGTTCTCTATCTATGCATTGGGTTGCACTCTGCATCCAGTTTGCTCGACCACCAAGGTCAATATTGGCAATGGGATTGATTTTTGTGCTCAGGGGTAACAAAAGTGAAAATTTTGAAATCACAGAATAATTCAGTTCATAAATGCTGATATAACCTTACTGAATTGCCTTGTTTGCACAAAATGAAGCAAGAAAAATAGTAAACATGTAGTATAAACATCTAAATATATTGATAGCTAAGATAATTGTAAGGAATTAAACACAAGGAAGATTCCATCTCAGCCTTGAATTTTTAGTTTTTTTCTTTCAAATGTAATTGAAATTGATGTAATTTTTAACACATTTCAGCATAATAGCATTTCTAGAGAAAACAGGTCCAAACTTTTTATTCTTTTCCTGTACATTCTGCAAAATTGTTAACATACTATGTGTCCTGGTTTCAGCTGGGATAGAGTTAATTTCCCTCCTAGTAGCTGGTACACTGTGTTTTGGATTTAGTGTGAGAATAATGTTGATAACAAACTGATGTTTTAGCTGTTGCTAAGTAGTGCTTATCCTAAGTTAAGGATTTTTCAGTTTCCCATGCTCTGCCAGCAAGGAGGTGCACAAGGAGCTGGGAGGGAGCATGGCCAGGACAGCTGACCCAAACTAGCCAAGGGATATTCCATACCATAGAACATCATGCTCAGTATATAAACTGGGGGATTTGGCTGGGAGGGTGAATCACTGCTCGGGCATCGGTCAGCAGGTGGTGAGCAATTGCATTGTGCATCACTTGTCTTTTCTTGGGTCTAATTTCTCTCTTTGTGTTATATTCCTTTTCATTACAATTATTTTTGTTGTTATTTCTATATTTTATTTTATCTTAGTTATTATATTGTTCTTATCTCAACCCATGAGTTTTATTTTTTTTTCTGATTCTCCTCCCCATCCCACTGGGAGTGGGGGAGTGAACAAGCAGCTGCGTGGTGCCTAGTTGCTGGCTGGGGTTAAACCAGGACACTATGTTTTTGTTAAAAGGGGGAGACATGACTGTGTCTGGGGTCCCAATGTTCTCTGCAGGAGTTTGAATGCAACCATTTGCCCACTTCTTCTGCAGGAGTTTGAAAAAGGTTGTTTACTAACTTGCAAGTTACAATCCTTTGCAAACCACATCAGCTACATAAAATATTGAATAAGGTGTGCCTTCCTTTCTCAAGAGACATTTATGAATAAATTATTTTGCTTAAATTGGATGAAGATGTTTATCTAATACATCCTGGCACCTCTGAGTTGGTTCAAAGGGCAGCAGTGCTGAGCGCTGCCATACTCTCAGCCCCGTCCCTACCTTCAGGGCTGATGAGCTGCCCTGGCAGCAACAGTTTGCCCTCCGGAGCTGCCAGCCAGAGATGGCCATTGCTGCAGGCAGACTGTCAGACCTGCCGCAAAGATGCAGCCACCTTCATAAGCAGCTACGAATGTTTTGTTGCCCTAGGTAACACCTTGTCCCTTCTGTTTGGCAAACCTGACCCAGCTGACAGCTTCACTGCTGCTTCTGGTCCCTCTTCTGTATTCAGTGGTGTGCATTGCAGGGGAGCCAGAGCCTGCTCTTCTGGTTTGGGGTTTTTTTTAGGTTGGTATCCTTGTCTGCACATTTGCTGTTCCTTATTCTAGGGAATTTTTACTCTTTTCCAGAGCTGCACTTTCTGCTCTGTGTTCTTTTCCTGCTACCAAACTTCCTCCCAGCCATCTGGATGCTCAGCAAAATCATTTCCTGAAGAGTGGGTGTCCTCGCCTCGGGCCACAGTTGGTCTCAACAAGCACCTTGGTGACTTCCCACCCTGAGTGATAGTGGCACATCCTGTGCTGCCTCTGTGGCAGCCAGTAAGTGACAGTGGCACCGTCCTGGGAAAGCGCAGTTGGCAAGCTGGGGGAGGACAGGGAGGCTGCAGGCTTCCCATAATAAGCAGAACCTGAGCTATCCCTTAGGTACACAGGAGAAGGAGTGAGCTGTGCCTCTGAACCTGCCTAACTGCTCAATAGTTACACGTCACATTTTCTTTGCCACCTGGAGAACTGGCTGATTCCCTTCCCGCTCTCACACATTTCTCCTCCGGCTCTTGAATTGCCGCATGCTGGGGAATCCTCGCTCGTTGCTGCCTGTGCAGGCTGAATGAAGCACACTCCTGAGATCCTTTCCTCAGTAGTGCTGCAGCAGAACAGCCACCATGCTCCAAGCAGAGCCATGTACAGAGCCCCAGCCTTTTCCAGCTTGCAGATCCATAAACATTTCCCAGAGAAGGTATAGAGCCGGTATAGCAAGTTTCGATAGACGAACAATAGACTCACTTTGCTCTGTCACTTTCTGCAGGCACCTCAGAACTAGTCCATGGTCCAGTGGTTATCAGCAGACCACAGTCCAACCTCATCAGGTGGTGATTTATCTAGCATTTACCTTTCAGGAGAAAGCAGAAATCCCGAACCTCCACTGGTGGATCCCAGTCTTTACCATGCTAAACATCCTGCTCATGCCTCCTAAGACACAGCTGCTGCCCCATCAAATGTGGGCCATTTGTCTTACCCAAAAGCCCAAATGTGGGTGGCTCATGCTTGCAGAGCTCTGGTGGCTCCAGGACTCAGCAGCTCACGTGCTGTCAGCTCCAGGACCATGACATAGGTACACAGGACAGAAAAAGGACTGGAAAAAGAAGTTGTTTACCAGGTTTAATGATGCCCACAGAAGTTGTGTTTAGGAGCACAGAGATCTGCTGAGCTGGCTTTCTGCATAGACTAATCCCTGATTCCAAGAAAAATTTAGCTGAGCAGAAAGTTTTCTCCCCACCCTTGGGTTTTTTTGCTATTGTCCAGAGGAGCAGAGCAGGGAAGATCACATAGAAATTTGCCTGCAGACAGATTTCCTTAAAGTCTTTTAGTCAACTGCCTCTTTCTTGCTCTTTTACGTGGACAGTGTATGATATTATTTGGCTCTCAAGCAGAGGTTTAAATGCTTCCTACAGGAATTCAGTGGATAGATCTTTTATCAGTGTGAAGCATGTCTTTGTTCCCTGAATGATAAGATGTTTAAATATTTCATCTTGCATGAGAAGGTTACTGAACCTCGTCTAGTTACTCCTTACTTGTGTTTTGTGCCATGTGACTGCTGGAACAAAATTGTTGCAGGTATTTTATTTTATTTTTAATACATAACTATACCAAAGCAAGGTAAACCCCTAAAACCTCCTCCTTTGTAAGAGTTCAAAAGAAGAAAAAATACCTGCTGCAACTGTTCAAAGATGTACTTAGACAAGTGACGAAAAAAAGAGATTGTTCTTAGTTCCTACATATCACATAGAAGTGAAACATGATAATATTTGCTAGTCAGAAGTAAATTCAAGTATATAGCAAGTATAGATTGAAAAGACCTTTTTTTTTCTAAGTGACTGTCCTGGTTTTGGCTGGGATAGAGTTAATTTTCTTCCTAGTAGTTGGTATAGTGTTGTGTTCTGGGTTCAGTATGAGAAGAATGTTGATAATACACTGATGTTTTAGTTGTTGCTAAGTAGAATGTAGACTAAAAGTCAAGGATTTTTCAGCTCCTCATGCCCAGCCAGCAAGAAGGCTGGAGGGACACGAGAAGCTGGGAGGGGACACAGTCAGGACAGCTGACCCAAACTGGCCAGAGGGGTATTCCATACCATGGGATGTCATGCCCAGTATATAAACTGGGGGAAGTTAGCTGGGAGGGCTGCAGATCGCTGCTTGGGAACTGATTGGGCATAAGTTGGTGGGTGGTGAGCAATTGCATGGTGCATAATTTGTTTTGTATATTCCAATTCTTTTATTATTATGATTGTAATTTATTATTATCATCATCATTATTATTATTTTCTTCCTTTCTGTCCTATTAAACTGTTTTTATCTCAGCCCATGAGGTTTTGGGGTTTTTTTTTTGATTGTCTCCCCCGTCCCACTGGGTGGAGGGGAGTGAGTGAGCGAGCGGCTGCGTGGTGCTTAGTTGCTGGCTGGGGTTAAACCACGACAGTCACGCATTTCTTTCTGATGGGAAGGAAGAACAATGCCAGAATGACTGTGGACATTAGACTAGGTTCTCAGCGCCACTCAGGTAGAACTCCAGCATGTTCACAGTGACTCCCCTGAACTTTGAAATGTTTGATCAAACTCACCTGTAAGTTTTAAAAGACTCATTGATACAAAAGCAGGGAGCAGCTCGCGGCAGGGGAGATCAGTTCATTCTCTGCAGCCTTCTTAAATGTGCATCACTGGGTGAATTTTCTCTGCTTTTCCAGAACCCTCAGGCATAGGAAGTTGAGGTAACTCTGGTTCTCCGTGAGTGGCTGTCTAGATGCCTCCCTGGACAGTCTGCAAGCACTGTTTGTCTGTGAGGGTGGAGGTAAACTGTGAGATGAGCATGGGGTAGTTAGCACCTCACCAGGAGTTGTTATCCCTCCAGGGCCGGGGGGAGAGGAGCTGCCATCACTACCACTAGCAGAACTACGTCTCCTTGCTGAAGAACTTGCACATTCAATCATTCCGCCTGCTTTTCACCATCTAAAAATGATACTATATCACTGAACAGGCTAGTATTTGTTTAGTATAACAATTATGAGTCTCAAATACTACTGCAAGTGTCCAACAGATGCATTTTTACAGGCTGGATCAGTCTCTAAATACTTCATCTTTCTGCACGGCACATCTACACACAAGGGTTAGTATTTTAATTTTGCATTTTGAATGGGATCAATTCTTTTGAGTGGTTTCAATCATAACAGCTCTAAACCACCTGAGCATTTGACTCCTTACCTATTCTTGTCATATGCCTTAACACCAGAGACAACAATTAAATGAGTAGCGTCTTCCTCCCATAGGTGCCATAAAATTTCATATCTGTCCTGACAAATAGGAAATAGAAGCTCTTTTTCTTTTACATATGCAAAATATCATCCCAAGGTAAAACTGAATAAAAACCTTGAGGGCACTAAAATATGCAAGATGAAGAGTAATGTCACTACATTAGATTTGTAGGACTAGCAGCATTAACTGCATTTTGCCAACAAAAGAAACAGTAATTCTCCATAAAGCCATTTTCCTAGGATCACTTCCAGAGATCAATTTTACAGAGGCTATGGTCTTTGAAAGTCCCACTCAGAGAATTATGCTTTATAATAATGTAGTGGTTAGATGTTCTTGAGGAAGACAAAGCATTAAGTCCAGATAAAAATTTCTTATGGGAGCTGGACCAACCTTCAACACACATCTGAAAAAAAAGAATTTACAGTTTCTTTGCTTTTAAAAAAATATTAATACTAAATATTTACACAATATTAGTTGATTTCTATATGTTATTTAATTTAGTACTACACAACATTTCATTTTACAAATTTAAGTCATAAATAATCTACATTGCATATGAATGATGGAAAACATCTCTATAGATGTCATTTTGGGATGCACATGCAGAAGAAAATAAAGTGAGAGTATTTGGCAGTCATGCAACTGGTATGTGTGATGCTGGTACCCCAGCTAATGAAGGATATTAATTAATTAAAAATGGTTCACATAAAGATCGGAGCAGCAGTGAAAGGAGAAGACATGATTTAACCTTGAAAGACCCCACATCCCAAATCTGTCTGACTAGCAAAGATGAGGCTACAAGAGGACTCGATCAATCCACACATGTATTCATGAGCAAAACTTGGTAATAGATGTCTTACCATTAGACAAATGCAGGTGATGATTCACTGGCTAGAAACTGAAGTCAGATAAATTCCAGCTACATATAGGCTCTTAAAAGCAGTGGCAGAATTTGAGAGTTGCTGTTGTGATTCCCACATGCAAGGAGCCCTGAAGGAAATGAACAGAGGTCTTTCTACACAAACGTTCTCTCAAATGCAGTTCATTTAAGGAGATCTTCTGGCCTGAGCTATGCAGGTCAGGCAACTCCCACCCTGTTTTATAGTGGCTTGGGTTCACATACTCTTGCCCAAAGAATGCAGCCACCTTCAAACACATTTTAATTTTTAATGCACGCTTACATGGGGTTGAACATTTGGAATGATATTGTTATGTTTATTTGTATTAAATAATCTTCAGGACCACAGTGCATGGTTCTCCCTTGTATTCCTCGCTGGTAATGCCCTGCCAGCAGCAGTTCTCTCCTTGTTGTGGCACACGCTGCTGCAAGCACCCAAACCCAAACTTTCCAGTTAGTGAGCAAAACATCCCATTTTCTGAATTTCCAGACCTGCTCCCCTTCAGCAGGTGCCTGCAAGCCATGCTCTCCCTGAATTGATTGCCTCTGAAGCAACCCACATGCTACAGATTTGCTGGATTCACCTCAACTTCAGAAACTCAGCAAGTTTACTTATGAAACAAGCTACGTGGAAAAGCGAAGGTTAAATTCCTGATTACAAACCAAATTCTGGAAGGGAAACTACAAACAACAAAAGCAACTTCCAGTGTACTTGTCATTGTGAGATTTCTCTGGGGCACAGAAGCCAAGGAAACAAATCAGCAGTGCTCCTCTCCTTCATTGTTATCTTAAGGAATCAGCATCTCTCTTGCTTTTCTGTCCCCCCTGTGACAGTGACAGTTGTCGGGTTGCCTCTTGAGTGCAAATGAAGTATCAAATAATTTCCTGGGGACTTCAGTTCCCCTTCCTCCTTATCTTCTAATTTAGGGGAACTTAACCGTGTCACAGCTTTGATTAGCTCTTCTTCTCTGTGAGAATGCAAACGTCATCAGGCTTGTCTGGGACCAGGATGCGCTCTCTCTGCAGAGCTGCTATGCAACATTGATTTCTTATCTGTGCTCTACCCTCCCAGGCAGTTGGATGTGCAGTGGATATCTTTTTCTTCATTTTAAAAGGTCTTATAAATCACAGCTGATAAAAAAGTATTAATTGTGCAATGCCCTGGATAGGCTGGCAGTATGTGAAGCTTCACTGAGTTTTCGCAAAAATAACACTTGACATATTCATTGTGGGGATAACCAATTTGCCATTCAAAACATCTTCTCCTTGCTGCTTTACCCTTCTTAGGCACTGCTCACCACTTTTAGGGCATTATACCACCACAGAT
Source organism: Buteo buteo (assembly GCF_964188355.1). NCBI lineage: Eukaryota > Metazoa > Chordata > Aves > Accipitriformes > Accipitridae > Buteo > Buteo buteo. The sequence goes on along the minus strand of NC_134174.1, from coordinate 14,384,488 downwards.
GCAAAGTATCTCCACGTAATATTAGAGAAGGCTTAGGTACATACACTGAAGCTACATTCAGGGCTCAGTTCAGTTGCCCACACCTGGGTGTTGTGGACATTTTAACATTGCCTAGAGAATATAGTTTCACCTCCCACTGCCATCTCAGAAGGGTCTCCCAAGGGTCTTGACTAATGTTTGCCCCCATGTTTCTGATACCCTAGGGTATTTTACAACCTATTTGTAGGAAACCAAATAGACACCCCTTATTCATTGCTGCAGAAGAAACCAAAGCAGGTATCTCTTCTCAAAGATGGAAATCTAGGTACCTTTCTAAAGAAACTCATTCCAGTGACTAAAACCAATCCCCCAGAAACTTTATTGCTATAGACTTTTATTCTGAAGACATGTTATGAATACTTTTCGTGACTTCTATACCTGAGCAGAGAAGTGTTCAGCTTGTAAGAAAAAGTACTTTTCCTGTTTGATAGGTTTGCCAATTCAGTCAGGAGTCTGATGGTCAATGTGTTCACTGGAACTACCACTTCAGAAGCCGTAGTGAGGATAAGTAGCTGTGTTGCACCCTAGATCTGAGCTTAAACAGCAGTTGTTGCTGAAACTCCAGCTTATTTCTGTTTAATGTAGAGCTGTACACTTTTAAAACAGAAAAAAAAGTGACATTCTGATCCTGAACAATTATTTCCTCCTTCACCAGCATTACCATTGGAATAGCCCTGAGTCAGTTTTAAGGGCCAGGATTCATACACTTAACAATTTTACATCAAAACAATCAAAAGAAGTATTTAAAAACAAGGGCTTGATCTTGACAGCACTTCAACTGCTTTATGCCTTGAAGATAGTATAAAATTGCCATTAAGTCACTCTTGGTAGGAGAAATCTTTGGTAGCATACAGGCACTAAGTGGGCTTTTGTGTTATCCCCCCTCCTCTGGCGCCATTTAGAGCACAGCTGAGAAACACCAATCCCCACAATTTTGTTGAACCCATTGATTTACGTAATTGTAGCTGTGGGGATCAATGGTGCCTGCTCTCATTTCAGGTAGTTTTTAGGCTACTCCGAGTTGTGCTAGGCGATGATACTAATACAACTGGAGGTAACCTTATCTAACATCTGCTTAAAGTTGTGCTGTCACTGCCCTCATCAGTAGCCAAGAACTGGAGCCAAGTCCTCAGTCTACAGAGCAAATGATGGTAAAGTCAGAAGCAGAGCAAATAATGAGGAATAATGCAATCTGCTTCCAGAGGACATGGATCATTAGGTCAATTAGACCAGCAGATGGTAAAGGAAATTCAGTGTAGAATTCTGTAAAATAATTAGTCCAAGATCGAGGAAACAGCCCAAGAAATAGGTGCTAAATGGAACAATCAAATAAGACTGGGAGCTTGTATGAAAACAATAATTGGAATTTTCATGTCAACTAATGCCTCAGAAAGAAAAACACACCTACTGTTGTACTGATAAAAGACAAACTACAAAAAGGCGATGCTTTTTCTGTATAAGACACTTGTCAAGCACTATTTCAAATACTGAGCACTACATCAGTCCCTGCCCACATCGATAGGTTATTATTACCTTGGAGCAGGTACAGGCTAGGTCAACAAAGATTGCACTAGCTCTGCAACACAGGCTATAAGGAAAAGTTAAAGGAGCTGTGTTTCTTTTTATTAAAGAGTCTTCAAGGGGACACAGGGAAAGTTTTTTCAGGTTAGGAACTAGATCAATAAAGTCAATGTAGATAGTGTTTTTAAACCAGTATGGGGTTAAGACTATTTTTCAGTAGGAATGAAACAGGGAACACATTATTATAAAAGGGTAATGTACAAAATGAGTTATAGGAGAGGCTTGCTGGTATCTGAATTGTAATATCACCATATCCAAACAAAGTAGAATTAATTGTCTGATCTTGTGAATGATAAAAAGTTTATGAAAAAACAACCAGGACTGGCCTTTTTCTCTTCTCAGAGTCTGCAGAAGTCCACCTGATAGTTAATGATTTTGTTAACTGATATTGCACTACTTACCCTGATGAATCTGAACTCCATAGGTTTGGAGCAGACCCCAGGGATCAGAGTTCCTGGGAGCCTGTTCCTGATTTGCCCAGACTGACCGACCTTGTAACACTGAACACAAAGCAGTTCAACATCTTTGGCTGCTGCCTTTGCTTTGCAAAGTGCTCCAAGATAACTAAATAAAAGGAACTAAAAGAATGTAATTGTTAATTATTTTTCGTGCTGGGTCTCTTACTAGTGAAAGAGAGAGCTATCTAATTTCTCTGTTAAATCCTTGAACACTCCCACGTACTTTTCATAGGTGCTTGTTTCTGCCTATAATAAAGGAAACCATTTGTTGTATTCCACCTACTGTCAGCATCTTTAATGAATATCACCTCAAAGTGGCTAAATCACACAAAAAGTTCATAGCTGATGAAATTTTCCCAAGCCAGAGAGCAGCCCCTGTGACCTACTTCTTAATAAGGAAACACAACATTTCTCTCTTTTACAGTTTTTTCTTATTTTACCACTGGTTGAAATAGGACTGGCACGTAATGCTTACACCACATGAGCACTCCGAGTGTGCATACTAGCACCTCCCCAGGTACTGTCACAGCCCAAGCACCTTTTGTATTTGCCTTTTCAGATTTGCATTCTGGAGCTTCAGATCTCCTGCTTCCTCTGTGTCAGTGGAGATGGGATGCATTAATGAGCGATGGCTTATAGATCATTTCACTGTCAAGTTCCCAGTCTAAATCCTAGCTAGGGCTGAATATGGCATGCACAAGTATAGTCAGGAGTACAAAGGCTGTATGAGACCAACAGCCACTGAAGCTTTGGGACCAAGGTCAACAGAACTAGAAGCAGTGCTTGGTAGGATCTGGTCGAGAACCGGTCCCGGTTTGAACAGTATCAGTAAAAGAGAATCAGACAGCTAGAACAAATACATGGGGTGTACCTTGCACTTGTCTGATGCTCAGTAGGTGTATAAAAAAAGGGTCTCTTGTATGCTGGAAGGATAGAATAATGCTGCATCAGTGGAAATCTAGGAGGAGGATGTGCTTAATAAAGCAGGCCCTTTGCAGATTCACAGCAATGACCCGAAGCATCCTGGAGCATGAATTCATGCCTGGCAGAGGTAGACAAGGATTGCAATTGAAGGCAGCTGTGAGCAAGGGATGATAAAAAGGGAAAGTTTCTTGGAAATTACTCTTCACTGATCATGATCTTGTCCTCATTTTGCAAAACCGGAATCCTGTTAAGGTGGCTGGATGCTTTGCGGTGCCACTTAGGCAAGATACTTTTCAAAATATTCTTAATTGAGACAAGAGTCGGGCAATGATGAACAGGGCACAGCCAGGTTTCTCATCCCGTGGGCTGATCTGCTCTGGCTTTGCCTCGATCAAAAATATCATGAAGTAACTCATTCAAGAGGAGACAGACTGACAGGCACAGGATTTAATTAAACTAACTTAAAGTCAGTTTTGAACTCCCAGCTCGCACCTACGTGGCACAAAGGCACGGATTCAGGAAGGCAGACAATCTGCCCAACAACAGTGGACATACTCACCTCAGTAATATTTCAGGGGAGTTCCCTCCCTTCTCCTCTTCTTTGTACTTATTTCTTACAATATTCATTCCTGGAAGCCAGGTTATTCAATAGGGAGCATGGAGCCAAAGTGAGGGCTACATGTGTGTATAATGCATGCGCATAAGTGGATCTTCAAGGTTGTTTCTTCTGTTGTCTGTCTGTTCTGTTGCGGGTTAATGTAGAATAGGCTTTCCCACTTTGTTCTTTAAGTAGTTTCCGCCATCCTTGATTCCTTTTGGAATTAACTTTGAAGTTATGGAAAATAATTTAATAAAAGCAGTATTACCAAAAATTAAACAGAGAACTTGAGGTCTGTTCAGAGGAAAATCCTTTCCATTTCTGCAGCATTTTTAATATTATCTGCACGCTTTCACTTGTGTTATTTGCAGCAGGCTTATCGCTGAAGACTGGGGAGGTTTAGGTAAAGAAACAACCCACATAAAGAAATAAATCACTTTACACACACTTCTTAAAAAAAATGGTGAAATCTTGTGGTAGCAGAGTTTGAATTTCTCCTGTTCAGTTTTTGCTTCTGTTGTGGGTTTCATGACTGTGAGATTTCATCCTTTAAGACTTTTATGCGATTTTGCTTTGCATAAGCATATTTCATTTTATATTATGTGAACCAAATTCAGGCTTGGTGAGCTATGTGCCGTTCCTTTTGAAGTCACTGGGCTATTAACTCTCACAGAAATGAGTAGTAAAACTAGATTTTTGTCTTTATCTCTTAGAATGGGATCACTGCATTGAAGAAAATAAATAATGAAGTCCAGACACAAATAATAATGAAGTCATGTAAGCAGTTCAAATTCACTGATTTATTCCTTGGACATTAAAAGAGTCTGAACTCTGATTTTGGTGGTTCAGGTTTTCACAGCGTTTTGCATCAGTCTCATTACTGAAGCTTTGTGCACTTGCAGCAGAATTTGCATCTTAAAAGTTCTGAACAGAAATGCAGATAGCACTTTTTCCAGCGACTTGCAAGAATGGTCTTATGATCCCCAGAAGTCAATTATGTATTTACCTTTATACAGAGGATTTAATAGGAAAAATATCCTTTAGTAATAAACCATGTCCTGTATTTCATGTGGATTTAGGAAAGCTAATAATTAAAAGAAAAATGCATTTAATATTGTTACAGACTGTAAACTTCAGAAATGTCTCTTCTGAAGAACTCCTATCACTGCCACAGTCATGCTCCAGGTTAGAAAGGCTCCTTAAAACCAGTTGTAGTTCCCAGAAGTGAGCAGCCACCCAGCACAGCCACAGCGTGCTCTTCCGCAGCCTCCAGCAGCCACCTGCACAGCTCCCAGAAGGGTGCAGACAAAAGGTGAGCCCATGGATCCTTACTGGGATGTTCACCCAGCAGCCCAAGGACATCTACTTACATGTCCTCTCCTCTGCTCCTCCGTCTGAAGTACTCAGTGACCCACAAAGAAAAGGGAATGAGGTGGGGGGAGGAAGAGAGGGCTTCTTCACCTCCCAAGTACCCAGGTCCTCAAATCCACATGCATGGTCCCACACCTTTTGGGTATGGTGGGATGATCGCCCCGTACCTTTTCCACATTGAACAGTCTGCAGTGCCAATGGATTGATGTCCCCTTCATAATTCCTAAAACTCTGCAGCACTCCCAAAATGTTTTACTGGAGAAAGTTGAAAGAAATATAGAATTAATAGAAATAGTATTTCTAATAATATTTAACATAATTAAATAATACAAGCAATCATTCCTATTCATATTGAATACAACCCAAACCTTTTAATTCACCTGAAGTTACTAAAATTCCTCTTTGTCCCAGAGCTCATAATTTTTCTGCCTCGAAGCCCAGTTTGGCTTTGGTGTGTTACAGCCTCTGTAAAGCTGGACTGGGAGGGAATAAAAGATGAAGTCATCTTCCAATCAGCCATGCATCATAATTACTTTTAGCACTGCCATCTTCTGTAATTAATACAAACTGCAAATGAAGTTGTGCACAATTCCTGCTGTGAGAGAGGAGAGCAACACTGATGTAATGCCTCCTGGAAGGATTACATTATGAGGAACCCATGTGGAAAGATGTCATAAATAATTTATTTTTCAAGAATAAAATGCTGTAAGATTCAGAGTAAAAATTTGTGTAGCTTTGGCTATTAACTATCTTCATACTCTCCTGCACTCTTATATAACTGCCCTTTGAAATGCTTTTTTACATGTTTTGAGATCATCTCTGTAAATGCAGAGTTTCTTTGGCTTGAGACATATAGAGCAGGGGGGTTAGAGGTGCAGGGTGTGCCATTGCCATTGTTCTGCTTCCTGAGGAAAAGGAAAGAGCAGTACCCTTAGGCACTTTTTCTCTAACAATATCAAGCTGTCTGTTGTGATTCACTGAGGAATAATTGCTCTGGGACGTTTCAAAACTAGTTTTTAAGTGAAGGATGCAAAATTACTTCTTACTGGAGATGCAATGAATCTAGCTGACACTTTAATATGTTTATTAAAAGGCATGTGAGGCAGGTGAAGCAGTAATAAAAATCCATGCAGAGAAAGATCATGCATATCTGTGGGATGCTATCCAGTTAAAAGCATCTCTGAAAAATAAGTGAAGATTCATTGGTTTCTCCAAAGTTTTATTCCTGATTTATTACTGAGACATTTTTGAAAATTACTATCTTTGATAAAGTGACACAAGCTGAAGGGAAATATATACAAACCAATTTTATTTCTAACTTTCATCTCCATATGTCTGGAAAAGTGCTTGAAGAAACATTTTGATCTCTCTGCCTTTCAGCGAAGTGTAATCTGTTTTAGGTTTGAGGAGCTTTGACCTAGTGCTGGTGCCTTCTCTACACCCTTTTCCTCAAGCAAATGAATTACTTTCCCCTGTGGCTAGAAAACAGTAAAAAGAGCAGAGGTGCAATTTATTTTTATAAGGCATCGTGCATACAAAACCTTAGGAAGCACAATAATTGCAGCAAGGGAAAACGTTGTAAAATGTAGCAGTATAAAATCAGAGGAGATATGGGGCCATAAACTAGGGAATGTTTTGGTAGGAGTAAGGCACAGCATGGGGCACAGCCTGCAAGGCTGTAAGCAAAATAAACTGGAGCACTTTGGAGCTGTAATTTTCAAAGAGATGATGTGTTAATAAGGGAGGTGTAGAACAGCCTGCAAAACGATCACGTTTGTAGCTGGTGTGACAGCAGCAGTGAACCCTGTAATGGGAAAGAAGGTCCAAGGTTACAGCTCAGGCTGGTCTGAGGTCTAAGGAGAGCCACAGCATGGAGGTCAGTGGGACTAACTGTACCAATGCGCACAGATACCACCCGTTGGCCCCACTAAGGGACTTTGGGATGATTAAGGTGTTTTTGTAGCTGATAGCAAGCCAAGAGTGGTCCTTCAAGAGAGGAATATAGACCTGAAACTATACTGATAGGGCTTGCAATAGTCCAGGTGGAAGGTGAAAGCATGTGCAGATGCGCAACTGGGAACTGGCAGAAGTGGTTTATTGGGAGGCAGATTAATGGGGAATTGTGCAAAATGCAGCAATTAGGAGGGTAAAGACCAGTTTCCAGGTGAGGATGACTCCAGAATGGTAGGCTTTTCTTAAGATGTGGGAAGAGATGATCCGGAAAGGTGATGACAAGTGTGTGACTGTGGGGATTTCTCTTGCCAAATGTTTTGTTCCTTACTGGGTGCTGAACTCAGGGAAATTAACCTGTCCCAGCTCGCAGTGAGTTTAGTGTGGGAGAGGAAAAAGACTTATCTGAAGAAGATTTCAAATTGGCTAGTGTCGGCAAGTGGTAATGAGAAGTGGAGGTGATAATAGATACTATGATAAGCAATCTGTCCAGGTGAAAGGAGATGAGAAAAAGACATTAAGACACAGACTAAATTTTCTGATCTGCTGCAGCCATTTTGTACCATGCTAATGCAAATGAAATGGAGAATTAAACCTCCACTGTATGAAGCAGTCACTTTCAGAGAAGACCAAAATTTCCTGAGGGACAAAAGCATATCTGAGTATGGCACTAGAGTTGTCAGTATGGAATTCAGAGTAAGAGGAAATCAACCATATTCCTGTATAAATGATGAAAAACGGTGCACTTCTATCTGGAGCATTACATAGTGCCCGGAAGGCCCATTAGCTGGTGGAAATGCCCTTTGAGTAGCCTGAGAAAAGTCTCACAGTGAAGTTCTCATACCCAGAATAGCATGTGTCAGGGTGCGCTGCTACATCAGGAAGCTGGAAGGACGTAAGAAGACTTCCCCTGTCGTCCTGCAGGTGCAGGATAATTTAGTTAGGATGCGGTGGTAACTTGAACTCACTAGCATGGTGGCTTGTTTGGAAAGTGTGTTTTCACAGATCACCTCTTGGTGCTCTTCTGTGTTTGAAAGCAGTTGATAACAGGTAAAGGCAGGTGAACTGGTCCCTCATCCCCTGATACAGCAGAGACAGGGCACACAGGCAAACTGCAGTGTGATCCACTAAGTGTCAACATGCTTCTGCAGATAAAGTTCACGTTGCAGCTGCAATCCCTCTATCAGCCAATAGCACCTGCTCCCACAGCAGAAGACCTCCCAGTGCCAGAAATCTTTGGTAGCATTCATTGAGCTTAACCGCCCAGTTAAGCTTTTTCATCCTTTGTTAGCTGAAGCATTTTGCTCACCTTTGGCAATTCTATTCCATCTTTTGTTTTGGACAAGACTGCAAGCAGCCAAACCAGAAACCTATTCCAACATTGAAACAAGTGACTATAACCTATATTCGAGCTGCAGCTGGCAGGCTTATGTACTACACACTGCAGCTATAACTGCAGCAAGGAGCTCCCTCTGAGCTGCCAATACTTTATGAAGTTGGTACCCACTACAAAATGGGGAGATCTGGTGTTGCGTTCTGCTTCTGTGAACCCTGATTTTTATTCTGCATGTACATGGCGCTTTGTACACAATGTGCTCATTTTCTAGAGAGTCAGGTGTCACAGCAATTTCAAAATCAGATTTTCTTCTGAATTAAGGAGATCTATGCGCTCTACCTTATGTGAGTGAAAGCTGGCGGGAATTCAATGATACAGTCGCTCATCCCTGGGGATTCCCTGTAAATGCTTGTCTTGGTGAGCTGGGCTGCTACAGCCATTATCCAGGGAAGCAGCACTCCGGATGGATCACCTCTGCAGACGTCAGCGGTACAATTGGATTAGGTAAGCTGTCTGCACACCTGCTCATTTCACTAACAGGCTCCTGGCATTAAATGATCCAGACGTGTCCTAAAATGTTTTTCCTCACCATTAGACTCAGGTGCCAACTTGTGTTTCCAGCTGGAGAGGGCAGTGTGACCTGCAGCCCCCAGCGCAGAAGTCAGCGGAGGAGCAGAGAACAGGGAGGATGTGGGGACAGGCAGCCAGGGCTATGTCATCTGGCACAATCCCTGACATTCAAAAGAAACATTTATAGACTCTAGGTCAAGAATGGCATCCAAAATATTTAACATCCCTTTTCACAAAGTGGATGAACAACCTTCCTGTAAACAATTAACTGAAGGATGTTTTACTGATGACAAACAGGCCAATACTTCTTCTTGTTCTTCTCTTCTGTAGCTTTCCCCTTTCTCCATAGAGTTTCTAAAAATGCTTAGGTTACAGAAAATCTACAGCTCCCCTTTAATAGGAACTACTTCTCTAACACAGATGGTACCCCTGTTTTCTGGATTGCTTTTTTTCCCCCAAAACACTTCTGCCCCCCCGCTTCCCTTTTTTGTGCCAGACTTTCTGCAAACGTTATTGCTCGCTCTCTCTCTCTGGGGCATATCTTTCTTCCTCCAGAAGGAAGATATATCAGGGTCTCATCTTTTGTTCCACCAAACACTCTTTTTACCCACTTTTACTACTCTCTTTTTCTCTTCCTGACCTCCATTTCTCTGTTAGTTCTTCCTTCAACACCTGACTTCAACTCTTTTCCAAACTAGCAGATGGGACTCCTGTTTTTAATTCCCTAGTGTCTTATTTCTTCTCCTTCAGTGTCTTTACTTTGTTCCCATCTCCCCTCATTATCCAGTAAGAGGAGGTCTGGAAACATGGGGAAGACCATTATGTCCTTTTTAAAATGCAAAATACTGTCCGTATATTCATTTGAAGAGAGCCACCGCAGTGTATGAGATAATCATGGTGCTGGGAGCAAAGAGATACTAAAAAAGTCATTAACTACCTTGATAATTCTCTAATATTATTAAAAAAAATGGATGTTAAAAGTTGGAACACAATGTGCAGATTTACTCTGAGTATACACGGACTAATCCACTTACATCCAGAAAAAGTGTATCTATCTGGCAGTTCTAGAAAGACACGGATGGACATTAACTGTGTTCAGTAGGAATTTTTGGATCAAACAGGCAGACAGCAGAGGTGTTGGTATCTTCTCAGAACTACCTCCCTGACCAGTAAGAAGCCCATACAGATCTGGGAGAGGACTTCCTCCAGAATGACATTAGCAGAGTGATCGAGCCAGAACGGGGAGTGGTCACAACCAAAAGATGTTTGCACACGGGCAAAAGTATGCAGAAAGTTAGTGGAAAAGGGCGAAGGTGGAATCTGCAAGGAAGTGCACGTGATGCTTGAACTGGGATGAGGTTTCAGGAATGGTGGGGAGGAGATGGAAGATGAGTCTACAGTTTATCACATGTCCTACTGAAATTATCACATATGTTTATGGTATTTGTTCTGGACCATAAATATGAAATCAGTCAGACTGGGCTGCCACTAACACTATGGTAAATACATACAGTTTTGAAACCAAATATAAAATTAGAAGAAATTTTACACTGGAAGGAATGCTAATGGCCATATGAGACAGCAAGTTTTGTCTTCAATAGGGTTACTTGATGGTTTCATGCCTGTGAGTTGGAGAAACAGCCCAGGTAATGCAGCTGATGTTCTGGGTGAGACTGAGAGTCTTCCACCATTGGACACCTGAAGTCTGGACTCAGCCAACTTGGAAGTAAATTCAGATGCTCTGAAACCAAGTGCCTGCTAGAGCTCCCCCGTGGGATGTCATCACATCACAGATACAGAAAGTAGATATCACCATTTGTGATGCTGTATTGGGAATGTGATGGTGCTAGAAGAGGACTGTCTTATATTTCTTTTTTTATAAGCTGGGCCCAAATCAGTGTGACTGCCACTGTTGGTCCTGCCAAGCTCTCTGTGGCCAAGGTTATGTCTCAGAGCCTAGGCTCAAAGTAATGCTGCTTGTTCAGGCAGATCTGAAGTCACCTGCCCCACTCGGGAAACAGGGAGGGCTCAGCCATCCCATGCACACAAGGGCTCTGCTGGTTTTGGTTGCATGCAAGCACTTGCAGCAAAGCAACTTGCACCCACCTCACCGGCCCCGGTGCTGGGGCATTTGAGTGCTTACAGTTTCAAAAACACAAACAGCTAATGACAGTCTTTCTGTTTCCTGCTTTTAAGTCTGTAGGTGAAACAGCTTGACACATTTGCAAAGACTTTGAGGGAAAGCCAAGGCAGACTAAATACCTGTTACCAGTGGTCTTAAAGGGAAAAAAAATTGTTATTTTTACCAATTTGAATGTTTCTTGCTTCTCCTAAGAAGTACTGTATCATTGACGTCAATGGTAGTCTTTTTTTTCAAACTTTCACCATGTCCCTGTCAAGAACCTTCTAAAAATGCCTGACTTTTGATCTTACCCGTGGGAAGTAACAGGATTAGAACCAGCTCTTTTACTGTCTCCCTACAGCTAATTGAGTGAAAAATTACTTCAGCATAAGCAAAACTGATCAACTATTCAAGTACTACACTTCAAGATCAAACATGCATATAGGTTATCGTGAGAGAGCGCTCTGAGGTTTATATGAATATGCCCCATAGTGGATGTCAAAATATTTTATAAACCAAACTTAAGTAGTGCATCCGCAGCTGCATTGCCCCCAAACGCCCTCATCTTCTGATTCAGCCTCTCATGATTCTCTCCAGCCTCCTAGCTGCATTAAGCAGAGCATCACCAGTAGGTTGAGGAGGTGATCCTTCTCTGCTCAGTGCTGGTGAGACACAGCTGGAGTGCTGGGTCCAATTCTGGCCTCCCCAGTACAAGAGTGACATGGACATAGAGGAGACAGTCCAGTGAAGGGCCACAAAGATGGTGAAGGAACTGGAGCATCTCTCCTATGAGGAAAGGCTGAGAGAGCTGGGACTGTTCAGCCTCAAGAAGGTTAAGGAGGATTTCATCACTGTGTATAAATACTGATGGGAAGAGCAAAGAAGATGGAGCCAGCGTCTTCTCAGTGGTGCCCAGTGACAGGACAAGAGGCAATGGGCACAGGAAATTACATAACAATATTGGAAAAAACCCCAACATTTCATACTGTGAAGGTGACCAAGCACTTGCACACATTGCCCAGAGAAGTTGTGGGGTCTCCCTCCTTGGAGATACTCAAAACCTGACTGGACACAGCCCTGAGCAACCTGTTCTAGGCTATCCTGCTTTGAACAGGAGCTTGAAGTAGATGACCTTCAGAGGTCCTTGCCAACCTCAACTATTCGGTGATTTGGTGACTCTAAGATTCTGCAGCTCACAGATTTTTTTGCATTTTTCATAGCCTTAGTTAGAAAAAGAAAAGTATTAAGTAAATAGCAGCAAAATACTGCAAATGCTTGGTGAAGGACAAAACTGTGGTGTTTTTAGAGACATAGAGCCGTGAGCTCTACACATACAACCAACACAGTAAACTTCTTGGTAGATATGTGCTGGACATCTTCACAGAGGGTGGAAGCCATTAAAACAGCATTAAGTGGCACAGCTGGACATTTATTCATGTTTTAGAGTAGTGTTTCTCAGCCTATTAAATGAAAGACCATCAAAACTGAAAAGAACCCACAGACCATTCTGTACAGTGTTGCCATAATTGTATTAATTTACAATCAGTTAAAAGCTCGTTGCATTTTGAATGCCAAACCATTGCTTTTCTTCTACACCATTCTGTTTGCTTCCTTGCTTATACACCAATTTTGTTGTAGGGGGATGGTTTTGTAAGTCCACCTTGTGTTTTTACAAACAGATAAAGAAAAGTACACTATGCTGCAAAGAAAGTTGATTTTGGGCTGATGGTTTCAATGACTCCTGCAGTCAGGGAGGGACATCTGCCTACTGCATGGGAGCTCAGCACATCCTGAGCTCTACTTCAGAGTGACAAATGAGAGAGTCAAGACTCAGATTTTCACTCATGATCTGAAGTCACTAGTCAAAACTCCAAATTCAAGAAATAGGCCTTGAAAGCTATGAGATTTTTAAAAGAAGATTGTTTTTTTGTTTTTTTTAATTATTATTTTGCCACACATACTCTATGTATGTAACCAGCTTCTCCCACTCTCCTGAAATTATTCAGAAAGGTAATCTGACCTTTTGCTGCTGCAGAAATTCCTGTCATTACACACACTTGCCACATCTTTCACTTTGATGTCAAATTCCTGTTTTCACCAGAAATCTGCCAGTTTACTGGCAGCCTACCAGTATTCAGGCACCTGGCATTCCAGGCAACAAACCACCTGGAAATCCTGGGTTAGTCAGCACTGCATATGGAAGCCGTCCTCAAGCTATCCTCAAGCCATCCTCAAGCCATCCTCCTGGCTATGAGCGCTGAACACCTTCCTTAACATCTCTCATTGCCAGCTCCTCTCACAGAAAGCAAGTATTTGAGGCACAAATGGGAATTCTCGCAAGATCCACAGTCAATGCTTGTCAGAGGGTCAGTAATTATTGTTTTACAGCTAAACTGGCTCCAGCTCCCACTAAAATCCATGGCATGCAAAAGGAATTGCAAGAATTGTTTTGTTGTTCTTAAAATGTAATAAATAAGTCCTTGGCTGTTATTCTTCTGGAGTTGTGCACTATCCACACCATTCAACAAGTTCTGCATAGCAATTTAATATGTGCATAGTATATTTCTATATGTGCATAATACATTTTTATTTCTTCCTGTATATGTGAAGAATCAAAAAACAAAGTAGCACTTAAGACATCTTTATATTAGCCCCTACCAACCAATTCCATATGTCTTATAATTTATGTTTTATTTTGTGCAACAGACTGTGCCATCTAGTTGCCTCCGTTTTTTGCGGGCCATTGATACCACAGGTACTGTCACTGCTGTGATGAATGTGAGCTATCTGTAGGCAAAGTGCGAGCATTGATTTGTGTGCAGATGAATAAGCTGTGTGGGGGGCGGTTGTTGACAGTGTGTCTGTACACAGTGGAGAGACCTTCCTGTGACAGCTCTCTATGTGCATGGCATATACAGTAGTGCAGATCCCACCCAGAGAAAACTGCTAGGCAGACCTGGTTGCAGCCTTCCACCCCATGGTTAGTGGGGCAGTACTTCTTCCTCTTTTTCGCTCTTTGCCTCTTCAATGACCCACATTTGAGGTGAAACCAGCTAACCAATTACATCAAGGTCCCATATCCCCAACATACAAAAACCTAAATACAGGGTCAAGTCTATATGCACACACAAAACCCAAGCTCTCCTACCCTTTCTGGACACACTCCTACTCAGGCTTCCCATCTCTCCTATGTAGAGATGTAGGTTTTGATGTAGGTTTTGCTCGCCAAGCTCTTCCACATGAGCTTCAGGCTGACCTAGCCAATCCCTAATTAATCTCTGGCAGCCAAAGATGCACCTGTGCCCTGCAAGGACAACCTCTCCACAGTGAGGCTCTTGTTGAGATGCGTTTGCATTGTTGGCGTTTGCTAAGGACCATCAGAGCTAGTGCACTCCAACATCCCATAGTAAGTCCTTTTAGCAACTATCCCCCTTGGTTTGCATGGCACTGCAGAGCGACGTTCTTCTGTTGAAAGCCTTAGTGGGTTCTGCAACAGGGGCAAATGCTTAATCGTTCGACTGTGATGGGTTTAGGAGAGGCTAATTCCCACGGGCTGGGCTGTCTGGTTTCCTCTGATCACTGTCTGGCCTTCGTGTGTATTTGGGTTAGTGGTTAACCACATATCCCCACAGTGTTATCTAGACTCATCATCTAACAAAAGTCCAAGCTTCCTGACCATCCTTAAAACACTAAACTGTGAGTTCCCATTCTAGCCCAGGGCTGAAGAAAGCCAGCTGGCTTCGCTAGCAGAAATATTTTTATGTGAGGAAGGAAATGGCCTAAGCTCAGTTCTTGACCCTCTAGGTAGCATGTATGTTACCAATATTTGAAGCTGTTTTCCCCTCCATGCTTCAAAGATCTCTTAGCAGGTCTTACGCTCTTGCATCTTTCTCTATTCCCTAATGCCAAGCTGCTACACTCTAAGACAAGCTCACATTTCTGAGAAACCTTTTAGCACTGTAATCAATGTTGCATGTTCAAGATATCCCTGGAGCTGTTAAGACCAGATTTTTGGTCAATATTAAGAAGTTTGAAAAATTGTATAATTATGGACTTAGCTAAGAAGAGAGATTACCATACCCAGGCATAACAGCAAGGCAATGCATCAACACAGCAAGAAAGGTCTGTGCTGGCCAGCCCAGAACATGGCACTGGTTAGCCTTGAGTTCCTGCTGGTAGGCAGAACATCTCAAGACCAGCTCAACATAGTTAACCCCATCAGAGGCCTCCAAGAGCATCAGAAAACCCTGCCTATCCATAACGCTGTCTACATAAACAAGCATAGTGGGTTGGAAATTGAAACTGTCAGCTGCTTATGGAGAGACTCTCTCAAAAGATCTTTTCACCACTACCTTTGATGGTGTTGCCTTCAGAAAGACCCCAGAAAACATTTCCTGGAAACCTGAAGAAGTGTATTTGAATTTTACTGATCCAGGAAACCACATTTATTTCCTGGAATGCTGTTGCATGTAATGGCCAGAATTTGCTGTTGTCACTGACTTTTCCTTGTTGTTCTTTGCTTTAGGGATATTCAGCTTTATTCATGTAGTTGTCCAGACTGTAGGCATCCTCATCTCAGCAAATGACCCTGCAGTCCCTTTACAATAGAGACCTAGTTGATAAAGTCAGTATCATGATTCATTTCATCCTAAAGCAGAAGCTTACTTCTTATCAGATTAATTATCCCCCTACATTAATTAATTGCCACTGCCTACACTGACTAGACCGCCATTGGCTTTAGCAGGACAATAGACAATTGGCCGTATGTGGACACATATGAATCCCATTGAGATTTCCCTATTTTCATCATAGGCTTTTACTGGCCACACTGTCAAAGCTGACAGGAGACAACCTCTATTTCACCTGCTTGCAATGCACACTGTCTGTCTTTCCTTGACTTTCAGACCATCTTCCCTCCACAGCAGTTTGGCCTTCTGCCCGCAGGACTGGGCTGTCTTGGACTTGGTGAAGGTAGACCTCCTTGTCTTGTCCATTGTGGTAGGACAAGACAAGGTCCCCTGCAGTTTTTGAACAATATCCTCCTTCTGCTGTTTTTCTAAGCTCCAGCTGACCTTCGTGCTTCCTTTTCATTTTTCATCCTCCAGCCTTGAGCCTACTGCAACTCCTGAAGTAATTTCTAACCCAATTGCATCTCCTTAGTGTGCACAGGTGTCAATGCCCATATGCATATCTGTTTTCCTTAATGCAAATTCCATCTGTGTTTTATTGCATATATTTTGCCATGTTGATGTTAAGCATGAGGTTTGACAGTCCAGCTTCAGTGGGGCCATAACTGCAGCTGAGAAACACACATGCGGTGCAGCAGCCATTTCTCACTGTATACCTTGTGCTGCTCCTCTCCTGAGGCTAAGGGGACCATGAGGGAGATTTCAGCCCATACCACTGGTTCCCAGTCAATGATCTGTGGGCAGCAAGGCAATCCAAAGCCATCTGTAGCTCCCCTGGAGTCATGTCTCATTTGCTGCGTTTACAACCAAGAATTCTGTAAGGATTCGGGCTATCTGGATTTTTGAGGGTTAACACAGCAGCCCATGTTACACTGTTTGGGTACTATTACTTTACATGTATGGTGTTGGCAAATGTAAACCCATATATTCGGCTATAATGTAGAACAATAAGGAATTGGGCAGAGAGATATTTTTCTCTCCTGGTCCTTTCATACCCATTTCTACTAACCCATCTTCCTCTGCTTTCCAGCAGTCATTCTTTGTCTTCTGACCATATTTGATCACTCTTTTTTCAATGCAGTTTCCCGTTTGATTTCCTTTTACAGAAACATGTGTACCCTGACATCATAGATAACTACCGCAATCCCAGCTGTCTGAGCACTGATTTTTCTGTCTCTGAACTTGTGAACCATATTAAAAATTCAGGATTTATTGCAGTTGTTTCAAGAATTCCTGACAGACAGATGAGCATGATTTCAGAGGAAATAACTCCTCTGTAGTCAGCCTGTCCTGTATTCCCCTTGGCACTCTCTGGGCTTGAGAATATTAAAAGTGAAAGAAAAATGGCTCACAGTTAAAGCGGATTAATGAGACTGCATGTCTTTTTGGCATGCATGGAAACCACGTGCAATTGAATACCAGTACCTTCTCAGTAGCAATAAGCAAATCTATTTTGAGTTTATTCCTCTTGGAGGAACTATGTGAATTCCTTCCATCACATCACAGAGAGCCTCCTAAACCCATAAACGTCTTTCACTACTTATGACCTGCTTTGATGGTACTGGTAGACAGCTTTGCTATTACTTTGGATTGCCTCTGAAGAGTGTGGCAGAGGGTCATATGCCCATATGAAAGGGTGAACTCTGTGTGTGACTTGTATTGGGTTGCAGACAGCTCCTCAGCCAGGAAAGGTGACAGGCACTTCACTAAATGACTGTCACTTAGGTGTCCTTCAGCAGGTAAGGGAGGACCGTTCTCTCTCCCCTATTGGCCTGCTCCTATGGGACACCATTTCCCCCTGGTCTCATAAAGAGGATCAAGAGCGCATCTCAGGGTGGAAGCAGCAGCATCCCATTCCCAAGCTTGTGTTCCCCTCTTGGCAGGTGATCAGTGGGAAGGTAGGAGAGCTCAAGTCCAACCAGAGCACTGAAAAAGCTCACCTAAGTGCCCGGGAGATGTGGTCAGGAGATCTCGGATACTGACTTCAGGTCTTGGGCTGGTTCTTTGATAGAAGCACCTGCAAGAGCTTTGAGCACGTGAGTACCTTATCTACAGCCAGCCGATAACAGACCAAATGTGCCAGCCGCATGTGTTTGTACTGCCTCACAATAATTTGCTGCGATTAAGGCTTTTCTCAGGGAATAAACACACATTTTCAGGGCAATTCCAAATGAATAGTTCTGTGCATGCTCTCTCCCGGTGGTGACTGAGGAATGAGGAGCTCTTTTCCTCAAGTATTTTCTACTGATGAGCCTAAATTAGTCCTCTCCAAGCGCTCTGCTGCTGTCACAGGACTGACAGAGCTAGCTCCAAGACTGGATCAAGCATGATTTGATTGAGTTGAGGGGAGAGGGAAGGAGGAGCTGAACTGCACAGCTACACTGCACTGCGTGATACCTTACCTGACTGTGGTCTATTAATGGGTGTCCCATCAATTGTCCTCTATTCCCACTAGTTCAGTTAATGTGAGTTAATGTGAACATTTCTGTGCTGTATAATCACATCAGTGACTGCAGCGGAGGCATTCCCTAGGTCTGATTGTGCCAATGAGATGATATTCAAACACAAGGTTAGGTGGGATCTCTGGGGTACTTGGTACAGGAATTGCCAAGGGAATGCTCTTCAGTTTTGTCAACAAAAAAATTGGAGTTTACTGAAATGAATTTCTTTCATCAAATTTGAAACTGTCATAAATAACCATTTTGATCAGAAAAAATATCATCAAAGCTGTGTCTAATTTCTACGTGTGGTTTGTATCAAGTGCTTGAAAAATGATTGCTTTTCAGTTGGAAATTAATTTGAGGCATGTGATAGATTTAAAATGTTGATTAGCGCAAAGGTAGCAGGTGCCTCTGTGCCCTTGCTGTACACTGTTCTGTTAACAGCAATGGTTCAGTCTTTCTGCTGTTTCTACAGACTGAATTAATGCTGCATTACCCCACAGAGGCAGGATTTTCTGAAGAAGGGCCTGTGGACAGAAGAAGCCACCTTGTGTTGCTCATGGTGGGGGTGGACACAGGCGCTTGTGGGAGATGGGAGTATGGACAGTGCTGGGCAGATCCAGGGCTCCGGTTTTTCATGCAAAGAGAAGACGATATTTTAACCTCTCCTTCACTGTGCCTTGTCCCACTCCATGTTCACTATCATAACTACTGACAGGTAAATGGAGGCAAACAGCGGTGAGTTTGATTCTTCACTTTTTTGGCTCTATTGGCATCATTCAGTACTATCAGTTAAATGTGTTTTGTTTGATGATTACAGCTGCAGGTGCCTTACCAGTTTCTGTTTAGATTTACTTTTAATCATAATGGGTATCTTGTCTGACAGAGGTTCCAGTGTCTGTGCATGGCACGTTTGAGCTTTCTGTGTTAAAGAAGAACAAAGACAGAGAAGAACAAACAGTGGGGAGGCAAACCCAGGACAGGGCAAGGGAGACACCAGCAACTGTATTAAGCCAAGCTGTAAGGAGATGTAAGAGAAGAAAGTCAATCCTTGGACACAGCAATCACTGTTGAATTGAATAAGGCTCATGTAGGAGACATTTGCTGAATGTGACTTCCATCCTGGTATTCACGTTATCTTGCACTTTTAAATCCATCTCCCAGAGTTAAGCTTTCGTATTGTTGTCAGACTGATCAACAGATATGTGTGCATTGTATTACCAGGCCATCTTTGTGCTGTCTGTGAAATATCAGCAGGCTGTGTCCCTTCCTAAGAGGGGTAGATTTTGAATTGGTTTGACTTCTCAGGGCTGGATTATTGCAATTCTTTGTTTGCAGGAGTTACCAACCGTGTTATCTCCCAAATGCAGATGATACAGGATGCAGCAGCTCACAGTCTTTTGGGCACTCAGTTGTTTCAACCTAATGTTTGCATTTTAAAAACTCTGTGCTGGCTTCTGATGAAATTTCATGGCAAGTTCAAAGTCCTGCTACTAGTATAGAATATGTTGGATGTTACACCGGTTCCCTTTGCTGTCTGGTAGCATGTTCCTCACTGCTCAGCAAGACCATAATTATTATTCTAAGTGTATGCGCAAGGAGAGGGTGTCTGCTCCCTGAAGGGTGTCTGGTCAAGGAACTTCCCAATGCAAAAGGGGATGATAAGAAAAGGGGGAAGCCACAAGCAAGAGGGCACAGAGACTCAAACCTAACCAACAACCAATACAGGAGGCCGTGATGGGAGTCAGTCACACTGATTGATAAGGATATGTGGACATAATAATGTTTATTTTGGTAAGATTATCTGATCCAGGATCTTGTCAAATGGGATGATAAGTAAAAGGGGAAGCCATAAACCAAACAGACAGAGACTCAAACCTGGCAGACAGATGCAATGTAGAAAAAGGCAAGAAATCAACCTTGATGTGAGCAGCCAGCAAGGCAGCCTGGATACAAGGGGAAAATTACTAAACCGAAGAAATTGTCTGCTGAAAAAATACTGACAGGCAAAGTCCTGCCAGCCTGGAGCCATGAGCCTGGGAACCAGAAACAGCCTTGAAAAATGCCACTGGCCTCTTGGAACTGCAGCCAGGGTACCTACAAACTGGAGACCTCAGAAGGGGCAGGCAAAATCCCTCCTCCCATCTGTGCAATGTACTTATGCTCCCTGCATGTCGCATCCATTTCTTGTGTTTGGTGCTGACCTGACATCTAAAATTGCAACAGCTGAAGTACTATGGGGGTCCTCATCCATTGCTATCCCAAAATACCTCAGGATGTCTCAGCTTGCTCTAACTTTCTTTCTTTCTTCTGCTTGTTTTTGTTTTGTTATTCTTTTGCCACTTTAATGATACAAAAGTTATCAAAAGGTAACTCTGAAAGACACATTTAGAAGGTAAAGGTCAAAATTACTCCTGTCTTCCCCATCTCTATCAGCAAGTAATTCCGCTTCTACAGTGTGCTGCCTGGTTTTGCCATAGCTCCTTCATTTGTGCCCCTGGTACCCAATGTTTACGAGCAATGACACAGGCCTGTGACATTTAGCTGCTGAAATCAGCCCAAATTGAATGCATTCAGCCACATGCAGTGGAGACTGAGACCCTATGGGAAGCTCAGAATGATGCACTCAGAGCAGTCGGTCAGACTTTGCCATGCGTGAAATAACCTTTTATCAAACAGACCTCTATCTCCCTCCCCAAACCCTACCAAAATACCTGCAAATATTGAAGCAAATGGCAGGTGACCTCTGCACCCCGGGGAAACAATCCTCCCTTGCCTTCAGTACCACATAACTGATGAAATGGAAGCTAAGCCTTTTCTTTCTAAATTGCATCATTTTTTTCTGAATTACTTCCTTCTCTTTGTGGGGGGAAGCATCAAAGTCATTTTGCATATTTGCAAATATTTCTAAGTAACATGGGGCTAATGCTCCTCAAAATGTTGAGGCCTGAAAGCTTGAACTGTTGTTACTGGAGAAACAGCAAGAAAGCTGAGGATACACTAGGACTGTGTCTTAACACATGGGCATAGTGTCTTGCTAGTGAAAAACTATTTAATACTCAGAAAGATGTTCCACTTTTGAGTTACTTGGTTCTTCAGATTACTATAGAAACACAACTAATCTTTTCAGAGGCCTCGTCTGAAAGTGGAAAGAGAAGGGGAAAGACATTGATGTATAGGAAGAACTGAATGCAGTATATTGCCTTAAAAACTGGTCTATAGGTTTATTAAATTTCAAAGTTATCTTAAGATGATGCTTAATGCCTAGCAAATGACTATCTCCCACTCCTAAAGAGATAGTTACTGACTTTTTCGCTGCAGTTGTATGAAATAGATTGATAATGGAGGATTATTTATTATATTTAAAAGTTACTTGGCTCTATGTCCTAGCCAGAACAGAAAGCAGTATTCTATGTTTGAATGTGTATTGCTTGTACAAGAGATAATAAGATTAGAAGCAAAAAGGTGCAAAAGTATGTCAATAGCCTGAGACAGAAGAGTAGCTTATACACTTGCATGCACTAAAACCAAAACAAACCAGTGGTGGCACTGCTTTTTTTTTTTTTTTTTTTTTAACTGCCTGCTAAAACCTAGAAATTTGGGGTTGGATTCTTAAACCCAATGGAAATTAAAATCCAGCCCCGTGCTGTAGAGGCAGCACTGCTGAGCGGGGCAGGCACTCTTCCCCTCATCTCTCACAAAACCGTTCAGCCTCTCCAGTCCAGTTGTCAATCTCAGTCTGTTCTTTCCAGAATCCCTCTCATAATTTGTGTTACCAGAGAACTGAACTTATTTCCCTGTGAATTATAGACCATGGACCAGGGCTGGATGCCTTTCTGGAAGACAGG
The DNA here is from genome assembly GCF_964188355.1 of Buteo buteo. NCBI lineage: Eukaryota > Metazoa > Chordata > Aves > Accipitriformes > Accipitridae > Buteo > Buteo buteo. Next base: position 14,362,562 of record NC_134174.1, on the reverse strand, counting down.
TTTTTGCAAAACACAGCTAAATCCAATGCCAATAAACTTCCATGGGTCAATTCTAGAGGAAGCGAGACTAGACCATTCAGCTGTCTCCTCTCCATACTCTGGATTTTCTCCCTCTTTCCCCTTGCATCCTCAACTATTTTAAATTCATTTGGGTTATTTAATAAAAAATAATCTTTCTCTAAGTAGCTTGACCCATTTGCCAGATATCCTCTTTCTGTTCTCTGCTGTTGCTTTACTGTCTCTTGCTTTCTTCCCTGCAGATGTAAGGAGGAATTAAAAAGACAGACTTTGAATTGTTTTCATTTGACTTTTAGTTGCATATTTATGCTTTTGCTAGTTACAATGAGTTAGCTCATAAATTAGCATTCCCCTTTATATTTAGGGGAATTGCACTGTACTGTGTGATCATGTATGCCTTGGAGATCATTCGCCAAATAAACTTAGATGACCTAATTATAAACACACACTGTTACCCAATCCAGCCACCACTATAACCAAAAGAGGAAGTATTTCTTACTTTATGGACGTGTATTCCATAACCTCTGAATATAAGGGCTGGAGACAATCCAGAATTGTTGCCCTCGGAGCAGTAACAGTCCTTGGTCAGATACAGAAATCAGAACCAAGAGCAGAGAGCAATGGGAAGCTGGGGTGCCCTCAAACTAAACTTGCATCTATTTCTTAGGTCTTGCCAAAACTAGAATTCACACAATGTTATCCATACTGACTTAGGTACAGCAATACCATCCTCTTCATGCGAAGACAGTTTTCAATATCATCGGGGAAATAGCGATTCTGGCAGAATAGGCACCCACACATCCAGAATATGCATTGATAGTAGGTTTCTAGTGATAAAACTGCATCAGTTTAAAAGAAAATCACACTGGTCCAGTTCTAAGTCTTTCTGATGTAATTGCTTCGGGAACTGAAAGTAATGGAAGACAAACTATACTCTAAATATTTTCTGACAGGGAAGGTTTCTAATCATTCAGGTGAAGAGACAGGCATCACCATCTCAGATTATGCAGTTTCTGAGTAATCACAACAACCCACCAGGGAAGAGAAGTCATTTCCCTGAGAAAGGCACCTGAACATCTTTTCATCATTTAGCATGTACCGCTACATTTCCAGATTTATCTGCTGAAGAATGCTAATGAACTTCCTGGCTTCCTGGCCTACTTGTACCCTACAACTCTGACAACAGTGTTTTTTTAATATTAAGTAATGTGACATATTAATTAATAATTTCCACAGGATCACCCCAAAGAAGATCACAGTTTAACTGCAAGAGCTGTTATAATAAGATGCTGGATGCAAAAATTCCTGCTCCAATCTCCCTAAAACCTAAAATGACCATGCAGATAAGTGAGAGGAGACCTGGAGGCACAGGCACCTCTTTGTGTGCTCTTGTGCAGGCAGATGCAAACTTATTTCTGCTCCGAGCCTGGAGTCAGCCCCGCACTGTGCTAACACAGCACTGAACCAGAGAAGGTGCAAGTCTCTCTTAGCAGTCTGTGTGTGTAGGGGGGTGAGCCTTATCTTAACTGTAGCTATGCAGCTTCTCCTTGGACACAGATCAGCACAGCCTGAAAAATTCACACCTTATGCACATGGCAAAACCACTGAGTGGCAAACAAACAGAGCCCGATTTACTGACATGGGTGGGGTCCATACTCCAGCTGATAAACCACACTGCCTCTTCTACAAGGACTTTGGTCATGCTGAGAAAAATAATAACAATACCTGTTTTCTCTTGTATTTGTTTTAGAAGGACAGTTTACTTTAACACTGGGGTACATTATCTTTTAAGTAGTAAATATCTATAGGGACGCAACCTGAGTATGGAGAAATGTGTTATTATTTAAAGCTTTCCAAGATGATCGGACTCAGACAGTGAAAAGTTTTGAGAAGAAAATCAACTTACAAATTATAGCAATTCCACATCACAGCAGATGAGGAGAGATATTTCTTACTGATAGAGACAAGGCTTGTGTGGAGACATTACTTCTCCATTTGGCTGCCTGATGCAGCTGGAAACAGAAGAGCTTTCAGGCACAAAAGCCATTAGGGTAAGATGAAAAGCACACCCCTTTTACCCAACTTCCTGCTGATCTAATAAGATGTTACCACCCCCTTGAAGGTCCACCTTGCTATATTCTTAAATCATCACAGATGTGACTCCCATTTAAAAAATCCTTTTCTTGAACATTTTACACTGAAGTCTATTGAACCCAAGAGAGTCTTTCTTATGCCTCAGACAATGGAGTCTCAACTTCTTAGCAGTCTCAGAAAAGAGTAGTTTCATTCAGCAGCAGATCTTTGCACTGAAGAAAGACTGAACAACATTTTTTTCTTCTTCAGACAGAGAAAACAGCAACTGTTACTTCTGAATATTCCAGTCTGTCTTACAGGGAAACTTCTGTATTTCATATTCTGGCTTACTATCAAAGACAGAAAAAAAAGGTCCAAAAGGTCCCACTTCTTTGACATCAGCAATTCAAGGATGCTTTTCCCTTCCTGGCTGCTGGCTGCGCTCTGTGAGTGTGAACCAGAACTCTATACGAATTGCACCAACTAAGAGCCATGCAAACATGGGTGTGATGATATTTACTAGACTGAAAGTTCAGTAAAGTGAAATAAAATAGGGGAAGTACTGAGTTTCTTCCATGTCCTTCAGTGGAAAATTAAAGTGAGGCTCAAAACATCTAATTCCAGAATTTCTGGATCAATAACTGTAGGTTAAAATGCTATTGCATCAGGTGCATAAATGAACCAAACTGCTGCAGCCCAAGTCCCAGTGAACTGGCTGCACAGCTCTAAGGCTCCTAGGATGAACTTTGTTAAAGTCTTCATGTATCTCTTGAAGATTTTACCAGTCAACATGCCTTTCTGTATAGTTGCAGTTAGTGAATCATATTAGGCATTTTGCATACTGTTATTGCTCTCTTCAGATGACAGTGAAACAAAGTCAGCCGTTCCTCAAATTAATATCCTTGTTCAGAGGCATTTCAGCTGCCTTTTGTCCTAACCCAAGATGCAAAAAGAAAGATTTGTGTAACTGAAGCATACTTGGAACTTACATTAAAAATGTGGATTAATTATGATTTGAGTATTACTTTGTTCTGTATTCCTCTGAAGATGAAGACACAACATCTGCATAAACATGCATAAAGTAAGTTTTTTGACTCACAAATACAAAATTCATCTGCAAGTAGGATTGCAGCTACTTTCCTGGCAAAAAACTCTCCAAAACACGCTAATATAAAAAAATAAGTCTAAGACAATGACAAAGTCCTTTAGAAATGTTCAAAATTCTTCATGATTAAATAGTAAATGATGAATATTTCCTTGTAGCTGCAGTATGTGTTACAGCTTTAAATTATGAAATGTGCAGCAGCAGTGATCAAAAGTCTCCTCCATTAATAATGTCTAATGGACTACTTTTGTACAGGTTTAGGAACAAGGCGCTACTGTGCATGTGGCCACGTAGGCAGCATGAACTCAGTGGGTCTGCTGCATCCCAGATGTCTCAGAAATATGGTGCACAGAAATATGCAAGAGCTAACTGCACTCTCCCATCTCATGTCATGTAGTTGCACCACCCACCCTTCATCTGGATCACAGCTCCGTTGCTTGTGACCAGCGCTATCTCTGCTCAGCTAAGAATCTAGCCTGAAGAGAGATGGTCAATATATGATATAAAATGTCTGGGGTATGTACAAAATACCCCAAAACTCATTGGGCTTCCTATCACGTCTTCTCCTCAAAACTCTTTCTTAACATCAAGCTTTAGTGAACTTCTCTAAATATAGGACACTACTGCCTTTTTGGAGATTAGGGACCACCAGCCTTCAAGCTGACCTACTGCCCTGTCAGTGGCCAGTCCACCTAAAAACACGGCCTTCCTGACCTCATAGTGCAGGAAAGGAACAAGAAATACTATACTCAGTGAGGTCATGAGTGATCAGTTACTCAAAAATCCTGATAAAGAATGGACAATTCCCATGCTTACTGTAAACACATAGAAAAGTTGCTTTGACTCCCCTGAACTATTAAGTATTTTTAGCTGGAGCTCCTGAGCTGCAGTGTAGTTGACTGCAGTTGGCATTGATATGAGGAAATCTGGAAATTCCTTTGATTCCAAAATTAAATTTGGAGAAACTTTATTAGGGTTTTTATGCTTAGCTGAAAACAGACTGAAATAAAAGTGAGATGCTGTTTACTGTCACAGGAACCAAAATATCAGGAGTTAAGAGAATGAGGAAGGCAGACTCAAGTAAATGTTAATTCCTTATGCTCAGACAAACTTTACTCACAGGCAATACAGAACTAAGAAGACAAAAAGTTTACAGGCAGAAAGCATTCTGATATCTTCCCTGCTACTAGTGAGGAACTTGAATTGCTTAAGGGTTGTTTGATGTTTTCTGAAGGTTTCTTCATATTTTTTTAGACTTTTTAAAATCTAAGTGTGTTGGGGCCCCTCCAGCAGTATTTGATGATGTACAGATGTTGAAACAAAAAACTTGTAGCATGGACTCTGTAAATTCAAGTATAGACGTTGGATTAAGGCGGACTTAAAATGACCGTTAAAATGTCCTCGTTACACTCACCTGTTTCAGTGTCTGTTCATGTTCTCTGTGCTCTTTGCTCTGTGGTGCTAAGAATATATTCAAAAGACCAGGTTGTTTCTGATTTGTGGCTGTTGCAGAGATCGGGGAGCTGAGCGCTGAGCATGGCGGGTTTTTTTGTGAGGATTTTTTTTGCTAGGAATAGAGTGGAAAGTGGTCACGGTTTTTGTTACAGAGATGATCTGGACAAGATGGTCCCTGTAAAAAATTGCTGAAGATAGATACCTTATCCCTGTGGTGGCAAGAAATTATATCTGCTGTCAGGTTCACATGCTTTTTTGGGCACTCAGAGAGAGCTTCCCGCAATAGCGGAGACATGTGGGTGAAGACAGTTTCATTTTGGCTAAGTTGCCATAGGGATTCTGCAGCTGGAGCTGCAGGAGAGCAGGTTGTCACTTGCTATTAGCTTTGTTTTAATCCTGCGGGCCAGTATGCATCTCAGACACTGCCTGGTTAACTCCTCCGCTGCTGACGTGGGGAAGGACAGCTGCTGGGGAAGACAGCCTGTGAGCTGGAATATGTGCACTCAATTCCTGCCTCTGCTGGAGCTCACCTGGTCATTTGTGCCTTATTGAAGACTCAAAGTAAGAAACGATAAAGCTGTAATAAGGATTAGTCAGTCAGTGCACTTGAAACTAGGAATCCATTGCAGCCAGGCTACACTGTCCCATTGCCGTGACCCACTCTCATTTAAGGACATGCAGTGCACTGGAATAGCGTGCTCTTAGCAAAGAGACCAAGGGATGATTAAAGTACTGTACTTGATGTCCACAGGTTGTAAAGGACACTAGTACCTCTTTATATTACTTTAATAACTGCCCATTCTTAGGGTAGACTTGAAAAGTTTTGCTTCCAGGTATGCTCCAAGATATGTTTCCCTCTCCCATGCCTGGTGAGAAGTATGCCCACATAATCTAGAAGACAAGCCTATGAGCTGCTGAAAGAAACATGGCATGTAATTAAATAAGAATGGTTGGGCTTGCCATTTGCCTTACTCATTTCAGTTCATTTTAATTGTGTCTGACACTCAGTGCTTTGTGTGTTTCTCCAGAGACTGGAATGGATGTGCTGGACATACCATGGACAACAAAACCTGGAACTAAAGAAATGCCTGAGTGGCAGAGAAATCCCAAAGAAGATGGACAAAACTGCAAGTATTTTGTCACCAGACTAATGCTTTGTTAATTACTGTGCCCAGTCCAAGTCTATGTGGATAGATGAGTAAACCCAGAGAATGGCCTGGGGTTTTGGCATGTAGTGCAGTTCTGAATGATATAAACAGCACAATTTTCAAAGATTCTTCTTATATTAATGCTAAACCAATCTCTTGTGAAATAGTCCCCTCTTCTTCCAAGCCATTGTAAAAGGAGGAAAAATAGGCAGAAGGCAGGAACCCTGAGCAGCCTCCAGCCTAAACACAGAAGGAGATGAGGAATCCAATGCAGGTAGTCAGCTGAATGGAGAGAGAGGAGATGGCACTGATGCTAATCAATGTTTTTAGTCTCTTGCAGAGTACATACTACAAAACCCAAAGAGGATAGTTAATTCTTTTTAAAGACAGTTTTAACACTTAATGGAAACAGTGAAACAAGTTCTGGTGAATTCAATGGTTCAGAAAGTCAGTGTGAAGCAGCCCTTGTTTGTCTGTCTGCCCCAGAACAGGCTGCCCCCTGCCTCTCATTTCAATTCTAATGAAGACCTGCATTTGTAAGGAAGATAGGCTGGAATCCAAACTTAAGGCTTCTATTTTTGCCATCAGTAAAGAGCTGTATGAGCTTTTTTCAGAGCCCTTACCTTGGCAGGAATGGCTGATATTAGTTACAGCCTAAGTGATACGGTAGAAGTGTGAACATCAGTCTTCCTTATACTGCATATACTTCATGCTAGCTTCCTTCACAGGAGGTTTAGCAACTGATACAGTACATTAAAAAATCAGATGTTTTTCCCTGAGGTTATCACATGCAGTAATTAAATCAAACACACAGAAGAGTTATACAGGGGGGTTGACAATGCACTGGAAACCACTGTGCTTCAAATACAGGGTGATGCACATCAGTTCAGGCTGATCATTTTTTTCCAGTAGAGGTTTGTTCCACTGCAGGTTGCTCAATTCTGCAAAGATTTAGGCATCCTTGTAGCAGTTAAGCATATGCTTTACATTAAGGATGTGAATAGATCTACTTTGTTTCAGTGTAATACCCATTTATTTAAAATGGAGCATATGCTTGCTCATTTGCTAGTCTGTAGCCAACTTTCCTAGGATGAAACCCTAAGACAAGGAGAAAGGAACCAGAAAGATCTTTTATGCCCCCTGAACAGGCTGAGCAGCATTCAAAGCAGAGGCAAACTTCTACCCTCTGTGTTCAGCTAGAGCTCCCGTCAGCAGAACAGGGCCACTGAAAGGCAATGTAGCCACAGTTTGAAGAAAGAGGATGCAGAGCATCCCAGAGCCTGGACCATTCCGGGCTGAATCTGTTTTCTTCCATGCAGTTAGTGTGAGCTCACTTTGGATAAGCCAGCTGAGCTAAATGCTTTGGAGCTGGGTGTGAGCAGGGCTTTGGTCATCACTAAATGTTGTGGCACGTGGCCTCCCTGCCTGCCCGGGTTTGTTGATGGAGACTACAGTGCTAGCCAGGAAACGCCAAATAGTTGCTAAGTGAGCTATCGACAACCTGACTGCAATGTAAATGATACAATAAAAAACATTGGAGAGGTTCTTTCCCCTCTCTGCATAAATGCAACTCAAGTGAAATATTACAGTTTTAAAAACTGACTTGCAGATATCTTTCTGCTTTAATATAATGCTTTGGAGGTGAAACATAGCTTTGGGGTAACAGTGGGAGCTCCCAAATGAATTTAATACCAAAGCAATACATCTGAATTTTGTTTTAGAGATGCACTAGAAAGCAAAAGTGCTTTCTTGAATGAAAGCCTGGTTACGTGATAAAATTAATCCTTATTTAGGAGAACACTCTAACAAAGGCTGAGCAAAGTTCCTTCACTTTTTCTGAGCTGCAGCTGTAGATACAGGTTCCTTGTGTTAGCAGTTAGACTAGATGGAATCACTATCCCACACAGCCTGGAAGTTGTCAATTGTTCTTAAGGAAATAGTATGTGCTGGTTTGCAAAAGGCTTTTTAGCCTCTGAGGTTACTAAGGAAGGCACAAAGGCCAAACTGACAGTCTCCACCACAGGAGAATGGGAAAACAGGTTACAGACATGAGGAAATTTTATTTTCCTGTTCTGTGATCCTGGTGGCTATGTGTAATGTGTGTCTGTGGGCCCTGAAATGAAGCTTAGCTCGGGATGCTGCACAGGGACGTTAGGATGCTTTTTAAACCTGTTTTGAATAACCCTGTTTCCATTCTCCACCGACACATTTTTGGCAGCTTGTAGGCACTGCCAAGCCCTGCAAAGCACTGACGTAGGGGTCAGTAGCAGGGGACTTATCTTTAAACATACAGATTCCCTAATTATTTCTGCTTGCTCCCCCATGGTTTCCTCAATGCTTGTGGAGTTTCAGAATAGAACTACTACTAAGAAATGGACTCCACCTGGACCAGCTGCTGGCTAACAATTTCACTGCTACCTTGTGACCTATACTAATGTATATTTTGGCTAGCAGCAGCAGGCACGAAGCAGCCTCTTTTTCTTTTCTAACCTTCTCCTATCTTCTGGGAATATGCAGCTATTTATAATACTGCCAGATGTTCCAAGGAGGCTTTCCTGCAGCATGTGTTCATCCTCCATCAATAACTTTGCATGCAGAGTGTGGGATCATCCCTGCAATCTGTATGAAGTATTTTTATTTCTTGATTTATGTCTTACTGTCATGGAGTCAAGTGTGTTCTTTTAAGCCAGTGCTGTTCATGCAGTGACTGTGAAGGACAGGATAAGGCTCAGGCTCCCCAGTGCAGTAGCCCACGGTGCCAGGAGTCTAAGCAGCTTCATTTTCACCACTGCAGCACCGGTCCAGCTCCACATGATGCTGCAACATCAGTAGGAACCTCATTTTCCCCTAATAGCATCATGTTCTCAGGCAGAAAGGGCAAAAAGAAGCAGTTTCTGGATTCACCAGCTACTTTTAATACATCTTTTGCATTGCAGATGATGAAGCCAGGTAGCATCATGTGCTGCAAGCATCTAATCTGTGTGGGCTTATGAAATCTGTTATTTACAGTCTGCATGCTCTTTGTATTTAACACAGAATTCTCAGTGCTGTGACATAAATCTTTGTTTTAAAATCAGCTGTCGAAGAAAAAGTCCAGTAAGAAACGGACTGATCAGTATATTAGGAGAGGCATCTGCATCTTGGTGCTTCCCAGAAGGTCTCCCCAGTTATCTGTTGCTTGGTGGAATGTCTAAGCACTCAGTTTTGTAATTCAAGTAATACATAAGGCAGCTCTTTCTAAAACATAAGAAGCTAAGAAGTGGCTCTACTGGTAGGCAAAATGTGTCAACCATGGCTTTCAAATATGTCTAAGTGTTGGGCTAAAGTCAGAAAGTCCACAGAAGATCAAATCATAATTCATATTTTGCATATATGGTCCAGTAATAGGAGATGATTTGGGATGCTTACAATTCATGGTGCCCAACATGAAACATTTAAGGGACCTGGTGAGTATTAAGACATTTTTGAGAATTCAGTTTTTCTAGGATGTCACAGGAAAGTGCCACAAATCCATTTTAATATTTTTTTTTTAATCCAGACAGCAGTGCTGGTTATTTGTTGATACCAAAGCACACAGTAATTCAGCACAACTGAGTTTTTCTCTCCCCTCAATCAATGTAATACAGCAACATCACTGACATACAAGATTAGCAAATTGCCACGGCATTCTTCTGAATTGTATTTTCATAAAAAATGAATCTTGTATAACAAGGTCAGGATTTAAGCTCTCTCCTGTGCAGACAGACCACATTCTCTGGTAGGATTCTCACCATGACTGTAATGCCACAGCGTTAGCCATAAAGCAGCAAAGATTTTGAAAGACGATAAACAGAGAGGGGTGAGCAAACCTGAAAATAAATTGCATGATAGAAACTTTTAAAACTCCATTAATTGAGATAATTTACCTATAACAAATATATACTTAATGGAAGTTATTTGTTGCTGATTTGCACAACACCTAAAGGAAGTGGTTATGAAAATCCAAAGTTTCTTCCATATTTTGTGTTGTTGCTGTTATGAGAATCCAGTGCTTGAAATCAAAGGTGCTGTATAAAAAAAGTGTAATGAGATGTAGAAAAAGGAATCTTGTAAATTCTAATACAACCAAAATCATATAATTGACCATGTCATCAAGTCTCACTGGAGGCTCAAAAAAGCAATTGTATATGATTTGGTTATCACTAAACCTGTAAATCTATTCTTACAAACGCTACCATGTGCTAGTATACATTAGTCATATCAAACTGTCACTAAATGTTTGAAGAAAGCTCTCAAACAATTAATAAAATATATAAAGTAACATTTTATTAAGTTACAACTGTTTAGTTTACTCCTTAGATGGATGAGTTGGAGTTATTCATAAACTGAATTGATACTTATTGTGATGTAAATTTGAAAAAACAAAGCTTTGGCAAAATAGTTACCTTGTGTTTCATCTCCTGTTAGCCTGAAGGTGTAACAGCATGGAAATCTGCTTTAGGAAGCCCAGAAAGTGAGCTTTCCCCCATTACATGATGTCCAAATGCTTTGGTAGCTAACTTTTGTAGTGAGGACTTAATCCTCTCCAATTCTCAGACACAGCAGCACTCACCAAGTTTGGAGACACGAGCACTGGGCATAGATAAGAACCTGGGACAATTCTTTGCTGAGGACATCAAATCACTGGTCACATGTGCCACTGCAGGGCATAAAGGCAAGACAGATAACCATTGTCCCTCTGTTATCCCCTTTCAGAAAGATGGTAATATTACAGCTTTCTTCTGTGAAAATGACTGAGATGTCTCTCATCAAATCTGTCTGAACACACTTGCACTTCTTGTTTGATTGTTCCAGATTTAGTATATTCTAGGTCAAGGCTATTTCACTGCCACTATCTGAGCTGTCACCAAAATGAGTTATATCTTCAATTATAGAAACACATGGGATATCACACCTTTTGTTCATACTTGTCATGGAAATGTTGTCAAGATTTAGTCCATTCTTACATGTTTCATTTCACCCTGAACTCCAGAAGAAAACTAGCATGCTTCATCATATAATAACAGCATTTTGCTGGATGGCTTGCCACTCCTTTGCTCTAGAACTGGCATCCCTGTTTCTCAGAGATATTTTTGTTAAAGAGTGTTACAAACTATTTTACTAGTTGTCAAGAATATATCCATACCTATCACAGCAACTCCTGCACATTCTTATTTCTCATTTGATGCTCACATCTCCAGAACTCTCTATCACAGCCCTATTTCACTGCTCTCTGCGCAGCATTCGCACTCAGTGAGCTCCCACTTTCTGCCTTCAAATATTCTTGTCTGCTACTCCCCAGAGTCCCTCTGGTCTCCTCCTTCATGGACCATTGCTGTCATACATGCTGTTCCCCTCTGGGCTGTTGTGTTATTCCTAATTCAGCCAGTAATTTGCACATTAGAATATATGTAGTAGGCATAGCAGACCATAGGATGTCTGCCACTGCTATACATCTTTTGCAGGAGGATGGAGAAGGGAAAAGCAGCAAAGACATCTCTAATTACTAACTTCCACTGGAAGTAATAATATACCAAGCAAATGTGTGAAATACATAGGCTTATGTATTTTTTGAATGTGTGACAACCCACCAGGACATACATGAGGTCTGCAGTACTGGGCATTTCTTCCATGCCTGGATTCAAGAATTGCTGATGCAGCTGGTTTTTATTTGCCATGGCAGTCTTGGTAACAATAACAACTTAAAAATTAACAACTTTGACATATCAGTTTCTGAATTATGCTGGGTTGGAGCAGAGGTAAGCATTCCCTTTTGAGCCATAGCCATATTTTGATCAAGACACATTCAATATCGTGACTTGATTCATAAATAATTGATGTGGCTGTTATACCTGGCTTATTCTGGTGATCAGTGTGATCTGTCTCCAGTCTGTCTGTCTCCGTCTTTTGGACTGCAACCTCACACATACGCATAGGAACAGAATATACAGGTCATAGTTATGAAATGTGTGATCATATCTTGGAATGAAATAATATTATACAAAGATCCTGGGGGATGGTGGGGGAGAGTTATCAAAACTAGCCTGTTGATTGTGAACTTCTCACATGAAGCTGTAAATTAAGGGGCCAACAACTGCTGGGCATACAGATGGGGAACACCAAACAGAAGCTTGAAGGTGGAATATGATGCTCAGTATATGTTATCAGTGAAATACTGCATGTGGTTTCAGAACTGATTTTTAAATACTCAGTTTTAATTATTAAAAGAATAACAAGCAAGAATATTGCTTGCATATCACGAGCACAGGGTATACCTGACTGTGACACCATACTAGTAAGTAACGAGAAGAAAAAACATTTCTAAGTGCAGCAATTCTCAAAGGCAGCACAGATTTTTCTTTAGATAAAAGCTGAGTATAGGTTGTGTAGGTTAAGTGCTAGAACGCTTTGAGAAAAACTATGGTGGTTATAAATATTGACAAAGTAGCTGAAAGACAGGAAGAAGAAAGAGGTCAGTCCTACATGGTCATTTATTGCTACCCAAAGGGTACTGTAAGGAAAAAAATCTGTATCTACCAAGGTTTGTACAGCTTTTCTCACCAAATCATGTATTATTTATCAGAGTTGAAAGAAACCACAACACGCTGGTGATAAATGCAATGAAAGATCTACTACCTAAAACTACCTTGCATTCCTTTGCTCATCGTTCACCAAACAGACACCTTTTTATTAATAGAGTGAATTAGAAATGGAAGATTATTACATTATCACTGTTAGTCTTACTGGTTAATTGCTTTCATTTTACAAGCAAATTATTTCAGCTCAGTACAAACAGCAAATCAATTTTTTTGCTTACTGTCATTAGAACTAATCAATAATGAATTAGGATTATTAAAAATTATTAGCACAGAATTTTTCTCCTCTGCACTTATTTAAATGCCAAATTTATTTTGCTGAGAGGTTGGCATAAGACTGAGACAGCTGCATGGCCATGGAAAATAAGCTGAAGAAAAAGTTCAAGCTGAGAAGTAGATAGGATTTCTTATTAGTCTCAGTAAGCAGTCTATCTGCCCAGGGTGAAATTTAGCTGCTTTTTTACTTTTATAGATTAAAATTGTGATATTAAAGTTTAGTCCACAAATGTGATGACTCCGTTGCTGCTTCCTCTTACAGCCTCGATATTTAGTTGATTTTCTATTTAAAGATTACATTCATTTTCAATTCTACATTGACAAAAATGCATTGGGATCTATCTCTCATAATTTACTGGAAGCTAGCAAAAAACCCCCACAGAAATGAACTCGAGCATGATATTGCCGTGACTATGAAACAGCAACTGACTCAACCACTTTTAAAAGACTACCAAGCTCAGATAAAAGAAAACCAGCTCACAATGAATGTTTCAGCAGCTATATGCCCGATTCAAGGAAAAGAAAACTCTCCCAACAGATTATGCTCCCTGGGAATGTGAAACCTGCATCACAGATGATGTCATGGGAGAAAAAAAACCACTTTAAAGTTTCTAGGACGTTGTGTCCCAGCACAGAAGACTCTGTAACTGCGGTAAAGCTGTAAGCCAAGGCTGTCAGCACGCTCTGTTTAGGGTACCTCAGGATATGGGCAAAGATAAATGCAGTGTGAGTTACTTTTTTAATATAAGTGAAAACAACTTCAGGTTTACTTTAATTTACACTAGTATCTAGAAAGCTCCTGTATAAGCCTATAATTGAGGAAATGTGGTTGAAGTAGAATTAATGACAGAATTAATGAAGGTGTTAAGGGGTCTCTAATGAAGTGTCTGTGCAAACTGTCCATGGTGGTACCCCTGTTAAAACCACACAATTCAGTCAATGTGGCTGTGCAGCCCTTACCTTGCCCCAGCACAGCTACTTGTATCTGGATTGGAGTAGTAATGACCAGATGCCACGGTTTTGGTTCAGATGACCCATGAGAAATTGGGATTACAGATTTTGCATATCAGAAATGCATATAGAGTAACATCAGTCATTAGCTACTCTCCCAGTCTGGACCTGCATGTTTAGTTTTGGTTAATTTCTTGTTAATCGAGGTGCCTTACCCTGCTGTCAGTGCACTAATAGCCACATCTATAGCTTACAACCTGTCTTTGTACATAACACAGCACTCTGGCATTTTTCCTGTTCCAGGAAACAGTGATGTGAGCTGCATTGCATCACATTGACGGGCTGCACCATGCACATATATATGGTTACATCAAGCATATCCTCACATGATACTCAGATTCCATCTCTCTCTTGTGGTTCAGCTTTCACACGTTACACTTCTAGCAACTTCAGGCATTAAAACGATGTGGGAACCTATCTTAATCAATTGTGAATGGATGATTTTCCTTTACGATGATGTGATACCTTGTCAATATTTCCACTACCAGATTAGTAGGAGAACACACATGGAGTCATGTTGACTATGTTTAGAGAAACTTGGCAAATATTGCTGCATTTCAAAGCAGAAACTTTGCAAGCCCCATCAGTGAGCTATATAGACCAGAAAGGCTTGGAGATACTGGTTACCGCCCTAACTTCTGCCACAGAGCAAAAGGTATTGCAGCATTGTGAGAGGCAAACATCTCCGAACATGGCAATCTGTTCAGATGCAGTTTTGCTTTGAGGTTTCGCTGGTGCATGATGGGGTACAAACTCAAAGTGGAATGTTTCCTTTGGCTGGGCCATTCCTGCTTATTTTCAATAAATTTCTACCTAGCTAGTACCATAGATACAGAAATTCTCCTATAGATATATTTGAAATTGGCAAGTGGATACAAAAATGAAGTTGGCAAGAATGTCTGGACTGACGGAGACACTCATGAATGTATGCAACACAAAACACGATCATAAGGCGAGCTGTATTAGGAAAATGTATTGCCTATCTGTGACACCGAACTGCTGAGCAATGTGTCTTCACCTCCCATTTCACTGATGGGCACATCACTAAGTGCTTTAGTACAGATTTTAGAGCGCTGATTTTCCCTGGGTAGCTGCATACTATGATATTTTAGGAAATAAGAAAAGTAAGGCATTACAAATAACGTCATGAAATGGAACATCCCTTTAATTTACGACTTGTTAATGTGCAGATGCATGCTTAGTCTTTTGAAACTCTGCAATGAAAATTATAACAAAACACAGAATTGGGGAAATAAGAAAGCATGAAGACTCACCTCCATCTTCACAGGTTAGCTGAGACAAATATTTCCTTTTTGGAACTACAGATACGGTATTTAGGTAGCCAAATTGCAGCTTAGTGGCAGACACAGAAGAGCTAAAGTCTTTTCACCTAAAAGTGACTGCATTTTTTTCAGTGCTTTTCCTCTGAGTCTGTCACTACCCTGTGAAAAACCAAACAGCATTATTTGAAAATTCCACCCAGTCCCGACCCTATCCAGGCTCCTGCAGGGACAAGAAAATTGTTGGGGTTGTTCAGCCTGGAGAAGAGAAGGATCCGACGAGACCTTATTGTGGCCTTCCAGCACTTAAAGGGAGCTTATAAGAAAGATGGGAACAGACTTTTTAGTAGGGCCTGTAGCGATAGGATAAGGTGTATTGTTTTTAAACTAAAAAATGGTAGATTCAGACTAGATATAAGGAAGACATTTTTTACAATGAGGGTGGTGAAACACTGGAACAGGTTGCCCAGAGAGGTGGTAGATGCCCCATCCCTGGAAACATTCAAGGTCAGGTTGGACAGGGCTTTGAGCAACCTGATCTAGTTGAAGATGTCCCTGCTCATTGCAGTGGGGTTGGACTAGATGACCTTTAAAGGTCCCTTCTAACCCAAACCATTCTCTGATTCTGTGATAAGAAACAGTTTTCAGTTTGATTCCAGCATAAAATAGTTTTGCATATTGAAGCATGTAAATAAAACCTTGATTCACCTGAGAATAAATATTATGAACGTAAGATTTTTCTAACACTTAACTAGAGAAATACATAGATGCTTGCTGGTGATTTGCTTTAATTCTGCATGCCATAAATATCTGCTTTTTACTGAATTCTGAAAGAGGATTGATAAGTCACTAACACATCAGATGCAGTCTCACAAACAAAAATTCATTTTTCTGAAGTGCACACACAAATGCCAGTTATGGAAAGTCATTAAGTCCAAACTCAGATGCCTACTTAATCTAGTCTACATGCAGGCATTTAGGCAAGTAAACCAAGAATATGCAGGTAGAACCAACTTCAGCTAGAAGTGGTGTCACTTTGGTATGACTTTCACAATCTGAATATATAATGATAAATAAAAGGTTTTGGTTACATACATGTAGTGACATCCATCTCCATTGGTCCTCTTAGTTTAACTTATAAAAACTCAGCAATTTTGTATGCAAAAATGATATGCTCTTGGTAAAGCATTGTCTGTACTGACATTACTGCAAGCTGCTACATACCTTCTTAAAGAAATACACATTCTACTTAATTGAAGAGGTTGGCACTAGTACATCATTTTCCCAGAAAAATAAATTTGAAAATAAACAGTGCCTAGAATTAATGGAAATGTAACTAAAAATTAAGCTATCTCCAGTATGAATTGATGTTGTTTATTGGAAGTTTGAGGAAAAATATTTTTTTTTTCTCCTTCACCTTTAACAGATTGCTCTGCTTGGGGCCTAAATTCTAAGCAAACTCTTATGATACTATGCAGCATATTTGTCTGAGCAACCAGCTGAAATTTTAGCAGTATTTGGCTATGATGATATATTTATCAAATCTCATTTGGAGATCTGAAAATCTAGATGGTTCATCATATATTTCTGTCTGCAAAATCCTCTGCATTAGATACTATAGGAGTATTTCATATATAGAATTACTGTTTTTCATAATAATGAGTTATAAATGAGAGCTTAATTACTACTAATTGCTTGAAAATCCATTGTCGGTGATTATAATCACTAACGATTAGATTGTTAAACATTCATCTTTGTCTATCTTTAGCAAACTTAGTGAGAAATTATGGATCAGATTCTCAGTTTCTGATTCTACTGCTAAGTGCCAGTGGAAGAGAACCTCTGCTCACCACTGGTGTTACCCCCTGGCACTGACACGGGTTGAGTGGGAGACAGCAAAAGATGTGAAGGGAATATAGTGCATTCCTGCAATCCACAGCCCACAGAATTGTCGGCAAGGACTATTTATCCTGGTGTAACTGAATATTTTAGACCAAATCTCCTATTACAAAGCCTAACTACCCTTGATCTTCCTTGTTTCAGTATCAGGAGAAAGAGGGGCTGACACCTTGAAGGCACCTAATAACTTTTGCAGTTACAAGTGCAATGTGGGCTCGCAGATAGATTTATCTACCTCTGTATGATTTCAACTGACATTAAGTAATAACTGTTAGGCTTCTGGTGGGCATTGAAAATGTGTTCCGACTGCTTTGTTAGGCACTTCAGCACCTTTGTACAGCTGGTGCCTACAGCTACTTTCCCCAGAATGGCCAGCAGCAGAGTAGGTGTACTTCAGACTGACTGAAGTTATCTGGTCCGACAAACTTTTGCCCTTCAAATGTTCTTTTAGTATGTATTTGATTATGCATTTTTTAAATAGCACACTTGCAAAACAATACCAATTGGAATGACAGGTTTCCATCTGGATAAATATTAAGGAGTTTGCTTTTATTAGTGTATTTTACTGAAGTTTGTGTTCCTCTATTGCAGTATTGTACTTAAAATACTCATTTGCTCTTTTACAACATTGTCCTTTAGTTTAAGCAGCTCTTTGCCCCAGTTTGGTGTCTATTCTTCAACAAGGCTCAGATCCTACCCTTATTTAGGATGTGTCAGAAAGCCATTAGCAGATAAAGCTGGAACCTTTTTAAAAGTTATTGGAGGTATCTTTTCTCTTTCATTAAGGTTAGTTCCTCTACCACAGTGTGCACAATGAACCACTTGAGATCTCTTCGTGCACTTTGAAGAAAAATCACCCAGTTTATATTTTAAATAATTTCTGCCTGGGAATTTAAGTTAAATGGACGACTTGTGTAGAGGAAGATGATGACACTATCCTTTCCACTGCCTCGGCCAAGAGAGCTGTATCATCCAACAAGGCAGGAAATGTAGTTGCAGTAATTTCTTAAACAACCTCAGTGATGCTTTGAAGAGAACACCTTTCCAGAGCAATAATTTCTTATCTTCTTGCTCTTCATCAGAGCCCTTTTCTGCACCTCTCTCAGCTCGAATTGACTTTTTTGAATAGGAAGAGACTGCTAAGTAATAATCCAGATCCAGTCTCAATAGCGTCCTGCATAATGGCATCTCTGGTAAAATGTATCTTGGAAAGACTGAGGAATAAAAAATGAAATACTGCACATATTCTATATACATAATTCTCTCCCTATAGTTCTACATAGAATATGTATATGTTTTATACACAGTTCTATGTATATATGTATATATAGAATTACATCTATAAATTAAAGAACCTAATGCTGTGTCCTGGTTTCAGCTGGGATAGAGTTAACTGTCTTCCTAGTAGCTGGTACAGTGCTATGTTTTGAGTTCAGTATGTGAAGAATGTTGGTAACACTGATGTTTTCAGTTGTTGCTCAGTAGTGTTTAGACTATAGTCAAGGATTTTTCAGCTTCTCATGCCCAGCCAGGACATGGGCACAGGACAGAGCCAGGGCACCTGACCCAAACTGGCCAACAGTGTATTCCATACCATGGGATGTCCCATCTAGTTTAGGAACTGGGAAGGGGGGGGCAGGGAATCGCCACGCGGGGACTAGCTGGGTGTTGGTCAGCGGGTGGTGAGCAATTGCCCTGCGCATCATTTGTACATTCCAATCCTTTTATTACTACTGTTGTCATTTTATTAGTGTTATCATTATCATTATTAGTTTCTTCTTTTCTGTTCTATTAAACCGTTCTTATCTCAACCCACGAGTTTTACTTCTTTTTCCCGATTTTCTCCCCCATCCCACTGGATGGGGGGGAGTGAGTGAGCGGCTGCGTGGTGCTTCGTTGCTGGCTGGGGTTAAACCACGACATGCTGTAATTCATTTAAGCACATGTTTGTAAATTTACAGAATGAGGATTCCCAGTGATTTTAATGAAATCAGTGTATATTCTATAATTAACAATTTTTGCTGAAATGGAGCTATGGATAAAAAAACTTAAGTGAAAATTGATCACTACTTGTACTGAAAATCTGTTTGACAAACAAAAAAGTATTAATATAAAATATTTGACCATGAACACAATGAGAAAAAATCCTCTCCTGTTGTTATACACAAGTTGCAAAACTCATTTTATTATTTGTGTTCTCATTTTGAATATATTTTATATTGTAAGCAACTAATAGTCAGAATAAGATAAAAAGACATGCGAAAGCTTAGTATAAATTAAGAAAACATTTAAAGCTGTGCAGAAATGTATATTCAGTAACAGTAACAATGAAAAATGTGGTCAATGTAAGATGTAAAGTGAAACAAAATTATTATGCCACACATAACCAGCTAGATACTTAGGCATGAATCCTATCTCTAGCAACTGCTACTTAAGAGTTTCGACCTCTTGAATGAAAATAAAAAATCACACTTACTAAATTTAAGCAGTTTTACTGGCAAGTAGAGACTTCCTGTAGGAATATATGGACACTGATAGGCCTGAAAAACTGGACAGAACTGTTCAACAGTCTTCTGTAATAGTTATTCATCTGCAAAAACAAGAATCCAGGATTCTGTATTACTTTCTTCAGGTCAGTCCTGCAAAAACATAGCATTATAGTCCCACCATTTCAATCAATACAGATATTCTTAGTATTTTAAAATTATTAAAACTATACAGACACATGTTTTCATTATTTAACTCATGATAATAATCATGCCACTTGGGATTAATAAAAAGCATTATTACTGGGTATTTTGTTTGAATTTCAGACTAGAGGCTAAATGAGACGGTAGTGGTGGTCCCACTCAGTTAATAAGCAGGCTTTTGGAAGTGAGGCTGCAAATACTGAAGTAACCATTCTTTTGGTTTGGTTTAATTTCAGCAGGACTGTTTCCCTGAGGTGGCTCTCTGCATAACCACCCAAATCCTAGGCCCAGGAAATGAGTGGAAGTGGAGGCGGACCAGTGAGAGTGAGACTCTCCTCTTTGAGGCAATATGGATTTATGTTGTGCTGAAATGACCCCAGGAGTGACTGCAGCCTGAACCATCAATGCTCCTAGAGAATCAGGAGATAGCCACACTGTCAGCAACCACTGAAGTAAAACTACTTGTTTAAAGACTCATCCCTCATTTTAGGATTCTTGATCAATTGAAAGCCAAATTTAAGATTTGTTCAGATGCAAATTCTGAACATCACTAAGAACTGCTTCTGAAGTATTTTATTTGAGCTCCCACAGACTATACAAATGTGGACTTTCTGAGACTCCTTGCAGTTATTACATTTGTTTTTTTCTGAAACATGGCCTATCTGTATGCAGAGGAATCTGCCCCAACAGATTTCATGGTTTCAAGAGCTAGAAAAAAGTATTTCACTCTGTTGGGAAGCATGTGCCTTGATACGACGCTTTAAAACTTACCTATTACTCCAAATTAAGATTTTTTTTAACAAGCAAAGAAGTGGACTGAATTAGTAATACTACAGTTTTTGCCCACACATATGCAAACCCAGTAACATCAAAAATAATAATTATATATGTTATGCATAATATTATTATTATGCTTTGGCAAAACTGTAATAAATAACAGACCATTTTAAAAACATGAGTGTATGCAAATTGGTGTATATATAACCATAAATCAGAACTAGTTGCATCTTTTTCTGCTTCTCTTTTCCTAATTCCATTCAGTATGGGTTTGGTCCATTAATTTACAATATATCTGTAGAACTGAAATTCTGTTCAGGCCAAGATACGATGATTGTGCATTCACACATATATATACAAAAAACCTGTCTGTTAAAAATTAATCATGCTTGATTCACACAGGATTTATTCACTTATTTAACACTTCACCCAGCTCAGACTGCGGAGGGAGAATATCGCTTTAGCTTTCATAACGCTGCATGCAGTTGTCATATTTATCCCGTTAATACAATGTGCAATGTTTATGCATAATACAACTTGAACTGTAATCTGAATGTATTACTGGGTACTTTTAAAGAGCGCTGTCTGCAAAGCTTGACTGGAGCAGGGACTCCACAGCCATTCCTTCAAGCTGTGTTCTCTATTAACATAAATGAGTTACACACACAATTTCACGTCAATTTTCTTTTAACATGTTTTCCAGTTGTGAAGAGAGGATGGATGCAACACCTCCAGACTCCTCCTGTGACTGATGCCCTTGTCCCCTCAGAGGATGCGCCTTGAAGCTGACCCTCGTCCCTACGCATCCCACCAGAGACACCAGACGCCATGGGCTCGTCTGCACGCCTGTAAGGGAGGTGGCTACACTAACAAATACCACAACAACCACATAGGCACCCACGACTTCCTTCGGACTCTACGCCCCAGGCCTAGGCCTGACCCCTTGAGACCAGCAGCACCGCTCTCCGCCCCAGTGACACAGCGTTCCCTACGTTAACCTCAACATCCTCCTCTCCCTGCGGGAACTGCTGCCAAGCGGCTTCAAACACAGGGCTACAAAGACACCTACGTCCAGGGACGTGCGTTATACGCGCCTCACCCCGCCGCGGAACGGGCAGCGACCTCCCCTCACAACGGCACCACCTCGCCCGCCCTTTCCCGCGCTGCCAGACTCAGGGCAGGGCCAGCCAGCTTCCCGTCGCTACGGCGCATGCGTGCGGGCTCCGCACCTGCGCTGTGTCCGGGGAAGGCGGGGGCTGGCTGGTGGTGTGCGCATGCGCAGAAGGCGGCGGCGGGAGCTGGCGCCCGGGCGGTGTGGGAAGCCGGGGTGAGTCGCCAGGTGGAGCGGAGCGGGGTGGCGGGGCTCCTTCGGTCCGGCCCGGCCCGGTCCGGGTAGGGGGGCGGCCGGCCGGTTTCTGGCGCTTGGGCGTGGGGAGAGGAGGGGAGTGAGGTGAAGGGGAGTGAGGTGAAGGGGCAAACCTGCTCCTCTGCGTGCCGGTTGGGAACGGTGGGGTGAGGGCGCCGGGGGCCTGGCCTGCCGGTGTCAGAGCTGCCCCCCGGTGTCAGAGCTGCCCCCCGGTGTCAGAGCTGCCCCCCGGTGTCAGAGCTGCCCCCCGGGCCGAGCCCCGGCCTCAGCCTCACGGGCGCGTGGCGGAAGGAGCCCTGAGCCCGGGCTTCGCGGAGCGGGGCCGCGCTGTGCGGGCCGGGGTCCGTCACTTCCTCCCCTCAGCCAGGGCACGGCTGTGCCGCGGCGTCCTGGCGGGGCGAGGGTGCTTGTAGGGCCTGAGGGAAAGCAGAACCGCGCGAGTCTCTTGAGTTCTGTCAACTTCCATTCTGAAGCGTAGAAAGACATGCCAAGTGCAGGTATTTTAGGACCAATGAACTGAGGGAAGTGCTCCTAAATCATCCAATCCAGCCATGGAATCTAACTTCTTGTGCTTTTGGTATCCTTACCTGCACTCAGCTAGAAAGTAGGTGCTTTTTGTCCTTCCTGATCTGGCTGGAGCGACATGTACAACCTCCGTACAACCTTCCCCGGTAAGGAATATCCTAAATTCAGCCTTTGGCTCATGCTGGTCCTTGTGTCAGCATTGCCATTTAATCTAAATGAATTGTTTTGTGAACAAGTTGCTCTAAACATCCTTTCTCTTGTGAACTTTAGGATGGGATCCTGTTGAAGGTTAAGACACCTACATATAGTCAGTAGAGATGTAGGTTTTCATCCAGTGACTTAAATGTGTGTAGTGTAAGCTGACATGTGCTAGGGTGTTTGAGAAGCAGATAGGGCTGGCAGATACGATGTGATCAACAGGCGATTCGTGCTTTTCTGGAGTGCCGCTGGGCATCAGGGTGGAGAAGCTGAAGTACCTTACGGCTTCAGATATGTTTAGGACACTGAGTCAAGCCCTGTTCCCATGTAGCCAATGGAGCAATAGAGCTGTCTTTTTTTCCTTAAAGCCACACAAACTTTTCAGCCTTTTTTAAAACTCTTTCCCTCCTTGTTTGTCCTCTGTTTTGGAGGCTACTGTCTAAATTTTTTTCTTTTCATCCTTCATAGTTACTCCTAGCTCGTTTTTCAAGAGCAACCTTAATCAAGCTATTCAATTTTTTTGTATCTCCATGCCATTTTGAATAGATATCTGAATAGATACAGTGGACAGGTAGGCAGACTGTTATAATGGGCCAAGGCTATTTGTATGGTTATCTATATGGGAAATTATTTGCCTGATACATACAATTTGGTTTTTTGATAGCTGCATTACTTTGATTTCTGATACTTATTATGTGATTGACTTGTTTATTTTTCAGGTTGCTTCAGACTTAGAATTTCTTGGTATCTAACTGTAGTCCTGGTTAGGTGTGATATGATTACTTACAAGTACGTGTAATTTGAAGTGCTGAATTTCATTATACTGGCATTACTTCCGTTGTCAGGGTTATCCATTTTTCCTCACTAATTCCACTTGTTTTTCTGTTGATGATTCTACAGTCCTAATTTTACTTCAGGAAACACTGAAGGCAAAGTGTAAAAATAATAGGAAAAAATCTTTCCTCAAATGTATTTATGGAAATACTTAATAGAGATTGGTACCAAAATGAACTCTATTAAGTATTTCCATAAATACGCTTGTATTTATGAACCTCCTTGTAGCCCAACAGCTCCCCTGTCAGTGCAACCCAATACTGCTTTTTTTCTTCAGAACAGTTTGTTTTCCATTTCCCATGCTATTTCTGATTTCCTTCTGCTAAACTAATCTTTTCTCATGTGGCATTGTACTTATGCCCAGCGTAACATATTTGGCTGTAAATACTTCTATTTAAATGTGTTTGGAGTACTTTGTTTATTATCTTTGTCTTGATAACTTACAGACATATCTATTTGCTGATGAGATATCTTTTATTGTACTACCTGAATTTCCAAACTTTCTTTTTGGGTGTCAAGTTATGTTACATTTCACAAAGTCAGAATCCAGCTCTTGAGGTTACTTAAGTTCTCTCTCTGCATGTTGTCCTTAGCACTACAGACAAATGTACCATCTTTCCAGCAGTTTTAGAAGCTGCAGACAAAGTGGTATCATTGATTGAGGTGTTTTTCCTTATGCTGTCACTAAAATCCAGCCTTTCCAGTGTTTGGACAATCAAGACCCTCAGTCTTCTTTGACTGGTCCTTGTCTAAAAGGTAGACTGTAACTAATATTACAGCTTTATCTAACTGGTTTGGGCTCCTACTATTTTTGAGGAGTCTTTACCATCAGCTGGGTTTTCTTCACGTGCCTCTGCTCCTTTTAAGGTGGGGTAAGTGTTCCTGTTGACAGCTGAAGAGCTATTATTTTGTCATCTTCATCTTTCCCTATGCCCTACCTTTTCTCTGTTACTTGTAAATCCAGGCTTATTGGTTGTCCAGGTAGGTGATCATCTGTGACTAATCTATTTTCCTCATTGTATTCCTTTGCTACTTTTAAATGTATATAAAATCAGAACTAAGTATATATTTCTCCAGTTAACTAAACTATGACAATCCTTTGTTATGTTGATTTGCTCATACCCTGTATGCCTTGCCCTTTTTATTTGATTTTTTTTGGATTCTGTCTGGTGTGAAAATGTCTGTACAATGCCTTACATAGTACAGTTTGATTTTGATGAAGTCTCTTAGGTCTATCATAATTATACCGTTATGCTGAGCTAGAATGTCTGTTTAGCTTTTTTTGTCAACTCCTGTTCATTTTCCTCCTTTACGTATGTGACAACAAATGATAATTAAAACATTTTATTTTCCAGATCACTTTATTTCTTGTCTTTGCGCCTCAAATGGGATGTGCATGTTTAGGTAACTAACTACAGGAACATCAAAATGCCTAACCTTGAACATCCAGCTTACCCAGCAGCTACACTGCTTCATTTGGAAAGTTTGGTGCCTTGTCGAGAATCCCAAGTGTCCATGTTGCTGTCAATATTTGGAGAGGTAGTGCTTTTTATATTTTACGTTTGAATAGAGCAAAGATGTTCTGCTGTGTCAGAGGGGAGAGTAGAAATTTAAGGGCGTTTTTGTGATGTCATTATGAACATACTTTGGTTGTGTCTTTGTTGTTTGGTGGTAGGTTTTTGTTGTTGTTGTTGTTGTTGGGGTTTTTTTGTTACCTGTCTTTAACATTAGCTTTTGGCTGATAGATTTTAGCAAGTTTGAAGGTTGAAAGCTGTTTTGCAGCTGGAAGGACCCAAACAAGCTTAGAGCTATTTGTGCCTTGCTGTCTCTGAAGCCTGGTTTCTCCATGACTCTCTTCCATCTTTGCCAGTTAGTATCAGGAAGTAAGTCTGTCGTCTTCCCTGGTCTAAAGTTCTGGGGTATTTTTTTTTTTTCAGTGGCAGTGTAGAAGTTCTGTTTGGTTTTAACCTGTTAATCTGATACCTGCATGCCTGAATTCCAAGTACGTGAAATTGGTCTGATTCTTAGTTCTGTTGCTGGCCATGAGATTTGGAAATCACTGGCTTGTTAATTGATTCTGTTACTGCTTGGCAAAGCTGTGGTAAAAAGTAATGGAGGTTTTTATCTGCAAACCTAAAAGCAGTTGATATATCCATTTACATTCAATTAACAAAATGGAAATTAGTATCTGTTTCTGGTTCTGCATTTAATTATAGATAATAATAATTACATCAAATTAGAGCATTTAAGTTTTATGTATTTATTACAAGCATAGTGGCAACAAGTCATCTTAAAAAAATAGATACTTAAAATCTTGTTAAATATGCAGGTTGGAGTATCTGCATATCTTGCACAAGAGTGCCTTCATCTTGGATTAATTGAATATAATTGTTTTTCATAAAAAGTGTTTGTCAAATTTATTTTTGTATTCATTTTTTAAGTCAGTGTACAAGATTCTTAGAAATGAGAAAACCAAAAATAAATACCTGTTCAGAATGAAATAAAAAGAACAAGTTAATTATTCTCACTACATCTTAAAAAAAGTAATCCATGTAATATACAGTGTCAGTACCATTAAATAAGTAAAGGTATTCTATCAAATACTGCTTTGTGAGAGAAGAGCGAGCTCCTTTACCATCTCCTCCACCAAACCATGTAATTCTTTTCTGTTTGGTGCTAATGGAAGGAAAAACAGTTTGTAGTGTTTGTAGAAGTTAGGACAATGTAAAGCTTGCAATTTGTGCTTGCCAAGATTTTGTTACAGGTAGTTAACTGATTTGAATTAAAAGCCCACAGTTTTTCTCTCTTGGTGTGTGGTTTTTTGCTTGTTTTGGCTTAGGGTTTTTTTTTTGTTTTTCCCATGAAAAATGTAGCCTCATGTTATAGCAGTTTCACTGGTAGCTCTATGTGATACTTGATTCTTGGGACTTACCCTCCCAGCATTTCAGTGAAGGTGAAACATAAAACTCGATGACATTGATTCCATAATAAGTGGTGTATTTTATATTTAATGCCTCAATTTAAAAGATAACTTTTCTTTTGGAGGGAAACTTCATTGGTAAATCATTTATCTGTTGAATGAAAAAGAAGAATTGAAACAGCAACAACTTTTTTTTCCTTCCTTCCACCCAGCGTCAGCAGTTTACTTTTCCATCCATCTTTATCTATGGACATACATCTAGTGGAAAGACCTATGTCATGCAAACTCTTCTAAACACTTTAGAGGTAAGAATGTTCACAATGGATATTGAATTTAGAATTTATCTGTAACGGATGATCCTCAGACTAGCTTCTACTTTGTCAAAATGTTGTGTTTCCTCAGCCACTTCTGCCTTTTAGACTCTTCTTCTGCAGTTACAGTGTGATGAACGCACCACTCTTCTCACTAGTGCACTTAGGATAAAATGAAGTCATACATAATGAGATATAATATAAAACATAATAACTTTTCTAAGAAAGTTTAAAAGAGAAAAGGGAGCCAAATTTTGTTCAGCTCTCTAAAAGGGACTTAACCTGAAATAGCTCCAGTGACAAGTAAGTGCTCTTATGATGACTCCAGTTCATTTACACTATAGCTTTTCTGAATCTTCTTGTTGTTCTCCTTTAAATTAATTTTACATGTATATAAAGAATGAAAAGAGTTTGCAGTCATAGAATTTTGTTTTATTTGTTTTGTATTAACAAACTCATTTTAATTATATTCAGTTGGATGTGTGTGATCTATTTAAATCAGCCTAAGAGCTTAAACTTAGCAAAATTGTTAAAAACATTCAAAGCAAACATAAAAGCTACATGTATGCTGGCAAAAAAAAAAAAAAAAGTGCGTCTGAAATGGTGAAAATCACTGGCTGAATACCAGGCAACTGCCATTCTTTCTGATGCCAATAGTTGTTTTTGCAGTCTTGAGATGAATTCATTGCAGCAAATTTGGTTAGTTCCAATCAGCCCTCTTGAAGAAGCAGGAAATCTGTCTTTCGCTTTGAAAAAGAAACAATGCAGGAGTTCTAAAATGTTGGAGCAATGTTGCATAGGAACAATTGATTTAATTCCTGAACACTAAATGATTATTCTTTTGCTTAATGAATCAGCTCTAAATGGGAAAAAGTGTATTGATAGCCCTTTTTAGTATTATATTTTCAGAACCTGTTTCAAAATACGGATTTTGTGCACTTTAATTTATTCTACATCCTCCAAACACAGCTTGATATGCATCATAAGTTAAAAACCCCAAGAAAGAGGATGCCATTCACAGTTTCTAATGTAATAAAATTAATTCTTCAGGTGTGTTTGTGTTTACTAAGCTTGGCATTGCCAGGTCTTTTACTCGTGGGATGGATCTTATTCTCCCATGCCAGTACTGTTGCTGTTTCCTCCTGTATGAGCATCACTTTCACAAATGTTAGGACTGTATGTTATTTTTCAGCTTTGCCATCTAACATAAACTTCCTTTGGATTCCTGCTCTTAGAAAACAGCGTAGGAGTAAGAAGTAGGTCAAGGAGGACTGATAAGACAGATGTTGTTGGAATGAGTGAAGTGGAAACTACTGAGAATTCATTGTACAGTTTTGAATTTGGAGCCTTACATTCCTAGGAAGCTGGGACTACAAACTCGCCTTCCCCTCAACTGTTAAGGAAAAAAACCCACTTTAATGCTGTCCACTGGGAGATGACTTATATCCTTGAATACTGGAGTTGCTATATGTTACTAAACTGGAGTAGGAACTTTGTCAGGAATGGACTTACTTCAATTGCAATGACTGCAGGCAGAGAAACCTACTCTTTAAGCATCATGTGAGAATCTGAACTACATAGAAGTAGCGGGTCATTGTGGCTGGATGCATGTTTCTTACAAAAAAAGTTATCTTGAGGAATGATATAGAGAGGTATGGCCTTAAGTTCATTTCAGTCCCTCTCTGGTCAGTGCTGGTAGAAGACTTTTAAGTACTAGGTCCTTGCCACTTTTGTGACCCTTCTTTTTCTGTTAGAAAATGTGTATATTCATGCTAGTTTTATTCCTTGTTCTAATTTTTCCCCAAACAGGTTTTAAAGTCCTCCTAAGTTGAAGGGTGTCATCACAGAAATTTCCATCTAAACTTGTTGGTGCCTGGTTTTTTGTCAGTCATGTACTTCACACCAGTGACAGGTGCCTGCTTTATGCCTAAACCATAGATTTCCACTTGTGTGTTCTCATAGCCCTGATACTTTAGGTTTGTCCAGAGTGCACTTATCACATATGGAATGGTTTTTATGCAGAACACAGTGATCTTGTCCTGTTCATTAAAAATTCTGCAGAGGGAGAAAGGTGGAAGACAGTGGTCATGATCCTCTTTCATGCAGTAGCCTTTAGTGCAATGCTCCTAACAGTGTGCCACCCACTTGTGACATATACAAAGATGTGGCCAGACCCTGGAAAGGAATAAGATTTAAGCAGCAACTCTTTCTACAGAACTTCCTGTTGCAAAGTATAAGTGTCTCTTACATAATGTGGTGTTGTGAATCACATCTGAGGCACCCAGCTTTCCTTCTGCTATGGAGGTGCAGCATTTTGAATAGGTGCTTTTGGAGATGTAGTCCCTTTCTTTTAGTAGTGTTCAAAATCATAAGAAAGCTTTTTATTACACAGTTTGAGTGGATTGCTAGCATATACCCACGCTTTCCCACATCTGCTGAATCATATGCCGTATATTGTATTTTAAGTAGAAAGACTGGAATGGAGTACTCTGTTTTTTGGGGTTTTTTTTCGTTATCTACGCGCGCACACACACACATATTCCTGTATCCGAAGTTTAATTTTGCAAGTAATGCATATGTATCCCAATGACTAATGTTTTCCAGAGGTTTTAATGTTCAGTGTAAAAAAGAGCATATGCCTTACCAGAGAGTATGGAGCTATGCAAATAATCTATTTCTTAAAAACAGACTTGGTAGAAAATTACCTTTTTTGCCTTATGTAGGTTTGAATACTGGTACTATTTTGTAGTCTATAGTCTTCTATTTATAGACAAATGACCATAACTTCTCAATATTACTAAATTGGTATTTAAAAGTACATTTTATAGATTGTCATAAAATGTATCTCATACTCTGCTTTTTTCACATGGTCTTTGCTCTGAAAAATCCGGTTTTCTAAAAATGTTCTGCACAAGCAGGCTGGTTACACGTGCCTGATATAGAAGCTTACACTTTATCATTTGTATGCATTGAATGCCAAAAACATTCAGAGTATTTTGGGGAGTGTGCTTCTAGATTACTTTCTTTGTAATGTAAGTTTGAGAAGTTCATGTTATCCAGACACTGTAATTTGTAATGGACTACTTTATGATACCGTAATGTGTTACAATTCTCTAGCTTTTCTTTGATTTAAATGCTATTTAGTTTTCATTTTGTGTATTGTTCACACATTTTAAACATAGAAGGTACACTGTATGTTTTGTATGAGGCTTCATCAGATCTCTCTTCACTTTGTGGTATATAATATTTTGACTAAGTACATAAGTAATCATTCTTTTTTGGCAAGGTTTTTTTGGTTTATGCTCTATATTCTGTTGGCAGGGTGTGGTTTCGTTCATTGTCTCATCTGGAAGAGAAAACTGATTTTGGAGTATTTAAATTGAAAAAGCCAAATAGAGTTGTATCTTTTTTTTTTTTATTCTCTTCAGCTTCCTCATGTGTTCGTGAACTGTGTGGAATACTTTACTTCACGACTTCTTTTAGAAGAAATTCTCATCCAATTGCAAAGCTGTTGTTCTGAGGCAGAACAGACTTCTCATGTGCCTTGTGATACTTTCAATGACTTTGTTCGTCTGTTTAAACAAGCTGTTGTGAGTCGAGAGCTTCAAGATCAAACACTATACATTGTAAGTCATTTAGTTTTAGTGTTGCAGTTTCGGTTTGGTTGAGAGGGTGTGGGTGATTGTTATCAATAATTTGTATGTAAAATGCGTGCATTATAGATCGGTTTTCACAAAATTTCCCTGTGGACCTAATTCAGAATCTGTTGATACTGTTTAGATTATTTCTGTTGGTTTACTGGCTTTAGATGAGGTTCTGTATTTTTCATGGTTTTAGAACTCTTTATACACAAAAACTGTATAGCATAGCTAATAATGAACATAAATTATACTGCATAGTTAAATTAGGTATGTAATAATATTACAAAAATCTTTAAATATAGAGAGCCTGTATTTGTTCTATAATTAGTAAGTCATGCTTATCTGTTTCCTTGTGAAGATAGCTTCACAAATGAGAAAGCAAAGGTGGGAAGCAGGACAGAAGTGATTTATGGAGCACGCAAATGACAAGAATTGGTTGGCTAGAATAGTTTCAAGTTAGAAGTTGTATTAAGGAACTAAAATGCATTATTTCCTCTGTAAAAGTGCTGTTGTGATCTTGCATCTTTAACTACACTTGTGGCCCTCGGAGACCAGAACTGTAGTTTTAAAATTCAGGTGGAAAAAAGAGAGTGCAATGAAAAATTTGATGATATGCTCAAGTGGAATAAACAGGCAGACCACAGGAAAAATAATCAGAATTTAGTTCACAGGAATGATTGAATCAGTGTAGTACTAGAATGCTAGGTTTTGCTGTGTTTTTTGGTTTTGTTTTTTTTTTTTCCTGTGATAATCTTAACTACATAAAGGAGTAAAAATTTGCAGACATTTGTAACAGCATTTATTGTGCTAAGATGAACATAGAAACAAATTTCAGGCATACAAGAGGTCTGAAGAAAGGATATAGACTCCTCAAAACTACTTTTTTTTTCTAGCTCTCTCTTGGTTGAACAAAATCTATTATCTTAAAAATATGAACGTCATAGTATTAGTGATGTGTAACTAATACATTGTGGACCTGCAAAGGACATGGGCTGAAATTTCAGCCCAGCAGTAGGAATTAAGGGTTTTTAAAAGAGGTCAAATTGATTATTTAAGAAAACATGAAAGTGGTTCAAGATTGAAAGCTTAATGACCCTGGGTAATCGCTCTGCGTGTTTCTCACAGCAATCAACAGGCATACTGCATTGGTTTTTTTGCAGTCAAACAAGAAATTCATAATTACACTGAACATTCTTCATTCTGTTTCACAGGTTATAGTTAAATAAATTTTATTTCTGTTTAAAAATACTTAACCACTGAGTTAAATAACTTCATACTATGTTTAGTGGAAACAGTACTAACTCATAGTTTCCTACAGCTCATGAGGTTAATAAATTTGACATACTTAAAAATTGAATGAAGAAAAAATGTATCAGTACTTACAATAGATAAGAAGTTATATGTTGATAATGCATTTTAATCTACCATCACAAAGGTGGTGTTGACATCCTTCAACAATTCCATAAGAACAAAATTTAGCACTAAAATAATCTTTAGGGAATTTCAGAAAATACTTTTTATAATAAAATTTTACTTTCAGATTAATATTTGAATTAAAAAACTGTTCTTCATCAGTAAAGAATGCTTCATGTGTTGTATGAAAATTAGTATCACTCAGAAAGTTAGAAAGTTCTTGAACAATGGTTATAGAAAGCAAACCATTAAATACTTAAAAAGGTTCAATTATATCATGTAAATAGTTGCTGAATCAGAAGAATTAACTATTAAATCAGTATTACAGTTCTGTTCTGCATGGGAACAGACAGGAATGGGGGAAATCAATTCATGTATATTAACCTCTGTCATGTGAATGTATTGTAGAGTGGTTTAATTTGAGACTGATGGAAGACCAGCATGCTGGTAACATAAACTGTCAGTGCTAATTTATTCTATTTCATTTCGGTAGTAAATAATGTAATATTTCAGCCCAATTAAGTCAGAGCAAATTAAGATAAATGTTTACTTTCAAGCAAAGAATTCTAAATGTTTATCTTAAGCCAAGCATGGGTGCTGAATGCTTGTGATTACTTGTGAAAAATGAATTTTTTCATTCTAACTACCTGAAATATTGGAACTGATATAACTTGTAGTCATTCATACATTTACAATATTTAGCACTTTACAGAAGTATCAAGCTCCTGTTTTTAATGTAAGTCGGCAGACAGTTCTAAAATGTATAGTTTTTTTAAAAAAGCCGAAGGGTGATAAATCTATATTAAAACTAAAGAATAAGGTGTGGATTTATAGGCCTGTGGGTAGGCTGTTTCTGTGAACCACTTGACTCAACTAAAAATTAAGATCTACTTAGGTCAAGACCTTAAAGCTTTGTGTTTGGTAGATGCATGTCACTGGGTCCAATAATCAGAATTTTATTAGTAAAAATATGTAGCCTCTATTGGTCAGTAATGTAAAGCAGTCTTCATCCCTGAAGTAGTTTATTATATGAACCAAATGCAGATGTCAATATAAAATCATATGTTGTATAGTAGTTTTAAATAAATTCCCAAGAAGTGTGAGCTATTATTGCAGAGATACTGTTCTTTCAGGGTTTTTTTCTGCACGGTGTTATTTTGAAATACTGTTTTCATAAAATGTTTCTTGGTTGTCCACATAAAATTCTTCTGCTTACTGCAGGCAAGAGAAAAGATATGTCTTAAATGTTTTGGTGTGGGGAGGGAATGTAAAGGGATAGAAAATACAATTTTCCAGGGACCTATAGTTTCTCTTTCACGAGCAGTAATTCAAAGGAAGTAATGAACTTCAGAATTTAGATTTATATTGCAAGTAGTAAATAAAACACAATATAAATATGTTTCTATGACCTTTTTTCATTCCTGTCAAGATAGTAAGTGTACTGGGAATATGAATTCTTTTGCCAAAGGATAGCCACGTGTGTTTTCATGCTCCTATTTTTTTTTTCTCTAGGCTCCAAAATATGTTAGTTGTTTAGATAAAGTGTTTCCTGTTTAAGCTGTATATATGCTACATATTTGTTAGTGCCATGTCAAGTTTACATGCAATACAGTAAATCCTGCAAATTTCTAGGGTACAAACTATGGCAGGAAAAATTTCTCTCAAAGTTCGGTTCTGTGAATTCTGGATGGTAGCTGACTTTTTGAAAATATCAGCTCTTATTTCTGAAAAATAATTTCATAGTGGGAAAAGATATCTCTCTTACAGTAAGCATGATGATATAGTGCTGCAGTATTACACATAATTTTATAATGTAAGAATTCTGGACAAAAATTGAGGTTTCAGTGGTTGTTAATGATGTCATGGCTTTGTTGGTGTTGCTTTTGACTGGTATACGTAATGTTTTAATTCTGACTGCCATAAGGCATGAGAATGTTGCTTGTCTGGGGATTGTATCGTCTTTTAGATGGCATAGCTGCTCGGGCTTCCTGGAAGCACACCTCAAGCAATAATCTCTCCAATGTTGCTTGTTTAAGGGGTCTTGATACTTAAATGGTTTCTGCTGTCTAAGAGCCATTGGTGAAATGAGTTTCCAGCAGCTAAGAATTAATTTTAAGTCCATGTGAGAATGGAAGGTGATGTTGTCTATATAATAAGGTCATTGTTTTATTAAAAGGTACTGGATAGAGCAGAGCAGCTGAGGGAAATGGAAGCAAACATCCTGCCAGCATTTCTTAGGCTTCAAGAGTTGGTAAGTGTCTGGAAAAATATTAATGTATGTTTTCTGCATAGCGGAAGTGACTGAATGTGGTATCTGTCTGTCCATCTAGGCTCACGGATCAACATAAGTGATTCTTTAGATGAGAAAAGTTGCAGGATTAATCTCTACCTCCCTCCTCCAATCAACTGGCAGTGGTCAAAACTAGAAACCAAACCAGAATTTAAAGATCAGCAGGTTTTTCTTACACCCTTTTTTTTTTTTTTAAAAAATTCTGTTCAATAGCATCTTGTTTTACAGTATCTAATCTGTTGTAGATTCTTTTGAGGGTGGTATCAGATACATAGCTGTCTTTTCTAGAACATTTTTGTTTTTACGAAGAATGTAAAATTTTTCTACTCTGTTTAAAGTTTTGTAATAATTGCAGAAAAAAAAAGCAGACTATAATCTATAAGGGGAAGCTTCAACATAGCTCCTATTGGTTTGGTACAAATAAATAAAACCCCTTTTAGAATTTGTCAGATGTTTGTGTGGGAATCCAAAGTCTGCTTCTGAGTCAGCTGCTGATACAGAGAGCTCAACCAGATTGAGTGAATTCAGCATCGGAAGCGTGAATTTGCAACTCGGGAAACGTTTGTCTTCCTCAAGTTTCTCCCATGTGAAACTTCACAACATTGCATGGTGGCTGTCTTGAGGATGGTCAGTAGACCACCAGCTATTTAATTGTGGCTGGAGCTGCACAGCTCAGCAGCTGTGAATGTGCTTTGTAATGGCAGAGAGTTTTTACACTTCTGCTGGAATTGTGCCACAGTATGTTTCTGACTGGAGTAAACCACTGTATCTTTCCCTCTCTCACTTCTGAAGTATCAAAGCTTATGCCTTGGCATAAGGAAAAATGGTGCATTCTCTGAAAAGAAACTGAAGACAAAACCAGAAGATGGTGGTACTTTGAAACGTCTGAACATCTAAATAGCTGAAATTATACTTGTTCTCTCAAGACTTTTGTGTGGTACTCTTAATCTTCTGGTGATGTTGATTTCTGTATTTACTGAATGAAGACTGATTCACAGCTGTGTTCTTAATCCTGGCAGCTGGTGCATTTTCTGCCTTTTTGTTTGTTCTGCCCATGTTCTGGATTTTCCTGTCCCTGAAGCAGAAACAACCTGTCTGACAGAGAAAGGAGGAAAACTTAGGGCTATGATTGCTGTTCAGGGACCAAAAAAATAGGCTAAGACTTATATATGCTAGAGAAACACCCTCAAATTCCAAAGTAGCCTCAAAATAAGTTTGTCAGCTTTCCTGAATGCTGAGATTCCAGTTGCTTAAATTCTGGATTCTGGACTGAGGCTTTGTAAAATTGTTGTGCAGCTGATGTTGCAGAGGAATGTTTTAGGAGCAAATCTACTGCATTACTTCCTTTCCTGGAGTGAAAGGAGACAAGAAACTTCATCAGTGGTGAAAGATTTCATGGGAGTGGGTTATCATTGGCAAAGAATGGGTCATAGGATGCTTGATTTCTGTGAGGATTATGGTGGGAAGTACTTAAGTTTTTCATATTGAAAGGTCTGTCAGGAACTGAACTGAAAATACCATAGTACTTTTCTCAGGTAAAATACTAGGAAATCTGGGAGAGGATGACAATTGAAAGAAATCTACAGAAAGATGTTCTGTCATTAAAAGAAAGAAAAACTTCCATAAAAATAGAGAAAGAAGAAACAGTAAAGTGGGTGCCACTGCCAAGAAGTGGGAAGAGTAAGTAGAAGAAGATTCTCCCTGAATTTCAGGGAAGGGGAATAGCATTTAAACTTTTCTTTTGGGTCATTCACTGCTCATATTAAGCATTGTTAATTCAATCAGGTTACTTCCTTTTATTTTCTTGAGGTGCCTCCATAGTTTTGAAATGTCTTTCTTGAAGAACCACATTTAAAAGCATCTTTTGTTGTGCAGAATTTTTAGTACGGTTCCAGAAACCTTTCAAAAAGGAAGTAAGGAATTTTTTTTTTTATATGAAGTGTTTTGTTATCTATTGACCAAAGCATCAAACTCAAGGCAAGTATATTGTCAATATAACTTGGTTAAAAAGAGTATGTTACTATGTACGGCCATTGTTGGTAACTAGTAAAACAGTTGGTAGAGTACACAGTTAATACTATGTTTTTGTTTTGGGATGTTTTTTGTCTGTTTTTAAAGACCAGCTTACCTTTGAAATAAAGTACTAGATAGCTTGGTTTCAGAAAGCATTGAGCTTTCTTTCACTTTTTAACTCTTCCTGTTTGTTCTCAAAGTTTGGGTTTAATTACCAAAGTAAAATGCTGTCTTAATTTTGGGGGTAAGAGGTAGAATCTACTTGGTATTGTACCAGAGCTCTATCACTGCACAAAGCTTACATGTCAGTGAAATGGCAAGGGATGCAGAGAAATTGTATGTAATTATGAAAATCTGCAAATGTATGAGCTTCTTGATTAGGCCAGCTGAAGCTTTATTACTATGCTAGTAATTTGTATTAAACTGGAAATTTGATGATTTTTGTGGAAGAGAAAAGTCACAATAATAATTTTTCTCATTGATACTGTAACATGCAGTGTTTTTTTTCTCTTTGCCTGCCTGTCACTTTTTTTATTTCTTCTCTGTGTAGACCGACAGAAATGTGACAGTTGTCCTGCTCAGTGAAATAGTATGGGAACTGTTCCGTCCAAATATTGGATGCTTTGAGCCATTCACCTTGTATTTTCCTGATTACAGCATAGGTAAACTAAT
This sequence comes from Buteo buteo, assembly GCF_964188355.1. NCBI lineage: Eukaryota > Metazoa > Chordata > Aves > Accipitriformes > Accipitridae > Buteo > Buteo buteo. Next base: position 14,326,033 of record NC_134174.1, on the reverse strand, counting down.
TCTTTAATCTGCTTTTCAGGGATACTTTGTCAAACAACATCCCAATGCTTTTTCCGTGTTTGTCAGTATGCCTTTTGCAGAATATAGAATAGCTACTGGAATGTAAAAGTGTATATTCACACAACCTCTAAGAGACTTTTATTTTTCCACTTGCCAGAACATCTCAAAGTAACATTTTGGTTCCATTATATTTGCTGATTCTTTTTATCAGTGTAGTTTTTGGTGGATTTGGGGTTTTTTTTTAGTGATGATTATAGTTTGTTTTTCCACTTAACTTGTAAAATGTCGTCAGTTTAAGTTAGCTTTAAATAAGCAAAACTTATTTTTGTTTAAACAGGACACCTGCAGAAGATCTTGTCTCAGAATCATCCCCCAGAATATTCTGCGGATTTCTATGCTGCATATATCAATATTCTGCTTGGTGTCTTCTACATGGTCTGTAGGGACCTGAAGGAACTTCAGCATCTGGTGAGATGAGCTCCTTTAGAGTTGTTGTTTTGTTTTGGGGTGTTTGCCAAATGAGCTCTGAAAGTCTGGATTTATTGTTGAATATGGACAAAGGGAAAATCATAGAATCATAGAATAGTTTGGGTTGGAAAGGACCTTTAAAGGTCATCTAGTCCAACTCCCCTGCAATGAGCAGGGACATCTTCAACTAGATCAGGTTGCTCAGAGCCCTGTCTAGCCTGACCTGAATGATTCCAGGGATGGGACATCTACCACCTCTCTGGGCAACCTGTTCCAGTGTTTCACCACCGGCATCGTAAAAAATTTCTTCCTTATATGTAGTCTATATCTACCCTCTTAAGAATGTGTTAGCTCAAAATGCAGTTTCCCTAAAAATCCATAACAAAGGTTGCAGTTGTTTTGGTGGCTGTAAAGGGTTTCCATTGCTATGTAATTTGCCAGTCAGAGGCAACAAAAGATGCACTAATGAGATGCCCATCTGCATGTGGTTCACCCAGCCCAGAACTTCTGTTGGGGTTTTTGAGCTCAAGCTGTTCCTCGATATCAGAGAGTGACTGAGAAGACTAGGCTACCTGTTTTACCTGTTGATATAAGGAGATGAATGTGATGAAACCTTTTATGCCTACTGATAAATATAGTAGAAGCAATTGCTGCAACTGCAGCAGTTTTTGAGGGACCAACTTCATTACAGACTTGGTTCATGATTTTTTGTTTGTTTGCAATTCAATCAGAGGAAGTAATAGTTATGATTTTACTCTTCCAAGCAATGATAGGCCCCGCTGTGCTTCTTTTCTCTTCAAGTTCTTTTTACATGTGGTTATGTGATTTTGCTCTTATTGCACCTTCTTGCTCACATGGACTCCTGTAATCCCTAAATAGCCTTCTGTTGTATTCGTTTCTTGGACAATGCAGCGGAATGCCAGACAGTTGCTTTCAACATTTGAAGGAATAACTTCGATTACATGGTTTCAGCATGTCCAACCTCAAGTTCCATTGTTTCCCATGTTTATTAAATGTAACTTGCCACCCAACATTCTTCATACTTCAACTTTATGGGAGATTCAACTTAAAATTGAAACATTTTCCTATATTATTTAGGAGTGTAAAATTTTCACTTGATTTGCTTCCTACAGAGGATTTTAAGGTAACCAAGCTGCTAAAAGCCAGATCTGTTGCACAATTTTACAGAAACATAGCATATTAATTTGACTCAAAGGCCTAGAGAAGCAAGGACTGACATAAATGTTTTCATTGTCTGTCTTTTGGAATTAAGAATAAAATAGATAAGTCAAAATTCCTGCAATGTAGTCATGCCTGAGGGAACAAAAATACATTGAAGATATTTGGAAAAAGGAGTTTTAACTATATATCAATTGAAGAATGTAACAGCAAACAAACTAACAGAAGGAAAATAAAAATGACTTGACAGTGACCTTTGCATAAGAAAAGCTGCATAGCAATAACAGTTATTAGCTCATCAGATTATTATTTAAATAACTATACTGTGTACAAGGAAATTTGATGAGTTTGAAGTGATCAGTGGTTACAGCCGGTGAACAAATCAGTGCTGGTGAGATGATCTGAATGTCCTGCCTGCATTTCCATCAGGAAAACAGCTAAACTTCAGCTGAACTTAATCTGTTAACTATACAGGTTTTATATTTAAATGAGATTGCTGAAATCTGGTGGAGACACAAAACTAGGGTCACGGTTCTTCTAGCCATGTACTGAGTGGCTCCGCTTATCAGAATAAATTCATTAGCTTTAGATGCACTGTTTGTGTGTGTGGGAAATACCAATATTATGAAAAGATTTATGTAATTGGACCCTAGATTCTTTTTGTGCTTGACAAGTCTCTTCTGTAGAAGGTAATGACAGACATATACAGCTGTCTGTAGGCTTCTGAACAACTCCATAGTGTCTAACACAGACTCTAAATATGTATGTTATTATGCACGATTATTAATAATACATTCTGGAATTATGTTAGATTTATATATGGAAGTTATTGCATTGAGTTCTGTATACTAGCACAGAGATTTAATAAGGTGCAGTAGAATAGAAGGAGAATGAAATGTGAGGATTGTTATTTTACAAAATTGTGTAACATTGATTTAAGCATTTTAGAAAAAAATCTAGATTACAACCTTGTCAAAAGTCTCTCAATCTTACCTTAGGCAAAAGGAGTTCTTTTGAATATGAAATGTGTTAGCAGGGCTTTTTTTTTTTTTTTTGTAATAATTTCTGCTTTTGTGTGTGTAAGTATGTGTGGCCTGCTTTTGAACATGCTGAACTGCTCCTGGAATGGAAAGTTTTATCTGAAAATGAAAGGATTAAAAAAAGTTCATGAAAACATTTTTATTGCATTTATAATGTTTAGTTACTATGTTATTTAAAAAAATATGCAACCCCTGAGTACAGTAAACAGGTTTTACAGACATCAGAACCAAGTAATGTGTAATAGATTACTTCTGTTTGTATTTTAATCTACAGAAATGTTGTGATGTTTTACAGTATAATGTTTGGAAGCAAGCAGCATAATTATTGACTGAAAAATAATTAATTGGTTTTGCAAAGTAATGAATTATGCTGCTTGTTACATTCTGTAGCTAGGTCAAATATATAGTACCTTTTTAATATGTTGTACTTCTTCCTTTCTGTAGGCAGTGCTCAATTTTTCTAAATACTGTGAACCAGTGGTCAGAGGAGAAGGTAAGTTTCTGTCTTTAATTTGAGCAGGTGTATGAGAGTGCAGGTGCCCCACCTCCCCTGTGGATTTTGTGGAGGACTTTGCTTTGATCCTCACTGTGTTTTGACCATTTCTCTGGTCACAACAGCGTTGCTTATTCCAGTTGCACCCAATAGGCAGCATTTGCAGCAGAAGCAGTAGATTACATCTGTTAGTGGTGTTTTATGGAAATGAAATGGAAATACCATGAAAACTTGCTTCCCCCTATAAATCTTTCTCCTAACTCAACCACCAGGACTTTTGCAAAGTAGTGAGATAAGTAATTTCTCTGTCAAGGAGAAGAGGAGAAAATGAGAGCAGTGGTTCTGCCAAACTGTCCTAGAGTATCTCAGAATAACCACAGAGAAACAGCCTTGTGTGGTAGCATGTGCTTGCAAATGGATGATGATGGTCCATTGTCCTAATACAGCATTTCAGAGGCAAGGTGTTAGATTTACTGTGTCATGCCTGTGACTGTTCAGGTGTCAGAGATAAGAGTTTTAGTGTTGTGTGAGTTAAATATTTAACAGAGTTGATTCTGGCTTGGTGCAGCAAATGAACGTGACACCCGCAAACTCTGGAAGAATATTGAACCTCATTTGAAGAAGGCAATGCAGACTGTTTATCTTCGGGAAATATCCAGGTAACTTGGAGGGTGAGGCCTTGTTTGTTTTGTTGATGTTGCTGTTTTTAACAAGCTTCCTCTCTAAATATTTACTCTCTCAATTAGGTTTCATGGCTAGTGTTTCTTTTTTGCTAGATGGAATCTTTTTTCTTTAACATGTGTTTCTTTCTTGCCGTATAATGTTAGAAATAGGGAGGAAATTTTTAAACAAAACTGTATTTGTAGCATATAAAATATTTAAGTAAAGCAGTGACAGCAGGTTGTGTTCTCTTTTTCACTGATGGTCATGCAGATAGATCCATTTTTTGTCATGTATGAAACTGCCAAGCATGGAAATCCGTCACCAGAATATACACAGGCACAGTTTAAAACACACTTGTGACATTGACTTGACAGATCCTCACTGCTCTGAGGATGCATGCACACATCAAAATTCTTATGAGATGTTACAGATCTTGAACATCTGTGTTCCTTAGCTTTGTTTAATAGAGCTAGGTTTGTACCCTTACTGTGCTTTCTGACCGCTTTTTTCTTGTCCAAGGGCAAAATTTTCCTTACATGGAATTACCATTTTTGACAGCATTAAAAGCTGGTGTCCTGCTAATGGGCTGAGTTTCTCTTGGTGTGGTTTTAGATTCCTTGTTTATTTCTCAAGTTGCCAGACTGCTAGAAAAAAGGTGGTGATGTTACTTTTAAATGGTAATAATTGGCTCAGTTTTAATGTCTTCCCCACTTTTAAGATGAGTGATTCTGATGTTATGCTACGTAAAGAGAGATAATGCAGTAGTGTTTGATTTCTTTGTCTTGATACAAACATAATGATTTCTTTCCTTTGAATGTCATTGAGGCCATAGAGTATTCTGGTAACTGAACCTGGGTGTGTAGTGGAAGTCGATGCTAAATATTATGGAAAAGTGATTGTTCCTTCAAAAAGAGAATTGATTTTACTCCATATGAGCCAGACTTCACTGTACAATGAGGCATTATTCTATTTGCCTTAAATATGTATTTATACTTAGTATTGATCTTCAGTGCACAGTCTACTCGAGTTCTTCCTGGCTTTTTATATCGTGTAATTGCCTACTCTAATTAGGGAGTAATATGAATTTATGATATAAAATAGTTTATGAATTTTTTCCAAATAACTGAATTTCCCTCTTTACAGTTTTCTTTGATTATAAATTTGAGCTTTACTGTTTTTTTTTATTATAAATTTCAGCTTTCTGCATAACAGTTCTAGGATTTACCTCTGTGTATCTGTAAATGCTTGAGGAATTAAAAGGACCATATCAGTTTTTCTGGCCACAGAACTGTAATTACTCTGGGCCTTTCTTCAAGTTGTAAGTTACAGCAATAGAGCTTTGATATCAGCTGTTGTGCTACCTGAACTGAGATGAAAATGAAACTTTTCTACCTGTAAAATAGACATTGGATAAAAACTTTGCTCATTGATAATTTGGTTGATCATTCATTATAATTTGGGTATTACATCGGCTCTCATTAAACTGTTTTCATAAGTTTTATGACTTATGGCTGTTCATAAAGATCTTTAAAAAACAAAACAAAAAAAGCACTGGTCCTTTAACAGACTTTTTTTTTTTCCTATCCCCTTGTGGTATACAAAATGATCTAAAATCATGACATTTCTAACAATGTCATTCCTTAAGGGAGGTTTTAAAGTGAAATTTTTTGCTGTTGTTTAGGAAAACACCGAACTACTTGTAGACATTCCTCACTGACAAAATGTTCCATCTTGATGTCTTCAGAGTTTTTCAGTGCAGAATGAATATTGCTTTGTTTTTTTATGTAGGCTTCAAAATTACATTATAAAGTAATCTATAATATTGTTCTCACTAGTATAAACATTCATTAAGCAGATAAAAAAGACCCCAAAACTATCAGAGTTTTCACTTTTTATCCAATTATGCATTGTTCTTGCAACTTAGAACGCTATTGATATTTGCTTACTGGTGGTAGTTGGATGGAAAGAAATCACTATATTACAATTAGCTTGTACTCACTTTTATAACTTAATATAGCATTACTTTCTGCAGCTTTTTCAAATATGCATAGTCTGCACATTATTGAAACTTATGGGCAAGGTAGTAAGACTTGGTATATTTAATTATTCTCTTACTAACTGTATCCTAGCCAGTGTCATGAAATTAAAATATACATATACCAAGCAGGTAGTTTTCTCTAAAAGACTAACAAATACTTCATCTTTATATATTTGCATTATCTTGTCTTTTAGCTCACAGTGGGAGCGCTTACAGTGTGGCAACGGAGAACCTGGGCAGTTGAAAGGTATCAGATACAATAACTCTGTAGGGGCTTGTAATGTGAAATATGTACTTTCCAGTTTGACTTGGTCATTGTTATCTGAGAACGTATGAATCAAATTATATAGATGAGGCTACCTGTTAGCATTCAGTTACAGTTCAGGGTAATCATGTTTTTTGAGAAGGTGTTCTACAAAGGACTGTTACTATTTTTTCCCCTAGCATATATCCTGGGAGTAATCTTTCCTAAGGTCGTTTGTGGGTAAAAGTAGATTTCTTTAAGTCAGTGTTTCTCATGTAAGAATGGATGAGGAATGGGCTGACTCCTGATGGTCAAGCCCATGTGTGCCAACTGGCAGAATTATCTGAGTGGGGAGAAGGGAAAATTATACCTGGTGTATTACGCTGGATTAGCACATTCCTAAACAAAACAGCTGTCCTGTGCCCTGATTTCTTGGCAAAGAGAAATGTCAGAATTGCAAGAATTCTTTCTGTTCTTTCCTTGGAGGAGTACAGCTTTGTTGATTTTATACTTTAGACAGGCTTGAAAGTTGAATCTCAATATATGTCGACCTTCATTTACAATTTAGGAAAGAATACTAAAATATTTTCCTGGCAATGTCAGTTGGTCATGGTCTTTTGACCAGTTCGTAGTTTGGGAACACTTTTGCCATATTATTTATTGTGACAAGTAATTTCTTCTTTAGATAGTAGGTAAAATAGCCACTTATTTTAAAATTGTCTTAAGATAATAGCAGTCATCAGACTGTTTGCTATACTTGCTTTATGATCAGTAATTTTTGACATTGTTGACCAAAGGATTTTGATTCATAGTGTTCTTATTAAACTCCCTCCTTCTGTGCCCAGATGATCATGAAATACTCTTGCACCTGACAACCCCAAAAAGGGAGACTTCATTTAAAATGCATTTTATAGGTTTTTTAGGTATATGTAGTAGGAAAAATTGTCTTGTTGGTAAACAGCATTTGATAATAACATGCTTAAAAAACTATTATAATAAATTTTACTGTGGATGTAAATAAGCAAATAATTCAGTGCATGATGCAATATTGGCAGTCCAGAAGAATGGAGTAGAAACAGATATTTCTGCATTAAACTAAATTGTCTATATGTGAGAATTTATTTGGTGTTGCATTTTGTAATTAACATGCAATACAAAACAATCTCTTGACTGTAAATGAAACTAAAACTGCTGTCCTTTTGTGCCTACATGAGAGGAAATTACTACTAGCTAACATTTAGGATGCTTCTCATCACACTGAGGGCTCTTAATCTTAACTTTTAAACATGTTTAATTCCTTGATCTTTATTTGCTGATATTTGTGGATTAAAGCATAAGGGTATGGGTACTTCACAGAACAGGAAACTGTCGAAGTGAAAATCTGTAAGCAAAGAAGGCACAAGAGAGACCCTTAAGTCATCTCCATAGTTAGACAACTGATGAAGTAAGGTGGTTTGATCATCCTATTCATATGCATAAGCTGTGTAAAAGAAGCAACTACAGTGACAAGAGCAGAGGAATGTAAAGGGGAAAAAATACAAAGTAAAAGTAAAAAGAGGGAAGGAAAATACTCACTAAACTGTAGTTGTATGTTTTAATGGGTGAGACTTCAGTCTTAATGAAGTATACATGTAGCAGGCTAGGTCAGCTGTATCAAGTTTAAAATTTTGAAAGCATTTTTTGTAGAAAGTAAAACTGGCTAAAAATTGTGAGATGCTGAGCTGTTTTTCTGAAGTGCAGCACTGCGCCTTTCTCCACCATGCCAGCCCCGTTCCTGGCTGAGCTCTCTGGCACAGTCTGGAGTAGCCTAGCCTGAAAGCTGGGTTTTTGAGAAAAGCTTTGCCATTGTATTAAAATACATCTTTCATCTGCCCTGTTTGCCAGAAATATTACCGTAAATGAAAGTAGCCTGGAATTATTATTTTTTTTTTTTTTTTAGGGAGATCACACCTTAGTGATTTATGAATCTCTGATGCTTCAAATACAGTTTCTGAGATGAGTCCATAAGGAGTTCAGAATGTTAGTTTTGTTTAGCTTCGTGCCATTCCTTGGCCCTTCATTGATTTTATATCTGTGATAATGGGGTTGAGAAAGTTGCCATACTCATTTAGTTACAGGAGTAGAGCAGGAGAGAAGGAAAAGAAGAATGCAAACAAGTCTAATTTGAAGTTTGTCAATATTCAGAGTGGGTTTCAACAACTCATAAACTGTTTGTTTTATAGGACTTTCTGCACATACACATGTGGAACTTCCCTATTACTCCAAATTTCTTCTAATAGCTGCTTACCTTGCCTCCTACAATCCTGTTAGGACAGATAAGAGGTTCTTTCTTAAGGTAATGAGATTTTTTTCTTAGTGCTGCTTACTGAATTCCTGCATACTGAATATCCTAGTTTAAAACTCTTCAACCATTCATTCTGAGCTGTGTTCCTGTGTGTGGTTCATTTGATTTGATCAGAAGTTTTTCTGTAGATCACATGTTGTGATTGGTAATGATCACTTAGTCATTATTAATGTCTAATAAACCCAACTTCCTGTTAATGTCAAAACATGTGTAACGCTGTTTTAGCACAAGCATTGTGCTTTGCTTTTGTAAGTTGATATAGCTCCATTTTGTAAAGATTTTAGTGGAGTGCCTGCAGTGTCCTTAGGTATAAGCCACACTTAAATTTCTGGACTAAGATAGAAACCACAACTGCATTAGCCTTTAATGAGGTAAAATGACATAGTGCATTATTAACTTATTTATACAATTTTAAGCTCTTGAAACAGAAACATACAAACAGTTCCTCTTGCAGAAGACGTGCCAGCTAATGGAACAACACGTTGTGTTGCAATGATGGTAATGCATGTTTTAGGATGAATGTCTTAATCTTCACTACCAAATCATGAGCTAAACCCCATTTTCTGTAAGTTCTTGCTGTATATAGGTTGAAATTTTTTTTCTTCTTTTCTTCTTTCGGCTATGTTGTGGTCATGCTGCAAACAAATGCTGTGGTGCCATAGTTTGTAGTCTGTCTCTTTCTTACCCAGAATCTTCATGCTCCTCAAGCCTGCCTCGTTGCACTGTTTTTGATGTCTTAATTTGACAAAATGTAGGCAGGAAGACATATCAGAAAAGTGATTGGGCAATTATGCTTTCTATGCATTTTACCAACATCAAATTTTCTACTTTATTATAGTATGTATTAATATATGCGTGTGTTTATAAATATATGGTACTCATGAAAGATAGGTGTGAACAATTCAAGAAGATGAGAGCAAGCCAAATTTGTAAAAATATGCTTGTTTTCTTCTTCCTTCTTGGAAAAAAAATTGTAGATACATGTTTTGAGAAGTTACTGCAGTTCCTAGTGATAATATACTAGTACATTTTAAGTTTAAATACAGGGTTTGTGTTTCTGCTATTATCCTACATTGACAGCTGTAGGTGTTTCACCCTTCTGTCTAGTCCTTTCCTGAGAAGACTAGAGGATTACTTACAGTAAGTGCAGATTGACAAGTTTTCTTTATGGGCAACCTTTGTTCTTTTCACTTGGCCAAAGCAATTTCTTTGTAACAGATTTATTTACTGAAGAAGTGGTTATGCCCAGATTTTTCCACATCAGTCTTGGAACTCAAAGAAACAGGAAAGCTTACAGGAGTCAAGTCAGTAAAGGACGTTATCAAAAAGTGCCACATCTTTCTTGTTTGTGTTCACTGAATAACCTGCTCAATTTTTTTCCTTTCTCCTTTTTTAGTATCTCTGAAGTTAGTTTCCACTCTTGCACATGAACCCCACTAAACTTTTGTACAATAAACATGAGCTTCTAAGTTTTTGAAGCAAGGACCATGAAGGTATTTCATTCAGTGATATTAAGTATTTTTCCCAAGAATTGGTGAAGCAGGAATTAGCTCTTCATCAGGTGCTAAAGTGAATTTCAGGAATAGCTGCATCTCAAAGCCCACCAAAACCAACACTTCTGGGGGAGGTGGTGTTCAAGTTGAGTGTTTTTGAGTCATGTGGAATGTGAAAATAGAATATGGTTTTATCAGGTTTGTAATGAGATTTCAAGTAGATTACAGAAAATTATCTTATGGAGTATTTACCTAAGGACTGCTGGACAGCAAAAGGGATGCAAACAAAAAGATGGTCATTGAGCTGCTAATCTGCACTACTGGTATAGCTGCTAGGCTATACTACAGCTAATGTCACAGTTTGTGGCAGCCTGGAATGCTGATAAAGCAATGAAGTAATAATTGGCAGCACTGCTATTAGTTATATGAAAATTCAGGAGCTTTGCAGTAGATAGAGAGAAAAATATGAAGTTGGTTTTGAAAGGTAGTCTTTAAAACAAAGAAGAATAGCTATCTATATGAAGTCTTCATTTTATCATTTTAATAGAAAACAGGATTAAAAACTAACTGAAAATTAGCTCTGAATTTCATGTGCTTGCACAGAAATAGGGCACCTGCTCACTTGCTTTGAAACACGTTTGATATAACTTAAATACACCATATGGAGATCCCAGCATAACCTTTGAAATGCATGATTGCAGTTTGTTGTAATCCATCGCTAGCATGCTGTGTAACCTCAGGCTTGATCACTTTCCCCTCCAAAAGGTCTCTTTTATCACTGTAGTCTTCTTTCCAAAGGCATGATAAAAAGATTCCTGTGCTGTCTCTGTGCGTGTGTAAGATATGTGTTAATTGAATGAACCAATTTTTTTAGTCTGGCAAATTATGTAAAGAAAACTTAAAGCACTGTCTATTACTAAGCTCTTCAGAAGTCAGTCAAGAAAAGCCACAGTTACTGAGATAGTCTTGACTTGGCTGAGTATTGAGGTCCACAAATACTAAGTACAAGATTTTAAACATGATGGAAAAAAAATTCCTTCATTTGAGGTATTTTTTCCCTGATTGATTGAGCATGGTTATAAGGTGTACTTGTTAATAAGGTATACTTCTCAAGGCTGTGGAAAAACTCATCAGGTGATATTTTGAGAAATAGCACTTAACTATGTTTAAAGAATATTATACTTGTACCTCTCCACCAATTTTACATCATTTTCATGTCTCTCTCTGTCTTTTTTTTTTTTTTTTAACCCATTCATTTGTAACATCTTGTTTACTATATTCCTGTCCTTGTCTTGCCCTCAGATTTTCAGTTGAGATCCAAGAACACTTGATTATTTTCTTTGGACAGCCCTTCCTTTCTTAATGCTGCTTTAAAGCTGCGCCTTTTTAAATTATGTTCCTTTTCCCACCCCACCTTCTGTTTGTCATTTAGCTCCTGCACCTTGAACTATCTTTGTATTTTATCGATTGAATTCCTGGTTCTCATTCTGCCAGCTTGCGTACCATCCAAATTTGAAAATGGAGCAGATAAAAGGTGAAAATTCAGATGGATTTTATGCATGGATACATTTGAAAAATGAAGTGCCCATCATTTAAACTTCTCTGGAAAAAGAAGTGAAACGTCTGTCTTTTTCATTAGACGATTGAGGATAGGAGGAGGATGGTGGCATGAAGTCATATTAAAAAAAAATTTTTACTGCCTCTTCTCATCAGTCCCTGATTAGATCAGAAAAAAAACTTATGCATGTCACCAAAAAATAATAGTGTGGTGGTTTTTGGCTTTGTACCATGTGGGACACAATGAAGCAAGAAGTAAGCCAAGTGTAATTTTAGGGCTTCTGGTAAGAAGGATCGCTGGTAGCATCAGAGACAAATACTGGAGATGTAGTAAAGAAGGAGACCCAGACTAGCATACTAACATACATAGTGTACAATTCTTTGTTGACTGTTTTGATTCTGTCTTTGCTATAGAAGGAGCATAAAATAATTTACATACGATATTTGCTCTTGTCTGTTGTTTACAGCATCATGGGAAAATTAGAAAGACCAACTTTATGAAGAAACATGAAAAGGTATGTATTGTATCTTTCTAAGCTGAGCTTGGCAACAAGTATTTTCTTTCTACTGTACTGCTGGTTTTGTGTTTTGTTTTGCCTCATTGTTTACTGTAGAAACAACAGAATTGCATAACTAACAATTATTGGTGCATTTGTTCATATGATACAAATTTCTGTATGATACACACATTTTTATTTCATTAAAATTTAACTGTAGCATAAATTTTTCTTCTAAAGCCATATTTCTGTGTATAACAAAATGTGCTGCTTAAAGCTAGGTAAAGGACATCGTACATGGAACAGCCAGATACCAGAATTTCTTTCAAAGATGCTAGAGTAATAGGTGCTTAGTAGTTTTGAAAGTCAAGTCACTTGAATTCCCAGTAAGGCATAAGAGCTTAAGTTTGTGTGTTGAGGCTTGGAAACTTTGCACTCTTGTCTGTTGTTTAGGGTTCTATCAGACTATTAACTAAACTTTTCATGGTTAGAAATAGGTAAATATCATTGATTTCAGTGGAGCTATACCAGTTTTTACTGACAGAGCCTTGATATGCTAGGAAAAGCAAATACTTCTATGTATATTTATTTAATTTATTGTAATGTAAACAGGGAAATCAAATTTTAACATTTGTAATTTGTTGACTTGTTTTTAAACAAATCTGTAAATGAAAAGCAGTGCAGACAGCACTAAATCCCTGCTGAAACAATCATTATATTCTTTTCTTCTCTCTGCTACAGCCAGTGTAAATAATATGAGAAAAATTTTAAAATTATACTTAGCCCAATAATCCTTGGCTTCTCATCCTTCCTATAGCCTTTTCCCTAATTTTCCTCCTGCCCCTGCAGGAGGACAGAGTCCTTGGCTATCCAAAGACTTTTTTCCAAGTTCTCTTATTTCTGTAGGGGGACAATTTTTGCATGTGAAAGTGTAAGTGAGCATGGTTTTACTTTAACAGTGCAATGTGTTGCACCACTAGGTAGATATTTATGTAAATTTAAGAATTCTGAAGTTTCTGAATATGTGTGTCCTGTACACATAGACCTTGTGTGTTTTGTGGCTGGCATGTGGACTCCTGAGAACTTCCAGAGCATTTAAATATTTTCAGGAGTGGTAAATTCTTGAAATACCTCCATGTCTTAATTAGTCGATAAATAATTTTCAGGAGAAGGAATAATTATTGTATCTTAGACCAAAATGTTCTTCTTTCCTTGCATTCTCTGCAGGAAAGTTGTTTTGTTTTATTCTTTCTTGGCAATAGATTTCCAACTTGGAAACAAGCAGGGAGATGGGAACAGCTAGGAACATAAAAGAAATAGGAAAATAGAGATTTGATAAAGAAATACTGAGGTCGTAATCACCTTAACTGTACCATAGAGCTTGTTCTCTTGTGTCATTATTTATGTTAAAGGGACTTGTATCCAGGTTCACTACTTAGTGTTCAGAAGTGCCTGCATTAATCATAAATTGGTTTTTATTTCATTATTGCTCCTGCAGCAAACTAAATGCTGAGTAGATACAGAAAGAGAACAGAAGGAGGTACTAAGGAAAGAACTGTAAATGAAGGTAACTCAAATGTAAATAAACATAATGTAAACAAAATTCATGGTCAAAAAGATGAGTAAGATTTCAGTTACTTTTTAAACTTTAATTAGATTAATTCTAATTCTGTAGACTTTACATTTACCCTACAACCTAAGCATTGAACTGATTCTGAAAGCATGGTTAAACATGTGTGCAGCTAAAGAAGCTTGGTTTGTTCTCCAACTGTAACAAGTAACTTGCATAATCAGGAAAGACTTCTAAGACTGCAAATGATCTAATTCTTGCACCTCTTTGTTGTATTAAAAACTAGTGTTACTTTGATGAGAATTAGAACTTCATAATCCTAATAAGTCAAATATAGTTAACAGAAAATATCTCTTGAGTTGACAGTGTTACATTAAACTCTGATTGCATGCAAGAAACAGGAGTGCGTCTTAGGGTTTAACAAACAGGACGGGAAATTTGTGGCATTTTGAGAGTACCTTTGCTTCTAGTTACAGAGCACTGGTTCTCTGCTTATGTGTTGCTTTATAGTTTACAAGTAGGGACCCTTTTGCTGTAAGTATTGATGCCAGAAACTGAAACTGCTTGTAGGTTAGAGAACAGTCTGGTCTTGCAAGTTTTTGAGGCATGGTAGCTGTGATAATGGAGAACAAGACTGCAGGTCCCAACAGGATTTTCCAGACCTATGTTCCTTTTACTGTACCTTTATAAATATTTGCACAGAGATACAGTCACCCAGATGTAAACTTATATATTTTGGTACTATGATTCTGTAGTGAGGGAACCTGAAATACAGGGATAAAGGATTACCTGTGTAGTGTTATAAATAATGGCTCACTTGCTTCAGTTGGTGTGATAGCTTGTATCAATATACCTTCCCTCAGAGGAGCTTGTCTAAAGACTGATTTACAGATCAGATTCGCCTAACTCCAAGTGGGTGCCTGCATCTAAGCTAGTGTCTTTTTATAGACAGTGCAGAGCTAGATGATGCAGTCATTGGATTGTAGGGTGTGATTCGTCTCATACTAACGTTGGTTCTATGTTCAGTCAGATGAATTGCACCATAAACTGTATTGATTAGATTTCTACTGGCTATAATGGGAACTTAGGAAACTAGTTTGGCTGTATATACCTACTTGGCAGGAAGCTAACATTAAGTGAAATAAATCCTTCCTTAAAAGTTTAGGTACAGCCAGACTAAAAATCTGTTTCTTGACTCTTAACTCTGTTCAGTCCAGAGGCCATGGGTTTTTTTTATTAGAAAAAGTAAATCTTGTGAATGAGGGGAAAAAAATGGACTTTATCATTCTATTAATTGCCTTGTTGCTGAAAGCAGCAGAATTTGTTGGGTTTCTTTGCATGATTGCCCTGGAACAATGTTTTTCCAGTTTAGTGACAAGTGAGAGATCTTCTGGTGAAGCTACTTTTGCAGGAGTATGTTTTTTTCAGATGTCAGTCCATCAGAGGATCAAATGTGTTGGTGTGGGTTATTTTACTGGAAGAGAGTTTTGTCTAGTATATCTGCTTCAACTTCAGTCTAGGATTTGTTTTGTATCAGAATTTCTAGCTTACAACTAAAGATGATTCATTTCCATAGCAACCAGGGAAGTTCAGAAATGCCTTCTGCTAAAAAAAGTGAGAAGTATAGTTCTGTCTTTTAAGTATATGCTTAAAAGGTTGAAAATTCAGCCAACTGAGGTTAAGGACTTTCTTTTGTGCAAGTAATTTAGTTTGGGTTAAGCTTTTACTCTTTAAAGAATGCTTTTGCTTCTCATTCTTGTTCATGAAATTTTGGAATGTGAACACGTGGCTCGCATTTGTGGGACAGTGAAAGACTTAGGCCAGTTAAACAGTGGGAACATGAAACTCTGTAGATAAAAAGCACAATGTATAGATAGTGGCAGCTGGGGAAAAGTCTTTTTTGAACCATTAGACAAGTGCGTTGCCAAGGTGGAAAGATGATAGAGGACTCACAGAGTTAATTTGATGGCTATAAAACTTTTTGAAGAGGTTTTCTGAATGTGGAAGGTATCTTTGTTTTTAAGTGAGCTGAGGGTCCCTTGGATTTTTATAAATACTATTTTATGTAGTATTCTGCCTTAGCTTCTTGCCGAAGATTTCTAAATGTTTCACCATGTTCTGTTTGGAGGGACTTCTAAACCGTTCCTATTCATCCAGGAATTTATTTCTGTCAAAGAAATAAAAATGAAGTGGTGCTTCTAGAAGTTACACTCTCTTAGAATTAACTCTTCTGACTTCCAGAAGAAAGCATTTCTCTCAAATAATTTGAAAGTTCAAAATAGTATTCTGTCTAATGAGAGAGCTGATAATATTAAGAGCAAGAACCTTGTGAAGTAATTGCATACTAAATACAGCTTCAGGGATTACTACATGCTAATTGTGCTTGCTAGCTGCTTGGAGTGCACACATTTTAATTACTGTATGTTTGTTGACTTTTTCTGTTGATAATAAAGAATATGCTTCACAGAACTGGTGTGTTTAGAAAGAGAAGGGCAGGGGATTGTACAGTTCATAACTTAAACCATACCTTCATTCTTGACTGAGGGTGCCGTGCTGAAGTTGTGACTACATGTTTTCAGTATTTTTCACACTGCTTTCTTTGTTAGCCAAGAGGTAGCTTTGGGGACACCTCCTGGATTTGAAAAGCTAAAGCATGTATTGGAAATAAATACTTTTTGTTTTGCTGAAGAAATGAGTGGTTGCGTTTCACTGTTGACTAACGCCATAGATGTGTTCTTGATATATTTGAGACGTGTTCTTCCCAGAAGCATTTTGAAACAAACTTCCTTTTGAAATTCCTCTTTAATCTTGGCTGCTCTGTTAGTAAGAAGAAACTAATGTACACTACATTGTCAGAACTTTTGACAGTCTGGGTCATAAATAAATCTCTGTAGTCCTAACAATGCTGCCTGAGTTGTAATACTACCCAGTTCTGCCCTATGAACTGTACTTCTCCTTTTTGTAAAATGGGTTATTTTAAACATATTTAACATTGAAAAATCAGGAACTCGTATTTCTGTGAATTCAGTTGAATTCAACGTTACTACATACGATAACCTGTAATGCCTAAAGTGTCCATTAGTGCCAGCCAAGGTGTGAAGATGATGTGTATGGTGCAAAAGAAGGGTAAGGGAGAGAATAGCTCTGTAAATGCAAAGCTGAGTAAATATGCTGTGTTCTGATAACACAGTTTGTCTGTAGCTGGCATGTAGCTCTTTATACAGCAGCTCTTACCAGCAAAGGAGCTGACCTTGGGCTCAGCCAGCTGAACTCTGCTTTAGCCAGCTAAAGTTGTGTGAGGTGGATGTACTCTGGGCCCTCATGCTCAGCGCTCTTTGGGCTGCATCTTGAATACTCTGTCCAGTTTTGCCCCCCTCCAGTACGAAACACGTATCAATAAACTGGAACAAGTTCAGCAGAGAGGTATCAAAATGGTCAGAGGCTGGAGCACTTGCCCTGCAAGGAGAGGCTGAGGGAACTGCATTTGTACAAGCTGGAGAAGGGAGGCCTAAAAACAGCCTGTTCCTGTACCTGCAAAGAGATCATTAAGGTTCTATGATACAAAGGTGGATGGTGAGAGGGTGAGAAACGACGAGTGTAAGCTGAAATGAGATGTTTATACTGGATATAAGGAAAACCTTTTTCTTTATGAGGGCAGCCAGGCAGTGACACTGGTTTCCCAGAGGGGTGGTGCAGTCTCTGTCCTTGGGGGTTTCCAAGAGTGCACTGGTAAAATCCTGAGCAACCTGGCCTGACCTCCTAGCTGACCCTGCTCTGATCAGGAGGGGTTTGACTAGAGACCTCCTAAGGTCCCTTCCAGCTGGAATGATCTTATGATTGAGTGTATTTTAAGAAAGTAGAAATATAGTAGTAAAGGCATTTCCTGTGCAAAACAGCAAGTTGAAGTGTTCTCATTTCCAATTTCCTGATCAAAAATGTTTTCTTTGTTTTTGGTATCAAAATGGTAACGTTTTCATTGTGGTATAAAGGAAGCAAAAGAGAAAATGAAAACTAAAAAGTTAAAGTCAGCCAAAAATATAAAAAAAAGAGCAATTTTGTTGGAAAAAACCACGCAGTTAATACATTTTATTCCTGCAGAGATAGTTGATTGACTTTTTTTTTTTCTTTTTTTGTAAATCAGTTTTAGAAATTGAAATTCACAGAAGAGCTGAGGTGGGTGAGGACCTCTGGTCTAGTCCAACCCCCCTGCTCAAGCAGCGTCACCTAGAGCAGGTTGCTCAGGACCATGCCCAGTTGGGTTTTGAATATCTCCAAGGATGGAGATTCCACAACCTGCCTTAGGCAGTAAGTTGTAGTGTTTAACAGCTCTCGGGGTAAAAAAAGGATTTTTTCCTATGTTTAAATATAATTTCCTATATTAGAATTGGTCCCCATTGCCAAGTTAGTCTACTCATGTTCTAGACCGTAAGGCTGTTTATTGGAGTAGTTTAGTATGGCATTTAAGATGAGGAACTCTTGTTATGATTTTGCACCTCTGTGAGAGGAATTGAAAAGACTTTGGCTAAAACAATTCAAAGAAGGTGGATATGTTGATACTTTAGCAGAATCTTCTCTTTTTGTGCTTTTTCAAAATGCAAATGCTAGTAAAATATTTGTCTTCAGTAAGCAAAACACACTAAAATATACTTAAAAGTTGTTTGATAGTTGTATAGATTTATAAAGCTATTGTTCTGTTATGTGCAGTACTTTGTAGGTGATCATGGATTATAGACTGACTGTAGACAATAGACTAAATCTAAACCTTTACATTTTTTCACTAGCTACAAACTGTGTGCTTTTAAGAAGCCCAACTTGTCTTACTGTTGATAAACTGTGAAGAAAACTATGTGCACTGTGAGAATGCCATAAAATGCGGTCTTTCCTCTTTAATCCTTAGATTGGGCAAGGTAATTTAATAGGACAAGTAAATCTATAACTAGTGACAGGAAATTTGGCATCAGATCTTCTGTTATAGCTCAAAAATGTTGCTATTTATTGTGCAGTTTGAACTCTTGCCGTGTTAAATAGAGCTCTGTCTATGTCTTTGTGATCAATAAGCATGTATTCAGTGTTTTCCATACTATGGAAGTGGCTGTGTGAAACACTACTGTGAATTATAGTGCCTCCCCAGAGACTAAAAAGATGTGAGAATAACATCGTGTGGTACTCCAGGAAAGATCTTTTGGATTGAAAAGTGTTGTTTCTGTTGCAGACCAGTAATCACCTCCTTGGGCCAAAGCCATTTCCCTTGGACAGACTGTTAGCAATATTATATAGTATTGTGGACAACAGAGTTGCTCCAACTGCAAATATATTTTCCCAGGTGAGTGTGTACTTACTTTCTTTATTTCCTTTTTAGTATCTGGAATTTTTGAAAAGGTTTTACATTGTTTTTTGTAAGTCATCATTCTAATTAAAAGTAATGAGAAAACAACCACAACAGTAATTTAAGTTGAAGGCTCAGAGTAATATTTATCTGTATTACTAGCTATGAATTCAAGACTTTCTGTGTGGTGATCAGAAACCTTCTAATAGCTAACTTTTTCCTGATCCTGGACTGTGATCTGTGCTGGTTAGTTCCTTGGCTTCTCATTGAAGTCTGTTAGCCTGTTTGTATTTCAAGTTAAGTGGCTAAAAGTTCACTGTCCTATGGCCAAAATCAGTCACATTGGAACACATGTAACATAAATGTAGTGATGAGGAAGGAGCAGAGGAAGAATAAGGTATTTGCAGGTGAAAGGTGTTTACTGTGATACATGTATCTTAGGGATAATGTTTTTCATTTGGACCAACTTGGCTTGCAGAGGAGAGTCAGTATCCTGTTTCACTAGATGGCACCATAACTATAGAGTTGAGTGGAATTAAGTAAATGTAGAGTTTTCTCTAGAGCTCTGAGTTTGTCAAGTGCAAATACTTATTCTGTATAAGTAAAGATAGGGTTTTTTTGTCAACTTGATTCTTAGATCTTTCATGTCCACCTTAGAATATCTCAATTTCTTTCCTGCTTTCCAGTTGTGCTTAACTTTTACTTATAGAAGTATTTTCTACCTTTCCTTGTTAGGTCTCAAGTTTAACCAAGGATTATTTAAATCTGATGTCTGTATTCATGTAAAGTTCTAGGAAACATATGCTCACGATACCTAAACAATTTTGCTACTGCTTTTATCATCGCTGTTCAGTGCTCACACAAATGTTTGGCAAAATTAATCTCCCAACTTTGTAGAATAACCAACCATAAATATACATATTGTAAAATCAGGCAGTAGAGAAGCTAGAGAGTTGTAGTACCTTATTTAATGAGTGGTATGTGAATATCTTTGTTAATAGTGGTGGGGACCCAGGTGCTTTACAGATGCAGTAGGCAACTTACACCTTCACATAATGTTTTCTCTCAAGCTTCTTTAGTTAAAGGTTATTATATGATCTGAGGCACGAGAAATGTAGACAACCACAAAAAATCTGTTAATACAAGCATTTACTTTTTTGTAATTAGATGAGTGGTTTTCAGCTTACAGTCTACAACCCTTGAGATGTCAATGGATTAGCTTTCAGACGTGTTCAGGAAGTGGCTGAAAAAAATCAAGTTTAGATAAGTTTATGCATCCTGTACTTGTTTCTTGCCTTTCTTCTGTCATCTCACAGCACCTCAGGAATTCACTGTGCTTTCAGAAGGAACCCTAACTCTGTATTTCAAAGCTACGTTGAAGTTTCCTATGGACAAATGCCATATGAAAGGACATCAAAGGTGGCTGAGGCAGGCAGTTTCTGACCAGCCTTTGGATGATGCCGGCAGTCTTGT
This sequence comes from Buteo buteo, assembly GCF_964188355.1. Taxonomy (NCBI): domain Eukaryota; kingdom Metazoa; phylum Chordata; class Aves; order Accipitriformes; family Accipitridae; genus Buteo; species Buteo buteo. The sequence goes on along the minus strand of NC_134174.1, from coordinate 14,305,648 downwards.
AGCCACTTATAGGAACTCTGGTGTACAAAGAGCACAGGGACCTTACTGTTCATAAAAATGGATAAATTTGGTCAGCTGTATCTATTCACTTTTTTTTTTCTGGCTAGTGTCAAATGTAGCCTGAGATAAATCCTTTTTTATGAATGTTGTGTTGATTCTTTAATTTGCTGTACTGTGAAGTCTGTTGATTGAGTTGTCAGTCAAGGTATTGGTCACACTGCTTTCCTTACAGGTTGCTGGTTTTGTGTTTTGCTCTAGGTAGTGCATTTTTTGATTTAAGACACAAAGTGTTGAAGCTGAAACTCAGAATACTGAGGCAAAAGGTGGTTGTCTAGTTTAATGATGTTAGTTTATCAACAATGGTTGATCTAGGTTTATTTCAGTATGAAACGGGAGTCTTATGAGACTGTTATAGAAACTCATAAGAAAATGAGATACAATCCAAGTAGTGTTCAGATTGTTTCACTTGTGCTTTAAATCTACGGATGATCCACCACGTAGGTGCTTCTTGTTTTAAGCCTTTCTGCCTGCCTTTCTGCAAGCATTTGAAGACACTGTCACTGTGATCTTTCAACAAAATTTCATTTTTAAGATGGAAAGAGTGCAACCTTTAAGGCATAAGATGAAAGAACAGGCAAGAAGCAAAACAATTGACTGTCCAACTGCAGCTGTGAACTTTAGAGCTTTGCCTGAACTTTGATAGTCTTGGGGAGCAAATTTCAGTTTAATTTATTCAAGTAATGTAAAAGGGAATGATGATGGTGACATGACTGGGACCACTACATGGTAAAACTTTTGTGTAGGTGGTTAGCTGTACAGTCTCTTCATTTTTGGCTATCAAAACTATCTTGGTATACTTAAGTCCTGAATGTATTATATAACAGACTTTTCCTGTGTATTTTCAAAATCAGTATGTCTGCATATTGAACATGCATTCCAGAGGAGAGGAGAAATGTCATTATTCCAATGCACAGTTAAGTAGTACTGAAGACATAGTTTGTATATGGAGTGTAGTTCCCCCTTTAGTCTAAGGTGCAGAATGAAAAAAATTCAAATAAATGCTTCATCCTAATTTAGAGTGTACACTAGATGGCAGTGTTATCTGTAATCTTTATTTTTCTGACTATGCAGATTAAGCTATAAAGATAGAAGAAGATTCTAGTAAACCTTAACTGGGTTAGGGCAAAGAAGTTGAAATTCAATCTGTTAATACCAAAATAAAATTTTATATTTTTGTAATATTTTTAATTATTAAAACAATTTTTGCATTAAATTTTAGTTAAAAATTCTTGAAATGTCTAATGTAAAGTAACATAAAATACAATAGAATTTAAAATAGATTTTGGAAGTAGTTTAATCTGAGCATAATATATAATTGCATTTTTTTTCTTGGAATAGTTTAGAACAATTTATATTTCACTGATTTTTGACATTAGTTATTCTGTAAATATATTTTTAAAATAAAGTAAATATTTAGGAGCTGGGTTATCCTTAGCAGTATTGATTCATTTTATTGGTAGATACCACAAGCTTTTATTTTCTTGTTTGTGTCTACAGCATGGAAATAATTCTTGAATTGTGCAGAAGTTTAAAATGTTTTAAATCAAATATTTGGCTTCTTAACTGATTCAACATTAATTTTTATGTGCTCTTTAATTTGTAAACTGAAAAGCTGTACATGAACCAAATACTTATTAATTCTCCCCATGTTCAGTCAGAAAATAGCATGCCTTGGTTTTAAAGTTGATCAACAATCTCAGTCAAGATTCAAGAAGGACTAGCAGCTGCTTTAAGATCTGTCATGTTGCTGATTTTGTGATATTTCTTATTGCTTCGTGGTTTTTGTGCATAATTTCTATTCACATGAAAATTCTGGTTATTAGCTTTTCAAAAATGAAATTTTATGGTAATAAGCAGCAAAAATTCAATTTTCTGTTTAATGCTAGGGTTTATTGAAAATGTTTCATTTTCACTAAATAGAATTTCAACTTAAAATTTGAATCTTAATCTAACTTCTGCCTTTTAATGTTAATTAGTCCTTGAAATGGTCTCATCCTTATTTCAAACAAAAAGTTAACATGTTCCTTTCAGATGCATTATGTTTGCAATTGATACGAGACTAAGTTTTTTCTGCTGTAACTTCTTGCTGTAATTGGGTTGCATGAGAAAGAATTGGGCTCATTCATTTTCTTTCTCCTCACTAACTAGTACAGGGGAGTAGCACCAGGGAGAAAAAACAAACATGCAAATTTCTGCTTCTGCAAATGAAAATTGTTTCAGTTACCTCCATAAAAGTTGAAAATTCTCTTGGTTTTGTGCTATTTAAAAAAAAAATAAATCACACATCTAGTGAGGATTGTTTGAGAGGCAGTTAAAGTAAGATTTATTTTTTTTTTTAAATTTTAGATTATTGATGTCAGTACATATGTGAATATAGGTCTATATTCACTTGAAGTTTTCAGTGCTCCTTTTCCTCCAGAATATTCATATGTTTTTCTTAGTAGTTCTAACTTGTCACGATACTGGTTTTTAACACATTGTGTGTTACTGTAACATGCCACTGAATTTGTTTGAATTTATTTGCTTGGTTTTTAAACCAAGAGATAACAGACATTAAAGCACTATTGATTTCTGCAACCATTTCAGAGGACAAGATCTTTAAATGTTTTTCTTCAGATGCGCTTTTGTGTAATAATTTAATAAGTTGAATATGGTATTGCCACCAGCACTGGGCAGTTACACTCTGTGCCTGGGACGGAACTTGCACAGTTGATGTTCTGGCTGGATATGTGGCTGAAGAATTTTAAAAGATAAAACATTATTTTTTAATGATGAAAAAGTGTGAATGTACTTTCACACAGTGCTAAAAGCAGTGCAGCTATGGGGTATGTTGTCTGCATCCTACAACAACAGATAAGTCACAGGGCTCCCTTACCCAGGTACAGCAGTTGATGCTTTTTCAGGCTTAGGGAACAACCAGGAGTATGATTTGTGTGTCCACATGGACCCACTGTGCAGAATATGAAATGTGCATTGTGTCCAAGTGCAATTGTTAGAGAACGGAGGGATACAAAGAAACTTTATAATGCCTCCCACAAGTGCATTTTGCAAAGGTTCTGAGAGTCTATTCAGTTCTGGTTTGTAGAAGAGTAGTATTTCATTTTAGGTTTCTCACATTTAGACAGAAATATAACATTATTCTCTTTAGGAAAATGTGCCTTAGTATAGGACACATGAGTCAATTTATGCATGAAACGTTGTGCAAGAATTATCAGCACTGCTTTAAATTATATCAGCTCATTTTACATTGAAGGGTACAAGGGCTGTTAACGTCATATCGTAACCAGTAAGGAAGTAGATATTTTTGTTGTCATAGTTATGGTTTCTAAGCCAAAATTAAACAATACTTTTTCCTCTACCAAAATGATTTTTCAATTGCTTCTTTGAATCAGTTCAGTTCTTCTAACCATTTTTCATTTCCTACATGTTTTATCTTGCTTCCACTTTGTTGTGAAATATGCTTTTCATAAAGAGGATTGACTAGATCTACTTGTACTTTTGAGCTATGATGTTAACCTGTAGTAGGTAAAATGGAATTAAAGCCTTTGTCTTGCATACTTTCGCATATTTTATTCCTATTAATACAACCCTGAGTGTTTGGAAAGACATCTGTGCAGAGAGGTGTGATAACTTCTCACAATACACTAATAACTGAAAATTACTGAATAGGTAACTGATCAGTAACTTCAGTTCTGTTTGCGTTTTCACTCTAATGCATTAAAGTTGGACTGTTAGGTCATCTTAAAGTTTGGTCTCTACATTCAGAATCAGGTTTGGTTTTACTGTTACTCATATTCAGCGAATATTTTCAGGTAGATTATAGTACATTTGGAAACAGGGATTTCTACAAAGGCTATTTATCGCTGTGGGAATATGGTGACACATCAGTCTTCTTACACATCATAGTCTACATTTCATTTATTAGACATTATCTGTTCAATACTGGATCTAAGAAAAGCATAAAAGCATCTGAATTTCCCTAAGAGTACTACAAATTCCTGAAACTAATGTAGGTACAAATGTGTAAGAATTTGGAACAAAGGTTAACAAACTTAAAATTTTCCAATCTGGCAAAACGATAAACAGCACTGCAAATTGTTGGCCACAGAGCAAGAGCTTTTTACCTGAAGTTAGAGTAAGTCTGCAGATATGAAATTCAGAGTAGTGTGTGAAGTGCCAATGTAATATGGGTCTATTAGAAATACACAAAAACACTGGTGTACATAGCATGCTTCCAGCTGGAGGGAGCCACAGGAATGCAATTTCCTTTAATTAAAAAAAAAAAGTGCCCTTTCCTGGAGCATAAAAATCTGAGAGGTTTGTTTTCATTTTTGTCTTGCTTTCTTGTCTGTCTTACATGGATAGATTAAGGAATAGCTAGTATTAGGTATGTAAACTGGAATGGTACATGGCAATTTACCTGCAAGATTTCTTTGTCCCTGTTGTGTTAGAAGCATACTTTATATCTTGCTTCTTCAGATGAGAATTTCATATTTAAACTTCCCTTTTTTTGTAAATTGCTGACTATGGTAAAATTCTGATTGCAAGATGGAAAAGATGTCTGATTTTGTTATCTACTTATTTGATGCAGGGTTTGCTTTTATTATGGCATAGCCTTTTTGGACATCAGATACCCACATCAGGATTGTAGTACTAACTCTGTTAGTGCTTTATGTTAGATCACCTTGATGTAGCAAATTTGATAAAAGAGGAATACTGTCAACTTAACAGGTTTTTTCAAATGGAAAACATTGTAATTGCTTCTGTAAGCTCAGATTGTATTAAAGTTTGAAAATACAAAGTTTTCCATTCTACACTTGACAACGCTTGGCAGAATGAGAATTATTCATTTTTGCTAGATCAGCTGGTCCTGTATTGTGTTCCAGCTTTCCTTGCTATTGCAGGAACTGCTCATAGGAACATTTTACATCTGGCCTGAGTAGAGCCTTTAACGCTAATAGAATACTCTCCTTTGAAAAGTGAGCAGGTAGGTGAGTTTCCAGAGAAAAAGGTCTAGTTAAAAGGTGTGTTGTGCTATGCTATTCCCTAAGAGGCCTTATTATGAAGCAGAATGAAGATGAATGGGAGCTGTTTTTATTTTAGAGTGTGTGAAAAATACAGAACATTCTCTAGTACTGGTTATATGTCCGTAAGTAGATTTTTTTTTTGCCATGAGTCTTTTGAAAACAAGCGAAGTGCTGGAAAAATGAAAGTTCCTGCTGATTCTGCTTTTTCTTCCCTGAAACAACTTTCATTTGCTTCCCCTTCACTGTGAAAGTTCCAAAGTGTTGTGCATGTCTTTTTTTCTGGGTAACCAGGTAGAGTCAGTGCTAAAATTTTACCTGAAATAATTGAGAAGTTTGTAGCAAACATCAGCTACATAAGGGTGTGGGATGACTTCTTGGTAGAATATATTGCTATTCTGTTCTCAGATGAATTTAGCATTCAGAACTCGTGATTGGAGTTCATATTGTGGTAAGTTTTCTTGTTGTTGAATTTTTTTTTAAAAAGGTTTTTAATCTGATAGATAATACTGAGAGCTGATTCAAGACATAATTACAGTATATGATGCATTTGAATTTAGAAAGTGTCTTACTTTGCTTTATACACCCATTAGGCAGTACTGAGCAGCAGTACCTCAAAATTAGGTGAAGATTCAAATAGTTGTATACAAAAATGTTGATATATTTGAATAATTATTTTATATGTTAAAATGTTGAATTATTGAGTATCAAGTAGTGAACATTCAGAAGTGAGATGATTGTAAAAGTTAGTGTCTCTTGGAGTTGTGTTATGTACATTTTCTTAAATTTTGTTTCTGGGATATAAACAAACATACTGTTATGTATTTCCCTATTTTTATAACTTGAGTTCTAGGCTTAAATTGCAAGAGAGGATGTCATCAACCTCTGCTTCTGCCCTATTGATTTAATCTGCAAATGACTGTTTGCATTTCACTGTCCTCCTTTTCCTTCAGAGGAAACTACATAAAATTACACAGCTTAATCCAGTCTGGCCATGGGAGTTGTCATCCCCAGAATGGTCCTGCTGTAATTTCTTGTAGGGGGGAGCATTTACTTGTACCAAAAAATGGAACTAAATGGAAAAGGTCTTAAAAGCTTTTTTTTTTTTTTTTTTTCTTCTTCATAAGAACAGTTAAGATTTATGGTATACCTCTCTATCTAGTCCATCAGAAGACCTTTGCTTCATAGCCTTCCAATGACAGGAATGATCAAATATAACTGTAGACTCTGGGGTTATCTCGTTCTCATTACTGGTCCAAATAAATTTCACTTTCAGTGTGAGGGAAGATACGTAGACACATCTTGCTAGCAGAGAATACTTGTTAGTCTTACATAATATCATATACAATGTTATTATATAATTTGTATATCCCCTGCAGGTTTATTGTCCAAATGGGTTTGTAATGCAACCTTTTGAACCTGTGACTTCATGGCTGCCCATAACTAAAAGATTTTTTAAATTGTTAGAACAGCTTTCTTAGCAGTTGGGAAATTTGTAGCTGCATTTTTTTGGATAAGTTTATATTATTACTGTTGTACTTGATCCTAATGCCTATATTCTTTTATAGGTGTATTATACATCAGACATGTTTTATTTTGCTAGATCTGTCTATTGATTAGAAAGCGCAGTAATCTATTGATCAGTACTCTGTTGATTTTTCAGTAGGTTTGGGAAGATGGTGATAAGGGGTAATAAATAACTCTTATTTTCTTATTTTCTGTTATTGGTCACTGGACTAATCTGGCAGAAGATCATGAGCTGAAATGGGAACTTAGTGTGATGCACAGCATGGCAACATAGGTTAACACTTTAGCACTAACTATGGCAGCTTGAGAGAGCCTGCTGTTAAGCAAAAGGAGATGAGAAAACATTACTTAATTTTAACCAAATAGCTGACTGTATTTTTTTTTTTTAAGTCTCAGCATGGCCGTGAATGAAAATAAAAGTATTCTTAGTTCGAGTAGTACTTCCTAATTAAAATTGTGAAGAAACTAATATGCTTGATTCCTTTTAGTTTTAGCTGATACAGAAAAGATCTTTTAGAAAAAACTGTTTGAGCTATGTTATGTTTTTTGACCTAGTTTGATCTTGTTTTCATTTTTGGAGGTATACTCTTAATACAGCTTTACAGTCTCTTGGGAGGCTTTCTTAATCAAATTCTATTCTATTCTATTAGAATTCTTTCTTTTCAGTAATTTAAGGTAGAAAACTTACCTTATTTCTGCAAAGAGCTTCTGGTATAATCGTGCCCAGCTTGGCACTTAATCTATGTCTTAAAAACACTTAAGGTATTTAAGATGAGATACTGTTGTGAATTATTGAAAACCAGTTTTATGGAAGAAATTTTGGTTATGACAGGTGAAAGGCTATTGAGAGGGAGGGAGGGAGGACTTCAGAGGAGATTGAGTTTATCAGGAAGATGAAGAGAATTCCTAAATTTGTTCTTTTACCTAGAAAAATTGAGTCATTTCAAACCTTTCTTGTTACTTAATCTTAGTTTTTTTATTTCAGTAGCATCTCCCTAAGATTTTTCAGACTCTTATAAAATAGTAAGTAGCTATATGTTAAAGCTTTCCGAAATCGATTTACAATAATTTTTACTTTTCAAGTACAGTCAAATAAAAAATGTGATTTTGAGGTGGGCATGCAAGTTTGCTACGGTACTGATGAAGAGCTTTATAGAATCCATTAATCTGTTAATGTACCATTTTGCTACCTTGTGCTTTAACTAATAATAACTTTCACAAATAATTCTTTTGTTCCTGTGAACTCAATGTTATATATTCCTTTGTGCCCTTCACATGTCTTAGATTGCATGCTATGTAACATAGGGAATGTGTTGCATCAACCAACAGTTTCTTTAACTTCTGTGCTCTCAGCACATTATTTGTAAACAGTATTTGAAGCTTCAAATTTTAACTTATCTATGAAAATGTGTTAGTGTATAAAAGTAGTAAATATGAATACATGAAAGATGAAACAGAGTTTCACTCCTTCCAAACTCTGACCTTTCCATCTCTTTCTTTACATACTTATTTAGAAATTGGTTTCATGTACTTAATAGAAGAAACATTGTTTAATACTCCAGGAACAAATTCACACTGTGTTTACATCAAGCAGTTGCAGCTGAAGCTTGTTAGTGATTGCCTCCCAGATTAAAAAAAAAAAATTCTTCACTGTGGTACATGAACTCCTATTGTTTGGAGATAAATAATCGGCTCATCCCCTCTTTAGGGAAGAACAAAGAACATAATAGTACATCTGGTTCATCTGTTAAGACAGCAAAGATTAATTAAGCAAGTACTGCACAACCTCTCTTGATAACATATATCTAAAAACAGCCTGTATATGGTAAGTTTTTTAATCACTTTGCTTTAACCATTTAGTGTATGCACATAATCTATTCCAGAATCACCAGCTATTCATAGAAATAAGTTAGGACACAATACTAAGTAAATTGGAGAATTAGGGTAGAGTTCATTAGTTCTCTTGCAAATATCTTGATTTAAGATTATATGACTAGGAAGGTATAAGACTAGAAAGAACCTGTTGAGCCCCCAGGTGACATAATTAACACTCTTCATAAAATTTATCTATCTCTTCTTAAAAATAACTTGACTGGTTTCTCTGACAACTTGGATCACAACCTGTTTGGGGGAAATGAACCATCTCTTTATTGAGCGTTTGTATAGAACCTGGTTCAGTGAAGTACAATTTCAAAACTAAAACTAGCCCTTGTGGTAAAATAGTTATACAGAGGCTCCCCATTTCTTCACTTCTGTGGTGGCTAGAACTGATGTCTGATTCCAGGTTTAAGACTACTCAAGGCAATTTTACCTGCTTTACTTTTTGCTGCCGTTGTCTTTTAACCTAAGTAGCTTTACTTGCTCCTTGGTGTTTACTTCAGCAGAGTTGTAAGGACACAGATATCCTGTCAAGATCTTAATTTTGCAAGCCTTTACTTATTAAATATGTCTTTTACTTCCCTGCACATACAATAATGTATATAATTACAACTTCAGGAATAGCATGAAAGATGGTTCAGAATCACTGGTCGAAGAGTTGGCTATAATTTTATGTTCTTTGTACAGATACACTCCTTGGACTAGTTCTGATATGGTCCCTGTCTTCCTCTCCCTGCCTAATGTGCTCTTGCATATCCCTGTCTGGATTAGGTTCTCTTTAGGTACTTACACCCCACCTGTCACTTCAGTATAGTTGATTTTGCTGTATCACATGTGAAATAAATTTGTAGCATTGTATCTGTACCATGGACCCCTTGCAGGTTTTGATGAGGGTGGAAGGTACTGAGGCTGTGTACATGTACAATGTTAGAGCACAAGGTAGCAAAATGGTACATTAAAGAATATGTTGGATCACTTTGATGAATACTTGCACTGTTTCTGCCCTGCCAGCTGCAGTTAGTTCTAGCTACTGACTTTATACTTGACATCCCTCCTCCCCCAAAGACCCTCTGCTGCTTTTTGTGTTCATTTGATAGGGGATAGTGTGGCTTGCCGCAGTATGTTGGACAAAAGAAGAAATGAAAACATTTGGGGGAAGCAGTGTGGAAAACTGATAGCAGGTTATAAGTAAATCTCACGAAAAGTTTATATTCTTAGTAAACATTGCAAATATTGCTTATTTAAAATATGAAGAGTGACAGAATAAGCTGAAACAAATCCTACAGTAGCTCAGACTTCGAAAAGCTTGATTCAGAAAAGTATGTTTTTAGGAAAAAATCCCTGTGCTTTGGCTAATCAACAGGTGAATCTGCCATGAAATTTATTAAGTCTGAAAATGGTGCTGAATATCTGAAGTTGCTTTTTTAGTTAATGGAGAGAAATAGGCCTGCAGAGAACATCATCCTATGCACCCTGATGTAGACATGAGCATCTAAAACCACTCTGTTTATGAAAAGTTTTAAAATCTGTATTAGGTTACAGTGAACCATGTCCTGATGGACTGATTTTGCTCCATCAACTAGAAATGGAGTCAAGACAGCCTCAGATACAAATATTTACATTCTAGCTATCTAAAGCTATTCTATCCTGAGGGACTAAAAAGTGTTTTCTCAGTAATTATTCTTCATATTGACCAAAAGGTGTTTTCTCAGTAATTATTCTGAATTGCTTGTAAAACAAACAGAAGAACCCATCATCAAATATCCCATCCTGAATGTCATCATATTCCTTGTCAAAACGTTTGCGGAGTAGGGGAAATAATTGATTTGTACACCTTCCTACTCATTCCTCCTGCGGAGTAAGTTGGCCAGTTATGCTGCATTGTATACTTGGGAAGGGCATGCCCAGGGTTACATTGCATGGCTGGCCTTGCCATCCCTTTTTGCTGGACTGCTTTTGACTTATTCCTGAGAACAAGTGCTGAAACCCTGTCTTTTCAATGACAAGGTGTCATGGTTTAACCCCAGCCAGAAACTAAGCACCACACAGCTGCTCACTCACTGCCCCCCCCCCTAGTGGGGTGGGGGAGAGAATCAGGGAAAAAAAAGAAGTAAAACTAGTGGGTTGAGATGAGAACAGTTTAATAGAACAGAAAGGAAGAAAATAATAATAAAATGGCAATAATAATAAAAAAAGAATTGGAATATACAAAACAAGTGATGCACTATGCAGTTGCTTACCACTCACTAAACAATGCCCAGTCAGTTCCCAAGCAACAATCCACCCCCCCTGGCCAGCTCCCCCCATTTTATATACTGGGCATGACATCATATGGTATGGAATACCCCTTTGGCCAGTTTGGGTCAGCTGTCCTGACTGTGTCCCCTCCCAGCTTCTCATGTCCCTCCAGCCTTCTTGCTGGCTGGGCATGAGAAGCTGAAAAATCCTTGACTTAGTCTAAACATTACTTAGCAACAACTAAAAACATCAGTGCGTTATCAACATTATTCTCCTACTAACTCCAAAACACAGCACTATACCAGCTACTAGAAGGAAAATTAACTCTATCCCAGCCAAAACCAGGACACAAGGGTTTTTTGGTGGAAACTTATTTTGCAGAATTCTGTGGTGATGATCTGTCACTTTACATCCTTGAAATTGCAATGTGAACCATACGTCTTTGAACCGTTTTTTGATAACAGCAACTACAGAACAGCTCAATGTCTTGTGGAAAACGCTCTGAGAGTGATCCTTTTCCACATGAGAAAGCCAAATATGTCAAGAAAAGTAGGACCTTCTACCTTTGTTTTGACATGTGAAGAGGCAAAGTATAACCTCTGTAAGTGGAATTCATAGAAGAATTAAAAAGAAAATGGAAGGCCACTCAGTTATTTAAATTTCAGGAGGTGTTTTAGAGGTAAAATTTAAAAATAAATACGACTTGGATTTTTGGTCACAGGTTAACAACTGAAATTGAAATATTTGAAGACAGATCTAGTTCAGATGAGCAGATGCTGATCTGTGTTTCATTAACATGTGATAGGGCAACTTTAACTTCATTCAGATGAAATTCCATTACCCTGCTGTTATGCATGTAGAGAAAGATCTTTAAAAAAAAAAACCTAATTACCTATTAATACCAAAAATTCTGTATTTTAATCTTCAAATCATTGTTGTTTTTTCTAACTAATATTTATTTCTGAATATGATTGTAAATTTATATCTGTTGCCATTTCTAACAGGACATGATGCTAGGTCTCCATAGCAATTCACATAGAAAATTGAAAGGTATCTTTCAGCGTGCATGTTTTTACATACTTTTTTTCTGCCTGCTCACCTTCTATAAATGTTTCTTGAAATATAATACAAATTAAGAGTGGGAAATTAATCATCCTTTTATGAACATATTAAAACATTCCAGTATGAGGAGTAGAATATACAGACAGAACATCTGTGTCTTCTGAAAAGTTCTGAACTCAGACTCTGGTTAGTAGTGAGTTTAAAAAAGTAGGAGGTGTGGTAGCTGGAATATTTCTTAAAAGGCATAGATAGAGAAGATGAAGACCTAAGTTGATCTAGTTTAATATTTGAAGAGTGCTGGATATGTTGTAGACCATCTGTGACCTACATAAAATGAAAGTGAGGTTGTTCCATGTTCTAGATATATAGGCAAGAAATATGAAAGAGAACGTCAAAACATGAACTAAAGGATCGTATACATAAAAATTTGCTATAGTTGATACAGAGATTAAATGGATTGATGTAAGAAATTACCACACAGACTTGAGAAGAAAACTAAAGATTGTTGTTACAAAATGATCTTTTCCAGCCTTTTTTGTTTATTACTAGCATATGGCCTAGGAAGACTTCTTGCAACAGATATTTTCTGGCCTGGAGTGGCCTCTAATGGATGTATAACACTGATGGTGTAGAGAAAAGCTTTTTAATAATTTGTGTGACTAGTGCTTGTGAAAGATACTAGACTGACAGTCTAGAAGACTGGGAGACTGAAGTAATCTGTTCTGATTCACTGAACAGGTAGGTATAGCAGGGGCATCAATGGCATAATCTCTCTGTATTGCTTTTTAATTGTATCCTGAAAAATCTTATCTTTTGCTTTTAGCTGACTGCCTATTAGTTAATAGTGACAGAGGCTTGCCATTTAACTTCATCCTGGATACTTAGCTTTTACAAATGAGCTTTTGACATAGCAAAGCTTTTTGTTTAAATGATTCACTTGTATCAGAAGATGCAATGGGCTACCAGTAGAAGTAGTGAAGGGGGAAGGATGGCTAACTGGGAGCACATGGTGGCTGACTGACTGGAGCTGTTGCAGGGTAGGCTGGTCTGCCGGTCAGCATGTGCTTGCAAAAAAGCATTGAGACCTCACTGGTTTTAACCTTGTGGTGGGCATTTCACAGGACTAGCCTGTGGAATGCTATTTTGACCACTTAATTTAGCATGATTTCTGTGCAGCCATGACCAGAACCAGACCACTGCTTAATGACTGGGAGAAATGGAGGTGCAGGTGGAGAGTTAGCATGGCAGTATCTCCTTAGCAGAAAATAAATCTTTTATCACTTCTATGATTAGATTAACACCTACTCAAACCAACATCTTATTCTCATCTCCCGTACCAAAAATAGCCCCAGTTTTAATTCTACTTGGTGTCTGGAATTCACTTCAGTGAGCCAGACTGCCATCTGATGAGAGCGAAGCCGTCTTGGTGTGGCTCAGATGAGGTTTTTGTAACTTTACATTGTGCTTAGGCACTGGGGATAGCTCGGTGTGTTGGAGTGGTCAAGAAGAAAGGTAGCAAACATGATAGGAATCATCAATACAATAGGAGATAAAAAATAATGCTTGAAGTCTTGATTTAATTTTCATGTTGATGAAAGTGTTTATGCAGATACTAAAAAAGATAAATACAAATAAAAAAGATTAATTATCTGTACTCCAAAAACCAAAGCTGTTTCAGACTGATTACCCAAAGTTGATGGTGCCTAAAACCTGGAAAAAAGAGCCAAACCTAAAAATTAGTAATGTAAACAATTTGAATTTATTAGGCACTTCTGCTTATCATATTTTTAATAAGCTAAAATGCTGTTCTCAAGTGCAGGTAATTTAATTTTTTTCTGTGGTTGTTTGACATGAACAGAGGAGAGATTTGATCCCAATGTTTTATTAGGAAAAAAAAAAAAAAGAAAAAAACCCAAACCACAAAAACCTACACACATCAGTGAAAAGTCAGGATAAAGTGGTAAATTTAAGCGAGCATGCATAAGTGGAAATGACCCGAAATAAAGCTGTTCAGAGAAAGGAAAATAATTGGAAAGTAGTAACACTTAGAAGATGTAGGCATGAAGAGTGGCAAAAATTAAAGGCTAGAAGGGAATGACTTGTGAAGAAAGATTAAAGGAAATGAACATATGTAATTATTACTTATAGCTATCTGTGTGCTTGGTGATGTTCAGATGAAGAAAGATGATCCCTACACTAATTTGGCTAAATAGCTACCAGGGGATGATGAAAATGAAAGTATTTATAGGCCTCAAGTGCCAAGAAGGATTCATTTAGAGGAGTCCAAAGAGGTCTGAGTAGGAATAATGAAATAAGATGAGGGGAATCTTAGCTTTGAATACCATAAAAAAGCCTTTCTGTTGGAGATGTTAAAGTGCGTAATAGTCTCCCCTGAAGTTTTAGTGGAATGCCTCACTGCTTGAACTGTTGAAAACTATAGTGGACAAAGCATTCAGACAAACTGGAGGAAAGAATTCTGTTGAAAATGATAGCGGACAAAGCATTTGGACATAAACTGGAGGAAAGAATTCTGTGTTGGGGGGAGGAGATTGAAGATGACTTAACAGATATTTTCCATCTCTAATTTCTATGATCCCACATGGTATAAATTGACAAAATAGGACTCGTGGTACACTAGTGAAACATAATTTATGTAAATTTTCTTTAGAATAGGCATTAACGTTGATCCTTACTTCAATTCTGCATTAAGCCCTGCCTTTGATACAGTAATCTTAATTAAAACTGAATATTTCATGATTTAACTCCCTCTGCCTCATGAGCAGAACAATACTTTTATCTGCATTACCTATAAAAGTGCTATCCATATAAAATATCTATTGCATCAGATGATAAGCTTGCTTAAGGTCATATTTATATGAATAAAATTACTGAAACACAGGGGTTTAATTTGTAAAAAATAGTTAACTCTTATTTTACAACTAAATGTTAAAAAGCTAGTTAAAAAACTTTTCCTGCATGTTGAATTAGGAAATGTTGTACTAATAAATACCATATTCTTCTGGAAAAAAAATAAACCTGCATGAATGAGGAAGAAAGTAAGTATTGGCAGATGTCATGTGTGTCATCATGAAACTGTCAATCACTGTCATCTTCATAATACTTTTATCTGGATTTGCTTAGGTAGTAAGAGAAAAGCTCCTCATTTTCATGTTAAGTCCTAATATGTTTTAAACAGGAAGAGGCAGGAATTGTAAATGAGGCATAAAAGTTAGCCCATGTATTTTTCATCTTCTGGTTTTTTTGGTTTTGTTTTTTAATGTTTATTTGTTTTGTAGGGATGTTAGGACAAAGGAGCACTGTTCTGGAGAAATACTGGAACTAGCCCTATGCTCCAGACAGATGCTCACACACATATATGCAGGACACATCCTTAATACAGGAGTACAATTTGATTGAAGTCACTGATACAGTATAGGCATCTTCATGGTGCCCACTGCTTATAAATGGAGACATTTGGAAAAGGCGCTTTCCAGTTTCTGAAAAGATGTGCAAGTATTTGTCTTAGTTATTTTGTAATAATTTTTAAAAAATGTAATTGAATCTATAGATTAATATGTAATTGTAGTTGAGTACCTTGTATGTCTTAAACTGTAGAAGGCAAGCAAACATTTGAGTATCTTAAATGGCTTTGCGTCTGGAAAGCCGTTTAATTTGTGTGGAAATAGGCCATCTCTTTCTGAAATTCTATAATTCTTTGTTGAATTTAAGGTGATAGACTTAATGCTTCGGATAAAAATGCAGGTGTGATAAATCCTGATGTCTGGACTACATCTTTACTGAGTAGCTGACTTTAGTGATAATTTCATTTGTGTCACTGGGATCTTACGTTATGTCAGGTATTTGGATGACCCAATGTAAGTCACCAGTATTTTTCTTCCAAATATGTCTAATTTCTTGGTTAAATAAGATTTGCCAGTGACGTTAATCAGTACTTAAGATACTGTTTTTTCATTGTCTCAGCTTTTTCTTTGTCAGATCTAAATACAGAGTTGCAGCTGTGGTAAACTGGACATCCATAAACATAACATATATACTGCTATCTTTACTTCCCATTCTGAGCACAAGGAATGTAGCAGTGTATATTTATTGTGAATAATGGTCATATAATTGAAACTATAAAGAGTATATTTTTGGGCACAGCTGCCTTCCTGTCAGTCTGTTACATTATTGGATTCTCCCCTTATAAAGAACCTGGAGAACAAATTTGGAAAATTGAATACATTTATTTGTTGGAGGGGAAAAAACAGAAAGTGAACAGTTGTTAATACCATATTACATCTGTAGTCCAGCCATTAGATCTTTATAGGAGAATTGTAACACCTGATCGTACTGAAGAAAATGAAACTCTCCCGGTTTGTAGCACCGTTTCCGTGCTCTCTGCCTGTGTCATCTGTGGCATTCTCAAATACGCCATTTAACAGTTACAAAGAACGTGGGAATTACTGGTGCTCTGTGTGTCCCTAGCACCAGAGGATGTCATATGGCTGGTTCCAGGGACCCCTAAGGGTTAAATGCAGTTAAGCCTTTCCCCAGCTTTCTGGGAACCTGGCAGTGGCTTTCTTTCAGTTGCTTTGTAATGGGAGGAACAATACCTGAATTCAGCCTTGGGTTGTGTTGGAGAGGGGGAAGGATTCAGGTTATAGTGTCAGAGGCAGCGGTTGCACTCGGGCAGTACCAGCAAGTGCTTCACCCTATGGCTGAAAAAAGTGGAATGTTAACAAGGCAAGTCTCAGATAAGACCATATGTATGTAGGGTTTTGTTGGGTTTTAA
Source organism: Buteo buteo (assembly GCF_964188355.1). Lineage (NCBI taxonomy): Eukaryota > Metazoa > Chordata > Aves > Accipitriformes > Accipitridae > Buteo > Buteo buteo. The sequence goes on along the minus strand of NC_134174.1, from coordinate 14,289,067 downwards.
TCCATTTCTCTCTGCTTGTGGTTTTCTTTTTAGTTAAATTAATCATGCTGTTTTGAATAGGCTGCATTCTGCCACTGGGAACTGTAACTCAGGCTCTGGCTGGTGATGAGCCAGCCTAAAAGCAGGGAGACACATTTTTTTTTTGTGGATTGCACTCAGGCAGAAGTGCGAGTCTTGTCACTTGAAGAAAATAAGCATTTAGAGACTAAAAGCTAAGCCCTGAACCTAGATAACAATGATAATGATCCTCAGAAAAATCTTACAGTGAGGTATCATCATTTCATTAGTCAACTGAATGGAAATTACATTTCTGAATTAATAACTAACAGTTTATTTGTGAAGCAGATGATCCTGCATACATTAATAGTTACTGACTGTATTTCATCCTTGATTTCTTCAACAAACTACTGCTATTAAAGGCCACCAGGAAGGTTTGGTCAGAGGAGGCTGCACGGGAATCTTATGCTTGTTTCAGTTTTCTAGATTTTCTTTCCTTTAAGTAAGGATTAAAAACCAACCAAACAAAAAACACCCACAAAACAAACTTGAAATAAAGGATAAACATGTCTATTACTGAGTTGTTGCACATTCCTCCACATCCAAACATTGTTTTGTCTGGAGTACAGAGGGACTGCATAAGCTGTTGAGGATAATGCTGATAAGGCTGCCCTGCTCAAGTACTTAGTATGTTTGAATGTGATGATCTTTAGCATGTACCTTATATTCACAGTATTTGCTTTTCAGAGTGCTGCTTCATTTCTTGAGTATATTCTAGCTTGATTTCCTAAGGAAACAGACTCAATTGTATATCTGTCAGTTCTTTCACCCTGTTCATATCCTTCACACATTTTTTTAGCTTATCTAGTTCTGGCTGAGATTGACAGAAAGGCACAAGTTTCAAAGATGCTCAGGCTTACATATCTAATGAAAACTGGTGTCCATGTTCATACCCTTCATTCAGGAGACTATTTAGCATGTGCACAGGTTGTTTTTTTTTGTTTGAGCTGGTTCTGGCCACTTAGCAAGGACCTAACCAAGATCCAGGCACAGGGTGCGGAGCATCTTCTGGTGAGAAGTGGGGGAGCAGGGGGAGCAGAAGGTGCGTGGAGTGTAAAGGGATGTAATGAGCAACTGGAAGGAGTTGCTGCTCTACTCAACACTTGCAAGTACCACAGGTGGAGTACTGTGTCCAGTTCTGGACTCCTCAGTACAAGGGAGATATGGACATACTGGGAAGAGTCCACTGAAAGGCCATGAAGATGATGAAGGGGCTGGAGAATCTCTCCTATGAGGAAAGGCTGAGAGAGCTGGGACTGTTCAGCCTGGAGAGGAGAAGGCTCGGGGGGATCTCAGCAATGTATATAAATATGCGAAGGGAGTGTGAAATGAGGACAGAGCCAGGCTCTTTCCAGTGGTGCCCAGTGACAGGACCAGAGGCAATGGGCATCAAACTGAAACACAGGCGGTTCCCTCTGAACATCAGGAAACACTTTCTTAATGTGGGGGCGATGGAGCACTGGAACAAGTTGCCCAGAGAGGCTGTGGAGTCTCCCTCCTCAGAGATGTTCACAAGCCATCTGGACATGGTCCTGGGCAGCCTGGTCTAGGTGGCCCTGCTTGAGCAGGGGGGTTGGACCAAGTAACCTCCAGAGGTCCCTGCCAATCTCAACCGTTCTGTGATTCTGAGTTGTGAGGGGGATGGAAGTAGCTGAGGTTGTAAGAGACATGGGTAGAGGGGTGTTTGCACTAGGAAAGGTTTATGGATAAAAGTCTTCCTCACAAAACAATTTCTTATTTAAGTCTATTTAAATATTAAATGTTTTATCACTTATGTTTAATCATGTTAAGCATTTTTAATATACTGAAGTTCTGTACCCCAGAATTTACAACTTTTATATAAAGCAAAATTCAAAGAAGGTTTTGAGAGCTTCTGGCCAGAGAGGCTATTTCAGATACTGTCCCAGTTGATGATGTGTATTTTTTGTAACATGCTAATGCTTTTATAAACTTGTTTTAAGTCAGATTATAAGGCTTTCAGAACATACCACTGCAGAAAAACATTGCTTTATAGTTCTATAGCAATGTTTTTACTTTACTTCTAATGGCATTAGTTTTTAATGAAGTAACAGCTTTATCATCCATTTCAGGCAAAAAGTGTGGTTATTGTTCCTGTCTTGGACGATACGGTACTTGAATGGTCATGATTAATTTGAAATATAAAAAGCTTTGAATAAAAATTTTCAACTAGCACCTGAGCTAAGCCTTCCTGTGAGAAACCAGCCGAGCCGTGCATACACAGGAAAAATAAACTGTGGCATGATGGCTTTTGTTGGGTGAATTTGTCCTTATCATTTAGTTGCTTGTTAAATACTTCATATGCCCAGCTGATTCCCAAATGGTCACTTACTTTCTGTTCTTTAAAAAACAAAGAAGTCTCCACTGCCTCTGTGTGAATGATGCTTGAACTGGAAAAAGAAAGTGTCCATACAAAAAGTACTGTCAAATGCAAAACCTAAATTATTGTAAAATGAGACATTATTTATATCTTTCACAGTTACAACACTCTTGGGATTTAACTGTTCAACTGCTGTATGGGAAACATACATCTCTAGTGGTTTTGGTTCTATGTTTCTTAAGATGGAAAGCAGCTCATTGCTATTTATGAAGTGAAATCCTGGTATTGGTTATTCAGGGCTTTGGGGGAAGAGAGAAGGCAGAGAGTAGCCTTTTTTATATGGATTTTTAAGTTTTACAAGTTCAACTACTGGAATTATATTTTCATTTTCTGTAAGAGCTTCATAGGGAGGTATTAAATATATTTAGTAGTATATGTGTGTGTGTATTTATGAAGGACATGCCGTTACAGTCTGTATTTCAGAAAGACTTCTGTATCAGGATAAGTTGTATTTGGATGTTTTGAAGAGTTTCAGCTCCATGAAGACAGCTTGCTGAATTCAGATTTTGCACAGCCTGTATTGTATGTATGCCTGAATGTGTGTACATGTAAATTGTTCCTAGTAACTGAAGAAACCTACCAAGAAATAGCCAAAATTAGCTGCATTCTTTGTTGCTGAAGTTGGATGAGAGTAGTTTTGTTTCTACTCTTTAATGTGTTTAGGATTGTAAATAAACCAAAAAAAGTGAGGAAGGTCTGTGGCAAATGAGATCGTCTTTTTAAACTACTTTCAAGTGGCTTCTTTAAAGTGACCTTTTAAAAACATGAATTTTATGTATCCCAAACACATTGTTTTGGCTATCCTCTAACTGTGAACATAAGATTAAATTAATTCTTTAACATTTTATATCAGACAGGCAGATCCACTGCAAATGAAGTAAAAAGATCAAAACTGGAGGTAAAATAAGAATAATTTATCCAACTAATATGTACATGTGATTAGTTTTATCTTGTAGACTTCAGGATAATACTGTTATTTTTTGTAAAATAGAGTTTTGTGAAGATCATTGCCTGCTTTGCTAGGAATGTGATTTTCTTGATAGTCACATAAATATATTTGTTATCTGTTAGTATCTACATGCCATTTTATTTCTCTTAGAGAAAACGGAGTTTTGTTGTACATATTCACTACTTGAAAAACCTCCCCCACTGCTTCCAAAATGTCAAAGCCGAGCACAGGGATTTAGCCATACAACTTCTATTGAGATTAATTGGATTTGTATCGCTAAATCCATGCAGTTCTTCTGAAAATATTACAGTCCCTTGTATATAAGATATAACAATATGTTCACAAACATAATATCACAAAGAATATTTGGACAGAACAGTAAAAATAGGTTTAATTTATGTTTGGAGATGAATAACTTTTGGTTTACTATAAATGTAAGGGTTCCTGTTTAAGTATACTGAGTGAATACTAAGCATGTGCTGTGCTTGCCTTAGGGCTTCATTTTTTTTAAATGCGTGAAGCATTTACATAGGAGTCTTCTGTACTTAACTCAGGAGGGGGAAGAGCATTTCTGATTCATTAATCCCTTTTTCTTTTTGTAAGTAACTGGGTCCTTCACATCATGCACTCAAGAGGTGTAAAATATACAAAGAAGTGGGAGGGACAAGCAAAATGATGCCTGGCTTGCTGTAAGGTATAAATTCAAAATCTATTTCTCTTTGCAAGAAGAAAAATAGCAAGGGGAAAAAGGGCAGCACTAAATTTACTGCATGTGCTTGCATGATATGCAGGTTTGGGATAATTATTTTCTTTCTTGTTCAATAAAGTGAATTGTTACCATGGTAGCATTCATATTGCACAATTTCTCAGTTATAAAATAAATTACGAACAGTTTTAGAGACAGAAAAGTCTTTGTATTAATGTTTGTTCTGTTCTGTTTTTTGGTCTGTTTGCATTTTGGTTTTTGGTTTGGTTTTTTTTTTTTTTCTTTAGTGCAAAATTGTGTCTTAGAAATGCAGTTCCTGAGGTTAAGGTCCTAAAATTATTCTTGAGATGATGAAGTCTCGGTACACTTTCCAGATTAAATCAGTCAAGTTTTAACGATATGTAGTGCTTCTGCAGGACAAGATGTGCAAGGATAGAGATAGCTCTGGGACTTCAGTTTTGAACTCTAGTTAAGTTGGAGGAGATCTGCACTGCTACTTTCCAGGGTGCTACTTCTGGTAGTAAAAACTGAATACAGCCATTAAGAGGGTGCAAGCTGCCAGGCACTTCAGAGGAATAGTCAGGATGTCCTGATCCAATAACTCAACTCCTGGCAGTAATTGCCTTGCCTGTGTTCTGTTTTTAATGTGTCATCTTGGACAAGATGTGTTGAGAACTTGTTGAAAAACAGGTCTGAGTCTTCAGTGGCAGAGAGGGAAAGGCCCCCAGGGTAAGTGTTTTCAACCAGAGTATACCCTAGACAACGTTTTGGTCTCTGCTGCTTGAGCTTCTCTTACTGAGGAGGAGCAGACTGATAACAACGCTTCCTGGTCAGTTGGTTCTTTGATACCATTTTTTTAACATTTATTGACTGCAATGCAGATTCTGCTATGGATATTTTAAAATACACTTGAGCAATATTTCTGTTTCTACTTACTGAAGAGATTCCAGAAGATAGCCACGGGAGCTACTTACCCATTATGTAAAGCTTATGTGAAAGGCCTCCAAGGAGGTGGAAAAGCATTTAGGATATAGCACAGTTGATTGGAATGACAAGTAGCTTTTCATCAGACCCTGGTAGTGTCTTTGTCAAATCATAACTGCTTCCCCTCTGTTTCTTCAATTTTTCTCCTGTTTCTCACTAAAGTAGGCAATAGCCCTATTAGTAGGAGGGTGACTATCTTTCATCCGTGAGATCAAAAGACTTTGTTGATTGCTTGATTCTTTCTAGCTTTTTTGCACCTTTCCATTGATCTCTTGCATGGATTTTTCAGAGTATATAGTACTTTTGGAGGGATTTAAGCCTTTTCATGGTGATTTAATTTTAACATTCAAAAAATTCAGATTTATAATTACTGAATATTACAGAAAAGTCTTGACAATTATTAAAAAATATATTAGCTATCACAACTGTCAGCTGCAAAAATAAGTGAATTAGTCATGGAAACTGAGAAATTATGTTTCTTGATTGCATCGTATTCCACTGAAACTAAAATAGGACACCTTATGTAGGTTCTTTTATGCTTTTAATCCATTCCTGAATTACGTGAAAATTGCCTTGTGCCGTACATTACTATGTTAGATTCTCTTGCTCCGTAAATGACTTGTGTTGATGTAGGAGCCATATAGTCAATGTTTACTAACTACACAAATTTTAACTCAATGTGTATAGCAAGATGTTTTGGGGAATCTATGGAGGGGTTGTGTCTTCGAATGTTTCTGTCCATCTAAATGATATTATCCTTGAATACCATAAAGGCAGGAGAGAAATACTAATTGGCTGCATACTGTTCCTAAGCAATGCTTCCCTTTGGCAGGTATTTAAATGGAACATATACATAGTCAGTGCTCCAAAGAGCAAAACAATCCCTGTGGATTTCTTGAAATGTAATAGTATTTGATATAAAATTTCTCTTCCCTCATTGCAACCTGATCATTCTTTTCCTGCATATCACTTGTCTACAGATACAGCACAGTTAAATTCATTGATCAGCTTTGTTGATGGGTGTGCCAGCACACTGGTTCACTAGTTCATTGGTTGCCTTGGTTGGCTGCTAACTTTTTTACCCAACACATGTGCTTGCCAAACATGTGAGTGTCAGAAACTGTTTTTTTCCAGGTTAGAAAAGCCAAGTGAATCTAAGTGATAAATGTTATAACTAGCAGAATTTCACAGTTGCGTTAAAGGGTGACGGAAGCTGAATAAAAAAGTGTTGTATTTGAAGAACAGGGTTTTTTCCTTTCCAATTAATTGCTGACAGATGATGTTTCATGTTCTTTATCTGATAAAACCAAGTATAACTGAATAAAAGATGGAAAACTTGTAGTTATGACCACGTTGCAGGATCATCTATGCAAGAGGTATGAAGATATTTATAGATATGTTTTGCAGTTGCATCTAACATATTTAATGGGTCATTGAACCTATATTTTTAATATTTCATGACTTATCAATTCATGGATGACTGAAAGCTTTACTTTCTGTAGAAAGACTAACAAAAATGGATGTTATAAATTTATAGCATCTATTGTAGTGTACCTATTTTTTTTAAACAAAACCAAAATTTCTCACTGTAGGTTACAACCATCAGCTTTGTGCTGTTACAGTAGGGTTTGTTTAATTGGTTTTCAAGCAACTAGAGGGGTCGACTGACTTCCTGAGTGACAGTCTTCATCCTGGTCTTTCCCTTGCTCCTGGCAGGAGCAAAATGCTATAGATTTACTGATTCAGAGCAGAATATTCTCCTTGAGGGCAAGTATTTGGTTTCCTGGCATGCTCAGGGAGGGAGATTCCAGATCTGCCCATTTCCCACCACTGAGAAGAGTGGCTTTGCAGAGTCCTCTCTTCCCTTGTGCTGTATGGTGACAGTCTGCCAACGCAGAACTGGAACTTGCATTCATCCTTGGTGTTTTGTCTGTTCTGCTTAAGGGTACCTGTGAACAAAGATACAGGATTATGTTAAACTTAAATTTCCTGAATTTGTTATGGAAGATTTTGAACAGAAATGTAACGGTTCCTCTCAGTTGCTGTTGTGTGAGAGCTTTCTTTGTAACTGTTGGTTTGCCCAGGATCCAACATCACGTATCAAATCAAATTCTAATTATGGTCTTATATGAAAGTAAATCAGATTTTTTTTTTTTAATTTCCCCTGTTTGATGGCATAAAACCTAGTGTGACGCAATGCTGTATATGCAGCTCTTGCTGAGAGCTAGGCAGTATTGTTGTTTCTGATGTCTCGGTGTTTACGTACAGCCTCATAATAAATTTTTCCAATGTGTTGATTAGGTGCATTAATATTAAGTAATGCATTCAGCAACCTTTTTAGCTCCAGTTTGACAATACAAGAACAATATGAAATGTTGTATTTCAACAGGTCAGATCAATATGTGTGAAAAATTCTATACCTAATTACTGAAGTACGTGAAATGAAGATTACCAGGAGCCAGTCGTGTATTCATGTATATTGGGAAATTTCTCTTGGTTACAATTTGATTACTCTCTTCCCTACATATCCTTTGCCGGTCCTTTCAAGAGGCAGCATATTGGGCCAGGAGGGATCTTTGGTTTGTAGCAGTATGACGGACTTACGTACTTTAGTGATTGATAGAAGTTTCTCTTTTCTTTTTTGTTACTATTTATTCCTATTATGGAACCACTGAAATGTGCAGAATTTTATGTAGTCAAAATTAATATGGTGTTGATTGCAGTCTTCTGCAATGCTTCTTGTGAGCAGTTGGGATGCAGCATGGTACTGTAGAGAGTCTGTAGAGATTTGGTTTATTAATCTCAAGATAAAAAAATAAATGTGTCTTTTAATTGTCATTTTTCAGAGCAGACTCCCACTTCAGACTACAGTGTATTTTACCATTTGGCTACCCTTGTTAAAATGTCTGATTTTTGTATTTCGGAAGTATTTGGGTCAAATCTTTCTGGGGTGGTTGTTTTAATTAAAAATTCTTAATATCTTGTTTCTTTATACAAGATTTGGATCAATATTCTTTTAACACTTAATTATCATAATCATCCAAAAATAGACTGCCAGTAAGACATATTAAAAATCTTTCTTTTTTGGAGAAAGCAAGGTAGTTTAGTCTTAGAAGATACTCCCAAATATCTGATTATGAGAAATCTCCTTTAATTTCATGATTTCTGCACATGGCATATACAGAGTACTGATTTTTGTCCTCAGGACAGGTTAGAAATCCTAATTGCTTTAAGTATTTTTGAATACGAAATTATATTTGCAAACAAAACTCTTTCATATAGCAGTAGAAGTCTAGTAACTCTGTGTACACAGTTCTATATTTTACTGATACAGCATTAAAAATTTAGAGCCTTCTCTAAAGTATCAAGTCCTATCAGTATCAAAGATAGTAGTATTTTTAAGGTTACTTTTTTCTGTTCTTGATAGAACTTGTCTTGCAATATCTAGAAATGCTGCCATTATGGGACAGGTGTTATAAATGAAGGACAAAAAAAAAGGGAAAATTTTCTAGATTTGGGGATTTAAGGTTATATGCTTGATCAGTTGCACAAAGATTTGCTTCTGGAAAACAATCTTTGTGTCTCCTTCCTCATTGTCTAAAAAAAGCTTGGAACCTGAGACCTCTGATGCAGAAATGAATCAGGGGGTGGCAGAAGGATACTTCTGTTGGCTGCCTATTGCCTCTGCCTTGAAAAGTAGCCAGCCTTTGTCTGGTGTCCACTTTATGAGTCTACCTGACTTAAGTAATCAAATTAACTGTAAACATCATTCCCCAAGTGTTTCTTTGACCATCTGTTACCATCTTTAGTTGCTCTGATTTTAAGGTATGAAATAAAAAGGCGAGTACTTTTGAATTATCTGTCTATAACTCATATCTGTAGTCCTACTTACGAGTGCCTTTCCTAGGGCATTATGGAGTAAATTAGATGCATGCACCTCCAATAGATTGCAAGTACATTCAAGCCTTTTTTTTTGCATGTTTTGGAGTATCAAAATAAACTCCCCCGTGACTGGTTCCAGGAGTCTTAAATTTCTGAAAAAATTTCCAAAGACACCCTCAGGTACAGAAAATAATTTGATCCTCTCAGGAAGTACCACGTTAAGCAAATTTCTAGCATGCTTTTCAGGGCATTACAAAGTACTTTAATTGATCCTCAAAGTGAGGGAACTAACTCAGAAATACTGTTTTATCTGTGCATCACTCTACAGAGTTTTTTATACTTTCTTTTAAAATTGATGAGCAGAGTGAGGCAAAGAATGTTGTGAATTGCCTTTTATTTACCTTTTTCTCCTTGGGTAAATTAATGCTAAAGTAAATGTGCTAAGAGAAGAAAGGGGCTTTTCCCTAATTTATATATTGAATAAAAATAATGAAGAAAAAACAAATTCATTAATACTTTGAAAGATTCCTTTAATAATAGTTCCAAAATTAATAAATTATTGAACTGCTTTTAAAAAGTGATGTTACTGTAACAGTGAGTGAGCCAGCAGGGCTAATCTGTGCAAACACTTTTGAGATACTGAGAAGTTTTCCAGAGATGGTGGGGGAAGCTGGATTCTTACAATCTTTCTTTTGGGGGGGGGGGGGGGGGGGGCGTGGTTGTTTTGTTGAGTTTTTTTAAGACTGCAGAGTATGGTGAGAATCCAGTAAGCGATAGTGAGAGAGCTCTTGCAGAGACCCAAGAGAAGGGTAAAGGGGAAACACAAAGTGGCAGGATGTAGAAGATGCAGATGATATACTCTACATTTGCTGAATGCATTATAACAGCCACATTAAGTCAGACCAGAAGTGAGTTTACCCACTGTTCTTCTTCTTACAAGACAGTAAAACTGTCTGACTGCTTTCCAATTAGTATCGGACATGCAGGAAAAACATAAGACTGGCAAGCAGAGAGTGAGTTTAGTCTGATGTGCATTATACCTTCATGTTACCTGTGGCTTAAATGCTTGCTGTGGAGTTGATGTTCTTTGTATTTAGCAGCTTGTGGTTGTATTTCCTTCCATGAATACATCCAGTTGCTTTCTTAGCTCCATAAAACCCTCTACCTCTGCACTAAATTTTCAGCGGCAGAGTGTGTCACAGATTAACTACAAATTTGGATGAAGAAATATATCCTGGGTTTCTTGTTCATTTTTTTAAATTCTCTTTTTAGTTTTCTGGGATGTTACATGAGTCTTGTTTCAGTGTCCCTTTTTAAAAAGTTGCAGGGTTTTTGGTAAAGCACTGAGTTTTGGAAGAGAAGATGTGAGGACTAAAGATGATGAGAAAGTACAGAGGAGAGATGAAAGGGTGCTGCTCTGATGAGTCAAGATTTGCAGCTAGTCAGACTTGCTGAACAGAAAAAACCCTAGAAGACAGACTGCTAATTGAAGAGAGCGGATTCTAAAACATAAATATGAATTCTAGGGCAAGGTGAGGAAGTTTCTCCTCAATGGAAGAAAATATGTTTGCTTCCCTTAAGTTTGAAGAGAAAAGCCACAAGGAAGCCAACTGCAGGAGAACGTGCTAGCAATAAGGCAGCTTCTAGTATGCAGAAAGGTGTTCTGTGGTCTGAAAGACAGGAGGGGGTGGGATGGTGCGGAAAGGGTGGAGTGGAAAAGGAGAAAGGCAAAAAATTCCCACTTACGCCTTGAATAAGTCTATGAAATTGGCAACACTTTTTGTCAAATACTATTTAGTGTAAATGGGACACAAAAAATGAGACTGAGTGGTAGAAGACAGAAGTGGTGAACACTGATTATACAGTGTGGAACATAACGTGTAAAAATTCTTACGATCTGTATAGTAGAAACTGAAAAAGTTTTGCAGTGTAAAATTCAAGGTTATATGCCTTGGGCTTAATAAACTTTTCTGCTATGAGGATATGCAAGAAATACCTTGAAGGTGGTGAGTATGATACAGAGTGGGTTTAACAGCATGAAATTCAAGGTCATATACTTGAGAGTAAATAGACATTTCTTCTAAAAACAGAGGGTTTGTCTTTTAGAAACTGAAGAAAGAGGAGTGAGTTTTGGCTGTCTTAATAAATGACTGGGCCACCAATATGATGAAGCTTGGAAAAAGCCAAAAGGGTCACTTGTTTAAATCTGTAAATTAGACAGATTTGCCTTGAGTGAAGTGAAGTCAGAGGAGACAGTGAAGACAGAGATGCAGACTAACAAATACAAAAAGATTTCATTAAAATATAAGAGAGTATTCAAATAAATAGATCTTGAATAAAATTATATAGGAAACTGAAACAAGTTTTCCTATCTGTGTATCAGTAAGATTCTGGAAAAATCTTCTGTGGGAGTCATTGTGTTGGAAGAAAAAAACTTCTTGTTTCTCTGATAAAATTTAGTGCATTCATGAAAAAGATGGTATGACATGATGGCTTCAGTGACATGGACTGATCTCAATCCAGTAAGTTCTTTATTGTACACAAGACTGAAAGTAGGCACGTTGCATGATGATTCTTAGGGGAAAATACGATACAAATCTCTTTCCCTGCCAGGCTGTCAAGGGTGCTTCCTAGTAACAGCTAAACATCCCTAACATCAGGATAGAGCAAACATTTTAAAATCCTTAAATGGGTGTAAAGATAAAAGAAAAAAAGATCTGTTAGCCTAAGCAGCATCGGTTTTTAAAGGATAAATGGTAGCAGAAGCAGTCAGTTATTTCCTTCCCCACACACTCCCCTGCCCTGTAGTAATTAAACATTTAGTGAATATAATGCTGTCACATCTGGAATTTGTCAACACATTTATGTCTTGAAAATTTGTTCAAGTTAGTAATTAGTGTTAAATTCTGTTTGACCCAATCTGATGAAGTCTTGTGGTAAAGTGTTGTCAACCTGTTGATGAGATATGCAGAAATTACTTCAAAATTTAGAAGTGTGGTATATACTACTACAGATAAAGAAATAACATGCAAGGTCCTAGAGAGTCAACACAAAATAGTGAGGTAGTATTTATGTGGGAGAAATGAAAAAAAAAACCTAATAGGGGACAAAGACACCAAACGCAAACATTTCTAGAAGGCAGCTTTCAAAGCAGACTGGGTCACTATGTTTACTGTGCACTGTAGCATCCTATATGGCCACCTATGTGTGTGTTACCAAAGTGAGGGGCATAGAGTGCAAGCCTTTGGAGCACTGCCGAGGCTGTGGCTGTGATACCCCTGCTTGTTGGTGGCTCTGTTAGTGCCAAAACCACTTTGACTGCATTCATAAGGTAGTTTTAAAAAGAGTTGGATTAATTTAAGCTGAGAAAAAGGTAAAATAAAAAAGGTGAAGCATCTAGTAATGAATGCTTTAACTGCACACTGGAAGGCCATAAGCAATTTGGAGGGGTGTCTCTTGTATTTTTTTCGTGCATTAAAAGCCTTGCACAAAACATAATTCAGAACCAAAACCTGACTGTTAAAATGTAAGCATTCACAAAAGTGTTGATTTATTTTTAATAAACTTTTATAAAAACAGTTTTGATCAATTGCTGGCTTAAATATATATAATTGTAATATTCTATTGTTACCTTTCTGTATGAGCTTTTCTAACAAGGCTGACATACTGAGCATACATACTCTAGCTATAATTTTGATTGAAATAATTTTGAGCAGGTTTTTTTTTATACTTATGTAATTTGTTCTAGGGTCATTGAATTTAACTCCGGGAGACTATTGTGGGAGTCATTTTGACTGAAATGTGTTTTCTAAATGGCATCTGGTTTTCAAACTGTCTTGTGGCATAGCAGTGGTTTTAGCATGTGCATGAATATAACTCTTGGCAGTGGTGGGTTTCGAACAAGTGCAGTGAGCTGCATGTTTGCTTTGAGAGCTGTGTGATGATGGTGCTGCACAAAGCACTAGGATCCATATAAATTTTAATACAACTGTGAAAGAATATTGTACCATTGTCTGATGGTACTAAATACGGAAAGTTCTTAATTTCTTGATAGGTTTGAAGTTCAGAATCAAAAAACTGTGCGTAAAAGTAAGCCAGACTGAAGAGTTAGAATTAACATAACATCTTGGGCAAGATAATTGAAGATTATAGACTGTGGAGATGAAAAATACTTCGCAGATCATCTAGTATGTCTCTGTCAGTTTGAAATTGTTCCTGTGTGTGTCTTTCATTAATGTTTTTCTACTCCAGTTTGAAATGTACCGCTTGGTGAGATTTCAATCACACCTCTAGGGAAAGCGCTTTTTTTTTTTTTCCTATTAGTCAGCATCATTTTCTCTGTTTAGTTTTATCCTATGGGTTTGAGATGTGTCACACACTTTGTGCAAACTCTTTCCTGTGACAGTCAATCATTGCTTACCCAAGCTAACCATGTGTTTCCTTGTATCTCTGGTCCTAATTCTGCTCCTGTTTTGCACCTCCATGAATGTTTTCTGGCTTCTCATGCTGTCCTCGGGAAGAGCCTGGCCTTTCTCAGTAGACAGCCCTCACTTCTGGAATCCTTCTTGCTTCCATACAGCCATGTGCTGACAAAGCTGGTCTTTGTGTCTGCTCAGGGAATGATGCAAGGCCCATCTGTTAGTCCAGGCTGATAGGAAAAAAAGCAGCCTTTAAGGATGGCTTGTGGGTTGCTTGTTTTTTCCAGAGATTTCAATGTCCATATTTGACCAGCGAATCTTCAGAAGCAATCTAAGCAGTCGTTTCCTCCTGGCAGCAACTCTCTGCTGTGCTTTTATGATTATTCTCACCTTGCATCCAACCTTTCAGCAGCAGGTTTCTCACACAAATATATTTCAAAGAAAGCTCAGTCATGGATAATTTTTAAACATAACAGTGACACGTGTTCCTTCACATCTTTCAGATCAGTAACTTTTCTTCAGATTTTCATGTTGTTCCTGCAGAAAATTCCATTTACTTGTTAACTTTTGCTGGTATTAAATCATTACCAGATCTAACTCTAATTTTATTAATAGCTTTAGAATATTTCTTCCAACTGCAATTTCTTTTGTTCAAAAGATTCTCAATAAATATTCTTTCTTATGTCACCCACACAGTTTTTCTGGCTTGTTTCTAGTCTGTTCTGCCAGATGTTTTTTCCCAAGCTTTTGTGATAAAGAAATGGAGCCACTGTACCCATGGTATTAAAAAAAGCTTTGAAAAATTTTTTTTGCTAAGAAGTGCAATTAGTTTGACATTGCATTCATATTTTTCCCACCTGTGTTTCAAACTTTTGACGTATCTTCATTTAAGAACAGATTGCCTCCAAAGCTTTAGAACACCTGAACTTTTGAAGTAGTAACTTTTTCAGTGCTTAAGTTATAGGTGGCACTTGGACCTTAACAGTTAATAGAATATGAAAATCGGTGATTTTTAAAATTTTGCTGCAAATAGGCTGTCTTAAACCCACTTCATTCCACTGTATCCTGCTTTACCAGGTGAATGCCCTAAGTAGACACAGAGAAAGAGACTGTTTATATAAATGCAATTTTATGCAAAATGGCTCAGCTCCAGAAGCAGTTAGAATGAAAGTTAGATCTGGTAATGATTTAATACCATACAAAGCTTTTTCTTCCTTCCTCTGCTACCCCTACCCCAGTTAGCTGTTACATGTTCAGCAAAGAGGCACTCGAACCCCTTGTGGCAGGAGGGAATTGAACCTTCTGTGTCCTAGAAGACTTTTTAACCTTTTGGTGAAGACAATTGTCTTATTTTTATTAATCAGGTCTAGACAGATGGGTTCGGTGCAAAATATTTAAGGAACTTAATAATTCTACATCTACCACCATTGAATCTAATCTTCTAACAAAGCAATTTATTGCAAAAAATGTGTGTTGTCCAATTCTGTGGCTGACTTATCAGCATGAGAATCCTGCTATATTGTATAAAGCAGAAAAAAACGAAGCAGTCATTGCTTTGGGGTGACAGAACCCTCGTGCTGTTTTTGATTCTCCCTGAACCTGTTGAAAAAGCTGTGCAAACAGAGCTCCAGGCTGCTGCCCCCGCAGCATGCAGGCTTCTGGATTTGTCCTTCGGAGATCTCTGCCCTTCTCCATGTACAGGCTAGGTATCTCTAACTAGGTTTTGAATTCCACCCCAAAGACTCACAAGTTAGGTATTTTAGCTTCTAACATTTGGCTCTCTGTAGGGGAGCTGGTCCCTATTTACTCCCCTTAGATAACATGTTCTTTCTCTTTGTCTCTGCTGAGCCTCTTTGGAGATAAAAGTGTTTCCTACCGCATGAATTGAAAATGGTAGTTCTCTCTACTTCTGTCTCTTCAAGCAATCTCAGGATCAGGACTCAACTGTTTCAGCACTCACCTCCCTGTGATGACATTTTTGTTAAACTAAATAAATAGAGGATTTGTGAAAGAAATGAGTAAAGGGTTGCGGTTTGCAAAGTAAGTTTGTGTTACTCTTACGATCAATAGCTTCATTTGTCTTGTAATACTGTATATTGAGTCTTTAGAGTTAATGTCTTGAGTCAAAAACATTAATGAAACTTAGTATCTAGTCTGATGCTATTTCAGTTTTACTGAGTCAGCCTTTAGTAAGGAATTGTATGTTGCCGATCTCATGTTACACACATAGCATTTGGTGCTAGTCAGAAAAGAAAATGGTTACAATTTGTTATTACAGTATTGCTGGAACATTTGTAAGGCAGCAGCAAGGTCAGTTTTACATCCCACATAAAACTGAGATGAGTCCAGCTCCAAACTATCTAGGCTTTTGCTGTCCTCATTGGGAGCTTTTAAGAGCCTCCTGCCATTCCTTCATTGGTGATTTCTGAATGTGAGGCCAGCTGCAAGTGTGTACTGCAGAAGTGATTTGCCAGTAATGGTGCACGGGGGTGTAAAATAGCAGTTGTTACAGTAGATTACTCCATAATGCTTCTTCACTGAATGAATAAGGACTTTGTTGAATGAAGAATGTAGAAAAATGTGCTCTCAAACTCAAGAGTATTTTAACAAAATAAACACCTAACAAGTTTGAGGCTGATCCCAATTCAGTGATGTTCAGAGTGATTCATGAACTGGATTTTGACCCATTTTCCTTATGCTAAGTTCAGTTTTCCTAAATGCTGTCAATGCTAACAATTTGTAAATCATGTGCTACTCTTTAATGTAATTTATAGACCTGAATTAAGTAAATGGAATTTGTCTTTGTGAATATGGGTAGGCCAGTATTCCTTAACCAAACTCCACAGACTTTTCAGAATGATGGCATCCAAACTATTGTTGTCTAATGTCATATAAAAGAAAGTTAAGCACGGGCTTTTAGAAAAATTGTTTCATTCTTGGTGATGGTAATTTTTTCTATTCTCCACAGTTGGTGTCATTTTTCTATATTATGTCCACTTAAGGGAAAACTTTAATAATTATTCCTACCTCCTGCAAGCACTGTCACAAGTTCGAAGACCAAGTTCACTTCCAGCAAAAGAGTGGGGTTATTACTGAGTTAGGATTTTTTTTTTTTTTGATTGATACTGGTAAGACCTTGCTGCTGCTTTTTATAGCAATGTGCTTCCTTGAAGGTTTGAACTGACACTCTTTCCTAATACATTTCTTCCCAATACATTTATTCTTCACAAATTCCTTACTATGCTATTATCATTACACAGAGATAGGTCACAGTTGGCTGGGTTTTTTTGAAAAGTAGAGCTGTGGGCAGATACCAGTTCTTCATAAAATGTAACCTTGTTGCCTTGAATTGTCAGCGGCATCTATACCAAAGGCCAGGGAAATCTTTACTTGTTTTCTCTTTTACCTCTTTCTTTCCCCTGGGAGCTGGGAAGAGGTAGGGAGACAGTAGAATCACCACAGCGTTTTTTCCTAACTGAGGAAGAATAGACTGGCTGTGCTCAATGGTTACCTCCCATGACTGCACTTTAGTGATACCACAGTCATCATTTGGAGGAAGGAAGATAGTTGAAAATATGCTGGTACATTGCTATTTTGGTAAAATAATCAATGGTTCTGTCAAAACACTGTGTTTGTAGGCAAATTTCTCTCCTTTCAGGCTCTGCTCTTTTTAAGCACACAATTTCCCAGCCTTTCCTTTCCAACCTTCAGATTCTTTATCTGGAGTAATACATCCATCTGTTCAAAATGTGGTACAAGCTAGCACAGGAATATCCAACTTCGAGTGTGAAAGTTGAAGAGGAGGTTTTCGGGTATAAAGGAAAGAGAATCAGAGTCTCTACTGGTTGTCAGGCAGAGATTTGGAAAATGTTCAGCTCATGTCTATTATTCCTGTTCCTCGCATCACCCCTCTCTCTCTGATCAGAACTCCAGGATAACTCTTGATATGAAGGATGAAGGGTTTAGCCTGTGTCTCTCACTGCCTGTGCTGAAAATTTAATGGTGAAAATGTATATATGTTCCTGGGTTTGCTAGCTGCAGAACTATGTGAAAATCAGTAAGCAAGTATGAGTGACTTTCCAGAGAAATACGGGAATGGTGCCAAAGAGGAAAAAAAACCCAAAGAAATTGGCCACTGCTATTCACGTTAGCAAAAAAATGACTAACATTACTAATGTCTCTTGTTTGTAGATCACCTCTCTTGTGACTCTCCAGCTGTTATCCATGGTTGGCCATAATGACCAGCTTGATGGACCACGATATAAATGTACTGTATCTCTGGACTTCATCAGAGCTATTGCCCGGTGAGCCTATTAAAGATCATTTACTGTTGTATGTGCTGACTTGAAAAAGACTTCAAACCCAGTATTTTGTCGGTCTGTAGCTCTCTGCAGACCAGAACAGAAATCTATGGATATTTTCTAAGAGTGAATGAGTTGTCTAATTTATGACAGGTGTTGAACTCGAGGTAAGTATAGTCCAATCCTGTTTTGAAAAAAATTTATGTTACAGTGGCAGTATGTGTTACGGTAACATACTGTCTTTGTGCTTAATAAAGGTCAGGGACTTCATGTGAAAATACTGCTCTAAAATGTCAGTCCCATTTCATTACCAAAAGGCACACTATGGTATTTGAATCTGAAATGATATTTAGTTCTTAACAGCGTTTGTTGTACATATGATATAAAAACTACATAGATTATAAGAATTCTTTCAGTCTATCTTGTGTGATCTGTAGTTGATACAAACTAATTCAGTAAATGAACATAGGTACCTCAACAGCTCTGTTCATTCAGAACCTTCAGATCTGGAGTCTGAGAACAGTTCCAGGTCTATCAGGAGAGATGATGATAAATTACAGACAGAAATGCATGCAATACATAGGCAACAATCAAGCCTATGTCTCAATTTTATGAAATGCCAACAGCATTACCTCACACCTGTTGCTGCAGCCAGCTTATTAGCAGGTCTTGGATAAAGAGTCTGTAGCCAGAACAGAGCCCAGAAATGACATGTGGCGAAAAGGAAGAGAAACATTCTCAAGACCAACTCTTCTTTATAATGTGGGACTTCAGAGGAACCCGTGGTGTAGACTGTATCCCATAACCTCAGTGCACATGTTGCTCACCTGAGCTATTAAATGTCCAATAGCCTTGTCGGTAAACCCCACACACTAATTTCAATTTGCAGTTGGACAGGCCATAGAACGAAACTTCATCTGGTTCAGGCCTGGCTGGACCACACTGCCAGGACCTCCACGGCTTCGCTATGTCACTTTCCTATTCCCAGCAGTAAAGTCACTTGTGAATGATGCCCTGAAAAAACTCCCACTGGTACCAAGTACAGCAGACCATCTGCTCAGCAACATGGATCATTGTGTATACAAACATCCCCAAGTTCTTGTCTCTGCTCTAACTCCTACGGTGAATACAGAGACCAGTTCATTAAACTCTGTATGGACTGTGAGGGTCCTTGAATTAAGGCACTTGAAATGACAGCCCTCTCCTTGCAACTTTAACATCCTTAGAAGTTTCACTGACTCCATTAAAGTTGCTGGAAAGGTAGAGATGGCCAGAAAACAGGACCTAAGCTTGTGCTATGCAGCTTATGCTTACCAGAGAAAGTAGTTGTGGGAGATGCTATCACTTCAAATCTCAGTGCACAGTATAGTACTTTGGCTTGCTTTCCTTTAGGTCACATGTGTGTGTATATATGTATCCTGACTGACTTTTCCTACATGTTATGAGGAAGAAAGCAGGTCTTTTTTTCCCTGTCCAAGTAGTTTGGAAGTGTTTATATGTTGCCTGGATAGGGCCAAAAACGACCTGACAGATTTTAAAGTTGGCCTGTTCTACTTTTCTCCTGTTCCCCTCCTCCCCCCTTTTTTTTCTTGCTTTGTTCCTTTGTTACACTTCTTAAGTATCTTTTGCAGCCTACAGTCTTTGTAAATCTTTGAGAATGATCCATAAAGTTACAAGGTTTCATGAACCCATGATAAATGGGCTTCCCCCTTGTCTTGATGGGACTAGCTACAGGGCGAAGGCATGATGATCTGTGCTTTAAGAAATTTCATTTTCTAGCTGTGCGGTAGTCTTACAGCTGCCTGTAGTTTTTAACCACTCGTGGGAGAGGTTATATTTATTGCAGAGAAGGAACTACTTCATCATTTCAACCAAAATACACATCAAGTAAGCAGCCCATCTCCTGATTCTTTTTCTCTGTTACTGTAATAGTACTAAAGTAATTTTGTTAGTCACTAAAATCTTCAGATACCTCAGCCTTGTTACAATCTCAGCCTTGCTACTCCAGCATATTTCCTAATGGAAGGCTGAAGAGTGTAAAGAGCAGGACAGAAAATGATGCTCTCTCCCTCCCCTCCCCACTCCCATTCAGGCTGTTCAGATTATCATTTCATTTCCTGTATTTTTTTAAGCAAAAGTGGGGTTTGCATTTAAAAAAAAAAAAAAAAAAAACAAAAGCCACCTGGTTTTGGAAGAGTAAAAAAGTTGTGTGTCTTCCTGGTGGCTTTTAGTGTGATAACTGCTGGCCGTGCACAGTCTTTCTCCTTAGTACCACAGAACCTCATGTCTGGCTCTATTCTGTTGCATATATTCAGTCTTTGCAGAGATATTCCCGTGCTTTTTACCATGTAGTATTTACATGCTTAGCTGAAGGTAAGGCTAGGCATTTCTTTGTTAGAAATTTTTAATTTCTGTTTTAAGAATTTCAGACCGAAGTTCATAAATTTTCTGTAGCTGAAGTGGGGATCTCTCAATGTTTGTTGAATGTAATGCATCTTTTCATACAGTGTCTAATGAACCCAGTTGTTATGACAGGACAACTGTGTTTCATTTAGTTGATAAGGTCAGCATTTGTTAAGAGTGTGTGATTTTCTTTCTGTGGAAAGCCTTGTAACTAAAGCAGTTTTCTTGAGTGACACAATGTCGTGTGAGACAGTTAATTTCTTTAATTTTGTCACTGGATTATTAAGTAGACTCAAACACAGTATTTCTTGTTGGGGATCTTGGGGATTTCTGAACTTTTTCTCTATCCAATATGATGTTTTATAGAAACTTTTTGAAAAGTGGGTTACAGGATGATGCGTGAACAGAGAATATTAAATGATTGTAGTCTAACAAATAAGACATTCAGCCAGTTAATCTCACTTAGCATTGTGAGCGGTTATTTTTGCATCATTGAATACTTTTAAAAAAAAACTTTTAATTTTATACTTGTCATTATATGCAGTAATTTGCATTATTTATTCAAACAGTAAACCCCTAAGTCTGAGTGTTAGATTGTATAGCAGAATGAGTTTAGAGAAAGAAAAAATAATTATATGTTTTATTCTACTGCTGTTTCATTCTGCCTGCCATTAAAGTACAAAAGTATACATTAAAATCTTCTATCCCATTGAGAGGCATTCTTGGATTTTTCAAATTTAGCTATGAACATGGGTCAACTAGTGTCAAGACTGAAAGAACGCAGACTGCAAATGAGTACAGATGAAGGAGTTACATAGTACATGCTAAAACAGGTGGTTTGGAAGATGAACAAAACATTCAATAGCATAAAAGATTGCTGCTTTGCATCACCAACTAGAGTATCATGTTTATCATGTGAAAATATAATCTTATTAACTTTGATGTATTTTTACTGCTTGATGATTGAAATAAGAATCTTCCAGTTTTTACTAGAAATCTGCTTTATTTCTTTTTTAGAATCTTACAAAGTTTAAATAATCAGAAGACAGGTACTGTAAATAACACTAGAGGTTAACAATTCATTCATCCTTGATTGCATTTCTTTTGGGGGTATTGCTTGATTTTGATTGTGCAGAATGTCCCGCGTGTGCTGTCTCCAAACAGGTTAAAGTCTTAGCACTGTTAAGATGATTGCTCTAATATACTGTGTTTTTGTTTATAGGACCGTGAACTTCGACATAATAAAGTACTTGTACGATTTCTTGTGAAAACAAGCTTCACAGCCATATGGACACTGTGACAATGACTAAGGCAAGCTGTGTTCATCTCTCTACTTAGCTGGCCAGAAAGAAGAGTATTTTGGCTCTTTTGGATTTGTCCAAACAGGTGCTGGCCCAGCATGGAACCTGCTGAAAATACTCTGATTGGTCTGGGTGGATCTGAGCAGAGGACTATTTACCAGGGACCCTGGCGTATTTGGAAGCAATGTGTTAATTATAAACAGCAGGGTTTGAGCACAATCTGTTCTACTCTTAATGATGTTATCTTAACACTGAAATTGCCTGAAACCCATTTACTTAGGACTGCATTTTGCTCTATGAACTCTCCCTAGTGCTTTGAACATGGCAGCAGCCCTTGTTTGTATGCCCAGTCTTTTCACTTCCTCTCCACAGGAATCTTTGCAATTGCCTGCCAAAGCAGCTTTTTCTGAGGCCACCATTTTAGGAGAGTGGAGTAGCAAAATATAATAAACATAAGAACATATTTAAAATCAAGCTGGTATAAATCCTTCTTTCTCTTCAGTCGTATGTAGGCAGACTGTTACACTGTTATAGGGAGATCACGATGATGGGAAACTCCCAATTAATCACCACACTGTCTTTTTTCAGACCATTCATAAATGTTGACTCTGAATCTATTTTTACAAGGCTTTATTTTAAAAAATCATTGATTCTTAAAGTTCTATACTGATGTCAAACTTGAAAGGTTTTATTTTTGTTTAAACATTTTATAGTCCTTTTACACTCATCCAGTTATATTAAGTGCTAATTATAATGCCATTTGGAATGAACATACTTTTAAGATACACACTGTGTAATGGCTTTTGTAACAGTATCTGTCCTGTAGAGGAGGATGGCACAGCTGCGTTTCCATCAGAAAGGGAGAAATTCAACAGGTGACAGTGTATTCCTGCAGCAGTTCCCCAAAAGAGGCAGAATAGTGAATAATCAATGTGATGTTATAACATAAAACTTTAGCCTTGCAAATACATGATGGAATACACTACGATTACATTTGTCTCCAGTTTACAAGTAGAGGATTCCCAACCACCGCTACCTTTGTGGGGTATTAAAATCCCCTGGTTCAGTTCTGAATTATTGTCTTCAAGAATCTGAAGATTTCTGTCACCCTTTTGAAAACTCCAGGTCCCACAGCCTGTTACTCATATGTTTTACTCCTGAATGCTGGGCTTTGACTGTTTGACAGTACAGGACCATGCCATGTCCTATGTTGACCATATGGGTTTTTTCCAAGGAAAAATCATTCTTTCCTCCCCTTGCTCTGATACTGGAGATGGTCAAATATCCTGAACATGCGTAGCC
Organism: Buteo buteo; assembly: GCF_964188355.1. NCBI lineage: Eukaryota > Metazoa > Chordata > Aves > Accipitriformes > Accipitridae > Buteo > Buteo buteo. The sequence goes on along the minus strand of NC_134174.1, from coordinate 14,266,366 downwards.
TTTTCTTTCTCCAACACGCCCCCCCCCCCCCAGTTGTGGGTGTGTAGCCAAGCTTCTGGATTCAGACCCGAATGAACAAGTTCCAGGTGAATCTAAGCGACAAAAGCATCTTTCTGGCCAAGCTGTCGCTTCCCCCCTCAGGAGAGTGTGAAAGGGCAGCAATGAGTCATCTCCGTGATCCCTTTTCCTTCCTACCGCTGAGCTGAATCAAACCCTGCACCTGTCCATGAGGTGGCAACATTTGTCACACTTGCTGAAGAGCTTGGATGCAAATACATAACCTGTTTTAAAATGTTTACTACCTGCTTTTGTTTTTACTAAGAATATACATAAGGTGAACTTTGGGCTAAACTTTACAGCATCTTCCCCTTTTGGAGCTAGTGCTGGGCTGAGTTCAGCTCCTGTGAATCTCCTGTATGACTACCTAGGGCTGAAAGTTGGAGAAGGAAGAAGGTTTGAGGTGTTCATACATAAACTAGCCCATGTAAAGCAACAGCAATACATCACAGGTTTTTGTGACATCTGATCTGGATTAGAATTTGATATCTGAAACATGATGGAACTGATACTAATTTATTAAGTGCTACAACTCGAGGCGCAAAATTTCAAAAACTCTGCAGCCAATCTTGTTTACAGCTTTCAGCAAAGTGGGGCCGGGCAGTACTGCTGGGGAGGGACAGTGCAAGCTTGTGAAGCTCCCACATACTGGTAGTCAGGATGGCTGAAAACCTTAGCACCTACCAAGCAGAAGTAAGGAGTTCTTCTTGAGGAAGCTTTACTACCAACAGCAAGTTGTAAGTAATATCACACTTCCACTCAACCTGCATGAAGATATCACAAATACTCAAAAATAGTTCCAGATACACATATTAAGAGAATACAAGGAGGGCATGGAAGTCTGCTCTCGGAATACATGAGTATGTGGATGCACAATAAATTTGGGCATGTTAGAGACATTTTCGGGCAACATTTATATCTTCTTTCCTATGGGAAAGAAATTAATAGGATTTTTACCAGTTGGCTTAGTACACAGCCATTTCAGGAATATTTCTAATGCTGCTTATGATGGGGGTTGACAAGAGATGAGATACAAATTCAAAGGTTTCAAGCAGAAAAAGAAGAACCAAGCATAATGGTCTTTTGCTCTAGTTTAATAGCAAAATGGCCCAAGCTCAGTATTGTAGGGTTAAATTAATTCTAGAATCTTAGTCCATAAACATGCATAGTTACTTGCAACAGTACTTAATGAAAAACACTGTATTACTTGTTTTAATGTTAAAATTCAACTGGTTATTAGAAATGAGCTCATAAATATGGATAAATGATTTTTCTTTTCACTGTTACCATAGTTTTTCTAGAAAGAGATCAAGATCAGAACCCGTTCAAGACTCAATTGCCCATAGCTGCTAGACAGGCAGTGTAGATGGAAGGGACTAAATATGCTGTATTTCAGAATTGATGTTTAGTATATGTTTTGGCAACGTTTGAATGAGAAAGAAAATCAGTCATGCAAGTTCTGGTTTAGGTTGCAGCTGGAAAAACATCCCTTTTGTATTATGTCAAATGTGCTCCCTTGGTTGTCCCACTTTTTCGGTAATCCTGTCACTCCCACATAGCAGGCCAGACCCTCAAAACTACCCAGCCCCAAATTTCAAGCAGGAAGTATAGAAGACATGAAATAAGGGTCTTAGAAAATAAGCACTGAGAAAACTTGGTGCTGCTGATATTTTTTTCAATGTAATTTCTTCCATACTAGCATAATGATCATTTCCAGTATAAATCCAAAGGATGAGGATACAAATTTTTGTGGCATGTAGTTAATTTGACTGAAATGAGTTTAACTGGAGAAGGAGCAGTAACTGAGGATCCATTAGACAGAACCACTGTCCTTACATTGAATGCACTTTTGTGACCTTTTTGAAAGACTCCTATCAGTGATATAAAATTTAAAGCTGAATCAGCAGAGTATGAGAATGAACAAGGTGACTGAAGCGCTGATGATTGATGCAGGCTATAACTATACTGATGATGAATAGTAGGATTTATTCTGACTAACTAGAAATATTTCTATATATCCCTGTCAATGAGTTTATAAATTACTGCAGAGATTCTTACTAGGTACCCTAGCAATACTCTATTCTGAGACCCTGTTTGCATGGATGAGGTGTGGCCTCCTTCAGCCTCCCTGGGGCCAGGATTTCACCCCTTCTACAGGTGGTTTTAAGAACTATGCAAATGATGCAGAGCAAGACAGTTGTTCGATTAATCAAAAGTCCCTCAGTACTTTAGTGCAGCAGTATGTATTTAAAATATGCCAGAGTTGTGGTTTTTTTCGTAATTCATGAGTCACAAAGCATTGTAATACTGTAAAAATTACAGTCTTACAGTGCCTGTCTCTAATGGCTGATCCAAACATCAGCAGGAGCTGGGACTTGTTCTTACAAGAAGAAAGTAACAGAGAAAGAAATGCAGCTATCATCAGTTGCAAAGAAATTAGTGCCCTTGAATAGCTCTGACTTCATCAACAGCTGCATTTTCATGCACATAACATGGAGTTTTTGGGGTTTTTTTAAAGGCTTGCAAGGGTGCATCCGCATATAATACAGGAGGAGATTTATTCTTTTTTGACAGTGATTTACCTTCCTCTGGTTTTCCCAGAACCTGCTGCTTCTGCAGTAACAATCCCCCTACCTATTGTGTTTGGTTTTGTGCAAGTTAAAGAAGCATATTGATTATTTGAGCAGTTTCTAAGTTCTCGTGCTTCTATATACCATGATTTACACATGTGAGAATACATCCATTTTTACCATTGGTTAAATTTTTCCAGTATCCACCAAGTAGTTTTGCCAATACCATTTGGGCGCTCTCTACTCCCCTCGTAACTGGAACAGCCAGCCATGCCAGGACAATAGTGTGAAGGACAGGATTCCCAGTAGGAATGTAGGAGGTATTACATGTCTGTGACCTGTGAGCAAAATGTACACAGCTGAGTATCCCAGGATTAGATATTCCCTCTGTACTTGTGTTGGCAGAGATAGCAGGGAAGAGTGAAAAACAGCAGGTTCTTGAGGGTTACCTGGAGGTCAGCATACTGTGTGTTTTAGTCAGCCCAGCTACTTTTGAAACAGAAGATTTACTTCATCCAGGAGTAAATGCTACCTGAGGTGACAGTAACTTCTCCAGTTTTCTCAACAACAGAATGGCATAACTTACAAAAGAGCCTTATCGTTGCTAGTAAACATGCATTGGGATAAAGATGCAACTTGATTAGCAAGTCTAATTGTACACAATACCAAGTTTTTATGTGTTTGTAGATACCGGAGTGGTTCCACCAGAACATTTAATGGGAGATTAATACCAAAAACTGTGTGTTTTTTATCTCAGCTTCCATGTGACATGTCTCTTACTCTGAACAGGCAGATTCATATGAACTGTACAATACTCAGGTAGAGGTAAACATGGAGTAAGCTCAGTTTCAATTTTTGATTCTTTATTTTTGTGTGTGTCTGTTAAAACCGTTAAAAAAAAAAATCTGAAAACAATAAAGAAATCATTTGTGTATACCAGCAGAGTTGAAACTGCAGAAGTACAACCCTTATCATGAAGTTTGCCTGAAAACTATACATGAGGATGTCCTTAAAAAGCAACAACTCAGTATATAATAATATATATAATATGCAAATACTTTCCTTTCTGCATTTGATTCTTGCTCAGGGAAATATGTGCTGCTTGTTATTTCTTGTACTGTGTTCAGATATTTGAGTTCAGAGGAGTAAAATAGAACCAGTAGGGCTGGGAAATAGAGCTTGGCCAGCAGACTTTTCTGAAGCCTATGGACTGGTAGTTCAGCAGCTGAGCGCTTCCTCTGTCTTCACGTAGGTAATGAGGCCTTTCACACAGGTACCTCCTAAATCCTGGGGTTAGAGAATAGCAGGAAAAGGACAATAGCAAAGAGTAGGGTACATAACCTCTCATTAAGACAACCTTGCCAGATGAGGGAGCATGTTTCTACAAAATTCAGGAAAAGAAGAAAGCACCCAAGAGACAGTGATGGAAAGTTGTTTACCCCTCTGATGGCAAAAGTCTTGATTGTATTCTTGCTGTTTTCATAGTTTCTCTTTAGTTAAAGAGTTTTTACAGTATTTATGATGGTGCTGTTTCTCCCTCTCCCCCATTTCCATCAGTACAATCCCAGCTCCTTTTTTTCTTCCTACCCCATTGCACCCAGTGCACTGAAAGTTCCCACCTGTGCCAGTAATTTGTGTGGAGAAGCAAGTGCCCTGTGCTGTCCGTGACGCTGCCCTGGACGCCAGCCCAGATGTGGGCATCCCAGAGCAACTGCTGGCTAACTTCAGCAGCAGAGCACGGTTGTTCCACCTTGCAGACTATAGGATCTTCAGCAACAACCCTGAAAAAGAAAGATGAGGTGTGAATAAGCAGAATATCTACAGGGGGGCAAATGATGGTACTTGCTTGCAATTACAGCAGTTCCTGAATTCCAGCTGCATGACTGAACACCCATCCCATTTTCTCACAGTTACATTTTCTATGCCATTTTTTATTATTCCTTAAGGATGCAAATCATTAGAAACAACAAATAGCTGGAAGTCCTGCTTGAACTCCGGAGAGCAGCGTCATGTTGAGATTTGGGAATTTCAGGGAAAATGAGAAGAACGACCAAAGACAAGTACACGGTTTCTCCGTTGATGTAAACAAACCCGTGGCTCCTGGCTCCCGGGGAGGGGAGCTTCCTCTCCTATCAACATGGGCTCTTTCACTTGATTTAGCCTGGGTTTGGGGCATGTGCAGGAACCTTAAATAGCTTCAACACCGCTCTTCACTTCAAGCAAGATAGAACATATCTGGAGCTATCATTAGAGAGAAATGTTTATGTGTCCTGAGCATGTTGTTTTCTAATGGCTTAGAAGCCTTTAAACAAAATCTCACCTTTCAAGAGTGGGTCGTTTGGGTTGGGGTTTTTTTTTGTTGATTATAGAAAAAGTAAATATGATGCTTGTGCAAATAGTCACAGTTACTTTCTGCAAAGTTTTCTCAACAATACCTCTGTTGCTCACCATCCATGTTTAAAATTAAAAGACTGGTTTGGGGTTTTTGCTTTTAATTAGATTGACTGTGTACATAACCTGGCTCTAAACTTGGTTCCACTTTTCCCTTTGCTCCTCCCATTCTAATCTTAAATACTTCCTCCAAAGCACAGAAGTGACAGAACTTTTCATTGAAACAATCCCATTTCTTATGTCAACATCACAAGAGAAAACATTGGCTTTAGTTTTCAGTGATATAATTAACTAGATTTTGCTAAAGTTCCTTTACCCTCAAAATGGAAACTAATATTGCAGACAAACCCACTATAGAAAAATTGAGCTGAAACTGTTAATCTTTGGCAAAATTCTGAGTAGCTAGAGTTTTTATGAGAAAAACAAATAATCTTCATTATAGTCACTGGTACTCATGCCAACAATAACTCTGAATAGCAAGTATTTTAAACTAGCTGTTATCTGTGTATCTAAGTACTCACCTGTACAGTTATAAATAGTTTTGGTGGTAGCCTTTTACTTTCTCCTGTGCACCACCTTCTTTGAAAATCAGACCCCTGAAGAGACTGAAGCAGATTCCTCTGATTCATTTGGGTTGTATCTGCAGAAATAAATCAATCTCTTTACTAAATAAAAAACGGGGAAGCAGGGTATTAGACTGGAAATTCAAACTGCTCTGTAGTGAGTAGTCTGTGACAGCTATAAGCTTTCCTGTTACTTGGAAACCTTCACACTATAGGAGGCAAAAGTCCTGATTTCAGAAAGATGCATAAATATGTGGCTGGTTTATATTTTCCTAGGATGGCACAACTTCATGAATTTTTAGTGCGGAAGGCAATTAAGTGTGTGAGTGTGGACAGCTGTTTTCCATCAGTACCTAAAGAATAGCTCATCCATCAGAAAAGACAGTGCTATCTCTGCATGTTCACAGCCAAAAAGATGTGGAGATATTGGAGGAAGTCAGGTGATACTGATTTTGGTCTGCTGTTTCCTTCTCAATTTCCTGTCCCGGGAAAGTGAGGATGGTGACAGCACAGCAAGATGATGAATATCAAATGATACTCTCGGTAAGGCATGGATCACCACGGGTTTCTGATGATCCAAGGTCTGTGACTGCAGGCTGCCTCTAGGACTGTTGCAGTCTCCTTTGCGGATGTCATCTTTGATGCTTCCCAAAATGTTGAGCCAGTCAGAGGAGAGAGAGAGGACACTTTTCCTGCCCTCGTGCCAAGCTGCTGCTGTTGTGCTCTCAGCTAAGAAGGACAAGAAGTCTGTGGAGCAGAAGACCTGGGCTTACGGGTTCGGTCACAGGGATCCAGAATGGTTACGTGGATCACTGTGTGGAACGGGTCTGCTCTTCATTCAGCTTGTTTAAATCACAGAAGCGAACCAGTCTTAACAGGGACCGGCCTAATCCTTTTTACTGTTTGTGTCAAGCAGTCCTCGCTCATTAAAAACTGGAATTTCTTTTTGCGTGAAACGAGTAAGTCAATGTAGACTGCTTACCCAGTTCCAACTCCAGCTGCTGAGAAAGTGATTCTTTTATTTTTAGTAGGTTAAGGAACATCATTTTTATGCTAACCTTTTTTCTTTTGAATTCTTTTCTACAGATGCCTTCCAGAAATCTTTGGATGTTCGATATGTTACTATAGATATATGGTAAAATTTTGACAGCTTTCTTATTGCTCAAAACCTGCGGTTCCCTGCAGAGACCTTTTCTTCACTGTAGCCTTATTGCCAAGTTGTCAGAGCATTAATTAAACTAGAAGAATAAGGCATTGCATGTCATTTCCTATACTGGATGCCTTCATGTCAGGGGCATATCTCCATGGCAAGAACCTGTATATAAACAAAAAATAAGCCTGGCAACAGTACAAAAGCTCACGCAGGCTTTTAAGTGAAAAATGTGGCAAAAGAAAATATGGAATTTAAAGCAAAGTATTTCTAGGGAAAATGAAGAGTTTGTTCAATACTTCATTCCTTAAGCACAAATGTGATTATTTCATTTTGCTACTATGTGTATTCCAATGTTATTTTTAATCTCCATATTTTAGATATTTATTGGCTCAAACCTTAAAAGGTTTCTCATTCTAAAAACCCTCATTCATTATAGGTAGGCTGAATGTTCCTAAGTAGGATTACAGATTTTCTGTGCGAGCACATAAAATTGTGTATTGTAAAACTTTATTCCATATAAACTGCTAATAATTTGCATACATTTCATTTTGCTGCATGGATCAAAATGTCTTCTTTTCATATATTGTACATCACCTCTCAATTTTATGTACATTTACTCTGCTGTTTAGAAGCCAAAAAATACAGCACACATGTTGATGCTTTTCCTGCAATAAAATGAATAGATGCTTAAACTATAATTGCAATCTGCTGCCTGCTAACCCTGCAGGCAGAGCCACAGCATTAGAGAAACTGGAGTATTTTTCATTCTTTCTCACATTTTCAGATCTGTGGTTTCTTGTGACTCTTCACAAAACCAATTTGATAATTCACTGCCAAGTTAAAAGAAAAACAAGAAATATTTTCAAGAGCCAAAAAGAAAAAACTATGTTATGGAGACTGTAAGGTGAAGAGGTGATACCTGGAGGATAAAACTGTCACGGGCATACAGGGGTCTTCCCTTTCTTCTTGCCATGTACAGAGCAGTTCCTGATGGGTTACATACAGAGACTCTCCATGGAGGAACACTGCAACTGGTTGTACCTAGTTGTGGTACCGAGGCCTGGGTCAAGCAGAGGGACAGAGGGACATCCGTCACTTACAGGCTTGGTCATGGCCCGGCCAGAGCACACAAGTGTAAGCTTCTGTGCTACCAAAAAGAAAAGAGACCTGGAGAGCACTGGTTGCAGCTTCCCCCTCAGCTGAACAGGGGAGCACTGACAGCATCTCAAGATGTCATTTGAAACATCTGCAAGCTTTAAAGATCCTGGCTGTTGTGAGGAAGCTAGATTAACTCGATGCATGTGTTTCTGGGCTGGAGCTGCGCGGCTGCTCTCCATGAGCAACCTTCAGTCCTCCTCCAGGAGCTCCGTGCCCAAGGTGGGTGACATGGCCAGAGGTTCCGGCATCCCCGGTGTGATTGTGGTGGTGTAGACAGTCAGACGCAATGACTGCGCTGCCAGGAGCTGCCTGTGGCAGCATATGCGGCACGTTCCCTTTCTCTTGGTGTCTTGACTGACTGTTGCCGGTATTTTGGATGCATGTGCAGAAGCACGGCGTGGGTGCCAGTCTCGGAGTTACACTTCAGCAGAGCAGTTTCACACTTGCGCTACTTCTGATCCTGCACAAACCCTTCCCTGATAAATCCTGTAAGACGGTTCTTGTGACACCCGGCTGGCTTTTTGCTGGGGAGTCAGCGCCCATGCATTTTGTATCTCAGGCAGCCTCTGAGGCTGTACCTGGGAGCCCAGCGGTGACGAGAATGAGTCCTCAGGACTTGGGGCCATCCCTGAAGGCGTGGGTGAGAGCTCTCCTCCTTCAGCAAAAAGGGTCACCCCTTTGGATGGTCTGGGGTAGTTGGGAGCTCGAGCAAGCGCTGGGCACCCCAGGTGAGAGATGAAAAAAAGTGCTGCCGTGTTTGACCTTGCTTGCACCTTCTCTGAAGTGTCCGAGTGGCACTCTGAGCCTCCGGCTTAGAAGCAGCCCCATTTTCAGCACAGTTTCTGCCACGGGGTGAGTTTTCCTGTGACTGTCCGCAGTGCTGTCTCTGCCAGCAAGGTGCGTGGGAGGCTTGTGGTGTTTTGCCGTGGAGAGCTTGCCTCTGCTTAGGGCAAGGGACAGCACTGAGATGCCTCCCACCACTGTGGCAAGGCTCGACGTTCTCCCCGGTTCCCTCCCCGCCATCCCCTCCACTAAAGCATCCTCACCATTACTCAAGTAATTGGATTCCTCCTCTTTTTAAAAAAAAAAAAAGTCTGTAAAAATTACTCTTTTAAAATTTCTGATGAATAGCATTAATCCCCTAAGAGAGGAACACTCTAGATTGCTTAGCTGCAAACATCTTTTATTCATGAGCAGCATACGCCATACATTCACTCCCTCACTCAAGTCTCAGGCATTATTCAGGCAGAAGAAAGCACATCTTTAGCATCATAGGCTTTTGAACAACCAGAAAATGTATAATGAAGTGGCAACACCTCTCAGAGGCAATAAACTACTGAAATATTACAAGCCTTTACAGTCAGTGGGCATTTTAAAGCCTTAACTTGTAACCAACAGAACTTTGTTATTAAATGATTACTTTTACATACACACTTGGAGCTCTCTGTACTTTTCCAAAGGATGATGAAGTGCCATCCTTCTGTTTTGGATGCTGTAGAACTTTCTTCCTTCCCCCTATGTGTATGGATTGAATCCTAAATGATAAACTGCGTCAGTCTGAGGGTTGCTTTTTCTCACAAACTGCTTTGTTTTGAACTTACAAGGCCCTTAACATAATTTTCCCCGGCACATCCAGTAACTCCCTTTCAGTTTCTTTGCTGGGAGTCCCAAGGAGAGGCATACATGAGTTTTTAAGTCTGCTGCAAGCTTATAACCTGCTATTTCCCCTCTCAGGTCTATTCTTAAAAACACAGGTGAAATAGAAGGCTGGGGGTTGTGCAAAAGTTGGTCTCTTCAATCAGTTTAACACATTTCTTTGTGAAGAAATGAAATAACAGCACAGGTGAAAAGTCTGTAGGAAAACCTGCTGCTTCAGCCTAACTTCCCAGGGCCGGCTACTAAGCATATTTGGCCATCGGGAGAATTAGTTCATTGTTGCTGGAATTTTAGCTTTGATTTCTCATTATAAGCTTTTAAAATTCTGAGGATTAACAGCATTTGAGGGGCAGATCCAAAGACTTTGTCTGACTCCAGTGGGTTTTGGAGGGGGCTCTAGATACACCTGAGGTTAATGATAGGAGAGCCCACCTCTGCATCTTGATCCCTGGAAATGGAATTGACCTTCTTACAGCTCAATTAGGGATAAGTTTATATAAATGTATCTTTAATGTTCGACCCCAATCTCCTTTGCATGCCCTGGTTCAGTTGACCTGTGAATAATACAGCCTCCTGTCAGCAAAAGGAGACAAGGTATTTGCTCAAACGTTCGTAGTCAGCAGCCGAGCAGAGATGGCTCCAGCTGAGGCTCTAACTGGGATGGACTGGAAAGCTCAGACCGGCTGCACAGAGCTGAGCAAGGCTTTCTGCTTTTCACCTTTGGAACTCAGCTGCCATTACTCCAACTTTTATATTTAGCAGTACTTTCACAGCTGTATGATTTTTGAAGGTGGCGTTTCTCTTCCAGCTATAGTTTCTCCATCAAGGGTAAGCCAGCCTCTTGTGCCCAAGAAATGCAGTTTTCACTCCTTCTGGCGAGGGAACACAAGAGAAGGGCTCAGCTGAGAGCTGTGCTAATAAATACACAGTACTTGGGGCAATACCAGCTCTTCTGGGCACCCACAGACTCGGCACTCCTGATCTTCACAGGCTGTGCAAGGCTGGAGGGCAAAGCCCCAGCTGAGCATCTCCAAGCCTCCACCGTTCCCCACCACAAAAGGGCTCAGTCCCGCCAGACTGGGTGAGTTGTCTCCCCTTGCCAATGGGTCCTGTCTTCTCTCCCCCCAGCCACCCTGTGCCGTGTGCTTCCACCATTTGCTTTGTGCCAGTTCTGGAGCTGGCCTCACCCTGCTGTGAGTCAAAAACTAACTCAGCTAAAAAACTGGAGAGCTTTTTGCTATGTCTCTGGGATGGGCCAGGAGGGACAGGGAAGGGCGCGCTTTGGTAGCCACAAGCCATTAGGATCAGCTCAGCTGCCCCCAAAACTGCCCCCTAAATATACATAGCCCCTACTGTTTCCCTGTAGACAGATGTTCCCTGCGTTTGGCTGGTGGCACAGCTTGCACACTTCTAGCCAGTCTCTATAGATGGAAATGCTGCTGAAGAAATACTATTTAAAATGAATTATCCTCTTAGTCTTGCAAAGGAGGGATTCTGTAGTCAGACTTGGGGTATCTTCTTAAGGAGTTGTGGACAAGCTTATGCTGTAGCTGTACATATGACATTGCTAAACAGAGAACACCAAAGTTATTAAACCTGCCCTTTTCATGAGCTTTTAATTCATTGGCAACAATTTTTTTTTTTTAAATCACACTCTAATCTTTCAGAGAACAGAGCCTCTGCTTAGAGATGCTGTTCCAAGGAGAACCAGCCACCATATGAGGTGTCCTCTTGATTTATAGCTGCAGCAGCCTGAATTTCATATAACATGATAATATCCTATAAAGTCTCAGAGCTCTACACTGAGTCCTGCACAGATAACTGGTTGAGCAGTATGCGAAGTCAGGATGTGATAATAACGTCTTTCCTTCAGCATGAAATGATGCTATTTGGGATGCCATGCTTCTTGGATGTGGGAGCAGTAATCCTATTATCAGTCATCAACAATAAACGACACCGCTGTAGATATCCATTTGCTAGAGGTGATACAGAGAAGCTATTAGGAAGCAGCCTAGCCGGCATGCTGAGGTTTCACCTGCTATTCCTTTGCAGATTTTCTCTGCAGATATCTGCCCATCTGTGGATACTTTTTTTTTATCACTATAAATAAGAGGACGTTTACTTCACAGTGACTTGGTTATTATTTCAAGCCACCAGCTGTCCTTCAGCACTGATTCGGGGGATCCCCTCCCAGGTCTCGGGGCTGTCTGCCGGAGGGTCCTGGGCCGTGGCCTTCTCCTCTGAGGAGAGGAGAGTGGAGTGTGGAGAGCACTCTCCAGGTGCAGAAGTGCAGGACGGTTTGTGGATACATTAATAACTGCACCTACGGGGATGGGTAGCAATAAATAGCAGCAAAATCTGCCATAAATTACCTGCGAGATCTCGGGAAAGGTAGACAAGTAACACCCGACTGACAGCGCCAAGCAAACAGATGAGTTTTCATCATCTTCACACCTAGCCCATCCTTTCCAGCTATGGCATACTTTTTGATTACACTATGTTATTTTACAGCTAGTATGAAATATTTAGGGCTTTAAATTTACATAGTCATAAGACACGCCGCGGTGCAGTACATCTTACAATTCAAATACAGGAGCTGTATAATTACATACATCCACAAAATTTTATTGGTGGGGGAAACATAATTTTATTCCAGCACACTGTTGGAAATTATTTCTATAATGACATCATAGGAAGAATTTCTTCAATTAAAGTAGAACTGTAAATGACTGACTTGGGTGTTCCCTCTTTAGACTTCATGTGCTGGGATAGCAGCCGTGCTTAGGCCGGCCATTTGCCTTCCCGGGCTCGGAGCATTGGTTAATCCAGCACAGCAAAGCAGACTGAGAGGGAAAACGTTGATGCTGCTGCTCACTACTCTGCCCATCCGTACCTTAGATTATGCATACCCGCTCGCTTTGGTCCTTTATTAGCAACCTGAAGGAACTGCTGCCGACTGCCGACATACGGCTGTGTGTCACCCTCACGGCATTTCTTGAGCAGCTACAGGACTCTTAACTGTCCGTCGTCCAAGGCACAGGTAAGCACTTCATAGGCACAGGCTTGCCCTGGTAAGTAAGATGGTTACTAAGGCGTCCCATCTACTTTTTTCTTGGTGATGCAAGCATGAGCTTTCCCCATGACAGATGGGCTGGTGCACTTCTGCAGGGGGGGTCCCTTCCCATCAGCCGATCTGCACCTCTGACGCTGGGTGCCTTTGACACCCATCTGCAGTCAGAGGTCCACCTGAATTCACCCAGACTCACTTCTCCCTCTGTATTTCCCTCTGTTTCTTCCCTAACTTTGCTTATTTTCCCCAAATTTCCCTACCTTCGCACACGTATAAACACAAACCTCCAGCACCTAACTCTGGTCATGGACGATGTTTTGGGGATCAGTGCCTAAGAGAAGTGCTAGTCCCCATCCCATAGGTGCCCACCTCTTCCCCTGGGCACTTCAGCACCTTTCTCACACAGGAAGGGATGTGGCAAAGGAAGGTGGACACTGTTTGGCCAATATGAAGCTGACCTTGGAGAAGATCACAGGGGGAAGATGCTTAGACAGCCTTCCCATGACCAAAGGGAGAGATGGAAACAATATTTTTAAAGAGAGAGAGGTCCTGCTGCATTCTTACAGCGCACATTTTTATCCTTTTACACATCTACCTTTTCCCTGACCACGGTCACCTTTTCTCACTAGTCAGTAGCATTGATGTGAGTGAATTGCTTTCTCCTATGGGAGATGAACATTTCACACTCCTCTCTGGCTGGGAATCAGAGGAGGCCCCGCAGCTCCTTGTGTAGCACCCCATGCCAGCAGCTTTTCTACGGGCTGGTTTACTTTACTAAACCTTGCACTGGACACCTTCTATATTGACACAATGAATTCCTATGGAGAATAGCTTTTCAAAATGACATTTTTGTAAAATCGGCCATTGCCAATCATTTAAAAATACACATGGGATCAAAGTTCTGTTTACCCCAGGTTTAATAATTACCTTAGCGATGCAGAGCTGAGCCCAGTGACACAATAAACCTTCCTGTGCAGTTTGACATCCTGTATGTTGAGATGATGTTGACTCATGACTTCAGTCACTGCTACAAATATTGGCCTGGGAGGTTGTTATAGATCAAAATAAATGATGTTATCAGGAAAGCGAAGATGAAGGAATCCTACAAAACTGACCCTGAGCTAATGAAAATATCCACCAAATTAAGCAAATCATGGAGCTAAGCATCTCCTTCAGGCTTTTGCTCCACCGTGATCTGTCGAGGGAAGGATTTACATTTATCTGAGCCTAAGGATTCATTATGGTACAGTTTTTAAATGCAATTTACAGAGCACTAACAAGAGTTGAAACCAGGGTCACTATTTAACTCACGGATCAATAAATCTTTTCCATCCTTGAACTGTAATGTCAAATGCCATTGCCTAAAAATTCCTCACCCAATACACCAATGTATATCCATTACAGTTATATTCTCCTCTCAGGGTACAATTAGCATGCACATAGCCTCAGCTACACTTCACAGCTGTATGTGCAAGTTCTTCTACTTGCGGGCAAAAGCATATCCTAATTTCAACATCTATAAATAAATAAATACATTCTGATTCTTTTTACACATCCATAAGTTTCACATTGCCAATGCAGTAATTATTCTCCAACTCTTCCATTTCTTAATCAAAATAAAATCTTTGCCTAAACTCCTTATTCACAGTGACAACACAACATTAACATCTTTGTAATTCAGATAAGCGAGATCTTCTCTAAGAAATTCAGGGGGAAAATATGCAACCTGACAGAACAGCATGAAGCTCCCATATGAGAATCCTAGCAGGAAGTGTCTACATATTTCAGAGTAAAATCAAAGGAAACCATTAAAAAGGAGCACGTTGTCTAAAATGTGTTGAAATGAGACATGTATTCATTCTCTCCCTGAGGTAAAAACCTGTACAACTTTGGGTTTACAACCCATAAATTATCAAGTCATTTCTCACTTGTAGAATAAATAGCATCCAAGAGCGTCTGCATCCACACATCAGCTGAAGCTGGAGAGAGCTAAATTTACAAAACATTGAATCAGGAGGTATGTGAGACTTAGTAAACAGCACAAAATCCAGTGCCTCCAACGAGGAATATTATAGCTAATCAGCAGGTTTTCGACTTTTCAAGAAGTTTCTGCCAGAGTTCATGGGGTGCTCAGGGCCCCCCTGCGGAGCTCGGTGGAAAAGCGAGCACAGCCCATGGAGGCAGATGGGTGTAAAGGATGGAGGAGCCGAGCAGGATGCTGAGACCCAGCCTGGGCAGCAGCCTTTGGTCCGACCACACTTAACGGTGGTGTTCTGGGGCCGCCGAGCAAAGACGGGAGGGTGGTGGGTGGTCGAGGGTGTCTGAATTCCTGGCTGAGCCGTGCCTTTCCTCCCTGCTCCCCTCCCCAAGCCCACCTGTCCTCGCAGCTGTCCTGCGTGGATGTAGCTCAATATTCGGAAAAGATCAGCAGAGCTGAAGTTCTCCCACCCGCTCCACAGTTCAGTGGCAAGTCGGGTGCCTGGCTCCCATGGAGTCCCAGGCTTGAAAGCTTTCATGGGAAAAGCACAAACTGAAGGGTTTCAGCACAGGGTGTCCAGGAGCCTCAGCCCTTCCAGTTGCTTATGACCCCCTCATAAGACCTTTTGGATACCTCGCTTTTTGAGCAAAGGTTTGTACATTGGAAGGAGCACCCTGGCCACCCAGCCTGCAGAGCAGGGAGGAAAGGGCTTGCGACTTGCCACAGTGCTGGGGTCCTTATTCAAATGGCAGGTCAGGTCCCAGAGCTAGAGGTGGTGAGAGCACCTCACGGAGGGCTTCTGGCTCCTGCAGAAACTTGGCCCAGCCTGGTGGTTGTCCACAGTGATGCTTTGCCCTGGAGCAGGACTGGGATGTGGCCAGGATAGACCCCGGACCTGGGAGCTCTCTGAGCCCGCAGCGAGGCATGGCTGGAGCGCTGGGTGTGCATCTGCCCTGAACTTCAGAGCTTGTCGGCAATTACCTGGTGCTTTCTTGATTAATGAACTCCTGGTCTCATTGCATATTTTTAAGGGCAGGTGTCTGGAGGGTGGACCACATGGTGTGTCTTCCCCGTGCTAAAGATGTGCCCGCGCTGGCAGGCTCTGCAGGAACCGTGAGTGGTTTTGCCCATGGAGGATTAAGCCGGACCTCGACCCGCGGCGTTCGCAGGGTCAGTGCTGAGCCTCCCAGGAGGCACGAAGCAGGCCGGAGCATCAGCCCTAAAGGTAAACATGAGAAAACACGGGCAAACAAATTACAGGGTGGGGGGAAGAAAGCGACAAAGATGAATGTGCCAGATGGAAGGTAACCAAGTGTGTTAATGTGGGGTCAGACAACGACTTAAAAAATCTTGTACTCAGGATATTAAAATTGCACTCCCTGGTGTGTACCTACCTGCACCTCTTTTCTAAACATTATTTCTGCTACATTTGCCTTGAATTAAGAAAGAGGCTTTTCATCTTCGAAGCAGTCAGACCTGCAATTACACCGACCGAAGTTTTGCATGAAGTAATATTTTTTCCTGCCTTAAACACATTTTGTGCTCAAAATGAACTTGTTAAATAGTCTGTCATCTTGCGTTTCCTTCTCTAAAGATGTGGACAACACCTGAATAGTTAATGAGCTGCAGTGCAGTTTAATCAGAGTAGGAAAAACATTATTTCAAACAAAGAACAAAGTCATTCCCTCCGGTTTCTCCCACAGCCTCCAGCTTCTCACACAGGTCACCGGGTCACCCTGCACGTGGTGTCCTTCGAGCAAGCCCTGAGCTAACCTGCCTGAGCTCTGAAGGCTGCACACACAGTTTTGGGGGCTGATGGTCCCCATCACCTTGCTTCCCAAGCAGACATTTAGGCTGATGTGAAGTGGGAAGGCAAAGGCAGCGTGCTGCCCCAAGTCATGGCCCGACAAGCCTGGTCCTGGTCAGGCTGAGCAGTCCCAGCGTTTCAGCCTGCATAAGGGCTTACAAGGGCTGGATGCTTACTCACCCAGTATGTAACTTTACTAGGACATGGTCGTACCAGTGTGCAAGAGCATTGATGTGCCTCCAGTCATAGTCCTGAGCCCAGAAATTTCGCTCAGAGCAGTCATCACCCAGAGCAGCAAACAGCTTTGGAGCTGTACATGGGAGCGCAGGGTGGAGAGCTGTGCCAAATGTAATATTATTAAAATAGCTTTTGTTCCAATACATTGAGCACATAGAAGGAAAAAATATTACATATTGTCTGGGTTGTAAGTTCCCCTTTGTATAAAATATGAATAACATTTCTTACCTGTGTTTGCGAAATGCTTTGTCCCTGGGTACAGAGTCTGTACACAGCCACAGCATTGCCGTTATTTATTACTTTCCTTAAGCACCTGGAGTTATGAAAACGTACATTTACTTTGATCCTTCACAGACCCAGTAGCCTGCAGGAAGAATACAATTCATCAACGGTTTCGTTATGTGTGTCACTGTATCGTAGGGCAGGAATGAGATACAGCACTCCTCTGCCACCTGGGAGCATCCTCTACCCAGCAGCGTGAAGGCGGCCGGGTAACGTCCTCTCAGTGGGCGAAGTGCGTGAAAACATGAAGAAATAAAGTGGTGATTGTGGCTGGGAAGTAGCCGCTGAGGAAATTTAACTCAGCTGACTGTGATGAGTAAAGATGCCATCGATAGTTCCTGGTACTGGACAGTGAGTTATTGGATACGTGATTTCCAAAATCCAGCTCCCTTAGTGCATTGCTATATTAAATCTGTTGTTGCTTGCTTTGTTTTATCCCCAAAGACTATGAGAAAGGTGAATTGCTGACTTTCCACAGCTTGCTCCGACTGCAAATGGAGCTTCAGCTCCTCAGGGCTTCAGCTCATGGGCAGTGAAGCAAACAGCGACAGTGGCTGAAGATGGAGCTGTCTCCCACCTGCCTGCCAGAGGTTACTGCTGCGCTGGGGGTGTCAGCAGCAGAAAATATCTGCCCGAGTCGGCTCGAGCTGAGGCACAAGGGTGGAGCAGCAAAGATGTAGGTGCTGAATCAGCTCTGTTTTGGAGCTCGGAGGGACGTTAGCAGCAGCATGGGGACGGGACAGGGCAGTCCAGGAGCCCCCGGAGCTACTCCTGCAGGATTTGCTTAAGCTGCTATGCCAAAGCCCGCAGGCACTTTTTGCGCTTCTTGCCCCAAGATTATGCTTTGTTGGCCAATAATCCTTGAAAGAGGGACAAACCGAACATTGTAACCTTGCTATTACCCACGTGAAAGGTCAAATCTTTCTGAGCCTGATGTTAATTTCATTAGTGATGGGATGTGGCTTAATAAACACAAACTAATACTAAAGCAAACAGAGACATCTTGCTTAAAAGCTGCTATTATGCTCAAAAGAATTAAAATGGCAAACAGTGCAGGACCAAACTGCAGTCCCTGTGGTTCAGTCCTTGCTGCATGTGTTGAATGTTGGGAATCATATACTTGAAAGTCTGCATTTTTGGTGTGTGTGGGAGAAAAATATAATACACAATAGGGTGCCATGGAACAGAATAACACAGCCGGGCAGGGTCCCCATGACTCATGCCCAGAAGATCTTTCCTCAGGAGTGGGAGTCATAATAATCTACAACAAACTATTGTAACCCTCTGAATGTCGCAAGTGTCTCTGAAGCCGCATTGACTTCCCGCAGCAATGATTTTTCTAAATACGTGACATCGCGTATTATTTTGCTCCATGCCAAACACATTTAAAGGCACTACCTTGGCTTCCCTTTCAGAGATTCGCCTGAACCGCTCGTTTCTCTTTCTCTCTCCTCTGGCCCCCTCCCCAGGACTGGGTGACGCTCTCTTCACTTCCAGGAGAAATGACAGCAGCATTCTGCTGCTTGGAACAATGTTCTGGTTTATCTCCAGGAGACAACAGTAGGTGGTTTACTTTTTGGCATTTCTGTCTCTTTTTGTTACTTTTCTAGGCCATTTGCCAAAGGGGGGAGAAAAAAAAAAAAAAGAATAGCACGCTTTGCATTTCTATATCTTCTTCCATTCAAGGCTCCTAGAAGATTTGACAAACATCCTTTGATTTCGAGCCAGGCTGCTGGCGGGCAGACACAGCCACTCCAGCCCCACTGAGCAAGTACTCCCCTGCCTGCTCCCTGGGTTGCGGGGAGGTGGGACGCGGGTGTTCAGCCGCAGGAGCGCGGCAGATGCGCAGCCGTAGCAGGGCAAAGGCAGAGGCAGCTACGGCCTGAGCTGCATTTCCACCTCCTCCCGCAAACCAGAGCCGCGGTGAGCTCCCACTTGGTCGCGGTACCTCTGCAGCACCTCCTCCTTCCATCAAAAGCCCGTTGGGAGTCACCAGGTTGGATGGCGGCTGCTCTCTCGCCCAGCCCCGGGTGCCGTGGCTTGGCCGTTCGGCGAGGAGGATGGCGCGGTGGACGGGCAGAGCCGGTGGCGGAACGGAGCCCACCGGCAGCCCCGGGGCAGGGCTGCCTCTGCCCCCGCACCCGCAGCAGCGTGGCAGCGGCACCCGTGCCTGGAAACCCAGGATTTCCAGCTCTGTGGTGAGGAATTAAGGCTGTGTGTACAGCTAACAAAGATAACTCCTTTCCTCTTATCTTATTGGAAGGAAGAGCAAGGGGAAGGCCAAGAAATGAGCCAGATAGTGTTGCCAGGAGCAGTGCCCCGAGCCCCCTGTGACGGCTGATAAAGCCGTGTTGTGACCATGAAGCGGCAGAGACAGCGCCGTGACCCCAACCCTGCCGGAGAGCAGGAGGTGGAGGATATTTATGTTACTAAGCTGCAAACTCCGGTCTTCCCAGGCCACTTTGGAGACATCGCCTGCCTCCTCCTTAGGGACAGGAGCCGGTGGCATGTGCTGTTGTGGCACGTGCTGTTGTGGCACTTGCTGTTGTGGCACGTGCCCTTCCGGAAAGGATTTTGGAGAGAAAAAAGTCCAAACCCCTGAGAACTTCTTCCAAACAGCTGAAGGGAGTGGAGCAGAGGGGCTGCCCCTCACCACCAGCCATGGTGGGCATACACTGGGGTGCACCAGCCCGCTGCGTGTCTTCTGCCACGGTTTTTGGTGAAAAGCAGCGGGTATGGATGTTCGTAGGCATCGCTTTGCCAGATACTCCCTTGCCAATGGACCAGGTGCTGCAGGGACGCACAGACACCCAGGCTGGTCATCTATTTATATTGTAGAAGGAGCTATCATGGAAAAGGCAATCCAGGACCGGCACATTGACTGGCAGAAGTTCCTGTATGGGTACGTGAAGCTGAGCAATGGGGCTGCACTGGAGCTACTGAGGTCCCCTTTCCTGGGGGGGAGGAGGGGGGATGCATCCTGGGGGGCTTCAGGTGAACTTTGAGAAAAGAGAAGAAATGCAAAGATGATAAGGGGTTTACAGGTACATTCTAGGATTTCTTCCAGCTCTATAAACATCCATCAGAAATCTTTAAACCTGTTACAAGTCAACACATGATGACCCAGCAGCATATTTTAAGATACAAATTTCACAGGTTCGTCCTCTCCCCTCCGTGGCAGCTCTCCAAGAGCCTGCTCAGTTTTATGAGCGTCTTTTCACACTGTTGTGCATCGTGTCATACAAGAAACGGGAGGACCCGCATCTGCCAGGGATGCTGCTCTCCAGGGAGTGCTTTTTGAGGGGTTACCACTGCGTGGAGGGCTGAGCAGGGAGCTCACTGGGACTTACAGAGGTTGCTCTACTCAGCTTATTGAAGACAGGGAAAAGAGGAGACTTCTTCATAGCCGATGTGCCTCTGCCGTGACTCGGATCTGATATCTAGCAATGGTGGAGCAAAGTCCAACAGGGGGAAAGGAAAGACAATTGTATTAAAAATGAAAATATTTATTACAAGTCCAATAGTTTAAAAAGCACCCTTATGTCTTCCTGAAGAGAGAGCAATAGAATTTCTGGCACTGGAAATCTTTAAGACCTTATAAAATGAGGTTGTAGCATGGCCAGAAAGCCCTGATCTGGAGTGAAGTGTCCCTGGTGGAGCCCTGTGATCCACCTTACTGGGCATTAGGATGATGTCAAGAGCACCTTAACACTTAAAAGCGGGTGAAGCAGACTCTTTGTTTTACTAAGACTACTTAGTATTGTTAGCGTAAAGGGAGCTTGGTAGCACTGCAATCGGTATCTAACCTAGTACAGTCACACCCTGAGCCTGCTGCCCATCCTGGGCCAGTTGATATGGTCTCATGTTAAACTGATGACACTGACACACAGAGGGACAGATTTTTCCAAGAGAAGCCAAGGGTAGAGATGGGAGTCTGACAGTTTTCACTCAATGACCGGATAGCTCCTTAGCAGTATAGCCGTGATTCCTCTTGAGGATAAAAATGCTGTGGTCTCATTTATACTTTATATTATACAAGAGATTCTCATTGACAACCGCTCTGAGCAATTTCTCAGTGACCTTCTCAAAGGGAGCTGGGAGGAATATTTGACTTGTAAGTGATGAATTTAGACTTCCGGTGGAGGATTTGGAATAATGAAAAATATCTGCTTATTCTATAACATTCTGGCTTATCCTAATGCTTTGCTTTGCTGCTAATACGAATTAAGATTTTTTTAAGCTAACCTATAAGTCTGATTTTCCAGCAGACTTATTTTGGTTGAAGAAGTAATTTTGTGGGTCAAAACTGAAGTGGAGGTACCACTCCTAACTTCCTTACTGCATCCACGTGGTCACTGTATGCTGGCTCTACATTTTATGGTCCTGACGTATTTCTTGGATAGGGCTTGCTGTGAAAAACAACTAATTTTACAATTTACAAGCAGATGAAATAAATAAAAGTAGTATGACTGTGCAGCTCTGGGGATGCAAGGCTCTGACAAGGTATTTTGAATAAATGAAGAGTGCTGGGAAGAAGAAAGAAGTTACCACCCGTTTGTTTTCTGTTCTGATTTTTTCATCACGGCGTCAGCCTTTCCACATCACCTGTATCATTACACCCATGTGTCAGGCCCACCCCATGTGTGTCGGGGTTTAAGGGTCCCTGAAGCTGTGACAGAGGTGGCTTTTTGCCCGGTGTGCCCCTCCGCAGGTCAGGCTTGTTGCCGGTGATGCCCGGCTGCCCCTTGCACATGCCAAGCCGCTTGCAGACGGCCAGGCCCCGCGAGGGCACACACGTGTGGTCCCTTCGCACTCCCAAACCGTCCCTCAGGGCTGGGAAAAATGCCCTGACCTTCACCCTCCGCGTCCCTCTCGCTTGGTGCCCAGCCAGTCTCTGCTGCCGGGCCGCCGTGGGGAGCCTGCTCGTGTCAAAAGCCAGAGCCAGGCTCCCAGTACCGCTTCAGAAGATGCTCTTTAACCACCACCACAACAACAAAAAACCAAACAAAACAAAGAAAAAAAGGAAATCGAGCTCAGTGCATAAATGCAGCAACTTAATCAGCGAGGGCGGCCAACGCATTAACCCCTGTGTTGATGGGCTGAAAAACGAGTCTGAGCGTTTGGTGGCCCCGGTGACCGGGTCTCACATAAGTTATGAGCTCTGACACCCCCGTGTATGTCCCGCGCTGGGCTGCGGGTCAGGGAGCGTGGGGGCAGCGGGATGGATGCTGCAGCCCGGGGACGCCCTCCTCCCGCACGCCCCAGCCCGTCAGTGGGGCTCCTGGATTATCCTCAGGGTTTGCATGAATTTGTGGGTATTTTAAATAGCTTCGATGCAATTGCCGTTCAGTTTTTGCTCGGATTGTATTTGCACCCGCAGCTAGTAAGTTTTTGCGGTAGACAGTAGGCAAACAAAATACGTGCTTGGAAAATGCTTGCAGCCCCACGGGCTGCAGTTGTGTGCCTTAGATAAACATGTTGAATCTTGGATCTCCATGCACAGGTCCACTGACATCCGTCACACAAATTGTGTGTTTCAGATAGGCTTTAAATGCAGAGTTGACATGAGAAAGCCCTCAAAACCTGCAGTAAAATATATATCCAGCTCTCTGCAAGTTTAGTGATCGTTAAATAAAAGAGAAGGAATATCTTTTCCAGGTCTCTGAAAGTTTAGTGATCATTAAATAAAAGAGAAGGAGTATCTTCTATAGACTGCCTCAGGATTTGCATCCTGCTTTCCTTCACAAAGTAAACTGTTAAAACTGTCCTGGCCTGTTAGCCGTGTGTACCTGGGGTCCTTGGGGTTATTCAAGCTAGAATAGCAAAGTAGAGAGATAAATTAGGTTGTAAAATGGACTAAGCATTTCTTTTGTGGCCACTGACATTTAAAAAATTCTTCAGATAAAGGCTACCCACGATAAATATTTGCAAGTTAATGAAAGCCTTGGAAACTTGAGTATGCAGATGTAACACGGGCAAATACCCCAGAATTTCTTCACCAAAATCCAGAGCAGTGAATGGATAGTAGGAAACAATAGTCATGGACATGAATACTTGTTGCGGGAGATGCCTCTTTATATGAGACATGTTTATTTAAAGTTGAAAAACAGGTTTGCAAAACAAGATCGAACATTAGAATTGTAAATAACCAGAGACAAGTGGAATTTCCTTAAATATACTTAGGCACACTCCTCACACAGTGCTAATAGGGCACAGCAGCACAGTGGATCGGAAACAGAAAAAAGTATATTCTTATGACTGTGTTGCATCCAAATTCATACATTAAAGGAAAGATCATCCAAATTAGGAACATATAAAAGCAAAAACTGTAATGACTGTTCTGTATTTGTCTTCAGCAATTTTTATTTTTATGCATAATAGCTATTCAGAATAATTTTAAGCTCAAAGTCCCTCCCGCTACCTTCTTTTCGAAGCATGAGCATAGTTTATTTGCTGTAGGAGATTTAAATCTTTAAAGCAATTTCATAAAAATAATATACATAAGGTATCGAAGCATAAAAACTTTCTACCCTTTGAAAGTATTCACCCTTAAATTCTGTTATTAAGCCAGACAATAGAAAGTTGTTAATACTTGTTCCCTGGTTTGGAGTTTTTTTAATCTTATATTCTTTTTTAATGGCTACAAGATCAATAGTAAATTTAAGGATTTAGGCTTACCTATTTGATAACATCAACAGTATTTGTAAAGAAATGCCTTTCTGAAAAAGAAAAGCCTTTTAATATTCTCTTTTATATTCATACCTCATTAAAGTTAATAAGCAATAAAGAAATAAAAGTTTAAACCCATTTGAATGAAATGCTATACAAGAGAGAGAAAAAAATGTGTACAGTTAAATACTCTATTTTCAGTTGAAATCATGAGATGTCAGTTTACAGAAGATGCATATCGTACCAGCCCACTGGAAAATGGAGCAGCCAAACAGCTGCTACTGTTCCCACACTACAAAAATTAAAATCTCGTAATAACATAGGCATGGAAGTTGCCTATAATTTCACATTTAGGCCTTTGTTTAGAAATGACTTGGGCTCTACTTAAGAGCAAAGTTCATGTAACTGGCAAGGCAAGACTGCATTATTATCCGACTGTGACAAGTCCTGTGCACAAAAAAGGGATTCATCCCAAAGGGTTATTTGGCATGGCCAAGGCAGCTCCGGAGTGCCAGGCCTCTCTGGTAAGTCCCTGCATAAATAGGAGAAGAAAACAAGGAGGCTTCATGAACAGAAGACTTTGTTTTGGAAGAAGAGGCAAGATCGATTAGCTGCTAATTGCTTTTGACTTTCCCGTCCAGCATTCACGGGGCAGAGGCTTCAGCTTTGCTGAAGCCAAACTTTATTGACACTGAAGCTTCAGCTTCACTGATAGCCCCAAGAGACATGGGGTTCATCTCACTTTAGCATGGTCAGACCCATCCTCCCCATTTGGGGTTTGGGGGATGCCCATTTGAATTATGGAGAGATCCTGTACACCTTGGGATGACTGAGGAAGGGCTTTCCAGCCTGCAGTTGAAGTGCGTCGATGGTGTTGATGGCCCACCTGTTGAGATGGGCAGAAGAGGTCCACCTCAACAATTTGTACTTTTTCTAATCTCTGTCTGGGACAAGAAAGGACGGGATGGGATGGGATGGGATGGGATGGGATGGGGTGGGATGGGACGGGACACGACACTGGCCCTGAGTAGCTCGGTCTGATTGTGTGCTGTGGTTTCAGTGCGAGTATTTGCTGAATACCTTGCATTCCCCATCTCCAGAAGACCAGCTGCTGCGCAGTAAAACTCATCCCTTATGTCTCAGGACGACAAAACCATGCCTGGGCTGCAGTGCCTGCCGGGCCCGGGGGTACCACTGCCACCACTAGCGCAGAAATGCTTCTTCGAGGCTGAAGTGATCATGGGCAATTCGTCCCTTGTAGCAGCTGCAAAGGTGGTTTCTTCTGCACATTCGTCACATTATCCTCCTCTAGCCATTGGTATATCTTTCTTTAGAAAAACCTTCCAAGCAGCAAAAGGGGCAGGTCTGCTTTCTGTGTCTGTCTGATGGTCAACACTGTGTGCTTGCATGGATGAGTGAAAAATAAACCCACTTGGTGGAAAGGTCTCACTTTGGAAAGTCCACTTTGTAGCCTTTATTAGCAAAAGAAAGTCAAAAGTGCTTCAACTTACTGTCCTGCTCTCAGACATTACATGCTGTACCACAATGAATAAATGGTACTTGCAACCCGGTGCTCCATAGCTATCTTATTTGCAGCTGATTATGTAGAAAGTCTAGGCAGTTTCCTTAATTTTTGTCACAGAAAGTTGTTAAAAGCTGGGGACAAGACCTGCATCAGGACTCTCCACATGGTGACAGTGATGAGTGTTTTTCTACATTCTTCCACGAAAGCTTTTACCCGGACCCAAGGAGCTCAGACAAAGCTCATTATTGCTTGGTGTTACTTAATAGTTCCCCAGCCTACCCTGACCCTTCCAAAATGATCTGCTGTGGCCACATTAATAAAGCAGCTACTCGCCGGTTAATGTGCTTTTCAATTCTGCTTTTGGGGTGCGAGCTCTCTCCCTGAATGAAGTGAGCAGCTCCACTGCCTGAATAATCACTTCCATAAATTAATATGGACTGCAGCCACATCCATCTGTGCTGTGATTTCCCCCCACTGCCCATGCTTGGAAGGGGCCTGTACCTCCTAAGTAATTATTTACATTCCACCTATTGCATTCTCCATTGCAGACCACAGTCTTTACTCATTTCTCATCTTGATTTACTCCCTGTTGCTTTCTGTGTTAAAAAAACACTGCACAATGGGTGAAAGCCCGTGGTAACCTCTGTCCTGCAGCGTTAGGTGCTTTCTGCCTTTAACAGGGAATAGTTGTAACTTACATGAAGAATCTTGGATCAGGGGAGTGTGAAAATAGAGTTTATTATGATTTTTACAAGCTTTTATTTTGATACAGGCCAGTTGGTCTTAGTCACTTTTCTTAAATAAAATGGTTTATTGTTATTAATAATAATATCTTAGCCTTGCTGTCAATGGGAGATGGATGAATGAGAAATACTGGCCAAAGATATTGCATAAACCCCTCATCTTCAAAACCCATATTTACCCAGAGCAGTGAGGGGATATTAAGCCAGCGCCCTGCGAGCCAGCAGGGACAGCGTGGTGGGGCCGGCGGAGGCTCTCTCCTTGCCCGGCCGCACTGGAGGCTGCTCAGACGCAGTGGCAGGGGATAAGTGGGGCATGCCGGTGCTCCCGGTCCTAACAAAATCCTTCTGACCAGGTGAGGTTTGGGGTGAGTTATGGGTAAATCATGCTCATGTGAGTGAGATCATGCTGGAGCTGGGACCAGGAAGAAATTTTCCTTTAGGTGAAGACTGGCAGGGTCTGGAAGTTTCTTTTTCTTCTTTCCTTCTGATGCACAGGGCTTGGTCACAGCCTTGGCTCCCTGCAAACGTACTAAGCAAATGTCTCCCTGCTATTGTAGGAACATGCAAAATTGTGGGTTTGTGGTTTTTGCAATATCTTGGGTCCCCCGGTTTTGCTGATGGGCATCATTCTTCTATGCAAAAAGGAGCCTGAAATTTGCAAGAGAGTTTTGAGAAGTACTTTTTAACCTAGAAGGATAGAGGCCAGGAGGGCAGGCATCTTGTCTGGACTACATGTCTATTACACTGGTGCTGGTGGCTGCAGGAAACAGGGTTTGAGGTCTCAAACAGTCCCTTTGAGTCCTGTGTCCTTGAACATTAGTGGTCCGGGGTCTCTGCTGGATTCCCCACCAACAGAGCCTGGATGAGATGGCAGGCCATGACCGTGGGACTAAGAAGAGGTTAGAGGTCTTGTGAAAGTGTAAGAAACAAAGGAGAAAGAGGAGGGGGGGTGGAAGAGAGAGAGGCATAACATAAAGAAATGGAGGAAAGAGGTGACTGAGAGACACAAGGCTTCCAAGTGTAGCCATTACCTTTTTTGCCTTCCATTACTGAACGTCCCCTCATTGGTAAGTGACGCAGACAGCTTGTAGAGGAAAGGGGTGGGCTGGCTGACTAACAGTCCTGGCTGCTCTGGATACTAAGCCACTGGAAACAAAGAAAATTGCCTAAAATTCATCAGCATGGGCCCTATCCAAATCTCAATGACTTCAGGGAGCACTAGTCCAAGCCCCGAAATCCGCTGGCAGATTAGCTACCCCCACGCTCCCAAGCTTATTTAAGGAATTATCTCTTGGAGAAAAAAAAATGAAAAGGCATTGCTGGCAATTGGTATGGTGGCACCCCGGCAGAGGCAGCCGGCATCCCCTCCTCCCGCAGCGGTGGGAGCCCATCGCCCCTTTCCCCTGCCACCTTCTTTTTTACAAAATAAGAGAGTTGGCTACATCTGGCAGCCCCCCCCAGACTAACTGGCTGACTTACCACCGATACTGGGCAGAGGGGGCACAAGCCGAGGTGTGTTTGCTCAGCCGAAGCCCCTCTGGCACGGCCTGGCCTCGCTGGCGAGTTCGCGGTGGAAGGAAGCAGGAGCGCACGAGGGCGAACACGTCCCGTTGGCAGCGGTTTCGCCAGCGAGACCGCACAGCTTTTGCCTGCATGAGATTTTTGGCATGAGGAAATTATATTATTAGTCTGTCATTTTTACAAGCATTGAAATTTATGGAGGAGACACGGATGTTTAAAAAAAAACCCCAAAACAAACAAATACCCAAATCTGAAAAAGAAATAACCCAGCTAAAAAGGAAGCTTCGAAGCCAGACTGACTGCCTGCTCGACGGCCGCTGTGGAGCTCAGTTTCCACGGCAGTGGCCAGGGACCCCTGGCAGCCTGAGCGGTGGTGGGAGCTGCCCCGTCCCCTATGCCGCGCACCGCCGGTCCCTTTCGTCTTTACAGCAGGATCGTGTCACAGCACGTTTCTTCATCCAAGCCAACGAGGGACATGGCCTCGCTCCATCCTTAGTGAGGCGCAACCCAGTAAGACGGGAAACTGCAGCAAAGTTTTTCTGGTGGTGGTGAACTCGGGCTCGGTGCAGAGCCAGTGGAAAAGGCAGGTCGGGCAGATGGCGAGGATGTCCCCCGGGCCACCGCGCGCGGGCTCTCCGTCAGCTGGGTGGGAGGTGGGCCAGCGAAGCAGCCTGCACGGACGTAGGGCAGCTGCGTGGTGCCATCCATGCGGCTCACGCCTCCGTGGAGGGAACCTTTCCCTCTGGCACTGAAACCAATCTAGGAGGGAGCCCCTGGACCGTGCCAGTTTTGCACTTCAAAAATGCTGGCAGGTAGGCTCTCCTTTCCGATTACATCATGTCACTACCGCTCACCCGGGCTGTCTCTGGGCATTGGTCGGGATCCAGCAGCAGCGTGGTGGATGCTTTAAACTCTGGTAGATTTGCCCCCATCTCCTGACGCTGTGGTCCCTCTGCCAGCCCTGCTTTGTTAAAAATGTACGTTTTTATGAATTATTCCACTTGCCAGTGTTATGTGCTCAGCTGCTCATCCCCCTTGTTGCACCCGCTGGGTTTGCTCCTCTTCCTGGGATGAAGGGCCTGGGCAGGCATTCTTGAGGGCTGAAGCCCCCTCCTGGGGAGCTGCCCCCCCCAGGGACTCGCACACAGACCTCCCTGAGCTGCAGGGCCCACCTCTGGGGGGGTATGTGCCTGTGTATCATTTCGAAGATGGTAGTGGAGAAGGTCTAAGTAAAAATCTCCCTTTTCCACAGCAGTGGGTGCGGGTACAGCAGAGGCAGGGCCGTGGCTGGGGCAGGGACAGGGGCAGAGGGGCAGGGGCTGGGGCAGAGGGGTAGGGGCAAAAGGACAGGGGCTGGGTCAGAGGGACAAGGACAGACGGACAGGGCAGAAGGACAGGGGCTGGAGCAGAGGGACAGAGGGCTGGGGCAAAAGGATGGATAGCGGCGTAGTAGCAGAGAGACAAGGATGGGGGCAGAGGGAGAGGGACACGGGAGCAAGGAGGGAGCAAGGGCAGGGACTCAGGTGTCGGGGCGGGGGCGGGGGGCAAGGACAGGGACAGGTGCCGGGGCAGCGGCAGCGGTAGGGACCCCGGAGCGGGGAGAGGGGCAAGAAGCTGGGGCGGGGACGCAGGGGCAGGGGCAGGGGCAAGGCAGGGGCAGGGACCCGGAGGCAGACAAAGGGCGAGCAGCGGAGCCCGGCTCGCAGCCCGCGTCCCCGCAGCGGCAGCACCGCGCACCGGCGCGCAGAGCGAGGAGCGGGAGGAGCGGGCGGCGGCGGCGGAGGAGGCGGAGGAGGCGGAGGAGGAGGAGGAGGAGGAGGAGGGACCTTCCCCTCCCTCCCGCCCCGACACCGGGGGAAATAAATTATTCCCAGCCCTCGCGCTCCCAGCTCCGTGCCCCGCACCCCGGCAGCGGCAGGCGGGGACGGCGCAGCCTTCGGCGGGCGCGGAGGGGCCGCCCCTGCCCGCTCCGCGCTCCGCGCTCCGCTCCGCGCCCCGCTCCGCGCCTCCCCACGAACTCCCGCGGGCCGCGGCGGGGGGCAGCGCCCGCCCCGTCCCGTCCCGCCCCGTCCCGTGCGGAGCGGAGCGGCGCGGCGGCCCCGCCGTGCCCTGGATGCCCCAGCGGCGCCGGCGGCAGCAGCATGGAGCGGCGGCGGGGCGTCCCCGGGGGCTGGCCCTGCCTGCTGGCCGCCCTGGGTGCCCTGCTGGCGGCGGGCCGGGCGGCCGCCCCCCGCGCCCGCTTCTCGCCCTTCTTCTTCCTCTGCACCCACCACGGCGAGCTGGAGGGCGACGGCGAGCAGGGCGAGGTGCTCATCGCCCTCCACATCGCGGGCAGCCCCGCCGCCTACGTGCCCGGCCAGGAGTACCACGGTAGGTGGAGGCGCCCGCCGCGCTCGGCGCTGCGCGTCCCCCCGGCGGCGGGCGGCCCCGGGGCGGGGCGGGGGGTCCCGCACCGCGGAGCGGCACCCACGGCCCCGCGGGGACGCGAGGGGAGGGGAGGGCGCGGGGGGGGCGGGCGACCCGGGCGCGGAGAGGCGCGGCCGTGTTGCCGCGGCCCGGGGGTTCCTGGGGCTGCCCGGCCGTGCGGGACTTTGTCTCCACCTGCCCCGGGTGGCCCTGCGGGGAGGGCCGCCCCCGCCCCCGTCGCGGCGCCCGCTTCGCGCTGCCCCGGCGCGACTCCCGCGGGGCGCTGCCCAGAGCCGGAGGACATCCCGAGTCCCCCCTCCTTAACGGGCCCAGGGCCGGATCCAGACCCTCCTAAGTCGCTGGAAGCCTGTCCCCTTCCCGCTCCGGTGGCTTCGGGACCCGGCTCGCCCCGAGCGCATCACCCCTTCCCCCGGCGGCCGCGCGGTGCGGCGGCTGGCGGCTGCCACTCGCGGGCCACCGGGACGTGTCCTCGCAAGGACCGCGGACCCCGCCTGGGCCGGGGCAGCCAGCCTGTTGCTCCCCGTGCGGGGGGCGCGGGAGCCACGGGCGAGAGCGGCGGGTGGGGCGCTCACAGGTGGCTTCGAAGACGGGAGGCCGTGCCCAGAATTAACACACCGACCCGCTTTTTGTATAAACGCCCAGGCCGAGCAGAATCGAAGTTGTTCACGCGAGTAGGGTCTTTGCTTTCGTGGCGTTTTGGGTGAGGGGCACAGCCCAGGGCTGGCCGCGGCCTCGCGGGCGGGTGGGCTGCCGTGGAGAACTGCGCTCAGCTGCCGAGTGCCCCCGTCCACCAGCCACGGCGTTGTTCGACAGCCTCAGCACCATTTCGCCGTAGAGAAAACTTCCCTGTGGGAAACGGGTTTTAATTCATAACCGTGGAAGACCGCTTGAAGGTGTATTCACTGACCCTTCTCCCTCTTTGTGTCTGCTTGAGGTTTTGCCGTGCTACGTAATAACAGCTAATTCTGCAGTAAGCGATAAAAAGTCAGACGAAATAACAATATTTCTTTAAAACACCTTGCTCAGAAACAGGTACTGCGGAACGGTCCCTGGCTAAAGGTGCAGTAAAACTTCTGAGCTCCATACATTCCAGCTCAGAATTCAAGTTGTAGGTAAATCATTGAATCGTTGAGTTATGTGAAGATGCCGATTGATTTTTTTTACCGCAAAGACAGAAAAAACCAAACACGTCAAACATTCATTTTCACACGACCTAAGGGCTCCCGAAATTTTTGCCCACGAATAACCTTTAACAATATAGTTTTACCAAATTCATTGGAAACTTTTGTTTTTAAATTATGGGTGCCCTTTTAAACAAACCACGTATGTAAATTATATGACTTCATCAGATGATTTTTTTCCTTAGAGCCCGTAACACACACTCAGATCAGGTAAACTGCATTCAACCTGCTGAACCACGAACGTGCAGAGGAAGAAAAAGAAAGCTGGACTTCCCATCTCGCACAATTTCAAATGCTGGATTTTTAAAAATACGCTTCAGGCGGGTAAATAACAGAATCGCCCCCTTTCCTCGCCGCTGCCGTGTTTTCCAGCGTGCGGGTCTGGGGAGAGGGGCTTGTGGCGGGCGCGGGAGCAGCGCTGCGGGCAGGGCTGCCCGCCCGCCTCGGCCACGCCTGTTTCTCCGGAGATGCTCTTCTGCCTCTCGCCCTCTAAAAAAACGAGGTTTAAATTTTAAAATACCAGCTCGCCCCAGCCGCGCCCCAGACCTTCCAGGTAGCCAGGGCTGGGTTCTCCGCCGCTCTTGTGCCTCCGACAGAGCGAAACGCGCCGGCTTCGAACGTCCCGCCGTGCCTCCTTTGGGTTTGTTTGGGCTTTTTTTTTACCGCCCCGCTCTCCCGGGGCGCCCGGAGATTTTTGCGGAGCCGCCGCCGCCCCGGCTGCGCGCCGCCCGCCCGGCCCTGCGCGCCCCCGCTGCGCGCTGCGCGCCCGCCCCGCGCTTCTCCCCCCTGCGCGGGTGCGCGGCGGCGCGGCCCGGGCCCGCCGGGG
Source organism: Buteo buteo (assembly GCF_964188355.1). NCBI lineage: Eukaryota > Metazoa > Chordata > Aves > Accipitriformes > Accipitridae > Buteo > Buteo buteo. The sequence continues at coordinate 14,234,552 of NC_134174.1, read as the reverse complement.
ACGTGCCGCCCGCCGGGGAGGTGCCGCCCGCCGCGCCTTCCCCGGGGGGTCCGCGCCCGCCGCGCCGCCCCTCTGAAATTTGCGCCCTGGCTGCGCTTTTCTATCCGCCAAGCGCGCAGCGCTGGCGCAGCTGCTCCGCCCGCAGCACCGGCGCCGCCAGCGGGCAGCGTCTGCCCCCGGGGGCTGCCGGCAAAGCGTCGCGGGGTGGCTTTCAAAGCCACCGCACCGAGAAAGAATAAACAAATCGGGCGCATCCAGGGGATCCCGCTAGCTCCCACGAACGCGGGAGAAAGTGCACAGGCTGAACTTGAAAACCGGCTTGTTTACACAGCACCAGGTGTAGGCACGCCCCGGCGTGCGCCAGCCTCGTTCCTGCCTTCTGTCTTGCAGTGGTCATTTTCTGCGGTTTTGCGCGTCGATTAAACGCTTACCTGTGCCAAAAAAAGACAACGAGCGCTGCCTGATTGCTATGCACAGCGCGGCCGACGTATCCTTGAGCTAAGCCCGCTTATTCAGTTAGATATTTTGAAATATCTCATTTGAATATTTTTAAATATAACAATTATCAATGTTAAATATAGCACGAGAAAAAAAAAACCAACCCAAAGTAGACAATCTGAAAAAAAAGAATTTGAAGTGATCTGGGCTTTTATATAATGCAGTTTAATGTTAACTGAAACATGCCAGTCTGCACTGGTTGAGCATTTGTCATTTAAAAATCAAACTTTAAAGGCGGTCTTGTGGGGACGCAGAGGTGGAGTTTTGAGATGCAGTACAAAAGCACAAGACAAAGGGACATTTACATATGTACAAAGCAAATTCACCTGCTCAGAGAGCATATAAAAATACACTGCTCCCTCTTCACAAGTTCCAGTGAGGCCCCGTTTTACACTTACTGCCCTCTCATTCAAGAGGGACGGGTGACAGGCAGCATCCAAGAGGATTGAGTTCAAAGAGGAGTGAATTGGATGAAACCATACAGCAAGGGCTGGAGGAGAAAAAATTCCAATTAAAAAAAAATCAGCTGACAACTTGCTGTTAAAAATGAAGGCAGTAATATTCCCTACTTTGCATAGTTAAATTAGATACTTCGGGCTTTAGCACTTCTCCCCTAACCCTTAAAAATACTCCAGATTTGGCCCTATTCCCGCAATCAGTAAATATTTAAAAATGCATTCACTGATTGAATAGGACCAGACCTACGCTGCATATAAATACACTCTTTTATACACAGGACTGACTTGATAAATCGGTAAACAATTTTATTACCTTTGGCAGACTTTTATTCCTTGAATTAGCTTATTTCAAATTTAATTAAGTCCTTGAGCTGGCAAAGCACTTAAGCACTTGCTCAAATGCAAACTGACAAAGTGTGCACTGGTTTAATGTAGGCACCTGCTCAGCTTCCTTCCAGCCAAGTGGTGGTCGCCTGTTTGGAGAGCTGCATCAGGCCCCACTTGGCTTGCTTGTAGCTTTTCTGGTAGATAGCAATGCTCCCGTTTTCTTTTTCTCCTGGGCCTTCCACTGTAATCTGCAGAGCAGAATATAATTTCTTTAGGAAAAAAAAAACAACAACAGTATAAATTTTTATACAAGTTCTTTTGGGTTCATTTCCAATCTGTGGTCAATTTTGATTATCCGTGTCAACGCGCCTTTGGTGCTGAGAGCGTGTACCATGATTTACAGGCAGATAAGTATATTGGAAAAGCATGAAGAAAAAAGGATAAACTTGACTGAACATTGAGTCTTCACTGCCCTTAAACACAGAAATCTAAAAATGAACAGTCAGATTATGTAGTGTTTAAAAAATACAAATGGATTACCTTTACACTATATTTTTTCTTATCCCTTAAATTTTTTTTTTGCTGTCACTGCGAGCAGTGCCTTTTTCCCAAGGTTTCAAATTTAGAACTTTTAGGAACAACTTTGAACTGTTTTCCCATGATTGATGTTAAAACTAATCATTCGGCCCTTAAAATAGTTTTCTTTAATGAGACTTGAGTTTCTATTTCACTCTCCATTGTTTCTTTCTTTTTTTTTTTTTTTTTTTCCCCAGAACGGATTAACCTTCAGTCCCCAAATGTTATCAGTTTCCATCAATGACTGTTACTATTCTTAGATATACTGTATATTGTCTGGAACCATTGCTTTGATAGGTTGTAAAAAAAGTTTTCAACTATTTTAAGTGGTAGTTATGCACTCTTTCAGCACTGATAAAAAGTTGTTTAAAGTCTGGCCATTCCACCTTTGTTATTAACCGCTCTATTTAAGAAATACAGATTGTGACTTAGTATCTGTTTTCATTAAGGTTACTTACATTTCTGGTACCCGCTTTATCTGGTGGGTATTTTCATTGCAAATTCTTATGGATCAGATTATTAAAAAATAAAAAGGTGTTGGAGTTCAAAGTGAGAGAGGGGAAGAGAGGAAATAACTGGTGAGTAAGCAGTGATGCTGGTTGAGGTATAAACCGGATTATAACTGAGCTGCAGAAACTCACTTATGGATACTTTCTCTACCAGTTATGCCAAAGTGTAGGAAGCTTTTTGTGAGCCAGTAGAAGTAAAGAGTGCACAGGAGGTGATGTTAGTGATGGTGCATTGCTAACAGAAGAGCAGATTTTGGTCCATGTTTTCCGGCATCAGCCTGAGAAGCAGGTCAGCTTCTTGAGTCTTTTGCAGGGTATTCCCTCAAAATTTTCATCTCGTCCACTTACAGCCTCCTCTGATCTTTGGAAGAATGGAGTCTTCCGTCATTTTTTGTTTTAAATTAAAGAGGCATGGAGAAATTTTTGCTCGTGGGAGGCCAGTTAGCTCCAGGGATTATTCTATAACTCTTAAGGGACACTTAAATTAAAAATGTGAGGCTGGCAATAGGTAGCAATGGAGAGGGAGTTATTAAGAATAGGGAAGACCCTTGGTCTTCAGGTCTCTTCTTTCCTCTGAGGTCCCTAGCAATATCGCAGCTGCATAAGGGTTTCATAGCACATAAAAATTTCATCTGGGGTCAGCATTTACTAAAAATGTCCTCATCCACCAAAGCCCCCGGAGTGCACCCTGACTGTGCTCTGCTGTATTTAGCATTTTCTTGCATAAAGTGAAATTTTGCAAAAGCAAGGCTGATTTCTGAATGCCGTGGCCTGTTCTTTAGATGGTCTGCTTGAATTTATCAGATCTGAGCCTTGCTTAGTGTGTTTTTGAGTGAACGTGGGTTTCTAAATCTTGATGTCGGCCAATGGCTTGTCTATATTTCTGAAGCTTTTCTCTGGCCCCAGAGTTCATGTGGTGTGTCTTTGCAAATTTTAAAAACCTGTGCTTTTAAGGTCTCTTGACCAGAAACTGATGAAGGATGCCAACCTATAAAAGAAAAAGGTAGGCAAGGTCACAGCTGACAGCCTCTTACAAACCGTGTTTTGCTAGGGAAGACGCTAAATTTTAATGGGTTCAGCTGTCATCGCTCTAATTCGTGGGCCAAATCAGCAGTCAGCAGATGGCTCAGCCAACGATGTGGTCAGGCATGGGATTGATGAAAGGAGGTAGAAGGTCCGCAAAGGCCTAAATGAGCCTTTCTTGCAAATTTGCAGAAGAGATGTAATCTCTGGTTAAATCCTTTCTCCCCCCATCAGGGGGCTGCTCCCCCCTGCAAGGGAGACTTGATTGCCCCAAATAACAGAAATCAAAGTCAGCATGGCGTGCCGGCCTGACCCACATTTGTCAGGTGACATCTGACTGTAGGACAGAAACGGTATTGTTGGTATTATGGGTTTGCATAGGGCAGACTACGCTGGGCTTGTCTGTATACATTAAAAAATGATCTCTGCCTCAGTGAGTTCACCGTCCGAGGCCCAGAGCTCGGTGTGGGGGCTGGCGTGTGTGCCAGCTTTCCCATAGCACATCACCCAGCATTGAAGTCAAGGAAGAAAAGAAGCCTATCAATGGTGAAAGGGCGCAAAAATACAATTTCAGTGGGGATATCACACATATTTTCTGCTTTCTGAGCTTAAAGGAGATATTTTTTAATATTTATAATTTATCTGTGGGATTTATTGCTAAAATCTGCCCCTACTAACTGCTTTCAAGTCAAAATTTTTTTAAAAAGATATTGTTTTTATAAATAATTGTAATTAGATGTAAATAGATGTATACAAAACAAGATATAAACCTTCTACTTCAAGACCTAAGGTGACCAGTAAACAACTTATAAGTAGGTTACTGTGCTGTGGTGGCGTGTAGTACGTTTCTCCAGTGTTTCCCACATTGATTATTCCACCAAACCCGTGTTGGTTCATTAGGTAGAACAGAGCGAGACTGTCAGACTGGTGGCATTTCTCATTTTCCTTATTGTTCCCTTAATCTGGATTTTTGAAGGCCACTGCTATTGAAATACTGTAGCATTTTATTTGCGTATTGACTGGTTGAAGTACGATTTTCAATCTGATCATAGCCGTGGTGATACAACTGAGATGGATTCAGATGCAACCTTTATTTGCTTTGTGTGTCTCATGCCCTACAGCTGTGGCTTAGATTTGTCATGAGTGTTTGCTGCATGGAGGGGGAAGGAAACGGCACTGTCTTACCTCTGAGAATAAGCAACCTTTCATAGTGGCCCTTGTTATGAGAATTTCAATAGTCTCCGATGAAAGGTTCAGTCTTTTTAACATGCTTCCTTTCTTTGTGCTAACATTTCCTGCCTTTTCATCGGGCATGAAAGGTGCACAGAGTGCAAATGTGTGTCTGGAATATTTGTGTAATTCCCACTTTCCCCCCCGGCCCCAGTTGTGACTAGCCTCCGGGATAAACATAGGACAAACTCTGACAGTGCAACTTGTAACATCTGTCAAAGCCCAAGAACGGATTGCTTGTGGAAAAGACTTCCCAGTTTGTCAGACGATGCCTTCTTGTTCGGTGGGCAGTTTTCCTCCATTTCCCCTCCCCTCAGGTCAGACCTTGAAAATGAAAGTCATAGCGTGTGTCAGGCAGTTTGCGCGGCGCAGGCTGGGCTGTGCCAATGGACGGTGGCGTCACGGAGGCAGAGATCCTCCTGGTCCATGCCCGTGGGACCTTCTCCCAGGTCCCCCCCAGCGCTCAGATGCCTCCCATGGGCGACACCTTTTTTTCTCTTTTCCTAAAGGCAGGAGCAGGGCCACGGAGATGGGTTTTTTTTGAAGACTTTGTTTTGGTTTAATATATCTCTCGTTAGGCGTTTGCCTTAAATAAGGCAATGTCAGCAAGGTGTACGTCCTGCTTGGAGAGGGAGAACTGGGGTTTGCGAGGGGCATTAAGGCTTGTGCCCATTTATTCCACAGTCTGGCACCAGGCATTACTCAGTCCTTCTGCAGCTGGAGAGGTCCTGGCTGGGGCTGGAGATGGTACCCAAAGGCTGGGCACAGGGCCACAGGCTCCCTGCCATCATCTCCTGCAACCCTCTGGAGCAGCTGATGCCTCACGGGCACCACAGTGTTTCCTGGGCAGCTGGGTTTAGCCGAGCTTCAGGCAGAGGCACCTGTGGGCTTGTTCTTCGTCTCACCAACCGCAGCATCACCTGTGTCCAGACTCCATTTGGTGCAGTTGTTGGCTATTCACCCTCGTCCTGCCGCTGTCAGCGTGGCTTTCTGTTTGGGGACACTGGTTGGTATATGTGGTTTTTGCATGCCAGTAGCGATCTCCACAAGGCTACTCTCCCTCCACCCCAGTGGCATCCTTGGTCTTCCTGGGGAATGAGAACATCCCTGACTGTTACCTTGTAGTGTTTCCTCACGACCTGTTGTAGGCAATGCCCTTTATGTGAACTTCTCAGTCTAGAAAGCAGGAAGTGTTTGGGGGGACTGGACACGAGTGGCCTGTGAAAGTTGCAGAGGAGCAGGTGAGGAGTTCCCTGGACACTTTCCCAAAGGCTTTCATTGCAAAGGGGAGGCTTATTTTTGCAGCCTTTGTAAGGTCCCTCTTGCCATATTTTTTCATCCTGGGAACAAAAGAGAGGAGGCTGATCCCTGCTCCTCTCCAGGCACTTTGATATTAATATTGGTTGTGAGAGTTTCACAGGCATCTCCTCAGGGGGTGAAATCAATGGCGCTTTTCCAGCCCGCATCTGTTGAAGTTCAACCTGCAAGAGCCCTGAGTGACAGCAGGCGACAAATCCATCTCCCTTCAGGTGCAAGCTTTACATTACACTACCCTAAGTTTTCAAAAAAACCCCCTTCTTTCAGACTTCTACCTTCTTCCTAAAATTGTGCGTGCTGCAGGTTTCTCGCTGACCTGTGCAAGTGCTTCAGTGCTGCCCATTTCCCATGTCCCAGGGTGACAAACACCACAGGGTGTATCTAGCCCCGCGGCGGGACCAGTGCTCCCCACAGAGCCTCTGTGGGAGGATGCCCTGCCCCGCTCCCCAGGAGGGAGGTGGTGTGCCAGCCTGGGGGACAGCCTGTCCCCACCTCCTTGCTGAAGGGCCGGGTGCCAGCAGGGGAGGACATCAGATGGATGGTGGCCCCGCATGCCTCCAGCCCCATCCCCTCCTCCTCTCTGCCTGCTCAGAGGAGGGAGCAGCTCCAGGGGACAGTTCAGAGTATTTGGTTGAGATGCCCAGAGTAAAATTTGATTTAGGTTTGGTGGATGAGTAGTCTTATTAATAAGCCCAGCCTTCTGGGTGTAGGGGTTCACTAGGGGTTGGAAATATTTGTGAAGCTGCGGGTAAAACTACTGCTGTGTCTCCTCCTGAGGCAGAAGCCTTAGGGCATGCAGACATGCAGGGTGGTCACTGGTTTCTCTCTTTGGTTTTGCCAGACACAGCGCAGGGGAAACTCCAGTGCCCTTGCTCTTCTTCAGCAGGGTGAGCAGATTAATCATCAGAGATTGGGCTGAAGATCTGTGTGTGTGTTTCCCTGAATGGCATCTACTCACACGTATGCATGCATGTCTGTGGCTGCTTGTTTCTCACAGGAGGTAGGGCTGTACACATCGGGCTGAGGGGATCGAGTTATAAACCAGACCGAGACAAAATGTGAAGAGCTCTTGCACCATGCTTAGCAAAATTATGATTGCCTCGGATTAGCCAGAGTTATTTATTCCTCTCCGTGTCTGCTTGAAGGACAGTTTTGTAAATAAACGGGTATGATGTGACAGAGCTGAAAGACAAGAAGAGGGTCTGCCTGCCAACCCCAGATCTGGCTGTGGCTGTGTGTCCTCCTCTCCGGCTCATCGTTCCTTGCTGCCATGGGTGGCTGGACGCTGGCTCCTTTGTCCCCCCTCCAGTGCCTGGCCACCATGTGGCTGTACACAGAGCAGTCCAGCTGGTGAAAACCACACAGCGTAAGGGGCCTCACCGCTTCCCTCTTTCCATCCCCCTGATGTCATTTTGAGAGTGCAGTTAGATAATCAAAAGTTGGCAAAGAAAAACCCCAGTTTGTACAGGGAAATCCGTCAAACAAGCTCCCTTTCATGCACAGGCGTGCATCTGGGAACAAATGCTGTTATCCCCTCCTTATCCTGCCGTATCGCAACCTCAGGCAGTTCCTGGCCTGTCCCAGCTTGGATTTGAAGGGATTTGCGTGTTGGTTGTCCACGGGTAGCGTATGTAGGATGCTCCCTGGGAACGCATGAGGAAACTGTGAAAGTCGACAGTCTGTCCATGTGCTGTGCACATTATAGTGGAAAGGAGGGAAGGAAAAGGGAAAAGAGAGAGCACCTAACACTCACAAGCCGGAAGACTTGGAGAAATCTGGGAATATTCTTCTCTCTGTGGCTGGGAGGTACTTTGTGGTCACATTATTCAACATGTCTGGAAGTATATTAATAAATGAGTTAGCAAGGACACAGAAAATCAGCCTTCCTGTGTAGGTTGCCCATGCTCTTGCAGAGGAATACTCCATGGCAGAGCTGGGTCTGCCCACGGGTCCTGCATGGGAATGCTGGAAGTGAAAGCAATGAGTAGGTGATCGGTCTTTTTAACATCTGAAAACAGCAGCATGACCCTCTGTGGCCTCTCTTCGTGTCAGGCCCTGGGATGTGAGAAGTCATTCATCACGTCACGGGGCTTGGCAAGGTCTCCGCCGTTTGCCTTCCACTTCTCCCACTGCTCCCCAGGACAATACAACAGATAGGAAAGAACAAGAATTATAGATAATATTTATCTTTCTGGCTAAACAAGCTGTGGTTTCCAGACCACAATAACCTTCCAGTGTTCCTATTTCACAGAGGAAATGCGCTGCTAGAAAAAAACAACCCTCCTTCCAGAATTAGACACATTCATCTGGACACTGGATGAAACAGTTACCGATACCAAGAACTGCAGAGAGAAACAAAACAGCACAACTGGCCAAGGCAAAGATCCTGATTTAACAAAGTGCTGCCCAGCCTTGCAGCGCAGCAGCTTGTGGGGATGCCAGGTATCACAATTAAAGAGTCAGTACTATAAAGTGCTGTAAAAAAAAGTTCCTAGTATGTTTGAAAAAAAGGATCTCTGGCTAAACTCCAGTGTTAAACATTTTTGTAGAGCAATTCTTCTGACTCTGGTCCAAAAAGACTGTAGCCGTCGGAACTTCATTCTGCTTAGTACGAAGACCAAAAACCTCTGGCAAATATTTTTATGCTTTCCAAATACTATAGTTGATTCGCTGATGACTGATACCCCATCAGATAGGTTTTCAGTTTGATAGTGTTCTTGCATGAGACACAAAACTTTAGAATTGATTTGGCTGGAATTGCCATGTTTATAGTGAATTCATTTAAAATCTGGTTTTGCGAAGGATAAAAACTGATAATGTATTTGAGTAGAATTTGGTAAATGTTTTAATGGAAAATGGGGAAGTGAAGCATTTGAAATATATTACTGATATTTTCAAAACATATTTTTTATTTTTGTTTTGAAAAGGTATCTTAATTGTGAAACTGACTGTGAAAAAGAAAAAAAAAAAGTTGGCCGCATAATCAAAAAATGAGACTTTTCTGCTTGAACAAAATTCTTTATCTAATTTTTTTGGGTTCATCGAAGATTTTCATATTGACCTAACTGATATTTTAATTTATTTTTTTGTGCTAAACCCCTCAGTACTTCTCCTTTTATGTTAACCCAAGCTGATCTCTTTTTCTTTCTTTTTCTTTTCATTTTGGTCACTGAACCAAAAATCGAACAGTTCTACTTCTGACAAGTTGACCATTTAATTTCCGGCCACTGAACAGATCTGATTCAGACAAGTAACCCTCACCACTCTCCTCACGTTTGTTCCCAAAATAAATTACAGAATAATCATTTGCTCTTTAAGGCACCAAAGTGCAGTTGGTAGCAATACTGACATTTCCAAGGTAACAAACTCATGTTTTCTATAATGATACCTGCGGTTGCTATGTGGCTTCTGATGTATACGTTGACCATATATTCCTTTACATCTAGTCATTGTTCAGTTTTCTTTTTCAGCAGAAATCTTTTCCCTCATTCAGTGTTCAGTAAAAAAGGCTTAGAGGAGATCTGTCACTTGGCTCCTTCTGGATGTCTACAGTTAAAGGATATTTCTGCTTCCAAACTTGAAAACCTGTTGTAATGCATCTATAGAATTGGCATTCATTTAACTAGACAAACAGGCGTTCATGTCTCTAAGATGCTCTTTTTTTTCAAGGAATAATATTTGTAGGGCTGTCCTCCTCAAATAGAAATGAACAGCTCCGAGCGGACATGGAAATTGGCTTGGAGATGCAGGTTTATTTCATTCAGGGAAATGATTCCCTATGTTCTTCATTGCCCTGCTTTTCCTTCAACCTGTAGTTAATGCAGTTATGGAGTACAATGGAGTTACAGCGGAGCTGTGATGTTTGCAGAATTTGCCTCAACCAGCGGAGATGAAAAGGTGCGGGTTTGGCTGGGGCTGGCAGCACCAGTCCCTCCCCAGCCTCAGGCAGCCCGCGTTACTCCAGTGAGCATCTGTGGACCTTTTCACTCAAAGAGATGTAAGTTTTGTTTCATCAAGTGGTAGCAGATGTTAGGGAGCTTTCATGCCATTCATCACCGAGGGAAAGCCAATGTGATGGCATCTGGCTGTTTTCTTAGTACAAATTGTTTTTTTAAACTCTAAACTGTCTTTGAGCAGCAGTGGTGGTGTATTACACACTGGCTACTCTTCTTCTGGGACCTTGCCCAAAACCCCAATGTCCAACTCCCCCCCAAGTGCCTTTTTCCCAATCAGTGAGATTACAGTAGAGATCACATTCTCCTGCTATTCGCAACAGTTTCAATTTGAGAAAACACATCGTAAAATTAATTGCAGTACAATATTTCTTCCAACTGCACATTGCTAACTGCTAAGAAACACTACTGAGTGACTTACACCGTAACTATTAACCTTTCATTCCAGATTTACAAAGCCTGCACTTGGTGCAGTTACCAAGTATTCTCTACATGCAAACAGTCAGAAACAGGGAACCTTTTCTTCCTAAGTGACGTATTTTCTCTTAGAGCACGTAGATTTGCTGTGAAGTGCAGAACTCATGCAGATGCTAGTAAGCATAATACCTCAAATCTTTACACTGGCCAAATCGTTGATAAAAATTGCATGTTCTGTCTGATGCCTTGGAGCACTCCAGCTTTTAATGCTCCAAGGTAGAGGAGGACTGTGGTCTCCATGAGAGGATCAGTGCCAGAAAACCCACAGGTCCTTGATGTATCTTGTAATACGAGTGATAAGACAAAAGCTTTGGGCAGCAGGACAAGCTTTAACTCTACTCTCTTCTTGAAAACTGTACTGATTTCCTCCTCGAGCCAGACATCTGAATGGCATTTTCCACCCCTCTTGGGGCAGTGCTGCGCCGGGGCAAGCCTGACCCCAGCGTCCAGGTGCAGAAAGGTGAGGCAGAAGGGATGACCATGCATGAGGGAGCAGTCAGACTTTCAGTTTACCAGATTATTCCCCTCTTTTCTCCTTTTTGAAAGAGCTGGGCTCATTGCTCAGAGAATGTAGCTGGATCAACAGCTTCTGTCTAGTAACTCCCCCAAAACCTGCTAGGCAGATGTATTGGTAGGAAAAAAAATGCCCCGGTCAAACGATCTGGATGACGTTCCAGCTGCATGCCAGTTCCGTTCTCATCTCTTCTGCTGAATTTAACATGTGTTTATTATGTTTAGCATGCAGAGTGGTCGTAATGAATTTGAATTAGAGGGGAATCATCTTCTTTGTGCTTTTTTTACATCAAGAACACTGTGCTCTGGTATAAAGAGAGATTGATGCCTTTGTAATTAGCTAAACCAGAAATTCATGGCCTCTTTGGTTTTTGGTTTTACCTGCTGGTACCTTGTATAGGTATTTACCATTGAGGCAAACCAGGAATGAATGATAATAACACATCACGTTTCTTCTATTCCTCTTGAACAATTTGGAAATGTTTAGGTATAATGAAAGTATAATAATACATTTCTTTTAGTTATACACTTCAGAGCATATTCCATGATGTCCTTTGTTACATACCTGGCTGTTTTGTTGCTTCTTGATCTTTTCTGTTGCAGGCAATCAGATCGCTGATGGGATAAATAGTTATACATTTTGGGTGGCTAATCATTTAATGTGCTCTTTGGAATCAGAAGAGGTGCCACAAGGAAACATACGTGAGTGGGGTGGCAGAGATCTTAATATATATTTCAGGATCCTGGGTATTTAGCAGCTATTTATTATGCTTACTATCTGTGTCATGGCAGGCCTAACATAATTCCTATCATATGCCAAAAGATAGCCCGACTGTCTGGTGTCTTGAAAATCCCCCTTTTATATCTCCCAGGAAGACCACATTTCTGTGACTTAGATCTGGCTTAGGTTTTGTATTGGTGGGGGCACCTTTTATGTGGTACAAAGCTGGTAATATATTGGGCAGGAATTAGGAATTACTGGGACATCTCCCAGTTCTGCTTAGAGGAAAAAAGAGTCTGGTGATATGCTTAAATATAAACTTACTTAAATGGACCCAAAGGCTCAGGCTCATTTTTAGTTTCCAAGAGCGCAAAGCTGTGGAAGGGTGCAAACATAATTTAAGTTTTTGTGACTTGTTCACTGTAGGAATACCTTTTGTTGAATTTATAGCCTGCAAAATCCCATGTTATTTAAAAAGCTACAAACTGGAACACTTCCCTGTGAGAAACAGAGGAAGAAAGAACGTTTCTCAAACTTAAAGCAGGATTTTTACATATTAACTATAAATATCTTGCAACTGTCTGATTTGCTTTTAAATAAAATAAAGCTGCTTGCTGTCTCTGCAAAAATGAATTGGGGAAAAGGATTTATCCAGGGTAATTCAGTCAGATGAATGGAGAGATATGTCCATCACCACTGATGTGACAGTTATTCCTTCTAAATATAAACTGATAATATTATATATTAGAGGCTTGATTATACCGTTAAGAAGATTAGTACATTTAAACAGAAAATAAAGGCTTATGTGCCCTAAATGTGAAATGAAAAGGAGAGAGTTTTACATATGGTAGTATCACAACATTCAGTACTTTTGAACAAGGTATTTTCCCCATGAAAATACCTGTAAGGAATAATCACTGCATACTGCCTCTGGGAATAGGTGGGATGCCTTAAATCTAATCTCTTTCAAAGTGGTGATTTAAACATATGCAGGTATTAATCTTGGCATATTTGGGTGTGTTTATTGGAGTAGGCATGATGGTTGGGTGTAATCAAGTCTGCAAGGGCAGTTTTCTGGCTCATCCATTTTCTGTAAACGTTTGGGCCATCTTCTAATTGCAGAATGGTGGCACATCTATAAAAAAATGTGACAGAAGGGAAAAAATGCTTGATGATGCCTCTGTGATATTTCTGTGAATCAGATATATGAGTTTAAAATATTAACACATATTAAAGATTTCAGTGTCTTTTAATATTGTGCTTGACTTTACACAGTACCGTCTCTAAGGACATAGTAGCTGAATCTTTTGATGGTATTGAATTTATGACAGTGAATTTAAGACTTTTGTGCTCATGTCACGAAGCTTGTTAGGTAGTGTTTAACATGTCTCCTTTTTCATTTTTATTTTTTTGAAATTCTTGTTCTTTATAAGCTAGTAGTTCTTCTCAGTGAAAGATTTATAGTGAGGATGGGGGAAGACTTGATCCTTTTAGTTATCTTCCTGATAGATAGCACTCCTTGATTTCCTTTTATGCACCTCTCAAATTAGATATTCTGCACCTTAATCACAACACCATCTTACTTACTTTATCTTTTAAGAGTAAAAGCACTACGATTATAAATTAACTTAGAAATATTACAAGATCTTCTGCCTCAAGGCTTGTCTTTGTTTCTGACTCAAGCATTGCTCCCTGGTCAAGTCCTGTCCAGAGGAAAAAAACCCCTTAATTGAATCCAGCGGGGGCTGCAGTTTGAAGCGGCTGGTGTGTCCCGAGGCAGAGCTGGAGCTGGTGTGAACCCACAGCCCTGCTCCCGCCGTGGGCTGGACACGGGCTGACACCACGCAGGCACCAAAAGTGCTGTGCAGGTCAAAATTAAATGCTTGCACTTCGGAGGGCAAATCAAGGAGATATGGACACCCAGGTATGTTGAGCGCTGGTTTTTCTAGCCATTGGTTTCTGAAGACACCATGCAGAGGGGTGCCAGCCCCCCTGAGCCCGTCTGGCTGCAGGTAGCGTGTCCGCCTGCCTGGTGCTGACAGTGCTTGCTCTGGAAGAGGAGGTTGGGTCTGGCCTGGGCTGAGATGCTCTGAATTTGCTGCCCTGCTTCCCCAGTGAGCTGCTGGTGCCACGGGGAGGGGCTGCCCGGCCCCTCATGTTCCGGAGGACAGGCTGGGGACACAGCCTCACCCATCCCTCCTTCAGGGCTGGAAGCTCAATGTAGAGCCTGGCCGTTCCTGGGGCTGTATATGCTTTTTGCACTACCCATTTAAATTCTTCAAACCCATGTTCTCTAAAATACTAAAAAAAAATGAACTTTGCTAGCTTTTACATATGTACAAGAGCTACCATCCTTTAAACACTAAACTTCCCTTTACACATGTTATTAGGATCACTGCATAGTAATGTCCATAATATTAAAATGTTCATGTATGTATTTATTGCTTCTGTTGCTTTGGTGCTATTTTCATGGGCATAGCAAGATGTTGTAGACCAATACGCTAAATAAATGTTCTTTACATTGCTGTGGTGTCATTGCCTTTTCTGCATGCTTATGCTTACAAACAAACGTATTTGTCCCTGAAGCAGATTTATGTGAACAGGCTCTTTTCTAAGGCACTCTCAGTACGCTGTCCGTTCTCCTCCCTTTTGAATGTGTTGGTTAACTTCAGTCAAATGTAACATAGGGATACAGGTCTCAAAGATGCTAGATACCTGAAAGCTTGATGGAAATCAGTGGCCAAAAGAGGGAAAAGACCCACGGTAATGCCTTCACCGAAATGGAAGACAGTCAGGTGAGCTTGGCTATTTATTAGCTCCAGGAGAACTCATGCAGAGAGGCACCCTGCACATGCCGCAGGCACAGAAATACCTTGGTAAGACTCTGCTATACCCTACAGTCACCAGGGGATTTAGCGATAAGGCACTGACCCCTACTGAAAACAGTTTTTATTTCCCCACTGAAAAGAAAAACTACACTACTGCAGCATCTCCTGTGGATCCCAGCCACAGGGTGTTGGGCATCAGGGCCTGACTGTCCTGGAGGTTGGTTCATGTTCAGGATGGTCTGGGGGCTGCTGAGCCATGTGGCCCTGTCCCGGCCGAGCAGAGGTTGGCAGTGATGGGGGGAGAGGCCTCTCCATTGGGATGTGCACAGATGAGGGACAGCAGGGGTCCCTGGGGGGACGGGAGTGCCCCAGCACGGGCTGCCTCTGCTCCCACCCTTGCAGCAAAGCCCTTAGGAGCAGCAGCGGGTTTTAGGTTTCTAGTCATATCTGGGAGATAATTTGTTGTCCTGGACGCATAACCAGTTCTTCTGGTGACCATCACAAGTCAGTGGCTTTTAAGCCAACAGCTGATCTAGTCCCTGAAGTTTTTTCTTCGTCTCCCAATTAAAGAGGAGCTTTCTGTAAAGGGCAGCCTCTGCAGCTGCAAAGCAAGGGCGTAGTGATCCCCGTGGGAATAAAGACTCAGAAGAAATAGGACGAAGGCAATAACACAAACCCTCTGTAGATCTGTAGGGCCGAACCGCAGTGGTGTAAGATGGGTGGAAGGTGTCTGAGGGCACTTGTTCATCCCCTTGCCTGAAGCCAGCCCTGGGGCAAAGCCCTTCCCAGGCACTGGCCCCAGCAGACACAAGTCCAGGACCAGGTACAGTGAGATGTGGGACAATATCAGCCATAAGCAGGTTATTTCTTTGCCTTTGATGAGATTTTTATTGTCGTTAAGAAAATTCTTCCTATCAGGTCTTAACTTTTGTGCTGTGCTCCACCCAAGTGTGCTTAAATATTAGATGATTTATTTCTATATTTTCATTTGTCCTCCATGGGAATGACAAAGATTTTAATGTAGTACAGAAAATCCTTTGAGATCTTCAGATTAGAAAAGCTCTACTGAAGTAGAGTCCTTTTTTTTCAAACATAAAATGATTTATTTGTGACTCTAATTGATGATATGCTCATGAATCCCTTGAGTTAAATAAAGTGAATCAGGTAAACAAAGCACTTTGTCTTGCTCATATTCATTCTTGGAAAAACAAGGATAAACCACATCTGTAAAGTAATTAATTTGAATCAGTTTTACCAAGAAGAAACACTTCTACTGGAATGGCAATATTTAAATTTTGTGCATCATCCTGGGATCACTTTAAATTTAATTTAATTTTTGTATGAAATTTGCATTTGGGTCATATTCTCCGCTGGTGGAAATGGGATCGTGACTCCAGTGGGTGAAATGTTATCAGCATGGTCCTGATGAGTGGAGAATTTGGCCTTGAATCGAGTCGTTATGATATCACACAATGTCTAAGGCAATTGTAACAGAGCATTTTAGGCAAAAGCAGTGATACCACAGAAGCGTGCTGGCTTGAAGTCCAACACTGATCAAGACACTACTTTCCAGTTTCTCTTCCTGCAATCTGCCTGCCCTCTGCCAGCCACTGGTGTGTGATTAATTGACTGACACGAAGTCTGTTATTTACATTGCAGATATATTGTAAGTAGACTCCAGGTGAAGCTCACAGCATGCTGCATATTTACCACCATATGTTCAGGAGGTTGTGAACAGAAAAAAGTAAGTCTAAAGCCAGAGGAGGTATTAGATGACACAATAGAAAAGCTAATTATAAAAGCCTTCAAAAGCAGTCCCTGCTTCACCGTTTGATGTCCCAATATGTAATTACAGAGAACTAGGAAATAAGGGAAGATAATAAAAGGAAGATAATAAAGGGAAGATATAAAAACCAGGGCATGCTAGTTTGTGAGAGAAGAGAAAAACAGAACTCCCAACCCATTTCTCCTTCAGCTGCTGGAAACGAGGGAGGGCTGTGAAAGGGGGTGGAGGGGGCAGGTGTCCTGGACAGTATAGGCAGGGGAGGTGTGAGCTCAGGGGGAATGGGCAAACTTTGTCAGTGCCTTTTTTCTGGTGCAAACTGGCGTTTCACTCTCCTGAGGGGGCTTTGCACCAGGTGGGATGGCCAGAAAGGGAGCGCTGAACCTGGCAGCTGTATCATCCCTATTGGCAAGCAATAATTTGTTCCCTTTAAGCAAGGACAGCATGGGATAAAAATCACCCCACAGGATGCCACCCTTATTTTAAAGCCCATTATGGGCTGCCTGTGCAAGTAGAAAATCTTGCCTTGCATCTGTTGCTCTCGCCCATAATAAGGTATATATTTTCCTTGTTATTTATATCACTTCTGAGTTAGGCTTCCTCTATAAGGATTACAGTCCTGTTGTTTCACAGAGTGGCTGGTAAGGGTAGTTTAGTAGGGGTTATAATTTTTGTTAAAATAGAAGAAAAATATGTATCTAAATCTTAACCTCAAATCTACATTTATACTAAATCAATATTTCTTAGAAAAATAAAGGTGCCCTGCAATTCTCTTAGCTACACATGCAGTAGGGAGTTGGGGGTCAGGATACTCTTGGTCAAATGATGCAGCTTCTGGCTGGCTGTTACAGGAAGGTGCAAGCAATGCGGGGGGGCTGGAAATGACAGCTCTAATTTTGCTCCAGGGCTGGAGGGAGGATGTCTTCACTTGTGCCTCAAAGGGCCTTCCCCAACACACAGCTCAGTTATATGGACGGTAAGCTGATTAGAGGATTTGAAACCAATCATCCAAAAATGGTTGATGCCAGCCACCAACTGACACATCAACTTATTCTCAATGAGTGCAAAGACGAGATACATTTCAAATTACAATTTTGTAGAAGTGTTTAAAAATGCCTTCAGAAGGTGTTTCGTAGTGAACGGGGTGAGCAGTCAGCAAACAGCTCTTTAATATACCTTTGTGTCTGTTCTAGCTGATGCTGGAGGCTCGTGTGGTGCCTAACAGTGCTTGTGTGCTGTGCCTGCTTGTGTGCCGTTCTGGCGTGCAGCTGGGCTCAAGGGGATCGGGGTCCCCCAGGCTCCCTCTTCTTGGGAGGCAAGAAAGGTGTTCACTCAGGAAGAGAAAGTAGGGAAACAGAATTATGTTGGTTCAACGAGAGGGCAAGTTGGAAAAGGTGCCAAAAAGATTGGACACTTAGAGTATCTGCTTGTTTATTCCTCACTTTCCTTTAAAGAAACACCCAAAATTCCCAAGGAAAAAAAAAATCCCAAATTCCCTCTTCAAAACTTAATTCTTTGCAAAATTTCAGTTTCTTAGCAGATTTCCAGCCTGACTTTGCAACAATGATTTACGCAAGTAACCCTGTGGATTTTACTAGAGCAACTGGAGCCAATAAGGTTTACATGTGAATAGAAGTCCACAGAACCTAAACCATAAGAATTCCAGAAATTTATTTTTTTAGTGTTTTGCTATGATTTATTACTGGATGATTACATAAGTATTTGTCCATGGTACATAGATGGTTTAATGTTTAAGGCATAAATGTACATTTTCTTACATTTATAATTACACTCAGAATGGAAAATTTGCATTGATAAAGCCTTGCTTTAAATGTATCTGCTATTGCTGAAATTAATATACACATTATTATATTTATTGCCCATTAAACTTCAAAGGCATTTTTCAATTGTTAAAAAAAAAAATGTGTTAGAGTAAGCACATAAAATGGCAAAGGTGACAAAGAGACTAGCCATGAGCAGAGAAGCTCAAGTTGGCAGCCCTGCACCCCTCAGCCCGGCCATGGAGGTGGTTGGGTTGGAGACAGACAGCTCCTTTCCTTAGCACCTGCATAGTGCTGAGCACTTATGTATGTAGTTATCCATTTCTGCTTTAACCTTGCATAAAGCTGTGATTCAGCTTCCTTCACTGTTCCTGCAGGCACTGCTCTCCGTTTCCAAGACACCAGTCTTGAAGTGCACGATGATGTGCACTGCCTCATACTTTAAATGGCCATTGCGTGTGCTAATGACTTATTCAAAAGTTTCCAGCACACGTAAGCACAGATGAAGTTAATGGGAATCCTGGTGGTCAAAATCTTTGCAAAATTCAGATTTTAGATATTTCTAGCTGGAGGCTCAAAAACTTAGGGCCCTGAAGTTAGCTGTTTACAAAATGTAGTACCTGATTTCTCCTGCCTTTGCATACAGTGTGCACTGAGAAGGTGTTTGTAACAGACCTCTGTTCTTCTTGTATAAAAGCACTTTCAACTGGTCTGACAATGTATTTTGGTCTGACAATGATTACTGAGTGCACCCTGAACTCAGCTTGCGTAAGATATAGTGTCTTCTGTAAAGACAATAATTCTCCATTCACCTCAATGAGATTTTCCAATGTCTCAGTCATTTCACAACCATATCATTACAAGTCTTTGGAGTCTACTTTATAATGGCAAGTTTAGCACAGAAAAAGGTGCAGTATGTTTAAATTCAGGTGCCTTAGAAACATTACAAAGTCAAGTGGAAGAAAACTACAACAGCTTAAGTCTGTAGAGACTTTGTTACAAATACAAAATGAACATGGTGCATGATATACCACCATTTAAAGGTTAAAGAAATTAAGACAAAACCCATGGACACTGAGACAACATCAACATAGCAAGACATGCTACATTGCTCACTCCTGCACCCAGGAATTGTACCTTCTGCAGCAGACCACAAAGAGTAATTAAAATATAAACTCTATCTCATGATGTAGGTCGCCATGCTTTTCTTCCAACTGCACTGCCATCTGTGAGGCATCTCCTAATCTGCCTGGTAGGATGGAGGTTTTATATGGATTTGATGTGACCTGGAACTTAGTGAACAAGGAAAACAACAAAGAATCTCAAGGTGTAAAAAAGGGGCACAAGTCTTCTGCTATCGTGCTGGGGACTTCCTCTCCTTCCTTGGACTGTGGTTTGAGAAAAAAGATTTTAATTCACACAGAGGACTTCTAGGGGTTCCTGGCATCCTGCTGGTGGGTGAAGTACCAGCAATGTCTGATACAGCAGGAGCTGTAACTTTGGGATTCCCCAGGGAGTGTTGTTTTCTTTGTATCCACGTATGGGAAGAAACCTTCTGTTTACAGGAAAAAAGCTTTTTTTGGAGTTTTCTTCTCAGAAAGCTACCCTTCTGCTTGCAGTTCTGCCACCCATCTGAGGGAGAAGAAAAGCAGATTAATACTATGTGAATTTCTCAAAGAGTTTCCTTAAATGCTACTGTCCTACAATGGGACAAAAGTCAGAAGATTACTTACTTTTACATCAGAATAAAACCTCTGGTCTAGAGACAGCTGAATGTACAGCTGAGACTTGCATGGGCCTAACCTGCTCCAGGAGCCCTCTTGCAACACAGGGTGTGTTCCTGCACCTTCTCTTTCTCTTATTCCCATCTCAGTCTTCTTCATGATGCCATGTTTTTTTACTACATATAGTACCTTCATAATTTGATATTTTATCCTTTTTGGGAGGGCCAATTATTTGCAAGGTACAGCATAAACTTGTGATTTTTCCCCAGAAATTAGAATACAGTTTTATTTGTAAATGACAAAAAAGAAAAAAGATCTTTATCTGCTTCTAATCACAGTATCATTATTACTTTTAAAGGATAGTCCATGTTTGCCTGGATAGTTTCATGTATGGTAGTCATAACTGTGTAGGATAGTGATTTCTTAAGTGGTTATGTCAAGAAGCTACTGATTAAAGCAAAGAGTTGTCCATTACCAACAGAAAGAAAAATTAGAAACAACCCCACAAACAGCTCCCCTCTCCCAGTAGTTCACTGAGGGGAATTTATGAGCTCAGTTCCCTGTGGCTTTGTGTCTTGAGCTGGGTTTAGTCCTCCTCTGTCAAGGCACAAGCTTTGAGCGGGGGTTTTCCTGCAGCTGGAGCACACATAATGTCTTGTGCCGTGTGGGTTCTCTGGTGTCTACTAATGTGGCTGCATATTTACCACCATATTCATTCCCTGGGGAATGAAGGGGGCCGTGGGCCTTTCTCACATCACTGATTTTTCAGAGGATTAATAGAAGCGTAGTAGTTTTCAGATGTTTGCCTTTTTGTTGTGTTTAGTTGAAATCATATAGTGGGATCAACAGTTAGTGAGAGAAGTGTTGAGGAAAGACACTTGTGGTTCTGTTATGCTGTTTTCTGTATGGACATGAGACTTACCCAGTATGAAATGTTCCTTGCTTGACTGCCTTCTCTTAAATGAGAGGAAGCAGAATAGCCTTGGAAAAAACTCATGTTCAGATTTAAAAGGAAGCTACAAGATTAGGTAAATAAAATAACAGATTTCAAATGTGAATATGTTCTGATGGGACATACAGAAAGCTAAGGTGGGACAAGGAAAGAGGAAGAAAAAGCTGTGATCTACAAATTACCTTGAAGCCAATAAATACATAAAGAGAGATGTTAAAGACCTTAATCAAAATCTGTGTCCCAAAGTGAAAATTTTAGTTTTATTTGTGCATCTCACATGAGGACACTGATGTAATTTGTCTATATTGCTAAATATTTAGTTGTCTGGTGATATTAAGTGGAAGAGCAAGGTTACCCTATCAAAATTGCCATGAAAATTTGACAGATCCGATAGAAAAATCTACCCTCCTTGTCCTTTACCATGATGACTTATGTTAATGAAAAAACTAATAATATTTTACTTAGCTGTCAAATGGCCCTGGGCAAGTGGCTGAGTAGAGTTTTACAGGCCTGGGTGAAGAATATTGAAGAGGAACAGTCTTTTCATAAAGAAGTAAGACTACAGTCAGTGGGGGCAGGGGGGAGAGAGACTGGGGAAGAAAGAGAGGATGAGAACTTGGCCATATGTAATGGCTGTATAAATTTAAACGTGTTCTCTGAGGTGTCTGGGTACCTGTAGTGTGATGGACATATTTAGTAATAAAAATGCGGTTATAGTAATTGTCCTTCATAGAATACTGAGCTACCTGGTATTTTAAAATTCATTGAGGCCATTTTTAGGACATTTTTTCACATTTTGGAAAACCATTTTCTGAGCACTTGTATCAGAGTGGAAATAATTCCACAGCCATCTGACATATTATTTCAGTATGAAACTTTTAAAGTGCATTTTAGTTTTAGCATTAACTTGCCTGATTTTTAAAGGCATTTCATCCCTAGAAGTAACTAAATGGGTAAACCAGTTAACTGCAGGTGGTTACATTTGCTAATCAGATGGATAATTATTATACATTGGTAAAAGAAAGACAGCTGCAATTGCTATAGAAGATTGTTAGGAGTTTTTTAGCATAACAATGAACTGCAGCACCTGCCTTTCCAATATGCTTTACAGTTACACCACTAGTATTATTTCCTTGAACCCCCCCCCATAGCACAGAAGGATCTAGACAGTGCTCTAGCTGTAGCTAGAAGACAGTTTCATTTTAAATGCCTCTTTGTGCTTGCTTACAACTTTCCAACAACCTTACCTTTTTGATCAATGTTTATTAAAGCTTTGCTTTCATTAAAATGGTGCACAGATGTTTGGCAGACTTATGTATGGCTATTTTATAATTACTGGTTGATTTGAAAAAGATTTTCACTTGCTGAAAGAAAATCAGGTTCCAAATCAGTATTTTAAACTTGTGCAGTTTTCAACTCATTTCTGCACATGTGTAACTCATAGACCGCCTGCTGGGACCTTCAGGTTTCCTCCCTTTTATGATTAGATTGGTGATAAATTTGAAGGAATTTGGTTTGCAAGAAAGATGCTTAGTTATTTATAAATCACTAGTATGTCTTTGTTGTGCTATGTATATGGTATTTATTTCCATATTTGACTTATATATGCGCACATCAGTCACTTCCCATTCCCCCTTAATTTAATTTCTGCCAATCCCTGCCTTAGGATATCCTCTAGATACTGCAATCTGGCAAAGAAAGGCTGCTTGTGTCACCCCTCACA
This sequence comes from Buteo buteo, assembly GCF_964188355.1. Taxonomy (NCBI): domain Eukaryota; kingdom Metazoa; phylum Chordata; class Aves; order Accipitriformes; family Accipitridae; genus Buteo; species Buteo buteo. The sequence continues at coordinate 14,212,159 of NC_134174.1, read as the reverse complement.
CATGGCAGGTGTAAAGCAACATCCATCAATGCAAATTGGTGAGGATTTTATATTTGTGAAAGCTGTGTTATCCTTGCTGTTTGGATCTACTTCCACTGGCTGTTTACCATTCTTCAGGTGAATTTGGGGAAAGCACACTGAACCTGCTGTAATTTGTAGTGAGGTATTTTTTCCTACATCTGCTCTTTTACCTTTACAACCACAGTTCCCATCTTTATTATCTGTAGTTTTTCAGTAACAGTTTGTGAATGGATGGACTGCTGTCTCAAGTGTAGTGATACGACAAGGGGTAATGACTTTAAACTGAAAGAGGGTAGATTTAGGCTAGATGTAAGGAAGAAATTCTTTACTGTGAGGGTGGTGAGGCACTGGAGCAGGTTGCCCGGAGAGGTTGTGGATGCCGCATCCCTGGAAGTGTTCAAGGCCAGGTTGGATGGGGCTTTGAGCAACCTGGTGCAGTGGAAGGTGTCCCTGCCCATGGTAGGGGGGTTAGAACTAGATGATCTTTAAGGTCCCTTCCAACCCAAGCTGTTCAATGATTCTATGATTTAATATCCAGGGTATTTACCCATGCTAAAAGGTAAGAAGCCTTACAAATATTTTCATTTTGCTCTCTGTGCTTCACAGAAAGCTGATTCTCCATACTTCTCTACAGCTTATCAGTGTGGTGTGATACATTGCAATATAATTTCTTATTTGTGATTTTTGGTTTGGAGACTGAATCCTAATGCTCACAAAGAACTATCTGCTTCTCTGTGCTTAAGTGTAAAACCACTGGGCTGAGACAAGTGCATGAGAGGGTCTGAGATCCCCCTTTATCCTTACAGCTTTCCCACACTAGCATTTCCTATATCTGCTGTTTTACCTTTACAACCACAGTTTCCGTGTTTATTATCTGTAACTTTTCAGTAACAGTTTGCAAATGGATGGACTGCTGTCTCAAATGCACTGAAATTGTAGCAGCTAAAATTCCCCTGAGATCTTGGCCCTCTGAAGAGGGTTTAGCCACTCTGCCCTTTCTTGCTGCCTTTGTGCTTCTGCCTGGGGACACGTGAGACCACAGCTCGCAATGGGCAGTTGTTTAGGGACCTTGAGGAGCTACATCTCAACATGGTTCGTTTTTAATACATTAGGCTTTTATTGTCTTATAAGAGTTTGGTGCGTTTTTTGCCATCCTTAAATCTGAACAGGGTATTAGATCGTGTACTTGCTTAACTGTCTGAATCTTTTTCTCAAATTCCTATCAGTTCCAATCAAATCTTATTTTCCCACATTTCAAGGGGACAAGTTATGTCTCCAGTATTGTCAGCAACAGACGCAGCCAATTAGGGGTTCACTTTCAAGCTTTTTTCCTGTGTCTATTGAAACAATAGTGATGTCTAAGCCAGTATCCACCATTCTTTCATTTGTAGTCCATATTACATACCGGAAAACTTCCTTTCTCTGATATTGGTCTGCAAGTCCAAATTAACCTGTGTAGATACAAGTGTTGTTCTGTAATAATTTGGGGTTTGACTCCATATTTATGCTCTGATACACCAGGAACAGAAGTTTCTTCAGGCCCTCTGTAATGCAGATTCTCTGTTTTCTTTTCCTCTCCTCCTACCCCTGGACTATGTCTGGCCAACTCAGACTAGTGGCCTTCTCCAGGACTTGCATGTGGGCATTGCACCACATGTGGATGTTAATATCATTGTCCAGAGGAAGATGTACCTAAAAAACACAATGAAATTCATATCCAGGGTTATTTTTTCCTAATACAACCACTTCTGGTGGCTCTGGAAATTTTGTTTATCTTCCAACACATTAGACATGATTTTGAACTGATCCAAGCTGGTCTGAGCTCATGGGCTTCCCTCTAAAGATTATTCTGTCGTTTATATGGGATACCCAGAGCTTTCCATTCTGGGACAGCTACATGTGCAGTCAGGGAAGAAAAATGTGGTGGATGTTTGCTGTTAGAGAAATCTTTTGGTCTACCCAACTCAGCATCCAAGTGGCTGGTGTCCTTGTGGGCTGTAATTCTTTAATCTCTTTCTCAAAGTGATTGCTCATCTCTTTAGGTCTGTGTTAGAGTTTCTCTCTCTTAGCATACTCCAAGTTAGTCCAAATTTTCCTACCCTCTTGTTTTTGGGAAAAACTTAGTCTGTGCAGTCAGGTCAGGCTGCTAATCAGTTAATTAATTTACCATTCTGATCTGAAAATGAATTTCCCCGAGTCTGCCATGGCTGTTTCAATAAGAATCTCATCTATCTGCAAGGCTCTCCCTGACTTTTCTGGAAAAATTTCAGAAGTTTTTAGAAATTCTTTATGACGGTTTTGGTTCATCATTTTGGTTTGGTTTTAAACTCTTTCTGAACTCTTGGATGAGGGCCGTACTCTTGTTTTGGGTTTGTGTGGCGGGGTTTTGGTAGCAGGGGAGGGGCCGCGGGGCCGGCTGCTGTGAGAAGCTTCTGGAAGCTTCCCCGGCTGGGAGCCGGACCCGGCTCCGTCCCAGGCCGAGCCCGTCAGCGCCGGCGGTATCGCCTCTGGGAGAGCGGATTTCAGAGGGGGAACCTGCAGCCAGGAGGGGATTGGGATGGGAGAGGAACCCCTCTGCGGATACCGAGGGCAGGGAGGAAGGAGGGCAGGAGGGGCTGCCCCCGCAGCCCGTGGGGAGACCAGGCGGCAGGCTGTGTCCCCCCAGCCCACGGAGGGCAGCGGGGGAGCAGATGCCCACCTGCGGCCCGGGGAGAGAGGAGCCCACGCCGGAGCAGGGGGTGGATGCCCCCCAAGATGGCCGCCGCTCCCTGGGGAAGCCCGCGCTGGGGCAGGCTGGGACTGAAGGTCGGACCGCAGGAAGGACCCACGCCGGGGAAGTTTGTGAGGAACTGCAGCCCGTGGGAAGGAGTCACCTTGGCGAAGTTCGAGGAGGACTGTGTCCCGTGGGAGGGACCCCACGCTGGAGCAGGGGAGGAGTGAGGAGTCCTTGCCCTGAGGAGGAAGGAGCGGCAGAGACAAGGGGTGAGGAACCGACCCCAACCCACATTCCCCATCCCCCTGTGCCACTGAGGGGGAGGAGGGAGAGAGAACCGGGAGTGGAACCTGGAAAGAAGGGAGGGGTGGGGGGAAGGTGTTTTGTAATTTGGTTTTACGTCTCATTATCCTTGATTTGATTTGTAGTAAATTAAATTGATTCTGTTTTTTCCCCGAGTCTGCCTTTTGCCCGTGACCATGATCAGTGAGTGATCCCTCCTTGTCCATGTCTCGACCCACGAGAATTTCTTTATATTTTCTCCTCATCATCCCACTGTGGGGGGAGGAGTGAGAGAGTGTCTTGTGGTGCTTTGTTGCCAGCTGGGTTTAAACCACAACAGTCATTTTGATGCCATGTATCCCTCTGTGAGTGTTGTGACTCGTCTATTACTTGCACCTGTTTGATGCAATGGTCGTAACATCTCTCTGTTGATAGTAGATCCCACTGAGATTATCTCTTTTCAGGATCACATGAATCGCTTGCAGGAGAAAAAGGAATTGATAACCTCTGATTTTTTTTCTTTGATAAACTCCTCCTCATTCTAATGAAGTCTTATTTCCTTGAGTGCAGGGGGACATGAGATGGTCTCTGAATTATTTCCTTGAGTGACATGAGGAAATCTCTTTGGCCATTGCGGGACTTTTCCATCAGCCAAATAAATGTGTCAGTCTCATGGCTGTGCTCAGCACAGTTGTTCAGATTGTGTCCTTGCATTTTCTTTCATGCCTTTTCTCTTAACTTCGCCATACTTTCTTCTCTGTTTTTCAAAGGAACACAACCCTTCACAAAGCAACTGCCAGCAATACTGTTTCACATGTGTATGTCTGCTCTTGGACAATGATGTTCAGCACTGGGAATGAAGGACCTGCTTTTGTTTTAACTGGTTCTGTAAAGGACCCTGGCTGCTGCTTATAAGCATCTCATTAGAGGACAGAATTATCACTATTTTTTTTAGTTCACTTACCAGCAATATTGTAAAATCAGCAAAGGGTATTCTCTGGGGTAGGGGTTTTTGTGTGAGTGGAAGCTTTGGTTGTCTGAGGTATCTGGATATGAGTGTGGGTTAGCAGGAGCACAGAGTGGTGCAAGGACTGAAGTGGAACTTCTTTGTTTCATCTGCCACAGATGAGCATTTGTGGCAGATTTGGTTACTGGAAGGGAATGACATTAAATGATGATGCTTATTTTTCCTCAAAATTAAATGGAGAATAAAGGTTTGAGATCTCTTTCTGATTTGTTTTTTTTTGTTGTTGTTTTGGGGTGAGGTTTTATTGAGGTTGTTTTTATGAATAGCTGATATGGGGGGCACGCTGTGTGTTGGCTAATGACCTATGTATACTGATTTTTATGTGCTGTAGCTTCAATGATGGGGTATTCCTGATAGCTGTCATCCTCTTTGAACTTACCAGTAGTATTAGGTTTATAGTATGTTAATTTCAGTTTTGTGGTCTATAAAGAAAATGAAGACAAAACCATGCAGAATCACAGCTATATATTGAATTTACACTGACTGACAAGGGGCAAAGAGATGGGCAGGAGTTCAGGTGTTGCAGAATCTGAACTCCAGACTGTCAGTCTAAGCGACTGGAAAATGAGCATGTGTTCATAGCATAGGCTTTACACTGTTTGTTGTCCTCTTACAATTTCCACAAAACTTCAAAAGTTTTGTAGTGTTGTGGTTTTGTACTGTTTTATCTATGAATTTTCCAAGGAATTTTTACTTTATCAGGGATCAGGTTAAGAAAGCCAAAACCCTGATAAAATTAAATCTGGCCAGGGACATCAAGGGCAACAAGAAATCTTCTATAGGTACATCAGTGATAAAAGGAGGACTAGGGAAAATGTGGGCCCTCTCCAGAAGGAAACAGGACGCCTGGTTACCTGGGACATGGAGAAGGCTGAGGTACCCAACAACTTTTTTGCCTCAGTCTTCACCAGCAAGTGCTCCAGCCACACCACCCAAGTTGCAGAAGGCAAAGGCAGAGACCATGAGAATGAAGAACTGCCCACCGTAAGAGAAGATCAGGTTTGAGACCATCTAAGGAACCTGAACGTGCACAAGTCCACGTGACCTGATGAGATGCATCCATGGGTGCTGAGGGAATTGGGAGATGAAGTGGCTAAGCCACTACCTATCATATTTGAGAAGTTGTGGCAGTCTGGGGAAGTTCCCACTGACTGGGAAAGGGGAAACATAACCCCCATTTTTTAAAAAGGGAAAAAAGGAAGACCCAGGGAACTACAGGCCAGTCAGTCTCACCTCTGTGCCCAGCAAGATCATGGAGCAGATCCTCCTGGAAACTGCACTAGGGCACATGGAAAATAAGGAGGTGATTGGTGACAGCCAACATGGCTTCACTAAGGGCAAATCACGCCTGACAAATTTGGTGGCCTTCTATGATGGGGTTACAGCATTGGTGGATAAGAGAATAGCAATGGACATCATCTAGCTGGACTTGTGCAAAGTGTTTGATGCTGTCCTGCATGATATCCTTGTCTCTAAATTGGAGACATGGATTTGATGGATGGACCACAGGGTGGATAAGGAATTGGCTGGATGGTCGCACTCAGAGTTGCAGCAAAGGCTCCGTGTCACAGTAGAGACCAGTGACGAGTGGCGTTCCTCAGGGGTTTGTATTGAGACTGGTCCTGTTTAACATCCTTGCTGGCGACATGGACAGTGGGATTGAGTGCACCCTCAGCAAGTTTGCTGCCAACACCAAGCTATGTGGTGCAGTTGACATGCTGGAGGGAAGGGATGCCATCCAGAGGGACCCTGACAAGCTTGAGCGGTGGGCCCATGGGAACCTTATGAAGTTCAACAAGGCCAAGTGCAAGGTCCTGCACATGGGTCAGGCCAATCTCAAGCACAAATACACACTGGGTGATGAGTGGATTGAGAGCAGCCCTGCAAATAAAGGACTTAGGGCTGTTGGTTGACGAGAAGCTCAATGTGACCCGACAATGTGTGTTTGCAGCCCAGAAAGCCAACTGTATCCTGGGCTGCATCTAAAGAAACATAACCAGCAGCTTGAGGGAAGTGATTCTGCCCTTCTACTCCGCTCTGGTGAGACCACACCTGGAGTACTGTGTTCAGCTCTGGGGCCCCCAACATAAGGACATGGACCTGTTGTAGTGAGTCCAGAGGAGGGCCATGAAGATGATCAGAGGGCTGAAGCACCTCTCCTATGAAGACAGGCTGAGAGAGTTGGGGTTGCTCAACCTGGAGAAGAGAAGGCTCTGGGGAGACCTTACAGCAGCCTTCCAGTACCTAAAGGGGGCCTACAAGAAAACTGGAGAGGGACTTTTTACAAGGGCATGTCATGATAGGACAAGGGGGAATGGCTTTAAACTGAAAGAGGGTAGATTTAGATTAGATGTAAGGAAGAAGTTCTTCACTGTGAGGGTGGTCAAGGCACTGGAACGAGTTGCCCAGAGAGGACGTGGATGATGCCCCATCCCTGGAAGTGTTCAAGGCCAGGTTGGATGGGGCTCTGAGTAACCTGGTCTAGTGGAAGGTATCCCTGCCCATGGCAGGGGGGTTGGAACTAGATGATCTTTAAAGTCCCTTCCAACCCAAACCATTCTATGTTTCTATGATTATTCAGGAGTAATAAAGCAGAGAATCTCAGAAATATGTTTATAAACAAAGCAAGCGTTGTAATAATGGAATCAGCATCATATGTGACTCAGTCTTTTCTAAAGAAGTCTTCATGCCTTCATTTTCAACTTTAATATGTTTTTAAACACTATTTTAAAACTATTCATAAAGTATTGGAACAGTTCTTACATATTGTATTTAAAATTACCATTATTGGCAACAGCAAAGACAGATTTCAGTGTTTGCTATTTACAGTGAGGGAATTTGTGAGCAGATAAATTTCTATATGTATTTTTGCTTACCACAGCTGGTGTTTTGGAGAAGATTTACTATACTAACACACTAACACTAATATGCTACAATATATTAAATGCCTTTAGCATGCCATTTACACTCATCTGAGAGATTTCATGAAAGTATGATATTAGTAAGCCTTCATGAGTAATCCATCATGCCTAGGAGACTTAATCAGATTGCACATGTACTTACCCCTGGCTTAATAATTGTTATTTTCATTATTATTGTCCTTATTCCTGTTTCATCTGTGGTGAAAATGCTGGGAATTTCAGTTGTAGTTCAATACATTATAATCATGGTTCTCCACAAAACACAGCCCAGCACAAAACCTACAGCCACAATTCAGATGTAATGTGTAGTAAAATCTCTTGCTATTCCTTTTAAAGGACCATACGAAAGTTTAATATTTCTGCAGGACTGTTGAGGTAGCAGCATTAAATATTAAAACTTTTAAATGTGCAGAACTGATTAATTCAGAATATATCAGAGCTGCTCATAAATGCTTAATATCTGTATTTTGCCTGATTGGATATAATTTAAGCTATGTGCTTCTTCCAGCACTGTAGGACCAGGTACTCATCTTTTATTTCTAGGAATGGTTTAAACATCATTCCTTTTATTACAGGTTAATATTAATGCATGGACCTTCTGCTGTTATTGTTCATTCTTTCATAAAACCTACTTCAGAATTAATTACCTAAAGTCTGAGAGCAGCTGTTAAAGTTCTTTTTAAGTTCATACAGTTCAGTTAAAATTTGCACAAAGTCAATAGGCTGAAAGCTGAAATTTTGTCTCTGCAATACTTATGCATTTCCTTAGAAATGCAGAAATATTTGGAGGGAAGATTGGTATTAAACGAGTCCTGGACTTAAGCTGAGGTTAAACTTGGAGTTGTGTTATTTTGCAATGAACAAGTTACACTAAAAAGCTGAAGAATGAGCCTTAGTGTCTCTGGGGGAGGTGGGATAGACCTGGCATGCATGTTGGCATGTGGCTGCTGAACCTGAAAGGGATTAAAAAAAAAAAAAAAATCACTGTAGTGGTAGGCAAGCTGAATGAATGATGGTGGAGAAAGAGGTTTCTCTTTTAAGACTTTGAAAAAGTTCAAAACTTTTCTAAAAAGATGCTCTGGTTATGCGTATGGGTTTTGGTAGGTTAGAAAAACTCCCCTCCTGTGTTCCACAAAATGCATGAGATCCCAAACAGAACAGCTTTACCACATTCAGAGACCTGGGAAATGCACCCTAAGTGCAACGCTGCCAGCTGGTAGGGCTGAAAGTGGCATCAGTCAGATTGGGTTTAGCTTTATAAAGTTGTAAATTGTTTACTCTTGAAGTTACATTATCCATCTAGATGTGCCTCTCCTGAGACTTCTCTAGCACAGCAGCTCAGCCTCATGTGTTTACCTGTGGTGTATGGAAGGTAAAGATCTACATGGAAGGCTATAGATCTGTTTGAAACTTAGCTCTAAGTCTGGTCTGACACCCAAATGCCTGTATTGTTTAGCTTCCAATTTACTACATCAGTACTGTTAAAGCTTAGAACAAACAAATCAGCAAATCCTATACAGGTAAACTTGCGACCACACGTTTTTCTTCCCCCAAAAGCTACTTTCTGCAACAGTGCTCTGCCTGGAAATGTTTCTTCCACTGTGACTGGTACAAGGATGTAGGAGGGATGGACCTCATCTTTTAGCTGTTCATTCTGCTGTAGCATGGCGGGGCCCCCACCAGGGCAGTGACCCACTGGGCTGGAAAAAAAACAAAAACCCTGTAGGATCATCTGTCCCAAGACATATATGGTCTTCCAGCACTCAACAGGAAGCACGCTTAGCATACAGCATTAGCAATGCTCTATACCATTTCATTTTCTTGCTTAACAGGCTTTAAATTATCTTCATTGCGTTTAGTGCTTTATCCTGATCTCTCTGAAGTTAATGGCTAAAGCTCCATTGCCTGTAATGAGGCCCAGCTGCCTGAGAATGCCTCAAGTATAATAACAGGCTAGCCAAGCAATTTGCTGTGGTCCAAGGTAGAAATTTTGCTTTGATGCAGTGTTTTTCTCTTTTGAAGAGTGCTTCTCTACAGCATGATGAATAATTCTGGTTGCTGCGAAAAGCAAACTTGAAGTTTAACAGAGAAGAGAATGAGCACAACAATGCTACAGGTTAATACCCTGGTGTGCATCCGTAAACACCAGTTCCAAGAGTGTTTGCCTGAATTAAATGTCTTGAATTTTTTGCTGTGTAACTTTCTGAGGTAGTTAGATGCAATTTGTCTCTGTAGCACGTATTTCTCCTTGCCCTTGGAGAACTGTGGGAATGCGAAGGAGAAGAGGTTGCATACTCTCCATCTCATTACAAGGATGAGGGACATAGTTCAAGCCCTTGGAAGTTGTCCTTGGGTGAGAAAGTGGAGGTCTAAAACCAGCTTAAATCACACAATATGACCTTTAGCCGGGGAATTTGGAGGGATATTGCATCTTGAACTCTGAGGCAAGTCCTGCAGCTCTACAATAGTCTGCTCAGAGATGTTGCCTAATGACAGCTCGGTTTCATTTTGACTTTGTTCTTCAGGACTTGAGAAAGTGCCAAGTTCTCCCTGTTTTCAACAGGATAATATAAACAGCAAAATAAATACATTGCCCAAGCTACTTTTGCATGTGAGCTCTCAGGAAAACTGTGTTTAGTCATGTTTATTTCAGTGTTGGCAATAAGGAAAAATATGTCAGATGTAAAAGAGAAAAAAAAAATCATAAAGAGGTATTTCAATACACTCAGTAGAGGGAAAGTGTACCTTTGCCTTGTAGGAAATGGAATAAAAGCAGTTCCAGCAGGAATGATTTATAATAGAAAACACAACTTTTGCAGAATGAAAACTTTTCTTGGAAAAAATCCTCTGTTTGTTTTTCTTGACAATTTATTTTTATTTGGAAAACACAATTTTTGAAGGGGGGGGTTGACTCAAGTAAAAATCTTTTTTGCCTTTTTTTTTTTTTAAATTCATTTAATGCATTTTGTTCTTTGTCACCTCAAGATTAAATTGCATGTTCTTGGTTTGGTATGTAGTATCAAAAAGTCTGTGGTTAGGATCTTATTGCCTTTACTCTGTCAGTAGGTTGGATGTATTAATTAGACTGTGAAACTTGAAGCACAGTGAAGTGCCCCTTCTGGGTGAAGGGAGCACCCAGCACAAAGTGTTTGGAAAGGATATTTAAATGTTGATGTAAATAAAAAATGAACTTCTTTGTTTCAGTTAAAAAAAATGAACTGAAATATTCAATTCTAAGCTGAAATGATACTTGGGAAGATCAAAGTATTTAATTTTCATTGAAAAAAAGACAGTAAGAATTTTTTATCACTTATGAATTTTTAAGCATTTCAGTCTTCTAAAATCCCTTCATTATTCCACCTTTTCATATTTGAGATAACAATAAATTTTCAAATAATATTGGCACTGCACTAATTATTGCTAATATTTATGAAAGAATCTTATTTAGCAAAAGTGCAGAGTCCAAATTTCTTAAGATTTGGGGTAGTAGAATGTGCATTTACCTCTGAGCTAATGTGGTGGAAGATGTACAGAAGTAGATTCCTAGAACACCTTTTGTTTTGTTTTGTTTTAAATGTATTTCAATGCACTCTTGTTGACTTCTCTCAATTACATATTTTGCAAGTATAGTGTACAGTGCATCCCAACTGATGCATAGACCACACTCGTATTCAGATATATCTTTCTGTACCAACCTCTGCTTATCTGATTCTCCTTACTCATTCTTCCATGTGCAACACTGAGAGGATTAGACAGATGTCAGAGTCATTCTTTGAATCAACTGCAGAATTTCAAAGACAGAAGTGGAAGAAAGTATTGAATATATGGTTTCCCAGATAGGTGCTACTTATATTTATCTATACCTAATTCCTTTATAAGTAGATCTTTATGATGTATGAAGTGGCGTCTGGCCATTCCTCTGTGCTTTAATTATTGAATTAGAGGGAGACATTGAAGATGAACCAGAGACCTTTGCCATTTTTTCTCAAAACATGTGACTTGTCAAAAAGTCCAACTTCAAACATCTGCAGTAAAACCAAAGTAGAGTCTTCACCTAAGTAGAAAGTTTCTCTGATTTTATTCAAGGTAGTACAGATTCACAGTGACCTTGCCTGGTGAGTCAGGACTGGGCAGAATGGTAGATGTTCCTCTTCCACATTCAGGTACATGTTTCTTCTCACCAGTTGCTCAGAATTTGCTTCCAAGTGTGGGTATCTGCTGGTGATAACACAGTGGAGTATTTTCTCTTCGTAGTTGTTCTGTGGGAAGGGATGTTGGGGTTTAGACCCATCACAACATATTGGTGTCAATTCTACCTTGACCTTAGTAATCCCTGAGGGGAAGCTGATTGGAGTGCCTGCCTTTATTTTTGCACTGGAACAGGGGGCTGGAAGAAAAACTTCAACATTTAGGTAAGATGTGGACCAGCTAGTATGCTTGCATCAACAGCCTATCTTATTATAGGTGGCTGGTGTCTCTGGGATCTTATTTGATAACCCAGTTTATTCAGTGGTGTAAAGAGATGCCACAGAACAGGAGGCAGGATGACCAATTAGGGTCTAAGGATTTAACTGCATTCCCAATGTTACATTGCGTTTGTCCAGTCAGTGATGTTTGCATCAAATACAATTGACTAACTTTGCCACTTTTTGGAGGGGGAATGTTGATTTCTTGGTTTTACTCTTAAAATTTTCATTGACAAACAGAAGAAGAAAAGACAGGAAGATTAAAAACCTCTTTGTGTTTTTTCTGGCACAGATCTGCTAGTTATCATGGCTCTTGGCTAGCTTGGCTTCTTGTTGAGGATACCAGTACAAGTTAGTTTGGCAATTAATTTAGTTCTTCCTGTTACTAACCACCTCTTCTCTAGGAGAGTGGCTTGGTAGTAGTACATCTTAGTTTGCTAGGCAGCTGATTTTCCTATGGTGTAACTGTGCTTTCTGAGCCTTTTCAGATTGGCATGAAAAAATGGAAATTTTTAATCTCAAATAAGCATTTGTCAGCATAGTAACAGAAGATGCCACAGGATATAACACTTATTTCCCACATTTGCCGCTGTCCTCTTCAAACCCCCTACTGTCAAAGAGCACAAGTTTCATGCTCCCAATAGCAAAGCCCTTAAACATGAGGTGTGCCGTGGCTTCTTTCCACCGAACTGACTCACATCTCTGCCTAAGGCGTATCTGCTCTGAGCACTATCACTATGACATGAAGTTGCTCTGCTGATTCCTTGCATGAATACTGTCAAGGCTACATTGAAACGTTACGGTTAGCATATTTACCATTTTAGCCCTTGCCACCCTCCTATAAAAATATGCAGAACATCACTTATTCTGGAGGTACTTCCTACTAATTGTCTCCTTTGGGATGTGAAGACCCCTGTGACACAACAGCGCACAACCCCAGGAGCCATAGGCTTTCAGCAAACCAAGGCAGGCGGCTGTGGGATTTTTTTTCCAGAGAGCCAAGTGCCTGTTTCTGTTCTAACAAGATATGAGTCATAGCAGGGACATGGCTGTGAATACTTATCTCTTTCACTGGGATGTGCGGAGCAGAAAGAATTTCAGCATGGAAAGAGGACATGAACTGATTTGTTAAAAACCTCTTATTTGCTTGGGGAATTTGTGTGGGTATTATCTGGGATAGTTGTGCACACCAGGGTCAAGAACCATCCTGTGTCGTGTCGTTCCCCCCCCCCCCCGCCTTTTTTTTTTTTAAGAACAGAAAGTGACCATTTGGGAATGAGCGGTGTATATAAAGTATTTAACACGCAACTAAATGATAATGACAAGTTCATCCAAAAAAAGTCATCATGCTGCAGTTATTTTTTCTGTGTGTGTGCATGGCTTGGCTAGTTGCTTTATCAGAACATTGGGCTCAGATCTTTGTGAGTGTTTAAAGGTGGCAAAGCATCTGTTAGAAAGTGTCTAGAAACAGGAGTCTGGAAGGAACCTCTTTTATCTTCAGATCCAACCCTTTGCCCAAGCAAAACAGAGAGAAAGCACTTTGTGGATTTTCCCCCAGAGCCCTGCCAAATGTTTCCTAATCACAACCTGCCACAGTCCCGCTGTTCCAGCCCTTGGTCTTTCTTGCTCAGTAGTTGACCGTTATAACAAACCTAACACAAAGAACAAACCACTCGCCATAAAATGATATACCTACAGTCATATCCTTAGTGAGGTAGCCATCAATTACTTGGCATGCTCAGGCTTTACAAACCACACTGTAAAGAATTACGCTGTAAAGGATAAGCATATGTATTGTATTACTGTGACCATCTCTGCCTCTGACCCATTTAACCACATATCCATAAAGATAAGACAAACAGATGCCACTGAACTTTAATATTGCTCTTATTTTAGGAATTCTATTTCTTAAGCATATTATTTTCATTATTTTGACTCAATTTTCATTAGGGGTGTTTTTAAATGTCAAGGGACTAGTGAATGTTTGTTCTTATTTTTTTCAGATTCTTTTCCATGTTGTTCTGATTTGAACCTTTGGAAATAAGTATTCTTCATGATTAGACCTTGCAATATTAATATACTATGTATGGTCAAAGGATTGTATTAACATTTGTTATAGTCCAATCATCATTCATATGCCAGAATTCAGTATAAATACTACTTTATATTTAGTATAAACCCTACTATATTTTTCCCTTATGAATCCTCATTTGCTCCATCCTGTCTACTTTAACTTAAAATGTCAATCAATCTCTAGGCTATTTTGTAGTTTTGTTCCAGTTCATAGATGGGGGTTGTCTAGCTTGCTTTTTTATAGCATTCTGCGCCAACTAAATGAGGGACTGTGCTTAAGCAGAATTATTTTGTTGCATGAATCATACATACAAAATTATATCACATTTTTAAACTCTCGTGCCCTGTTCCCATAATAATCAGCATCATGTGTTTTGGTCCTCCTCCTTCTGCTCATGGTTCTCAGCAACTCCCAGTGTATTTCAGTCTTTACTTTCCTGTACTCGTTTTCTTTATTTTTGCCCTTCTAATCAGGACTTTTGTGCACTCTCACCCCCCTTGCTCCCCAGGAGGCTATAGCCAACTGCCCCAGAGCCTGACTTGGTATCTACTTTGGGGTTGGACAGGCTGCGACACAGACATGGCTGACTCTGCTGGGTAGATCTGTTGTATAGAAAGGACTCTGAGATGAGCAGTTTGGGTGAGGAGGACGATGGTCTGCACACTGACATCCAGGCAGATGAATCTCCAGTCTGGTATTAAAGAAAAATCTGCATGTCCAATGCACAGCTGCTATATTGGATGCCCAATGTATTTAGACTGCGAAGCACCAGGTTACTTAACGTCTCTTATTACTGTGGTCCATTAAGCAATCCCGTTAAGCTCTGATTTAAGGAAGATAAACACAAATATATTAAAGATAAATGGAGTCAGAAAACTTATTGCTCACTCTTGCTCATGATCTAAACTATAAGAGTATGCCAGCTTTCACCTGAATTGTATCATACAAGAAATCCACTGTGAGGAGGGAGAACTGAGTCTGGTGAGTAAGAAGTGTCATTGTCATGGCTTGATGCCTGAAGTTAAGAGTGGTCAAAGTGATCATGCAGGCTTAATAGCAAGGTAATAGCATCATATACAATGCTGCTCAAGATAGTAAAATTTAAGGCTAACTGTGTTACTGTTAAAATGAAGGTGGGGAGGGGAGGGGCAGAACCCAGGGAAAAATAATGAATATGTGGGACAGGATATTGGGAGTGAATCTCAAAAGATATCACCTCAGTGCTAAGCATGTGTCAAAAAAAAAAAAAAAAGTCAAACCGAACCTTGGGAATTATGAGGAAAGGAGTGAAGAGTAAAACGGCCAGCATCATTTTGCTACTGGGTGTGCACTACAATGATATGCCCAGATTTCAGTGTTATGGGCAGATCTGGTTGCCTCTGCTTGAAAAAATCATAGTAAAACTAGATGATGAAAGAGAGGGAACATCTTCCTGTGTAATGGGAAGCTAAAGCAAGTTTTCTCTATTTGGGAAAAGGGATGGTTGAGAGACATGTGAAAGATGCCTACAAACGTTGAATGGTGTTGATAAAGCAAAAATGTTTTGCTGTTACTGAAAAAGCAAGAATTTAGAGAAGATAGAGCTTAAAAAATAAAGGGAAAGCATTGTCACACATGCTTTAAATCATGGAGCTCCTTGCCACCTGAAGCTGTAAAAATACACATAGAGTTATTTAAATGGACACTTTAATGGTTCACTGACGACTATCTTAAAACGTGGCGTACCTGGAGATGGGAGTGTATGCAGAGGGGATGTGGGGCTCACTCTCTGCATGCCCTATTTCTTGTACTCTCAAAGCATCTGCATCTGGCTGGGGTCAGGACAACAAGGCTGGAAGGGACGTTTGGCCAGCTCAGTGGGACAATTCAGTTGCCTCAGTATGTGTGTAGTGCTGTTTGCGATAATGTACAGCGTGCCTGGCCCCTGCCTGCCAGTCCGCAGGGGCAGGAGCTTGCCACTTGGCCTGTGCTGTAATTGCTGCCTTCCTGTGTTCTCAGGGTGCCTCAGAAGGCACCTGTGTTTAAGCAGCTGAAGTGAATTTCAGCATCCCAAATCTTGTACTTCACACCAACTAAGGATGCTCTGTGATTCAGAACTTCTGCTCCCTAGGAGGTTTTAAAAGAAGACAGTGCTGAAAGCTTTTGAAACTAGTCAACACAGGTTGTGTGCATCACCATGCAATCACTGTCACACTTGCACTGGTACTAGAAAATAGGTGTTAAATTTTATAATGCACCAATATAATTTTGTGGTACATTAGGACTTGGATAAACATTATTTACATGCTTTAAGAGTAACAAACAGTCCTTCAGTGGGTTGTGTTTAAGGTTTCTGTATGTTTCTAGGGCAAATTTAAGAAGTTTTAAAGCAAGGAATTAGCTGACCTGTTTTAATTTTTTTTAATCTATAAGAAATGTAATTGGAGGATACAAGCTGTAAGGAATTTCTTTCAGGATGTTTAGGAAAAGATAGACCTATTGTCTTATATTTATCTAGGGTTATATTTTATATTACAGATCAGTAGATACAAAAGAACACTGCATGTGTGTATTTTGATTTGAAAATGCCTCCTTATTCTCCGGTATCACTCAAACACATGTGCTTCACGATATTTGCTTATCATAATCATAATTCATGTGTCTATAAGAGGATTTATATTTTAGCCTGAGGTAAACATGTTCAACAGCCTGGTTTTAGTTGGTGTGCTTCCTGAGTTAAAATTAAGACAAAAGTTCTTGCAAATGTTAAGATATTACTGGGTTATAATAAATTCCCAGTAGATAATTATACGTGCTCTCTTTCAAGCCAGCCTTCATTTTATTTTTTAATGCTATTGTTATTTGTGTATCGAGTAGTTGTTTGTCTTTTGAGTACAGCAGAATAAAGGGATTTACCAAACTCTTCTGAAAATCCGAACACTGCAGTAATATTCAGACGTTCTAAATAATTTATTGAGAGCACAGCCAACAATATGAAATTTTCATGTATGGGTATCAAACAGGCAACCTCACATAAACTTGAAAGGCATGAAAAATAAGGTTAGTCTTCAAAACGGAGGTCAATATTCTCAGGCTTAGAGTAATAAAAAGGTAATCACAATAAAGTTTAATCTGTTTTTAAGAAAAACCTTACGTTGGCGCATTTCATAGAAGCATGACAAAATTTGAATTTGAAACTTAAGGAGATTGGTGGTTGCTGAATAAGGACACAAAACGGTTCCAACATAGACCAGTGACCAGGCTTGCTTCATATCCTTTGTAGCTGGTGAGGTCTAGGAATGACCATCATCTCTTCCCATCTGTTCCTGGGACTTTGGATAAGAGAAATAATACACTATGACTGGCAAAATAAGTTTCACAATTATTTAGGTCTAACCATCATGTACATACTGTTAAAGCATATGTTGCTGGCTGTTATGTTACGCTACTAACTTGCATATTAACAATATTTTGTTGCCCAGAGGTGCATTTTAACAAATAATATGATTGGGTTTGTGTTTCTTAAAACTAAAACTATAAATTACCATCCTCGTTGATCATTCTAGGAAATAGTATTTAGATTATCATTTTTGTTTTGGCTGTAGTATGCAATATAATTCAGTAGCTGAATTTTGACTGTTGGTGGCTTCTGCTAGACACCATTTTTAGAGACATAGCTGATGTACATTTTGTGAAACAGATTTTGTTTCATATCCAAATTATTGATCTTACGCTTAAACTTCATTAATGTTGTTCAGGGCTCTGAGAGTTTTCAAAGGGAGTAACAGACATTTGCTGATATCCTTTGGAGCTTCTTGGTACTACAGCAGTGCCCGCTAAGTTGCTAAGCGTTAATGATATATTTGGCATAACACAAGAAAGAAGATAAATATAGTCGTCTCTAATGTCCTCGGGTGAGCTCTGGGTGCTGGGATGCTTAATTCCTGCTCAGCTCCCTCTGATGTGGGCAATAGCTGGATATCTAAATAGAAGCTGGATAATTAAGTTACTCTGTGTGAGTGGCTCTTGGTGGGATTCATCTCAGTTTGGCCATCTTCAGTGTTGACATCTACAGCTGAGCTTTACAGTCTAGGTTCCCTTTATAGTCAGTGGGGAGAATCGGGAATTTCTTGAGTGTGATTCATCTGGCCTGTTTTAGACATCAACATTAGGGTGAGATTTACAGGCTAAATGGGGTGACATAAATAGATATGATGTTCTCAGGAGCTTTATTTAGCAGCAGCACATATTCACTGGGCCACTGACTGAAACTTCCATCTCCTCCTTCCAAGAAGGCTGCCCCAACTGCGGGAATAGAGAGCAAGCCTCTCCCTGTGCCAGCCGGTATTCACTTGTCCCATACAAAATGCAGTCCCTGAAGCTGAGGGACAGTGGCTGGGCCACACAGACACTGGGCTTTAAAATATTTTAGGATATTTGCTCAGGAAATTCAGGTTTGAATCCTCTTAGCTAGGCGAGAGCCTTAATTACCCATCTGTTGGTTAGGAAGCAGGCTGCTAGGGCAGCATCCAGTCTTACCCGTCCTCTGTCAGGTCTCTGGGCTGTGCAACATGTTTGGCAATGCCAGCTGGAACACAGCACCTTGCTGCTCAGTGTGACCAAGTTTCTGTTGGCTTTGGATATGGTCAGAAACATATTTAAGTTAGGGACTTTGATGCATGAGAAGTCAGGCTCTTGGGTCTAATGTTGGAATCATGCACCTGTTTTCGGTGCCAGAGTCTGTTTGCAGGTCTAACCATTGGACTCTTCACTTTTAGTAAGATGCAGGCTCTGAAGCATCTCAGACCTTATAAAAAAATGTGACCAATCTTTGTAGTTTAGGAATAGAAGAATAAACACTGCTTATATTGCTGCTGATGTCACTGATGCTGTCTTGTTATGAACTTTCAAAAAGATGTTATAAGTAGTGTCTCTGCAAATAGTTCTTTCACGAGGCTGATAGGCTACTCTTTGCATCAACGACAAATGATGTCTCTGTATATCATGTTACTGACATCTTGCCACACATCTGCAATCTATTTTCAGTTCTCTGTTGCTCATTACCAATTTAGGAAAGGAATTGAAAAGCTATGGAGACAAAGAGATTTGATGGAGCATGGGGCAGAACCACTGAAACAGTACTGTAACATGAAGCAATACCAGATCTGCTTTTAAGCTGCCTAGAGCAAGGTTCAAAACTTGTGCATTTTTACTCCCCTCATCCCAAGAGCCATTGGTAACTGGAGTTATTGGTGAAGGCATCATGGGTTAGAGATGATGCTGTTCAACACACTGTCAGTACACCTTCAAGAAAAGTTCACTGGTGTGCTGTTGTGAGTTCAGTGCTTTGGTGTGGGCATTAGAAAACCATTACTTAAGTGAGAATGCTTTCAGTTGTAAGAGTGCTGTCCCTTGCCCGTGTCTGTCTGTTTAACCATGCTGAAATGTCTTTCTTTTTTGTATTCTCCCACCTACCTGGGGAAAATCAAAACCAATATGAGTAAGAATCCCGTGGGTTTTCTGCTTTTGTTTTTGCTGGATGAGGTGTAGACCTGTGATTCACACTATTCTTGGGTATCTTTCTGGCATTTGTATTTGAAATTGCTGCATAATTATGAATTCCTGGATTTTGGTTTCTTTTGAAAGCAAAGTATTTCTGTGAGCAGTGAAAGTTAGTTTGATATCAACATATATGTCACTAGTTTTTTTTAAATTCCTTCTTTTTTACTAATAAGGTTCTGAGCACAATTAAGTGTATACCATTTCTGGATTCTTGTAACAATGCATACTCTACCATTAATTTACAAATACATTTATCAGCACACTATTTTGAATGTATACCTCTAAAATTCTACCTGACTATTTATACATTGCTTACCACTGTGGTGTCTAACCAGTGTACCTTTAAAGAAGACATCAGAGCTTATTCTCTTCTTGCTAGCAATTTAATCTGTAATTGACATTTCAGGGGTGGTCTCGTATTTTAAGGATTTGGGCTTAGTATTATCTGTGCCCTGTAAGACAGCTCTACATGCCAGGATGGGTCATGGGGGTCACTTGGGCCACTTGTGTTTGGCTTTGCATGATGGTAGCATAAAGGCACCATTGTCCTTTCCCAAGTTGGTTCCCTCTTTTAGGCAAAGAACATCTTCCCCATGTCTTTTCATCTTTTGCACAAACCCTTCCCCACTTGCTGGGACTGCAGGTAATAAATGAGTCCAGAAATCCACTCTGGGGGCACCACCTCATTTCAACTTTTAAAGCCATTGTGAGCAAAGCCAGAGAGGGAAAATACGAAACAGGAGCAGCCTAGTGTGGGCTTTTGATCATGTCATGTTGGCCAAGGGATGCTGAGATGCAGACAGGCATGGCACGTGCCCCTGCCGGAGCTCCTCACGCTCACTGGGCTGCTGTTTGTCCCCCCACCCCAGCTCTATCCCTGAGCTGGCAAGGTTGGTGCCCATCCCAGCTCCATCTCTGAGCTGGCAAGGCTGGTGCTGGGGCAGCATGAGACCCTACTGTGGGGTGACCTCTTGCCAGTCCTGGTGGTGTGGTGGGAACATGCTAATGGCAGAGCTGTCTCTGC
Source organism: Buteo buteo (assembly GCF_964188355.1). NCBI lineage: Eukaryota > Metazoa > Chordata > Aves > Accipitriformes > Accipitridae > Buteo > Buteo buteo. The sequence goes on along the minus strand of NC_134174.1, from coordinate 14,192,090 downwards.
TCTGCCTGCTGCAACGAGCTGGTGCCTCTCTCAGCTGTGGGGAGAACATGCAGCACCATGACAATTCTGGCATGAGGTGGTAGCACACTGTATACCAGGTGGTTTTAAACCAGGGTGACAATAGTTGTCAAATGCTAGTGAAAGACATGTTGTTTAGGAATTGTTACTAGAGAAGGTGCATTATCTTTGATGTCCCTGTTTTCATCCTCCTGGTATGTTGTGTGCCTAGTGCCTATATAATTGACATGGGTACAGTTTAACCAAACCCAGTATTTGCTAATGAGGCAGCAGAAAATGAGATTCAGAGGGTAGTGTGTCTCTGTGCTGGTCTCCCAGGTGAATCCTCCAACTTGTTCAGGAGTTGGCTCTTCTTCCTGGTCTTTTGAGCTGTATAAGGGAAGTCAGGGTTTACATGCAAGCATGTGAGCTTGGGTGGTCCCAGGTACACTGCCATCAGATTGCGTTCCTGCTGCTGGCTGTTTTAGGGAGTGTTAAGCTCTGCTTGGCTCTGAATGTAATGTGACATTGATGGTCTGGTGTATTTGATGTTAGTCTCCATTTCTTTTTGCAGTCTCCTGTGAAAGCCACAGCACTGTGGAGGGACAGAGGCCTCTCTGAACAGTGCCATTGCACACCCTGACTTGCATTACTTAAGAGACTGATACACTTTTTGAGGAGTCAAGGAAAAAAAAAAATTACTTCAGTAAAAGTAATTTATTTCCTAAGAGGAAGGTTTCCAGCCATGGGTCAGCTGTGCAATGATGCAATATTACAGTATTATAAGGAGCTGGCTTTGACCTTCAGAAGAATGTAAAAAAAAAAAAGCCTGTCCTTGCTTTGATGCAAGGAAGTCTCATTTTGGGAAGTCCGCTGTCTGTGGTGATCCCATTTCACATACCAAAATGATTTTCTGTTTTACTCATGGTATACAAAAGTGCAGTTTTACACTGCGGCTATGTGTCTTGACTCACATAAACAGTATATGGGTCGTCAAAGAGTTTTGCCTTTGTTAATTCTTTCTTCAACTCTGCTACATCTCCACTCATGCTGTTTCATGTGTCATATCTGTATGTCTACATCTAGTCCTTTTCCTTGCCTTAAAGTTTTTTAACTCTGTGACTGTCATCAACAGCAGCTGCAAATTCTGTGGAATTTCTGTATATATATCAGCCCTCTTAGTGACATTTAGCTGATGGTAAAGAGCAGCAAAATTTGGTAAGACCTGTCAGTGGCAGATATCTCCTGAGATGATCCCATTCCTCCACCTGGCAGTTTTTCTGCCTTTACAGTTTAAATGCATTGACTGTACTTTGATTATTTTGGATATTAGTCAAAATGCAGCTGTCTTTTCAGGGACTAAGTCAGTCACGCAAGAAAATGTAAGGCAAATTTTATGCAATTACGTACACAGATTAATAGATTTCTATAATACTATACAGTATTTGTAGCATATAACACTGGAAATAGTGAAAATGATGTTCATAAGAATGGCATGAGTTTCTTAGAAAGATCTGAATATAACTACAGTTCAAAACCCACTTTATCTTTCCTGTTATGCTGCTACCTCCACCTGTGGTATAATTTCAGCAGCATCTTTGCCAGCCTCCTTCTTCCTGACCCGCTTCTTCCTCGAAGCATGTCAGCTCCCAGCATCACCGGAGGCACCACTGTTCCTTGCCCCATGGGAGGGCACCAACTTCAGGGCTCTTGCAAAAACCTGTCATGGGAAGTGCGAGGAGTCTCCAGGGACAGGCTGCTGCATCCCCTCAGTTCCCAAGGAAATAACACCCCAAAGCTCCCCAGAGATGTGTGGCTTTGGCAGGATGAGGCCAGCCTGTGTGCTCATTTAGCCGGTGTCTGTAGCAACCCTAGCAGCGTGTGTGTGCTGGGCATGCAAGGAGTTGCCGTCAGTAACTCTCCACATTTTTTTGGTGGAAAATGGAACTGGGGGCCTCCTGGTTCTCAGAAATACAGTTGTTTGTGACCGCAGCCATTGTACAGAAGGAAGAGTAGGGCAAAGCAGCACTGGAGGCTATTTCTGTGGTATTTCCCAGCCCTGATATGACTTTTTTCCATGGAGCCATTTCCTAGGCGTTTACAAAATATACTGAAGTTATCCACCTAGCCCATGTATTCCTATCCATGTGATTTGTGGACAGGAAGGTTTCATATCCATCATGCAAACACTGTTCACTTGATTCAGAAGGTAGAGTAAGAGCTGCATAGCGGGTTGCCATTGTGGCTGTTGACCAGCATGTGAGTGAGGCTGACCCACACTTCGCTGTTGGGTTTTACAGGTGGTTTTGCACCTGGTCTTTCCCCCTGGTCAGTGTGTGCATCCCTTGTATTGAACATCTGCAGGGTTTCCAGGCCACAGCTTCAGATCCCATCTCCTCCTTTTCATCACCATCTCTCTGCTACTTTGCCCAGCCATGGTCCCCTTTTCCCCATTGCTCCCTGTTTTTTCTCCAAAAAGTCTCTCTTCCCCTATTCCCTGTACTGGTTCTAGTGTCATCACCTTCTCCATCCTAGTACACTCACTGTCCTTTTGCTCTCAGGTCTGCTTTTGTGTCTCCTAAGTTTAAGTTATTGGGGATGGTGTTGGTCAAACTTTAGGACCAACTTCGGTTTTGTGACATTTTGCGCATTTTTCAGCTTTTTGAGAAGTGAGATTCTGCTGCTGTTTTCTCATCAGAAGGCTTAGACTTTTTTTAAAGGTCCCTGCCTTTTTCCTTTTCTTTCCAACCAGCAGACATGACTTTCTGCTTTAAAACACTGAGAAACTTCCCAGATCAAAACATCATCGGAAATGATACCTCCACGAAGCACTTCTGCTCCAAAAAAGCAATATAGCTGGACTGAAATATATCTCACGGGACTTTTTTCAGCAAGCTCTATTAGTCAGTGAGTGCTCTAAGAGTGCTAAATGAGGACAGAATGTCCAGAAATATTTAGATGCTAAAAATGAAAATGTCTCTGTTGAGCATGTGTGAACTCTGATTTTTTTTTTTATTTTTGTATACATATGTAGAATATAATTTGTCCAAACTTGGAGGACAGTTCTCACACTTCAGAGTGGAAGAGCTACTGAAAGCAAAGGACACTGGAATTTTTCAGCCAGGGCGACGTAACATTTTCCTCTAACCTCATCTCAGAAATGAATGAAGTTTTTTGACTGAAATTCCTTCTCCCTTAAATAATTAAATCAGTCTGACACAGACACTTACCATGAAAAAAAAAACCAAGTGAAAAAGCCCAAGAGGGTAAAAACTGGCAAAGATCTCAGGAACTGAAAATAGAAGGAAATGTTGGGCAACATTTAAAGTAGCTGTTATGAGCTTTGCCTCTAATATTTGCAGTGTGCTGTTGCCTGATCAGTAGGTTGTTCCCAGTGCAGCCCTCTCAGGAAGATGTTCTCAGTCCCTCTCGCTGGGCTACTTCAAGGCAACTGACGGCTTTCTACCTATGTCCGCACCATGGGCTACCTGCTCCCACGGGCTCTCTCACAAGCTCCCTTCCCATCCTCGGTGTGAGGGGAGAGATGAGTCGAGCCGGGGCTCCCCGCTTGCCCTGGTGCAGCAGCCAGGAGGACTGGCACAGGGTGCTGCTCTGTGGGGGGTGGCAGGGTTGGTTGTCCCCCCTGCCTGGCTGAACAGTCCCCAATGATAGGAAGGGCTCCTCACTTCTTCACTCACCCAAATTCTCCTCCCAAGGAAGGGTATTGTGGAGGATGGAGAAGAGCCTGGTTGGACTTGTAGATGAGACTCACTGCTGTGTTGCCCATTGGGTGCTATGGGGTGGGTGGTGGGGCTGTGCCAGAGCCCCCCTTGCCTGCCCAGCCTTGGGTGCTCAGTGCAGCTGTTTCCCTCCAGATGTTTTCCAAGGTCCAGGTGGCTCTTGGTGTTGGTCCTTGCTCCTGAAGCACCAGATATTTGGCATCAACTACCTATGGCATGAGCCAGTGTAAAGGCAGAAACAAAGCCTGGCAGAGGGGATCTCGGAGGAATCTTCTTGTTGCTCTCGGAAAGGGAAGCTGAGGGCCCTCAGTAACAAGCCCTAGTCCCTACATAAAATCATGGTCCTGTTGCTGGGCTGTGCATTAGCACAGCTTTCCCGTTCTTGGTCATTAACACTTGGCATGGTGTGTTTTCTTTCATTTTATGGGAATTTGATGTATTTCACCACTGGGTAGGGAAAAAAATCATCACTGAGAATGTCATGATTAATTTTTTTCCTCGTGAAGAACTATGAAATTATTCTGAAATGTATGACACATGTATAATAACAGCCTAGTGCTCTGTTTTTAAAAAATGTGCTAGAGGCGTTGTGCAGTTTCCCAGAGGCTTAATGACGGAGCCATACTGTGTTGGAAATTTTTCAACAATAAAAAATGACCTATTACATGCTCATGTAAAATGAGGGTTGACAATCACACAAATATGTCCAAAATCAAATGCAGGCATTGTAAAATATCACTTCTTTCCCACAGAGAAACTGGTCACCTGTTCACAGTAGAATTTTGCATTATATCCTATTCAGTAAAGAATAAGATGCTTCCCCACAGGGAAACAAAATGGCAGCAAAGTACTGGCCCAGTGCCCTTCTATCAATGCTTTTCACTGACTGTTTTGCCAAGTCTTCAAAAATAATGCATAGGCATATTTTTTCAACATATGTTTTGCCTCTTTGTTGGTTTAAAGGCACAAAGGGAAGAAAAGGTTCTGCATTATTTGCCACTTCATCATCAAATGCAGGAAAAATTCATTGTTTGCTTGCTTGATTTTCTTTTTCTCTCCATAATACTTCTATTTTTTAGAAATCTAGTCTCTTTTGCTGCTTTTTTAACATATATATCAGAAGTGGCCTCTTAAAAATTGATCATATGGCTCTGAACTTGCATCTGCATTCAGGGAAGCGTCTATTGCAAAACACTGAAATTTGGAGTCATGGGAGGAGAAAAGTTGGATTCAGGAATTATTCAGTATACTATTGAATAATCAAAGAAAGGAAGATAATTAAATATAAAGAGTTGAAGAATAAATTAATCATGGTAAATATTGTTCCTCTGCTCAGAACAAATTAAGCCACTGTCAATGTTTATATGTTCTTTAAATATTTAACAATAAGTTTAGGCCAATGTGTACCCCAGAGGAAACACTAAATGGCTATTGGGATTTAAAAAAAACAAACTGTTTCATTGCTGAATGTGTATTACTAGTGAATGTACTAGCATTCACCTCACAGTACCTTGCTTCAGTTCCCCAGCCAGTCACTGGCTTGTGATGTTCCCAGCAAGAGAGCAATATGGGGAGGTGGAACGTGATGTGGGGAGAGATCAGAGTTTATCAGCAATCCCCCCAAGGTGGGAAAAAGGATTAAACTATGAAAGCAGAACCAGCATGGTAACTAAAGTCTTGATGCATCTTCAGTGTATGAGACTACAAGTCATGAGACTCTTCTTCAGCAGGGAGATCTTTTTGTGTGGATTTCCTTGCAGGTTCTTTGCCCTTCATAATGCAGTTTAAAAAAAAAAAAATCCTATATGGTAGGCCATAGATTTGCAATGCATTTTATCCACATTCAAATAAATATGGGTAAAGATTGTAGAAAAGAATAATATTAGACATAGAAAAGGATGATATTACATTAGAAAAGGATATTAGACATCAGATGTAGAAAAGGATGATGTTTGACAGACAAAGGTGAGGAGAGAAAGAGAAGAAAATTTATCTCATTGTTAAGGTATTTAATTAATTTTTTTGTAAAATTTCCTAGTTCTGATTTTCAATTCAGTGGTACGCAACCTAATGTTAGAATATTAAATTTAAAAAAAAAAATGGACAGGAGATTATTATGAAGCAAAGAAGGTCGCGTGCTGCTGTAGGATTAGAGAAGTCATTCTGGCTATAGAGGATATTGCATTTATATAATAGGAAAAACCTAAACCTATCACTTAATAATTTAAGTATTTCCAAGATAGAACCACTGAAGCTGATGTTAAGTATACAATGATACAATCTGAAAGATATCAAAGTAAAAATGTAAGAATTATTAGCGTTTACAGGAAGTAAATAAATATTGCAAGATTTATCAATCCTAACAAAGAATATATAGATTCCTGTGTTACTTGTAGATGCTATTTGAATGATTACTTTACTGCTAATATCTAAGAATCTGTTAAAAATACAGTAATGAGTTATTTAAATACATATAATCTGTAATGACTCAGATGTCCATATAACTTAAGTGTATGATACTATAATATACATGATAACCATAACTTAGCACTCTGTTTAGGTCCAGAAAGAATACCATAATCCTGGTTATTTCATTGCTTTTACTATATTCTGGTATCTTGACAATTACTTACAAGCCATATATTTCAATGCTATGTTTTACTAACTCATTGTGCATTTAGTGTATAGTATAGTTTTGTGCTTCTAGCAAAGGCAACTGCCCAAGCAGCGATGGCCATGGCCACCCTTTTGATGTTCATTTCAGATCCTGTTGTAATGCTCAATTTGTGTCTAGTTCCTGCTGCAGATGATTACTGCTACAGTACTTAAGATTCATTTAGGAATAGAAGCTCATTCAAACACCAATAAATGCCAGTCGTTTACCTCTAAAACAGTCAATTTTCTTCAAGTAAGCCCTGAGGAAGTTGTACAGGAGCATACTGAAACTTGGCACACGCAGCTTGAATGCTGAACAAGTTGTTTGGGCAAATTACATGGGAAAGCTAATTCAAAGTCACTGAAGTGTCATAAGTATTGGGGGAATTCAGATGAATTCACTGTACTGAATGATGGGATCTCATTCAAGGGCAAGAGTCTGCTCACAGAATGTGTATAGGATCTTAAGTACTGCTTATAAATAATTACACATATTTTATTTCTCTCATTTCAGTGACTATTTCGACAAGCACCTTCTTTGATGGCTTACTGGTAACTGGGCTCTACACCTCTACCAGTGTTCAGGCTTCCCAGAGCGTTGGTGGTTCCAGTGCTTTTGGATTTGGTAAGTCCAGTGTAATTTATATTCTGCAACCCAGGGTAATGAATACTTGGTTGTACAGAGGACACCAATAACAACACAGTTACTGAAACAGGTTAATTTTGAGTAATTGACAATACATGGAAGTCAGTGAGAGTCAATGAGATAAGGCAGTAGTGGCTTTTAGACAGCTTTTATTTCTTCCTCCACTTCCTTCTTCTTTGGTCAGGCCTGGTAGTGGTATACTGAATTATATGAATTTTAAGAAAGAAAAGCTTCAGCATCTAAACTGGTTGAAATACACCATTTAGAAATGGCTAACATTTTGTATAAACTAAAGCATTTAGCCCAAAGCATCTAACTGTTCTTGGGCTGAAGAACTGATTCCTTTGAGCTTATGTCAACCTATTTTTTTCTATTCACTTAACAATAGCATCTTCCTTAAAAACAGAATGCTGGTCAAGGTACTTTATATAACCAATTATTTTCCATGTACAAAACCTAGAATTGTAGTAAAAGGGGGAGGACAGGTTTTGCAGAATTATTATATATTTTAAGTTCTGCTGTAGCATTCAGCAGTGCAGCCAGGCCAGTTGTGCTAAGGACAAGTGCTTTTGAAAAATCTCTCCTAAATTTGTGCAAGTAATTTACAGCTATACCTTCTGCAGTTTGTTATTTGGTAGCATTTTTTATATCCTTGCAAATAATTGTAAGAATTGCATTCCTCCAGTTGGAGGAACTCAGTGACTCCTAACAAGCAATCTGGGGTGAAGGTGCAAAAATAGGTACCAGTTGTATGGGACACCAACTGCGCTGCACTTGTAGTAGCATGTTTAAATGTTCATTTGTCTGTTAGAGTTAAACTTCAGTACTTTCTTCATAATGATCTTTCATGACAATTATGTCTGTTATAAAGCATGTGAAAAACAAGTGTCCTGGGCATGTGAGTGTCATACAGTAGGCATATGTTGACTTGTAAATGAAAGAATGCAACGTAAATAGCACATTATTTAAAACTGTATTGAGGAGTAATTTGAGAAGGGCTTTGCCTTTGTGAATAGCACCACCGATCAGCCACAAACCTTTTGCTCGGCCTTTCAAAGGGAAGAGCACAGCTGCCACAGTTATTTCATGTCTTACGCAAAATGCACTGAAAGATCCACTTTTCTGGAAGAAGTAGTACTACTGTTTCTCCTCTCCCACCATACTCTTTACAAGATGAACAGGATCTGATGGAGTAAGCAAGGCGGAAAGCACTTATCAATGTGAAATTTTGGGGATGGTCAAGTTACTGGCAAGCTATTATCTTGCCACAAAATAGGTTTTTGTATCATGCCATTGGGGACATCATGGCCCTGTACGGCAGACTCACTGGGCAAGGTATACAGGTGATGTTTAATCACATCTAAATATTTAAGAATGGAAATTAAGCAAAATTTTAAGAACCTAAATAGCTTTGTGCGTTTACAAATATGTCTGTATTTTTTCCTAAATTTGTATCTTCATCTGTAGAACAGGGCTATTATAGTGGGTGTCTCACTGAGACAGATGTTAAAGTAACGTGTGATGTGTGACAGAAAAAAGACATGGCCTTTTTTAATTTGCCAAAGGTCATTTTCTATCTCTTGTGTTACTTTGACCATTCAGTCACTGGTAAGATAACAAACAACTAAACTGGTGACACGTGTGTTCTGCAGACCAAAAGAAGATCCAAACCTACAGGCTGGGAAAATACAAAAGCAAAGAGATGCGAAAGCAGTCATGCGTGGTTGGAGCTACTTCATTTTGCTTGTCAATACAAATTCTCAAACATCATGCCCAGGGGAGGTCTGCTGCTCTGTCTTGAGCATGCCTCTGTCCATGTCAGAGAAAAACTGCTGCCATCTCTGACATTTCTTTTGAACTTTCTGCAGACAAACTGTAGGGTCAGTTGTGTTACAGTTGTTAGCTATGCAACATTTTGAATAAAAATCTCATTTTGCTGTTTTTCTTTGCTATCTCCTAAGCTTGCATATATATCGAAAAAGTACAATCTGAATGTTTCAAAAGAGCTGATGCTCTTGTGCAGTGTCTGTGCAGTCACAGTAAAAAGTAAACAGTGAAGCAAAAATGGCAATGGCTTTTAAACTTAATTTTATGTAGAGGTTCAATCCATGATGTACTGATGGCTTCCAGGATTGAGAACTACACAAACATTTCCTTTCTCTGCTCTGCAGTGAGAGATGAGAAGGTTGGCCTGTTCCAAAAAGCATTTAGCATGCAAATGATATGCTTTTTAAAACAATTTGGTAGCTTTAAAAATTATTAATATTTTAAAATCTACCATCTGCAGTAGAAAAAGAGAGTAGTCTCCACAGTATTTAATATATTGTTTAATAAAATAGTAGGTGGGAATGGCATTGTTTTGTTTTCTGAAGAAAACATAAAGCCCTTTCTCCAGAAAACCTGGATCCATCTGTTGTGTCATCATTTCCAATTAGCAAAGAAGCTGCTCCTCCTTTCCAGCAAGTGATTGTGGTGTTCAGGTTAGATTTAGCTTGCTGGAAATTATTTTTTTTAAAATGTCAAGGACTATGTCAGGTTCAGAGACCTCAATTCAAAGACTTATGTGGTTTATCAGAGATTAGACGGGGGGGGAGGGGGGTGAAGCTGGGCCTTTAAAACCTGAAGATAGCAATATTCTGAAATTGGGTTGATAGCGGTTGCTTACGGAGCAGGGAAGAATATTTTTTCTCCCTTGGAATATTACCATTGAAATGCTCTTGTCTGTGTTACGCAGGAGGTCACGCTAGATTATGATAATCTTCCAGTCTACCCCGACAATATGAAGTCTTCCCAACATACATATATCTGTCTTTTGTGCCATAAGTTACTGTATTGTGGCTACAATTATCTTTTAATTACCCAATTTAGGAAGTTGCTTGGCGGAGACACAATCATTGTCAGTTATCACAGTTAGTTAACCGTGTCAAGAAGCTTTGAAGAAAAAAGATAAAATACATTAGTGCTAACAGAGTTAATTCTAAGGGTTATGTTTTCTTTCTTTTTCAGTATATATTGTGTAGCCAAAGCAATAGTTTCTGGTTTCCTCTGTGGGGTTACACTGACATGAAACTTGCTGAAATTTTTATTTGGGAAGCCTTCTAACAACTCTTTTAGGGAGAAATGGGTGAGCTTTTGGGGATAAAACTTAATAGTGGTTGTAAATATTAATCTTTTGTCCCAAGCTGAACCATTGTCTGGGTTCAGATTAAGGTAAAACTAAAACTGTAAAGCTAAAATTAGAACTGGGATAAAATATAAATGTGTACTTGAATCTTCACCACCAAGCTGTGAGGATCCTTTAGCAAAAAAATGATCCTTAAATCTAGCTTTTAAGGATAGTGTTTCTTTCTTCGTTAGATCCCTTGATACAAGAGATACCCAAGTTGCATCTCTCCAGTAGCGTTTCCACTCTCCTTTCCTGATCGGTGCAGTGTGTACCTGGGATCATTTCCACATCCTTCAGCGTTGCCTGCTGAAGGCTGAAGAGCAATCCCGCTCTTCATGTCCCCCTTTCTCAAGCCACATTGATACCCCTCAGTGTCACTCACACCCTGTCTCTCTATGGAGACACATTTTGGACTCCTGTGGGATCTCTCCATCCCTCAGTGTCCTTCCCTTCTTCTGCTTTTGACTCTGAGGGTCCTTGCTGGCGTCTGGCCTTTTTTCGACAGCTTGGATTATCTGCTGGCTGTGCTCTGGTGTTTATCAGCCCACCAAGGCTAACCTCCCATACAGCCAGAATGTCCGTACCATCACTTAGGGGCTCTCACTGCTTGACTTATTCCAAATATGTGAGAGGAAAGTGGGAGACAGGAGTATGAAAAAACATGTTAGAAAGTTAAAATACTGTGGTGGGTTTGACGGGAATGATTGCTTGCAAATGAGATTAAGGTTACATGGGTCTGGTGGGTGATAGGGGTACAGGTCTGTAACTTGGGATAAGTATGAAAATACAGCTCAGCTCCTCCAAAGCCATGTGCACTGGAAAGCGAGGAACGCAGTATCATTTCTACAATTAAAGGAGAAGATTACAGCATAATCCCTCAGCAGCGATAAGGAGTGCTGTGTGTTGAGACCTGAATCTGTCTCATTACACGGGATCGTCCCCGCTGACAGGCTGGTTGAGCAGACAGATGTGCTGGGCTGTGCACATCAAAGTTTGCCTTTGACCTGCCAGTCACACTGCATCTCCGCGCATTTGGGTTCTTCCCAAAGCTTTCTGGCTCCCTGGCAGATTTGCACATCATGCGCACATGACAAATTATTCAAAATTTAAGTTTGGTGTAATTAGTTTCTTACAAACTACAGTGGAAAATGTAAGCCTTTATAGTTAAGCCCCCCAAAACCTAATCTTATGCAAAATCATGATTACTGCACTGATATCTACCTTCTAATAAATGTGGAATAAACAAGTAATTTCATTATAATTTTTGTATATGCGTTAACATTTCAACCTAAATTGAAAAGGTCCTTCTGGAAGTCCATAGGCTCTATTATGGTAGAGACAGTGGATTCAAAGCCCTCATTACACTGGAAAGTATTGCCTCAGGCCTAATTGGCTAACAGAAAATTTTTGGTTTATCTTCTGTGTAGGTTTATACAACTTGTAATTTACTATCTTTTAAAAGAGATGTCTCCTTTCTACTGCAAGGTCATAAACTGCTGGTGAACTTTAGATTTTCTTTAATTCTGTGGGCTACTTTATAAGAGGCTGTGAGAGTGATGTTACCTGGAAACATTTTAGTGGCTGAACAGGGGAAATGCATCTGCTAGAAAGCAAAAAAATAGAATATGAAAGATCATCTTGCAATCTCTCCTCCTTTACAATTTTTTGTTTCTATACCATGAAGGTGATCTCACCTACTCTATGTTGAGTCTCTGGGCTTTTAAAAAAAAAAAGAATAGTTATAAATGTTCCTTAAAATACGGTGAACAATAAATTTCCTAGAGGAAATCCTGGGGAGAGCAATCACCCAAAATAATTTACTTGGCATTGCATTTTATCTTACACTCTTTTCTTTTTAAATTATTCTATTGCTTTTTGACAGGATTAAGGCAGCCTTCACATAATCCTCTGCTTGGTATTTTGGTGACATACATGTTTGCATAGCAGACCAAAACCAAAACCCCCTTTCAGTTTGTAGACAAAGGATCATTTTGATTCAGCTCTGTATGAGCTGAGAATAGGGGAAAAGGATAAAAGTAGTTTCCTGGTCCCATGTACCCCTTTGGCTCGCAGGTCATGAGCAGTTTTAGGGCAGAGTTACTGTAGGTGGATGTCATTGGTGATGCTGCTGGTTTCATCTCCAGAAGAAGAAGGGGAAAGAGTGTGCCTCGGTGGCTGAAGCACACCCACAGTGTCATCCCAAGGGGGTACCACAGAAAATGCTCTGGTCGTGCTCCCCAGCTCTGCTGGTGCATTGGTCTGGACTGTGCGTTGGAGGCATCTGAGGCTCCCACTGCTGCTGGATGGGGCGTGTGGTTTAGAGCCTTCAGAGGCTTGGTTTTGGCATCAGTTTATGCTCAAACACTGATGTTTCTGGGGCAGTGTTTTGCTTTCAGTTTTTGACAGATAAAGGAAAATATCCCCCACTAACATTGTGAGATGGAAAAAGGCCAACTGTTGGATTTTTCTTGTTAGGTGAGCCTATAAAATTGATCCCTCCTGCTCAGTCTTTGCCTCTCTGTGCTTGTTCACAGCTTTAAAAAGTAAGGAATAATCAGTAAATGCCAGCTCTTAAAAAAGTTTTCAGCTATGTACATGCTACCGCTCTTGAAGTGCAGTTTTGTAACTTACTGAAATTGCTGTAGATCCCTGGTTTACTTTGTGACAAGCCAAATGGGCTCCAGGAGCCTCCCTTCACACCGGAGATACTTGCCAGAAACCAAACAGATGGTAAACTAGGAAGAAATGACCCTCGGCATTCTCATTAGAACAGTTGGGGAAATTTTAATAGGCCCCCATTTGCCTCATGCTGTATCTAATACCCTTTGAACTGCCACTTTTTTTTGTTGTTTGTTACAAGTCAACTACTGCCATGTATATTTTAATAGGGTTTATCAAATACAATTTGCCCAGAAGATGTACCAGCCCTCTGCTGCTAATTAGCAAAGTTTAAATAATCACTGAGTTCTGGAATAATTGGAAAGAAACACTGTTTTTCCTGCCAATGCATAATTACCAATTAACAGGAAGATAAAATATCTGTATAGAAGTCATATCTTGGAGAATTTGTTAACAGTCAATTAAATAGTGAGTTGGTGCCAAACTGACAATGGTCAAGAAAGTTTACATTTGAGTTTAGTTTAAAGATACTCCCCCCTGCAAATGGTATGTAATGAAACCATAATGATGATAAAAATTTCAAAACTTGTGTGTCACAATGTTTAATTACTACTTAAATGTCTTTATGGCCAAAAGTTGACAATTTCTACAAGTGGTTGACCATCATATGTGCCTTATAGAAGGGGTTTCAGCTTTATTAACACAACATATATTCATTATCATGGCATAGGCAGTAATTGCCCATGCTTACCCAACAAGGAACTGTGTCCCCAAGTATTTTAACTTCTGAGGAGGAAAATTCTCCACATGTAACTGGGTAAGGCAGAGAGTAATGCCCCAAGGTTGGAGAAACAAGCTAGCCAGAGGGGGACCTCCACAGAAAATACTTAAACTGACCTAGTTTGAGTCTAGTTTGACCCAGTCCCATCACCCTGAACACTTTCACCCATTTCTGCAAGTACTCTTGTATTTGTCAGGTTTACCCTAACCCCCTGCCACAGCAGCAGCATCTCTTGGACATCAAAATCCAATTTTGCTTAATCTGCTAAGAAGCTCTGAGTTACTCCACAATTTAGCATTCATAAAATTGAGTGATGGTGTCTGCTCTATAATTTATTTCAGATGTCTTTGGAGCGTTACGAAGATGATAGTAAAATAACTCAAGCTTTTAACCTCTCAAATACACCTGTAGCTCCTGCTACTATCTGTGTGGTCAAGGTTGAAAAGGAGAATGAACTTCTGTAGAAGTGTGGCATGTGTAACATTGCTTATGTTTGTTAGCTTTGAATAGCATGTGCAGGTGGGTGTTTAATGCTATATGCATCACTTAATACTTTGCAGATGAGGTGAGAGGTGGTCACTGTACTGGAGATGCAGAGGAACGTTTTCCAGTGTGGCAGTGCTTGTAAAGGGGCCCCCTGGCATTTTCAGACAAGAAAATGCCTTTGGACATAGTTTTACATAGCCAAAACCAAAGTGCTAATTGAAGTGTTGGGGCCAATTTGGTCTAATTTAGCAAGTACATTTATTCAGTAGTGATGTTTTTTCAGGTCTTGTATACATCTGTTTTTCTCCCCTGGGTGCGCTGGAAAATGGTATGGGGAAAAGTTAGAGCATCATTGAATTTTAATATGATTTTTTTATTGCATTTTAATTTTTAATAACATGCATGTAGTAAAAAACTGATGTAAAAGTTTGTGAAGTGATCAGATCAGGTTTTTTGTTACCTCATACCTCTGAGAAGATTCTGGTCCCAATAAGGTACGGATTTCATTAAAAATATATTAAGAGATTAAAATATTCATTGTGACAGGTTGTTGATTTTTATCTATACTAATACGTATTGAAAGTACTTAGTAACGCTTTTTAAAGTGTGCAAATTGTAGGTCCTTTTAATAATGGAAAATAATATTTATATCAATATATACACACAATCCCATATATATACACATATGTATTTGTTCCTCACTCTCCTTTTTTCATCCTGATTTCAAATACCATGTTCAACTGGTGCACTTTGAGTGCTGTTAACCAGCATGTTCCAAATTTTTATTTTTTGTGAAAACATACACAGTGGGGTTGTGGCATTATCTCCATTTTACCAACAGTAAATTAAAAACAATAATTAAGATCAAAAGTATCCTGCAAGTCTGGTGCCTACTTTAAGATGGCTATGAGCTGACTTTTGGAGATGCTGAGCACTGCATAGGAGTTTGTATATTGAAAAGCTCCTGTTAATTCCGGTGTGGGTTGAGCTGGCTCAGCCCTTCCACATTTCAGCCCCTGCATGTCAAACTCGGCACCTGGAACATGAGGTCCACTTTAATAGTGCAGGAAAATTTGGTGCAAGTGAACAGTTTCTAGAGCTTCTGAGCACGGGACTATGGTAGAGCCCAGCTGCCCTGTTCACCTCTTGGTAGCCTGGGCCTCCCTGAGGCATTGCATCAACTTGCCTCTTCCCCAGGGCTCCTCCATCCTTGCCCTGAGGCACAGCTCCATGCAGAGTACAGTACCTGACTCACTGCACTGTTTTCCCAACACTTAAATCACACCTAAACCCCTTTGTAGCTACACTTCAAGCCTCTGAATCTTGGAGCTTGAATCAGCTTGCCTACTCTCAAGAGTAACCCCAGAAATACAAAGTTTCCTGGGCTACTTTATAAGCTCGTAGGTAACCTGGTGTGGAGACATTGACATCTACCTAAATTCTGCTGTGATCAAGAGACGGATGAAGACCCCAACATAACTGCTAGAAGCTGAGGTACCAGATTCACTCAATTTCTCTTACACAGCACTGAATTCAGTAAAAACCAGACAAAGTGAAGACAGTTGGAAGAGAAGGACATGTGGGGCAACCAGACACATGGAGTTGGTCTGGCCATTTTCTTGCATCATAGATTATCCACTAAAATACTTATAGCATCCGAGGCCTTGAACTGCCCACTCTTCTACCCCAGAAGGCACTGAAGGGAGCAGCCAGGAAGCGAGCCATGTACCTCTTCCACTAATTCTCTGCAGTGTCCTCTATGCATGGGGAAATGTCTGGAAGCTTGCTGCACTGCTTGTTCTCACTGAAAGCTTGCCTCAAAATCCATCTTCTCTGTTTTTCACGGGTAAATCACTCCTGTTTGGCATCAATTAGAGAAATGTCAATGTATGACTCAATTCTCTTTTATTATTATTATTTTATTTTCTTAACAATAACATTTGTCTTATTTGTTCACCAGTTAGAGCATGATCTCTAAAGCAAGGACTTCCTTCTTTATTATTCTGTACAGACATGCTGGCACAATAAAACCCAATCTTTAACTGTTCATGACTGTTATTGTAATATGGATAATAGTGCATAAAAGTCAAGGAAAAATGAATTAAGTCTTCATTGATTGCGGCAATAATAACAAAATACTTTCCCCTCTAAAAGACGTTGTCATTATGCTTTGAGAGCTACATTCAGCTGGATTGACAGGCTGAAGTTGCATGGTAATTCATAGTAACAGAGAGGTATCTTTAATAAAGTAAGGAAAAAAGGCCATCATCTAGAAATTTAGGGCCATCTTAAAATTGCATTCTGTGTGCGTATGCCTCAAGAATATATTAAGCAAATGTTCCCATGGCTGCATGAACTTCACACTGCCAATGTGCCTGCCTGCATTGCTTCTTGTCCTGAGCATGTTTCTGTGATGCCTGATTGTCATGTGCTGTGCTGTGACAGTCAGTCAGAACCCCCTCTTCCCAACTTTCCCGTTGTGCCAGGCCTATTATTTTCCCTGCATTTTGTGTTTATCAGGATGCGATCGCATATTCAAGCTGAAATTACTGGGCTCTTGGACTTCATCAATTAAGATGCATTGAAGTCTCTTGCAAATGTGAAATGATATTGGGAAACGGTTATTATTGTAATTTCGAAGACAAGTTTGTAAACTAATTTCTGGCATATTATGACAAACAAATGTTGTGATCAGACTGCTTCCCCCATATCTGCCAATATTGTTATATTTCGAAGTGGAGTTGATTATATGTGGTGAAAAATCAGGCTTACAGGAAAATGGAGCTCAAGAGCCCTCTGTTAAGATCCTGATCATCACCTGTCCTACCAGTTGATTTCACTGTTTGCTTGCCTGTTGTCAGTGTTGTGACTGATAATCATTTGCGTGTTTTCAGAGATGCTTCACAAGAAAAATCTGCTCCAGGTCTTCTAAAAAGAATAATCCAATTTTCAAGAATATATGAATGAAAGCGAATTGCTGTTCATAGGCAATGATTGGTATGGTTGCATCTTTATCAGATGCTAAAATATGTGAACTAGAGAAGAAGGCTACCAAGCCCATGCCACTGTGTGGCACAGTGGGAGCAAGGGCGGCTCCCTGCTCTCTTGGTGCACAGAGGGAAGGGCAGACACCGTCCGCACTGCTCCCGCTCAGCTATCGCCAGCAGTGTTGGTAGGTGGAGAGAAGGGATTACGCCTTTGTGTGGGGAAAAGGTCATGCTCACAGCTTGTGCCATGGCAGAAGAGGCATTTACTGATTACAGTACATTGCTGAAGTTAGAAAATTTGAGGTTGGATTGAAATGAAAATTGTGAAGTTACTAAAAGGCATTTCTTCGTATGTGAGCATCATCTTGCAAGAGTCCAAGTCAGTCATAAAGTGATTTCAGTCCAGTCATCCTTGCTACAAAATCTACAGGAAGAAAAAGTGCAGTCCTTCACATGAAGTCCTTACTCCTTGCAGTAGGGTTGTTCCTCAGTTCTGCTCTGCTGAATTTTATTACTCAATGAAATCCATTATTCCAGGGTGATCATGTCAGTCCAGGCATGACTTTGCACCTTATTTTATAAAGTTCTTGAAAGAGAAGGAGAAAGAATGATCATTTTTAATTTAACAAAATATATGTGTTCATATCTTACTAGTTTATCTACTGCTTGAGTTTAATTATTTTTGGTGACCTACTGGACCTACTGTCATATGAACACTGACTTTTACTTCTGAAAAGAAAGAAAATAGGCCTTTTAGTTGAAAACTATAACTTCAAGATATTAAAAGACTTAAACCAGAATTTTTTTTTTTATCAAATGAATCAATATACTGTAATTCTTGCCTCATTTCAACCCTTAGGAAAAATAATGCAATTATTAAAATCAGTACAGTTTGTAACCAAAGCAATTGTCTTTTCATAAGCCTTAGCTTGAGCTGGTTGAATGCTTGAAGGAAACAAACCTTCAGGAGAAATCCATGAGATAGATAGACAAATACTATATCCAGCCTCATTGCAGGAAAGTAAAGATGTTTTGGAGCTGTGTGAGGATAGTTTTTTCAAATGACATCAAATTAAATAGCTGAATGTTGAAAGACCGCATGGTGTTTTGGGAAGACATGACATTGGTCAAAGCGTGCTCACTGAGTTCTAGTTTATTTCAATAGAACTATTTAAATAATTACTTGACAACGCTATTTTGGCAGCATTACAGAAAGCGATGAAACATTTTACATAGCAGATTATTAATAAAGTCAGTATTTTTCTCCTCTAACACTCTGAGATTTGCTATATGTCTGTTTCTGGATAAACAACTGACACAAATATTTTGTGACACTAGAGTCATACTCCAGTCATATGGCATCACAGTCACCTTGACATTCTCTGACATGCTGGAAAGTTGATGTAATTATTAGAAGGCTGAATCAATAAATGCTGACAGCATTAGCTGTTAAGATGAAGAATATGAGCATTAATGAAGTCTAGATTAAAAAAAAATAATCTTTAAGAGCTGTTTTATCCTGCAAGTCTTAATTTTTAGAAAGATTAAGTTTAAATTTTTAATTTTTATGTGAATAGTGAAATTGTTGAAATATTTCATCTGCTTGCTCAGTACATATATACATTAAGCTCATTATTTTCTCCCTGTAAATGAAACTTTACTATTTTTAGATTCCATAATAAAAGTCTTGGTAGAGATTTCTCCTTGTTAACTACCTACCTAAATTTATCACTGAACATGCAGTATCACAGGCACTAGTGACCACCCAGTAGTCATAATTCGCTCAAACAGGCAGCTTTGGGATAACCTTTGCTTAAGGAGGGCAAAGATGTAATGAACTCTTTAAAAAATCTTCAGTCATAGTCTGCCAAGAGTTCAACCAAAATAAACTGGGATGTGCTTTGGCTGCAGTTTTCCCTGAGACTATCAAAGAGGTGTATGGTAGCTTTTAATTCAAGTTTGACTAAAGATTTAGCATGAACACAGAATTTGGATTTGCTCTGAAGAATTTATTGAATGTGTGTGATAATCTAAGGACTTTTTGCTTAGCATGGAACAAATAAATGTTTAGTTGGTCTCCACTGAAATACGCTGAGCAGGATACGTAAAATTCAAGAACATTTTCTATTCTGAGAAATATTTCTGAGGACTTGACTACCTGAATTTTTCACATTTTTAAAACTGGGAACATTGAGGGTTTTCTTCTGTGTTTTACTCCTAGATGGATCTCCTCAGCCTATTTCTGAGGATCCTTTCATTAGGATTACTTAGGTACTTTATTAGGTACTTCATTTTTGCTGTGTAGATGTTAAGGGAGAAGCCACTGCGCAAGCATTCACACACCCCCTGAGACTGTACCTGCTAGGACCAGAGTCCCTTCACAGCGGGTGACTCCAGTGAGCCGATGGTGCCCCTTTCGACTCCTCACACACACACACACACACAGAGTCACCCTTGGGTGCTTCTTCTTTTCTCAGGCTCAACCCTAGGTTCCCTAAAGCAGAATCTCTAATCAAGGCCTTCAAAATAAAAAGTGTGATTTATTCTATCTATGGTGCACAAATTCAGCCAGCTCCAGCTGGGTGCCTCCAGAGAGGGACCCCCAACACTAAACCCCTGGGCAATTATACCCTTACAATCTAAGTTCCTGCCACTCACACCATAGTCTGGTCCAGCAGTAATATTTGGGTCTGCGGTCATCTTCTCTGTCACTGGGTCCTTTTTCTTATCTCCAGGCAGGTTCTTTCTCTTTCCTGTTTTTTAGGCTAGTTGTTACTATGGCTCCTTTTCCTGGCTCAAACTGGCTCTGGGGCATTCTGAATCTTCTTATTCCTCCCATCAGAGAATAGGTCAACCTTAAGCAAAAGCATTAAGCAAGCTATGAGTTCTGCTTTATCATGAATGACTACTTTTAAGCAGCTAAGCAAAGTCCTTAAAGCCCTCCAAAATATATTAACAGCCTCTATAATTTATATACGTTCCTGTGCTATTATAGCCCCACAATCTTATCCCATTATTGCCAAGTTTATGGCTCGTCCAGGTGCAGTCCGCATGCTCATGCAGCTCAGCTTTGCCACCTTCCACAACAGTATGAGGTGGGGAACTTGGCTGGCTGGCTGGCTGAGGCATTCACACACAGACCTGCCTTCAGGTGCCCCGTTTTCCAGGGACCGACATTGAAATGCAAAGTACTTCTGAAGATGTAATTTTCTGATGCTAGCTGCTGTTCATCCAGAGGAATTTTGAAAGATGTCTGTCATATTCAGTTATGGCAGGGGCTTGTGGTGAGCAGCTGAGCTGGTCCCCCAAGGCTTCCTTCCTGCTCTGGGGAGAGAGACTGGCGCTTTGGGGACATAGGTCATCTTACCCTGTAGTAGCCATCTGAACTAGTCAGATGACTTCTCTCCAAAACTACTGATTTCTTCATGGTGATTTTAGAAGGAACCAAGGTGAGTAGCTCAGCTCTGGACCTCAACACAAAAAGTTACAGATCACATTTTCTTCTTTATTTGACAGAACAATGTAAGATTGTAAAACATATAAAGCACAGGACAACTATAGGCTATCACAATATGGTATCGGTCTTATTATTAATTGTTAGACTAACTGGGGGGGCAATTTTGTGGGAAAAAGCAAATGTGAAGGAAGCTGTAGCTGTGCTTGGTAGGGAGGATAGAATGTACAAGATACATGCTGTTCTTTAGGGCAAATGGAGCAGTGTGTTGGTGAGCTGATTAACCACTGAAGCAATAGGGTTAAAGTGGACTGTTCCTGAAGCTTTGTAAGTTTGCGGTCACATAGATATGTTCAAGGAAGAAGCTGTAGTCACTTCACATGGAAAAAAGCTAGATTACAGTGAAATCAGAGCAGGGGGACAGATTGGTGCATAGAGACTGAGGGACTTTGTAAAGCGGAACGCTTTGTTACATAGGATTTTGATTTAATGGCATATGAAGATTTTTAAATTTAATTGATTGGGGTGTTCCTTAGAAAACTAGCTTTTAAGATCTTAGCTGTCATCATAAGAGATGTATAAAGTTTGTTAGACGTGCCCAGTAGTGCATGGGAAAAAAGCTATCTACTTCAAGTAGGTTATGAGAATTATAAAAGTTTAATACAGAGAAGTCAGTGGCATAGTATCTCTGGCTCATAGCAGAGGACCTCCAGCTGGTAAATTTACTTTAATTAATATCCAAAGCATAATT
The DNA here is from genome assembly GCF_964188355.1 of Buteo buteo. NCBI lineage: Eukaryota > Metazoa > Chordata > Aves > Accipitriformes > Accipitridae > Buteo > Buteo buteo. The sequence goes on along the minus strand of NC_134174.1, from coordinate 14,170,808 downwards.
TTACAAACCAGCCAGAAGAAATAGACTATGGTGTTTGTCCTTTAAGTAAAATGCTGACAAAACTCTGACTCTCCATTAAGAGCCCTTCCTATTCCTTCCCCAAAGATGAGGTAAGGTCAGCTTACAACTGGTTAATTATCCTTGGCTTTTCTGTGACTGAGCTTTACAACACTGACATTTGTCAGTAATATATGGAGATTTAAATTGAGTATTTATGAAAAATGACTTAGGGAATTTTGGTATAGTTCCAACTTAGATTTATTTGAATGTAAAGCAATCATTGAAATATAGATTTTTACACTTAAGAAGGAAATACAGAATTTTGTCTTCTGAGATAAACTATCTGCAAAAGAAAATGTTGGGGCTTGTATGAATTCTTGATCTCTTCCCTTCCATCCTTATCTTTAGGAAGGTGGATACTGCCCAATTACAGTCCCAAGCAAAAATATCGCCCTAAAGAGATTTAAAAATGTCAGCTGCGCCAGGATGTACATACACACATCTCAGAGTAGGAAAATCCACTGCAGCCCCCTTATGTTCAGCCTAGGGTCAGATTCAACTATCCATACCCAGACATCTGCAGCAAGTCAAGGTTCCCTACGCCATCACCCAGCCTCCAGCACCTGCCACAGGAGAACATGGAGCCACATCAGGTCTTGTATCTTCTGGATGCCCCAAGCATCTCAGGTGTTTTTAGACATCACTGTGCAGTTGATACAGCTTGTGACACGTAGAGAATTAGTGTCTTAAAGCAGATATGTGTCCCATGCCCTGGGCTGATCAGACCTCCACTGTCTGTGAGGAGCCGAGACCCCTCGCTCACGTGAAGGCACGTCTACATTGTCTCTGTCTGGAGCCAAGTACCACCACGGCTTTTCTCCTTCAGAGACTCAGGGTATTGTCTGGTTTTGGTAACAAACCACTTCATAGTTCAGCCTTGGGAACAGCTGAAATGCAGCTATGGCTTCCTTTAAGCATAGCTTAAAAATTATAGGAAGCAACTTTTTTCTATATGTAATAAAAAAATTTATTTAAGTTAAATTCTATTTAATGTCACAGGGTAAGAAAAAGGAGGAAAGGTTTCTGTTAACACAATCTGGTTTTACGCTGGCTGTGGAATTTGTGCTATTGCAAACCCTCTGAAGTGCTTTTTCAAAAGCTGGTGTAGAAGAGTCTTGCCAGGACAAGTGGCTTTTCATGCATTGTTTTATTGACTCACATTTGATGGTTTCCCATGTGTGTTTAAAGGCTGAATTCCAGTCTCTAGTGAATGACTAGGAAAGCATTTAATTTTGAACTGAATTCATTTGCAATTTCCAACAGAGGCATCTGCCGATGACTTATGAGAGGGTCTAGGTTCTTGATTCCTACCTATTGTAATCTTGCGGCATGCTTTATTTTGAGCCTTCTGTGCTTATCCTAGATATTTCTTTATAAATGAATGAAATGAAATATAAATAGCTTCAAAAAACAATGCCAGTTATTTAAAAAATCCCATGTTAAAAACTCATTCAACTAGTGCTCACTTTCATGAATCACAGTCTAACACAAATAACAAAAGATCCAAATTTTCCTCCTTGTTTTACTAGTAAAAGAAAATGTACAGTATTCCCTCTACTTGATTTGTCACAAAATAAAACATCTTGAAGGCAAGTAGTTGCACCAGAGAAAAAACATGAACTCTGGAACTGATAAAAATGGGCTACAGTCAAGTGGAAATAATCGTAGGTATGGTTTTATGAGTTCCACAAGCTACATGAACTACCTACCTTTTCACAAAAACTTAGTAATAATTCTAAACACAGAGGAATTTGCACTTTAACATTAGATCCACATCCATTTTATTTGCAGTTTGTTTCTTGAGGTGTTTTTTTTTAAAATCTAGTTCTACAGTTTTCAGCATAACAAAGTTGAGAAACTGTCAATCTAATTAGAGCAGCCAAGAAAGCAAAAACTGATAGCATGGTAGGGAGCTATAAGTAGTTTCAAAATTATTCTAATCAAGGGAAAATAGCTTAGAGTCTTCATAAGCAGATTTTGTATTTTTTTGTGCCCTGAGGACAAATAATAAATCTGAAGTGTTTCAGGAAGCTAGTGTAATGAAATAACCTTTTTTTAAAAAATGGGGGTGGGTGGGAGGAAAATATATGATCATACTGTAGCTAGATTGCTATTAAAGTAAAGCACTGCTTCACCACTTCATATGCAACAAGAAAGGTACTCGCAGCAACATTTATTTAATTGAGTCAGACAACATTAAGTTGAACTACTGTTAATAAATACTAACCTGTCTTTTTGTGGCTGAAACAGTGCTTCCTACTCACATGAAGCACAAAAGAAACAGTGAATATTTGTTTGATATTGAGATAATTCTTATTTTTGGCAGCCTGACCTAAATACTACCTATTTGTGTATGAACCTCAATACAAGTCCATTTAACTATGGCATTTTCAGTGTAATTTAAGCTTTGCTTTGAAAAAAATAAAAGAATGATTAGTGCAAGTTTCTAAAAGTGAATTTCTGACATTAACAGAGAGCCCAGAAACTATGCTGCTTCTAAGAAGACATAATTTAATTTTCTTTGAGAGAAGATAAGTTAGTAAGATACTAACGTCAGGGCTTGATCTCAATTTAAGCTCCATGCTTGTTTCAGCAGTCCCTGCAGTTTGGGGGTGATTGGCCTGTTTTGACACCTGACCCCTGTGGTGCCAGTGAACTGTCCCCAGGAGGGGACCTTACAGTTTGGCTCTGGTCCCCAGTGCTGCAGGAACCAGGACAATGATGCTGTAGCTTGAATGTCTGTGGATTTAAGCTCTGTCTTAAAGCTGGTTAGAGTCGTTTATCTCCCAAATTCCTACTGCAAAATTGTTTCAATGCTTCATTTGCCTAGTGATTAAAAAGGATCTAAATTACAGTAAATTTATTCAAGTCCAGTTTCCACCCTTTGTTCTTACACCATGATTGTCCTTTGGCTTAGACAGCTCCTTTACAACCCCTGTTATATTTAGCGACAGCAGTCATCCTCTCTCTAAACAAGACAAGCTTTTTCTGTCTCCTTTTATGACATATTTTACATTCTTCTCATCATCCTAGTAGTCCTTCTCTGCAGCTGCTCCAGCCTAAGTTAATCTTTTTTGAACACAAGCATTCATAATTACGCACAATAATTGAAGTGATGTCTTAGCAGTGCTTTACCAGTACCGTACTAATACTCCCCCCATCGTTGCTAGAAATAATTGAGCTGATACATTCTAGGGCAGTGTTTGCCTTTTTTCACATTGGTAGCTCATTGTCAGACTGTGATTGACTAATGTGGATTGAGCTTTCTCCTCCTCAGTCATTTCTAGCTTGTAGCTGGAAGTATTCATGTTATTATCTAAAGTGCATGACCCTACACTTTCTACAAGAGGCAAAGAATTCACTTTGTATACTTTTTTCCAGTTGTTAATCATACTCTGTTTAAAAAGGTGCCTAATTTCTAATTTCAGTGTGTCTCATTTGAGCTTCCAGGAGCTAGTTCTCATTATGTCTTTTATTATGTGTCTGAAAGTCTTTTATTAGGGGATACTTTCTTTATGCTAGGATACTTATCTACTGATATTAAATCACTTCTCAATTTCAAGAAATATATTATAACCTATAAAGACTGAACTCTAAGTTTTTAGTGTAAGGACTCTTTTTTTATGTCTAAGCAGAAGGTATAAAGCAGATTAACTTTTCTCCATACTGTAGCAATTTTCAGCTTCCTTCTAAAAACATGAACACCAGCAACAGGTATTCTTGTAGCCTCATTTCCTTGTCCCTACAGGTCTGTGGGGGTTTTGTTTTGTTTTGCTCTGTTTTTAAAGGTAGACTCAGTTTACCGAAGACTCTGTTTACTGTATTCCATATGACTAACCTGGCTCAGGATTTGTTCCCACTTGGCCAATGTTTGTATCATTCAGAAAGTGTCACAGTTGGTGATTTCAGATCTGCTTCCAGATTACTGATGAAAATGCTTACTAACAGCAATAGTCATGAAAGTGCTATTTAATGGTGATTTATAAGAGACAGCTGGCCTAAGTGATTTGAGCGCTTAATGCCATAAATGTATGGTTTGATATTGTTTGGGACTATTTTTAAATATAGGGATATTGCATTTTTAAGTAAAGTGCCTCAGGAAAGGCTAAAAATGATATTCTGAAACTAAGTGAATCAGAGTTGACATTTAAAATAAAAAGTTTCAGAATATTCTGGACACAAAAGTATTATTTCAGTGAAAACAGATTCTATCATTTTCCTGCTCTGCTAATTAACAATGGAGAAGAGTAGTTATTATGTGAAATTCGGGCAGTTCAACAAGAATTCACTTGATTAATACATGCAGAATAATACATGTTAGTCAAATACTGTTTTCCTCTGAGATCCCATTAAAAATGTGATCAAAGTTTAATTACAACATAGGCCAGTTATGTTTAGATGACACTGAAAACATCAAGGCCCTTCAAATAATGGGAATGAAACAAAGGGAATCGACAATTGTCATGGACCAAACTGGAAATCTGCAGATTTCATTTTCAGCCAAATGGCTGCACAATAAAGAGAAGAGTGGTCTTTTGGTGATGGCACATTGCAATGAAAGGCTATTTTTCATTCTTTGTGGGTCATTTTAGTTCCAGAAGTCACTTGAGGACTTGACAGGTATGTGCAGGAGCTCTTGGATTTTGTGAGCACGCTGTTGTGAGATCAGTGACAGAGAAGCCCCTAACCAACATACACTGGATTTCATGAGCCTTGGTGGTTTGCTTTGGAATTAGCTGTTTGATATTTTCTTGGCTCCACTTCTTCTCAAGAAGGAAGGTGAAGATAGCTCTGTTCTGCATTTCTCTAGTGAGGATTGTCATCTGAGAGCTACTTGAGGAAATAGGGTCAAGGGGTGGGTTGTAGAGCAAATCTGAACAGGGATATTTGAGGTCTACAGAAAGTGTGGAAGCAGATAGAATAGGAACAACGGGATGGTGGAGACATCGAGGGGAAGGAGGTTTGCTGAAGCAGTGGGAGTAAGGGAGAAGTAGGCATGAGAACAGAGGAACTAGCAGAGATGAAGCTGTTCAAATCAAAGTGTATCTGCTTCTTCCTTGTGAAAAATTAATCCAAGAACTCAGATGTTGGGTTTGGGGGAGTTAGAACTGATGGTTTGTACAAAATGCACAAAAGTTTGTTAAGTCAGACTTTAATTCACGGTCAACATTCCTGGAATGTGCTGCAATAAGTGGCATAACTACATTTTTTAATTTAATGTAACACAATCTCGTAGTGATCCTTCAGGAAGGAGTAAAGAATGGGATGTTCTTTCTTTGAATAGTTATAGGGAAGAACTGCATGACCACATCATAGCTCAGTAAAGCTCCATGGGAAAAACATAAGCCTCAAAGCAGAATTACTGCTATTCCTGCTTAGATCATTGGACCAAAGAAAGGCTTTCCTTCAGGAAATCTCATCTGGACAGAAGTCTCAGAAACTCTAAAATAAGGGTTTCTATGATATACTGGATTTTAAGACACATTTTATGAACAAAAAATTTGTACTGATGTAACAACAGGAGCTCTAGGAAGGAAACTGTGATCAAACTGTTATATTCTCCAGCAGAGATCCAATTCTAACAGGATAAAGGTATCTTACACTGTACTAGCTTATTCATTTTCCCTGTAAGAAGACCTATACCGATATGAAGCGCACTTATACCAACAACTATACTTGGTAGAGATGTAGTTATTTAACTATTACTTTCTTGTCCAGATGCTCTGAGGCATTTCAGATGCAGCTTTGAATATAGCCATGCATTCATTTTTATGAATAATACATCACATTAAAATGATCCACTTCAGCAGCAAAGATTTGTTTGTTTCATAGGGTATTTGTCTTGAAGATTATTTTCAGCTTTCCTACACTAATATAGCATCTTTTGTTACCTTCATGATTTCAAAGCACCCCAGAGAGAGCACCAAACCCACTGTGCTTCACCCACCACTACTCAGTGATCTATCATGACCTCTCTTCACTTTAGCCTTTTTTTGCTGTTCTTAATGGTCTTCTTTAAACAATCTTTCAGTAACTCTTACTTTTTCCTACTTCAAAAGTAAATTAAATTTACTGAGGTAGCTATCCTTAATGGTATGATTCTCCTAAAACAATCCACCCACATTACATGTCTCTGAAAATTGCCATTTGCACAGAGTGAGTAGAATTAGTTATAAAAAGATTCAAAATCTCTGAATGCCACGTCTGCAGTGAATACCGGGAATTTGTTTTGGCTCATAGACTGTGATCCCTAACAAGTCTTTTTAGTGAAAAAAAAAGGTGCCTGCTAGCAACAAAAAGATTTCTTTCCTTCATTTTCTTGGAAATAGCTGTACTGTAGGGCAAGCTAAGGGGAATCACAATCTCTTTTTGATGCATATATTAATTTTTTGTGCTCCATAATCCTTATTATCAAGCAATGCTTGAAATTTTTGTGCAGCTGAATGGGACATAAGTTATAGGTAGCTTTCTGTGGAGACCATCACAGGCACCTATCTCTCCGTGTTGTTTATAAAAGGAGCATAACAATTTACTCTGTGAGGACTGGCTCATTAAGCATCTAAAGTATAAGTTCAAGTGGTCTGGACCATACCCGTGGGAGTCATCAGGGGCTAACCACTTGAGTGTTTACTCAGTTTTTATAAAAGTTCTACAACTTTATATATTCTTATCAGTAGCTGACTTACGCAGCTGAAAGCTAATTTGGAGATGCCCGCATGAGTCTAATTATTCAGAGAAGTGATTTCAGCATAGCCGAACTTAATGGTAAGATAGTTCAAGTGGTATAAGTTGCTGATACGGGTTAGACAGATCTGGGCTTAGGTCACACAGTGTGAGGGTCTGTGTATTTGCATGTGATAAAATGCTTTATTTCCTTTCTTTACTATTTAAAAAAAAAAATCTCTTAAATGTAGCATTTAAGAAGGAACAAGGAAAAAAGAAGTATTCAAAAGTTGGAAGATAATATTGCATGTTTTTGGTCTTTCCATTATTATTATTTCTCTATGGCTATCAAAATATGGCTATCTATTTTAAGCTTAGATGTATTTTCCAAAGAGCTATCTGTACTCTGTACTACGCTGCATAGAGCTGTGTAAGGAATAATAACCTGCATGTACCTCCAAAAGAAATCCCATATACACCTATATGCAGAGTATCCGCAGCCCTTGAGCTTTTGATATATTACCAGGACAACCTGCAGCTCTAGTTGTGCACTGCTGGTATTCCAAAATATTTACATGAAAAATAGGTGGAAAACTAATTATGGAAATTATTTCAAAGTGAAGTATGGTGATTCATTGAGATAAACTGCAAAATAAAGACCAGGCAGTGTTATAAGCATGGAGTATATCAAATTCATTAGAGCCACAAATAGTGATCACAAATGTTCTGCCATGAATATTTTTTTGTTAAGCGGGACATGGGGGCATTCCCCACTCCTCCATGTCTTTGCTTGCTTCTAGGCACGGAGCAGCTTCCCAGGAGGCCACCAGGGTGCTGTCTTCAGCCTCACTCCAGAATGGCTCTGTTGCCATTTGCGTTCTACTGGTATGAAAGTAGGCTTCAATCTACCCAAGAAGCAGTTTATTCAATACGGTGTCCTTCCTCAGTGATGATTTGGCCAGGCCACTGCACTACAGAATACGTTGTTAGCCAGCTTTAGGCTCCTCCCATTTTTCCAGATCAAACTGTCTGGTGATGTTTGGCTCGTATTTGTAGATCAGTTGGAAACTCCCTAATCTACTCAGATTTGGCCAGCATATTATTTACCAGAAATATCTTCTTATATACTAGTTTCTCTATCAATTGGGAACAAGATTCAGAAGCACTAGCTCCATTCATAAATTAATAGATGCCTTCCAAGAAAAGCATCAGTAGCAGAATAGAGAATGTGGACTTGTGGAGAAGGACTGATACTGCGAGAGCTGATGTTACAGCTCACACTACAGAGAGTGTGAGACAACAAAGTTACAACTGCAAAGTATCTGGAAGTCCTAGCAAGATAACATCTGAGTTAGCATACATGGCAAGGCTGAGATTAATGTAAATTAGGAAACCTGCTCACTTGCTGAACTGCTAATCTGCCTTGAATAAGAAAAAATGTAGAGACCTAGAGATGGAAATTCAAATTTCTCCCTTTGTGATACACACACTTTCCTATTGATTTCATTGTATTGCAAAACAATAATGAAGGGGGAAGCTTCGCTGTGGGGCTGCAGTTCTTTGAGATATTTTTCTTGTTAGGGGTAGATTAGCAGGTCAAAAAGCAGAGCCATGTTTTGATCTTCATTTTTTTAGCCTCATCTTTATATGTTAATGGGATGGCTGCTCCCTAGTGTAAGTGCCTTGGGTGTTACTTTGACTTACTGTATTTTTTAAAACCTTCTTAAAACTGCAGTGAAATCTTGGAACATTTATCCTACTACAGTCACAGTGGGGGTCGTTTGCTTGGAGAGGCAGGCTTTTAGCTAAGTGTTCATTCATAGAACTGAATCAAGCAAGTTTTAAGATTAAATTCAAGCATCTAGTTTGAAAACCTGCAGCAGCAGCAGGGGCACTCGGGATGCTCTGCTCCCACTCACACCCTGCATGTAACAGCCTGGAGCCCAAATATTTTTTCCCACTTCTGTCCCAGATCCTGAAATGCAACTTAGACCTTTTACAGGTGATCATTTGCTTGGTTTTGTCCTCATATTGCCATAACACTGGATAAAGCTTTCTTTCCAGCAAAGCCATGGGTCAGTTTGGAGGTCATGTAGTGGAGGCTCCCTGCACCCTATTTCTGTAGCACATGTAATTTTCACACATGTTGTGGCATTAGCTGCTATCACATGAACATTGACTAGGCTTCAGATGTGAATATTGTTTTCTGGGTTTTTTTTCCCCATAAGTGCATAGGACATCAACCACAGAGGGGGCTGCAGCTCACCCAGGTCCACAGAGTGGCCTGTGCTGGTCTGGGGAATATGACTCAGCCCTGCCACTGCACTGACCCAACAGCAGGTTCATTACAGCTCTCCCAGGACAATATTTTAAGATCCTGTATTGAACATGAAATGACTGCATAAGATTAGCCTTTAAGATTTAGTCATAAAGTGCTCTTTCGAGGACAAAGACTTCAATAACAGCAGTGTTTTCCCCCAAAATTACTGTTTATAATGACTGATGTTTTACAAGAGGGTTACTGTTCTTGGTAGCTTGCTTTTATTTGCCTTTCTTATATCTGATCTGGAAGTGCTCTTGCATATTTGGAATTGGTAATGTTTTGTCTAGAAGAAGTAAGCTTCAGGCAAAGGAATGAAATGCAGAATTACTTTCTTCTCTGCTTTCTTGCGACTCTCAACTGACAGTATGTGTTGTCAGATAGAAATAAAAGTGCAGTGTTACAATTTTCTGTCTGTGGTATGTATGTCAATATATACCATATGGCTGGGGGGCATTGCACCAGATTTTTTCTTGTGAGTGATTTTTTCTCACTAGAGTTAAAAGTAGTAATATGGAAATGAATGAGTAAAATAATTTGCTCTCCCTCTGGGCTTGTTGGCTGTGATTCTTGCTTCTTTTGGTGTGTAAAGTTTTGCATTTAGGTTTTGTTTCCTGAAAGTTTTGCTGCTGTTCATGTTTGTTAGCTTGTAATGTGTTTACTGAGGAGTTTTCTTCTTCATTGGTACCATTCTGCTTTCAGTGGGCAGAAATTCAGACTGCTGGGCATGTTGCTCTTCTCTTAGTAACTGCTTAGTGAAATACTTTCAACATTATAGTCTGCTGCTGATTAGTGGGGGAGATGCAGCATGAAGTTGCAAAGAGTTGGATCATTGCAGTATTTAAGATAGAACAGGAGGCAAAATAAACTATTGTCCATGTCACAAGGGAAAGGGAACAACCGCCAGACTGCAGTGATCAACTTCCAGTTTTCTGTTTTTTCCTGTAATAATCATAAAAAAGATGCTAAAGATGCATAAAGAATTAAAGCAACTGTCTGGGTGTTTGTAGAAAAGGAATTTTTATTTTTTTTTCCAAAAATACCACAGAGTCTGCAAATCATAGCTGATATTTCTGCTTTGGTGATGAAAGAAAGTGTGAGAAGTGTGTAATAGGGAAACACTTTGATTTTCAAACTCCACCTTTACAGAGTACCTGAATATCAAAACTTCTGCCTCTGTTCCCCCCATACACCTCCCTGGTGACAGCGAGGTGACGCTGCATGGCCAAGGTATCACACTGGCAGGGATCAGTTGGGTGCTGGTGGCTGACACTGGTCTCAGGCTGCTGTCACAGCCATGCTGGCTGTCACCTCCAGGCTCCCCCCGTTACCCATCTCGCTGTTGGTACACAGCACCTGCCTGAGCACACGCTCACCCTCGTGGCGATGCTTTAGCCCAGGCCTAAAGCCTTGTCACCACTGCCAGCCTGCAGCCAGAGCATCCTGAGTTTGGTTCTCCTACACTGTAAAAGCTGTAAATGTAATAGATTTCTGGTTACAGAGGAGGTAAATCCAGCAGTTTTTACCTTGATACGTCAGAATATCCATGGAGCATACAGGCGGTGTACAGGACTGTTCTTTCTTCCACCACTAATGTGATCCAGGCAGAGATACTGGTGGGTTTTAGCCAGTGGTGTTGAATCTCAGCATAGTTTCAAAAAAAGAACTCCTGGAGATTGAGAATTTTAATTAAAATTCCTCCATTCAACCCACAAACCCATTTTTCCTTCCCCACTTCTCCCTTACCTCTCCCACCAGTTTGTTAGGTGGTTTCTCAGCTTCCTTCATCCCTTTGCAGAGGCTGAGAATGACCATGGTACCCATTAAGCATCTTTACTTACAGTTCTAATTTTTATATTCATGAATCCTGAGGATTTTTTAACTCCTTCCTCAACACTCAGAAAGGCAAACCAGTGCTTCTGTGTCACTGGTGTCAACTGCTGAAAAAATGCAAATGTCTTCACTGCTGAAAACAGTGTTACAGACACTGTAACTAGTGTTTACAAATTGCATGTGTTGTAGTGGTTGGCCATGTTTAAATGTATGAAGATAAAACCATATTCTGTCACTGCCACAGCTGTTTTTTCCCTCGCAGACACATAGCTCCTGCACATAATCTTTCCTGAGCAAATAGGAAAGGCTTTTATGAGACACCCCTGCCCCCAAAATCTCCCACAGGCTTTGGGACTGGCCATGCCACAGGTCACTTCAGTGTCCCAGTGAGGGGACATGGGGCTGTAGGAGACGTTACACAACTCACCTGAACGCGGGCATCACGGAGGCTGGCGTAAGCTGAGCCGTGGGGAGAGGATCAGGAGACCTGGACCACCTCCAGGACTGCTCCTCTGGATAGAAACTGCCTCCTGTCTCCAGTTCTGTGGAGATGTTGCAGCCAGCACTGGTGAAGGACACACCGTGGCTTCTGTACACAATACAGGGCTTCAAGTTGACTTTCAGATCATCTGAGATAAGAATTGGGGAATAGGACAGAATAACTTGCATAACAACATCACTTGAAAACAAGAAGAGATGTCTGTAAATGATAAATACTCCATCTGGAAAAAGATTTCCGTGAAAGTCCCTCTGGTTTCATTATATAGTTATCCTTATTGATTGGTTTGACTGACTTAATTTGCTTTGGAGGAAATTATCAATTTTAAAACATCAGAGTTCACCAGTAATGTCAATAACAGAAATATAAAGTGTAATTAAGGACAATGCAAGTGCAAAGAAGATACCAGGCACTGAGTGCGTCCTTCAGCGACTGAGGCAGTGACAGCAACGTGGGCAAATGCAAAATATGTCTGCGGGCAACGGATCAAAATAGAGGAAATGCGTTACAAGGCAGACTGCTGCCAGAAACCATTAAGTTCATTTAAAATAAATTAAAGAGAGACTTAGGGGTTTTTAGGTAAAGCCTTGAAGCCATTATCCCAATTAGTCATACTAGGCTACAGAAGAGCAAACAGGATATTGGGATGTGTCACCAACGCCAGTATAGCCAAAGAAGGGGTGTTGTCAGTATGCAAACCACTCAGCCCAGCACAGCTAGAATCTGGGGTGAAGATTAGTTAAAAAAAATTTTGTTTGGAAGCTACTGCCTTGGAAAGGATGCATTATAGGTCTAATCAGGATGTAGGTCTGTTACAGAAGAGCACTGGGTAGTTTACATTTTTATTGGGCTGTGTAGTTGTTTTCCAGTTGCTACACAGCAACATTTCATTTGATGTTTCTTGCGCCAGTAAGCAGGGAGGTTTTGTTGGTTCATGGCTCTGTTTAAGTGAGCAGATCAGCATGGTTTTATCAGTTAAGACTGCTGGTTTGCAGTTTCACCTCTACCAAAGCAAATTTGGGGCAATTCCAGGGGCTCCAGTGCTGTCTTGGTGAATTGTCACTGCTGTAAGGAGAATGATGTGGTTGCTGCTGGCCCTGAGAGTGAGTCTGGTGGGAGCAGATGTCTGGTGTGATAACAGGGTGGTCCTTTGTCACGTTTGTCACTGGTTCAAGACCTATCAAGCGGTGTGTCTGATGTTTGGCTCCTGGGACACATATTAAGGTTTGCAAAGTAGAAAGATTCAGAACAATGCGATATTTTTGGTAAGTTTTATAAGAGTTGCTCATATGGATGAGATACTCACCAGCCAAATACAATAACAGTAAAAAAAAAAAAAGTGAGGACAAACCAGGGACAGCTGGTTTTCTGTAAGACAGTAGACTGGAATACATTGCTAAAATAGACCTATGAAAAGCTAGTACAGAATGAAGGTATCAGCCTAACAGGTTTCTATAAAGAAAAATATAAAAGTTGCTATTATAAAACATTCTGGGGCCATTAGGAAAACATTTAAAATAGATTTTGGCTTAAGCCTCTGAAAGGAGATTTTTTTTCTTCCTCTACATTTCAGCAACACAGTAGTTTATTAGCATTTTCTATTACTGCTGGTCCCTTTTTACTGTTACTAAATCTACTTGCCTTGGAGCACTTACTACCCTGTTGCTCTCTATGGAGCACTTAGACTTCAGCTTTAAATTGTCCTCTCATCCTTCCCGACAGTGGCTACCCCTAAAACGACCAACACGCTGCAGACCAGGGTCTCACCACCCCCACCCCGCTGACTCATGCAGCCATATCACACATTACACAAGGGGCTCATTCAGTGTCTTGGGGAATTATGCAAATGAAACGGGATATTCTCCTCCCCATGCACCACAATTTCCATATGTGTAACTCCTGTTAGGTTTAATGAGACTGGCACTCATAAATCCCTGAGATGAAATTATACCCCTAAGTGGGTTCTAACAAAAGGCTGCTCAAAAGTTTTAATCAATCCCTTAAAAGTAGAATATTAAAGGAGAGATTAAGCAAAAAAATATTCTCTCTTTCAGAGCAAATTTTCGTAAATCTGTACATTAGGGGTTCAGTCCTGCAAACCTGTGTTTCTAGTGAATTGTTTGCTTCGGTCAGTATTCAAAAAATGTAAACATAAAGCACAGCTCTTGTTAGCACCTAAATGACCTAACCTGATCTGCTTCATACCTGGATCCCAAATTGTGAATGTATTACAAATGTGCACTTGCAATAAATTGTTGTTTTCAGAACTATAAAGAAAACATATTTAAATTTTATATATGTAGCAAAAGGTTATAAAACCTGTACTTTTTGTCTCAAGTCTGAGTCACTTGAGCACAGCAGTACCCCCACAGGAATCAAATTGCTGTATTCAGGCTCTAGTTGGCTCCTGACCACAAAAGGAGTTATGGATTTTAGTGACAGACTTTATTAAGTTGTTATGCACTTAACCGTTCTTTTTCTGCTGTTCTTTATTAGCCTGTGGATGGTATTTTCCCCAATGTGGCATATGCTGAAAGGGTTTATTATTTAATAACAAAGCAGTAATAATAATAGTGAAATAAACATGACTTCAAGAAAGATAACGGTAATATATTGCCGGGTGGAAGAATGCATCTGACGGTTGCTGGTCTTTTCTTTCTTCATACTATTTAATAATTTATCAAACCATCCTGACCCTTAATTGATCACAAGGGCTACCAAGTGCTTTAGCAGTCTGTTACATTCTATCAAATGAGATGTGTTTTCCCTGTGAAGCAGAATGAAATCATTCCCCAAAAATCAATCAGCAACAGCATATTTTAGCTAGGTGGGTGCAGTTCACTTAGGGCCAGATTCTGCACCTTTACTCACTTTGAAAGGAACTTACATGGGTAATTCAGTTGCCTTTAACTGTCTGTTTGCTTGACTAGAAACTGCATAAGCTCATAATTGTACATTTGTGTTCATGTTTTAGAAATTATAATTACCAGCTCCAGATATTTCTTTATTCCCAACAGTCCTTTTAAACACAGACTACTGATGTATTTCTTAAACATATATTTGTGAAAAAAACTTGATTTTCTTCCTACCACTAGTTCTCCACAGAATTTTAAGACTTACATTTCGGAGTCCTGAAAGGGGTTCATAACAGTTTAAGGATGTTGCTCAAATATTCTTCCAGTAACTAAAACCAAACTATTATTTCACTTGCTATATCATTCAGGGAAAACATGTATTTAATTTTAAATGTGTGTAAAAGTAAGGATCAAAAAGGTCCTTTAAACATCCAAAGAGACTTAGGACAAAGGGAGGTGCCTAGCTCTGAAAATGTGGTCTGAAAGCTGCAGCTCCAGGAGCTGTAAAATGCACTTGGTGTCTACATATATTCAGTGAATAGATTTTAGCCTAAAAACTTCCTTAGGGCCTGCACTGGGATTTCTCTGAATTCAGGTCTTGCCAGCTACCTGCCCAACTGTGCCACAGCCTCTGTTGCTCCTCAAATGATGTGGAGAGGCACATGGCTTTCCCTTCACTTGCAGGATAACCTCAGTTCTGCGGTGGTCCTGGAGACCTCTCCTACAGGGACTTTACTAAAAAGCCAGGTTCCTTGTTAGTAGCCACCAAGCTATGTCACTTGTCCCAGCACTCTTACATCTGACTAGTGCAGTCTTATATGCAACAGGAGAGTGGGAGGACCTCCATATGCACTTAATCTTCAGCTTCATAGAGAGGATGTGCTTCTGGGAAGAAGAGACTGTGGGCATAAGCTCTCTGCCAAAGTGATTGCTTTAAGTGATAGATTATTATAAAAAATGTGGCTACCAACATCTCTCCATTTTGAAAAAAATGAATTGTCCCACATACCCTCTCAGAACAAGTCCCTGGTGCTGCATGGAAGAAGCAAGCTGCAGGCTCTGGTTTGGCTGCTTTAGCATGGATTCAGCATGGGAGGTGTATTCTGGCATAGTCCCGTTTGCATCACTCCCTGCTTCGTAACACCAGGCAGAACTGTGCTTAGCTTGTGGGTTTATGGATCACCCTTCGAGATGCTAGAGCCTGGGTGGAGAACATAGGTCCCCAGCTCTGTTTGCTATGGGAAAAGTGTGTTCCTAGGACTAGGTACTTCATTTTTACATAATGCAAAATCTAATTTGAAGGTGTCTGTTTGTGACTTAAATTTATTATCTACTAATCAGGAATGATTACTTTTCCAAAGATCCCAGGGTGATTTCGTTACTTACAGCTTTATTTTCTTGGTATTTCATCAATATTTCATGTTTGGCATTTCACTGTCACTCATGCATAACTTTGAAAATGGAAGCATGGTGTAGGTAATCAGTTTAGAGGCAGCAAACCCCAAATGTGGTTATTCATTTTACACCTGTATTTAACATTAGCCCTCTCCTTTAATATCATACTCAATTCATATAATAAATAGGAAATGGTAGACTACTTACCGTCTGGTTCAGTGCTGGGAAGTCTATTGAGACTTAGCCTCGATGAAGGATTTACCAAGGACCTTGACATGCAGATGAGCTCCTTGTATAACGTTCTGGTTTAGGAAACTGTTTTCTAAGGAGGATACGTAAAAAGGATACGTCATGTTGTAATAAGGAACATTACATAGTTACCACATGTAAGTCAGGACAATTACAGATACACATTTCTCAGACTTAAAAAGCAGAGAAAGATGTGAATCTTACTGCATTTATCTGCACCATTAGATGCTTCCCAAGCTCTGCCAGTAGAATAGTTCCTATCCTCTATAGCTCTCCCTTTTGGAGAAGCTACAGAACAAAATGAGAGTAATAAAACGAGTTCAGGAACTGCACTTGCAGTTGGCCATTTATGGACCACCTAAACCAGCATCATCACATGTCACTCACCTTCCTGTATGCCACCTTATAAAAGAGGCAAAATATTTCCCTGCATTAGCTGCTACACCTCTATTAGTGATGCTGATTATCAATAAGAAAATTTTCCACATGTAAAGGTTGAAGCTATGTATTTGTCATCCGACCTTACCTAAGATTTTCCATTCAATAATTTTTCTCTGTCCTTAGATTTCTTGTATTTAATCTATCTCTTGAAATCTACCTCTTCACATAGAAGTTCTTTGATTCAGTGACTGTAGATGGTGCATCAAATAGGGCTAAGCACATTTTAAAAAGTTTACACAATAAAAACAGCTGCTGAGTTAAATCTTGAGAGGGACTGAGCATGTCTAGTTCCTCTCCTAGGAGTGCTGTTGGCAGGTACAAAGCATGTCTGGGATTTGAATGATTATACTGAAAGTCCAAAAGCCTCAGAAACTTTAGGGGATGGAGAATCTAGAAAGCGCAGATGTCTGAAACACGTCAGTATGATGAGTGTAAAAAAACAAGGGGAAAGGAGTCGAGAGAGATGTTAACCGCATCTTTGCATGTAGCACATTTTAGAGCTGTGGATGTGCAGCTGTCACAAACCTTCAAACATTTCAGTATTCAATAAATCACATGGAAACACTTGATTGTTTGCAGAAGTGTTTATACAGACAGATCTTAAAATTTTACCTTAAGATTATTACTTTTGTAAACACTAGACTTGAACGTATATAGTTGCACTGGTCAACAGGATGTGAGAGGGGATGCCTATAGAACAACGTTGACCTGAGCCAAGCGCCTTAAACAAAGGCATGCTCTGTCTTTGAAACTGTCTGAGGTACATACAGGATACAGTTTTGTTCTGAGAACTGCTATATAATCAGGCTTGTCTTGTATTCATTTCATTTTTTGCAGCAGAACACTGTTTCACATTTGTCCTTCGATTTGTTATGGGGCAAACATGCAATCTGGGAAGCAGCTTGCCAGGTTGAAGAGGGGATGGAGGAGAAGGGAGGAGTTGCCTTCCATAACAGGGGACTGCAAAAAGACTGGAAGCAAGAGGGGGAAATAACATTCTTTATCCTTAATTTGAGGAGTTCTAGGTATCAATTGCATTGCTTCATTTGTGCCATTTTTCTGATTTTTATGTTCACCTTTTCAGTAGGGAACTTCGGGGTTTAAGCATCAAAAACATTTTTTAATATCACTTTGTCACTCACTGACACTTCAGTACTTAATTATTGTGAAATGTTCTGAAGGCTCTGAACTCCAAAATGGAGTTGATGTACCAGTGGACTGGTTGTTTTTATTATAAAAATGATCACAATAAATTAATAAAATATAAAGATAAAACGGTGATAAAATGAAAAAATTGGAATTTTGAATATTCTCAGTGCAATTCATTGACTTTTTTTCTGCAAAAAAATGAATGAGTTGGGTTTTTTCATTGTTTAGAATTTATTCTAGTCACTGCAAAGTTGTTCTTTTTTTAAACTGTAAATCAAAGGAAAAAGAAATTCTCCACAGATGTTGTATGTGTTTGATGTATTAGACACATTTTTGCAGTCTACTGCCTGAAACCTAGGGAATTCATTAACTCACAAGTTGCTGCCAAAGAGGGAAGCAATCACATTTCCCAAGCTGGTGTGTCTGTCCCCCGGCTGGGGGATGTGGTAGGGCAGTCTTTGTCCTCCCATGTATTTGGCTGGCTCTGGAGAAGGGGGGATTTCTTCAAACTGAAGGGCTGTTCCTGTTTCTCCCCAACAGCGTCTGTTATTTAATTAACCTGATAAAGTCTGTATCTCACTCTGTTTCCCTTTGTGCAGGCAGAGATGATGATAGATGAGAGCTGGTGCTCTGCATCAGTCCCAGAGACCCCATCCCACATCCCTGGCTTTAGCACAAACTTCAGAGAGGGACAAGACCCACAACTTTGGGAAAGCAGCAGAGTTCCCACCTTTCACCCTCAGCAAAGCAAAGCAGTTGCCTAAACACCACTCACCCTGCAAGAGGCCTTTCTGGGCATATTTTTGGACACATCTGTCTCAGCAGGGCAGACTGGGTAGACTTCAGCAGTGAGACCAGGGCAGTGAGCCTGGGCACCAGTCAAGTGGGTTTCTTTGAGGATGTTAATGGCACCCCTCCCAATTAGCCAAGGAAGGCAAATAAAAACTTAAAATGTCAGTACAGCATGGCAAGAGATGGCCAAACCTGATCTGCATCTAGTGTCTTGCAATAAACAAGAGTCAGTAAAATAGTATCTCCCTGGATTTCCTTACTACTGCTCTCCAGAAAAGAGGTTCCACCTATGGGAGCCTGAGCCTTCTCTGTGGCCATCCTGACCCAAGAGGCTTTAGCATTGCTTGGAGATTTGAGCTGAAAGGTGTAACTGTGTGAATGATGGAAAACCTCATGTGTATGCTTCAGTGGGGAATTAACTGAAAAACCCTGGGTGAGAAGGTTGTGGTCGTTTGTAAAAGATACAGGCATCACTTCCATCACCCGCTGCCTCCTGTCGTTCCTGGGATAGATTACTTAAACTCACTGTGGCTTCATTTCCCCCACCCCCAAGTTGAAGCTGGTTTAGAATTTAATAGCCCTCAGGATAAATAACATCTAAAACCCTGGGCTATAGTCTGTGATGCTCACCAGTACCTGAATGGGATTTCAGATGTTGCTTTTGATCTATAAAATGCTAAACGGTTTGCGAGACAGCCCCCCTTCTTGCACGGTGCTGCTAGCATGGCAGTACCTGGAGAGGCACCAGGTGGAGCACCGTGTTTGCATTAGGAAGGATTCATCCCCCTCCTTAGTGGAAATCTCTTGCTTGCAAACTCCTTCCACCTCTGGATCTGTGAGGGGTTAAGAGAAATTGCTGGGTTCACATTACAGAAGAATTGCCATGAAAAACACCTGTAGAGGATTCTGAGAGGCAGATATGGGTTTTATTTCGTTGTTGTTTGAATTGCAACAAGTAAATATAAGAAATACCAGCCACTATAAACTTTCTGAGATACAGTCACCCAACAGCTAACAGTGACCTTGTTCAGCCCAGAGGTACCTGCTACCATTCGCTTTTCTTTTTTATCCTATTAGCAATGTTTCAGCCCACGTCACTATTTTCTGAACTGAAGGTTCAATATTTGAAGTAACCTGGAACAAGGCATTTCCTTCTGACAAGTGCATTCAAAAGAATAGTTTCAACATTTACTATTTAATGTACTAGGATTAAAGGTGTAGTAATCCACTCAAGTAAGATTGCCCTACTTTAAGGCAAAGGGTGTTAAACAAACAACCAAGTTTGCACTAATTTGTAGGAAACTACATAAGGGCTCTGAGGGGGAGAAGATTGCTATCTGATACTGGGTTTTTTTGTTAAAAAACACAGTTCTTTTGTCTAGTGATGAACTGCAGTGAATTCCAGAGGGAGGGATTAATAGATGACATTTACATTCTTCCATGTATTAGAGGCTGATTAGAAAAAAAAAATATCAAAGGCATGTATACTGGTAAAACTACTGAAGGTTGCTGCTTTTATTTCAGATCAGAAGAAGAGATCATGAATCCAAAGCCTCTCTGTTGTTCCAAACAGGTGTGCCTGTCTACTATAACACCTTTCTCTAAAAGCTTCATTTTGCTTATTAAAATATGGCATTTTTCCTTCAGCTTTTATTTTCTTTTACATCTGTAATGGGTGTTGTCGTGGTTTAAGCCCCGCCGGTAACAAAGCATCAGGGAACCACTCGCTCACTGCCCGCCCGGTGGGACGAGGAGAAAATATAAAGAAAAGCTCGTGGGTTGGGAGGGATCACTCACCGCTTACGGTCACGGGCAAAAGACAGGCTCAACTTGGGGAAGAAGCAAAATCAATGTAATTTTCTACAAATCAAAATAAGGATACTGAGAAGTAAACCCAAACCTTAGAACACCTTCCCCCCACCCCTCCCTCCTTCCTGGCTCAACTCCACTCCCAGTTCTCTCTCCCTCCTCCCCCCAGAGTGGCGCAGGGGGATGGGCAATGTGGGTTGGGGTCGGTTCCTCACCCCTTGTTTCTGCCGCTCCTTCCTCCTCAGGGGGAGGACTCCTCACTCCTCCCCTGCTTCACCATGGGGTCCGTCCCACAGGAGACAGACCTTCACGAACTTCTCCAAGGTGACTCCTTCCCACGGGCTGCAGTTCCTCACAAACTTCCCCGGCGTGGGTCCTTCCCACGGGCCGACCTTCAGTCCCAGCCTGCCCCAGCGCGGGCTTCCCCAGGGAGCGGCGGCCATCTTGGGGGGCATCCACCCCCTGCTCCGGCGTGGGCTCCTCTCTCCCCGGGCCGCAGGTGGGCATCTGCTCCCCCGCTGCCCTCCGTGGGCTGGGGGGACACAGCCTGCCGCCTGGTCTCCCCACGGGCTGCGGGGGCAGCCCCTCCTGCCCTCCTTCCTCCCTGCCCTCGGTATCCGCAGAGGGGTTCCTCTCCCATCCCAATCCCCTCCTGGCTGCAGGTTCCCCCTCTGAAATCCGCTCTCCCAGAGGCGATACCACCATCACCGACTGGCTCAGCCTTGGCCAGCAGCGGGTCCGGCTCCTAGCGAGGGAAGCTTCCAGCAGCTTCTCACTGCTGTCCCTGCAGCCCCTTCCCCACCACCAAAACCCCGCCACACAAACCCAATACAGGTGTAAATCAGGTGATGGAATAACATTGATTTACAGCAGCTGTGATCCAGCTCCTCCTTACAAGTGTAAATAATTCCCCTGGTATTGGTCTCATGAAGAACAGCAATAAATATATGGAGCCTTGTAGTAAATACAAAGTCAGCCTTGGCTTAAGCAAAGGCCAGCTCCAATGTTTTCGATGTCATTAATTCTAATTACTCAATGGTATAGTCTTGTTTGTTTTTTTCACTCTGTGTTGCATGGTAGATGTATTTCTCAATCTGTTAGCACCCTGTAATAAGCCATTAACATCTTGCTGTTTATCTCCCTTGTGTCTTTCTCACAGGAATTATGTCTGACCACCAGTTTGGAAACCAGTTTATGTGTAGTGTGGTTGCATCACATGTGAGCCATCTCCCAACTACAAACCTCAGTTTTGTTTGGATTGCTCCACCTGCGGGGACAGGCTGTGTCAACTTCATGTATGTATACACGCAATGCCCATGAGAAGATAATCAGTCACTTTGGAGATAATGAAATGATCTAACCTGCTTGCACTAGGACCTTATGGATTAAGGAGTCAGTTCTGCAAAGTGTAGATCTTAATAAGAATACTGAGTTCTTCCTAGCTGAAAAGTTTCTGTGCTCATTAGGGCTTTATATTTCAAAGCCTGTTGGAAGGAGATAGTGTTTTGTAATGTAGCATGCCATCAGAGAAATGGTTTACAAGTGCATCAAGCCTAGCTTTTCAATAGAAATTGATTCCTCTTAGTTATTAATCATATAATTGATTTTTTTAAGTATACAGCACGTTTGCATTGACTTAATTTTTTATCTGTTGCATTTAATGAGAGTTAGAACATCACACAAGATGTATTACTCAGATTGTAAGCATCAACACAAAATACAAGTATTTAAGAGTAGCCATACTCAGGTATTTACTGCTCCTTATAATAAACACTTTTAACTTCTACTTAATTCAGCTAGTTTACAACCTGGAAAAAACCCAAGAGGTTATTCTTACAGGGTTTTTTCGTAATTTGTTTTAAAGACCAAAGTCATCATTTGATGATTTAGTACCATATAAAGTGCCAACAAAATACACAGCTTAGTGTGAATTATTAGAATATATATTACTATGTTTTACCTTAAAGTAATTTCTAATTATTTGTCCCAAAATTTTGCTAGATCAGATCTGAGAGAGAAAACACACCTAGAATGGAGTTGAAAGTAGAAAATTTTTCACATTTGACCCATTCGTAGGAAAAATGTCAGACTGCTCCCTAATTAGATAAGTAAACAGTTGCAACATTTCAGTGCATGAGACGTTTTCTGTGTTCCTGTGACTGTCCTGTTTGGCAAAACAAATCTTCCTCTGAGTATTATTCCCTTTCTATCTGTACCGGGAATTTGCAGGTAAGTGCCCCACAAAATCAGGTTGTTTTAGTGTTTAACACCTTGTAAAAAGTAAAAAGTGACTGGCTTTTTTGAGAACATAAGTTGCTGATGGTGAACACAGTACCTGTTGCTTGATTGATCTGTGTTGTTGATATTTTCCTTTTCCTACATAATGCATTTTTTTTTGCCTATACTATTACAGTATGTTATTTATTAGCTGCAATGACAATGTCAAGACATTTTTATTTCTAGCTCTCTTTTTCTTCTAAATGTCTAACAATAAATTGGGAAAAAAAATTAGTTTTGATGAGTGGTAACTAACTTCTGAGAATGTATTTGTTTCTCATTAACTTCTACAATGTACCAGAGAAGCTGTTTACAATATTTAAGATTCCCATTCACTATTTGACAAAAGACAAATTTGATGAAATATTTGAGGAAATATTGTCACTGTTTTACTTAAATTCTGTGTCAGAAAAGTTAGCCTCATAAAATAGTTTTATATAACTCAAGGAAATCTGTCAGCTATGTTTTTTCTGTGGAAAATATGTGAATTCTATCCTTCCTTTAATTTCTCTCTAAAAGTAGTTTCCTTTGTTGATCAAGTTGTGGCAGCTAAATTTTGTTCTTTGAGCTGCCTGAGAAAAATGAGATAAGAGAAGTGCATTTTCTCTGCATACTCTTGCTTACTCCCTTTCTTTCTCGGACTTTTGTTTTTCCTGGTATTCAAGAAATAATTGTTGGTCCTAGCTTGCACAGTGACTGTGGATGTATTTATTTATCTGACATGTGACCCTCCATTGCGAGTTTTGAGGTCAGTTTATAAACAGTTATTAATTTTCCTGTGACTGATTTTTTTTTTTTCCAATGGTTTTGAATTGGTTGTTTTTGTTCATGTTTGTCATTGTTGAAGAAGAGCTGACAAATAGCTCTATAGAAATACAAATACTACTATGACTGCCGATTCCCATTTAAGTGAAATTAAAGGGATGTTTTCTAAGGCAATGAGTGCTTGCCTATCTTGAAATCAATGGAAGGTTCGTCATTGGACTTCAGTAGAAACAGAGTTAGGTTGGCACCAAACAATTTTGGAAATCCAACCTGTAATTCCCTGTTTATATAAGCCATAATGCACCACTTCAGCATTAGCACCTCTTCAAAAATGGTGTTGTTTGCACTATGTTGGTAAAGTCCTTAGCCATGCTGCAGTGTGCAGAACATACATAGCAGAAATCTGAATTTATTCTTGACTGTGTAATTTGCAGCATGGATGTACACCTACGTATGTCAGCAGTCTGGGTGGAGAGACACCAAAACTGTCTTTCCTTGATGTCCATGAAACTGGCAGGGCTGAGAGGTCTGATTCTGCACTGACAAGTCCAGCAGTGCAGCTGCTCCCAGGGTCCCTGGCCCAGGTGTCCGTCAGTCTCAGTGGCTTTACTGACTGTCTCACCCCACGGTATAAGGACACTCCGTGGGTGGTACTTGTTTGTCTTTGAGGATGAGCAAAATGATGCAGTTTTATCAGTTTGGTGTCCTGTAGGACAAATTCAGATGAGAGTGGAAAGGCTCAGCTTCTCTGAAGTCGGTGTTTACTCCAGGATCCCACTTGGCTGCAGGACTTATGGGTAAATGTGATCATCCCTTGAAGGAAATGAAGGGAGGAGGAATATGTTTTACCTCTAATCCTCCTCCTCATTTTTATTTCAGCTGCCCATGCTTCCTTGCTTCAGCTGTGTTTCCCCTGCATACTAAATCACAGGCTGGAGTAAACAAAGCTATTTTTTTGGTGTGGTGTTAGTCTGCCTGCCTTACCCAGTTCTCGTACTTCAGGATTTCCAGAGTTGGCTCTACCTTCTTTGTCTTCATTTGCGCCTCTATAGCAAATAATTAACTTAAACAAGATTTTTTAACACTTGAGACTAACTACCGGTCTAGTTTGAATTTAAAATAAGTTAATTTTAATTAAAGTTTAATTTAATATAAATTAAAAATATTTACAAAAGGTACCTGAATTTATAGACTCTGACAACACTGCAATATAGGGAAGAGCTTCCTACGCTGTTTGTTGCCAATACGTTTGTGATTCAGATCAGCTCATTAATCTTTGAACTCTGTGGAGATGGATAATGAAGTTATTAACTAGCACTAGCTTTGGTGTGTGATTTTTGCAGTGTTGATACATCTCCCTGGACAATTCTTGGAAGGAACTGGACAAAGTCCACCAGGCAAATCTCCCACAGGCCAGTGCACGGCTAGCATTTATTAACTGCGCGTAATATTGACCTGATCTGGCTTCCACTGGGAGCACGGACGTGACACAGGGAAGTCATGTCCCTATAGACATCAGGTGCAAAATTCCCTTTCAGTTCATCCATGCTTTTTGGTGTGCTCTTTTAGAGCTCAGTCCTGGAAGAGACTGAACCCCTAAGAAACAAGATTTGTGTGGTGATGCTGTCAGTCTGTCCTCCCCTGTAGCTCTTGTACCCATTAGTAACGAAATGTGACAAAGGGGTTGAGATATCAAGATACTTAGTTTCATAAAAATCAGCAGCCAGGCAGAGAATTTATACCAGTAAATTCAGACAATCCCAGCAACAGTCCTGCCTGCTAAAGCATGCTTGTCTATAAACTGCCAGAAACTTTCCTGACATAAATTTGGCAGTTTCCAGCTACCAGCCCACCATGCATTTCCCAGGTGTGGCTAAGGAGGATGGCTCCTGGCCATGTTCGGTTTACTAAAACAGCCAGTGGTGGACATCCAAAGTACTGCTGCTGTTGCAGGAAAGGAGAGCTAGCAAAGCTTTCATCCTCTGGGATGAGGGAAACTGGGAATGCTGTGGGGAGGGATGTGGGGCTCAGTTCCACAGGGGACTCCTGCAAGGAAGATGGGCTTATTCCTGGGGATGGGAGATGCAGGGATGCAGCAAACTGGGATTCACACATTGTACAGCAGCTTGCCAGCACAGCACTCAGTTTCTTTCCTTCCCCGCTGGAAGATTCCTCATTTTTACAATTTGATGTAGTCCAGTTATTTCCATTGCACACAGCGCTGTGTCACTGCCAGGTCTGAGTGTAATGTTGCCTGATGGAGATACGAACGTTTCCTTGGCTCAGCATTTCACACAGCAAGCCTCCTCCCCTATTTCACTGGGGCAAGGGGTGGTGCAGAACCCTGTGCTCCATGGGGGAAGGTGGCTGGAGCCAACCTGCTTCTATGCAATATCAAGCAGTAGCCATTTTTTTTACACCAATCATGTGCAAACTGTTGCTTCTTCTTCCTTTTTTCCTTTTTTTTTTTGTCAAAGTACTTTATTATGGCTAATAAATAAATATTTAGAAGTACCCTTTTATAAAATATACTTGTAAGAGAAACACAGAAACCTGCTGGTGTCCCTGTAGTACATCTCTGTGTAATCCTTTAGTGTTTTTTCACCGTAGATACCTCCAGATGAGTTGAGGAAATAAAAGCTAAAATGCATCATTTATTGCAGAATAGCTTTCTTAGCAGTAACTTAGAACTATTTTAAACAGGTATTGAGCACCAGGGGCTCCTAAGCAAGTTGCCAGGATCTGTAAATGCTCTTTACCACCAAAAAATAGTAGGTCTTCCTTTACACTAACAAGTGATTTCTCTGATTGTGTGCAAATTTGTAAAACATTGTCTTCATAATCCTTCAGCTACGTTTCACGGTTTGTAATTTCTGCTTTAAGCTCATACTAACCTAGTTAAAGCTCAGCTGGTTGGGCAGATAATAATGGCCGTTAAGCAGGGTGGTATGCTGGTTTACATCTTAGGTTGTTAAGCCTGTTGTTTTATAGATGGCTTAACTTACTAGTTTGTAAAAGTGATAAAGCTGACCTAAATTGCAAAAGCATATTGTGTCTTGATCATCAGCATCACTTACTGCAGAAGTTTGAGTTACTGTATTAGAATAGGTTGCTATAGAAATTACTTTGGAAAATAAGTATTTTTCTTATATAGCCATTTTTGCTAGTTGTCTTATAATAATGATTGTGTCTATACATATATTCACTCTAACCTCTATTAATAGTGGACTGGACTTCTGTAATGCTGTCTGCCTGAGTCTGTAAGCAGTGTCTCCGTGTAGGAGATGTGACCCATCACAACTGATCTTAAAATTCTGTACTTTGAGAAGTCTTTGCAAGTACTGAAAGGCCTAATCATATATTATTCGACACTAATTAGCACAGCTTATAGTGCAAATGGCTAAAAGGGAACAGGAATAGCTGTGGTGGTGTCCCCCTATGAAGACAGAGATAAGAGAGCAGTGGTTGCTGAGGCAGGGCACTGCCACATCACTTCTGAAGCCGGAGCAGCTGGTTCTCAGCACAGCTCCTGGAAAAAGTTTGGGACTGAATGCTGAGGCAGACAGCTGAACTACTGAAAAACTTTCAAGAAAGGAGATGTGTTTTTCACTGAGAGTATGCCTTTTCCCATAATCACCTAATGATACAACTCCTTTCTGGGAAATTTAAAGTACTCTGTTCCAGAACTGGTCTCTTCATGCCCATGTGTTTAAGCCTGTTTCTAGGAACTGGCAACTGTGTTAATATATGAACTTGAAATATCATGCTGTGCAAACACTGCAGAACATAAAGACTGTGATTTAGAGGCTTGGTTACCTATTTAAAGCATTTATAGAAAACCTATGATAATAATTATGGAAATATTGAATAAACATCCAAGAAGATTACATGGTTTGCTATATTAGTCCTCTAGCCAGGGTGGGAAAGGGCTATATTGTCTGAAGGAACCACATTCCCCTGGTAAACCACTTAGCTAAACCATCATTTAAGACACTGTTTACTGGTTTTTTTCATTTGCTTGAAACAAATACAGAGGATTATCTTCAAGATTAAGTACACACTTATGTTTACTCTATACACAATTATAATACATACAAATATTAAAACTGGAAAGTAAACAGAAAATAGCAAATATCAGAACTGAGGTCCCTTAGGTCCCTTGTATTTATATATAATCACTCAACTCATATTTATATGGTCATCTAAGTTTTTATCCCTCATGTTCTTATGGTGAAACAGAATTGTACAATGAAATACATTGTTGTTCGTAGCATCCTAGTTGTTGCTATGATTTGCAATCTTTGCAGTTGGTTGGAGAATGTGTCATAATGCACATGTATAGACAGCCTTAGCTTTGGGGTTCTGTGAAGCACCAGCTCCCTGTTAAGTGCTGCCCTTCTCTTCCTACTCTTTATTGCAAGGTCAGGGTGAAACAGGATATTTCTTACCACTCTTTTTGGTATTGGTGTGGACCCTGTTTGAGACAAGGGTTGTACAGGCACCAAATAAGATACAGTCCTTGTTTACAGTCAGGGTAGTTCCGACATTAGCCCAGTGTTGCAGTCATTTTATTTTTCCATATTGCTTATAAATTATGCCTTGTGGAAAGAAAAAAATCATCAGTAATTGTTCCTTGTTGGTGTGCCAGTTCAGTGGAACTATGAAGAAAAATTACTCTTTTGCTTGGTTTTCCACTTCCCTGGGTAGAGGCATTGTTGTACCGTCAATCAGCATTATGTGTAACATTCTGAAAATCACGAGCCAATATTTATTAAGATCTTGGCTCTGCTCTCATGTCCCATTTTGATGTGGTGCCCAGATTACCTCCTTCATCTTCTGTGTTTGTTAATTTTCCAGTGAATTGCAAACACTGTGCATGGAATCATTGTGGCTTCTCTAAGTAGGACCCCAAGCAGCATAGACTCAACGGACTGTGCAGAATTAGATTTAGCTTGTCTATTAGTTTTGTCTGAGTTTCTTCTATTTTGTGTGGTGATAAAGCAAACAGAGACGACCAATGAGGAATTCTGGGTGTTTTCAGAAAGTTTGCTAGCAGAAGATGGTAGCACAAAGTGTACTGTGATGGTGAGTATTCAAAAAAGTTCAGAGCAAAGGAAGAAAACTGTGAGGGAGGATAGAAACTGGTTGCACCTGATTTTCCACTCCTCAAAAGGATTTTCAGTTGTTTCCAACTGGAGAAGGGATATGTAGATATCTCCAGGTAGGTATTTATGTATGAGCTGTGTGTCTGTAACTCCCTTGAGAGTTAATGGGGGTGCAGTCTTGTTCCATAGACATCTAGGGCCTGACATTCAGCTCTACATCTAGAAAGAGGTACCTGCAGGTCTAGAAGGTCTCTGTAGCTCTACTAGTTTCCTTAGGACATTCCAAATTATTTTAGATATATTTAGACAGTTGAATCAAGCCCTAGGTCTCCACTGACCAAAATGGATCACTAGGTTCCTAGCTCCGATGTAGACCTTTATACAGGCACCTATTTTAAGCTTTTTAAAATCTGGACCTGAATCCCACCCAGACTCAGCTGCCTAAACATAAGCACCTTGTGCCAAATTATGAAAACAAATTTTTCATGCCCACCACCCTCAACAGTCAGTAGCTTTGTCTGCCTCAAGAATTTCCAATGAGCAGGCTGCTTGACAGTTGAAATCTACTGAAGGTTATGAATAAAAGAGGCAACTTTGTAAAGTTCATAAAATCTTGCAATTTTTTTTCCTTTTTTCCTTGGAGGTAAAACCTGTTGTTTAATATTCTCTCAGATCTCTGATACTCCTACTAAAAGCCCAGTTTAATGAGAGGAATATTCAGTTTTCACATTTTCTCCAAGTTTGCAGACAACGGGCGATTTGCTATTTTAGGCTTCTCATACTGTGTAGGTGCAAGAAAAGCAGAACCAACAAAGCTAGGAAGAATGGGTATGTGAACATTTACTAAAAATAAAAGCACATGAGAACTCTATTGATAAGTTAGTTGGACTTAATTCAAAAGATGAGCAAAAACCATAAAATGCTATTTTCATCAACATTGTGTAATGCCAGAATAGAAAATGCAAGATGGTACAATATTAGGATGGTTTATTTTCTTTGTATGATACAAATTTAATGTATCACATACTGGTAATGTATGATAGCAGAAGGCAGCTCAATATAGCCTTTGGCTACTCTGTTAAGATTTTGGCTTGGTTCCATATAGGACTCTGGCTCCTCCTGCATGAAATAAAATGAAATTCAGTCATTTTCTACTGGTATTATCTAAATAATAAAACAATCATGGTGAGAATTACTTCCCTTCTTACAAATGTTCATTTGGCAATTCTAGAAGCAGAGATTAGATTTTACTTTCTTCCCTTTCTAAGCAATGTACTCATTATTTTGTGCATGAGGCCATCAATTCACAATCCACAGTACAGTTATCAGTAGTTGTGTTTAAAATTCACTCTTGAACTTTGTTTTTCTCTCTGAAATTTAACCTCAGGGTTATTTTTGAGAGCATGTTTTAGTTCATCAACAACATAAATCTTTGTTTCATTCAAAGACACGCTTTGTCGTTCCCTTTTCTCAAGATGGCTTAATTTTGAAAACATGACTAGACTATAAAATATATTACACACACTCCCATCAGTTTGCTTCCACTAGAAGGTTTTCCTGTGTAACAGAGGAATTGAATGAAATATCTTCTGGCTGCTAATAATTGATCAATAATAAACCCATCAAAATGACAGCCTAGAAGAAGTATGCTTAATGAAATAGGCACAAAACAGTTTTTGTGAATTCTTTTGGAAATGTTGGTTATATGAAAAGTGAGCAATAAACATACATGGAACCATTCTATAGGGGTGAACATATAGTGCATAAAAACACGAGTACAGGCAAAGGCAGAGGACAATTGTAAGAGATGTTTTAGGAAGCTGAATTTCAGTACTGCAGACAAGCCCATACAACTGGACACTGTGTCTGCATTGAAGCCCTTTGTAGCTGTGGAATGTCCCCCAGGTTGACTGGGAGAGTCTGATCATTTCAATGCCATCTCTCAAGTAGATAATACAAGAAGTGTCCAGTGCATGAATGAGTTTGAGATAAGTGTATTGTCTTTATACTTCTTTGGGAAGCACTTCTTGCAAGGGACTATTACTAAATAACTTTGTGAAGAGCTCAATACTGCAGGATGCTGAGCACTGGCCTTGATCCAGCAGAGCAATCATGCGTGTCCATGCTGTCATCAGGGCACAGACAACACTTTTTGTATTTTTTAAAATTCATGCCTTCAGATTACTTGTTTGAAATTTTGCTTTGTTTGTGTACACAGCTGAGGACATATAAGGATGCTCAGTCTGTATTCTCAGTTCAAGCAAATTAACTTTCCTCACCTTGTTTGTTTGGATGAACTATAATAGAGTGATCTACAAAGTATTATGTAGACATGCAGTAATATTCAGCAAGTCTTCATGTATGTGTATAAAATGTGAAAACTTGGATATGATGAATGTGAAAATCCACTAAGACAAAAAAAATTTCTCCCTTTTTCTATACTACGATAGTCTCCTCACATCTAGTTCTAGCAAAAGTTTAAAAACAAAAATGAAAGAAGCCCTATACTTGAAGATATAAAAATGTTAGATCAGCTTTTGCTGCCCACATACTGGGAAAATTTGGATTTGAGTATTCAGAATGACCATGATCTCAAGCTAGCTGACAGAGTGAACTCTAAAACATGTCTCATTTATTGTTTAAACTGTACTTAACAATAGGGTGTATCCCTACCTTCTCAGTTTGAGAAACTCAAATCTATAATTAATATTTAGATAATTCTTATCTGTGGATATAGAATGAAATATAATTAAATCTATTTATAATTATAAATTATAAAATATTATAATAGTATTATATATAAAACATTACAGAATAAATAATAAAATACAATAATCCTTCTATAACCTCAGTATATATATTATACAAATGTCATCAGAATGGAATTATACTAGGAAAATATTTGATAGTATCTGTCTTTATCTGATTTTTTTACAGTAGTCACACATGACAGTTAATTCTTTTGATGTCATTCAGAATACAAACATTGCTTATATGCAGTGGTCTGTACATGATCATATTGTGGTCTATATATGTTCATGAACTCTGTCCTCCAGAGCCAAAGACCCCTAAGGTCAAGAGAGCTCCAAAGCTTGCAGAGGTTTCTCCAAGGGGTCAGAACTACACACCACCGCGGACACAGGCTGGAACTGCCCTGCCCGGCACACGCAGGTCTCGTGCTGAAAAGCAACCTGCTCTCTTTGCCTGTGCAAAGGGGACTGCTTTGGGACAGCCCTCTCTCCTGCGCTAACTTTAAAACCCGTTCCTGCAATTCCCAGCTTCGTCCCTTCCTCCCAGCCTCTCCCCAGCCCTGGTCCCTCAACTTAGCTTTCAGAGGGCCGACAGTCTGAATCCATTATCCAGAAAAACCACATGGGCTAACTGGGATATTCCTGCAGTCACCAGGCTCCTCTTTGTCATCTGCAAGTAATAAAAAAAAGAAAAAAAACACCAAACAAACCAAACCCAAACCAAACCTGAAAAGGGAGTAAGCATCCTGTCAGCCAACACAAATCACCATTTGGCAGGTAAAAGAGAGAATATGGAGAGGTAAATGAAATAGTTAATAATAATTCCTTTGCTTTGTTTTTCTTCCATTCTTGACATTAGAGAGGTTGAAACAAGAATCTTTTTATAGGTCTCTCCCTTTTTCTTCTCTGTCTTGCACTGTTTGTCCTCTGGAAAAATGGAATTAATTCTTGAATGGGATACTCCTTCCTGAATCCAGTATGGCACATCTGTCTTGTCTCCTTTTCTCTTATGGCCTGGAATACACCCTTTTTGAAAATCGCTTGATAATTGGCACCATGATCAGCATGATCAGATGCACACAGCCACCCCTAGGTGAGCGCCCTCCCTCCTCTACCATGGCAATGTGGTCCTTTTGGGCAGTAGCCCACATGGGGTCCATCTGTGTGACGAGAGAGCCATCAGATTTTAGCAGGTGTCTTTTGCTAGCCTGTACAGCAATGCATTGGAAACTTCTGTCTAGCATGGAAGTAAAAAACATAATCTGAGAGAGAAGTGCAGCGTTAACTTCCAGAATTAATAAATGGTGCATCCATTTCCAAAGTCATCGTATCTACCTTAATAGCCCTGTTAAAAGGCCAGGATGGCTGTATTATAGTGTTCCATTACTTGCGTCTTACTAGGTGTGATTAGTTGGACTGTAGCTGTGACATATCGGTGGGCCTGTGAGCTGTTTGGGGCAGAGACAGCACCACAGCAGGAGGCTTTGGTCCAGCCAACTTTCGCACATCGGCTGCTCAGCAGTTCCTGGTGGGCAGCAGCTTGGTCATGGGAACAGAAGTCTCAGACAGGTATTGGGGTGGCACCTGATCTGATAATGATGAAATAGTGACGTTGTAATGGTGGATGCCATAATAACATCATAATGACAGGGTCATCATCACAGCAGCTCTCAGAGTTCTGTTTCATTCTGGTTGTGATACAGAAGAGTTATCACCTAGGAGAAGGCTTGGCGATCCTACACTAATTCAAATAATAATAAAATTTATTTTAAGAGCAAATTACTGAAGTATTTCACATGCCATTTTCTGGCTCTTGTTGCCGATTAATGGCTGTTCTCATAACGTGTATTTTACAGATACAATACCACCATAACATTATGAAATAGGGTTTTCCTAACATGGCATTGTTTTCCTTATAGCTCTCAAGTGGCTTGGATCTTTTAGTTCTTACTAGAAATGTAACAAATAGAACATTTTCTCTTACAGCCTTCTAAATATCCCTCTTGGCTCATCATAAGCTGTTTAACCCAAGTAGTAATGTACATTTACTTGAGACATTTTCTGTGAAAAATGCGTTTTTGAAGTCTTAAACAGGAAGCAGCTCTCCAGCAATCTCTATGATATCCCACCCAAGTAGGGAAGAGTTTAAAATAGAAAGTTTGAAGAAATGAATAATGGAGGAAAGTCAATCTCTTTGTCTTTTTTTTCCAGTATTTCACTAGTTTTGAGGTCAAATTTTGCCCACATACAACATATCAGTTGCAGTCAGGAAGCAAAAACATGCTCCATAAACTCACCCAGCTCCTATCAGCATTAGTGTTTATGCAAAGGATTATAACTGATATGAACAAATTACTTTGCAGAACCTACTTACACATTCAAAGAGCAATGTCCTAAAATACAAAAGATAAACAGTAGAAACGCCTCCAATCAATATCACAGACTGTTTTGCAAAGCAGTGAAGATGTTAGGGCCGTAATTTGAATGATGGTTTTAACAAGCAAATAGAGAGAGAATATGTATGGTGAGTTAAGCTGCATAAAGCCTTTCTTCTAAATCCAGATGTAGGCATTAACTTGCATATTTGAGATGGCATGCTTATTTGCTAAGTGCAAAGATGGTTAGAAAAAGGCTTTCCTGACTGAGGATAAAAGCTGGAGTACTCTTTAATTTTGGTTACTGCCAAGCTTATTTCAACAACCACAATAGTTATTTGGCTCTATACCAAAAAGTGGCAATACAGTACTTACATGTCTATGGATCAAAATTAGATGAAAAATTGCTGTTTCTCATCTCCAAAGCCATTTGCTGCACATTTTATAGGCCTCAAGATGCCTTTTGTAATATATGATAACAGAGCCAACTGAAGCATCTGCCTGAGAAGAGATTACTTTAATTATGGACTCAATGTCCTATTTTCTGCAAGTGTTCCCCAGAGAATTTCTTACTGCAGGATGAGAGGTGTTATGATGCACATTAAAACCTACAAGTCAAACAAAAGAGGTTGTAAAAGTGAGACAAGGACACCCATAAAGTCTCCAGTCTTGTATTCAGTGGCTAAAAAAATAACTCTGAATGCTGTGATGATAACTTTTTAATTAATCTAACACCTGTTAAAATAAATTTCCAATAATGTAGAGAAAAAATGAATGTTAAAAAAATTTACCCTTTTTTCCTAATCCGATTGTGTTTTGTAAAATTGATTGATCTATAAAAGACTTTAAAATACTCATGTTTTCTTTTTACTTTTTTTCAACATAGTAGTAGTTCCTAATGAAGTAATGAGAAAAATGCAGCAGAGGTTTCTTGTTAGCTTCTATTTTTGTAACATGCTAAGTTTCTTGTCATTAAGAATTCATTTGCCTTCCGCTGTAGTATCATTGATCACAATTAACTCACTTGATATTAAAGTGGATGTGCTGTATGCTTCTATAGAAATTCTGTGTAAAACACCATTGATTTAGCACAGTTTAATGGCTACTTAAAATATTTGTCATTCTCTCTTTATCAATTAAAAGAAAGCCTAGAGATCTTCATTAGCAGCTGTTGCAATGATGAGCTAAAAGTTTTTTACACAAAATGTGATGGAAGAGCTGTAAAGATGGCTTGAAGATGCTGTGACAGCATGTGAGGTACTGGGAAACTTCCCTAGAATTTGTAAGATTGCCAAAATTAAAAGGGAGAATGACATGTTCAGAAGATACTGAAGTTTAAAAAAAAAAACCAAAACTATTTGAAGTGCATATAAATCAGAGGGCCATATCAGATAGCATTTGGGAGAACTGCTTCTGTTCCTGTACAATTATTAGAAAGGTTTATTCTCTTCAAACAATAGAGTGAAAGCAATGCTCATCCTCTATAAATAACATCAACTAACATTAGGGATTTTTCAGTTTGCTAATTATATAGTAACTGTCTTTATGAAATCAAAACCGAGTCAGAAAAGGATGTTACATAGTCAGTAATTCCCTGTCTGAATAAAGGTAGTATGGAGATTTCATAGCTTAGCAAATGGAAGAATTTAGCTAGCCATGCAGCTTCCAGCCCCAGGAGGGCATCCTCTCCTGTGAACTGAATATGTCAGGTGAGGGTCACATGTGTCTCTTCATGGTTTCCAACACCATTTCAGGTGGCTGGGGAATACCTGCCCCAAGCTTGGTCTGTGCTGTCACGTAGCCTAAGCCTGTAAACCCAGTCACAGCATGACGTGCTGGTGACTGTGGCTCAGAGATACCTGATCTGCATCTGCAGGATTGAATTTGGGTTTGGAGGTGGTAGCACCTGTTCTGTCTGGGCTGTGGCTATGCTCATTAACTCACACGACATAAGCTTTAGGTAGTGGATGGAGAAAGTTGAACTACTGAAGGTGGCTTTTCATGGAGCCATCCTGGACTAGGAGAAGCTGGAGCTCAGCTCTCTGCTGCATACGACATGGTGTGATGTCCTGAAGTCTATGGGCTGGAACAGGTAACTGCAGAAACACATGGACTCCATCCCCATGGAAGAATTAAGGATTAAAACTCAGATCTCTTGTCTATCTGCTGGGCTTTTCCTTATGTTTTTTTCTGACTCCTTCCTCTGGCTGTAAGAAGCTGTGCAGTGCCAGGGTTTAATGGAAGGTCTTGACTTACAAGTGAGTGGGAAAAGCCCTGCTCTGTGAAAAGATCCTTGGATCAAGGTGGGAATTGAGTCTATATTGACTGTTTCCAGGCCTGCTGCTTTGGCTTTTGGTTTGTTACCGAAAAGGTGGAGGAAAGGGTCACTAACATCCATGGTTTACTGAAGTGACTGAGGCCTCTTTGCTTGGAGCTGAATTCAGGACATTGTTGAGAGGTAGATGTGCAGGAGCATTGCTGGTTGGACACCAGTGTCCCTTCTGGGAGTTTGGGAGAGTCCCTCTGCCTTCATCAGGCTGTGGAAACTACATGTGTCTGAGTCCATATGCCTAGGAAACTTGCAGTGAGGCACCCTGGTGTATCTGGAGTGGAGCTCCCTGGGCTGCTTTCCAGGGCTCATGTGCCCTACATACCACCAGATCCCCTTGCGGCATTCGAGTCATGCTGAAAGTCATGCAAAATTTCAACTGTGATGTCTGCAAGGGCAAACATTTCAGCTGTGACACTTCACCTTGCCAGCAGCCACAAAATCTGTTTGGGTATTTTCCTGCTTGCCAGGGAGAGCTGACCTTTCCTTTGGGTGAAGTGTCCAGCTTTGGAGCTACTGTCCGTTTGCTCCTGGAGCTGGCACTGTTCATCAAGGTTTTTAGCCAGAGCTTTGTGTTTTAAATACTGTGGGCAATTAGGTCATCGTTCCAATTATCTATGGGCAAATTGTTGTCTTTTTTGTTTCAAGGAGTCTATTTTGGAGTGACCTCCACACAAAAAAGGTTCTAAGAGGCTGGACCTCTGTTGTTACTTAACATGATGTAAACATCATTACTTCAGAGAATGGTGTTTTGTCTCCCAGTGTCTTTGAGCAATGGGTTTCTTACTCTGTGGAGCCTTTAACTTGTTAGGGGACTTATTTTTTTTCTGGTTGTTCTCAGCAAACAAGAGTCCCAGAGTCAAGTGAGTAAAGGGATGAAAAAGACAGCTCTGCTTCCAAGTTGGTCTTTGCACTATCAGCTACTGTTGACTGTAGCTCATGTCCCTCTCCTGCTAGCTTAGCCTGGCTGCAGCAGTCACTGCTGGGAGGTCTCTGCCCATCTGGACAGGAGGCAACAAGTGTCTGGTGGCTCCTGCCTCCTCCACCAGTAGAGATTGTCAGCTTGGTTTGCCAGGGGAAGGGAAGAAATGGACTCCCAATCCCCCCCCGCCTCCCTTGCAAACCCATGTGAGGTGTCCCTTGATGGGGAACCACTAGTTTAGCACTGTAAGAAGTTCTCTGTGCTAACAGATGAGGAACGTCAGCTTTATTTCTTATGGGGGGGGAGGGCAAATAGATCTGTAGTCAAAGATGACACTGTCTTTGCTCTGAAGTACATAATTTCACTTTTTCTAGCCCATGCAAGGATTTCAGTACCATTTACTAGGGAATATGAAATGTGGTCTTGCAAATATTTCTCTTTGTGTGGCATTTTTTTAACATAAAATTTCCTATTTTTTAATCCCTCCCCAATATGCACAGAACATCCATGTCAGCCTTTTCTCCTTCTCACATGGCTCATTTGTAGTTCTCCCATGGCAGCAACATACATGGCAATGGTGAAGAACTTCACAATCCTGGCAGAGCACAGCAGTCCCTGTGAGTAAGGCATGCTTCAGAAAAGCGCAAATTGTTTGATGTTAAATTTCTGAAAATGACTGCCTTCCTCATTTATCTATTAGTAGATTTATTTGTGCCTTTAAAGAGATGACTGTTGTGATATTGAAGCCAAATTTAAATCTAACTTTGCAGTGCCATATGGCACAACCTGTAGACACTAAGACTCTGGGAGTTCAGGCATTAGATTGCCAGACTGATGTGGTAGATAAGTAGATTGTCATAGAAGTCATTAGTTTCAGCACATATAGATTGCACTTGGCCTTTTTTGTTGTTAAGCTTTTAAGGGTTGATCTTTTAATGCTTTGTTGTGATGCAAAAACAAAGCATCTCAGGAGGACGCTTTATGGCTACAAATCAGTTAGTATGTGTTAGCTGAATGAACTAAAAATAACAAAAAAGATCTCACTCTTGCTAGTATTTAGGATATGTCAGTAATGTTTACTTGTATTTGTAAGGATATTTCCATTGTGGATTTGTAACCCACTAGGGATCTAACTAGTAGCTAGGTTTACTGTTTGTGACTATGTTCAGAGCTCTGCAATACTTTTGACTGCAAGTCCCCATGGACTAGGAGAAGGAAAGAAAAAAATAAATCAGAAACAAGTATTTCTGAGGTTGACAGTTGTTGTGTAATGCGATATAGATGACTATTGGACAACTATTACATTTGTCAGTAAAGGTAGTTTAGTTGCAGTAGTTAGTTTGGTAAAGGTAGTTTATTTGTTTCGGCAACTCGCGACTCTTATTCTGTGTCTGTCTACTACTGTAGGTAGTTAAGATGGATTTCAAAGCTGGCTTTTTGTCCCATTTTTGGCAGCAGGGCTTTTCTGGTGCAGAATGTGACTTGGAATGTGAATTCCCAGCTGGAGCTATCAGGAAGTGCCAAAGCCAGGACAGAGTAGTTAACCCTTCCCAAGGATTATCCCTTTTACCTGGGAGCCAGTCCAGAGCTGCGCATGCCCCAGACCTCCAAGGGTTGTGACACGTGTCTTGGGGCTCTCAGCTGCATGAAGATTTTGGTGTTTAGCTGGTAGATTCAGGAGCACTGAACACCCAGTGACAGAGGGAAAGGGAGGGGTACAAACCTCAGCCAGAACATGAATGTTAAGCCAAGTGTATGAAGTTTTCATGAGTTTCCTTAGATTTCCAGAGAGTAACAAAATCATAGGGTAAGTGAAGCTCAGTGTTTGCCAGTGCTGGAAGCTTTGCATTATTCTGTTTAGCAGTGCTTAAATAATATCTTTAAATTTTCAGATTATATTTGAAAAATTAATAAATAGAATTTTAATAAACCTTGGGTTTTTTTTGCTTTAAATTTGCAAAATAATGTTATTAGGACTTATTCTTTATGTGAAAGTGTTAGTGCAGAATACATTTTATGGTTGATTTATGAGCCCCTTGAAAATATGGTTTATAATGAAATTCTGACAGACCCTTAACAAAATT
The DNA here is from genome assembly GCF_964188355.1 of Buteo buteo. Lineage (NCBI taxonomy): Eukaryota > Metazoa > Chordata > Aves > Accipitriformes > Accipitridae > Buteo > Buteo buteo. The sequence goes on along the minus strand of NC_134174.1, from coordinate 14,132,136 downwards.
AGCATAACAAATAGCAGTGTAATAATACCTTTCATGCCTGTGCATTCCTGCACATTTACTCTCACTAAACACTTGCCAAAGGCCAGAGCACTTCCAGCTGGGGCTGGGCAGCACACCGCAGAGAATGCAAGCACGGAAAGTTGACTGCCTGCTGCACCTAGATGAAGTTATGCATTCAGAGAGTCTGTGTGGGTGAAGTTAAATCAGCGGTAGTGTTACCAAAATAGCATCAAACTAAGAATAGCTGTCTTCAGCTACAGAGTGATTGCTGGTCTACTAAGGCAAAACATGAAAAGTGTAGCTTTTGCTGCTGGCAGTACTTAATTTCAGGGTTTTGTTAGAATTAGGAAGTATAGCTGAGATAGCTAGAAAACCAGTACTGACTTGAGCTGTCATTGTTCGTATAAGAAGTCTATATTTATCTTTATATTATAAAGCTTTATTTTGATGAATTTTACAGTTGAGCCTGGTCTCTACAGACTGAACTTCTGATGCTTTGCCTGTATCTAATGCTTGCAATATATGAGATTAGTTTCTGCTGCTGTGTTTCTTTGGGAACATTTCCTTTTTGTATAGAATAACCTGTGCCAAACCTGGATAACTGTGTTGGACTCAGTATTTTTTATGTGGAGAAGTCTGGGCTATGGCCACCTCAGATTTAATGTACGTAACACCAGCAGCTTGCCACTAGGAATTTTGAGGGCATTATACTGACCTCAATCTGCTCATGCAACCACTGAAACAAATTAAAGAGCAAAAGTACTCTGCAGCTGTTAGTATGCAAAGGGCTGTTGGAGGTTGTTCGAATAAAAAGCAAGGGGAAGACCTACAGTGAGTAGCATAATCTTTGGTCTCCCAGCAGCTGATACACAATTATGGATAGATGAAGCTAAATTTTAACATTGAAGTTCATATATGTAGAGTATAATTACATTTTTATTCTAAAAACGTAGTTAAAACAATGTTACACTAGCGGTTTCTTTTCAAAGGAAAAGTTAAAATGGGAGATATAATTCCAGATGGGATAGTTAGAAAGAACCATTTACTGTGTTTCCCATTGGCAAATAGTTAGGATTATTTTGGGAAATACAAAAATGGGTGGGAACAGAAAAAACAAACTGGGAAATAAAAAAGAGGAGTGAGCTTGTGGTGAGACAGCGAAGCTCATGAGGGTGCAGGTTAAGCCAGGCCTGGGAAGAAAGAGTTTGTGCAGAAAGTGAGCACCCTGCCTATAGAAATCTTGGAAAAAGTAGAAACCATTGAGTGACAACTGCGTTATTTGTCCAGAGCTGTTTAGTTTAGTTTTACAGGCATGACTATGCCTGTAGCAATCCTCAAATCTCCACTGTCAAAATGTCAGATTAGGAGGTGACTTAGTACTGGAGATCACTGGTTTACTGGTGAGAAAAGCAGAGGCAGAGGAGCCAAAACAGTTTGGGGAAGCCCAACCAAGGTTTGACACAGATCTTGTTGTAATAATTGAAGCTTTTTTTAATTGAACCTTTTTTTTTTTTAAGCACTGTTTGGTAACTAAGATAAAAAGTGATCATGAAAAGCTTTTATCATAATATGTATGAAATGGGCACAGTGTCCATCTCCTGCACTCAGCCTCAGCCCTCAGCTTTCTCACTGTGATTTTTAACAGCAGAATTTGTCCTTTGTGTTAATAGACTTATGAAGGAATAAAACATCCACCCTGAGTGCAACAGCATACAAATTATCAGACTATTTTTCTCTGTTTTTTGACTAGCCAAGCTAAGTCTCCTGAAGGAGCAATATTTGGGCTTCAGCCAGCATGGTTGCATGCGTGGTCCATTAACAAGATTTCTTAGGCTGACAGTCTTGCTCTTTTAGCACACTTACTTTTCTCTGATCATGTCCTCTGTAGCCATTGGCAGATTCAGCAAGGAGGGAGAGATGTTTGTGCACAACTTTATGCAAGGGGTTTCCCTGTTAGGGTCATATGTCAGGACTATGCTGCAGTTCCTGGGGAAGCAAACTTATTTTGTGGTTGTTACATGGTTGTTACTCATGACCTACACAACAGGGTCATAATCCAGCTTTACAGTTGCTACCTAACAAATTGTACAGCATATGAAATTGGATCTCTTAAGGATTCAAAAACTTATAACCAATAAGTTTAATTGGAGGTGGTTTACTGTTTCTCAGACACAGGCAAAAAGATATATAAATCGTGGTGAGTAATTGCAGAAAAGCCAACACTTGAAATTAAGTTCCCCAAAATACTAGGAAGTAGGCCATAAGAAACAAATTAGCTCATTTCCCTGCCAAAGACTCTCAACCGTAGCAACTCTTAACTATCTTTAATGTCAGATGATTTGTAAATTAACCATTCATTGTCTTCTAATTCTAATTTTCCTAAGGAAAATGTTTCCTAACCAGATTCTGCTATTTTAAATCACATTGCACGGATGATACTGCATGAGTAGTGAGCCTCACTAAGCATAGTGTGAGTATTGGTGTACACACGTGACATGAGATCTTCTCATCAGCTAAGGTGCTGCTGATAACTCAAAGTGAGTGAGCTCTCAGGACCTGGGTCTTCATATTTAGTTGAAGAGCTGCAGCAGTGCTACTAGTTTTTGGGATAGTTGCCTATGCAGTCAAATCAGTAACTTGTAGAAGCAGATGGATAATTCGGAAACGTCCCTCCTGGGATACTAGCTGTTGCGATAGATGCCTATACAGTCAGTCAAGTCAGCAACTTGTAGAAGCAGATGGATAATTCAGAAATGCAGGTACTGGAAGCAGTTTGGCACGCTGTGTTGTTGGACTTCATATAATGTTGAGGACGACATAGCTGCAGTATTTTCTTTGCAATTTGCTTCTTGTTTTAAAGAAAGAAAGTCTAATCCAAACCCAGTTAATCTGAAGTCTGATATATATGATGTGATTTGATAAAATTTCTTGGTCAAAAGTTTCACATTTTTACCAGAAGCGGCAGGTATTTATAATTTGCTGCACAAGTAGTTTAAGTATTTTAGCATAATTTAGAATGAATTAATGGATTGTTATTTATTGCCTAATGCTCTATAGGAGTGATTTATAAAACCATGCTCTGCACTGCTTGTTACTTTGTATTCTCTGTGTTAGATGTATCATCAATATCATTAAATGAATTCACAGTGACATTGCTCTGAAACTACGGTTTTTGATACAAGGGTAATGGAACATAAATCAAGAATTATGTTTAATTCATAAGAGGCACCAGTCTCTCATTTAGGTGTAGGCTAGGCTAGATGGTGTCAAAAATATGCTTTACAATACCTCTTCTGATTGCATTTCAGACCCTCTCTATATGCCCTTATGTTCTGTGTGAGAATAATATATAGCAATACAGTGCAGTTTGTCAAGTGAATAACATCTGTGTTTTTATTTATTTGGGTGCAAATGGTATCATTATTTTCACCACAAGCCAAAAAGGAATATATTTACATTAATATACTTAAGGGAATCTATAAATTTAAAGATAAGTCTTGCCTATTCTGTGCAATAAATACTATTGTTGATTATTTAAATTACACTTTAAAAATCTAATACTTTCTAGTATTTCTTACTGTTATTTTTACTTCTCTTCCTGCAGAAATAAAAAAAACCCCTTCATTTTAGTCTTTCTTTACTTACCTCTTTAAATTCCTCTTGAATTACTGCATTGAAATCCAGAGCATAGAAAAGCCTGTAAGAATATTTATCTAATATCTGATTACTTTTTATTAATTTTGTCTAAATATTTCTGTCATCTTTAGCTTTTGTAAAAAAATTATTCTTACAGAGCCTAAATTTAGGATTAGCACTGACTTGAAAATGTGCTTTTACCTCAATATTATTCCAAGTATATATGAACTCTTGACAGTGTCACTCACATATAATGGTAATTCTGAAGCAAGAAGGTTTAACTCTTCGCGCTGCTGATGCAGTTTATTAGAAGTGTTAATTATGCAAGATCTATGGATGACGCCAGGGCTGTCATTTGCTAGAAGTTTGTTCATTACCTAGGTGCAAGAAGTGGGACATGTTCTCTTTGACATTTCTTGGAGTTACCAAAATAGTCATCGCATATTTTAAATGTGTGACTGAAAGGAGTTACATTCATGAGGCAATACTAATGTTTACACCTAAATCACTAGAAAATAGAAAAAAACATGTTTTGTGAAAATATTTTAAACTTTTGTTCTCAGTGGAAACAAAGTACTATAAAACAAATAGCATATCGCTGGACAGGGAGAGAAATCAGATCTCAGGCTCCTTATGTCACAGCTTTCATGCCCTGTCGTGTGTGAATATAAATTTGGAAGAAGCATGGATCAATGCGGAAAAGAGTTGTACCCCCTGTATTCCTCACTGCAGCTTGCTATCACAGCTGCCTGTCCTTGGTCTGGAGCGCTGGAGGCAGGACATATCCCACGGCCCCTCTGCCCCACTGACACTAGGGCTGGGCTGCCCATGCAGTGGGGACAGCTATTCGCTTCCCTGCAGCCCTGTGGCAAATGGCAAGCAGAAGTGTGGTGGCTGTAGAAAGTCTGGGAAGATGGTTATATTTTTCCTTTCTTAATGACTTTTCTTTTTAAAATTATCACAAAGTATATCCTACATTGTAATTAAAGATATGAAAATTTAAAGAAAATATTTTATCTGCTGTAAGTCATGCTTTTATTGTTTCATTTCATGAAAATTTCAGAGTGTCTGGATTTCTTTCTAAGGTGCAAAGGAAGCACACTTCAGAGTCCTGACATGCCTCCCAAAATTGGATTTCTGTTCTCTTTACAGGCCTGACTAAAAGGGTAAGGCCACAAAGAATCAAAAGCTAAAAGCTTTATTAATAGACAATATTTGAGCTTTCACTAAGATTAGAAGAACATTGGTGTTAGAATGAGGGAAAAATCAATTTAAATGTATGATAGAATTTTGTACACAAAGCTGGAAGAGATTTTTTTTTCATTTTCACTTAAAAATATGCTGGAAGGGAACTTTTTGGCTTAATATTGTCTTTTTAACTCAGTTCTGCAATTCAAAATTCTATCCAATTTGTAAACAAGACTTAGACACTCTCCTAGAACTAAAAGCACCTATATGTGAAAATCAGAAATTCCCATTAGTATTGTATTAGTCCCAAATCTTCCAAAAATGCTTTATCCTGAACAACTCATTGGCTCCTATTCTCCATTGCAATGATGGCTTGTTGGCCACCTGACATCTAGCACTCTTTCCTCCCACTGTTGTGCTGGCTGATGTTAAGGACATGACTGGTGAGTTTTTGGGAAGGTGTGCGGACCCTGAGGGATCTCTTGGTCTCATAGTAGATTGTCGCCCATAGATTTCCAGGTCTTCCTTACAGCACCCTGGGCATCCCTCCCACCTCTGCTGGCAGCCAGCACCGCCGCAGAGTAGTTTGGGACACCTTGTCCTCAGTTTTGCAAAGAAAACAGGTATCTTGTTAGTTGTGGCATCCTTAGGCAGGGCATAAGGGTGCTCAGTAAAGAGCTATCGTGTACCTGCTTAATGACATTAACATGTTCAAGACAACAGAGCTCCTTTAGGATCAGAAGTTAACAGTTCAATAACTAACTGCAAGCTCATTTCATCTTCTAGTACTTCTGAAATAACAGTGACTAGGGTAATTTTTCTTCATTATGTTGTGTGTCCTTTGATTAGGAAGGTTATGTTTTAAAATGGGAAACTGCTGTGCGTGCTGACATGGTACAGATCCACTTCCTGGGCAACTGTCCAGTTTTCAGACAGTCACTAAGTAATATTAAAATTTTCTGTCACCAGCATTAAAAGGTACCTGTGCCAGTTAAAAACAGGAAGAGAAAACTTGCAGGGAAATTCAGTTTAATTTGGCCTAAGATATATTGCTGGAGTGATAATGCTGTCTGTTCATCCCTCTTTCTCCCTACACTAATTATTTTTGAACTTGTAGGTCCATTCCAATGAAAGCTGGCAGCAATGTAACTGTTTTAAATATATTATCTGGGTGTTTGAATATAGAGGACCATGCTGAAGGAAACATTGGGAGGGATTATCATATACAAGAGGATCATAGGGAGAAAAATTTGGGGCAGCTCATGCTTGGCAAGGAGCTCTGGCTGGGCATCTGTTTTATCAAAATCCTCCTCAACCAGCAGGAGTTTGAGTTGAATTGAGAGACCAAGAGAAAGGTGATACCAATGTGGCTGCAAGTGATGAGCTTTCTGTGGCTTAGAAATCACCGCTCCTTCCTTCAAGTGGGCAATGAATGTGTACACACTCCCACTGTGTGGAGGTGCACAGGAAAATGCATTAAGTTAAACCTCTATGCAATAAACTCATCGTAAAATCACAAAGCAGCATGGTTCAGCATACCTGGCATCAGGAATGCAGCCATGGGTTTCTGAGTTCAGGAATGCAAGGCTTTAAACAGGATCTTTTTTTAAAGTGTGTTCCCAAAAATTAGAATGGGGTTTTCTTATTTATTTTGATACAAGTTTCAGAAGTGTTAATTTCTATAAACATTTTTTCAAAGCATGAATAGTGTTTAAAATAGACTGTTGAGGAATATAGGTACAGTTCCTTTAAAATACAATTCAACAGGACCAATATTTATGCTCTAGAGAATAAACCTTAGCATTTGAAAAACAAATACTTTCTGAAATTTAGTGTATTTTGTTGCACATAATGAAGCATATGAAGTAGTCTGGAAAAATAACAGTTTCAATCATGCTTCCTAAAACCAACAGATCAAAATTCTTTACAACGTTCTTAATGGTAAACTCTTCAAAAGACTAAATATCAGTGTGGAAAATATTGAAGAACAGTTTTCGACAACACTAATAACAGCTGCAAAAAAGTAAGGTATTTCCTTACAGCAAGACAACATGAAAATTTTTGTAGCAAGCATAGATGAAAAGATTTGTGAATGGAAACTTGGATAAGATTCATGTTCTGGTTGACTAAATGTATCTAAAAATATTTATGACATTTTCTGTTTCTCTTAGTTCGGGAATTCTGATAATTTTTCATATAATTTTATACAGAGCCAATAATACAGCCAGAACTATGTTTAGGTGCGATATATATTGAGAAACAGAAATAAATATGTAATTTGAAATTCTGAAGCTAAAAGTACATGTGAGCATGTGTCCACTGAGTATTATTAATATATAAACCCAGGTCTTCAGTCTTCAGGGATTGGCCTCAAGTCAATAAAATAAAAAAAAAGGAGATGGGCAGCAATGTCATGCAAGGAAACCAAACTTATTATGAGCTGTTTGATTGAGGGATCCTCAGAAATGGATGTACCTGGAAGCTAAAAGGCATAGATAACCAGCTGTATTTTAAAACATTTTATTTGTTGTTTGCAATATATTGTTTTTCACACTTTCTACTAGTATAACATAGCAGAGTTAATCTTTGCCAATGTATGAAGTCTGCCTGTTTCCTTAGCATGTGCCAAACAAGTGGTACTGCATAGTTAATGCTGCTATTTTTACAGCATTGTTTTTAGATGCTGTTCTTGGATATGTCTTATTTTCTTCTAAATTGATAATCGTAACTCTGTCATCCGTATGCCTTTACCAGTTAACAGTTTAGTGCTATTCCTTCCATCTGTCTCATGGGTCTTACTTCAATTCTTTTGACTCACAGCCACATCCATCCCATCCGTAGGGACAAGGTACCTTCCAGCTTGTGGTATATTGTTTTTTCACTGTAGTTTTTCAAGATTTCAGCCATTCTCTCTGCAGACATGGGATTTTTTTTCCAGAGATCAGTGGATTTTTGGTGATCATTCAAAATGGGAAACTGCCATTTAAAATGGGAAATACTTGTGGTACCTTTACGTGACTTCCCATCAAATCTAGTATCTGTTATGAATCCATCTGTAACAGTGATGCTCGGACGTCTGGTCAGTTTTACTTAGACTGCATGGGAAGATTTATCTCAGGGATGGGATGTCACTGCTTCCCATTGCCAGGGGACTCTGCCTGGAGCTAATACTTCTGATATTTTTGCCAAAGGGAGTGCTCAGAAGGACCAAAGTTTTAGAAAACCTGTCTGATTTACCCTGACACATTCCTGAATTTATCCCGAGCAGCTTATGGGAAGTGTCTCTTCCCTAATGGTACAGGGGCTTGTACTAAATGCAGTGGTGGACCTACTACCCAAAGTTCCTTAACTGAAGAGGAGAGATTTGCAAGAACAAACCCACTTTTCTTGTTGTTGTTTATCTGATGCAGTCTTTTAAAAAAAACTTAAAAACTGTGACACTCTGAAACCCCATTAGAATATCAGTTTTGAGAAGAGGTCCTCTTTTATCGCTAAGTGTTAGCTCAAGTTTGCTGTTTTATTAATCAACTATAAACTTCTTAGCTATACAAATTACAGATGAATTTCCCTAATTTCCAGCACCACTCTGCTATGTACAACACCAGATGTGCAAGTCTCTGATGAATACCTTCATCTGGAATACTTGGTATTTGGGATTCCAGACATGGGAATTTGAGCTCCCAAGCAATATTTCATGTAACAGAGCAATAATTATTTGTGTGTATTTGAAAAGTTCACCTTCCTGGTAACATTACTGAACTGAATTCCCAATATATTCCTTTCGATTGGAAGCTGTCATTAGCAAATAAATGAAGAGTTGAAGTCTGGTTGCATTTCACCCAATATTGCCATTTTTTGTTCATCTGGGACATAGGGAATCCAGTGTTGGGACTGTGCTAAAGAGTCTCAGAACATCAACAGGATATTTTCCTACAAAGATTCGTTCTAGTGTTGTGCTCATTCTGCCAGAGATTTCTGAAAACAGATCTGTGCTCAGAGGAAAAATGAAGTCAGTAACAAAGAACTGAGACCAACCATCTATTCTGGAAGTACTTACATTATTGCTTCGATTCTCTGTCACTTTGTTTTCTTTCAAGGCTGCAGTTATAAATCTCTTCATTAATACTTTACTTTAAGAGAAGGGGTTTTAGAGTTTGATGTCTTTTTTAATAATAGGCTTAAAGAATTATTATCAACACAGTATCAAAAGGAGATATTATGGCAATTTAGCTTAGTGGGTAATTTATTTCTGAGTAAGATAAATAATGGATTGTTTCCTAGTGAGAAACATGGGTGCAAACTCATTATTGTTGGAACAGTATATTATATGGGAGGCTGCTGTTCAAATGACTTGTAAATTGAGAGTATTTATGCCTGTGTCAAGTGACTGACCAATTCAAGCTAAAGTTCACACAGCAGTTTTTGTTTAACATAATCTTGATAACCCTAGCAGTATTTTATCAAGCAAAACCATTCACAAATACTAGAACTGTGAGCCTGGACATGCACTTGGGCAATGTGGCAAAAGCAGGGCTGTATGTGTTTGATTAGTGTAGCTGACCCTGCTTTGAACAGGAGGTTGGTCTGGACCTCCTGTGGTCCCCACCAACTTGGCTTTTCTTACAATCCTATGATCCTCTCTAAGGTGTGAGGATGAGTCTGTGTGGGCAGGCCATGGTCTCTTGGGTGGAGGAAGAAGAACTTCTGCCCATGGCTCAGAAGCAGCTGCATTCATCCATTTTGGAGCTGGCAGCAGGGTGGAAAGTTGGGTCCTGACTACAGCTGCCAGCTTGCAAAGACAGAGCTCCCATCCACAGCAGAAGTGGAGGCCAGCACCAAGAGATTCTGGGCCATTGCTAGCACTGTGCAAGGGGAGCACAAGGGCTTTGCTTACCCCTAACAGCTGCTGAAAGTCGCTGGTTTGGAAAGCAGGGCTGGACGACAGGACCTATTGAAAACAGATTGTTCTCTTTTAAATATGTTTCTGTTTGATCTTTCCGGCTGAGGTGGGAGAGGTTGGGTATAATTTAGATAATTTGGGTCTCTGAGTGTCCTTTAATCCAAACTTTAAGACATTACTCAAATGGGCATCTCTGAAACAAATGTCACTGTTGAAGAAACACCTAACTATGCTGTGAGCAGCAGGATCCATGAAGCCCAGTTTTCTATGTATTTGGGCAGTAAGTCCCCATAGCACCCACACCACAGTACTCCCAGCTGTACTCATATCTCAGCCTTGCCTGCAATACCTCCAGGGTCCCTGAATAGCCTCCTAGCCTTCCCCAGTACATCCAGCTCCTGCTATTGATGCCAGGCCTCCTCACCATAGCCTCTCCAGTTTATGCCGTGTGCCTGATGCCATTCCACCTGCTTCTTTTGGCTGGAGTTCTGTGATACTTAAAAAATTTGTCATTTTTTTCAGTGGCTGATAGAATTAATTATTGTTCTAAGGCAATATTTCACCTGCCAATTTCTATTTGTAAGCTGGTATGGTCTTCAGGGATATATGTTTTCTTCCAACACATAAATCTAGCTGAAAATTAAAAAACATGCAGGAGAAATAACTGTCCTTTGCATGATTTGTGACCCTGCATTTTTTCAAGAGGTTTGCCATATTCCCAGCAAGCAGGAGGCAAGTAAGAGTAAGGAGGCAATAACAGTTCTTCAATAACAACTGTAGCAGGTTCTTCCTTAGTTTGATTTTTATCAGTCTGTGATAAAAGTGTACTTAATTTGTTTTTCAGTCCTCTGAAAACATTTAGGACAGTGGGAAGACTGCAAAGAAACATTAGACAAGGAGTGTATTATTTCAGCGTTCGGTGAAGCCTTAGGAAAGGAAACGTGCCCCATGTTCTCTGGGGTGCAGCCTGTGGTCATTCTGATTTTTGATGGAACGTTTTCTAGCTTTAGAATAAAGAGGTAGGTTTTATCCTTCCCTGGTAAGCTGATTTGCACGTTGTGGATGCACCAGTTGCATCCTTTAGTTAGTATTGAAATGAGTGTTTTTTAATAAATGGGGTTAATTTGGCTATTTGAAGATTTCTCCTTGTGGGTTGTAAAGCAAATAGAGGTTCCAGATTCTCCTATGGTCCAGCTCATCCACAACTGCTGGCAACATCCTTCGGGAGCAGTAGGCAGCTAAAGCAGGTTAGAGCAGGCTGCTCAAACCCTAACTGGGAAATGAATAGAGGTACAGATGGTATGAGAGCAGTGAACTGAAAAGGTGGCCTTAAAATAATCCTTTTTTCCATTATTTAAGATCTTCTAAAACCAAAGTTGTTTTCATCATAGGATCTCATATGCTGTTTCAGATTTTACTCTTTTATATTTTAAATGTTTTTAAGTTTTCACTGTATTCGTTGAATATGTTATTTCTTATCGGCTTTCATGTAAAAACATATCACACCAGAAGACCCCAGAGCATCAACTACCTGCAAACTCTTGATTTTCTGGAATCATGCAAAACCCTTGGCACTTCTGGTGGATATTCTGAGATACGCAGCCATAAACTCATGGATAGGGACACTCAATATCACAGGTATTTATGCAAAGTGTTGGACATAATAAACTGGTTAATTCTTTTGTACTATGAAAAGCAGTTCTCAAAATAAGTGTTGATTAATCTGATTAGATGCAAACCTTGCTTTCATTTCTTTACTTTTATCTGACATGCAAAATCTTAGAATCATGGGCTACAGGATAATGAAGACTGGAAGGGACCTCAGGAGGTCTCTAGTCCAACATCTTGCTCAAAGCAGGGTCAGACCAGATTGCTCAGGGCTTTAATCCAGTTGGGTCTTAAAATACAGCAGTGATGGAGAGGAACTGCACAACCTCCCTTGGCTGGCTGCTGTCAGATCCCCCCAAAGTCATCTCTTCTCCAGGCTCAGTAAGCCCTGGTCCCTCAGCTTCTCTTCACAGGGCAGGTGCTCCAGCCCCAACTATCTTGGTGGCCTCTGCTGAACTCATCCCAGTTGATCAGCATTGTCAAACTTAATTAGTTCACGTTGCTAAGAAAAGGGTCATATACATTGAAGAAGCATATAGGAAATAACTATGTGCTGCAAGTCTATTTACTTAATATCTCTATGTTCCTTTAGATATGTCAAGTACTTTAAAATCCACAGTAACTGTAACATTTCTTCTTGTGATACAGTAAAAGACAAAGTTTTTTTCATTCTTGAAGGATAATTTAGGTGATTGAATGGTATCTTTACTGAATATAGGCTTTAGAAGACTACACAAGCAAAATTTGGGAAAACCAGTAGGTTTTATACCAAAAAGATGTAATATATTCATTAGCTTAGGGTTAAATGTACATTTCAAATAGTTGTAAATACTCAATGCATTAAAAACCTAAAATCCATACAATCGGTATTTCACTAGATAATGAAGTACAACACATTGCAAAACCTAAGACAAGGACAGCATCCTCTCCCAAACACTGAAAAAGATGGAAAACAGGGACCTAGTTGTTGGCACTGTGTCAGTAGAGAGACAATGGATGCTTGTTCTATTATTTATATGAATCTGACTGCTTGGCAGATGCTACTGCAATAACCCTTTATTTAACATGTAGAAAGAATAGAATTTGCTTTCCTTTATAGTCACACAATGCAAAATACTAATGAAAATGTTGGATTTCCTGTAGCTGAGAAGAAAGTATTGTCCTAATCTGCTTTCAGTCAGCAAGAAGCTCTAATCATTGCAGTCACATAAAACTAGGTAGAATTTAAAAAAAAAAGTCTTTTTATTCTCCGAGATACAAGGGAAAGGAGGATGAAAATGTTTATATACAGTTTAAAATGGTAATTCTTATTTTTTCCTATTTCAAAATGCATATGGACTGTTCTGCTGTATCCCTCTTTTGTACTCACACCTTGCAACAAAAACTTTTTAGGACTACAAAAGAAAGTTCTTATAAATTGTAAAGTGTAGGGACCAGAGCTGCCTGTGAACCCTAATGCTTCCAATGCTGTAACCTTAGATCCATTCTCTGTAATACAGGCTATAATTATATGTTAATCTCATTTATTTTTCTACTTGACATTTGTTTTATTCAAATCTTGGTTAAAGAAAGTCCTTAAATATGTACTTAAATCAATCCCTAATCAGACCAGCACATCCTAAGTATACACAGCCTAGCATAGGTTTCTATGTTAAACCGTAAAAAATTTAAATTAATTTCATTTGGGGCTGATGTTACCATTTAACTGCTGTATTCCTCCCCTTATATTTATCCCAAATCATCATATTGTCTCTCAAACATATAACTTTTTTTAAATGCCAAAGAGCAACAAAACCCGCCTTGTGTCTTACAAGTGTCTTGTAAGTGTGCTGGACCAGTCGAAAATGCACACATCAGGTCAACGCACAGGAGCGTGCACAGACCACTGCACACTTTTAAAAGAGGCTGAAGTGTGGTTGAAGTTGTAGGTTTTAAAAATGCATGTTTTGCATGGCATGCACTGAATGAGATAAAAGTTCTGCAAGACCAGCTGGATGCAGGTTTGGGTCTACCAACACTGAAAGAGTTACAATTAGCTTTTCAGACTGCATAGATAGTGTGTGGGAGGGAGAAATAGCCCATCTCTGCACATAGTGTGTTTTAATCCCAACCCAGTGAGTTTCTGCCAGGCATATCAATGTTTTGGTGCATGTTTCGTTAATGTCAGTGTGGTCTCAGGTAAAGGTAGTTGATGTGGGTACACATGCTCTCATGTCCATATGCAGAAATGCAAGTGTGGCTTTAAATGTTGGTTTAATACCAAAAACATCTGCAAAAGGAGACTTTGATTTCTTTCCTTGGTGTTTATTGGCTCTTGCTGAGAAGGCTTTTGACATTTGTTCTACATTTTCTGTCTCTTAGACTTCATTATTTTCAAAATTTTTTTAAACAAAATTTTAACAAAGATACTGACCACACCCTTAGGTTGACTTTTGAGTCCCTTTCCCCACATGCACAGTCCCCAGAGGTAAATTCAGAGACAAGAGAGAAAGTGAAGTGGCTCTTGTTTCTCTTGCATTTACTCTATGTGAAGGCAAAGGAGTCTTAACTCACCCATGAAGTAAGTCATGAGCATAATTTATGAATGTGAACCACAAACTTCAGCTCAGGACAGCTGCCCCAAATGAAATGATAGCTCTTTGCCCTCTAACACATACCCTAGCTTTTGCTGGCCACTTTAATCCTTTCCCTCTGAAGACTTTTCACCTCTGATCAAAGCTTTTAGAGCAGGTGTGCTAATTCCAGTCTCCTGAACAAGTGTCTACATAAGTAATTACATCTTACTTGCCAGATTTCCCTGTGAGTTTATGCTGAATATGGTCAGGACAGATGACTTTTTTTATAGCATCTTAGGGAAGAAACCATCTGGGACAGGGAGGGGAAGGCAGAGTCAAAAATGTGCCTTTCAGAACACAGAAATCTAATTCCTGCTGCTTTAATTAGACTGTGCTTGCATGTCAAGTGGAAACTGAAAAAAACAACTTAGAGGCATTTAACCAGTAGCTGAAAGCCTCCCACCCAAGCACCTTCTGGATCAGCAGCCATGAGTGCTCTGTGCATTCTCCCTGCTGACCCCAACACCAACACCATCTCCCAGTCAGGTGTAATATGTTGGTCTTGGCTGCTCTCGAAGAAATTGTCACCAAAGATTTCAGCCATGGTAGGAGACACGGGCTAAAACGCAGACCAGCCTGGCCTCACCTCTGCCACGCATAGTAAATGGTCATTACACCACCTTTGCAGGGCACTGCAAGAGAATGTTTCACACTCCCACCAAGAAAGGCTGGACACGACTACCCTGTGTACTTAATCTCCAGAAGGCCTATTCTCCATCTTGCTTTTGAAGTTATTTTATTTAGACATCTCTTAATTAGGCAATATTGGGGGATCATATTTTTTTAAAAAAGACAACAGCTAAAACAAGACAACCCTACAAGCAGAGATGGTCATGCAAATTTAACAATGTATTAAAAATCCACCAGTTCATTTGCATAAAGAGGGCAAATATCTGCCCTGGCCTCTAGGCAGTGCTGCTGTGCATCCTTTCCACACATGGAGCTGGCAGAGCCAGGCAACACAGGCAGTGTCTGTGCATGGCTCAGTCCCACGTACCCTGTGCTTTCCCAAGCTGAAACACTCTCTTTAAAATGCAATCTGTTAATAAAAACATGTTAGCAATGCATGTGAATCCAATGTGAAATATGAGATACTTCAGTATAAAATCACAACAGCAATTATTGTGTATGCATTGCTTTGTTTTCTGTTCCAGACCAGTCTCATCAGATGCCCAGCACCAACCATCTGCCCTGCAGCAGCAGGGTGGGAGCATGGTCCGTGCTGTCAGTGGATCAGACCTGATTTGGGGGGACAGCGCTGTGGGGTTTGAGAAGACCAATCTCAGCTTCATATAGGAGGTCACTGATTTTCCTGGAGCTGGCGCTGTGGATGTCACCCTAAATTTCCTCCAGTGGAAGCAGTCATGAGCCACTGTGTACAGATATGCAATGCAGCTGCTAGCAGCAGGCACAGGGTTAAACTCTGCTAGTGTGGGTAAAAAATAACCTCATTTTCCTTGGTCCCGGTGAAAATCTTTTGGGGGATGTCATGAGATGAGGTATTTTACTGTAGAAACCTGAGTCTTTTCCCAGTCTTGTCCCCCCCGCAAATGAATTTGTCCCAGTGCCTTTCCTTGCCAGGGAAATTCGCAGATGCCAAGCACCCCTGTAAGGGCAGAGTGACCACTGGGCATGTGAACTCCAGAGCATGACCAAATGGTGGCAACTTCAGGGGAAGGCCTGGAACAGGTACTCTGCTCCTAGACATGCAGCTCAGCATGCTGCATCTAATCAACAGGAGGCTGGAGGGACGTCTCTCTAGAGGTTCATGAATGTATGTGTTTCTGGATTTCTTTTCTCCCAAACCGCCTGGCAAGAATCTGTGTCATTACACAGGACAAATTGATATTACTTAGGCTATGTTCAGAGGAGCTGGCAATACTGCACTTGAATAAAATGTTTTAAGCTTGTTGGCGCTTGAGCAGGGTGGCATTTCAAGTCTGTTTCACAGGTGATGTGGACTATATGTAGTTCAAGTAGAGAATCAGCAAGTCATATTTCTTTTTTTGCTTTTCCATGACAGACAATCTAAAAGTCTTTATTGGCACCCGATTTCAACTTGAATAGTTGTGGTTTAGGAAGGAAAATTACAGAATTGCTGTAATTGAAGCATGGGGTTGGTAATGCCTTGAACTGACAGTAAGCCTTGACACTCGATATGGTCTTCTTGCGTTCAGACCTCTTTCTTCCTCTGTCAGCAGTTTATCTCCTCTTGCTACTTTTAAAAAACACATTTTCCTCTCTGTCTTGCATAGCCCCAAGCAGACAAATACATCTAGGCTAGTGGCAGTGTGAAGTTAATATAAAGAGGAACCTTATTACCTTTAAGTTGTTCTTCTTTCAAAGCTCTCACTTACCATGTCAGGATGTTCCTGTTCCCTCCCATTTTTTCGTTTATTTTTTATCCCTTTGGAAAGATTCATTCCTAGTAAAGAATTACCTCTGGGGACATGCAGAGCTTGCATCTTGCCTTTCGGCTGACTGACAGGTCAGATTTGATTAGTCACTTGCCCTTTATCTGGAAATAAATAGCATACATTGACAGAGTGCGACTATAGACTGGTGTGGAGTAACACCAATTAATAGTACCCTTCATCTAAGCGATATTTAACTACATTAAAGACAGTGTATAAACTTTTGAAAAACAGCACAAAAATCAGTTACGGGATATATATGTCAAGAAAACAAAACCCCATAGTGAATAGTTGAATAATTTTCTTTCTCTAGTAGAGTCTCTTTCAGGCATTGCCAGTATTATTTTTATTATAATTACTATAAATATTATGTAGTTGTTAGACTTGAGTCTGAATATAGGGATGGATGTGTTTTTGGATATGTTACATATTTTTAAGAGAAAAATCCAAATTCATGATCCTGTTCCATTAAGCTCACTTGTCAGGTAGGAACATCACCAGCAAAGAAAGTTCAATACAGAAAAGATACGTTTCGCGTTTCTATCTAAAAGTAGCATAGTTCATGCATAATTGCACTACATTATTGTCATTTCCTCCATGAATAAAGCATAAATACAGAGAAAAACAAGGAGATAATACTGGTAAACTGACAGTAGCAATACCCTTAATAATTCTCCGAAGCTGCACCGGCTAGTGCAGAACTCATGTGTATGCCCATTGCAAAACTAATGCTAATGTGAGCATATGCTGTAGGAAGTGGTGCCCTTACTCCACGGCACTGTTGTCTCCAGGGTGCAGATCGCTCCTGCTATGGAGCAGCAATAATTGGCTCCTAGTGTGCATTATCAAGCAAGGGATGATAGACACAGAAAGATGCAGATCATTCAGTTGGCTGCTGGCTCTCTCCCCAGATCCCCTTTTTCTCACATGTGTGCAGAGATCCAGTAAACAGTACACAGTTTAGTTTTATTGGTATTATTTGGTATTTGTTTGCATTCAGACACACACTTGAGCGCCGCTCTGCATGGGGTCCGTGTTTCCTATCTGCCTCAGAAAGGAATTTTGTGGTTGCCATTGTTGTTGCGTTACATCCTGAATTGTATCCCAAGCTGTTGTATAAACAGCATCTCTGAAGTCCCAGTCCACTGCTAATGTAAGTTTTCTTTCTCACTGCCTACAAAGAGCCCTCTCTTCCACCCTGCCAGCTTGGGGGAGGGATAGAAATGTTGTACAAAATACCTTCTATGCCTTAGGTGTGGCATTTTCTTGTATGTGCTCAGGAGCATGGTGAGCCAGGTTTTTGCTCAAGACATGGAATTCCCACAGTGAAACATATTTGCAAAACATGTCTGTTGGTGCTGTGTTGGACCCAAAGCTGGCTGTGGAATGCCCTGCCATTTCAGCTGCTAGAGGAAGTCACGATATGTGGTCCTTTTAAAGAAGCCTGGGCACACGTTCGATTTTGGAGATTGTTTGGTCCCATTCTGACTTGTGTGTCCACATACACCTGTGAGGAAATTTGCAGAAATGTGTGAGCGAACATGGTTTCTTGCATATTCATCACAACACAGCTTTAAGAAATACTTTAGTTCATACTTTTAAATGAGACTTAAAGTCTCAGCTCTCTTGCCTTTATGCGCTGGGGCAATGTATTTTTTTTCTTTCACTCCGTACTCAGTATGGTCACCAGTCTTGTCAGCAGATGAAGAAATGCTAATGAAGAACTATGGCATGACATTTTGCTGTATTTTACAGAAGTGTTGGAAATCCTAAAATAGTTTCCATGATGCACATGGTAGGGACTACAACCAAAACCTCGCACTGGTAATCTGATCCCAGGACTGTGGCCAAAATACTATTGCTGCCAGGTGAGGCAAGGCTCCAGCTTTATGTATGCCTCTGAAAGTCCAAGCAGATGGAAAAAGCAACACAGCTCTCCTTCCGCAAGCAGAGGAAGGGAATGCCCTAAAAGCCATAGCAGCATCAGGTGGCCGTAGTTTTGCATTTCTGGATGTGCACATTGGTGTAAATGGAGCTTTTCTAAATGAGCATGAAGCAAGTTAGATCCCAGAGAAGTTTTCATTTACTCCTGTTTGTACTCTGACAGTTTGCAGATAGATTTTGCCTTGAGGATCCACTGTATATGTAAAATTTAATATTAGATGTGTTACTTGTGTTGTTCTTCCTTGTCAGTGTAACTGGCCTAGTAGCCAAGAAAAAAAGTGATATATTTTGACTTTCCTTTCAGACCATTCCTTTATGGTCCTTCCTGACTTTTTCATAAGCAAGAGAGGCATGATCCGTTAGAGAGGGCACACAGCTGGCTGAGAAGTAGCTTTCAATGTCCTACTGTTGAACTGAGAGGCTATTTCAAGAAGTTCATATGGATCTGTCTTGATCCCATTAATGTTAATTATTTTCATTACTGATTTGGAGAAAGGATAAAGATGTATGAAGAATGTGTATGAGTCTAGACAGATATTGGAAGAACTTTGGCTGCAAGAAATCGGACTTCAGAGGCAACACTGGCAAATACCGAGAGGTTTTGAAATCCCTGAGATAAAACTGAAGTTATGAAGTACTACACTTAGAAAAGAGGGAAGAAATGAGCAATTGGAAATAAAGAATAACTAGCACTGTTAGTATGACAGCTCTGTAAGAGAAAAACAAATCAAATTGCATTGTATTTCTAGCTGATTATGAGAAAACAAAATGACAAATCTTTCTCCATCATACATTAGCTGGTCTATTAGCTGTGGGTCATTAATGGGAAATAATTATTCTTAAGACAAAACTGGTGAGACCTCAAGTATAGAAACTCTATCTGCAGCTATAGGCATATCACTTCCTCAAAGATGGGGGCAGACTGAGACCAGAAGAGACCAAGAAAACAGTACATTGTTCAGAAAGTGAATGGTTAGAGGACAGGCAGTGTGAAGGTATCGGGCTTGAGGGAAAAAAAACAGAAAGCACGATGATGTTTAAAAAAAAAAGGAGAAAGTAATCCACTTCAGCTTGTCTGGACAATGAGGGAAATAAAAAGAAGGAACAACTTAATTGGCAGCAAAACCCAATACAAAAAAATGTTGTACGGTCTCCTTTTTTGGAGATGTTTGACTGAGGCCTGGGGCAGAGAGCTTATCTGTCTCTCCCTTTGTTTCCAGAGAGGATTTCTGGACACCCATTCAAGCTCTACATTTCTATCAGTAGTGTATAACAGTACTGCCATTGCTGTTGCCTCTTGGGTCGTGTGACTATTAATTTCACAGGGCAGCAGCTCTGCAACCTTTTCTTCTATTCTGTACTGAGACAGGAACGCTTTGTCAGACAGAGTGATGTGCTTAGCTTTGCAATATGCTTACTTTTACTCATGTCCTTCGTTGAATCCCTGTGCCAGTGCTGTTTATTACCAACCTAGCCATATTGGTTTAGGAACTTTTCTTCTGCTATACACAGAAACAATCCCTACAAATTATTCTATGAATTTCAAAGAGTGCAGAAAGAAGAACACAGGAAGAAAGCAGAATGGGACTTCTGATTTGATTAGTCATGCATATATATATACATATGCATATATAAATAAAAATACTACATGATTTATTGTTGTCTTTTTTATGTTCACAGGGCTACAGCTACTCATAGGGGCCAAGTTATATTCAAGGATGCCTTAGCACAACAGCTGTGTGAACAGGGAGGTAAGAGCCGCCATCATATTAAAAATATGTGGCAAATATGGTTTTCCATTGTACTTGCATGTCAGTGTTACTCATCATGAAAGCTATTTTGTATAAAACTTAATATGAGGATCTTATTTATATTCTTAAAACTGATATTTTCTTTGGCTTCATACTTCCCATTAGTTATCTGTAAAAATCCTTTGTCCTCTAAACATTGGGGAATATATAAAAGTTAAAGTAAATCCTATTGCATTATACACTTACCTGAAATCAGCCTGTAACCACCAACATTTGTTTTTTGTCAAAACCACAAGCTAAGTTTTAAGTCTCACTGTATTAACTATAAGCAAAAAATGCAGTATACCTGAAGCAAAAGCTTTGTTTACCATCCAGCTCACACCTATCTCTGTGAAGAGCCTGCCTTCCCATTTTGTGAAAGTAGGCCATGAAATTTTCTCCCGTCACCTGCAACATTTGATCATTTTTATAGCTAAACAAAATGTTTGACTTAGACAAACTTTAAAAATCTGATTGTTTGCACAGCTTATCATATATATCCTTTTGATGAATAACCTAAAAATAAATGTCCTGTTGTCAGCTGTTGTCTACAAACAGTACACTGCTTTGAACCTGCTTCATTAAAGCAGTGGGAAGTAGAGAAGGTATCCATCATTTTGGTACAGGAGAGAAAGGAATTTCTGTGCTGATTTTCTCTGCAAAATTCCAGTAATACTTCCATGTGAAAAGAGACAGTGAAACATGGGCCAAACAGTCTAAAATAAATATTTCAAAATTAGAAATGTGTTGTCATATTAACAAACAAGAGAAAATCCCCCAAAATACATCCTTTGGGGGCATTAGAGCTATAGGGTTTTTTTTCTCCTATGAGTTTGGGAATATCTGTGCAAAGACTGCTGCAATAAGAAACTGTTGAACTTCATGTCAGGAGCATATACTGAGTTATTCATGTAAGGTATGAATAGTACCTCCGTGATAATGAGGGAAAAGTTTTAATTTTCAATTTCAGTATTTGAGTTTTGAGTATTTTAATATTTCAATGGGAAGTAGGAAGTGGGATTCAGAGAGGTGGCTGTAGATCTTAGCTAACAAGCTAGGAAGTTTAGTTATATTTCAAATGAATTAGAAAAATGTAACACGGGTGCTGGCCATCAGAGGGGAGTGTTATGATGGTCTGGATGGAAGGTGATTGGGCCAGGCATGTATCAGTATTTTTACTGTGTGGAAGGAAAAAACATCTGGAGAAATTACCAAAATGCATTTGGTATTCAGAACAGAAGATAAATTGTATCCCCATAATGTGGGTGTGCAAGAGTAGTGTCTTGGTGACTAGTATAAGGGGATTTGGGAACAGAATTGTCGGCAGGATCACCATTTGGGATGTGCTAAGGAGGATGGTGAGGATATCTCACACAGGCTACTCACTGTATGGACACAAGTCAAGAGTGGAAAAACTAATATGCAGAGTCATCAGCATAAAATGATGAAAAGCCTCATAAGCAGATGAAAGTCTACAAAGCAGGGCTGCATAGTGAGCGCACCACAGCCAAAGGCGGTCTGTGGTGGCCAGAACAGGTAAGGAAAGGAGAAGGAAATAAAAAGACTTATTGATGGCAGAGTGATAGGGGGCCAGAGAGCTGGCAGTGACCAGCACAATGAAAGCTACATGCAAGCAAGCTGACTATCAGTGTCAGAACTGGCAGCATGGTCAAGGAGAATATGGGCAAAGCAACAAGATTTCTCCCTGCTAGAAGAAAATACCTTGATAAACAGAGACTAGTGAGTAGAAATCTATCCATACAGGCTTTGACAGTCCTTTCTTCAGACATGCTGTACCAGGAGATTTTAGTAGGAGAGCAGACAGCAGAAATTATAATTCTTTCACCCTTCTCTGCTTTACATTTCTCCAATTTTGGAGCATAACCTAACCTCAAATCAACATTTTAGCAACACTTAGGTTGGTTAGAACAGTAAGTCATTATAGTACTGCGTGCTGTCCCTGAGTTCACAGGGACTGCAGAAAAAGGAGAAAATGGGATTTGCGTATTGGTTGTGTGTAGAGAATAAAAGATGCTGAGATGTGCCATCCCTGGGCCTTCGCTGGCTGCTCAGCTGTGACAGTCACTTTGCCTCCTTCTCCCATCTAGCCACTGATAGCCACATCCTGCACAGCTTCCCTGAAAGGGCCTCCAGCTTCCCCACCTCGTCATAGTCTCCTGCATTCTCATTACTTTTGTCTTTCCTGTGATATTCCCAGCAATTCTCTTTGCTTTGTATACAGTCACTTCAGAGACTTTGTGGATTTGTCTTCTCCAAAATACGTGATGTCACTGTGGTAACTCTGCAAACATCAGGTTTGACTTAGTCAAGGATCACCCAGAGGTACTGTTCTATGAGCAGGTGACTGTATGACAGCCATGTAATCAGTCATCAAATTTCCTTGCAATACCGATGCACAAGCTTCTCAGAGGTTCTCTTGGTCCTTCTCCCACGTTTTTATCTTCACAAAGGCTTCTCTCCCCTTAGTTTCCTAGCTTGGCCACAGTTTTCTTGACTGAGATAGTCAACCACCCGGTTACCCATTGCCCTTCCTCCTATCCATTCCAGCACCAGGCTCTCTTCTGCCCTTTTGTACTTATTTCTTCAGCAGACAATGTGCATTGCGTTAGTGCCCCTAACCAGTGTGTACTATTATAACTCTTACAATACTAGGATTAATTTTTCTACTCAGATAAAAGATGCTTTCTTTGAAGCAAACCTCACTTCTTTTATTCCATGTAGACAATCACAGTTTCATCAATACTATTAATGTAAACAAAGGATTCTTTCAGAAAGAATTAGTGAATTTATTTAGACCAAATATCATATTAAGATATATGCAGAACAGCAAGGTAGATTGACATAAATGAGGTTTTATGGTCTCTTTCTGGCCCTAAACATTACTATACTGAAATGCTGTAGTGAATGATGTGACATATTAAGTAAAGAAAATAAAACCACAGGGCAACTTCATAGATTTATTACAGGATATCTTTTTAATAAGTATGTTCACTGGAGATTATATCAGACTTCATAATAACTAGTACAAAGGATATACATGAAGACATGAAAGTAGCAAGGAATCTCAGAAATCATGTTCACTGTGGCTGTCCACCCTCAGATGTGCATTAGTAAATCCTGATAGAGTTAATGGGATTTGTGCAGTGAAAGGAAAGTAGTTATTATTTTGAAGAGAATTAGAGGATGATAAAGGGTAGCATTAAGGGATGGCAATGCCAAACAAGCAGCCCTATATATAATGTAAATGGAATAAGCAGTGATGCCATAGGGAAAGATACCAAAGAAAGTAAAATAATCACTTGAAAAGCTGTGTGTTCAGCATATAACAAATATTTTAGGAAGATAGAGAGATCTTTGAGAACTAATGTAAGCTTTAAAGTTCATAAGAATTTTATTGGATATTGAAGAAAGGAGACTTAAAAATTATCACACAAAAGAGTTAATCCAGCAAAAATAGGCAAGGAAACACAAAACGTATAAGCCAAGACAGAAAAGTTACATGTCTTATAAATACATTTAAGGACAAATAAGGATGTTAGTGACTGATGATGTTCTTGCCATTAATAATATCTTTAATTAACAATATCTTTAACTTGTTGATCTAATAGGAAAATAAATGGAAAATAAGGTGAACTTACTATTGTGCAGTTTGATTCATATTTATTCCTGGCTTGAGTAGAACAAAAATCATACATTAATAAACTGTAGCATAATTAAAATGGAGTTGACAAAACATCAGACATGGCTGCATTCCACTGTAGAACTCAAAAGAGTTTAGGTCTGTATGAAAACAGTGATGCTGCTAGGAGAAACAGCTCACGGTGCAGGGATGGATGCAGCTGACATGTCACACAACCCTGCCTGCCTTTACTGCACCAAGTAGTGCTAAAGGGTTAAGAAGGCCATTTCCCTGGTACACTATGTAACTTTTGACCAGTAGCACTGTTCTTTGGAATAAGGACCATACTGGGAGATTCGTGAGTGTGTAATTTAGTTCTGACTGACTAGAGGAGAACAGAATAGTAAAACCTAAGAGATGGAAAAGATGAAGGATGTTGTTCCCTCCTAGTGCAAAATCATTCCTTTCAGCATAGATCCTAGAATTTTATACAATCTCATGCTCAATGCCACAAATTACAGGATTGGGACTCCTTTCTTAAGAAACCAGTCTACAGTCTGACAGATGTCTCCATATGAAAGTAAATCCTGAGAATTAGCCCAGACTCTCTTTTATTTGATCACTTTTGCCTGAATGTTTGTGGCAGACCTTTTAGGTGTGTTTTGTACCTTGTAAAATTTAAGAACGCTGAAAAACAAATGCAAAACAGATTGCAGGCTCTCAGGCTTGACCAGAACAGTATTTTACAGAACAGAAGACTGGAGTTTAGACCTGATGTATTGTTCCTTGGTTTATGTGTCAGCGAGAATAATGCAGCCCTCGGGCAACATGCTGACTGTCTCTTGGGGGATGTTCAGCCTCTATCATTCAATAATAACTTTGTTTACCAGTAGAGCGAAAGTATTGGCAGGAGTCTAAATAAAAGCATTCATTTCCTTCCTCGTCTTCATCTGGCTGCTAATGACAAGGAGACTGGACTTTTTTATAATCTGCAAAATAGAATATACCTCTCTCCACATCTCCTTTGTGATGAATTGATGATCAACAGCTAATGGCTGCTGGCTGTTGAACCCTGAGCACGGTGTTTGTCTGGGAGCATTTGAGCATTTGCGTTTCTGTAATTAATTTTTCCTTTATATTTAAAAAAAAAAAGTTCAGGGTTCTGAGAGAAAAAAAAAAGAAAAAAAAAAGTCTATTTTCCAGTGAGCTTTAAGAATATTTTCTTATGCTGTGTTCCCTCTCTATCCCTGTACACAGGCTTGACGCCACAGATCTGTGGAATATGGGTGTCAATAGTACAAACTGATGTTGCTGGAACATGTGTTTAATTTGCATTATGCTAGCTTTTTTTATCTGGAGACTAGTTTTGCTTAACAGTTAACCATTACCATGTTTAATGATTTTGGTTCTTATTTTTCCATTGACATCAGAACCATCACCAAATCTTTTTTCCCTCCTCATATTCTAGCTCCTCTATGTGAAGATGACATTCCCTTCCCACTTCTCTCCTATTTCCCTCCCTTCCAGTTTAACCGGAACAGGGCATATTTTTCTATTGGCTTAACCTTTCAGTAGCCTTACTTCATCCACAGAAAATTTTAACCTTTTACTCCAAAAGATGCCTTCATTCTCCTTCATCCCATTGACACAGAGCCCCACAATGACCCCATTGACTTTTGAATTCCCCATTAATTTCTTCAGGATTCTCACAGTTTGACTGTGGCCTTTCTGTCTCTGAATCACTTTGTATTGTGTACTTCCTTCTGTGCTTTTCCTTACCAAAGGGATTGCCTTGTCTTACAAGGCACGCACCCTACATTTCCTTACATTTTCTCATATTGTATTTGCTCATGCCTCTTAGATTGTGAACTCTGTTGAGCTCCATTTCCATTCTTTGCTTAGTACAATTCGTCTCTTGTAAAGCTCTGTATATACCCAGGGTGCTAGTTAAAAATCAAATAATAAATTCATTTACTTTACTTTTTTTAAAAGGTACAACATTCTCCTTCAATCTAAGATGCATTTTGGAGCCACACAAATACTGATCCTAAATTTAAAACCACCCAACCATGTGCCTAAGGACAATCTAAAAAAGTGAATCATGGTTTAAAATACAAACAACAATGGCCGGTTTTTTCCCCTCTCAGTCTGAAGTATTGTATAATTCTTTTTAAACTGTAAATGTTTTATATCTTTGCACTGTATAGCTACTCTGCACCATATAATTTTTTTTAGCTTTGTTGTGTTACATGAGGAAACTCCATTTGACTTCAGCCACACTGTATGCCCTACTGTACAATCCATATTGTTTTAAAATAAGTAGTTCTATAAATTGATAAAAAAGGCAGATCTGAAAATATTTTAACACTGCTACAATTGTTTTTGTGTCATGTTCTGAATTTCTATTATTTTGGGGACCTTAACTACAACACTTGAAGATCAACACAGTGGTGTTTTGCAATGAAATATAAAATGTAATACGGAAATTATTCATAGTGAGATAAAAGTCTAGGTTTATTGCTTATTAAGTGGTACCTTCACAGTCTTTTGTCATACTCAGCTCTGGAATTTGAATTACAAATCAGATGAAGGAATACCTGAGGCAAAAATGCTTGGGCTCTCAGATCCTGTAAAGATTTGGGAACCATCACCCCTCCTCAACATAAAGTCTTTGTTTGTAAGAACAACCTTTTGTCCAACATTAAGTGTCTGCTTAATTTCCACCTTTAGTTTTTTAAATGAGTGAACAGTAGCACTAGTATGCATCTGCAAAATTTCCTTCATTTCAGTCTATCGGTAAGCAGTTTTGGTTTGCAATATGCTATGCATATAATTGAAGAACTGTTTTAGGAAAAATTCTCAGATCCCGATTTTGTATTCTTTAAACACATAAACAGCTAGTTATATTTTTAAAAAATGCTGAAGTCAAAGGATTTTGCAAATGTAAAGATTCCACGTTTGTGCTATACCTGTGCCTTTTGGCTGAATGCTGAAATTTTGCTTAATAACTTAAGAAAGTATTATTAGTGACTGTGTGTATCCTGGGCTGGACTGCCTTCCACAGAAAGCTTCTTCCAAAGAGCAATGCCAAGCGACCTGGGATGAATGACAATCAAGTCTTTCATTTTCATTTTGAAGTCTGAACTGCTCTTGTTGGAGAGGAAGGTCTCTTTCGATGGAGTTACTCTCAAAGGCTAATGAAATTTGCTTGGCCAGCTGATGAGATGGCCTGACATGACCATCCTCCTCACAGATGAGCATTAGCAGAGTGGGCCTCAGCCACACCTGTGTTCACAATGGATCATCCCTTAGTAATGATCTGGAACTAATGAAAAGGTGTAATACAGAGCATCAGAGACAGTGGTCTTGTTTTAAGCTTAACATCTTAACATCTTACAATATCAGGAGTATTTCAAATCCCATGCCATAATGTACTTCTTTTCCTACAGGCAAAATCCAAACAGCTTGCATTGCTCAATCTGGGAAATAATTCAGTTAATCCAGTTTAATCCATTTCTTCTGTGCAAATAGTTTTTAAAAGTTTTCTAGAGAAATTTATACATGCCTCCATGAAGAAGAACAATGCTTGGGACTGCAAGGAACAAATGCAGTCTTCTCCTGTATAGTGTCCACCAGTGCATCCCAGTTTTATCCTGGAAGCAGCACCAAGCTTAATGTGCAATTGGCATTGTATTGCTCCAGATTTTGTACCGTCATGATGAGAGGTCTTGGCCATTGCTAGAGTCATTATTGGCATTTCTCCTGGGGAAGACAAGATGGCATGGATAAGTTGCTTGTATAAAAAAATGGAGCAAGTTAGCTGCATAAAGAAAGAAAGATTTCATATTTCTGCATGTCTGTGATTTCTGTTCAGCATCAGACTCTTAAGAATGCCTTTGCTCTTCTCTGCAGTAAAGCTTTCAGTGGTTCTGTGGTTGTTTTCAGCATTGTATATATATATATATATATATATATTTATATAAGGTTACTGGATGGAGTAAAACCTGTCGGTCTTCCAAGCTGTAAGTCAGTTAAATCAAAGGTTTCTGTCTAAGCTAAAGCCAGACTGCTTGCCATCCTTTTCTGGTCTGCAAATACCTCGGTTGTTTGTTGCTCAGGCTTCTTAATCACCAACTTCCCCATGAAATGTTGCAATTTCATTACAGAATGTCACGCCTCCATGCAAACCCAGTGTTTAAGGAGAAAGCAGGAAGAGAAAAACAAAATTCTTGAGATTTGTGTTGGTCTTTCTATTCAAATGACTATGTGTGAGGGCTTTACGCAGATTGCTGCATTCATTTTTATGTTTATTTTTAATCTATTTTTAATTTGTCAGATGTTATGACAGAAATTGCAGTACTTCAGTAATTTTTTGCAAATATGCTGAACAAATCAGGAGTAGTGATACAATTTAGGTCAGTGCCCAAGAAGAAACACAGAATCATCAAAAGAAGCCTGGCTTCAAAAATTCTCTTTTTTTGGTGTTCAATTTACCAAGTACAAAATACAACTAGAAATACAGCTGCATGGGTGAGGTACGGAGTGGCAAAAGAGGTAGCTGCTCCCCAGGAGCTTGCTTATTGCACCCTCTTTGCCTCCGTGAAAGAGGTGTAAGTTGCTTTGGATTTAAGATCAGGCCAGGCTATGGATGTAGTAGCTACCATGGAGTATCTAGCACACTGTGTTGTAACCACCTTCTAGCCTTCCCCATATTTTTTATGTAGCTGTGCCCTTTCAGATACATTCTGTTTTCATTTGTGTGATGTTACACTGAGACTCCTCTTGCAATGTGTAAGGAGAAGACTACTTAATAAAGTTTTATCATTTCACACACATGCTGGCCATGCAGTGTGTCACTACGATATTAGCTGTTTCTTGGAAGACAGAGACCTACTGGGGAATTGATTCAGCAATGCAAGTAAAAATGTGCTTTAAAATAAGTGTTTGATTCAATGATTTGCAGAGTCAATCTGTTACTTGTTGCCCTAGGAATACTAGGATTTTTTTCTCCCAACAATATACCCAGTAAAATGTTGTCCAGTGCAGTATAAATGGTCAAAGTGCGGCATTTCTGCCTCGCCTAGACTGTTTCTTTTGTTGAGACTAATTCCCACTTTCTTTGTCAATCATTGAATTACTGAATCTTAATCCAAATTATTTCTAATAATCTCTCATAATCCTAGACTAGACGTGATCTTTCTTACCTTTCTATACAAGCATTTCTGTCTTTCATTTATTATTGATGCTTATTTTAATTAGAGAATTTTTTTTCCTGTTATATTTTTATAACTTTCCGTATGTATCACATTTTTCATAATTCAACTGTCAGGATAGTTGACTAAAGAGAACATTTACTGTACAATTTGTTTTATGCTGAATCAATTTTTAATGCTGCAGTTAAGCCCTGATCATAGAAGATATTCATGCATTGTGTGTCTTTGTTCTCTGCAGCCCCGACAGAAGCTCCCTTACATCCTCACCTAGGTAGGTGATTTGTCATTCTTATTACTAAAACTCAGAATCACTAACTTTATTATAATAAACAATCTGTAAGGTCATATGAAACTAGCTCTGGGGAATTCAAATAAAAATGAGACTCATAAAATGAATTGAATTATGTCTAATTCTGATTAGTTGGTTTTTTGTTGTGATTTTTATTGCTGTTTATTTATTGCATTTGAACACTTGCAGTGCAAGTATATGACACTGCAGAGCTTTTCTTCTTAGCTATGTATTAGAGCATCTGTTTGTATGAGGACCAGGACTGGAGCACCTCTCCTATGAAGACAGGCTGAGAGAGTTGGGGAAGTTCAGCCTGCAGAAGAGAAGGCTCCAGGGAGACCTTATAGCAGCCTTCCAGTACCTAAAGGGGGCCTACAGGAAAGATGGGGAGGGACTCTTTAACAGGGCGTGTAGTGATAGGATGAGGGGTAATGGTTTAGAGGGTAGATTTAGATTAGATATAAGGAAGAAGTTCTTCACTGTGAGAGTCGTGAGGCACTGGCAGAGGTTGCTCAGAGAGGCTGTGGCTGCCCCATCCCTGGCAGTGTTCAAGGCCAGGTTGGATGGGGCTTTGAGCAACCTGGTCTAGTGGAAGGTGTCCCTGCCCATGGCAGGGGGGTTGGAACTCAATGATCTTTAAGGTCCCTTCCAAATCAAACCGTTCTATGATTCTATGACCCATAACGCCCAGTGTGGGACAGCACTGTTACACCAGTGCTGGGTCACTGGGAAGAAGGTTTTGTCCCAGTGCACCTCCAAGGTGCACCCAGGAGCAGGGCACTGCCTCTCCTGCTCTCCAAGCAGGGCACAGAGCACACAGCAGAGGTCCAGCCCTGCACCAACCCGTGTGTTGCAATTTGATTAGTCCAGGACAGATTCTGGCATCCTTGCTCCTTTTGAATAGTAGATGACAGTTACTTCATTCATTTAATGGAAGTATTTGTAGAGAAGGGTCTGTCTAATACAAATACAGGTGCCAAAGTTTTGGGTTTTGGGGTTTTGGTTTTGGTCATCATATGTAAATGATACAGTAAATCTAGGGGGAAAATTGAAGTCTGAAGCTTGCAGACCGATGGTTAGAAACATTTGCGTAACATAACTCACAGTTTATGTTCCTTAAATGAGCTGACCTTTACTGCCAGCTTCACTGACAGCAGCAAAGAAATTCCAATGAGCTCATGGATTTTTGCTTATGAGTTTTCAGAATAAACCCCCTGACTGTTAGAACTGTAGTACGTTCACTGGGACATCTCATCCCTCCTTCTGCCAGTGTTTCCAAAATCTGGATTTGGAGGGATTTTTTTCTGAACTTTCAGAACAACCAACAATTTGGGACAAAAGTTCCTAAAACATTTAGTACATACTTGATGACTGCATCTTTTTATAGCCATCACACTTTGGTGATAAATTGGGGTACTGCTTAATTTTATTGTGGTACTATGATCCGGAGTAAGCAAAAAAACCTGTAACTGAGAAAACCATGCTTTTGTGACTAGCATACTTTAAAAAGCTGATTTCCTCATTTTACAATGCGTTGCTTTAGCTCTAGGTAAGGCAACACTTAGAAAGCACTGGACAATTACACTGGATTTTTTTCATATAGTGCTTTCTTTTCTTTGTAGCTGAAATGCACAGTGACAGCATTATCCTACGAGATGACTTTGACTCTTACCATCAGCAAGAATTGAATCCCACCATGTGGTAAGTTTCAGGCTTCTGCTTTCCTTTATACATATTTGAGCAAATTACAACATTTTGGTTATTATAGTGAAGTATTTGTATTATATTAATTCATACATACCTCAGCTCACATTGGTGTAAGCTTATGTGTGTCTTAACTCCATTGGGACCTAAATACATTAGTTTATTAATTAATTGATTAATGTGCGACTGAGAAATTCTAAGTCCATTGAAGTGAGTGACAAATTCTCATTGACTTCAAATTTTGAATTAATCCAAAAATATAAAGGACTAGAGCTGAGCTCAGTGAATGTTTTTGTATGAAGATTTTAATTTCTTGAAATCATAACTTTTCATGGAAAAGGTGATGAATTTCAATAATTAAACTTTGTTTTTTCATATTTTTAAAATTTATTTATTTCATGTTCATGTAGTACATGTTTCTGGTGTAGCTAACTACAGTAAAAATTCCTTCTAAACTGAAATCAAATGTTTCCAAGTCATTCAAAAGAAAAAAATAACTGGAAGTAAATACCTCCATCTAAATTTCAGCTGCTGAAAATATTTAAGGTTGATTTTTTGTTGATTTTCTTTTATTTTGTGGAAGGCAAACTTTTCCAAAACTTTTGTATTGTATAGGAAGGAAAATCCTTCCCTTCCCAGCTCTATACAGCAACTCCCAATTGCTAGGATTTTTTCGTTCATCGAGATTCCTGAGTAGGGTCATTCATATTATCACAGCCTGTGTCTGAAACAGCAAGCACAGGTTGTTATCATTCTTTAACCAGTAGATGCTGTTGGAGAATCTCGGGACTCCACGTGCATAGTAAGACAAGTACAATTTAGGACAGGTCAGGCAGAAGCTTTATTAGCTATGATCATAGTGAGAGAGCACTCAGACAGCATCTCCCCCTCTGCTCCCGTTCTCTGCCAAGTGATTGCAGCGACCCAACCCATACACAGTTGCAGAAAACAAGGAAAGAAGTGAGGAAAAACAATCATTTCAATGTTCATAAAGCCAAGTACCCATCCCTGGGAGGGATGGACTCTTTAAGTTGCTGCCACAATTATAAGGACTCCAACAGTAAATAATAGGACAATATGGAGAGATGGCTGTTGGCAGAACCTGGCACACCCAGTATTATCTTAGCTCAGAAGTGGGGAGTTGGAAACAATTGCACTGTTAGCTTTTAGTCAAAAGGAATGTTCTTTTAGCAAAGATAACTCTTAGCCAGACCTCTGAATCTTAAATATTAATAATTTTACCACCACAATGATCATAGTGATAGAGTACCAATTCATATCATATATGTACGTATGTCACAAAAGAGGAAGTTATAGGTCTTTTATAGTACAAAACTGATTCTGTTATCTATAGTGAACATAGCTACTGGTTGTACTATACCCAGATAAACACATCTATCAGTCTTAACATTTATCGGTCGTCTTATCGGAAGTTTTGAAGGTTGGAGTCTCCTTTTTTGATATGAGATTGTTACTGAGTTTTCTATTCCTTCCAATCCTATTTCATAAATACAACTAATTTTATTTATTTAATTCATACAAGACACAGAAATATTTTACTGGGTTAGTTTAGCTTGTTCAAATAAATTCTTGACAGGCATTTTAGCAGTTACCTGCATTTGTTAGTTAAGAATGTACAGGCTCTGTGAAATCTGATTTAATTTTCCTTTTTAGTAAGGCCTGTCACAGTTTTCCATCTGTGTAGGTCTTTCACAGTTTCACCACCTTAGGTAAAAAGATTGTGTTTTATGGAATTTTATGGATATTTTTCTTTTGCACATACTTATTGTAGTACTTTTTAATATGTACCTACTATTTTTCCTCCTTTTGTATCATCTCTTAAAAAGTTTTTCTGGACAGATGCATTAAGGA
Organism: Buteo buteo; assembly: GCF_964188355.1. Classification (NCBI taxonomy): domain Eukaryota; kingdom Metazoa; phylum Chordata; class Aves; order Accipitriformes; family Accipitridae; genus Buteo; species Buteo buteo. The sequence goes on along the minus strand of NC_134174.1, from coordinate 14,099,323 downwards.
CCTGGAATACTATATTATAAAAAACCCTCTTTCTTTATGGGAATTAATAGATCAAGGACTCTTAACGGGTTACAGAATAGCTGCCAAGGTAGATAGCATTAGCAGCAGTGTGTTAAATGGGCTTGAGTGGAGAGAAATGAGATGAGGCATTATTTCCCTGCAGACGTCTCATAATTCACAGAGGGCCTGTCTGTTGGGAGCCTCCATAATTTATTTTTCCATTGCTCTCTTATCTTTAAATTCATCGATGCTGTATAGAAGTCTCAACAGAGAAATTTCAGACTAAAAGAGCCCCCAGTCTCCTGCTCCTTTTGTCCCCAAGATTTGGATTTGGTCCCTCTGGAATAACCTTGATCCACCTTGGTTGGTGCGTCAGTGCAGAGAGGTGTGAGCTGGGAGAGAGGGTCCCGAAACTCAACACAATCCTGAGACAGATTTTCCTGTAATAACACCAGAAAGCCAACATCTTCAGCAATACTAACAGAAGTGGAGCACAAATAAAAGAAAGCTGTAATGAGGTGTCATGAGCTTTTCTGCATAAAGGACTCCTACAGTAGCTCTGCCTCCAGTGAAGACCCTCTTAGTGGCAGAAAGCTCATTCTCATTTGATTGTCTAGTGGGACTTAAATCAGGGATTATGAACAGTTTACACCATCCACCCTACAATTGCATTTTTTCCCCTGGCAGCTGCTAAAATCCCATCTTTACCACAAACAATTGCGATAACTGCTAGAGCAGTATTTCCAGCACCGCTCAGTCCCTGGTCTGCTACTCTTGGAGTGTGTGGTAGCAACTGCCTTGTGTGCGCCAGTACTCTAGCAGTGCTGTCTCACCAGGGGCCAGGTAGACTAAGCCACTCTAATAATTTCTGAAACCATTAGTTGTGTAAAGATGAAAAGAGGAATATTTGTACTTTCCTATGATCTTTTATTCCCAAATCCTACATAACACTGGCTTGGATGTGATTAATATTGTCCCACTCCTCCTGATCCCCTTTCTGGCATGTGCAGCTCTGGCAGAAACGTACAGTCCAAGTGCACAAGCAAAGCATTTTATAGCTTCTCTGTGTGTCTAATTTTATGAGTCCCAGCAGAGCCTGTGTGTCACTCCATTGCTGAGAGAGGCCTCATATCAAATATCTATTTTGCACAAGGGCGCTCTATGATTTCAAGAGTCACTGCCTGTTTTTTATGAATTTCTGCTCTTTCAAATGCATCAAGACACATCCTACCCAGCAACCATCTGTTTCTTTGGAGGCTCAGGAGCAGGGAAGGAGTGGCTATGAGTGTTTCTGGAGATGCAAGGGGAGAAGAAAGGGAAGGCTGGGATGGGGCTCTTTATAAACAGAAAAATCACAGCATCTGGGAATGGGTTGCTGACCTAAATCACAGTTTGCTGATTGAAAGAAAACAGGAGAAACTGCTAAAGTGGGAAAGGACAAGGAGACAAGGAGGCATCAGAAGGGACACATAAGGAGAAGGAAGCAGGGAGGATTTCTGTGCTGGGAATGCAGGAATGAGAGCATGTCTCATCGCTCTCATTTTCTTGGGACACAACCACCATGAGGATTTTCTTGCATGGTGTGTCCAACTAATTTTTATATTCTTTTTTTCCAGCGTGCAATCATGTCAGAATATGATTATTTCCAAAGTCTCCAACCCGTAGGCACAAGCCTGCTTACTTAAGCAAAGATTTCCTCATTTCTTGGATCTCATTTGCCACCAACTTTACAAAGATCTCTTTGGCTTGTGAAACGAGTGTGCTTCACACATTCATAAATGCCCAATGTATTTTAGGTCTAACATGTATTAGCTGTGGAAGTTAAGGTAGGTAAGTGACTCCCACTCCACGGTAAACATAGCACCGATGGCCATACTAAGCAGTTCACAGCTGACTTGTGGAACTAATTAGACAGTAACGTTTAGTGCATTTTTCAATAAAAAGTCTAATAGTGCACGTGATTGGTGGTACATGAGACTTGCTGAAAACTGGCAGGATTATTTTAGTTCAGAAAGCTCAGGAACCATGAAAGTAATTGACTTCCTCTGTAGGGAAAGGGAATCTGCACCATGTACTACTTGCCAGGGAAGGGCCAGGGAATGGCTGGATGAAAAGAGGACCAATATGGGTGGTATCTGTAAGACTGTCTAGGTTATTAAGCACCTGTTTCTGTGACTATCTTGCCTCCATGTAACCTCATAAAATTGCACAGGAGAGTATAAAAAAGGTGCTATATAAGAACTAAAACAGGCCAAGCAAGAACAAATCTAGAAAAAATATTGTGTTTACTCCTATGATAAAAGATTTAATGTTGAGACAAAAAGGGGGGAAAAAGAAGATGTGTGAATTAGTAAAGAAGAGATGCTGGCATTAATGTATGTTTTTGTATAAAACAGTTTTAACAGTAGGGCTGTAGAGAACATGAGATTCAGTATGTTTAAAAAAGAAAGTCTCTGTACAGTAGCTTGTTGCTGGCTAAACTCTCCTTCCCAATTTGATGCCATGTTTCATCTCAAAGCCTATCAGCACTCCAAACAGCAATCACTTACAGAAGACATACCCTTAAAAAATGACATGAAGAAAAGCTGAGCATGTAAAAATCAATCAGAAAGAAAGAGGTTCCATCACTTCTTCATGGCATGTGAGAAATGAAGAGGTACAGTGGTATTTCCAGTGGCAAAGAGGTGGAGGAAAGCTTTGTGACAGGAGAGAGAAGTCCTAAAGTGGTTTCCAAATTGCACTACAACTGTGGGATTAAACTTAAGAAAGATTTATGTTTAAAAATTTCTTGGCAGCTTGAGATGTTTATCTTCTTTATAGTCCAGACATCACAAAAGACATCAGTCAATATAATGTCCACAAACTCAGGTATTGTAGAGGGAAAGGAGATGACAAATAGGAATGAGGAAACAGCAGATGTTTCCCCTTCAGCAAAGTGAAGAACAATAGCAGAGAGAGGTGGGAGTCTCTAAGCCAGAGATGAGAGCGAGGGCAGGTCTGCAGAGAAGACATCTAGATGAATATGACACATGTCAGCAGTGGCAGCGAGTACCAGCTGTGAAGAGAAAGCTGAAGTGATTTTAACATGCTAAGATTTTAGACCAGGCAGGTGAGAAGGATAATGTAAAAAGCTGCACCCAGCCAGGGCAATTAACTGTCTCCTGTTTGTATAAATGGAAAAGAAATTAACCTTCCTGTCTACACCAGGAGAGGAGCAAATTGGATCCTTTCTAAACATGCAATACTATGACGATCATCTAAGGAACAGCAGATCAATTATCTTAATCTTCATGCATTCCTGTCAAGCTAGTGAGCAATTTATTGTCAGAGATTTCAATTATTCACCACATCTCATTTCAAAGAGAGCACAAAGGTTTGAATCAGGATTACCAACAGCCATCCAATTTTTTATGGGAGGCGTCATTCTAGAAAAGACGAGTGATGATGAAACAGCTGTATTAAGGACAGTGTATCTGGATTTCCAGACACTATTTTGTAGACCACATTACAGAAGTAGAATAGAAGAACAGCTGAATCACTTTGTATTCATTGAAATATGAGAATTACAAAATTAAAATATCTCTTGGATTATGTGGCCTGACCTTTCACAAGGAACTAAGTGGTCCCTACCTAGTATTCATAGGCAAAGTTTTCCTGCCATATCTGTCTCTCCCTGCACATATCAGGAGTTCAGTCTCATGCTCCACTACAAAACCCCAAAATATAGGGGCAGATAATGAAAATAATGCTCATAAACAGCCAGAATCCTACAGATTTCCAGGTATTCTTCTAGTTCCTGTCCCTCTGTTCTTCAGTTATCGGAGTTTAGGGATCAGGTGAAATTTAGATAGCGATAAAACACATCCTCCATGAACTCTGTTTCTGTACTTTGTCTTAAAGTACAATTTCATTCACTCACATGCTCTCTTCTTGCCTTATATTGAGAAATAAAATTATGGGCTGACTGTGGCTTCTATAAGTAAGTATTAACTCATTGAAGTGTATGGGAATTACATTACTTCATTAGAGGATTTAGTTTTGCTGCTTAAATTCAAAATCCTAAATGCTATGAGTGTGAGATGCTGAATGACTTTATGGACATGCTCGTACAGGTACATAACTCAAGGATTTTTTACATCTGACTTTGTTTCGGGAAGTGGAGCTGAAACTGACCTTTAATAAAATCTCAGAATAAAGGAGGGATTTGGAAAGTGAGAACAAGGCATTTATCTTTGACTTCTGTAATGGACTTGGGCATAAGAAAGCCAGTCCTGTGCTGAATTCACCCAGGACCAACCGAAGAGACCCAAAATAACAAGTGCAATCAATTATTCACCACATCTATGCATCTGAAAACATAACATCTCTCGCTTAGCAGATCTTAGCACTCACAGACCTGCAGGGTATTGTGCAGGGTATTGTACGCAGCCCAGAGTTAACCCATTCTGCCAAAAGTTACCCACACTTTGCTGCCCTGGGAAGCCAGGGGAGTGGTGAGGAGCCCCAGTCTGCTGCAGGAGCAGACCACGAGGTAGCTCCACTTAGTTAAACACATACTTTAAAGATTAATTTAAACATTATTTCTAATCACTACCTGGGTTCAGAGTAGTTCATCCTCACTCCCTTGCTCAGACCTTTTGCATGCATGGCCCCTGCAGGGAAGAGCTGTCCCAGCCCCATGGGGTAGCTGACAATGCTACCAGCCTCTTCCTCACAGTGGAGATTTCATTTGCCCTGTTCAGGACCATGGTGGGCTGATGATTTTCAGATACTCAGGAATAGAAAAATCCTGCTCCCAGCAGTTTACAGAAAGACTTGCAGAGGTTTAACACAACACTTATTAATGGAAAAACAAAAAAGCAACATAAATTAGGAAAAGAGGTAAAAAAACCTCAAGGAAATTTGTATAGGAATCAACTATACATTGATAGTATGTATCAATATCTATGACCAACTATGTTCATTGAAAGCTCTATCACATATGTTGACAGCAAGTCCCTATCTCCTTGGGATTTGTTCCTTTCCATCTGATTTCCTGTAAGATCTGCCATCCAGAAATTAGCTGGAGAATGAAAAGACAAGAAGACCAAACCTTTGCACGCTACTAAACTACATCTGGCTTGTGTATATGGGAATGTGTATTTTGGTGACATTGTACATCAGAAAGGGTGGCCAAGTCTGAGACACTCTGTGTGAGGGAAGCCAAAGAAAAAACTGCCTAAACACCCCTTACATAAGTCCATTGCACTTAAAGCTCTAAAAATACCAGTTATCAAAGTACAGACAAAAATCAGCAAGAAATAAAAAGGTTTGGAGTGAGTTCACCCTTGCTTACAATGGAGTTGCTTGGGGAGCAAATGTTTGCCTGTAGGTTTGGTGTTAAAGCTGAGCTTTGGATGCCTGAAAGCAATGTTGGCCAGCCCTGTCGCAGGCAGTTTGTCAGGAGCTGGGCGCATCTCCAAAATTTTTTTAAAATCTGCTGCTCATGCCAAGAACCAATACCCTGATACTCAAAGGTGAGAGAGAGGGCCCTTTCCCTCTGCTCTACATTCAGGCTGCCCACAAAGTCCTTCATATTAAATTAAGAAATATTAGGAAAGGTGCAATTAGTTGGCTCAGCAGCACTTACCAGCCTCTCTGAGTTTTTCTTCATACTTTTTTCCCCTAAAAGGTGAGCAGAGTGGCAACTCTCTGTTACTAGGAATATGGGATATGACAAATACAAACAGAAAGCAGCAGCAAGACCTGTGTTAGAGCAGCTGGGCTGTAGGAGCCTCTTGGTGCCCAGTTTTGGGTAGTGTCTGCAGCCTCAAGCCTGCCCTTTGGGGTAAATAACCCTGTGGGCTGGAGGGGGACTGGCCCTAACCCCTTTTCCTGACCTGTTCTGTATGGTAACTCCGCGATGGTGGGTTTACAAATGCTGTATCAAAAGTGCAGTAAAGATTTTGGAAGAAGAGTAACTTCAGCATAAATTATACATGTAAGAGTTCACTTGGTTTCCCATGGTGTGGTGCTTTGCAGTCAATGAGCAGGGACACTCCTTTTTGAAGGGGGGACAGTTTGCAGAGAGCAAGTACTTATTTGCAAGGGCCTTTCTCGAGAGGCAGCTCTAGTACATCATACATAGAGTTGCTCAACATTTATGTTCAGCACCATGATAACAAAACAGTCCAATTTGTCTGACCACCAAGATACAACGGTCTTATTTTATAGTTTACAAGCCCAATGCTGTCTCAAACATACAGTTTCTGATTTCCATTTTGAACATGGTGTGTTCTTCCTACAGGTCTGAATGCAGTAACTGTGAGGTAGGAGAGCAGTGCGGTGTGATAATGCACGGCAACGCCGTCACATTCTGTGAGCCATATGGTCCCAGAGAACTGGTAAGTGAAGCTTATCTGCCGGGACTGGGACTGGAGGCTATGAATTGAGGCTGCGTCAGCTGCAGAGATGTTGGTGTGCTTTGAAAGTGTGTTGTTCAGCAGAGAGGCTCTTAGGCAAGATGATAGGGCCATAGGAGAGCACCCCAGGAACACCCCAGTGGTTTTTTAATCTATAGATGTTAACCAAAGGTTATTGCAATAGCTTGCAAAGGAAAGTCTCTTGATCCAGTGTGCATCCAAGTTATTTAAAGTATTTATAAAATACTGGAAAGGCAAGGAAATAGAACTGTGTTGTCAAACTGACATCATTCTCTTTTTGTTTCCAACAATGAAATAGAGACAAGGTTCATTTTTCTTCTCTTACTGTATTAGCTGTGTCCTGTTTTTTCTTGTCGCTGTTGACAAATGTTAATTTGGTTGTAAAACATCACTTGTGAACAATGCATCCTACAAACTTCAATGCAGCCTGGAGCAAGCACCTGCCGGTCTCAGGAAAGTGTATGTAACAAACTGAGTCATGATGAAGGGGACAGAATTCATTTCTTTGGGGGGTAGTTTGGTCATAAAATTGCTTAAGAAACAACATGCTGCAATTTGCGTTAACTTGTGATCATCTTGGTGTGGAAAATGAATAGAAAGATATATATCCAATGCCCACACACTAACACTGGGGAGCTAGCTACAATGATGTACATAAAATGGGAGTTTTGGAAAGAACTGAGAAATTGAAAGGCCAGCTTAAAGCCTGTGTAATTCAAAGTTAATTTTCATGTTTTCAACAGTCTTCTGAGTGGAGGGAGAGGCTGATTAGAGCTATTTGAAGAGCATACATGGAAGTGAGCCATAAAACAGAAGTGCTTTTGGCCAGGCATCTTTTCTTCATTTCAGACACTGACAGTTCTTTTAACAGGGTTAATTTTACATCCTTAACTGAGACCAGAATTCCATAAATGCAATGCAGATATTGCTGGTGTAGTGACTGAAAGTCATAAACATATATAAAACTAATTTAGAGGCTTTACGGATAAAGGAGAATTTCAGTCATTTCCCTCACAGCCATCTCCAGCCGGGGAATCTTGACAGGGATGCTAAATTGCTTCTCTGCTACTTTGAGTCCTATTTGAATGTACTATGCTTCATTAACTGCCTTGAGAAGAGATGCATTGTTTTATGTTCTGTGCAAAAATGAAGTCATACCACTGGGATATTTTCCCCAATTTTTAAACTCATTTTTAGTTGTAGTATTGAGCATAGGTAGCACTCCTTGAAAAACAATCTATTTATGACATTTAGCAAGCCCAGGGTCCCAGCTCTGAGACTTTTGAAATGTTATTAATTAGCTGTCTTCTCCCTGCTGATATGTAATTTAGACTATCCTTAGTAATCACGAATTGGCTCCAAAATTCAGTGTTGGACTGTATTACCATGTGGTAATATAGCACTACCATGGCATCAGGAACTTGAAAAAATTTATTATGATGCCAAAGTGGTGTGATTAAATAATCAGCTGAAAAAATCATTATGCTTATAAACAGTTAGCAGCCTAATAATGAAAGTGTTTATAAATATTATGGCAGTGTTGCAGAAAAATCAAATCCTTCTGAAGGAACATGCTAATGGCTTAACATTTTGGATGAGCACAGGACGGTGTTCATGCCAGAGGTCTGAGATAGTCTTATTTTTTAGTATGGACATAGGTTTAAAGCCGTATTTTCTTAGAACCAACTTGTTTCTGATTTGTAGTCATGTTTCAGCGATTTCATGACATATCTTTTCCTGTCACAAATTTAAAAACCTGTTTCATTTCTCCAATTATTTCACATTTTTATTCTATCAATCACCCTTACTATTTGAATCCTATTCTGTCCCTGCTTGAAATGGCTCTTGAAATCTCTGTTTCTGTTCATGGCTCCTAGTGCCACATTATTGCTTTAAAATCCTTAGTCAAGAAGAGTTGAATTTGCAAAATATATTATATCAACAGCTGTGACAGCTGCTGGTTTGCTTCCTTGATGTCCGTCTCTTCTCCTGACTCCCAGCAGCCACCTGTTACTGTAGGCAGAGGTTTTTTTCATACCAACTGTCTATGTCTGTTGGTGAGAATTTACCACTGGCAAAATCCTGGAAAGATGTATGGCATCAGAGATGTTGCAAGTGAAGGAAAATAGCTACTGAAGGCTCCCTACCAGCCTCTCTGCACTGCCTGAACTCAGTAGTCCTTTGCAGAACTTTGCAGAAAGTTTTTAGTAAATCTAATGCTTTTCTCTTAAGCATTACTGAAATGATTTGCAACATAGTCTCTTTTAAGTCTACAGGAATGCCTCTTCTGTGATAACTGATACATTTAATTTCTTGGTGATATGAGCCACTGAACACTGAAAAAGGGTTTCATTTTCAAATTAGAACTTGCACAACATAATTAATTGAATGTAAACTAATGTAATAGGTACTCATAACTCAAGTCAGAAAGTACTTTATTATTTGGCATGATAGGTGTGATACCTAATACTGAATTGATCCTTACAGAATGGACTTAAATGGGGATGTGACTGTATTTTTTAAAGGAGTTTTGTAAATGCAGCTTCCCTATTTTTGTTTAAGGACTAAAATTACCTGTTAGGAATATTCCAAAGAGAGGAAAACTGTATTTTAAGTAAACATACACTCATACAGATAGTGCCAAAGTGCCAAATTTTCAGGCAGTTTTAAAAGTTGCCGTTTGAGATGATTGTGAAGCCTTGGGAATCTGTCCTGCTGAATCTGTCTTAGTTCACAGAGCATTAATAGCTGTGATAAATTTCCTAAATTTCCATACACCCTCCTAAAGCACATGTAGTCTTGTTATCAGCTAATCTTCAGTGCATTTCAGTGAAGATCCCATTCTTTAGTATTTATGAGAAGTTCCTCTCCGTATGTAATATGTGTGTAGAAAAGAAAAAAAACACACCCAAACCCCATGCCAACTCATGCAGGTCTCCATCCATTATTTTCAAAGGCATCATTTCATGAATACATCAACTAGGTGCATGCCAGCACTGGAGGAAGTCTGGTCCCTTTTGCTTTTCTGTATCACCACCTGTCCCATCCCGCCAGGGGAAGAGGTAGTATTCATATGAACATTGGTGGGCAGCATGGCAAACCACACCAGAAAATGAATCCAGGTTAAAACTGACTTGCAAACGGAAAAGACTATTAGTCTAACATAAGTCACTATTCAAGCTGATTTAACATGTAGCTACCCAGAAGTTGATGTTAGTACATGGAATGGAATGGAGGGAGCTGTCACCTAGAATCTGTTAATCATATACATTTGAATATACATTCTGAATATACATTTGCAAAGATATGAAAATTCTTTTGAAAGTCTCCAACGACAGAAAAGCCAATACAAATGACTGAGAGATAACATTTGTTCTGGGGCAGTGGAGTCCTAAATAAGTCAGAAGACATCTGCATTTAGGACTAGCTTTTGTTCAGTGTCATGCAATGATGCACAGGGCAATAAGGGACTTCAGTCGTCAGAGAGATCTCTCTCAGCAGTTTTGATGTTTATCTGCATAGCAGATAATTAAAGAGCCCAGGAATACCTGATAATGGAAGAATCTCTGCTTTCACTGTGTGACTCGGAAATTATGCAGAAATTGTACTGTTCATCATTACAAAATGCTGATAAAATTGCCTTTGTAGTACTGCCATCATTAATGGGTGCTTGAAAGAATGTAGCATCTTCCAAGTCATTGAGTCTAATTTTTACTTGGGTGCTGGGTTTTTTAGAAGATGACAGTTTAGTGTCCATGAGCTCAAATGTTCATCTATACTTTGCAGATTACCACTTTTTTTCATTCTTATCTACTGTTCAGTTTCCTCTACATCACTCATACAAGCAAAGAAGGAGGATCATTCAAGTCCTCTGGGTGCTCTGCCTGGAGTTGCCTCCATGCAGATTCCCAGCTGAGCTCTGGTAGGCAAAGCCTGCTAGCCCCGGGACCTTATTTCTGGGGCTGAATTTGCTCAGAAGTTTGACTTCTCTGTGGCATATTCACGATATAACGTGGTGCATGGATGCAGATCACAAGGAGCACATCTGATGGAAGATTCTGTCTCTGCTTTCGTGGGAAATTACATTAATTACTGGTGTGTAGGGTCTGACATAGGAGGACAACTCCAAGGTCTTGAAATCTAGGATGCAGGTATCACTGGCAACAATATCAGATTAATTTATTTAAGGTGTTTGCTGTTAGATCAGGCAGTTAGATGACTTCTTTTATGACTGTGTAAACTTACTGTCTGGCCAGGTCATGCTGTTTTTCTCTTTTGATCTAAAGTTGCCATTGTCTTTCAGCTTGTACATTTTTCCTTCAATACAGCCTCTAAATTCTGCTTATAATGATAAATTATATCTTTTCTGGGTCTTTTGCTAGTGAATTAACCAAACTTTGAGTCTCCTCTTTTTGGGGTGACCCTCCAGTTGGTCTTTCTACTTGCTAAACATTGCAATGATTTTTCAGCTCTTTGACAAAATAATTAGATCAGGCAGTGGTTTTAAGCAGTGCTTCTGCCTTGCTTGTTATATAGCAATATCTTTAAGTCCAACTGTCAAAAGGAATTGAAAATAAATAGGTGTCCTTCACAACACTCTGGTGCTTCTTATAGTATTTTCAGGAAAACAGTCCTAATTTGAACTACTAAAATATGGGGGCATTGAAAGAAGGGAGAAAGAAAGGCCTCAAAGAAGGGTAGTGTGCTAAATAGGGAGTGAGCTGCTTGGTGTTTTCTGCTTGTTTCTATGTCTTGGTTGGATGTCAACAGTGTGTAGATGCTACTACAAAATTTCATTGTATACTTTACGCAGTATCACCAAGGTTTTGTTGCTTTTCTGTTGAAGACTTAGGTTCTGTTATTCCCTCTTAATATTTAGTTTTATTATTTTAGGTTTACTTAATGTTATTTTTGTTATTTATTTATGGTAATTTTTGTTCTTGTTCTGTGCTGGGAGAAGTTAAAACCGTACTGTATATACAGATTTATGCTAAGCTGACCATAAACCACAGGGTTCATTTTTTCAATCTTCTAAATACTGGTCAAGCACCAGTGTTTCACGTAAATGTGCTTGCTTCGTAGACATTAATATGATGAAAGAAAAAAAATTCCAGCTTTGACATATGATAAGACATCAATAATCAAAATGACATAACAGAAATGTCCATGATCACTCAACCTGAAAGGGTTGGTAGTGAATAGTTTTATGCACTGGAGATCTAGGTATCCAGAGAGTTTCCATGCTTTCAGAGAAGAACAAGTGATGAATGTATTGTTTTGGTGATCTAACACAACCTCTCTGCTATTTGCTTTTCTTCCTGTAGACCACCACTGGCCTTAACACAACTACTGCATCCGTCCTTCAATTTTCCCTTGGTAAGTTTAGCTTACTCTTTCACCTGAGAAAGTGTAAAGAGTCATTTCTGCAAAGGAAGATGGCTCTCAGGTTCAGGTTTACCTCTCTGGTTGATGTTCCACTTGACATGAGGGATTAAAAAATCTTTTAAAAACTGCAGCACATTCATTCATCTCCTAATCTAGAGCTCCTAATCTAAACTTTGAAAAGGAGAAACTCCAGTGGATACTCTGATGACGGGAGGCATAGTCATGTCTGGGTTTGGGGTTTTTTTGGATAACCTTATAATCTCCTGCTCTTTCTCTGAAGTGTGATTACTGTTTCTAAAAAATGAACTTTTTTAACATTTAAGACCCTTGCTATGTTCCAAGTTATGGGTGGGTAGAGCTGTTTTTAACACATCTGTACAAACAGAATAGGTTCATATTGTTCATATTATCAACAGCATGGTTATACACTGTATTACTTAGAATACCTGCTGTAAGTTATTGCACATTTTCACTGTGTAGCTGTGGCTATAAATTATGGCAGAAGTTGTAGCTTGGGCTGAGGGCAAATTGTGAACACATTTGATTTGTTAACTCATATCTCAGTGTTCAAAATATGAAGGAAAAATGTTTTTATGGTATGAATAGTTCAATAAAAAAGCAAGCAGGAAGTGTAGCCTGCTTCCTCTGTGGACCCCTGGATATGTGTTTCCAAATCATATTCCTATTTTTAAAAAAGTAATTCTCCAAAAGTATCTCAGCAGATGTGTGATTAAATTCTGGAAATCTCAGCTGGATCTAAGAGCTATCAGGTAGCTTGAGAAGCAGCTTGGTTTTTTTAATGGATTGGAAGTCAAAATCCTAGAAGGCTCAGAAATATGTCATTTAAATTTGTTTTTATCTGAAGTTGTTCATTTGACTATTGAGGTCATCATTACCTGTCACCCTGCAATTGACTGCAATGTTAGTAGGTCTAAGGATTGGTATCTATTCTTTTATTTTGAATTACTGTTTTAAAAAAGCTGGAAGAATGTATCCAGTCCTAAACTGAATTATTGCATAAATATTGGGCACCTACAGTGAAAACCAGCCTGGAGCTACCCTGCAGTTTCATTCAGCCAGTGAAAGGGGAGCAGCTCACTTGATCTGTTAGGACGTATTGCTCACCTGCAGAAGCCCGCTCGCCCTTAGCTGTGCCCTAGGATAGGTGAATTTTATAATGCTGCAACTTTGCGATGATGGAGGAATTTTGTTTTTCAGGAAAATTTACAAAAATCTTCTATGGATTATTCTTACAGTGGCCCAGCGTGGTTAACAGCAGTGTAAGCTGAATGGATTGGTAGGTAAATGTTTGCTGTCATAGCTCGTTGGCTGGTATTTGCTGCAGGTGAACTGCAGAAAGGTGCAGGCTCCCATAAGTTCCAAAATTAGACTTAAGATTTCATTAGTAGCCTTTGTACCTATCAGCTGGGGGGAGTCAAATAAAAAAAAGGGTAAGAACAGGCTGAGTAGGAAATAGCCCATATGACTAGATTGTCATGAATGTATGGTAAGAACACCTTAACGTGTACCAGTAGGAACCAGTAAAATCCCCAGTATGATGGAGCAGGAGGGGGTGAATGCACATCTGAGTAAATCAAATTTCAGCCTGAAGTTCAAAATGTATCACATTTCCCTATGTGCTTGTGTTGAGCTTGAAATACAGTGCAGATTGGCTTTGTAACTGATAAAAACTGGCATGAGTCAGGGGACTGCTGCTGACCTCAGCAATACTTGGCTTTAAACTCATAAATCTAAACTAGGCATTTGCCAGTTTCCAGCTTATTCCCAAATGTCCGATTTAATCATAACCCTATTTAGGAATTCATCCAAGGGAATTGCCTTTTTTTAAAAGAATTTTTAACACTTTCTATCGAACACGGAATAGCTTAAGCTGTAATCTTTAGGGGGTATCTTTATATTAAATTCATCACATAGCTTTGGCCACATTAAAGTGCATACCCTTTGATTTCTCTCACCACTAATTATCAGATGGAATTTTGTATTTGTAGGTATGTAAGTAGATGAGGACTGGGAAATGAAGCAAAAAAAATGGTCCTGAGTTCACCATAAATCCCAGATCCTTTTAAACTGTGTGGTCAGGAAGGGTAATACCCTAGTGAATTTTTCATTAGTTGATATTCTGTGTAGTTTCCTTCATGTACCACCTATTTGGTAGTCTTGCACTTTAAAGGGCAACAGTGTTGAAAAGGTGCACTTAAGATGAAGGGTTAATTAGGATGAAAAGGTAATTAGTAAGGCCTATTCAGCACATAGGACAATATTAATGTGCAGTATCCTTTCCAAATGCGAGCAACTTTTCTGCCACTCAGCATTCACTTGGAGCTGGTGGCACTGCCTTTTGGTCCAGGGCTGGGATGATGTTTACATTCATGCACTCTCTGCCCAAGTGTGCAGAAAATTTCAGTTACTTCAGATGTCTTAATCATCCATGACTACATTTCTCCAAGACCAAATGCTGACATGTGAAAGACAAAGTCTAGCAGTTTCCTTAATGTTCAGTGGGATTGTTAACCGAGTTATTTAAAGAAATGCCTTTGGGCTCTCTCAGGCCAGAACATCTAATTCAACAGCTTGGGATTGCAGGATATTGTGTAAAAGCCTAGGGACTCAAGTGCCACACAATGGTAGTCTGATTCATTAGCTGAAATATTCTCTATTTCTCACTCCAAATCTCAGGCTTTTCCCCTTAGCTACATCCCTGGACTTCTCCAGGGATGAACATGATCTGTCATTCACGTAGGCCACTGTGATGGAAGGTGACTCATAGTACTGAGAGATTAGTGACTGAGCTAAACACAGGAAGAAAGAGACCCATGAAATCCCATATGGAGAAGAGGAAAGGCTCTAAGGGAGCAATGGCATGAGGTGTGCAAGCGGTTCTGCTCATGCGTTGTTCCTTGGGTGTCCTCTTCAAGCATATGCTCCTGTGGCTGCGGTGTATGTGGGCTGTACATGCTCTGTGTGGGCAGTTCAGCATTGGCAGGCTCTTCCCATCCCTCCTTCCTCCGCAGCACCTCTGAGTCAAACACCAAGCTGAAGCTGAAGGTGCTGTGATCAGTACCAACGCTCAGCCTGGCCTCCAGGACAGGTGCTCCTTGGAGCGGTGTGTGTCTCAACATGAAAATTGTTAATGGAAAATATTACATTACCTTGAAAAAATTTGTTTCATAGCTCTCTCCTTACATCTCTGGATCATTTCTGGCTGTTAAACAATATTTGAAAATGGGAATAACTTGATAAGGAAAGCTCCCACTCTTCAGCTTTGTTATGAAAACTCTTGAGCACTCCTCTGAGAACAGAATGATTTTGACAGTATCCTGTACTAGATAAATACATAATGTTTGTAAGGCAGGATCCTGCTTTAAAAATGCTTTCCCTTTGACTTTTATGCCATTATCACAAAGATCCTCTGTCATTACTAGAGCAAATTAGCAATTCTCTGCTCCCCCCATTTTCTAAAAAAATCTAACTCCCCTACTATTTTATATTAAACCAAAATTGATTTAGGGGGGAAGAGCTTTCTTTTATCTTCTGAGAGGGAATAAGTCTTCAAACAT
The DNA here is from genome assembly GCF_964188355.1 of Buteo buteo. Taxonomy (NCBI): domain Eukaryota; kingdom Metazoa; phylum Chordata; class Aves; order Accipitriformes; family Accipitridae; genus Buteo; species Buteo buteo. Next base: position 14,083,938 of record NC_134174.1, on the reverse strand, counting down.
TTCAAACAATCGTCACTTCGGCTCCATTTTTTAAAGATCAAGCCATTAGTTTTGCAAACAAAGAACTAGCCAAAGGGTCAAAAGTTTTTTTGCTTTATTTAGAAAAAAAGCTTGGGCTTGGACTCTCCTTTCCAAAAAAATCATGATAAAGAACTTCTGTGAAAGTTGGGTTCCCAAATCTAACAGATTTTACTTTGGGTCAATCATTAATCCTTACTTTCAGTCAGCCCCAAAATTACCTTTCTGTGACAAATACATGACTTGCAATATCTTCAATTTGTTTCTAATCATAAACCATCTTTCCTTAATTGATTTTAGCTGAGTTATGGTCATTTCATCCTTGTAGCATTGGCTTTGGTTTAATACAAAAGGGAATTTGAAATGAAATGCACAAGGTGCCACATAATATGGTGCTAAAGCAATAAAATAATTTGCATGAATTCCTAAGAATCAAACCTCTCAGCAGCTTACTGTTCTGCACACTGCTGTCTGATATATAGAAATAGCACATTTTGACAGACATCTTTCTTATTCATTGTAATCTTGTGGTGGAGTTACTACTTTTATATAAGCATCACTTAATTATCCTACAAAGGACTGCATTGAATTTGAGAGAGGTAATGTAAAATGGAAATTGTAAAAGTATGTAAAATCTTATTTAAAAGTCAAGAAATGTGAGGTAAAGCTTGAAATCCATCAGTGCGCATGCCCATGCCATATCGAGAAAAATTAACTGTAATCTTTCTTTTGTTTCATGCTTAATGCAGTCTTCCAAAGTGCCTTTCTGTTAGCTTAGTGGTGATCATGCCAGAATTCCTGGTATCCAGAAAAGGATGTACAGAAAGTCTGTGACAGCTACACATTTCCCCAGGACTTGCCACAGTTTTTATACTTCAGATTTAAAGTGGCAAGACCATGGCATACTTGAAAAAGTTGGAGTATATGTTCACCATGACAAATGAAACATCTTATAAGAAACTCAATATGATGCAGAATAACTCTTCCTGCAATAAATAAAATAATAAAAACCTGTCCCTAAAGTTCTGGTGGGCACTGAGTACTACTGAGCTGGCAATGAAGGTGCCGCTCTCTGAGGGCATTAATTGCTATTAACATGAAAGACTTGAAGAGGCAGGATGCGTGAGTAAAGGTGATCTTCAATGCCTGCACAACCAACAGGCTTGACACTGGAAATTCCTTAGGTATCTTTACTGCATGGATCATATGCTTAGTCCCAGCTATTGCTAGAGAAAAGACTTGACATGAAGCAAAACATGTGCCTAGCACATCAATCTTCCATTAAAAACACAGTTTTCAGTGTGGGGGTTTAGTAGTAGGCTTTAATCTTGGAGAGTGCTTTGTGATTTTGCCAGGTGGATTCAGTTTGTCCTCTCAGGAAAATCCCAGTAGGTATTATCCATAAGACCAGTCACTCATGTTATGATATTCACATTGGTCTGGAACCAGAAGCATTTGGACCTTACTCATAGAGTAAGAATGACCCTTTTCTCCTCCTGCTTCTGGGGTGGAATGCAATGGAATGGAATGGAATGGAATGGAATAGAATAGAATAGAAGTAGAATATTTCAGTTGGAAGGGACCTGCAATGATCATCTAGTCTAACTGCCTGACCAATTCAGGGCTGACCAAAAGTTAAAACATGTTGTTAGCTTCTTTCACATCATCCAGTCACTTCTCTGCCATCTGTCGCTATTGTCCCTTCCATTGTTCCAACTTATTTTGTCTAAACATCCATCAGATGACCAAGTTCATTCTTGATTACAGTATTTGACAAGGATAAAACCTACAGGGTTCCATAAGGATAAAATGAACGTATTACAATCACTAGCAGTACCTACCTGTAACTTATCAATCTCTCTTAATATCTTTCTAATAGAACCCTATAGCAAGGATAAATGTGTGTATCTGTTGTTTTTAATATGGTTAAAATGTTACTGTAGAAGGATTATTATTGGTGTTCAACTATTCAGGACTTTTTGGTAAGGACAAAACTCCACTAATTCAGGGTGCAGAGACATTACTTGGGTGCTCTTCTTTCAGTAGTACCCCATTTGTCCCTGTTTTCTACCTTCCTTAAAAGGAAATAAAATGCTAAACTTTCTGCTTTTACATGCATAAATATTCCATTGATAATCTTGCCGTATAATCACTAAAACCAGTAACAAAGCTCATAATTTCTCCAATCTTGTTCAACACACTTTCCACTCTTGCAGCTTTATTTTCTGATTGAGCAATCACCCCTTCTTCACTTCAAATTCCTTGAGCTTTTAAAATCCATCAGACCATCAGCTGTTCTTAAGAGTAATTGTATCACCTGTGATGACTTTATATTTATACTGTCATTTTTTTCAAGAGGTGAGGCACATGTGCAGTACACATACCAAGAACTTCCATGCAGCTTAATTTATTTACAGTCTATTTTTAATGCTGACTGATTTCACAGTCCTCTGTAAGTGTAATGGAGAAGACTGTTTAAAATATGCTACTGATTGCTTTTGATCAGCATATGAGTAGGGGTCATTGATTTCGATGCAGATCTTTGACATAATGGTTCCAAAAGGGTTTTCATGTCATGTCCTGCCTCGCCCTAAGACATCAAGTTAGTGAATCATTAACCGGTGGCCTCTATTACTCTTCCTGAACTACCAAGCTCACTAGGGTCTACATGAGTGCTGTTTTACTCAGCAAGTCTGTGGGCTAAGTGTCTCAGTGATGTTTGTTGAAGACGAAGCACAGATAGTGTTTATCACCTTTAGTAAAAAAAATGCAATTTTTTTCAGGCTTAGCTTTTTTCCTTCATTTTTTGTAGTGGCAATTTGCCTTTGTTACCAGTGTGAGTCTTGCAGAATTAAATTATAAAATGTAATTGTGTAGGTGATGGTAATACTTTTTTGCCCTGACGCATATTCAGACTACAGATGATGATGATGATGATTATTATTACTATTATTATTATTAATCATAATTGTTGAATGTGCTCTTTGGATTAGTCCTTACCTGCAAAGCTTCTATTCCTCAGAAAACACATTTATGTCCCTATTAACCTCAGCAAATAGAAGACCTCGATGGACAAAAAATAATCTTACAAAAATTATCTAATACATAAACAGTGCAGCTGATTCACTGACCCCTATGTATTTCTGTAGAGGAAATAGCAGTCTCTCTGGGCTGTCCTCTAGAGCAGCATCTGGAGGGCTCTGCAGAGCATCTGCACTAGACCGCGATTCCTTCTCCTTCCCACCAGAAACATCCAGACTCCACTTTGGCTCAGCTGCGTGAACAATGATGACTGCATTTGGCCCCATGTAACAGTCTGAAGGCACTTGTCATTTATATTTTTATAATGTTTTAATTCAGTTCGGGTGGCAGCTGTTATATTGACGGTACTGCTTTTATGTTGTCTGTTTATCCTCTGCTTGGATTCAGACCACTTGATAGAAATTCATGTATCCAAACATGTTTTGTTAAATAGGCCATAGCTTTGGCTGAGAGGAGCCACTGCTGATCATTTTCTCTTAATTTCCAGTTTTGTTTAGTCAGTTTTACAATTAGCAGAAGCTATCAGATAACTAACAAATGCTGTAATGGCCATTTCATGAGGTAGCACTGGGCTTGCCCTAAGCAGAAAAGGACAGAGATGAGCAATTTCCTTCAGAATTGCTACGAAAATTCACTCACATGTCTCTAGAGAAATACCAAAGTGAAAAATAAGCCCCTTCTGAATTCAGCATGGAAGAGTATTTGATCTTTTAAATCCTTCACTATCTTGTTAGCTGAACACAAAAACACTCCTGGTAGAAACTGCGGTGCCAAATGTTTTGGGCATGTTGAGCCACCTCCTGCACTTTAGTCACCTGCATGGATGATTACCTTCAGCCACCCAAATTTCTGCTCCAGTGCCTTCCAGGAAGCACCAGATTTGCTGTGTGGGCATGGCACATCCTTATGGTCATGCTGACAGTGGTACCAACAGGGAAGAGGAGATAGAATATCTTGCATTAGGCAAATATGGAGCACTTTTGGGCTGGCATGAGGTTCTAAAGGATTTCATTACCAGGAAGCTGGCTAATAAAATTGTGTTAGAACCCTGTCTGAACTAAGCTTAAATACGGCATAAAAACAGTTTTTAAAATAGGTAATTTAAAGCACTAATGTCCATAAGAAATGAATATTATGAAATGAAGCTTGATTGTTGCTATATTCAGATCCAAGCCCCTCTAAGCAATGAGAACAGAGCACTGAGTGTATCTGAACCCCCGGGTTATTTTTTCCTGATTTCTTTCCTTTACATTTGGGAAAAACTTGAGAATTTGAAAAATTCAGTGCCAAAATTAATGTCATTCACCATTCTGCATTTCTTCTGCTTGCTTCATTTCCCATTTTCCCCTGATAAAACAATATTAAGATTTTTGACTCACCACCCAAATTGCCATTTGCTGTTGCCTGATGTGAAACCTACTAGTTTCACCTTCCTGGTGGAAAAGTCCTTTGTGTAGATGCATAGGTTATAAATTACATCTAATGTGAAAGAATGAGGCAGGTAAGTAACATCATATAGCACACTTCACATAGCATGTGGAAATGTTAGGTGGTGTTTATCGATTTTGCTGAGTTATACAAGAGGGGCTGCCTAGATAATGCCTAGATTGAAACCAAGGTTTAAAGTTAATGCTGTATTTGAAAGACATTTTAATGGCCTTGGGCAAAATGATTTGTGTTGTTTTGGCTAGCCCAAGGTTACAATGAAATACTGTCTTTATTACTTCCGTACGAGGGCTTCTCTGCCACTGTTAGGAATTAGAATGTGAGCATTACAGATTTACTACATGGAGAAAAGCAGAAAAGATAAAGAGAGCCTCAGGATTCAGAGCCAGGGCAGGTGGCTGAGCCACCGCCTCACAGTCAAACGCAGGCCATTACAGAATTGGTTGCTGCAAATAATAAATGCTGGATTACAGACTGACTTTCATCTTAATCCTGCTCATATCATTGTGTGAGGATAACACTTTTGTATGATTAAAATTGTCCATTTTTGAATTAAACAACAAAGCATCTGTAGTTCCCAGGGGTGGAGAGAGAAGCCCCCAGCTCAGCAAAACGCTCCTGGGTCTTTCTCCAGTGGGCAAGGGAGGGGGTTTCCATGAAAGCAAAAGCAGATAAAAATAGAAAAGCCCATCAGGGCAAAAAAAAGCTTTTGCCAAACTAATTATTATCTACCCACATATAAAGTTAAAGGCAGGTAATCAGTTTTATAGGGTTTCAGAAAAGAGAGACTCTTCAGCTCAGGACTTGGCTTGAGAAAAAATATTTCCCAGATTTTCGTGGTGCCAGGGAATTTTGCTAAAGCAGGCAAGGAAAGGTCTTTCAAATCTTTATATTCAAGATACCTCCTTTTACACAGCAGTTCTTGTGACCAGTGTGTGTTTTCTACTGCCTCTCTAGATTGGACTGGCTGTAGGGATCTAAATGAAACATCATTTACCTTCCTGCAGTCTTTTAATACCCTTATCAGCATCTTATGGTGCTCATTTTCTTGATTATTGACCTTTGCAGCTGTCCCAGGCTGCTAAACAGAGTTTTAACTTCTCTTTCTACTTATCAATACATATTAGTGTACTGCTGAACTAATTTAAGTTTAAGATGGTATAATTTAATTTTTGCCCAGCTTCATTGAAAGGTGACCCTTTCACTTAGAGGATCTCCATGTAATCTGACATTAAGCATTTAATGGCAATAATGTTGAAGCATACAGTACAGGTATACCAGTAGAAAATGCTTGCTGAGCACAGGGCTTACTACTTGGTCAGACACTCAAGAACCACTGTAAGAGTATTTCTGTGGTGTTAATGATAGTACTGTTTCAGTAGCTGTAATTCCTGGGTGTCCATTACATCCAGATCTTAACAAGTTTGCTCACTTTGCGTTCAGCAAGGTGCTCTATACGATGTTAGTGCGCTTAAGAACATGGTTAAATTTAGAAGCATCATGTAATTATTTATTTGGCAACAGACACATTATCCAAGCAGGTACCTGCTGGCTGTATCTCAGAAAGAGACACTGTAAATAGCTGAGCATCTTTACATCAGAATAAAGTGGAAACTGGCATAAGGGAAATACAGCTTTCTGCCTGGCTTATTTTTCTCCCCTTAATGTTCTCAGCACAAAAAAGCATTATGAATTGTGACCTGATCTTGTTCATTAGAAGAGAACAAATTTGTGTGAGCGCAGGAAGCACATCATATCTCTGAATATAAATAGACTAAGAGGAAGTTGAGCCAGATAAGTATTTCCTCAGACTTTACTTCTCATCTAAAGGAAATTAGCTGCATTAATTTATAAAAGGTACATTTGCTGTTACTGGGAATCCTGGAAGGAGGTGGGCGGGAAGGGACTGTGGGAGGTCACCGGCTCCAGTGCTCCCCCCACGCTCTAGCCAGGACCACCCTCTGGGCAAGGGCAGCTCGCTCAGGGCCCCCTCCACTTGGGGTTTGACTGATTACTTTTTAGGACTTCATTTCTGAAGTCCTTCTGATTGATTAATTTTTATCAAATTTATTTATTTACTAGTTATTCTTCTCATCTTTTGTAGTTTTACAGTGGAGGCTTTTAGTATGCTTGTCAACTCTTTATTTTTATTTAGAGCTAACTACCCAGCATTTCCAAAATGGAGCAATAGCCTAAAGCTGTCAGTGGAACAAAAGTTAGCTGCTCTCTGAAACCTGTGGAAAAATAAATAGTTGAGACTTTGCATTTCAAAATTCATAATTCTCATTAATATTAGAGTAGATCTGATTTTTACCAAAGGCAAACACCATTGACATTTTTGTTTTCCAGTGTCAGGTATTTATTTCAGATTGTTTATCAGAACACGTGCAGGGGTACAGATAGTCACAATCCTCTTCTCACAAGGGAGAAAAAAGTGGCCAGCAATAAAAATATTTAATTCTTTCCATGACAATGTATGCTACAACTACAAAATAGAGTACAGTTCTCTACAGTTTTTAATTTGAAGATTTTTTACACTTAAAATACTTATTTGTCCTCTGAACTTGTTCTATAAACAAAAACAAACTTCTGAAAGATAGTCTAAAGATCTAAAATATGTCATAATTAAAAATCACACATAACTAAATGCAAATTTCAGAGGCAGAATGGGATGAACAGTGAGTTGCACATTTTTGTACTACTGCTTCCGATATATCCAGCACAAAACATTCCATCTTTTAACATGGTTAAAAATCATCTGGTTCTTGATCAGAAGCCAGTAGAAACATACACCTAAAAAAAATTAGGATCCACGGAGCATCCATTATACCAAACTGTATGGTTCATTAATTTGGAAAAAACTATTAGCAAGCCAGTCATATTTGACCACTAGTAATTTATACTATCCAGTTTGGCTTAATTCGAGCAATATCAGCAAATCATAATCCTTAGCAAACACTAATCATTATTCATCACATTAACAAAATGAATAAAAGCAATCTTCTAGCATTAGATAAACGGGATTCTTTTCAGCTCCCTTTTGTTTTTCAGGCTGCAGTCAGAACACAATTTAAACCCTTCTACAAATTTTTTCTGTGAATTTTTCTTGTACAGTTCCACATTAGACTCATTCTCCTTAAAGCCAGCATTAGATATCTCATCTGCTTATCCACGGAAGCACTTGCAGGAACTATGAAGAGGCTGTCAAGAGGCGGAGGACGTCACCATCTATAAGGAGCAAAATATTGCTTTCCTTGCAGATGGCACGCAGTTTTATCTCAGCAAAACACCAGCTTCTAATCAGTGTTGTTAAGAAATCTTAGAGACCAACAGCTGTATGACTCGGGCTTCTGTAAATCTGACACAGTTGGAGACAAAGCCGTAGTGAGAAGTAATTTTGCCTGCCATTGTCAGCCTGGATACAAATAACTGAATACCTGCATACAAATACCTGGTATGAAGTGTCTTCATAACATCTCTCCTGAAATACTGTGCTCTTAGTACTTCTACCTACATGATATTTTAAAAAATAAGGTATGTAAAATATTCACTAGTACTTTCAGTGGCATTGGAGGAAACCAAAATCAGCTTAACAAGACTTACAAAAAATAGGCAAAAAAGTCATGACTATCTCAGTTGGACATGTTGCAGGTGGTCAGTACTACTGAGGTCCTGGCTATGGGTTACCAGTCCTCTGAAACAAGCAGCAAAACAATTGAGAACCATACTTGTGTTTGTTGAGAAAACAAACTTTTGTTTTCTATTCTTTCCTGTTTGGTTTAGGTAGAATTAACAAAGCAGTGGTCAGGAGCTGTTTTGCATTCCCATGCTCTACCAGTCAAAACCCTCCCCTATTAGCATCAGTGTCTGGATTCAGCTTTAAGCAAATTTTATTTTATTAAAATTTGCCTTGGGGCAAAATCCAAGCATGTAAAGCACAAGCCAGATAAATTAATGTTTCAAAATACTTAGTATATGAAAATAGCTGGGTGTTATAACAGAAGCTGCTCATCGTTTTTGGGAACAGACAAAATTGCTGTCTGTCGTGGTTTAACCCCAGCCAGCAACTAAGCACCACACAGCCACTCACTCACACCTCCCCCCCACACACCCCCAATGGGATGGGGGAGAAAATTGGGAAAAGAAGTAAAACTTGTGGGTTGAGATAAGAACAGTTTAATAGAACAGAAAAGAAGAAACTGATAATGATAATGATAATACTAATAAAATGACAACAGTAATAATAAAAGGATTGGAATGTACAAATGATGCACCATACAATTGCTCACCACCTGCCGATCGACGCTCAGTTAGTCCCTGAGCGGCAATCCCCCCCACACCCACTCCCCAGAGTTTATATTATATACTAGATGTGGCGTCCCATGGTATGGAATACCCCGTTGGCCAGTTTGGGTCAGCTGCCCTGGCTGTGTCCTGTGCCAACTTCTTGTGCCCCTCCAGCTTTCTCGCTGGCTGGGCTTGAGAAGCTGAAAAATCCTTGACTTTAGACTAAACACTACTTAGCAACAATAGAAAACATCAGTGTTATCAACATTCTTTGCATACTGAACTCAAAACATAGCACTGTACCAGCTACTAGGAAGACAATTAACTCTATCCCAGCTGAAACCAGGACACTGTCTGAACTTCAAATGTATCATTTAAAATTAAATCCATGAAGGTTGTGTATACTTTAGCTTTTTTCCAAAAGTTTTAGAAGTCTGTGAACTTCAGCTAGAAGCCTATCAAAAGGAGTAAAATAACTCCAAAGGAGAAAAATACTTTGTTCCTGAAACCCAAGGACAAGCTTGCCTATACATATGTAGAGAAAAAATGAGGCTATTCTTGGTTGGGAGGTGGTTTGGTCACTGCCCTCCCTGCTCCAGTAAATACATTGAAAGTATAATCCCAACTCTTAGTCAGATTTAGCTAGCAATAACCTCACCAAGGCATCAGGTTTGCTATGACGTACTTGGCTTAAGAAAAAAAAGGCATTTTTCTCTAATGCAGTAACTTACTAATGTAGACTTCTTTATGGTAATCATTGTGCATGGTTTATTACCCGTTTTCATGGCTGGTTCAAAATCTGGGCATTCTTGATTTAAAACAAGCCTATTCTAATCTCATTCAAAAGGTCTTATGTCATTTTGTACAACTTTTTCTTTGGAGGACAGGAGGGTATGAAGATTTACAGCATGACATCCTGCCCCTGCCGCTCTGCTCGGAACTGACAAACTGTTTATTACCATCTCTGGAGCAGTGTGAAGGACACCTCCCTTCCCTGGCTGAATTTGCCCTCAGTTCCTGCTATGTTACTACTTGAATTTTGATCATCTGTTTGTTCACAAAGTCAGAATATAGCTTGGCTGGTCAAGGTGGAGGCAAACATCCAAACTGCAGATTTCTACAAAATGATTTAAATAACCCTAGTTTAGGATTACTGAAATAATAGTAATATGGAGTAATAGTAATAGTATTAAGTAAAAGTAATATTGAAAGTAATATTGAAAATTATATTGAAAGCCACTGGCTTTCAGTAAACCCTGTCCTGGAGTGCAGTTGTATGTTCACCTTCCTCCCTTTTCATGGGGAGAAACCCTTAGGGTAAGCTAAGCTGAGTATTGGTTTTGTGTGTTTAAAACAGATGGTTCAAATGGCAAAGAATAGTGCCTGAACCTTGTTGATGATTTTTTCAAATAGATTAATTTCTTTTTTTTTTTTATTGTCAGGTCAAGTTTTGCAGAATTAGATACTTAAATGATAAATAATCTTGCTATTTTATGATTTTGAGTCAAGAACATAAAACAGAATTGTCGTCATAGACAGTAACGGCTACTTACATTGATCTTGATGACTTTCCCAAACTAATTTTAATCTTAACACAACCTGTTCTGCTTATTAAAATAATAATAAACACAGCGCTTGCCTGATCTCTTTTAATTCTGTCTCCATTTCTCCCTTTCCAATAACACAAGGGAAATACCACATCTACCTTGCAAAGTCCTTTTTCAGTGGCCCCATTTCTTTTAAGCAATAACTTTGATCTTCATTGCATAGTTTGAGGGTGTTCAGATTTAACAGGCAGCATTTTTCATATTGATTGTACTGACAGGGAACACTCATTTCCTATCGTCTTTGCAGTATAGGCAGCAAATATGGCCTTCTCCCCTGTTTTAGCAGAATATTTGGACTTGCCTTTGTTTAAGAACGCTGTACCGAAAGTTGAATGTAATGCTAACTGAAATGGCACATGTTATAAAGTCTATATTGCTGGTTGTTTTTACTGTTTATGTTCCTTTAATTTCTGTCTAACAGAAAACTGTGTGTTGCTGTTTTGCCTCACAGCTTCTGGCCAGCCAAAGTGGTTAAACTGGCTGAAAAGTTCACTGATTTTTGAACTGAATTCCCCTGAAATGAAATGAACGAGTGTGATTAAGGGTTGGAACTCCTAAATGCCACAGAAGCAGGAACCCACAGCAGATGTCACTCAGTAAAATAGACCATCTCAGCAGATGGGCAAATATGAAACGCAAAGGCTTTTCCTGACATCATTTGGTTTTAATATGATAGAAGTAAAATGCCTTGTCAGTAAAATATAACCAGACAGTTGCTTTGTAGTCATTTTGGGTACATGGTTGGCAATTCAAAGTCCTGCTGCCTTTGAAATATTAATTATTCTGTGCCTCATTACAGCAAGAATACGTGTCAGACCAGCTGAATGTACCACACACAGCTGTAGTGGCTCAGAAGTACCTGTTCCTCTATTTACAATTTATCATTAGTAAAAGATATAAGAAAGCAACTTTGTGGGTCGTTTCCAGGATGCTAGTTGATGTATCAGGCAAAATTATAGAGGCAGGATTTCATCCCATGTTTTGGGGTGGTTTTCCCCCTGCAGAGGTATGTGCTGTGTATCTCAGAGTAGAAAAGCAGTTCTGCAGAGCTGAGATCTGCGAATGTGAACTGCCTCGGGGGAGCTGGGGCTGCAAGCAGTGTACTTAATGACATATGTTCCCATTAAAATGTGTAAGCTGTTCTCTTGTACAAGTAGTTAACACCTTTTTAATCAGGCCATTTATTTCATTCCAAAAATAAGTACCTCTAGTTGGAAAATGATATTTTATGGTCAGCAGTTTCCACATCTGGGTATATATATACATTCATACATATATAAAAGTATGTATATACACAACTTTCAGTGTGACTGAACATACCTGAAGCACACATAAACATAACATACTACTTGTAGCACACATAATACATACTCCTACTCTAAGCAAAGCTGTGGTACTCACTCAGTAGTATCCTGATGCCATCAGAGGTGCTGTTTAGTTGAGAGCTGCTTCTCTTAAATATGAAAGGTACCTGATGTCTGCTGCTCTGAATCTCACATTTCAACATGCTTATGAAGTAGAAATTTTGATCTTTGGAGCACAGGTTAGGATTTTTCTGTTTCACTGGGTGTTGAATTTTCTGAGGTGGATGAATTATCTGGTGTCTGAGAAAAATAGTATTTTTAGTGTATTTAGTTACGACTCAGGTTGTTTATCATGTTTTCTAGGTTGAATTTTTCAATCCCAGTATTTGTTATTTTGACTGTCCCCTTTATTAATTGTTAAGCGCATCTTTTGTGACAACACCCAGAAGACATCCTTTTATAAATCAAAAGTAAATATATTACCCTACCTTGCAGGGGTGCCATAAGGCTTAATTAGTTCATTTTTGTAAAGTCTTGTGAGATTCCCAGATCAGCATCAAATGTTTATTATTAATTAAAGGCTCTAGTGAGTATATTGGATGATTTCTTAATTTAATTCTCTTTGGGCATCCTTAAAATAACTAATTTTGTAATGTCTGTATTCTTTTAGATTCCTAAAGCACATTTGCTCTTGGCTCAAGTAATTCTGTACACATTTTCCTGTCACTTACTGGGTTTTTAGTTCTGGATTTTTTTTTTTTCTATATAGTAATATGAAAAACAGTCTTTTACTGTTTTCTCTGTGAATTCTGCTATGTGGATTATTCTCTAATATGAAGGTTTTGTTTAAACAGTATATGGTGGGTTTTTTCCTGCAGTGGGGGGTGTTAAGTAATTTACTTGGCTTCCCCTGGGAAATTTGCAGAGATTACACGGCACTGCTGTGATTTATCATTTCTACTTTATTTCTGACTCATAAAGCATGCATTATTTTGTGTTTACCTTCAGCAACAGATCGCAGGAAATTTCATCATCAATCAAAGTGCTTTAAAATCGGGAGAAGTGGTGATGTGACAAAGGCACAGTCAGCAACTGTGGTTATTGGAGGATCATTTATTACTTCGTTGTGTCGTAATACTTCTCATTTTATTGCTTTTCTCAGGATCAGGTTCATGTCGCTTTAGTTACTCAGATCCCAGTATCACCGTGTCCTACAGTAAGAACAGTTCTGCAGATTGGACTCAGCTGGAGAAAATTAGGTTTGTTACAGCTTTTTAATAATTTTCATGCTTTCTAGCTGAGCAGGTGGTGTTTAAACCTGGGTCTTTTAAAACCTGTTTTAATTGTTAACTTTTCAGTTCTCACTTGTTCATACACATTAAAAGATGAGGGGTGAATTGCAGAACTGCCACTGGGTTTGGTAAATCACAATTTCATCCATTGATTATGTGGGAGGTAAGGAAGAAAATGACTACAGAGTTAAAATGCAGCTCCGATAACGAGCAGGTTCAAGTGCCTGAAAAAACAAAACTTTGATGACTTTTGCATTTTAGCACTGCTTTTAATGTCAGCAAGAGCCATAATTTATAGTGTTACAAGCTTCTACTTTGGTAGGATAAAATGTTCAATAAAAATAGTTTATAGTTTGATATGAACGCTTGGGTCCTAACACTGTTACAATAACAAGAATACGGTGATTTATGCCATGTTTTTAAACAAATTGGTTTACGTGAAAGTGCAAAGGATTATGAATGGGGATTTTAAAATCTTTTATTGCAATATGCACACCTTTAAAGTGAGAGTCGGTGTTGGAGATGGATTTTTCTAAGAGAGTAGAACCAACATTTTATTAAATAATATTAGGAGATGTGCATTGGCATATATAGATAGTTATACAAGTACAACTGGGGAAGAAAAAATGCCATTTATATGTAATGTCCTTACAATGTCTCAGTCCACCCTTCTGCATTACCGTAGTGTCTGTGCCACACAGGTGATTTGCTTGAGCCTGTTTTCAGTCCATTGAGACAATTTGCAGAGCAAAAGGCTACTTAATTCCTGATGAGTAAGCAAAACTCTAGCTGCAAGGCTGTAGATTTCAGTATTTCATCCTCCCACTCCTTGTGGGATTATGATTTAATTGACAAAGGCACAAATTATGAACAATTTTAGTAAAACAGATGGTGTTAATTCTTATCTCAGAAAAATATAAAGCAAGAGTAACTTCACTGCAGCCACTGGAGTTGCCTCAGAGTAACCACACAATATCTTTTATTTTTCTCACATTGATGCAGAATTATGCACCTAGTCCCTAACATCAGTTCAGTTACCCTCATAGCTCTGCAAGCCAGGAAATTCGAGTTGTGATGGTGCAAACACAAGCCCCCAATTTTTTGAAGTTAATGCACATATAGTTTGATCTGTGTTGCTTTAACTTTGACTGCTGGAGCCGGCAGTAGGAAATAGGTCAATAGAGCAGTGTCGTGCAAAGTGGAGAGGATGAATAATGAAAGGATGCTCATTTCTCCTGTGGTCTGTATGAGTTAGAGTATTTATTTGCATGTGCTTCAGTGGCTTTCACTGCACTACAGGCAGCTCCAGGGAATTGTGGGAGGGAGAACTGGGGAGAGGTGGGGCAGGAGGGCAGCTGTGAAGGGGAGGTGCTGTGTCAGTGTGTGGGTGTGTGTTGTGTCAGTGGGATTTCAGCTTTGGACTCCCGGGAGGGAGGGGAAGGACCTCTCAGGGAAGGTGGGTGCTGTGTGTGGGCTCAGGCAGAAGCGAGGACGACGTCTCAGAGCAACATTGCAGTGGAGGGTGACAGACATAACATTTAGCAAGTGCAGGGTGATTTGTGGGGGCAGATTCTGGGTGTGAATATGGGACAAATACAGTTGCTTTTCAGCATTTCACTACACCCTAATGTTTTGCTTTACAAAGAGAAGTTCCTCCATTTGCTGCTGTATGAGCAAGCTGTTGGTGGCTTTTTTCCCTAAATGCTCTGGATTGCCTCTGACAAGCTCTTCACCCACCAAAGCACTGCTACCAAGGCAGAGGCAAGATTGAGTAGCTGACATCTTGCAAACCCGAAATTTGTAACTCCTTGCAGCCAGAGGTTTGAATGTAGCTAATTCCCTTGCTGGGTGATTAATAAAATAAAAATAATAATTCTCAGCATCCCTTCCTTGCACACAGAGCTCAGTCCTTTCACTGCCACTGGCAATGTAAAGACATTCACCCAGAGCTTGGGGTGAACCTCAATCCTTTCACAGCTCTGAGGACAGCTCTGGGAAGCAGAGCTCAAGGCCCTGATCATTGCCTAATATTAATACTCCAGGTCTGCCTCTCCTCCCCACATTTTCCATTTTCAGCAGCAAGAGATAGGACAAATGGGTTGTTTCTTCTGTATTGTTCTTGAAGCAGAACATGGAAAGGCAGGCAAGGTGGCCCTCCCCATCCACAGAATTATCCTGACAGCAGGGGTGTGGGATTGGAAGGACACGTTTGTCAGAGAAAATTCCCAGCTTTTCCCTCTGGCCATTCTGCTCCATCTAGATCTATGAGGGAGTGAGGCACCAGAAGTCAGGAGTTTCTTTTGGTGAAAGCTCATGCAAAAATCACATTTTGGGAGACCTGTTTTTGTAAAGTGAGTCCTTAATATTTCCTTTTGGCCATACCTGCAAAATACCTGACAATGTCCAGTCACCTGGGAGATGTGACCAGCATTAAGTATGAATGTTGCCCTGCTGTTTCTTCCTGCTCTCCAAACATCTGCATTGATCTGTTATTTATTGCCTTAGCTTGCACTTTCTTTGAAGCAAGGCTGCCTGTTTGAGCTGTATGTGAACTGCCTGGCACAGTGGAACTCTGCCTCAGGGCACGTATTTTCTCATCTCCATGGAAGATTTTTCAGCATACAAGGGACATCAGCACAACTGTGTCACACCTGGTAAATGTGTTAAATGAGGGAAAAATGTTCCTGGCTATGCCTTAAACTTGGTCTAATTCCTTATCATTGTTTTTCAGCGCTCCTTCCAATGTCAGCACAATCATCCACATCTTGTACCTTCCTGAAGATGCTAAAGGGGAGAACATCTATTTTCAGTGGAAACAGGATTATGTTCACACTGGTGATGTGTATGAAGCCTGTTGGGCATTGGACAACATCCTGATCATAAATGCTGCTCACAGAAAAGTTGTGTTAGAAGATAATCTTGATCCTGTGGATACTGGCAACTGGCTTTTCTTTCCTGGGGCCACAGTTAAGGTTAGTCTGATTTTCTAGGGCATAATGTTATGAATACTCTTGTATGTAGAAGACAACAGTAACATCTAACCAAGCTCTGAACACACAAGGATGTTTAGGCCACTCCATCTGCTTCTAGAATTGGGCTCTTTTTTTACTTTGTTTTTACCTCTCCTCTGTCCCACCAGGGCTTTCTAGAACAATGCAACTTCTCTGCCATGACCAATACCAAATGACAGTTTATACTGTCATGTCAAAGATCATGTAACAGAAAATGGGAAACAGCTTCCTTTTAGCAAAACAGTGCAATGTTTTTGAAACAAATTCAAGTCTCTCCATTGGATATTTTGAAATCTAACTGTTTGTTTACGTTGGTGTTGTTCAGCTACTGTTACTTGCCTCATCACAAACCATCACAAAAAAATACAGTTTCCCACTTTTTCTGACTGTGAATATCACATCTCCATTGCAGCATGCATTCGGGTAATGGCTGCTCCCTTAAAAGTCTCTTTTTCAGTAAGATCCTGTTTTGATATATGAGATCCAGTAAGACCATACTAGCTTGGGAAAAACTCTAAGGAGCGCTACAAGTTCTCTGTGCACAAAGTTCCTTCAAATGCAGAGTTGTTCAACATCTGGAAATCAGTTGGATTCTTGCTTTCTATGTTTCCCAGCAGCCAGAATTTGAACAGCAGATGACTTTCTGTTTTTATCCTATTTTTCATTCACAAAAAAGACAGTTTTGATGTTGGGGTTCATTTATGATGCTGGTAATGGGTTTGGCAATTGCACAGGAAACAGATGTCGAACACTGAGGGCAGCAAGAGGTTGGTTATGGCCTCATCCTTTTCCCACAGAACCTGATACAAATGGCCTCAGATTAATCTTTTTAGAAATAAATACTCCCACTTATCTACTCATAGTACCTGCATATTGACTTTTTTTTTTTACTTCAGTAAGACCATTTAAACTACAATGACAAAGTTTTTATAAGAGATTTTAGAATCAAATAGTGTCCTGTGTATTTAATGAAGTAATTTTCTGTGATCAGTTCATATTCGTTGTGTTGTCAGTCTTATCTCTGGATTTTAAAATCCAGCCCACACACGTGAAGGTGTGAAAGCAAAGCAAGGATTAACGTGCCATAGGCGCAGTTACTTCTCAGCTGGCCGAGCCTAAACACTGCTTGCTCCTTCTGAAACATCCATAAAAAGCATCTAAACTTTAGCAAGTAAACCTCTTTTTGTTGTTGATTTTTTTGTTGTTGTTGGGGTTTTGGGGTTTTGTTTAGTTAAACTCAGCCAGTTTGTGTCAATACACAACTATGGTTACAAGAAAGACGAGGAACCTAAACTCAAAGATCACTTAGTGCTTCTAGACAGAAATCCTATTCAAGCTCAAACCTTATATGAGACATGAGTGAGAATTCACCAACCTGCCATTCCTCCAAGGTCATCTTCTGTTTTAGGGACAAGTGAAACGTGCAAATGTCTGTTCCCATCTGACATTTGGCTATGTGTAGCCGCTTACACCAGATTAAGGCAATGTGTAAGACTGTGGTTTAGCCACACTGGATTAAGGCTATGTGTGACGCAGGGCTTTTATTCTGCTTGGGACCCCGTAGCTATTTCAAACATTTTTAGTGTATCTGGATTGTCACCAGAGCACTCCTATACTCAAATTTCATTTTTAAGGTTTTTCCTCCAGTTTTCCTTAAATTTTTAGGAACAATCTTGCCAAATATGATTTGAACAGATTTTGCAATGTGAATTTCATGTTATGTCAAAAAGTAAAACTATAAATTGGGTCAAGATTTACATCAGATTCAGCATAGACCCTGTCATAGCATTATAACACCAAGAACAATTTTTTGGGCAAAGATTTTGTGCTTTACAGGATTGGAACATTATATAAAACTCTACAAAAACTTCTAATATTTTCTTTAAAACATTTAGCGTAGCTCTAATCTCAGTTCATCACAAACACGCTATGTTGTATAAATAGAAGCATGAGAATCTTTGTACATTGTACTAATGACGTTACATCACATTTTAAATGTAACCACACCAGTCACCTCTGTTTCAAGCAGCATTTCACAGCAGTCAGATAACTTGGCCAGTATAATGGCAGAATGACGGCAGCAATGGGTGGTACATCTTCACAGGATTCCCCATATTGTTAATGCTCTCAGGCTGCAAGAGTTCATAGAAACTGGGTGAAGCTTTTAAGAGATTTCTCTGTCATAGCCAAAGACATTGGCCTGCCAAATAATGTTGGAGAAACCTTGACAGTGCTATAGGGATAGGTTGCATCAAAGCTAATTCTAGTTCTCTTTTTCCTACAAGTACCTTTGCTTCCCAGACATCTAAAACTTGCTAAATAGTCCTGATGTTTGTTCAGAAAGTCTGTATAGCAATTTTAAATTATTTACATTTTTACTGAGGGATTGACAATTCTCATTGCTATACTGTGCTACCTTTTATAATTCTCACCTATGTGCTTTTTGAAGAAGTTCCCATACTCACAGTCTATCACTGTGCCAAACTCCATATCAAGCTGATGAGACCTTTTCTCTGCCATCTAAGCCTGTTTATGCCATACAAGTTTCAATTCATATCCTCCTGTCCTTTGTCAGTTAGTATTTTAGATAAACTGGCCTTAAAAATCTTTCTTGAGGTTTGTGTTAAATTCTTCATTGGCTTCCTTCAGTGCTTTTCCTTACGGGTTTCCTTGACAATGCCAACACACAGTCACATTTCTCGATGTTATTTGTTGTCTAACTCTGTTTGATTAGTATATACAAAACTGTGGGTCAATTCCTTTCCTAAATTGTGCCATAAAGATAAGTACTTTCACTGGACTGAGGGAATGAAATATTAAGAAAAACAAAAAGAAACAAGAAAAATTCTCTTTCTAAATTTATTTCATTTACTGGGGTTATTATGTGTACTCATCCTTTCTTGCTCACCACCTTTCACCATGCAGAATAATTGATATTGCATATTTCTCAGGTGGAAGAGCAGTGCCAGTCTGAGATAGCTCATCCAGATGGCAGTCAGAACTGAAAGAAGAGGTAAAAATACATACTGATTTCCAGTAGAAAAAGGAGTAGAAACAGTCTTTCTTTAGGTGTTTACTTCTGGACTGCCCCAGCAGGTGTTGCGCAGATGGTGGAACCTTCTCCTTGGAGGCTCTGTGACACATACAGGGTAGTGAATGAAGCAAACAAGGGTACGAACGTGAGCCCATGATCTTGCACACCTTAGTTGTTACAACACCCCCTTGCTTGTCTTTGGCTTGTGCAATCTCCCAGGCATTATCTTCCAGGGATGTACCCTCATGGATGGGCCAGGGACTCTTTCCAGTAGGCCGCAGGGGATGACACCACTCTTCTGGAAGAAGAGTGTTTGCCCAGGTGGATACAAACTCTGCTGTGTCATTTGCTGTCAAGGCCAGAGAATGGTCCCTAGCCTAATCTGGTTACCATTTTGGTCCTAGCGTGTTAGAACTGCTCACCTCCCCCATCCCTTCAGCCATCCCAAAACTTTTAAGGGAATCCTCATTAAATACCATTTCATTGCCTTAGTGGGTTACTCTGTTCATAAAGATAGGCATTAAGATATGGTTTCTTGGTAGTTTAGAATAAACGCTGCTGTTGCTTACATAGTTAGAAGTGGTTCAGCAAGTTCTTTTCCAAGAGTTGCTCAGGAGGTGGCTTTTGAAATTGCTTGTTATGCCTGGTACATGCTCTTATTGGATGCTTATCATATTGCAAATAAGGTATATTCTTTTCTGTAGAAGATTTACTTTGGTAGTACTTGAGATCTACTAAAATAAATAGCAAACATTACAAATCCAGGAATTTTGCTGGTAAAACCGCTCGGATTAATAGCTGCTTAGGTTAATAAGGTAAAAAGACAGCTGAAACAAAGAAAAGTACTACCATGAAGACTGTTGTCTGGGTCCTAGATTAGGTTCTGTGATGGATTCAGTCACTAGAGTAGACAGTGCAAGCATTAATGGTAATTATGCACAATGTGTTCACTCCAGTTTGGTGGATTTGGACAGTGTGTTCTCAATAAACACTTGTGGGAACTTGCCTGTGCCCAGCTTGGGAAGCAGTTTCTCCTCCTCTCCCAGCCTGCTTGAGCTTGGACCAGGAATTTCATTACGTTTCTTGCTGCGCTCAGGAGCGGTTGCTACTCGTTTGAAAGCACATGGCTGGTTGCAGACGCAGCTGGAACTGGCTACTGAGATAGGAAGCAAGCTGAGAGATAAGCCACTGAATTTGTGTGTTTTGGTTCCAAAGAAGACAGCAAAAGACAAGAAAGATGCTGTTAGCAAGGCCAAGCAACCCTTAGGAGATTAATTGGATCCACTGGAACATATTTATCTGTGTTGGACTGTGTGGAAGGGTGTTGAACAGGATAAATTCCTGACTGCATTTCAGTATTTCCAGTGACAGCTCTGAGCATAAGCATGGTCTTGCAACTGAGCATCGTTAGGATGTTGCACTGGTGGTTGAGATTGCTGAAACACATGAAGCAGTGCTATGCTCTGAGAGCTGTTAAAGGTCTGTGACCCTTCATAACTAATTGGGGGAAAAGATAAAATCTTCCTTCAGTAACGCTTCTTGGATCTCTACTCTTATAGAATAGGAAAGTGATCTCATCTCGCAGTGGACACTTCATATATCTTGTATATTTGACCAGAAATTGTTGTGTTTTGAGGTACAACACTTGCCAAGTTTTTTAGTTTTCTCTGATTGCCCTGGCCCAAGATTCAGTGTGCAAGCTCAAAAACTGAGGTCGAGAAAGGAGACAACCTCAGCAGTCTTATAGTTCATGTCTCTGCGGTGCTTTGATTCCATAAAAATAGCATTGAGACCAAACCACCTGTCTCTGGAATTTTTCCACATGTGGGAAAAAGCAGTATAGATCATTATAGACACTAGAGCGATGATGTATTTAGTCATGATGTGTTAACTTAGTGACACTTCTCACCTTTGAGAAGAAGCCAGTTACAGAATTGCTGTCTCACAGTAGTTGCAGCTGCTCTACACTTGGTGGCTGAAGGTTGCAGTCCAGCTGGTCAGCTTAGTTTGTTTGGTCTGCAGGACTTGCAGACTACACCTGAGGTTGTCTGTGCTGCTAGGCTGCAAACATGCAGCTTGGCATAGTATGGGATGGGACAAGGGGGGAAGGTCTGTGCCAGCCTCACTGAGCAAGTTGGGTTTAGGACCAGGGAATGGTACCTGATGCACGTTATTCACTACCGTGGACATGACCAATAAATCCTGAAAACATCCCAATCCCAATATCCTGATACAATAAGACCCTTAAGTAACAGGTTATTACTATTCAGCTCATTTTAATTTCCCGGAAATGCATGCCAGCTTAGCAGAAGAGAAAGCTGCATAAGAAGAGAGTGGGAGAACTGAACACTCACACCCAGAAAAACATGCTGAAAATGTGTCTGTAAAACACCATGACCTTTCACCACACCCTGAGCAGAGCAGGGCTATGCACAGCCCAGATCTGCGAGTCCTTCCTGAACCCGTGTTGTCTGTCACTGAGCAGAGAAGACATGCGCACAGGCATAGGAGTTTGGCAAAAAGAAAGGCTGATTAAGCTATTCCACCTCCCCAGTTCCAGAGCAGATTTCCAAATCTCTGAATACTCTGTTAATTAATAGGAATGGCATTGGGTAGTCTTCTTTCAAAACAAACATCCTGATATTCCATATATATCTTTGTCGGGTTTAATTCTTTGTGCTGAAATGAACAAGATTCTTTTCCATTTTTTGGTTTTAAATTCTTGTTTAAAAAAGGGTTGAGGTACCCATTGTCTGAATCAGATCAAATATATTTGTTTGCAGGAGGCAAGGTGATGCTGTAGGTATGCTAGTGTGAAAGTGGCAGACTGAAATTGCTATGACCTTACGTTGGACAAAATTACACAGATATAAGTGCTCCTGACAAGATGCTTTTGTTTTTTGAATAAGATATAGCAAGGCAGTATTTGGTCTGTGGGCCAAACCCAGCCTTCTAGCCAGCTGCTTTGCCTCGCAGGAGCTCTCATCTACCACATCTTCCTGGGAAGAGGCAAGCAGGCTTCCTGCTGCACCTCATCTGAGAGCCATTCCTGCTTCTCTGTGGGTGGAAGGAGGAGTGTGAGAGGGGAGGAGAGATGAAGAAAGCAGAGCAGGGTGCACAAAACCTGTCAACCGGCTCCCTTTAGTGAGAGTGTGGGCAGTCTGAGCTGTGCCCATGAGGAGGCATCTGTATATCCATAGGGCTGGATCTAGCCCATGCATGGAATTGCTCTTGCTTTTTTCTGTGTTAATCATCACACTTTTAATTAAAATAATAATACTTAGATACAATGCCTAGGGGTTCATTGGAACTGATAGGTGGTTGACTGTGGTGCTGTGAGTTGTTCAGACAGCTGAGAATCGCTGTCAGGCAGCAATGCTGAACATGCACCTTTCTCCATACCAGTTCCCTGTGGCTCAGAAGTGTGGTGGGGGGTGGCAGAGAGCCAGCGTTAGCTCTGAGCTGGCGTCAAAGCACCAGGGGTCTTTCCTGCCTCCTAGAGGGAAAGAATTTGGTCTTTGCAGGTCACTGTGAGATACACATTAATAAATACAACATGAACTGAGCCATTAGATGCCAAAGGGTAGAAACTACTTTGGTTGACTCTTTCTCACTCTAATTTTACAGTGGTGTAAATACACATTGTTACTTTCAGAAGAAGGGATGAGGTTTAATCATGCTCACTGCAGAGTGCTAGAAACATCAATAGTTCCCAATAACATAGAGGAATAGTTCAGTTCGTGCCAGTTAAATGACTCATTAAGGAAATCAGTCATTGCCAGAATGACCGATGTTGTACAAACATCATGAAATGTCCTAGAAAATTAAGAACCATATGAATCATACAAATCACTCATAAAACAAGCAAAGTGTTTTGAGCACTAGCCTTTGAGTAACAGTCTGTAATTGGAAATGATGAGTGAAAACACACTTTATAAACTGTTTGTTACTACGTCACAGGACAAGTTTCATCCCATTGTTTTGGAAGGGTAAGGTGCACTATAACCCGCCGTGCACCTGGCCTGCTTGTGCAGCCAAGGTTTTCGTTCTGCAACCTACATTAAATGACGTAAAAATGTAGCATGTGGGAAAGATGAAAACACTGTTTTTCTCCTGGGAAAGTATTCTAATCACATTGTGGTTTTTCCTTTGGTTAAAGAAGGGACTTCAGCCCAGAAGCGTTAGCAGCCAAATCCACAGAACGTAGAATTTAGAATCTTTCCTAAATTCTGTCTGTACTTTTGCTGGCTAAGACTTTGCATACAGAGTATGGTTTTATCAAGACTGAATCCATCCTTCTACCTGCTACCATGTAAAAATCTAAACATTTTTAAAACCTGCGTGACTCATTCCCAGAAAGGCACAATATCTAATTTATGGCTACATTGACAATGCTGCTTTAATTAATTTTCTTCATCTTTTTTCTTGTTCCTCTGCTTCTCATATCTCATCTGTTTGCATTGCCTAGATTTTAATTAAAAAACCCTCTCCTCTCTAAGGAGCAATCTGAAGTGGCAAAAATAATCACTTAAAATATTACAGTCATTAAAAAATTGGCTGCGGTCAAAGCCATGCATTTTCAATTTGCTGACAAACGATATTTTTGTTTCCTTTTAAAGTGTGTTTTTTATTTGAATAGCATACGCCAGCCAGCCTGGCTATCAGAGATGCTCCTCCAGCTGGGTGGGCTGCGTGACAACTCCTTAATGGGGGAAATTGATGGCCCTCTGCTCGTGTAGAGGTGAAGGCATACTGGGCAGATTTCTTTCCATCTGCCGTCAGCCCTTTGCAAGCTGGCACTGCCCAAATGCCCAACACATTCATTCCAATGCAAGAAATGTCGCCAAAAAATAAATTGTGAGGGTACAGCTGTCTGAAAGAATCATCGGGGCCATTAGGCCCAGGAGAGATAATATGAAGAGGTGCATCAGTGTTCGTCTCTGATAAAAACCTAATTAAATGATGGTAAAGATGACTGTGGATACTTTAAAGGCACAGAGGTGAAGCACAGAGGTGAACAACATTTTCATGGGAGCATGGGGACAAGCCTCGGGAAGATAATAAGCAGCACCTCAGCCAAAAATCTGTTTCACTGAGGAATTTCACACTAGTGTTTCCTGTTGATGCTTCTCTGAATGGCACAGTTGTATCATCTAGTTGCCCTCTGTTCTGCTCTCCAAGTAAAGAAATCCCATACTGTAAAGCCAAGAGGTATTTATTGATTCACAAGTTTGACTTGAACAACTGGGACAGAAGCTGGTTTGGATGAACTTCAATGCTTCTGTTTACATTCCTAATCTTTGTCTTTTGAGCTTCTAAAAATCTTCAGGGCTGTGTCCTTAGCTGCAACTGTGGCATAGGCTGATCTGGTTGACGCTTGTGGTACTTCACATGGCAGCGTGAACAGGAGACCTCCAGAGGTCCCTCCCAGCCAAGAGGTCACACTGAGGATAGCAGCTGTCTCCTTACGTGGTGCTCTCATGCAAGTCTTTAAAAATATAGCATGTTACATGATGTAGGATCCCAGATCTTACCTGGGGCCCTTAAGCCATTTAGATGCTATGGAAAGTTGGTCAGTAGTTGTTTATGAAAACATGAATAGGTCCAGTTGGAAATACCTGCTTCACCGAATCTGATTTCCCTGCTTTTGCTGACCAATGGTTTTGAGCAGTCCTAACTGAAACCCTTCTGCATCTCAGATGATCAAGAGGCTTTCCTAAAAGCACCTACCAAAAAAAGATGAAAGCTGTAGGTAGAAGATGTAAAATGTAAGGAGTATAGAGTAGAATAAAGAGGGTGACAGACTCCTGACAAAAGTTTAATTTTGAAAACATGCACTACTCTCTCCCATAGTCTGTATCTTCAAATTATTAGCTAATGCCTTCATAAGGTACAACAGAAAGCTCACCTGAATTAATAAGACTTGCTGGCTCTCATAGACAACTTGGCTAAGAACTGTACTCATAGATTAGAAATATTCATAGATAACAGCAATTTTAGCATGAAAATGTGTTTTTTGTAGTAATGGTACCATTGTAGCGTCAAAGAGCCCTGAGCGAGGAATGTACCACTGCTGCCTCTTCAGGCCCAAACCAAAAAGATAGCCTGTGTCCCAGGAAATTGCCATCCATTTATAAAACAGGAGATAAGCTGAAGCTGGGGAGATGTGGGAGTAAAAGGAAATATTGCAAGAGGGGAAAGTGCTTATCCCAGTAAGCAGTGGATTCTTCAGTGTAATCAGTGACAAGGCTTGTTGAGGAAAGCACTAAGGAAGTATCTGAAGACATCATCTTGTGGGCAATTTGCCGAGCATGGTGGGCAGAATGGGCAAGGGCACATCAGTTTGGTTGTCTCACCAGCAGATGTAGTGGCAAGCATCGGCAGTCAAGGAAAAGTGAGCCATGAGATGGTGCATATGGGAGATGATGGAGGCAGGTGAGGATGAGCCATGCAGGGCCTTACAAGTAGGGAAAAAGCAGTGATACCATACCTATCCAGCAGACAAACTTTAGAAACACAGAAAATTCAGAGTGAAGATTAGATTGAAAGCAAATCCAAGCATGCTGAGAGATGGGAATGCATCCAGCCAATTTTCATTTTGCCCTATTCATGCAAAGCAATAGCTTAACAGTTGCAGCTAGTGAATAATAGAATTGGTAGTGCCAGATTAAATTAAACTGGTTTTTTTTCCCCTTGGGATGACCACAGTCCCTGAACAGAACTTGGCTTCTTTCCATTTGGCAACAGGCGGGGGTTGTTTATTTAGGAATACAACAGTTTACTTATGGCAGGCTGATAATCCCACTCCAGTTGCAAACAATGGGAAATAGCTAGTGGTGTGAAATGGCTCCATTCAAGTGCTTGCAAGTGTCCTATGTTCTATTATGTAGGTGATTTGGGAGAAGACTTTGTTTAATGAAGGTTATCAGATTTGTCAAAGGATTTATTCTGTAAATTAATTTTTCCTCACAAATTAGTTAACTTTTCGGTGTTGTAATTTGCACAAGGACACACTAAATGTTCCACATGCCTTTAATCCCCTTTAAATAAAATTAAACTCTGCTTTAGTTTTGGACCTACAGCTGATGCTTCCATGGTAACAAGGAGAAATATCCTACAAGTTGCTGCCGTTTGGCCTTTTTAGTTACAAATTTTGCACAGCAAGCTAATTTGTTCTTATCTAAAACATCATTTAAGTGTAAATAAACATGAAAGGGAGAACAAATTTAATCTGGAATTTGTAAAAGAGAACTCTCCATCTATCTGCAGTTTAGGGAGTATCTGCGTTTTAGGGAGAACTTAATCCAGTTAGTTTCAAAATACACTACATGTTCATTCCACATTTTTTATCACTTTAGAATGACAAAAAAAAAAAAAAAAGACCTGTAAAATTCCATCCTTAAATACTGGAAGTATATAGACTATCACTGCAAGTGTAAAGCTTTTAATTTGGGAAGGAGGCAACACAGTATATAAATTGTACCTTAGTTCTTCATTTCTAAAGGCTTGGATTCAAATCTTGGGTTGAACCCAAGAGAAAATGGGTCTGATGGTTTCAATGCAGTCTCTAATCTGTTCAAGCCCTATTACAAAACCGCAAAGTAATCCAACACAGTCAGTAGCCGCCTGGATGTTGAACAAGACTGACAAGGTAGTTGGGGGCAATGCTGGTGAGGGACCATCTCCTGTGGAGCTTCTTTTGCTCATGGAAAATTTGGCTGAGTGCTCTTTGAGGTTATTCACCCCTCAGCAGCCCATCAGATGAAAAAAAGTAGTAAAAGCAGTGACAGATAGCGAGTGCTTGGAAAATGAAAAGAAAAATATGGAAGCTAAGTGTGAACTGGGGGTGATGGTTATACAGGCAAGGGAAATTTGGCAGGTGGGAGAGGACGAGATCATGAGCAGAGGAGCCATGGCCCTTGCTGGGGCAGCACAGCTCATGCAAATGGGACTCATCCTCATCTGCTTCTCCCATGAGCATGTGTCCAGGGTCCCAAATGGTGGCACTGGGGCAAAAATGTACTAGAAAATGATGGCCCTCCCTCAGAACTAATTTAAAAGCTGTATCTGTGTTTTGAGCATCTTACTCTTTTTAAAGGTAATGAGCTTCTATTACTGGTTTCATAGGTATGCAGAATAGCAGAAGGAGTTAAACCCATCTGAACTTCTCTTCTGCATAGCTGTTTCACATGAGATTCAAAGCTAACATGAGCAGAGGGTGATTTGAGCCATATGTTGTGTGGTTCATTAACACATAAAATATGCATGAAATACATATTCATAGATACCATGTAGCTGTGTATAAAAGCACGAAGATAGTTTTATAGAACTAATGAAATAAATGATGCTTTTGAGCTTTCATAAAGGGTTGATCATACACCACTGTATAAATAATTACTTATTCACCCCTTTGCCAAACTGCCCATTTATTTATCTTGACAACCTAAATGGAAATTCCATCAGATGTACTTCAGTAAATATTCTGTTAGACAGCAGAAGGACATACAAACGTTAAATGATAATCGGGTTGTATCTGTTTTGTGTTTATTTTAATAGGTGGCTTTCATCAGCAAGAGATTACTAATTACATACCACACTATCAAGTATATACTTACATATAACTTAGTACCTGAGAAATAAGTAAGGCTTATAAAGGATTTTCCAAAGCTTGTATGCAATTGCAATAACTAGCTCAGTAGGATCTATTTGTCTATTTGTTTCCTGAGACCTGAAGGGTTACATATAAATTTGAATTAAGTTTTAGCTTGAATATTTATTTTTAGTGTATTTACTTGACTGCCTGCAGATAATAGGAGTTTTGTGGCAGATTGATTGACAGATAAAGGAAACTTCTTTTCTGTTCGGCAAATGAAGAAAATGCTGAAAAGCAAGAAGCAAAACAAACAAATTATTCTTAAAATTCTGATAGTAGCAATACCTGTTAGCATGAAGGATAAAAATCAGTGAAAAAAAGCCATTTCTCAGTCAATTATAAATAACTGCATAGTAAAAACAGTGTTTTTCTAAGAGAAGTAAAATATAAAACTGTTTCATTAATTTCTGCTAGTTATAAAATATTTGATGTGTAAATTATTCTGCCTTTTCAGTGGCAGCAGCTTCATATATAGTGCGCTCTGTATATGGTGCATTAACAGAGCAAGGAGACTTGTGACAAAATATATTTCATTTCTGTGATAAATTATCAACACTTCAGAATCTTTCTATTGCTTTGACCTTTCTTTGGAAGAAAAACACTTTAACAGCAATTTGTTTATTTTAGCGGTTGAAACAGTCTACATTTGTATAGTGTTTTTATTTCTTTAAGTGATATTTAGTCAGTGTTAATAAATATAGAGCTGTTGTCATTCAACTAGAGACCAGAAAGTCTCTATACAAAAATCAGACTTCAAGTATTCAGATTTTTTTCTAACTATGTGTAGGCACCTCTACAAACGTAGTCACAAATTACATTCCTAAATATAAATTAATTGCTAAGTTAGTGGCAACCATACTCAAAAAACATCAACAAAAGAATTTCAATTATGTCTCTTTGTTGCATTGATAAATGAAGGAAGAGTTACAGAACCTGACAAAATGTGTTCTTTTATACTTTTCTCATAAAATCCCATAGACAAAGATGTACTGGGCAGTTTTCATTTCTTGCCGCGTCTTTCTCTTTGTTAAAAATTTAATTATTCACTTACATGGCACTACCATGACCTTTTTAAACGCAGATGAGGTGATTGTCATACTTTCCCCCGGAGCGTTATGAAGGTGTTCAGAGACAAGAGGGCACTGCATAGACGATATTGAAAAGGTCAATGCAATTTGGTGTTATTGTATCTCTTTTTTCAGATGTTGAACTATGGTAAGAATGCAGAATTATTCTAATTAATCATTTTTTATTTCAGCTTTCACTTTTAATGTGACCAAAATTTACCCAAAATAAGTGTTTGAGCTAATTACTACTTTTATTAGTATTTATTATAATACAAACAATTCAATAAAATGCCAAGTTCTCAGTTTGCATTAAGGCCAGGTAGGTCTTCTTTAGAAGCTCCCAGCATCTGTTTCAGCTACGCATGTGGATTTGGCAGACTTTTACCATTTTATCAGACACACAAGAACGCAGAATTGGGATGAGAGAAAGAAGAAAATCTGTACTGTAACCTCCATGTGCTCCTCACGGGTAGCTTCTTCCAGGTCGATACTCCTAGAGAGTCGTAGTAGTCAGGGCATGTTGGGGCAGACACATGGCTTCATTTGATGCTGCTGAGGTGGTATAAACAGAAATGCAATAGGAAAAGCAGAAGAGTTGGGTTTGGGGGCAGCCTCAGGAACCCTGAGACTGCTGTATCACAGGAGCTAGTTGCCTATAGAGCTATTTGTTATGCTATTCAAATTAAATACGGCCAGTATAGCCTTTTCACTTGTACACTTCAGGCCCAAGGTTTACTGCATGGCACTTTTACACACAAATACCTCTTCTAGCAAAAATTCAGGCATGGGGATCTGATGTGTTTCACAGCATGAAACTTAAGCTGACAAAATACCCACAGCAATATTTGATATACTACTGAAGTTATTTGTACACACAGTTGTGTATGTGCCAGACATAATGGCAATACTTCAAAATAGAAATAAACACCCAAAGATATGGTACCTGTCTTTTCTATGCAAACACAATTTTACAATGGTCTGTAGTGCATTTGTAGGGAAGCAGGTATGAGATTAGGAAGGAATCATCATTGGGGCTGGGCCAAGAAAGATAGAAGATGACTGTCCATTTTTTATTTTTATTTTGTTTCAGTCATCAGTGAGTCATTAGATAACATACAGCTTGCTTTGAGCTCTGACAGTGCATGAGCAGGACACCTTACAAACCCATTGTAACGTCACCTCCCATGTGCACCTTTTGTCCACAGCATAGCTGCCAGTCGGATGGAAACTCCATCTACTTCCATGGGACAGAAGGCAGCGAGTTCAATTTTGCCACAACCCGGGATGTGGACCTCTCCACAGAGGATGCCCAGGAGCAGTGGGCAGAGGAATTTGAGAGCCAGCCTAAAGGGTGAGTGCCCCTCACCTGCGCAGGGCTCTAAGCAGGTGTACAGCATGACTCCAGGGCTGAGGAAACTGGATAAACAGAGAATTGAGTTTTGTCTTGGCTGTGTAGTCAGGGAAGATTGTAACTAGGATAAATACCAATACAATAACTAACAGGTGATTTTGGATTTTAGGAAGGAACAGGTCCAGAAAGCCCAGGAGGAACAGACCGTTTCCAGACCATCCTGTCACCAAAATTTTTAATGAAAAAGTCATGCTTGTGAATTATGTAGTCATTCTGAAGAAACACATGATGTTGATCTGTTTTTTCATTCACACCTGAGTGTTGTTAACAAACTCATATCCATATGAAATCCAATTCCTTGAGAAATTCATGCCCCTCCAGATCGCTGCTGCAAGCCATGCTTTGCCATGGCAGAGGTCCTGCTTACGCAGAAGCCTGCAGGTGCTGGCGGAGGGGGAGGAGGATGTGGAGGCAGGACAGCTGAAGCAGCAGCCTGCTCTCACCTTCCAGCACGGAGAGCATGGCCATGCCTGCCATGTAAGAGCTTGGGATCTGGCTGATAATTTACTATTTTTACTTTAAATATATACATCGGGATTCAAAGAGTACCTGTAAAGCCAGATCCAGCAGGGACTGCTGCAAGGGCACAGAAAGTAAAGAAACCATCTAGGACAGCAAAATTACTACTCTTACCAAAACATGAGTGAGCTTTAAAGTATCCTGATAAAGAAGTATCGTTTTATATACCTCAGTGTATAAATTCTGACAAAAAGAAAACCAACAATGTGGTCTTGATTCTTTTTTATTTAAAAAAAAAATAAATTCATTAGTTGCTGTAACCGCAGGGCAATGAGAAACATACACTGTTAATTTATGGGTCTCTACTGAATGTTGATTTTAACCTACAAAGTACTTCAGATCATTAACAGCTGATTCAAATGCTGCCTATGCTGTGCTGAAGGTAAAAGAGCACCTTTTAAGAAATGCGTGCTAATGTGTCCTGTGGACATGTGGTTTAATTGGGGGTTACAGAAAAAATATTCACTGTGAACTCTGTCCCAGTTTGAATAATCAACCCATGGTGCAGTAGGTGCTGTTTCAAAGGAAAGAAAATAAGTACGTGTGTGTTTTGTGTTAGGTGACCATGTGGGATACATTTGAGATATTCTCTCAGTCTCTTTTCCATCTTGAAAAACAGGATGGGAGTGTTACCTGGGGACATCTGCCCCGTCTGTAGATCCTGTGTCTCCTGGACCAGGTGTTTAGTTAAGCTAAGTTGGGCCAGTTACCACCCTGGTTAGGAAATGCACAATTTCTTCTGAATTAGGAATATTACATTTTCACTGTCATACAGTGTCTAGCTCCAATCTGCAGGTGCCACCGCTCCCAGCTAGGAGCAAGGCAGAGTGCAGCCGGCAGATGCATTTTGCTCTCTCATCCTGCGTGCAGTCCCAGGAATCAGGTCCTGATCTGCCCCCCTGCATGTAAAATCTTGGTGGTGTGACAGCCTGCCCTAGCAGGGGGTAATTTTGTTTTCTGAGGCACTAAGCGGCCAGCCCAAGGCCTCACAATTTTTCCATTTTTTTTTGGTTTGTTTTGTTTGTTTTTTTAAAATTTTTTTATTTTCAAATTTTATTCTATATTAAAAACTTCCTTCTTTCAATTGTTGCTATGAGAATGGAGGTTTAAATTGCATGCAGCCATGAATACACACTGAATTCGGGTGATTTATGGACTACATCCCCATGGTATAAATTTGTCACCACCACTGTCCCTCTTTGCAACATTTCTGTGGGGCTTTGCTTTGAGAATTGTACACAATTGCAAATATATGAGCTTCCTTAATACCTTCTTAGAGAAATATTTTTGAATGCTATTTGAACTATATTTGAAATACTGTTTTACTGTATTCAGATAGCCACAGAAACACTTTATACCCGAGACAGAGCTTGCAGGAGCTTCTCAGGCTCCCATTTGTAATGTCAGCTGGAGCCTGTCAGCTCTCAAAGGAAAGGCAAAAGCATCCCTCATAAGGGAGAGCAAAAGGAGGCTCACGTGTAGGGGTCATCACCACCTTCCTCTGCACCAAATGTTCTCGAAGGTGAGACAACTGAAAGAGCTCAAGAGTGAGGGCAGAGGAGCTTATCGTTGCTTTTTAATAAGCAGTTGATTGGTACTTTTTTGCATGTCCCACCTAAAGCAGTAGGCTACATGGATGGGGGTTGCTGTTGTTAGTACCACATGTTTTCCCGCTGTCATTCTGCTTTTCTTTAATTGCATAAATTAGGGCCTGATCCTAAAAGTAGACAGATCCCCACATCAGGCTGCCTCTGCCTCTAGCAGGTACATTGCTGCTTTGGACCTCCATGTCCACTTGATCTAGTTTAGATCCATATATCATTCTATCACCTATTTTGTAAAGAAGAATTTCAAGAGTCTTGTGAGGGATAAATTAATTCAAATGTAATGTTAAATCAAGAATGTCCACATCTCTGTCATGCCATCACCCAGATTTCTTCTCCATTTGTCCTTACAGACAGTGTGTTGATGCATTTCTATTAAAGTGCCAGGTTTTTTTAACATTGTAGAACTTTCTGGTTTTCATTTCTAATGCTACCTAAAAGGAGAGGATCCCTGGAAACATCCATGATCTGCATCATTCATGACCCCAAGTTGTTTTGTGGGTCAGTGCAGAGAGTGTTTTAATTGAGCTAAATAGAGCATACAAAAGATCAATGGAGCATTGTGAGATTTTGTCATGTAAGTTAAAGTAGGCACAACTGTTTAATTCTGTACTTGCATTCAGCCCAAGAGACCCATTTTCAAAATTGTATTTTGATTATATTGCACATTACTTTTAAAAAGTCTGCACGACGAATTAGGGTTAGGTTAAACTATGCTTCCATTAAAATATTTATATTTATATCATAAAGCTTTTCAGTGATGTGAAGCTCACTAATTCCTGTATAAAAGACTGACAGTTTTAAAGCAGGATTTCCAAACAGGCACATTGCTGATCTGTCACAGCTTAGGTCAATAGGGAAACTGGCAGCTTTTAAGAAGATCCTAGAAATACGTTTTTAAATAGTTGGAATGCTTAAACTGATAAATAGACTGTTACGTTCTCAAAATGGCAGTTTTTGAAATTGTCATATGGCACATAGCTGCTAGAGATTGTTTCTGCTGGAAGGGGACAGGAAAAGGCTCTGCCTTCCCACAAAGGTTTCCGAACTTCGATGTTTTCTCATTCATCCTGAATCAAGCTGGCTAGTTAAATGATTGGATTATCAGGATTTAGTGATTCTGAATAATTTCATTGTTTTATCAGCCTTATAATTTTAAAATACTTTATTATGAATTAATTAGGATTTCAACATGGATAATAATGTATCAGACCAAAATAATGTACAAGTTTTTAACAGTTTCTAATCTTCCAAAATGTTTTAATCAAGTTTTGAAGAAACGAACGCTTTCATGATGAAAACATATTTTTAGTAAAAAATATTTAATTGAAAAATTCTGCAACAGCTCTTTTAATTATCACTGAATAAAAATAAGATAAAATGTTGTACAGAAAAACTGAGAAAGATCGTATCATCACATATTAGAAACACAGCAGTCTTTTTTCATACTCTGTTCATGTGTTAGTTAAAAACTGTTACCCTAAATGCTCAAAAAGATGAAAAGAGAACATTTTCAGCTATTACCTACATATTTAATGACTGTATAGCAGATATGGTGGACATGTGCCTTTTCAAGTTTCATTGATCTATAAACCTTATATTATGCAAAATGAAACAGAATGCAGTTATATTTTAAACATTTTTATGCCAGAAAAATAATGAAGATGATAGAACAATGCTACACTAAATATTTAATAACATTCATTAAAAGCCTCATTTTTTTAATAATTCATGCTTTTCTGCCAATTTATTTAAAATATTTACATTAACTTTGCTTTATTTGAGCCAACTGAGTTTAAAAGCCAGTATTGAATATGTAAGTAATGTCATAGGAATCATATTTGAAACACTGTGTTTTGTTGTCCTCTGTAAGAGTAGAAGCAGCTACTTTTGTATGTACAAATGAGCTCCTAGAACATGTTTTGTATGAGTTTATCGGTAATGTGCCACTGCATATTGTTGACCTCTCCAGGTGGGACATATTTGGAGCCGTCATTGGTACTGAATGTGGGACACTGGAATCTGGCTCAGCTATGGTATTTCTCAGAGACGGAGAAAGAAAAATATGCACTCCATACATGGATACTACAGGTTATGGGAACCTAAGATTTTATTTCAGTATGGGTGAGTATATATATTCCTAATGTAATACAACATGTGAAGCATGTGAGATTTAAATTGTGCGGTGTGCCTAGAACTATTTTAAATACTCCTCAGAAGAGGATAGCTCTGGTTTGTGACTGTGATGCCCATGAGGATGTAAGACTGACCACTGTTGGTCAGACGAGAGTCCACCCTTCTGGATGATCACACAGGTGTACAAACACAGTGGGCACATAAATAGGCCTCCCAAAAACATTCTCCTAGATGACACTGACTAGCAGATGAAAAACTTTCTGAATCAGCCAGGGCACTCTGGGTTTAGTAGCCCTTGGTGGGCTTTTCTTCCATGGATTTATCCAGCCATTTTTTTGGCTGATACAAACATTTAGCTCCAGGTTAAAACAGTTTAATATAGAAGTTACATGTAAGATCAGTGTCTAAAGTTCCTTTCTATTTAGAGGAGATGTGATCAGTACCATTGCTGCAAAACCTCATTCAGCTCATGGTGAGACAGCTGTGCTACACCAGCTGAGCAGCTCCCTTTACTCCACTGACTGCATGGGTTGGATCTCCTTTGATGTAAAGGAAACTTAAGCACCTGGTGCACACATAGGTGTGGGTTCAGTCTTGTTCAGTCCTCAGGCAGGTTTGTTACCCAAGCACATGTTATTGTTGCCACTTGAGGTGTCCAACGGTATCTGAGACATCAGCACAAGGCTGGGAGATACAAGGCAGGACGTGGGGGAGAGTCACAGCCTGCCGGAGTAGCAGGTAGGGGAGGCAGGCCCCTCCATGGTGTCTCAAATGATCCTTGGTACTAGCATTTAATCAACTGAACCTGCCTGTTGTGCCCACAGCTCCATAGTTTAACAATTCTTCATGTGAAGAAGAATCTTCTTGTCTTCTATCATCTAATTTCACTCAATGGCCCTTACTCCTTCATTAGAAGAGATAGTCGTATCTTTATCATCCTGACCACACCGTAGAGGATCTATAGGTACCTGTCATATCCTCCCACAGTCATATCCATGTAGACCCTGGTGTTAAACCATTAGGATGAGATAGGAGTAGCACAGAGGTGGGACAGCCTTACCTGGTTGAACCACTAGAATAGTTTCTGCTCAAAAGCTCTTACTATATTCATAAACATTTTCCTCTGCTAATGTATTGGTGCACAGTGAGATGCACACAGAGTGTGCTATAGTGTGCTACAGTCTTGGAGGAGGTATGGCCTACACGTGGTATCCCTCATGAAAAGCACTGATGTGGTGTTAGCATCATCTGTGGGCCTCCCCTGCTGGGACAAAGTCCAACCTCAGTCATGTACTAGGGCTAAGAAAGCAGCCAAGAACAAACCTGTCTTGTCACTTCCTCTCCCCGCTGTTGTTGTCAGTGCAACTCCACTATTTCGGTGTTGCAACAGACCAAAATCCCTATAAACATGGTGATTATCATTCAATACCTCACAGTGTTTTTCCAGAACTCTTATTTTGCACATAAAGGCAATTGCATAAGATTATTCTCTCAACACCATGTTTAGAGGAGGTGAGGATTTTTGCTTAAAAGTAGAGAATAACAGAATAATAAAGGAAGAAGCAGAGACTAAACTTGTGACCTGCACAAAAGCAATCTTCTGAATCAACAAGAAAAAACACACTTTATTTAATGAGTGGAAGACCTCATGTTGTTGTCCTATATTGTCGCACATCTCCTCTGTGTTACATGCATTACAAATAAAGCACAGGAAAAAGAGGATGCTTTTTCCCAGTTCTTCCAGGCATTACAACACCTGCAAGAGAAACAGGAAAGAAATTTGCTCAACCTTCTGAACTTAGGGGAGAAGTTGTCAGCACATTCAGACACAGAGGATAGTGGGACCTCACTTGAAAAACGTATTCTGTACGTACTTGTAAATTAAATAAATAATAGTTTAAATATTCAGGCAAGCAGAGGATTTGAAAGGACACATGAATGTTCCTTATTACAGTATAATATGCATCAAAGATTCACATCTTATCTAGTTCTCAGGATTGCTTTGCCTAGTCCATTCCAAGAACTGGCCATCTGTAGTGAAAAAGGTGGAGAAAGTGTTTCATATATGCAACCTTTCAACTTTACAGACTTTTCAAAAAAGCTTCCTCATCCTGTTTTTTCCATTGTTTTGGGGTTTTTTTTTAATACCTGCAGTACCCATACTGTACAGGGAAATGATGTTTCCTGTTTCAAATACAGATGCTTTGCTTTAAAAACTTTTTTCCAGAACATCAAACTAGTGTGATGATGTCCATCTCGTAACCATAAAGCAGAACTTAATGCTCATATTTGCCAGTACATCTGCTCTTTTAGTGAAGATTAATAAGTGTTTTGGGTTCTACTGATATGAAGATATTTCAAATGCTGCCACATTCCAGTGAGGCAACCATGTCAGACATGTTCTGTGTGATACAATAGACACCATCCATTCCTTTTAGGACATAGTGTAGAAAGTAGAAGCGGCAGCACAACAAATAAGGTACACAGAAGTCTTCCTTGTTTCCTACTAAGAACAAGTTCTTAGCTGCCAAACCAGCGGCTGAGAAGTATTTAAGAGGTTCTCACATCTGATGTGTGTGGCTGCACAGAGTCTGAGTACTAAATAACAGTTTACTGATGAGTGCATAAAGCAGAGCATTTCTATGTAAATAGGATTTAAAGCATACGGGTAGAAGTATTGCTTTGGGCACAGCGTTTTCTATCAAAATAATTTTGATAAACTGATTAAGAGAGGTACTTGAGGTTTTCGTAATTGTCAACCCCCTTGATCTCTGGCAGGGTGTACCTAGTCAAATAGTTCTTAAACACTGTGTCCATAGGGCTGGTGTTCTTTTGTTTCGTATCCTAAGTTAAATGGCATCTGGTTGTAAGTATTTTCATAATTATGGCTGATTCCACTTTCCAATAACAAGGGCTTCAATTAATTTTTTTCCCCCACATATGTGTGTTGTACAGGGGGAACTTGTGATTCTGGAGAATCCCATGAAAATGATGTCACACTTTATGCCAAGATTGAAGGCAGGAGGGAACACATACCTCTTGATACCCTGACCTATGCTGCTTACAAGGTAAGTCATCTTAAACAAAGTAGGTGGATGGGATGGATAGATCAATCTATTTTCAAGCCATCACAACAACGTTGTATGTTGAATTCCATAGGGACAGTCAAACACGAACCTTCCCAAGCACATAAATCGTGCGCAGATCTCGCAGTGATAGGAAGCCTTTGCAGCACGGCTCTGCAGTTATTCCTGATTACTCAACCCCTGAGCAGGACTGCGGCATTGGCTAGTGCTAGGATAACAGGCAAATGGGCAATGGGCAAAAATTTTCAGCAATCAGCTGAAAACTTTAGTGATCGTGTCTCCTCACAAATAATTACTCCTGTCTCCACTCGAGCTCCTGCTAGCCACTGTTTGATACTCAGGAGGTACGTCCTGAGAGGGTCAGTCATGGTGGGATCAGTGGCTGGGAGGAGAGTGACTCGGAAATGCCTGGATGTCTTTCCCACGCCTAGTGCGGGGAATTTCACATTTTACACTTTTTCTTTCCATTTTAAAATACAGTTGTGTGCCCTCTTAGAAGGTCTGCAGTGATGCAGGCTTGAACTCAGCCATAGGAGGCGGTTGCTGGCAGTGTGCGCAGGCAGCGTCTCCTCTGCCGATAGCGCAGCCTCCTTCCAACCACGTCCACCACCCTCAGGCAGGACAATGAGGACCTTGAGCTTGCTGTTAGGATCCTTCCTGTCCAGAGCAAGGAAGCACTTAGGCCATGCCTACCCTGAGTAACCCAGTCCTGAGGTGTCCCTATTCTGCTGCTGTAAACAAGACAGCAAAAATTGATAGGTAATATGTATACACATGGATGTGCTAGAGATTGAAATTCAGTATGCTTACACAGTGTGGGGGGAATTTGGTGGTAAATATGCAGCTGATTTCAAGTACAGGTCTCTGTGCGTTTTCACTGTAACTCTAGCATTCAGAGAGCAAATGTTTACAGTAGGGTTTGGCCTGAGTTTGGTTTAGTCACTTGCATTGTTTCATTGTGCGTGGCTTCCCTCCTTGCCTGCTTCTGTGTGAAAGACGGGTAGACCTTTTTTAAAACTAAGGAAACTGTAATTGTAAAATAATAAAAAATTAATCGGGGAACTCAGGGAGAGATAGGATCTGAAATTACACTGCATTCATTGTGGAGTTTTTTTTAAAACAAGCAGTTTGAAAGCTGACATCCTCTTTTGACATAATGAAGGTCTAATTACGTTGCTTTAGGACAAAGGCTTCATAAAGCAGTGATTTCATTTATTTCAACAACATAACATCCTCCCTACATATGCCTGTGAACTCATGCTGTTACTCCATTCTCACGTATTCAGACTAGACATGCCATTACCCTGTGTTTGCTTCTCTGAGCTGAAAGGCTCCAGGACAAATATCATCTTCCATTACCAACTGAGCACTGACAAAATAAACTAGTATTTTTCAGAACACAGAAGGTACAGTCTTTTCTACAGTGTCTTTACAACCAAACAATCCAATCCCACTAAAGTGATAAGCAGCACTGGTATCCAGAGTGTTAATAGCTATGCACATGGTATAAAATTATGTGCATAGCTATTATTTGGGGTCTTCTGTGGAAAAAGGTGGCTAAAAAAGTTAACAGAAATGAAGCAAGGAGAGAGAAAAGCACATGTTTGGTTCAGCACATTTGAAGCTGCTTTTCTATGTTAAACAATACCTTGTGATCTTTGTTAATATTATTTGTTTTATTTAAGCTTGATTTAATTTCTTTTAAAGGTTCCATCGTTGGTTTCTGTTGTCATTAGTCCGGACCTGCAGACTCCCGCAACGAAGTTTTGCCTGAAGCAAAAGAGTCACCAAGGCCACAACAGGAATGTCTGGGCTGTGGATTACTTTCATGTCCTTCCAGTGCTCCCTTCCACAGTGACTCACATGATCCAGTTTTCCATAAATTTGGGTTGTGGAACTTACCAACCTGGTAACAGGTACAACCGGCAAGATCTCTCTTTTGATTATCAGCTTTTTAGTACATTTTGGTTTATAACATCTACATGAGTATTTGGAATTATTTTTTCTCAGAAAGAATGAAGCCAATTAATAATGACAAATATAAGCTGCTCAAAAGCTAATGTTTCTCCTGATCTCCACAGGCCCAGGTTTATATATCATCTCACACGCAATAAGGAGTCTATTAAATAGCTTTCTAGGTCAAAACTTGGTTTTCTTAGTCCATTATTCTGACATATGCTCATGATTTCAGAGCAACTTTTGCTTCAGTTTCTAATGGATATGAGATTTACCTCTTAATACTGTGTACGGGGGAAAGTATTAAAGGCAGTGGCAGAAACCTGCCCTGCTGACCTCCCAGAGATTACTAATGCCACAAGAGTATCTAATTCTTGTAAGACTGGTGATAAATGGTCCTCATCTTAACGACCATCAGCGTGATGACCTCACTGTCTGTAGACCAACCACAGAACTCTTCTTCTGGCTTCACTTCATGGGGACATTCAACATGATTTTTTCCATGGAGTTAAGGGAGAGGGAAAGGGAAAGAAGGCAGTCATTTGCTGCTCCATATTGTGTAGAATCATAGAAATGTTGGTTGGAAGGGACCTTCAAAGGTCATCTAGTGAAACCTGCTGCTGCAGGTGGGGTTGTTACCAGCATAGATCAGGTCAGCCATGGCTTTGCCTATCTATGACTTGAAAATCGCCATGGATGGTTATTGTGCTACCTCTCTGCAAGACCTGCTTAAGTGAAAAAGTGTTTCCTAACATCCAGTACAAAACTCTGAAGCCATGTCCTTACAGCCATTGCCCTTTCTACTGTGCTTGCCAGTACTGAGGAGAGTTTGGCTCTGCCTTCCTTGTGAGTGCCCTCTGCACCATCAGAGACTGCCGTAGGTCATCCCTCCTCACCAGGCTGAGCAAGCTTGCTCCTCAGCCTCTCCTTGCTCGATGCTTGAGGCCAGGGACATCTTGGTCATCCTCTGCTCCACTTCTCCAGTTTCTTAACATCCTTCTTTAAATAGGGGACCCAAACTGTCCGCTGTTCCTTTTTCCTTATGTACATGTGAGGCTGTTCATCCTGATATTTTACAAGGATTGAGTTACTTTATATTTTTCCAGAGTCAAGAGTTTAAAGTAAGATGTAGATGCTTTCACATCCATGACCTATAGCACCTACTTCCAACTGGAAAATGCTGCATTAGCACTGACGGTCCTAGCAGCCATGCAGGGCAGCAGAATTCAAGGGGCAGCAAAAATCAAGGCATTGCACTTAAATTTGATAGGAAGGGAAAGCAGCAACATTCTTCTCCATGGAAAGTGAAAATTTTGCCTGTAAACACTCCTAGCCTGTAAATACGTGTTATATAAAGTCTCTGTCTCAGTCTGTTATCTGATGGGGATTGGTACATATTTTGCAAGATTAATATTCTTCCTTTGTGTAAACTATTTTTGAAGCAGAAGTGAGCTTCTTCATAACAAAAGAAGCTCTAGGTCCCCATTTTCCCTATTTGTTATTCCCAAATACGGCAGCATTTCCCATCTCCTGGTGTACAGCATTATTCATAATGCTTTCATTTCTGCAAATGTGAGAGACTCGCACTGAATATATGCAGTAAATATGACCCTCCAAGGTATCAGTATAGTTAAATCTGAAATAAATTAGTCAAAACCTCTATAAACCGTTCTAATACAAGATCACAGTGATGGTACATTTAAATAAAGTAATATTGTCAGCAAATTATAATGAAAAGGAAAAGTTATAATCCAATAATTTAGTATTGAGGTGATGAATTATGACTTTTATAATGTTCCACTGACATTACTTAAAATAAAACAGAATATTACAAGCTAATTATATGGAGGAAATTACAAGAGCATTTCAGTAAAATACTAAATCCATAATAAATCAAGCACTTTCCCTATTACTTTTTCAAGCTCTTCAGAATGCAAGACAGCTAAGGCTTTCCTTACACTCCTAAATTGTAAACAATGTGGTTTTTTAAAAATATGCAGTGTAATAGGGAAGGAAAAATTTCTAGTAGTAGCTTTTTGAAAATTGAACTTGTCAATGAACTTTTAGGAGAATGGGTTTATTAACTCATTGACATAGATTCAGTGGATGGTCTCATAGAGTTTCTAAACTATCTGTACATGGATGGTTTGGTTTACTACTAGTCCATGAAACCAGAGAACAGCAGCCTTTTTCCAAGCAAATCTGGAGTTTTCACATATGGTTATGTCACAAAATTCGTAAAAATTCACTACTGAGCGCTCCAGGCTCTGTGAGGTGGGAGGAAGCCTCCAAAGACCACTATGGCTGGGCATTCTCTGAAGGGTGCCCTTCCCCAGGTCCTCTCCACCCTCTGCAGTCCTCGATGGGGGCTGGCCGTTTTAGTGCTTTTCTGATCTCCATTTAGGCACAATGGGTGAAGGAGTCAGATGTCTGAGGAGTCCAGAGAAGTTGATATTTATCAGCAACAGAAAGGAAGAGCCAGCCAATGCATGAATAACTAGTGGTCTTTTACCACCTTCTGAAGATGTAAAGGTTAGCAGCTGGCAGTTCTAAGTGTCCTGTGCTCACATGATGCTGTCTAGCTCTGATTAATCCAAGTTTTCTCCTCATTATTTTTGAAACCATTTCTAGCTGAAATATGAGAGTAACAACAACTCACTTAGCAGCAGCAGCATAAAAACACTAGCTAGATGGTGGCCAAACAAGGATTAGGTGTTTAAACAATCCTCAGTCTGCAGACTACCCTTTTGGGTTTTAAACACTCAGATTTTTTTCAAGTTTGTATTTTCAGGATTTGTTGTATTCAAAGTCTGCTTAAAATTATTTCATGTGTCAGCATCAGTTATTAGGAATGGCAGATTTGGTGGTTTCTCAGTGTTGGTACTTCTACATTGATATCTATGCCAGGCAGGCTCACAGTGTCTTTCTCCTTTCTTTCCTTCACCGTGTTATAAGCGTCAGCTTGGAGTTTTCAACCAACCATGGTCGCTCTTGGTCCCTGCTCCATACCGAGTGTTTGCCTGAGATATGTGCTGGGCCTCACCTCCCCCACAGCACCAT
This sequence comes from Buteo buteo, assembly GCF_964188355.1. NCBI lineage: Eukaryota > Metazoa > Chordata > Aves > Accipitriformes > Accipitridae > Buteo > Buteo buteo. Next base: position 14,041,405 of record NC_134174.1, on the reverse strand, counting down.
CTACGCCTCTGAAAATTACAGCGGGTGAGAGTGTTCTCTGCAAAGCTAACTGGGATGCAAGATTAGAGAAGTGAATTATAGGTGACAGAAGAAAGCAGCAAAGCACACAACCCGGTGTCATCTTTCATTTTTGAATAGCTGAGGAGAGCAAGGCAGGAGTGTTCTGGTCTCCCTGGCTGCCCAGTAATGAAATTTGAAATATATGGGGCTGCTTCTCTGGTATAATATTATTTTTCTGATGCTAAAGATAAATTACAAAAAAAACCCCTGTGGACAGCATGCTGGTAATTAGAAGAAAAGTTATACTTTGTCAAAGCCACAAAAGTTTTCTTCTTAGTCAGAGGAACCATCAGTCAAAGCCATATTTACATCCTCAGACACCTTTACTCACTTGGAATCCCAATATTGGGTTACAACAAAGCACATCCTCTGTACTTCTGCAGATGGAGATGGTTGTTAGTGTGACTTTCTTATATCAACTCTTCTCTTTATTAAGTCTCTTTGGTACTGTTCTGACCATAGAATGAACTGTGACATCTTGTTGCATAGCGCAAATCCCATCACTGTGTATCCTTCTGTATCCCAACTTCCACAGACACTTCAGAGCAGTGGGTATGACTATGAGAAGCAAGTGTAGTTGAAGCATTGCTATGCTAGTGACCCTGCCATTCCTGTACCATTTTCATAGGGACCATGCCCCCCGGTGTTCATAGGAAGTCTAGCCCCCATGGATGATATAAGAATGTTGGCCCAGACCACAGCAGGCCAAATCCTCTGTGCCCCTCTTCTCACCCCCAAGGGTTTCTACCAAAGAGTTCAGTCATACCGAAAGGTTTAATTCAGTATGCAATTTAGGAGATATTCATTGTGATGGAGAAGTCACTACAGCGAAGCAGGTTAAGGTCTTTGCAGGGGAAAAAAATGGCTGGGTTTTATGATGTAATAATTAACATTCATATTGTATGAAAATGTCATGGGCCATGTTCTTTTTTTCATTTGTATTTTCCAAAGCTGCAGTAACTTCACTGCTTCATTTGGGCAGATTTTAGAATTAAAAATTCTCACAAAGCTTCCAGTATAAGTAAACACATCTGTAAAACATACAGTTGCTTAACGACTATCAATGTAAAATGCTAGCATTTGTGTTATATGTATTTCAGGTGGAACCGAATAACTATTCCCCTTCCCAATGCTGCATTAACAAGTGACACCAGGATTCGATGGAGACAAACAGGACCAATCCTTGGAAATATGTGGGCAATCGATAATAGTTAGTATTCTTATACATGATCATGATACATCAGAAGAGTAAACTTTTATGTGCTGCTTCAAGTAAATATATTTTCCACAATCACAAGTCAAAGGATTTTCAGTTTGTTAAATTCCTTTTCTTCTTATCTGCACTTGGTAACAGATGCATTTTGAAGCTAGAGCAGAATTCTGTTATTTGAAAAGACAATAGCCTAGTAGAGTACCCTTTTTTTTTTTCCTTTTAATTGAATACTTTCCAGGAAAACATATTGCTGGCAAGGGCTTAATATAACATTTCCTCTAACTGCTTAGTTCTACTTACATAAATAGGTACTACACAGCGCTATTAAGGACATGTACTGCACCAGACTAAGCAATAGTTACAGCATCTGGGACATATTTTTCCTTCTGGACATAGAAGACCATCATAAAGCAATGCTGCTACCAAAACACTGACAAAACTTTTACATTGTTTACAGTACCTTCAGGGGGAAAGTACCATCTGTCTCAGGGAACTGTTCTTCTTTTAGGAAATTATTTTTCACTAACCTGTTCTTAAATGGATGTGGAGAACTGGGAGGAGCTTATATTGACTCATATGATTATAAAACTTAGTGCAGAGGACAACCAGGGCCAGTCTTGAAAGGAAGTAACTTTAAAGCACAGAAAAAGTCTTTAGCAACACAGGATATAATAAATACAATGTATGAAATGCAGAAATAAGCATGATTGAAAGGGCTAACTATGAGAAGGTGCAAATTTTTTTAGCTTGCTTATTAGCCCTAAATGATTTGGGACTAAGTAAACTACATCCAGAATTTGTTTTGTTAGATGTGTGAAGTATGTAATTTAAAGATTACAGTGATGTACAATTGCCCATGAAATTTTGTAGTGATTCCCAGTAAGGTTTGATATGGAGCCTGGGAATGGTAAATAGTTACATTTTGCAAAATTATTAAAATGGATTAATGTCTAGTATTGAAAAGAAAATCCTTGAAGCTGTTAAGGTAATGCCACAAATGGAAGTTTTTCACAAAAATAATGAAAATTATTCTCTTAATCGTATTAATGGGAAGTAGCATCATCTTGACATTCTGGATAGAGTATTAATGCTTGTCTTTAGAGACATCAAAAAGAAAGTAAAATGAAGGGAAAATTTAGGTATATAAACATAAGATGTCTATGAGTATCTGCAAAGATGACTTGCTACCTAACAAAATGCAAACTGTAAGTGTTGGAGACACACATAGATATTCACAGAAAGAAGAGTAAGATGAAATCAATCCAAGGATCCAAATTCTTTACAACAGAACAAAACAAGATTTTGAAAATCACTGGACAATTCATATATCTGCACTACCTTTGCTTGTAGAGCAAAATACAATTCCATCAAAGGATGCTGCATGCTCCAGTGTGTACCATCTCAAAAGAAGTTTTACCAACTATATGCCTGCTCCGAAATTTGTTTGAGGTGTAGAACCATGATATGGGAATCAAGTCTTAAAGATGAACATGATTCTGAGGTTTTGCATGCCTCCTTTGTTAGATACTAGCGAAACTCAAGCTTTACACTGTACTGTAGGGAAAGACTTATAAATATTGGAACAGAACTGAAATTCTTGAAGAAAGGAAGATTTTCAAGGATTCAGCACTCTTGACTTCTAGCTTCACAACTGTTCCTTATGTAAATTAAGTTTTAAATGAAATCTGGAAGCTGGCCATCTTTTAGAAACACTGGAAAACTGCCAGTTTCCATAAAGCTTTTTCAATTTTGAACGACATCATTGCATCTTTAACCCTTCTACTTTTACCACCCCCTCAAAAAGACCTCAAAAGACACAAATAAATCAAACAGAACAGAATTTTTCCACCCTGAAAAGTGAGAAAATCTAGAAACCACATGAAATCTGATGGGGAGTTAGTTACAGGGAGTAGCTAACAGGGATTTAGAGTGCATCTGCCAGGGAGTACTGACACACTGCTGTGACGGGCATCATAAAACTAGGAGAGGGAATAAGTAGTGCTTGTTACAGATGATTTCAAATTGGTGGCTATTTGGATGACATTCCAAAAGCCACAGTGCAAGTGGATAACTACAAGTAATAGTCATTCTTCAACAGAAAAGATGACACTATTCTTGGTTAAGGTCTGTTTATCATATTGTATTGAAAGAACATTGCCCACAAGTTGTGCTTTGGGCTACACCCAGATTAATGCATTTGATCTATACCCAGATTAATGCTTTTGTTTATAGTAGTGCAATGAGATGTAGATTATACTGAGATTTGCTCATCTTTCCATCCTTCGTATTTTTCACAAATTATCAACACTGTCAATTAGGAGTCATTGAAAGAAGATGAAGTAAAAGAGTAAAACAAACAAGTCTGGAGTATTTTTGAGCGCATATGATTTGAGTTTTATTCCGTTTGAAACAATCACTGAAAGTGTATCATACTTAATAGTTACTTAAGACATATCAGGGCAGGTTCTAATTCCAATTAAGTCCAGTGCAGTTGCAGTTAAGTATGTGCATTTCAGTGAGAGAAGCAGCAGCATATTTTTTAAATCTACAAGATTGCTATTGGAATGTACTGATATAGATATATATAGATATATATATATATATTGGATTACGTCTCCGAAATAAGATGAAGAAAAGGGAAGGCAAGAAAATGGTCAATGCATAGCAAATCATCTGATCTCATTCACAGTCTTAGAAAAATCAGGTACATTAAAACATCACTAGTGTCTCAAGCCACAGATAGACATTACCTATTAAATAATAAATTGTCCCTGGCTATCCTTGACACAGTCAAATGCATTTTACCCTTTTGTAGACCTCTTGCAACTAGTGGGATTAAGATAAATACACTAATGCTATGATCAGGCCTATATACTTTCTTGTATTCTTTATATTCTGTTTATCACATAACATAACCCTTCATTCAACTGATTTCTTTTCTCTGCAGTTTATATTGGTCCAGCTTGCCTCAAATTCTGCTCAGGGCGAGGACAGTGTACTAGAAATGGCTGCAAGTAAGAGTTATAATTCAGTACTTGTATTCAATTTCTGTCACATAGTTCACTTGATGATCTGAAAGTTGAAGTGATTTTCATTTCAGCCCTTGCTTTTTGAGATGACTAAATATAAAACTAGCATAGTCCTCAGAATGCATAAAACTCACTGGAGAGCTAAAGATCAATCTTTCTAAACGGCAGCATATTTAATATTTTTTTAATAATTTTCTTTTGGGAGAGAGTCTAGCTTCCAGTTCACCTTAAAATGTGCTACAGAGCACGCTGAAATGTCAGTGATGCATGCTATATACTGGTTTTAGAGGTGATTTGGGACTGTATCACTTTTATATTAAATTTTGGGAAAGAATCACAATTTTCATAGTTCTAATATCCTGTAGCCTAACAGACCTCAAGGACAGAAGGTCAGCACTCCACTTTTTTCTGAAAGTCAGGCTTGTTAAAAGGGTTCCAGCCTTAAAAGTAAAGGTACTTACTCAAAACCAGTAAGGACATTCAAAATATTGGTGTAACTTTATTTAGGTATTAACAAGAACGTGACCCACAGGGCATTCTGTTCTGTTACTCAATTTCTTGTAATCACGTGACATGCTACAGATAAAAGCGAATTAATCATTTTATATATGAACAACTGTAAATTATGTCAGCAGTATTTTTGTTCCAAAAAATGAATAAAAATATTTCTGTATTGCTTTTTATGTGTAGATTGGTGGGGTGTTCACAACTGTGATTTTTTAAAATTGGAAAAGTAAGTACTACCTAAAAGAAAGTCATTGGCTATGCAATAGCTAAATAAAGTTTAAAGAGGTTCTTGGTCCTTACATTTGAGAGGGACTTTGTAGGCATCTTCAGTTCATGAACAACTGCAGCCACTGTGTTGGTCTGCCAACCAACCACAGGAGAAGATGGGTCATTAATTACGCTGTTCAATCTTCCTCACCCGCAGGTGCGACCCCGGCTTTTCAGGGCCAGCATGTGAAATGGCATCGCAGACCTTTCCCATGTTCATCTCTGAGAGCTTTGCCAGCTCCCGCCTCTCTTCCTACCACAATTTTTACTCCATCCGGGGGGCTGAGGTCAGCTTTGGCTGTGGGGTCCTGGCCAGTGGCAAGGCCCTGGTCTTCAACAAGGATGGGAGGCGCCAGCTTATCACCTCCTTCCTTGACAGCTCCCAGTCCAGGTGAGAGGAAAAGAGCAGTAAAGTGAGGCAAAGAAATTGGGGAACCCCTTCCCTTCCAGCTACGACCTTGTGTATTATTAAGCTGATTGTTTTAGCAGGAAGAGAAGTTTTTTAAAAACTCCTAGTTCCATATTTTAATGGTGATTTCATAGCCTTGCTTTTTCTCCTCCTGCTTTGTAAACAACAGTGCCCAAAACAGACTGGAGGGAAGTTGTTGTACAGCAAGGATGGAAAATATGAAATGTTAATATCAAACCTGAGTGTCAAAGCCAAGTGCTAATTAATTATTTATAAGGTTGTGTTTATTTGACAGCTTGTGGCAGCTGATTAGATCCATTCGCTATCTCTCCCTCCCCTTCAGTGCCTAATAAATAATTAAATGCTCTAATGATTGGCATTTTTTAACTATGTGTGCCACATTGCATTACTTGACAGTAAAAACAAATTGCACGTACAAAACCCCATAACTGATATTTATCAAAATTTGTCTAGATTGAAAAGATCTGAAAACAACCTGGTTAGGAGAAAAAAAAAACACTATGCAAATGGTACCCTATAAATATTTGTGTAATTCTGATCCAGGTTCCTGCAGTTCACACTACGCCTGGGCAGCAAGTCGGTACTGAGTACCTGCAAAGCACCCGACCAGCCTGGGGAAGGAGTGCTGCTGCATTACTCCTACGACAATGGGATTACCTGGAAACTACTGGAACACTATTCTTATCTCAACTACCATGAGCCAAGGTATATGCATAAATATTACGAGGAGTGTTATCTACATGCAGTTAATGCTGGTAGTGGTAGTCACTGCAATGCAGAGAGTAAGTACATCTGCCCACATGGTATGGGAGTGAGTGGAATGAAGATCTTTTACTTCACTCTGAAAAGTTATCACTTTTCCTTAAAATTTTGCAGCTGTTCTGGGCACTTCCCATTTTTGCCTGCTTCTATAAAAATGAACACATGGATTTAATGGCATTTGAGTCTCAGGTGATGTGACAGAACAAGCTGAGGCAGTGTGGGATGAGGGGTAGAAATGTACTTGTGGGAAATAGGGGCATGTCTCTTCCCGTGGAAGCAGTCACTTGTAAAGAAAAATTAACATAAATTGTTTGTAGCTTTGAAGCCATAGATACCTTCACTACACCATCCTCTGGGATTAGGAGTTTGTAGGCAGCACAGGACAGCTGAGACAAAATCCAACTGTGAGGGTCTCTCCAGGTCGGCAGGGAAATTGCACCTGCTCCCATTGTGAGGGGGATTACATGACTTTGTGCCTGTGCCTGTGGGTTGGACTCGGTGCCCTGGGAGGACCTGCTGGTGACTGTGCCTGGGAATTGTACAAATCATGAAGAAGCTGAACAAAGCGCTTGTCTCATCTAGCAGCATCTATGTTTGGCACCAGATTAGAGAGGAATTTATCTAATGTATTTAGAGAAGAAGGTATTCTTTACTGTTACATTTGTGAGACCATCCACCAATTTTCGTAAAGCAATGCAAAATCAGGAGTCTCCATGAGCATACCTGTACCACAATCCCAGAACAATCTGGGCTGGCTCTGTGCAAACCCACTCAAACCCATCCACCTTCATGGGGTTCTGCCAATAGAGCCAATAAATCCCAATGAAATGAGATGTTCTGCAAGGGGGCATGAGAGGCAGAGCCGACAGTGGCATCATGCATCCCATCCCAGCTGGTCCATTCCTGCCCAGGGACAGCTTTGCACTAGGTATTGCCCTGCATCCTCTTCTCTACTCCTCCACGCAGTTCCGGGATAGGGCCTGAGTCAACCCCAGGTAGATAGTCTGCATGTCACTTTAACTATGTATAACTTTCATTATTTGTATTTATTGAGCTCAGATCAGTGCATTTAAAAAAAAAATACTGGATTTCCCCATCTTGTTAATAACTCAGTACAAAATATACAATATACAAAATGTTATTAAGAATATCCTAATGGAAAAAAACTTGTAACATTAAATCTATTTCCCAGGACCTGTAAGAAATATTGAAAAATCTGAGAGGAATGACTGTATTTGGTAGAAGTATACTGCATATGGACTTTAATTTCTGAAGTTTTAAATGTTTCCAAAAGAAAGATCCTACAAGCTGGAACACTCATAAGCCTTCTTCAAAATTTCCTTTCCTGTCCTTTATTGTAGTCACATATATATTTTATATGGCCCTGTTTCTAATTCTTAGATTCAAGATTACAGCTGTAGGAATTCTTTTTCCCTAAAGGTTTTTAATATATAGCACTATGAAATTTTTATAACAAAAAGGAAAATACACATTCCGGTGACTGATTTTAATGAAGTTTAAGATATAAATGTAGTAAATTACATTGATGCCAGAGACCTTTTTTTGCTTTTTGAGATTAAGTATGAAACACAATTTCTGTTGTTCTGACAGGGCAAAGAGCTAAGCACAACATACACAGGTTAGAAAGATTTTGCCGTGGGATATGTATAGTCCACTCTGGGTAGATAGAAGAATGACAGACATACAAATCTGAAGATAATGCTGGCAGTAATTATGATGAAGAACATGAAGAAAGCTTCACCTTTTCATATTATGTTGTCTGAAAATATCAGCATTTTTGGTAACATAGATGGACTGCTGCAAAGTTTGGTAATCAATCTGTAACCAGAAATTTAATTAATCTTCAGTCATACAAAAAATAATTACACATTTAATGTTCTGCTGAAAAGGTGCATTTAATCTGCTAACATTTGACAGCTGCATTTTTCTTCTGAGCAGAACAGCGGTGGCTTTTCAATATTAGGTATGCGCATAGCTTGAAAGAATGAGATCAGAGCAAAGGTCTCCCAGCTGGTTTTTAAGAAATCTAATGGTAGCTGGTAATGTTAGTAGGAACACTTTTCTTCTCTGCAGCAGAAAAGTCATTAGCAAGAATCCCCCTCCCTCTCCATCTATCTCCAACAAATCAAAGCCAGACAGGAGAAGCTGTTATAACTGGAGATGTAGTCAGGTTCTGCATACTAAATGTATGTGCCATAGATGGTGGTTTACACCAACGTTTTAAAATTGTGTTTGCTTAATCCCCTGGGACGATAGATTTATTTTAACATGTGTTAAATATTTTAACATCCAATAGGTGTATCAGTGGTGTATGTCATGATTTAGGATTTTCTGTAAATTGCTGTCAGTGAGAATTAGTGTCCACGTGGGTAAGCTTATGAGAGTTAAAAGTGAAAGGGAAGATGCAGGCATCAGAGACAGCCACCAGCAGAGAAATATGCCCAGGATTATAACAGAGCATTAGCTCACACAAGTGCCAAGTGCTTCACAGCATATGCTGGATACAGTGCTCCTCCTAGCCAGGGTACCGGCTTTCCTCAGGTTCACCCTACTGAACCATGGAAGACAAAATCATCAGTTCCTTTTAGCATCAGTAACTATTTAGTGTCATTTGTGCCTATAAAAATTGACCCCAAAAGTCATAGAGTTGCTGCTTATTAGGGAACCCTTGGTAGAAAGAAAGTCCTTGTAATTTATTCACGTGCCAGAGAGTAATAGGGCTTGCTCTTTCTCTTAGAAGGGTATGAAGTCATTCAAGCATGTTTATTTGAGTGGCAAAAGAAACGTATCCATCATACATAAAGTGTGCGCACTGCTGGTCCCTTGCCATGGGGACACGGCAGCGGTCACCTCTGGCTGTCCCTCGACACTGCTCTGCAGGCTACAACTGGCAGAAAACAGCTCCTAGAAATGCCAGCCAGGACTTTCTGAGTGCTTCCCACCTGTTTAGCCAAGCCATTTGATTTTTTTTCTTGCTAATGGATTAACATATTCTTCTTTAAAATCAATGTGACATTAAACAACAGTATTATAAGTATACTCTTCACATGGTCAGTTTAGCAAGTCATTTTTAAGAGTGTGGTTTTGCACTAAGAGCACTTCAGGCACAAGACTGTTTCATATGCACAGAACAAAACATTGTAACAGGCAGCTTAGAAAGCCTTAAATCTGGAAAAAACTTCATGCTAAAGGATAAAATGATGTTGCCGGTTTACCTGATTTGTCATTTTATCCACATTTCCTGTAAGAGAGAAAGAAGAACATCAGCTACATGATGAGCTTGCCAAAAACCCTTTTGCCAGCAAGTAACTGTACACCGATGGAGACGAATGTCCCTGTTGCCAGTCTGTTTCACAGCTCACGTGCATCGCATGGGGCACCATGGTCGTGGTGATTTATGGAGCTTTCAAGAAGGTGTTGTTGCTGTGGCAATTAATGCGTGCTCCCTGCTGCTGTGTATGATAATTGCTCCTGGAAATTAGATATTACTCTTAATTTTCTTTGCAGTTTGTCAATTACAGGTTTGTTGTCATAGCTGCCATGACAAATCAGGTGACCTTGCATACCAGGAGAAGAGCCTGGGACTCACCTCCAGTTGCATCTCTATGCAACTACAGAAGAGAAGTGTTTGCCGTAAAAGACTACACATAATCACACTGCCTGACAAGCTGAACCTTTTCCACTTGAATGTGGCCATTTACAGGAGTGGGTTCTTCTAGGACAAGAGCAACACAGGCATGATGTCAGTGCTGTGCAGAAACAAGCACAGATGTTAAAAAGATGCATGTCTTCAGATCAGGACAAAATCCGCTGAGTCTGTGAAAATGGAGCTGGAATTCATAAGTCCTTGTCAGCTGATCATCCCTTTGCCAGTCCAAGCTCCTGGGTTTCAAATGGAGGGCATTCTGGTTTCTTCTGGCAAGGAAGAGCACCTTTAAATTTACAGAGAAGTCCACGGTAGCAGCAAAATTTACAAAACTGGTGGAAAGTCTTTTTTATGGCTTTTACACATGGCTGTCTTTCAATAAACACATTGACTACCAAGAGAACTAACAATTCCCCTGCCCCTGTCACTGGTAGAAGCTGTACCAGTAGATGCTAAGGTATATGTGGGCTGAATTTAACCCATGATTTTTAGGGTCAGTAAGAAAAAATAACGATAAAATACATCCCTATGGAATTAATACAAACAGCAAAACTTTTGTCGTGGTTTAACCCCAGCCAGCAACTAAGTACCATGCAGCCACTCACTTACTTCCCCCACACCCAGTGGGATAGGGGAGAGAATTGGGGGGAAAAAAAAAAGGTAAAACTCATGGGTTGAACAGTTTAATAGAACAGAAAGGAAGAAAATAATAACGATAATAATAGCAATCATAAAATGACAATAATAATAATAAAAGAAATGAAATATACAAAACAAGTGATACACTATGCAATTGCTCACCACCCACCAAGCGATGCCCAGTTAGTTCTCAAGCAGTGATCTCCCCCTCCAGGCCAACTCCCCCCAGTTTATATACTGGGCATGATGTCACATGGTATGGAATACCCCTTTGGCCAGTTTGGGTCAGCTGCCCTGGCTGTGTTCCTTCCCAACTTCTTGTGCCCCTCCAGCCTTCTTGCTGGCTGGGCATGAGAAGCTGAAAAATCCTTGACTTGGTATAAACACTACTTAGCAACAACTGAAAACATCAGTGTGTTATCAACATTGGTCTCCTACTAAATCCAAAACATAACACTATACCAGCTACTAGAAAGAAAATTAACTCTATCCCAGCCAAAATCAGGACAACTTTCAATAATAGTTTTGGTTTGTTTTCCAGAATAATTTCAGTGGAGCTGCCTGAAGATGCAAGGCAGATCGGCATTCAGTTCAGATGGTGGCAGCCGTATCACTCTTCTCAAGGTGAAGATGTGTGGGCGATTGATGAAATCATCATGACCTCTGTGCTTTTCAATAGCATCAGTCTGGACTTCACCAACCTAGTGGAAGTCACACAGTCTCTGGGGTTCTACTTGGGAAATGTTCAGCCCTACTGTGGACATGACTGGACTCTTTGGTGAGAAACACATATTCATTTCTGTTCTAGTTTTGTTTTCTTTGTCTATTCATCCTGCAAAGAACCAAGCGATTTCTGCAAATGAGTCTTTCTGGCAGCTCTTCAGAGTAATTGTCTCATCCTCACATTATGGACAAAAATACAGTTGCTAATCTAATTGCAATTAGCAGTAAGTTTTTACACCCCCTTGCACAGAGATTTATGTTTGATGGGAACCTTGAATGTAGCATTCTTACCCCACAAAACATTTAAAGAATATCCTAATAGAAACAATTTAGAAGATTTTCATAATCTTGGCTTAAAATACAGTCGGGTTAATATGGGTGTACAGGTTATGAATTAATCTGTTAAGCACAGGCCCTGAATATTTTGTAAGTGATGTTCAGATCTGTTTACATAGCCATTAGATTACACTCCAGAAAGGAAAGGCAGCAGAATGTTGGTAGAATGACATTAGTTATTTGTAGTTATTTTGTCTGGTATTATATCCATTTAGCCATTTACACTGTGATCAGCATTATGACATATTGCAATTATGCCCAAAATGTGCTGTGTATTTAGAAACAACAGCAAGAAAACATCACCTTCCCCAAAGCAAAAAAAAGGCAAGAAAAGAAAAAGAAGTGACAAACAAAGAAAAAGAAAATTCTGTTACAAAGGTGTAAAAATAAGCTTTTTTAGTAAAACGTTAACCTGCTTCACAAAAATTAAATGCTGGAGTACATAAGTGTAACATTAATACAAATTAATCTCTGTGTTTTGATTAAAACCAAGTAAGTTTCATGGTAGTCTGATCAACATATAAACCCAGTACAGCTTTAATCAGCATAGATGTATTTATTTGGAGAAGGTACAATCACAGTAATTATAGAAAACCTCAAGAAAATATAAACAATTTTAGCATCCCCATGGACACTCAGAGAAACAGTGTTGCAATTTTATTAACAAGTATCTCTGAGCAATCTGATTTGACTTTCTGATCATCTGTCAAACTAAAAGGAGGTGGCTTAGCAGTAGGAACAACACTCAATGTGTTCTAGCGGTGATAATGAGGCAGTAGAAGCACCATTAACCACTTTAATAAGGACAAGGAAGGTACTCGCTGCTCATTAAAATGAAACAACATGTTAGGTCTCAAACTGTTTGCATCTTCTTCATCAAAGAGTTGGAATGAAAGCCCTTTAATGACATTGTTTTCCTTCTGTTCTTGTAAGACCAGTTTATGGGGGGGTCAGGGGGCAGGTTATTTAAGATAGCAGAGGTTCCTCTATTTTCCTCCTATAACTCTAAATCAGAATCGAAATAATAAACGCTAAGCTAAATTCTCCATCCCATATATTGGCTAAGATTTGTAGTGCTCAGTCATAGTGTAAATGTCGAACTTTTAATGCATCAAATAAAGAATCAAAGCTTTGCAATATTTCCTTACTATTTATGTGTAAGTATTTTTCATTTTCACTAGAAGACATGAACTCTATCCTTCACTGACCTTGTTTCTCTCAAGGGAAATTTTTAAACTTACACAAATTCTGTACAAATGGCTGCTAGTTAAATTAATTATTGTTGGCTTTTCCCAGCTGTGAGTCCATTTGGTTCTCATTTTCTAACTCATGACTTTCTATGAGCATAGTTTGCAGTAGCACTGACACCATCCTCTTGAGAAAAGTCTGAAAACAGCTTTTTCATTAGTAGGACTATGGTAAATATGCTATAAATCATTTTACAGGGTGTCATCCCCAGGCCCGTTTTCACTGAATTGCCTTTAATTGTCTATTAGGCCTCTGTTTCTGCCTCAGAATCTGTAAATCTGAAATATTTATCCTTAAAATTGGCAAAAACTTAGAACTGAGGAGGGCGATTTTTATTTTTATTGAAGAGGAAGGTTGTTCTTTTCTATACCTGGCTTCATTTAGAAAAGAGGGGTATGTTTATACGCATACGTTTTGAGCAAAGGTGATTTTTGAGTGTTTTATAATCGTCTATATCTGGAACAGTCACTTTATTTGATCACAGTCGTCAACATGTGGTTTCAGATTGGTTCTTAGACTTTATTACAGCAAGTGTGTTGAGTACACTGAAAGGACTCCAGAACACTTTTAAAATTAAATGTTTGATGATGTACATTAACTCATCACTACTCCAAAATGCTCATACACAGGCAAGGTTTTGACCCAAATGCCTCTGGAGTGTTACAGACTACTTACAACCACCTGCTGAAATGCATTTAAGTATTGATAAGGATGCTAACACTTTTTTTTTTTTAAAAATATTCATTTGGACACAATAAAATAACGTTCTGTAATTAAACTGTCTTCAGTCAGATTATGACATTCCGATTTAACTCAATGTAGCGGACAATAGAGTGTCCCACTGTCCCTAGAGCAGCCTGGGGTAAGACTGTAAATCTGCCTCGTAATGAACTATCCTCATGGAGCAATGTAATACAGTTGCTCTACATCAGCTTGATAGTTCACCTGTGTTTATAAAATGTTTTGTCTTTTAGATTGATTATTACTCTGTAATGTGCAGAAAGTTTCTTTCAGGTAATTGACTTAATTAAAATATAGTAATACATTTAGGAATTATTTAGCAAAATAGGTATGATGTGATGTAAAAAGACATAAATGTCTCCTGCCTTTGATGGAAGCAAAGCTGGGGCTAGCATGAGCATTTGCCCATCATGTCAATATTCTCGGTCAATGCAGCTTTACAAAACCAGCTACATCCATGTGGTTTTTCAGTATTCCTGAAAGTACCAGCCATGAAAACGTGGTAACTCTGGGGATCCCAGAGCAATTTGGAGCAGCACAGATTGGCTGACATTGGCTGTGATATCATTCCCAGAAGTACCAATTAGTTGGCAGTGCTTGGAGGGAGAGCAATTGTTCTGAGGGCACCTATGGGTATTGTGTTCCTGCGCCTTCACAGGTCTAATTATATACACGCTAGAAACCAACTCACAGCTACATATTTATACAAAAATGTAGCCTCTGCATTCTCATTTCTGAAGATTTTTTAGTTAATTATTGTTATGCCAGGGACATTACTCTGTCTTTTACAAAATCTGGAAACATATCCCAGCTGTGTCACTCCCAGAACAAAGAAAACATTTGATATTCCAGCAGAAGAGCATACCCCTAACCACGTACACAGGAGAGCTGGAGAGCAAAGAAGTGGCAAGTAAGGTGGAGCCCCCACCCTTAATGCTACCCTTGTTCAGCTGGAGGCAATTTGTGGATGATAAAGGTCTTTGTGAACCCATAGTGTGTTTTCCTCTCCTTAAAAGAGCTTCTTATGGAGTATCACAGATTGTCTTCATCTCATCACTAGCTTCCTTTTTCACATTTCTTTAGTATCCATTTTAAAGAGCTGTTTTGACTTTAAAACAATGCTTACTTAACATACTGTGTAAAATATCCAGGGCTAAGTTATTAAATAAAAATTAATACTAAACTTAAAGTATTTTAATCATGACCTGAATGCCACCAGTAAAGAAGATTAGCATTTAAGATTCTTTTTTTCTAGTTTTACACCAGTAATATTGAATAGAGGGAATTTTTGTGGAGACAAAGACGAAATGGAACATTTAATTCTTTGCACCTATGCTGAGTACCAGTCCTTCACTTGTGTTCCATCACTTTGGGGAAGACAGCTTCTGGGCAGATGCTTCATCAAACAGTTTAGTTTTAACTCCTTTATTCTGTTCAGATGAGCTTTAGGTAACTGTGATGTGTTGTGCCCAGGTTTATGTGTGCAATGCCAGATCATTTTCCAAAGCATTGCGACATATAACTTTTGGCTGATTACACTGCACATGGCTGACTGATACCTGAAGAGCCTGGTTGTACTGGCACAGATTTCCCAAGGTTAAACTTCGATTTCCCACGTCAGCCATGAAATTTCAAGGTGTGTTGTAGAAATTGAAACTATGTCAGACCAAGTCAGCTTTACCTTTTAAATTTGCAGGTTTTTGTCATTTTGAAAAATACAAGATAAAGTTTGGAAGAAAAAGAAATTCAGACATTATCCAAACAAATTCTTCTGAGATGCATTCAGTTCTAACAATGAAGCCACAAACCATAGGCTGCCAGCTGGACCACTGACGAGCGTACATTATATCCTCTGCTCAACTTAAAATTATCCTTCCTGTTGAGAAGAAAAACACTGACAACACTGGGCAAAAGAGCAAACAGTTGAGATACAGTTTTCCAAGGCAACTTACTGCCTTCTGGTCCAGTTGTCCATGACGGTGCCCCAACAGTGAAGGGAATGTCCATCCACAGTCACTTCCTGGTGCTGATCACTTAGACTAGGTAGTTTCATATGGTGCCATGAGTTGGATCATCCTTTAGGAAATGAAGTCACAGAGAGCAAGGTCAGAAAGTAAAAAGGAGCCTGGATCTTAACTTGTGCCAAGTAACAGCAATTTGATAATGACAAAACTAATGTCAGCTTTCAGTAATTTCTTCTAAAGCTTTAAGGTAGAATGCTGACATTTATGGCTTGACTGCTCTTTCTGGAAAGGACGCTATAGAAAACAGTGTGGGTCAGTGAATTAATTTAAGAGTGCTAAGTAACACTGACTTGTATTCCTAGTCCTTACACCAACTTCATTGTGACCTTGATTTTTACAGGGTAGAAGCTAATATGTTTTATTGTATGATATTGAAAGATTAGGATTTCTTATTTAAGATGATAAACTGTAACTTACTTGACCATAAGGGCAACCTTGAACTAGATTATTCTCTTCATCACCATTGTACTGAATGTAGCTTTTTATTTTTGCATGATGATTTGCAGTGATTTTTCTTTAAAAAGATGCAATCCCTATCCTAAATTGTTCACGTTTAAGAATAGTCCCAGAAAATGTTGAAGGTGAAAGAACTACAGTACTTCTGAAGACACTAACTAAACATCTCAAACTAAGGAGAGGGAGGTGATTTCTTTCTTAAAAACATTCTGTTTTGAAGCCTAGTGTGCAGGATTCAAAGCTTAAGTTGTCGTTACTTCCTCCTTATACCTCTCTTGCATTTGACTTTTTTTTTTCCTTTTGAATAGTGCATAGAAGAAAAACCTGCATTTAAATTGAAATAACCTTGTAATTTCATATATATTGTGTTACCATGTATGTGATTACTGGGTACCTTGTATCATATATGAGGCTTGGTGTGTTCCAAACATTACTACTGACAAAACTATCTTCTCCAGTCCACTGGATAATAGAACTCTTGTATCAGTACATCCTGCAGAAAAGAAGCTGAGGATAGGTGATATTAATTCTGAAACACAGTCAAAAGTCAGTGAATGCATTGCATATAGAATCACTTGAAAATCAATGGAATGAAAAGTCTATGTAATAAGGATATTTTAAACTAAACGCAGTGTATCTTTACTGTCCAGTGCTTGCATGAAATTACAGCTGTTACTGTGACATGACCTTAGGCAATGGACACTCCTGGGGAATGAACTTCCTTTGTGTTGTTTTTTCTGTACATTATCCTTTCCTTGATCCTAACTTGATCATTAATACAAAGAGCATATAGTAAGAACTAACAGAATTATTCAGTGTTTCACGCTCTGGGATACATCAAGGCCTTCCTTGTAATTTGCAGAAGTACCAACAGAAAGATGCTTCTGCACATGGTCTCATCCCATGCACCAATCTCCAGAACAAAGAAAGAAGCATCACTGTACTTAACCCAGAACCATTTCTACTGTTCCCTTCTGAATTATTTTGGGGATGGATCCTGATCCTTTTCTTACATCTCTCAGTTTTACAGGAGATTCGAAGTTAGCTTCTAGCATGCGCTATGTGGAAACCCAGTCTATGCAGATCGGAGCTTCATATATGATACAGTTCAACTTAGTGATGGGCTGCAGTCAGGCGTTTACTCCTCATATGGACAACCAGGTGAAACTGGACTACTCCACCAACCATGGCCTCACATGGCATCTTGTTCAGGAGGTGAGGCTGGCAGCAAGGACGTTTGTCTTCCATAAACTCTGCTTAGACAAAGATCATCTGAAATATACTTGTGGCATTGAACGAAGGGAGATGTTTTCCTCATTCCCCTTTCTATAAAAAAATTCTCAGTTGGAATCAGTCAAAATGACTAATAGGAGTATTTAAACTGTTCTTCGTGATATTTGGAAGAAAGGTATCTGAGAGCCTGAAACACAAAATTGTGACAGGAATGGACCAAGGCTGAGAAAAGAACTGGGGCACAGATAGGCAGAGCTACAGAGTAATGGCTGAGATCTGTCCTGTGCTATTGCTTTGTTTTTCAAAGCAAAATGCATCTACTGTTTCCTGGAATTTAAATGGATAGAAATTTTTTCTGCCTTTGTGCGCAGCGATTTCGTAAATGGAAAGCGCATTCCTTTGGGGGATTGTAATGTAGAGCCTTTCATCTCCCATCCCTGGTTCAAACACAGTCCAGGGCCGTAATGACCGGCTGTTTTCCCGTCTCTACTAGAAGTGCAAATAGCAGTGTTGGCTGCTATTTCCCCATGTGGCTCAGCCCTGTCTCAGCACAAATGCGAATAGCGCATTTGGGCATAATTTGTGCTTTTGTTTTCCATCTTAGATGGCAAGCTGGACTTTCCCTGGCCTCAGGGTGAACTAACCAAGGTCCTTCAGCTGCCTCTGAGCAGATTCAGAGGGTGTCAGAGAACTTGTCCTGGTGCGTTTTCACAGAGGGATTTGAATGTCCTGTCCCACATCTTCTGTGAGCAATGAAAGCATTGTCCTGTTACCTTTGGCCATGTTGTGTTTCAACATGTTTACTTTGGTGGGCAGAGTAGAGAAATGGCAATAACTGAATTTTTAAACTTTGCAAATCCAAGTAATGCTTTTTTACCTTAAACAGAATTCAGAGGAAAGCTATAAACATGGTATTTCAAATTATGTTCATGTCTTTTATACCTAGCAGGCATCATCATGGTGTCCAAGAACAGTTCCCAGTGGTGGGTGCTTGGGATTTGTCCTTGCCATCAATGGAAGATCAGTTGCCTTCAGATTGTAGTGCTCCTTTCCTCTCTCAGCGGAGCTGAGTTCAGAGAGAGAACTTGCAGCCAAATCATTTTTCTCACACCACCCAAGTTGCTGTGATAAAAAAGTAATAGAGAAGGCTATTTGTAGTATATTTCAAGGACATAATCTGGCAAATACACAAAACACTAATTAATTAAAATTTTTGAAAGTTTTGTTTGCTTCGCAAGGACTGATCAGATCCTGTTTTGTAAGATCTTTCAGGGGAGATGAATCAACAAAAAATGTTTGAAAATTGCTGGAAAGGAAACTAAGCCTTTAGAAAACGTACTGAAAAAAAACCCAAAACAGAATAAGCTATCAGATCTTCATTTCATACTCTAAAATATTTCAGCAATAAATTTCTCTGTAAAATAATATATTCTGCCCTTCTTCATATTTTATGTATAACTATTACTATATAATTTAACTATATAAATATTCTTAATTGCTTTAACTACTGTAGAGAATCACTGCTTTATTATTAGTTTAAGAGCAGTCAAAGTAGGCTACTTGCATAGGCAGGTGTCTGTCCCAAAGGTCCCCCTCTTGCCTGACACCCCACATGGGGATGAGCGCAGCAGCAAACAGCAAAAGACTCTCGGAGAGGTGGTGACGGTCGAGAGGAGCTGTGCTGTGGCAGTAGTGGCAGAAGAGACTCTCCGAATGGGTACCTAGAAAAGCAGCACACAGGTTCATAATAATATTCAAGCACTTTATTAATATCTCATCAAAACAATAGCACAGAAGTTTTGGGTGCTGTTCTAGCAGTATATAAATAAATGAATGGAATATTGCAGAAAAATGGAGTAACATGGGAAGGGCAGGTCTAGAAAACAGTAAGACTGAGATAATGGACTTCATTTATATTTAATATAAAAAAGACTTGATAATTATCAGATTTTCTGAAAAGAAAAAAGAAGATTTGGGGAACAGACCTCTCTAGGAATCTGAGTGGAAGGAATCCTAGGAGCAGGAAGGGAGAATTTACACCATTTGCTGTAGGTGTCAAAGGTCATACAGCTGCAGAGCATAGTGAGGGCCTCTGGGGGCAGCTTCAGTAGACCGCAGTTGGATGCTCTCGTGTGGGTCTGTCTGTTCCTACTGCTGCTCCCCACTGCAGATGGAGGGACTGGGGGGAGCCAGCATCCCCCGGCAAGGGCTCGCAAGTAGGTCTCTAAAATGACTGGTAGAATGGTCTGGAGGTCACTTTCGTAGACTTATTCCATAGTGGACTTGTAGACTTACTTCATAGTCAGCAGTAGATGCTGGAGTGAGAATAGTAAAAAAAATGAGCTAGGCATCCTCATTAAGGAAAACAAGACATTACTAGTTGCTAATGCTAAACTCTTTAAATGAGTCATATGGCTTTCTCCTATTCTTAATTGTACTACTGTCAGTTTTCTGAGAAATTTCCCTGCATCATGCCAGGATTTTTCTGCCTCTGGGTCTTTCACTCCAACATCTGGACCCCGGCAAGCTCCTGGTTCTGTGAATGTTTAACCCTTGCTTCTGCTCCCAATTCTTCCTCAACATTAAATCTGGTTTTGAAATGTTTTACTTCAAGGAATGTCTTCCCAGTATGCCGAGCTGTCAGGAGTTTACATCGGCAAGTATTTACCACTCCAGCGAATTTACTCAGTGGAGGAGAATCACCGTCCTTTTACCACAGAAGACCTGGTGAGCATTTCTTTCTTCTTTTTAATTTTTTTTTTTTTGGGGGGGGGGGGCGTCCAGATAAAGTAAGTCTTTTAAATTGCTGTGACAAAGATCAAGTCCTCTGTAGATCATACTCAAGTGGGTGGGTGGGGTGCCAGGGTACCAGGGCTGACCCTGTTGCAGGTATTTAACATAAAACGCCTTCCTTACATAATTAGAGAGTGAAATGTTGGTGAAGTCACCAGAAGCTATTGTTTAAGATTGTTTTTAATACATACTGTGACTCTTCTAATAAAGTTCAGACCTTTTCAAAAATAGTGGCGCTTGTCTGTAAATGCCCCACTGGAGGAAGGCTTTATTTGGATTGTTAATTTTTATTTTGCACATTCCTTATTGTTTACATCTTCAGACCAAAGCCTTGTATAAACAATAACTAATGATTCATTTCTGGGAATTTTTTACCTCTTGTTTCTTTTTATAGCATGTCTTAAAAAATAACATTCTCTTCTGCAAAAAACAGCAACAAAAATTATCAGAAACACTTACCCTATTAATCTTATTGTAATCAACTTGTTTTGCCTCCCCTAACATTTTTATTTAACTAGATTATTTCTTCCATTATTTTTTTGAAATCTTTATTATAACATACAAATAAAAAGTTGTCATAATTCTCAATAATCTTCAGAGCTTCCTTCATTTGAGAATTAAATTATTCCTGTTAGAGTTACACTTTACTTATGTTTGACCTGAATTCATCACAGCAATTGCAATGAGAGCTTGCTCAGATTAAATTATCATTGTATTTCCCAGTACTTCATCATTCTTCTGCACTCTCCACAGCCTCAACACAATCTATTTCTATCAACCACCCCATGACACCTTCTTTCAACGCACTGGCCTTTTTTACTGTACAGCCAATATTCAGAATTTCCTATTTCCAGGCAAAACATCAGGGCAAATATTGAATCCTTAAAGCGTATCAGGTCAGCTAATACCAAATAGCACAAGTAAGTCTAAGAAGAACTGCTTTGTAGTTACATTATAATGTACTAAATCTTACATGCTGTTATGTGCCACCAGCTGCAAAATCAGTGGCTCACCTAGACACTTAGGAGTTTAAAAAGTGTCTACAATTTTGCAGGTTAAACTCTAAAGTAGGCTGTTATTTTTAAATTTATTTATAAGATGTGTACTGTACTGAAAGTTATTATTATACAGTGTATAGTTGATGATAATGCCAATGTTGTGGGCCTTTTTTTCTTTAGAATCTAATAATTTTCCTCAGCATATGAGGTAACAGAAGCAAATAATTCCACTTTAATTTAGGAGACTGTGGGGAGAAATTATGATGAAATAATAGGCAGGTTCCTGTTTTATGCTGCGCACAAATCATAAATATTTCACACTCTATCTTGTATCTGAAGGGATTCCGGTCTGTTAGCAGAGTTTTGCTTGTAATTAAGGCACAAATTACCACTGAACTTTACTTTGCTCTTCATAAAACACATTTTCAATATGACTGTGTTGTGCTGTGGCACAATCAGGGTGAAGAGGAAGGATGGCTGCATGTTCCACACCAGAAGCGATCCAGCACACCAGACACATCTCAGCCGCTTTCCCTCTTTTTTCCTCTTTTCCACCGGCAAGGAGCAGACTGAGGGCTCAGTCACTCCTTTGGCTTGAGATTGGGAGGGGAATTTTTTTTGCATTTTTAAAGCACGCTTACAAACAGAGGACAATTTTCTGCCTTTACAAACCTGGGCATTACTGGTGAACATTTGATGTGCAGAGCTCCTCTGCCAGCCCGGCCACACAGAGGGCATCAGCCCGGGGGCCTGGTAGCAAATATGCTCTATAGGGCTCCTCTTTGGGGCACTCTCCCTCCCTCTCCTACCACCCATGGGCAAAAACTTAGCAGTGGCCAGGAAGAACAGTGCAGAGGGGGAGAGCCAGGTCTTCTGCCTTCCCAAAACTGGGGTGAGGGGAAGGAACCTCTGGGGACCTTCCTTCTGGCTCAGCCCCACAAGACACCTAAATGAGGACTCAGGACCGAGGCTTGAGGTCTTGTTACCCTTGCTCTGGCCCTTGGTAGCCTCAACATGCCCTCATACCCCTGCACAGCCGTGCTACAATTGCCGGAGCTTTTATCCCTGCATGCACAGCATTTTGCTGAGGGCTTGCACCTTGGGTGCACAGGTAGCATCAGGCTGCGGTACTGTGCTCATGCAGCCAGAAAATTGTTCATAGCAGTACCTATTTCTCTTGTAAAACTTTCTGGGCATGCTGGTATTTCTGCACATCTGTAGATGTTCTGCATCTGGCAAGCGTGAGTTTACAAGGTCTGTGTTATCCGAGATTTGGGATGTTAGGAAATCTGCTGCAACAGTGAGACTTGTATCGGCAAAATGAAATGTATGCACCTGCTCACTGAAATTGTATTGTACTTGAACTGAACATTTCTAACACTGATGAAAATTAATTTCAGTTTTATGGGAGGCATTTACATATGAACAGGCCTTAATGAGATACAAGCAGCTGTCAGTTGCTGACTTCATAAACAAATCAACACCTAATGACTGAATGAGAGTTTCAGGATAATTGGGTAAATGTAATTACGGTAACTCAGAAGGTAGCAAATATAATTTTATCAGATACAAATTTACATTAGATTGTTAGGGTTTTTAATATCAGGAGAGAAGACAATGATTTTATTTTAACTCATATCTGAAAAATTTTATAACAGAAAGAACATCATTTCACTTGCAATACATCTGGGACATGATTTCCTTGTGCATATGTAAAATGTCACGCAACAACAGTGACTTTCATTTGACATCAACCTGACTTAGGTATAATGTCATCAGAAAGCCAGATTGCCTTCCAGTAGCATCAAAAAAAAGGGGGGGCGGGGGGAGAAATATGAGGAACTAGGGAGGTTTATTTTGCTTGTAATAAAACGCTTTCATAACTCCTCGATACTGCACTTCCCATTTGAATAGGTGTCCAAATGGTGACTGTCCAGAAAACCAGTATTTTATCACTGCGAATGCAGCTGACACTCAGCTCCTTATTCTCTTTTCTTAATTAACATGGCTTTTTAAAATTGTTGATTACCATTTTTAACAGCATAATCCTCTTAAACTGTTGTTACCTTGAGGTGCAGAGCAGCCCTGGAAAGCTTTCAAGAACAGTGAGCAGGACTGGCTTTTCAGCGGCATTGCTTTTGCAATTGTGAATTCAGACTAACACGTGTTATCCCTCACCCAAAGAGAAATCTGAATCTGTGCGAGCTTTTGCTGCCCACAGCCGTGTGACAGTGGCCCCACTTTCCACGGACCCCCCATGACCGCCCGGCTGGGTGGGAAGGCGAGGGCAGCCCCTCGCCCCGCTCCAGCTCGGGGCCCATGGGATTCCCGCAGCAGCGAAGCTGTCCCTGGGCAAGAACTCTCTTTGTCTGCAGCTAAAAATAACCCCTGCCCGCTAGGATGTGGCTCCCCAGGGACTGTCCCCAGCCGCCTAGCTGATGCACGCACCTCCCTGTCAGCTTCATGTTCATCTCCAGGTGGCAACGCGACTCCTCCCTTCCTCCCCTCCCCTTAAATGAGGGAAACAAATCTCCTGCCATCGCTGAATTCATGGGGGGAGCTTCTAAGTAACGAGCAGAGCTGAGCTCAGCCTTAGCTTGATGTGCAGCCAACGTCTGAGACCCGAGGAGGAAGGCAGAGCCACCCTGGCAGCTTGCGGCTCTGTGCTCTGCCCCTGGCAGGGTGGCAGTCCCCTGCAGCAGGAGGGGGACGACGAGCCTGTCCAGGGAAACATTTTGCTCAGGTGAAACCCATGCAGGGCCCAGCATGGGCTGTCGGCCCTGGTGTCAGCTTTGCGCCTTGCGGTGTGGGCCCACTTTCCATGGGCCCACGGACCTCGGAACACCCCCACGGCGGTGCCGCACAGGGGTCTTCTCAGTGGGGTTCCAGGTGTGGTGCTCCCCTGGGCACAGAGGTGTACTTTGTTATTACCCATGGGTGGGCTCTCCCCACTGTTTGTGTGGGGCGTGTGTGAGCCTGATGCCCCAGAACCAGCTGCGATGCACCCGAAGAGCCACACCGCAGGGATGTTCGCACCCAGCAGCAGCCAGCAAACAGCTGAGGAAATGCCATCGACGCCACACCAAGCAGCAGCAGGAGCTGCGTTCGGGGGGCACTACCACTTGTCGGGCACCACGAGACTTCCACGGGATGGCAAAATTGCCCCTACATCACTGTAAATCCCCCCCAGTTTGCTGTAAATACCCCCCGGCTGCAGAGTCACACACCCCACCTCTATCCACACACCTTCACTAATGAAAACCAGAGGAGCCCGGCCACGGTGCTGTCCCTCCTGTCACCTGGGCAAACAACATGAGACAATTTTATTGGGGGTGGGGTGGGGTGCCTGCTCTAAAACCTTTCTTTGGTTTCAGTACTGATGTTTTCCTCAGCACACACGAGAGTTGACACCAGTCATGACAGCTCTTTCCAGAGCACACAGTCTCTGTCAGGTCTCTCTGTGGTGCTGTTGACGCTCTGCAGCGAACGTGAACACCACCACCGAGGTGACGTGCTGGCTTCAGAGCACTCCAAAAATAAACAGTAACCAGTTGTGGTGAATATTGACTGCCCATTATGCCTATGCAAGCTTAGGAAGTCCTTCGTGTGCAGATTACTGGCATTGTGCGCTTCTAATGGATAATTCATAGCTCTTGTAATGTAACCCATCAATACATTATATCCCGAGGGAGTATTTAATCGGCAGATCTGCCCCCGCAGATTAACTCTGCATGCTGTAAAAGTGCTTACAGTATTTGCAATATCAAGCAGATACTTAGAGACAACAAGGGTGATTTCAATTAAAAATCAAGCCCTTGGGCAACTTCACTTGTTTTTTAAAGAAATTCAAAAGTGGTATTTTAAAAATTTCTCCAAGCATGTACTAAACTTATCTTTGTATGCTTCTAGTATGTGGCTGGATGGCTTAACTGCTCTAACATACTGTCCATTTTAGCTGCACAGGCCTCCTCTATCTGTTTTTTCACTTCCATACATGCAAGCAGGTGCTCAGCCACCTTTACAATATTCATTTTAAAAGGTCTTATTCTACATAAATTTTGGGGTGTGAGGGAAAGAGCTTATTATCTTAAATTAGAGTAACAGCGTTATATCCCATGCCATCATTAACGTAGCCACTTAGGAAAGAAGCTCCTACTTCTTATAGGAACCTCCTCAGCCCACCCAGTCAGCCCCTGGCCATGCACAGGCCTGTCCCAGTTTAAAGTCTGATTTTTAATTCTCTGCAGTCACCCTTGCTTTCCCTGTCCATCCCTTCCACAGCTCTGTGACTCAGCGCCTTCATTGCCCCCACCACCCCTTTTTTCCCAGACCGAACACGCAGCCAGCACAGCCCCTTTTGCTCCATCACGACGAATGGTTTCCCATCTTTGTTTCACTTTACATGCAGTGTATTTTTCTTAATCTCATTCTGGAACAAGCATAGAGTAGAGGGTCCCTGCGCCCACCAGCTGGGAGCTGCCACTAGCCAACACGTGGAACCTGTTGGGTGTGTACAGGTTGGCAGGGCAGCTTGGAAAGGCTCGACAGCGACAAAAATTACCCTCCTCGTGATTAAGTTTCTTCTCCAGTCTTGTTTTTTACGGATGTCAGGCTGGGTTTGGCTAGCAGGAGTCACTCAGCACGGAAAATCTCAATGTCACATTGGACAATCTCCTAGAGGGCCAACATCAAGCACTTTTTAATAGATAATGTTACCTGACTCCACTATAATAAAGAAAAATAAAGCTGTTGAAGAGAAACTGTTTAACTAGAAAGGAGAAACTACAGCAAGGTGTTCTGCTTGAAGAATATTACAAATATCCAGAGCTTAGTTATATATAGGCAAGTAATCTAATCCAGTGATTCCCCACCACAATCCTTGGGTGTTACAGATTTTGTTTGAGTAGCTCGCCAAGAGCAAGCTATTTGCAATGTGAAAAAAAATAGGTGCTATGAAACAGGATCTTTGTCAAAAACTTGTGATCACAATGTCACCAGTGATATGTAAGCAAAATCTAGCTTAGAATCATCCTGACAAAAAGAAATTTCTATATCCAATAAAAACCAGTCAACTATTGTTGAATGGAAATAGATGGTATTCAAAAGGGAGAAACGCTTACACTCAAAAACTTTAATAGATTTTTTTTTTAATAATAAGTATCAGAAGAAACCTTTTTACACAACTTATAGCCCGTTAACTGTGACCAAGACTATAAAAATCAAAGTCATGCCCTAGATCCACCTTTCTAGTTTTGCAGCCTGTGACCTGTGACCCTTGCAGAATGGCACTCAATAAAAATCTGATAATATCCATTGACAGGTTTATCTTAAGTTAATGCACAAAGGCCGTGTAACACCTCTGCAGCCTTCCTCAGAAAAGTTATTAAGAACTGGAAAGCTCTTTAGATAGCTCTGTGCAGCAAGTGGCATCATCTAGAAAGTTCATTTACAAAAATCTGTCTGGTTGTGCCAGTCTTTGCAGGCTGGGCTGTGATTGTGATATCAGCTTACTTTATTTTTTAATAGTTGCATTTTATCTTTTTTCCTACAGTTCTGTAAAGAATCACAAATTAAAGCATTGTTATTGGTTTTAAGGTCGAGTGCCACACGTTTTCGCTGGAGTCAGTGCTACTACACAGCCCAAGATGAATGGGCCTTAGACAACATCTACATCGGACAGCAGTGTCCCAACATGTGCAGCGGACATGGCTGGTGTGACCATGGCGTTTGCAGGTATAAAGCATTTGCCAGTTCCTCTTAAGAATGTTCTCCTGATACTTCAGGTATCCTATTAGTTTGCATACTCTTCTTTTTTTTTTCGCTGTTGTTCTTATTTTTAGATTAAACATTAAAAACTAAAAGCGCTATGAGGGGTTAGACCATTCAAGCAACATTAACAGCCTGTTGCTCCACACCTCTCTGTCCAAGAACCCATACCCTTGGAAGATCCAGGCGTTGGAAGAGCTTTCAGTGGCACAGGGCTGCCCTGCTGCAAGTGTCCTGGTGGCCACTCCAGTCCTTTGCACAAGGACCCCAAGGATCAGCTTAGTGCCGGAGCTCTTTTGCTGCATCAGAGTGATGCCAGGGACCAGCTTAGCGCTGCTTGGCAGCCACTGTCAGACCAGGTCCAATACCAAGGGCACAGACTACTGCCTGCCAGCTACAAACTTTCTGGACACCACAGGCTTTTCTCTAGAAATAAGACATAGCTTTATTCCATTATCCAGTTATTCTAGTTTGTTTCCAAGATCCAAAATTCCAATCCCAGAATGATTTGCTATTTCATGTCTAATTTTAAAAGGTCAGTGCACTACCTTAAGTAATTGTCTATGTCAAATAAAGTCTTTAAAAGCTTGTTACGTTTACACTTCCTTCCAGGTGTGACTTGGGGTTTCGGGGTACTGAATGTCAGCCTGAAAATCCCCTTCCTTCAACCATCATGTCTGATTTTGAGAACCCAGACAGCCTGAAGACAGAGTGGCAGGAAACTATTGGGGGAGAGATCGTCAAGCCTGAAGAAGGCTGTGGGGTCATCTCATCTGGCTCCTCGCTTTACTTCAACAAGGTACTAACGGGGGATGGGAGAATGAGAAAGGCACGTACTGTAGGTTTGAATGGAGCATGATGTGGTTGTATGGCAAAGAAAAGGGAGGTGGCAGAAAGCTGCTCACAGTATGAGAAGTGCATTAAACAGCACAGCTGTGCTCTGCAGGTAAAGAACAAAGCAATCAAAAGAGATAGGGAAAGACACGTGCATTATGTATTCAAGAAATACCAGCTGTAATGGAAGGAAGTAAATGGCCAGTGTGCTGGGAAGTGTGTACATTCGTACTGTCTTGATTATGTATTTTCTGTTTTAAGACTCAGTTCTTTCTCAGCATCCAGCAGCTCCCCTTTGTTTGTTCTGTACTGTTCTGGGCTATGGATGGAGAAAGGTTGGCTTTCAGGGGACAAGCAGCTCAATTTGAGGTCACAGGACCAAAACTAGTGAACAAACCACCCCTCTGGACTTCTAGAAAGTGGTTAGCCGGTGGGAGGATACTCTTTTGTATAACTTGAATGCTTTGCAGATGAAAATAATAGAGCAGGAAAGAGATATAAGGAATTCTGCTAATTAATAGCAATTATAACTAAAATAAAAAGAGATCTTTATGACCAGATGTAAGATTATGGGTTGTAATCACAGATTTATTTTTTATTGTTGCTCCTCGGGTCTAGTACTGGGTTTTGTTTTGTTCTTAATTGAAAGGAAGAGTATAAATGCAGCTATGTGCTTCTCTTTTAAAGGTTTGATCAAACTGCCACTGCTGTCATGATAGCCAGATTAGTCCCAGAAGAATAACCCAATATGCCACACTGTGTAATTGTGTGTTGTTTATCTCATTACAAAAATCTAACCCATCAAATAATTTTCAGCACTCCTACATAGTCTCACATCCAGCTCCCCTGGAAATGCAGCTCTGTGCTGAAAATTTCATAATAGACCAATCAGTATAACTAGCTAATTGTGATAATTGGATTTTTTTATATAATTGTCTTCTCTGTTAGATGTTTTTCCTTCTGGCTCAGTTCCTTATGCCAAGTTTCTCAAAAGTAGTTTGCTAAATTAGAATTAACCTGCTATGATCTTTCTTCTGATTTCTGCTACGGAGGAGTGAAAAACTCATTTAGAAATTCTTGGCTTCTTCCTATTGATCTCTAAGGGTTAGGTTATCATTCATTTCTTGAGTAGTAGCAGTCTGTGTGCCATCAACAGAAGGTGGTTTATTTAATTTCTGTTTAGATCTTTTTCAAGGCATCTAGTGGCCATGCTGGTAGGTAATAAAAAATTATTTTTATAGTTGCCCAACAGTTCTGTGTTGTTTTGGGAGCTCATATTCACAGGCTCCATTTCTTTTTATTTGCTCAAATAGCCACTTTTTATTTGAATGTCTAATGTTTACTGCCATAATCAATTACTGCTACCAGAATTAATGTTGGCTTTGTTCTGTCGACCCTCTATCTTTTGTTTTACAACTCATTTTAATCAATTGTAGGTGTGTTTGTAATGCAGAGCTCTTTCAATTAGCCCCTGCAATTCCTCTGAGGTTTTATGTCACTTGTGCCCTTTCTCAATTAACCTGGTTCTGTGGTTAACCCTTTGGCAAGCAGAGCTGCTGCGGGGTGTAGATACGGAAAACCCACCTGGAATAGTTTTACAGCCCGAGCTTGACCCACTACAGGTCAGTACGTTGGGTACCCCCAGCCAGCTGGGACACATCTGCCCATGGGGCAGCAAAGGTGTTTGCATCTTAATTATCTGTTACTAGTTTGATTTGATGATGGTAATTTCAAATTCCTTTGGGTTTCCAAATGAAGCTGTGAAAGCAAACTACCAAGAGATTATCAGTGTCACCTTGGCAGTGTTAGCCATGTGGGGCTGCACCCAAGGCTGACCCCATCTCAGTCTCATGGCACCACCCAGGAGGGCTTGCTCTGCTGGGGATAAAGCACCAAATAAACAAAAATAGGAGGCATAGTTCAGACCAGATCAATATGACTGTATCCTAAATGAGTTTTTTGAGGGTCAAAGGATTCTTCACAGGTTTTAGTTGTCATCAGTGGTGCAAGCTAACCAAGTTTCAAAAACATAAGCATTCAGCCTACAGAAATTAGTCTAGCAGTGTGATGAGGCCTGTTTGGTAGAGTCTACAAATGAGCTATGGACCCAGGCTGTAACGCCAGCAAAGCGAAATGTTCTGAGTAAGAAAGCAATAGACATGTATCTGTGCTGAGTTTACCCTGAACTGGGGAGAAAGAGGAAAGAGGTGATGAGTGGAACAGGATTTAAATTCATCTACCATCTTATTAAAAAACACAGATGATATTTTAAATCTCAGCTCATAAATCTTGTTACTTATGTCCACCTAGATCATGTCAATTTATTATCTCAAATTTGTCTGGAAATTTGTCAGAAGGATCATGAATGTACAAGTGAGACAAGAAAAACATAAATATTAATTAAAACATAGGCATAATTTTATAACTTAGCTCAGGTTTTCCTTTTTGATACCTTTTTATGCTTGGAGATGGACAGGAACCCATGATTTTTTAGGGAATTAGAAACAGTAGGCATGTTGCCGGTTCTGCTCCATTTTGGGGGGCGGTGCCAGGTTGCAGCGACTTTTAATGAATGCAGAAATATGATCCCCACATCCTCCCTCCAGCTGCACATATTTGGCTTTGCCCTACCTATAAAAGCTTGTGGTGACACAACGCTGTGCTGGGGCAGGGCTGTGCCAGGTGCAGGGAATGCGAGTCAGCTCTGCAGGGACACTGCTCTCACCCTGTGTCCTGCCTCACCGCAGGCAGCTTCACATCACATATCAGCATCTGGTAGGCTTGTTGATGTGCAAGCCCACAAGTTCAGCCTCAAGCACCAGGGCACAGGGGAAGAGGGGAACAGGATAATTCCAGTTACAATAAAAGGCTCTTAAACCTGAAAGCTTCTTTATAGCTGAATATGCTCTGTCATCCTTTGCCAACATGCACAGAGCAACCATGTTGACCACAGTGTAGATGTCTGAGAGCTGCGTCCTGCTAGAACTCAAAAACATCCTTGGAAATGCTGTTCACTGCATTTTATGAGGCTATTTTTTCTGTCAGCTGTGCTTAGGTAAACCTGAAACCAAATCCACAGGTTGAGAGACTCCTGATTTACAACACTTACTGGGAAAAGAGCATAGTTTTGTGTAGGAACAAATCATACTCAGGTGAGGCATGAAGAGAAAATGCCACTCCCTTGTTCTTGTGTAGGAGGTGGGCTTCAAGCAACAGACATTATAGGGGCTATAATTTCAGATGATTGGGTAACCCTATACAGTGCAAGATTTGACTGGGGAAATGAGACTTCAGAAGTGTCCTTTTACTGCTTTATGCTTTATCATTAAAAAGCTGAATACTTAAAAATTTAGCCCCGGTTGGTTCAGGATATCCAGTGTCTGCTCTTTGTCTCCTGAAGGTACTTGGAACCTTGAAGGAATGAGATGAAATAGTTGTGTGGAAATTGTGTTGTGCAGTCGCATTGCGTGTTGAAATCTGATAATAAAAATTCTTGTGGGATCACACCAGGGTGATTAAGACATAAAGGATGGCCAAGCAGAATTATTGTCTGAAGGACAAAAAAAGTCATGTTAACACAAAATTCAATGTCCTCCATGTTGTGCAATTTTCTGTGGAATATTCATCTGTGTTGAACTTCAAATATGTCTGTTCATAGTGAAGGTGTCATATTTAATATTATTATTGCATTATTGCCCCTCTGTGTTTTTGTATTGTAGGCTGGGAAAAGACAGTTGGTAAGCTGGGATTTGGACACAACCTGGGTGGATTTTGTCCAGTTTTACATCCAGATAGGAGGAGACAGTTCTTCATGCAATAAACCAGACAGCAGAGAAGAAGGTGTGCTGCTGCAGTACAGCAATAATGGTGGTATCAACTGGCAGCTGCTTGCAGAAATGTATTTCTCTGACTTCAGCAAACCCAGGTATAATTTTGTTCTAAATTAATTCCATACTGCATCTGCTCTTTTAAAAAAACCCTATTTCTCAGTTTATGAAAACATGAATAATAATTTCAAGTTATAATGCTTAAAAGCCATCATTATATGGAAACTTTTCCAGGCTGCCACAGTAAACTCCTGCCACTAGGAAGGAAAAATCTAATGAAAGTGGGCTTTAAAACTGAAGTAAAATGTAAAGTTTCCAATCACTCACCTCCCATGTGAAACATGACTAAAATGCTAAGATCTGCAAAATGTTAGCAAGCAAATACAGAACTTGCCCAAAAGAGGTACAGAAATCTGCCATTTCCTCTGACTCTGGTTTCAGATCTAATGAACATGTATTAATGTCACATACAACAAAAACTCCTTTAAAGAAATATTTAAGGAGGAGAAGAAATCATGTTGAGCATTTCAAATTTGCTGTAAGATAGCTTGTCAGTGAAAATTTAAATTGCATTTGTCTGCATAGGTATTAACATTATTTCTATTACCTGTAGTTCATGTCTTTCAATATGTAAATAATTTTATCTTCCCATCTTGTCAGTTTGCATTGCAATGAACAATGTTTTCAGAAGGACTTCTGTAACTCAGTAAACTGTCCTTTTCTAAAGCTGATCTAGGCACTTGGAAGTATAAAACCATTGAATTTTGTTTAGAATAGAATAGAATAGAATAGAATAGAATAGAATAGAATAGAATAGAATATTTCAGTTGGAAGGGACCTACAATCGTCAGCTAGTCCAACTGCCTCAGCACTTCAGGGCTGACCAAAGTTAAAGCATGTTATTTAAGGCATTATCCTAATGTGTCTTAAACACTAACAGGCTTGGGGCATCGACCACCTTTCTGGGAAGCCTGTTCCAGTGTTTGACCACCCTCTTGGTAAAGAAATGCTTCCTAATGTCCAGTCTAAACCTCCCCTGGCACAGCTTTGAACTATTCCCACGTGTCCTATCACTGGATACCAGGGAGAAGATCTCAGCACCTCCTTCTTCCACTTCCCCTCCTCAGGAAGCTGTAGAGAGCTCTTCAGCCTTCTCCAAACTAGACAAGCCCAAAGTCCTAAGCCGCTCCTCGTAGGTCATTCCTTCCAGCCCTTTCACCAGCTTTGTTGCCCTCCTCTGGACACATTCAAGAACCTTCACATCCTTCTTAAACTGTGGGCCCAGAACTGCACACAGTACTCAAGGTGAGGCCGCACCAACACTGAATACAGTGGGATGATCCCCTCTTTTGACTGGCTGGTTATGCTGTGTTTGATGCACCCCAGGATGGGGTTTGCCTTCTTGGCTGCCAGGGCACACTGCTGACTCATATTGAGCCTGCTGTCAACCACCACCCCCGGATCCCTTTCTGCAGGGCTGGTCTCCAGCCAGCCCTCTCCCAGTTCATACTTGTGCCCAGTGTTACTCCATCCTAGGTGCAGAACCCAGCATTTTGACTTGTTAAATTTCATCCCATTGTTCATAGCCCAATGCTGCAATCTGTCTAGCTCCCTCTGCAAGGCCTCTTGTTCCTTAAGAGAGTCAACAGCACCTCCCAGTTTGGTATCATGAGCAAATTTGCTAATGGTGCATTCAACTCCTGCATCCAGATCATTGATAAATATATTGAACAGGACTAGCCCTAGGACTGAACCCTGAGGAACACCACTGGTAACTGGTCACCAGCCAGATGTAGCCCCATTCACTACAACCCTTTGAGTTCTGCCCTTCAGCCAGTTCTTCACCCAGCACACCATGAACCCGCTCATCCCACAGTTGGACAACTTGTCCAGAAGGATGCTGTGAGGGACAGTATCAAAAGCCTTACTAAAATCCAGAAAAACTACATGCACCACCTTCCCTGCATCTACTAGGTGGGTGGTTTAGCCTCTACTTTGTCAAAATTACAGGACATGTCCTACAAAGAAGCTACATACTGAAACCTTCATCACTGGACTATCCAACATGTTATTTTTAGACAAATCATTTGTCCCTCTGAGTAACCAAGACTGATAGTCCTTACTGAATATAGCTATGCATATTTATTTTTCTGCTGCTTCAAATGTGGTCCAGATCTTATTTTCCAATTCCTTATTTTTCAACACATAAATCTATGAATCCTCTGGAAAAGAAGGTTCCCTGTACCCCTGAACAATTCCTCCACCTCTGTCTGCCTAACCAGCAAGTGAAGCAGGGTCTGTGGTACAAAATAACATGGTATAAAGAAAGAGTACCAAAAGGAATATATGTATAAATACATATACTTAAGGTGTCTGAAATAGGACTAAACAACTGATTAATTATTGTACTTTTTAACATAAGTATGATTAGGTTTGAAACTTTAACTTTTATTTAACATCATTTTTGTAAGGTGTTTCCTAAGTTGAATGTAAAGCAAACTATCTGAGAAGACCTAAAGTTCTTTTATGAAGATCCATATAGGAGGGCTGAAATATTTTTATCCACAGCAGAAAACTCTGCTACATAATCTATTGCATTGTAATAGAAGGATGCTTTTGTCTACAAATAGGCCCAACCAGCAGAAGAGAATGAGAAATCAATTTTGCCAGCATATTTCACTATTACTTGCTGGCACCAGAAGAATGTTAAGACTTGCTGAACATGGATCAGCTGAACAGTTTAATTCAAAGCTGAAGAGTTCAAATCAGTTGCTTATTGTGCTATGCAATATAGTAATAGAGAGTAAAAAATACCCATTTTCTTAAAGAGTTTACATTCTCCACAGACAAGAAGGACAAAGAAAGCTTCTTGATATACAGTGTATAAATAGGTATGCAGATATGTAGAAGATTTCTGAGGGTTTCTACATGTAAGATAGATACTGGCTTTCCTGCCTCTTTTCCCTATTTAGTGATATTTCTTCCATTTCTCTACAAACTGCTTTCCCTAAAGTCTGCTGAATTTCTGTTCTTCAGGTTTGTCTATCTGGAGCTGCCAGCTGCAGCCAAGACGCCTTGCACCAGGTTTCGCTGGTGGCAGCCCGTGTTTTCAGGGGAAGGCTATGATCAGTGGGCCATCGATGACATCATCATTTTGTCAGAGAAGCAGAAGCACATCATTCCCGTTGTTAATCCCACTTTACCACAGGTAATAAGCAAGAGCAGGCTATGGGCATCTGCACAAAACAGGAACCATCCTCTCTGTTAGTAGACTTTTTTTTTAATATAATTTTGTTTGAAAATATTGGGTGTCTTTAAAGAAACAGCCATAGTGTTTGCAGCTGTGTCTCTCTGTGTGAGAATAACCTGAGTCTTATCACAAAACCATCAGGCTCCTAATCTTTGTGACAGAGGATGTAATTATGTATCTCCTCAAAAAGTCAAGACGAATTTTGGAAATGACAATTTTTTGATAATGACAGAAAATATAAATTGCAAAATTTGAAAGGTGATCATTTTGGGAATTATTCTGAAGTCACACTGCAAGGCGATAATACTTGTTGTTGCTTTCCTTTTCATTTCTAACAGAACTTTTATGAAAAGCCAGCATTTGATTACCCTATGAACCAATTGAGTGTATGGTTAATGTTAGCCAACGAAGGGATGACCAAAAATGAAAGTTTCTGCTCTGCCACCCCCTCCGCCATGCTCTTTGGTAAATCAGATGGAGACCGGTTTGCAGTGACTCGAGATTTAACACTGAAGCCTGGATATGTCCTGCAGTTCAAGGTATTCCTTACACATAAATCCCTGCAGAATATCAGTAAAACTGCCCTTAGTCAATACTTGCAAGATGCCACTGAGGCTACAGGTCAAAACAAGGTGATAAATTATACCACTGTGTAAAAAGGTGTGAAGAGCACAAGTATGAATTCATACAGCATAAAATATCATGCTGCTTTCTAAAAGGATAGCCAAAACCTTGGTGCAGGAGAGCTTTTTTTACCCCTCTGGAGAAGTTTTAAAGCTTGTTGTTCTTCAACACATTTCAGAAGTGGGTTGAAGTGACTGTCATTATATTCAAGTCAGTACTAGGAAATGCTACTGCACTGTCAATGGAATAAGGATTTATCCCATCTGGGGCTCCATGACTGCAAAAGCTGCAATGTGGTTTGCGTACATATTTTGTATTTTAAACTATTTAAGGACTTACAAGCTGCTCTGTACTCCAGTGTGGGTTTTTCATATAATTTACTTTTATTGTGTCAGTGAATATAGGCTCCAATTAGCATTCTCTTCTTTAAAGGGCTTACAAAAATTTCAGTGGTCTGACAATACATCAGAATGTGGGTTCCAAAGAAAGTGTATTTGCTTTGACAAGCTCTTGTTTCTGAACCCTAATCAAAATTTTATTGAGTTTATAATGAAATCCCATTGGTGAATTCTGGAGGTTGGTTGCAATGCAATTTTAATGAGCTCACCACAAATACATGGTCCTTACATAATTGGTGGATACAGACACTGAATAATTTACAAGTGGAATTATTAAAGAGATCAGATGTTTACAGGCAGCTTTTCAAATATAATTCCCACAGTTCTATAAATAGGAAAGTTAGTTAGAAATAATGGGATTTGTAAAATAATCTCATTTCATCTAAAAGTTATGCTAATGAAATGCTACACAAACTGAGGGATTGCAGTACAATTTCTGAGTGAATATTGCTTGTAGTTTTATAGTTTAAACTGTCTAAAACCCCAAAATATTTCAATACATAAATACCATTTAGCCTGGAAAAGATGCTATTTGCCTCTTCACCACTTTCCTTCAGTGACTAAGTCTCCATTCTGTAGGTTTAGTGATCAACAGCATTTCAAAAATTGTTTAGTCTAAAAAAGCAATACTTAAAGATATTTCATACACCTTCCATCACTGAAATACTTGGCAATGTAACATAAATATACAAAATATAAACAATGCGTATCAGAGAACATTGATCTTCTTTATGAAGTCTATTATTTGAGGCCTGAATTTATGCTCCTCTCTTTTTTGGAAAGCTTTTAAACTGGCCTGCACATAAATACGTTAGTGCATGCTTTAATTTTAAACATATGGTTAAATGCTTTCCTGAGTTTGTGAAATTTCCATTTTAAATAGCTGCCTCGAATAATTTTGCATTGATAAACTCAAAGACAGTAATTTGTCAAAATTATTTAATTTTACATGAATGATTTTGTTTCACATTTTACATTCTACAGCTCAAGTAGAATTTCTGCAATAAAATAATGCAAACTAATATTTTTCTGATAGCTTGAAAAATGAAACTGAAAATTTCAAATCAGCAGTTGATTTTTGTCTTGGTTACATTCTCATTTCACATTTTAATATGCATTTTTCTACTTCATCCAATTTTGCTCTATTCTGGGGGCCCAAACTTCAGTGCCAACTCCCAGACATCATTTCTGTGAGGCCAATGACTAGGCTGTGGTCAGGGCTGGCAGCCCAGGGCAGGGGGGGGACCCTGGAGTCAGACTGATCCTCTGGGCACATGGGGTGGACTGCAGATGGGATGGGTCTCAGGGGATACAGCTCTTCTCACTCCTCCTGGGCATGTAGGTACCTGTGCAGAGTTTGCTGTTTGTGGCCTGCTATGCACCAGGACCTTTGAGAAGTTATTTGCACATTTCAGTGTGCTGAACCCAGCGATCTTAATGAAGGGATAGTGGGAATTTTTACTGAGAAATTTCATATATGTGTAGGAAACAGACGCCAAGCATCAGTCACTGTTTGCCAGCAGGGTTCAAAGCAAGTGTTCAGAGTGCTAAGCCTCCCAAACCAAAAAGTCAAAGGTGGTTTGCAGCCAATAAATGCCAATAACAGCACAGGTTTCTTCCGCTCGTATCTGATGCTCTGCTTTTTTGCAGTTGAACATTGGTTGCACGAACCAGTACAGCAGCTCTGCTCCTGTTCGACTTCAGTACTCGCACGATGCTGGGCTCTTCTGGTCGCTCGTGAAGGAGGGCTGCTACCCTGCATCTCCGGGCACAAAAGGATGTGAGGGAAGCTCCCGGGAGCTGAGTGAGCCAACCGTGTATCACACAGGAGACTTTGAGGACTGGACAAGAATTACTGTTGTTATCCCCAGGTCGCTTGCAGCCAGGTACTGTACATTGTAAACCAGTGATGCTAGTGGTACCCGTGAATTAGCTGCCTCTTCTTTGATATTACATTAGGAAAAAATTGCAAGCTGTGTGTAAAAGTGGTGTTAAAAATCAGCAGATCTGGGAAAAATACAGCATGCTCTCCAAAACAGGGAGAAGCTTTCCATTTTAAAGGTGTCACAACAGTCTATAAAATTAAATTACAAAGCAACAAGGAACCCAGAACATCTTAATTTTACATCAATCTCTTCATCATGGTGCTGTCTCCCCTTGCACATATCAGTTAGGTCAGAGGCACCAGCAAGAGAGTGGTAAGTCACTTGAATCAAATAAGCCATTGGAATAGGATTACTTTTACAGTTACCACTGGGCAAAGAAACCCTAGAAGGGTACTTGAGCTGCTGCGTAATGTGCTGTGTCATTGAAGGTGGCCGGGACAGCCGAAGTCAAAGGAGGGAGGAATGGTAGGTGTGCTCACCTGCGAGCACAACCTCAGCATCGGGTTAATACAGATGAGAAAACATCAGGTGGTGGAAGACACAAATAAACCTTGAAATCAGGAGGCTTTTCTCACTCTTACTTGGATTTGGCTGGATTTTCTCACTCGCCTTGCTTGCTGTCTTACCCTGTCAGTAAACCGCCCCAGTCTGATTTGCTGCCTGCACCAAGCGCTGCCAGCGCAGCCGGCAGCCGTCCCCCTGAGCCCCTGGCCATGCCCTCGCTGCCTCCTGCCTTTCTCCCCCCAGGCAGCTGCTCTAGTGCTGCCCCTGGGTTTCAGCCCCATCCTCCTGCCACAGGCTCCTCATCCTCAAGCCCTGGCACAGATTTTGAGTATGTGGCATATTGTGTAGCAGGAAAGCCGCTGCCTTTGCCGCAAGGAGTTGAAATAGCAGCGTGTACCGTAACAAGTTTGTCTTTTCTTCAGTAATTAGCCAATAAAAGCAGGTGCCAAATTGCACAGATCTGACACCAGCTGATTTGATTTACCCAAAACAAGCAGTGCAGAATCAATAGC
Organism: Buteo buteo; assembly: GCF_964188355.1. Lineage (NCBI taxonomy): Eukaryota > Metazoa > Chordata > Aves > Accipitriformes > Accipitridae > Buteo > Buteo buteo. The sequence goes on along the minus strand of NC_134174.1, from coordinate 14,002,678 downwards.
AGCAATCTGTTTGGCATTATGTTCAGTAATGTGATCAGGAATAAGAAGCTCATGCTAATACGTTAAAAATGCAAGTAGTGTGAGTCTGATGAGGGTCTCAGTGTGTTGAAAACTGAATTTGTTGTGGGTCACTTTGGAAATCATGGTTTACGGGTTATCCGGAGAGCGTCCCATTTCATCAGTTGGTACAGAGCACTAGCACGATGATCACCTACCTACCGAATCCCAGTGCACAGCAGAAAAAAAGCAATAGGTTTATTATATTTTAGGCAGAGTAGCAAAGAGGATCTTAGTTAATCCATTGGATTGGCAATGAGATTTTAAGTCTGTTCCCCTCTCTGGAGCTCCTCTGAAGTAATTCAGCTAAAAGTTAGAGACTAAAAATGAATAACCAAAATATTTTTTCTTTAACAAATTTCCTATGCAGTAGGTCAGCTGCAGTAACTTTAGTGTAGGCTCACTGAAGTCCCTGGAGCAGTTTCAGTTATACAAGTTAAGGATTAGATCACTGTTTTCCAGGAATCTCATGTTGTTGTCCAAGAATAAAAATCTTGTATTTCTGTCCACATGTCCTGTAGGACACATTATTTGCCATTATTTTTAGGAAGTGGATGATTTTTCTTGTATCCAAATCACTTGAAGGTTTTTTACTAAAAATTGTACAATCCCATAATAAACTCTGTATCACTGCCATTTCTGAGTTCGTTTCATAAATACTGTAAGAAATGGAGTTCTGGGATTTTAATATGTAATTAGCAGTTCAGGTTGAGCTGAGTAGTGAAAGGCATCTTCAGAGTCACGTTTAATCATTCACTCTTGTTGGTAAAACCATTTATCTGTTCTTTGCAACACACTGGTGGATAAGGGCCAGAGAAATAGAGGAAGTCAAAATACATCTGGAAAAAATATCCTTAAGTGAAGTTGCACAAAATGTAGGATGTCAGAAATATTTTCCAGGCATCCATTTGCATCTTACTTGCAAATGACTAATTCAGGAAAAGCTCCTTCTAATCTTAAACAAGGAGCAGTAGATATTGAAGCTGGGAATAGTAATACCAAGTCTTCGTCGTTGTTTCTCTACAGTAAGACTCGATTCCGCTGGATTCAGGAGAGCAGCTCCCACAAGAGCGTGCCTCCTTTTGGCTTAGATGGCGTTTACATTTCTGAGCCTTGCCCCAACTACTGCAATGGTCACGGGGACTGCGTCTCAGGGGTCTGCTTCTGTGACCTGGGCTACACAGGTAAGACAACCCTTTTTAGGTGGGATTACAGTAAGCATCGGCTAAGTTAAAGCTGTAAATCTAGCATCTTGTTTTTCCTCTCCAATATTCTGGAAAAATATATGATGACATAAATTTCACAAGCTACCAGCAGGAGTCTTTTCATTTTGTTAAATAAAATTCAGCACAGGCAAAATAGAGCAGCTGAAGGCAGTGGACACCGGTGATGTTTCTGGCAACCACAATCTTTGAACATCACCATCTGTATGAATGGGAAGTGACTAGCAATAAAAGAGAAAACAAAATATTATAAACTAAAAAGTCTACGTAAAAGCCTTTGGATCATCTTCAAAAGAATTGGTGCTGGTTTTGAGTCCCCTGGCCATCAGATGGCATGGGACCAGGAGGGAACATATGTTCTAACAGGCCCTTCTTCGGAAAATTCTGCTCACTTGTGGTTTCAGGGGCTTTTATGCTGAAATACAAAAAAAAAAACCCCAAACCCAATGAAAAAAACAGTGATTGACACAACCAGTTGCACGCTGCAGTCTTTTCAACCCTTTATACCAACAAAGCAATAAGCTAACAACTTTTGTTCAATTTGCTAAAAATGAAATAAAAGGATAATATTTTTCTGTTTACATAAAATGCCTTATCAACATAAAACGCAGCTGGTTTTCACCTAGTGAAATAAGCCATCTTAGAGTTTAGAGGAAGAGGGCTTATTCTGCCTACGAAAATTTGTAAAGTGGGTTTAAAAAGGTACAATCCTGTCACCAGGGCATTTTCTTAGAAAAGCAACAGAACCATCTGCCAATGTATTGTATCTGACCTTTACTCTGTTCAGCACAGTTTCACCAAAGCATCTTCCATATATTTTTTTTTCTTGAAGCATCGCATGGAACCTGTGTGTCTAATGTGCCTAATCACAGTGAGATGTTCGACAGGTTTGAGAGGAAGCTAAGCCCTCTCTGGTACAAGATAACAGGAGGTCAGGTTGGGACAGGCTGTGGCGTGCTCAGCGACAGAAAATCTCTGTACTTCAATGGACCTGGCAAAAGGGAGGCGAGGACAGTTCCCCTGGACACCACAAATATCAGGTCAATCCTCAGTGCTGCTTCTCACAATTGTCTGTGTATTCATGTTGTCTCCTCTCCGCTATTACAAGTGTAGGTGTGAGAAGGTGAGAAATGTTTTTCTGGTAATTGCAACCTGTATAAGAAATCTTAAAGGAAGAGAAGTTAACTTTTTTGTTCATTCTGGTGTACTATTTCTTTTTCTATAGAGAGAATACTTAGGTTAGAAACTGTGAAATAGCAGCATAAAAAAACATGAACTCTTTATCCTTCTGAGAAGATGGTTTGCATTGTATTCTAGATGGACAGTCAGAAGATGTGGTCTTAAGACTGCACAAAACCTAAGACTCTGCTTATAGCTGGACAGAAAAACTCCCTTTCCCCTGACTGTATTGAATTGCAGGCATAGCGATGGCATAGCAATGAGCTGTTGTTTACTTGCCAGATGTTGTGAATTAGTCTACTTGTCAGCAGTGTAAAAAAATGGAATGTAAATTGTTTCTGTGTAGCCAAGAGGCTAACAAGCCTTCACCTCTCTCCCTGCTGCCACTGAATCCTGCTCCACTGGTAGCAATTATCCTTTTTCTCTCAAATTGTCTAATTGATTAATGTAATTAGGGTAAACAAAGGACTGTTAATTCTAACCGTTATTTAGCCTGGAGTTTGCTGCTGCTTTGTCCAGTCTCATGAGGCGTCATGCACCTGAAGCTTTGCCCACCCTACAATTATAACAGTTAGCTTAACAAAAGGTATTTCTCCTGACAAACACTGCTCCAAGAGTAAGTAATGCCACGATTTGCTGCATTATTTAATTTGTGGGATCACTCAGCAAAGATTGGCCACAAGTTACTGCTACTGCTCTCCAGCTCAGGCAAGTGGCACTCCTTAGGGCAGTATGGGTGCTATAGGTTTGGGGACATCCCTAGCTGCTCCCTGGCACTGAGCAGCGCAGCACCAGCTGCCTTTCCTCTGTCCCCTGCATGTCTGACAAATTCTCCTCTGACAAATAACATGAATTATTTATATAATTATGTAAATTACTTAATAATTTAATTAATTAATTGTTTGACAAATACGCTTTGGACAAGTACATGTTTGCACTGGAACTCTGGGAAGAACTGAGCACTTCTGTTCCACTGTCTTTTTAAATCTTGTTATTAATCCTGTGAAGCATAATATTGGAAGTAACCACATCATCAAGAAGTCTATATTCAAACAGTATTTTTGAGTTATTCCTTCTTTCCTGGAGAAATCTTTTTATAAAAGAAAAGGATTTTCTTTAGCTTTAAGATTACTTTGAAACCAATTTTAATGCCAGATATTCATATTTATAGCTTTCCATTTTTACAGAGTTCAAACCATTTTAAAAGCCAAAAGAAGCTTTAAAATACTGAGCAATGCTCTTTCTTGACTTTTTAAATCTATCACTGCTTCTGTTTTGCACAAGAACATGGTCATCTGGTGTCTTAAAACTGCCCCAAGAACATAAATGGCCAGAGGGACACCTGGTAAGAGCAACCAAGATCCCTCTTCTGAGCACATGCTCTCCATGTGAGCTGCTCTCTAGCTGCGACTGGTCATTTTGTCAAAACAAATCAGCATTTAATTTTTTTATAAGCATCACAGTGAGCAGTTTAACCTCCTTGAACATTTCAAGCTTGAAGCCACATCCCTGGGCTGTTTGTTAGACAGAACACACTGGTCATCTCAAACACAAATGGGACTAACATTGATTTTTTTGGTTTCTTCAACCATGTGTGTGCTCAAGGGTAGTATCCACTCCATGCCACTTGACCAGAACATGGACTTCTTAGACTACAGCAGTTACCCCAGGCTGCTTTTATGTTCAGAGAGAATAGCTGCTTCAAAAGGGCAATGCAACTCATCCTAAAATAGGGTCTAGCTAAGGCCAGTGCTTTGTCTTCTGGAAGCTTGTATTTTTTTCATTAATTATAAGGCAGTCTAGGTTGGCCATGTAAAACAGACATTCAGCTTCAGACACCTTGCCTAGAACAGGTGCATCCCAGTTTAATGTTTGAGACCATCTGTAACATTAACTGGGTCTTTTTTTACTAGAAGCAAAGGCAGACTAAGTTTGTAAGAGAGCGTGGAGTTAACTGAAAGACCCATACCCTAAAAAGAAAATAATTCCTCAGCCTAGAATTTTTTTTTTCCATTATTGGAGCTAAAATTAATGTCACTTGAAAGACGAGATTAGAGGGACGCACTTTTTCCCATTTTGGTATTACTTTTTGCATTCAATAATGCCTTGCATAGAATTCGGTTATCTTATTAGGGGTCATCTTAGCCCCTGCACAGTTATCTTTTATTTTTGCGTGGATTTTTTGGTTGGGGGTTTTTGGTGACTGAGTAAACAGCAAGAAAATATGCCTTGAAAGACATATCATTAGATATGTGGATTGAGAGTTGTGAATAGGAAGGCTGAAACTGCTGCAGTAGATTTTAAGCTTCTTATTTTTCAGGTTAATAGCGTTTTCCCAGACCTTTTAAGATCTTGTTTCATTAAATCAGGCATGGAAGAGCAAAAAAATGAAAAATATTGCAAGACATTAAATTTTTATTTTCATTCTGAATTCCTGCAGACCAATGTATGCATATTCCCTATCGTCTTTCTTCAGTTACAGCTTCCTGAATGTAAAGTGTAAATTTTTTGTAAGGAATGTAAAGAATTTTTGTCCTTTTTTGTAAGAAGTGCAAAGACCCTTTTCCCCTTTGCCCATCTCTTCCCAGAGGAGGTGCATGGTGGCTCAGTGCTCCCAGTTTGCTCTGCTCCAAAGGGGTTGATTTGGCATCCCAAGGTGTGTGGTGCTGCTCAGGGAAGAAGCCCAACAGGGCACTGCCAAACTCAGGTGTCATGCTAAGAGCATTTAAAACTAAAGCTTGCTCCCTGAAGCCAATGATCATAAACAAGCACTCAATGTTTAGCATATACGTTAAGTGCTATCATCTTCTTAGCTTTGTTTGTCCTATTGTCTCCTTATTCCTTTATATGATTGACTACACTTTTTTCACGGATATTAGGAGAATGTCCCATAGCACTAAGAGAGCTGTAAGTGTCAAAAATCATCTCACCCAGACCATTTTTTGCCCTACACTTCAGAACCCCCCTGGAGTCTCTCCATCCCTTCCCTTTTGCATGTCCCAATGTGCCAAAGGCACAATTTCACCAGCAGCATTTCCATCCTCCTAACTGACAATACAATACCTGGATGCATTTTGGTTACTGATGAGCTACTGCCACCCATCTTGATGGCCTGTCCCTTATGACACTTTTCACTATCTGTTCAGTGAGAGCATTTGCACACAGTACGTACCTGGCAGCTAGATAAAAACCATGGAATATTTTTTTTTTTTTCCAAGCAGTGGCATCTGGCTTGTTAGCTGACTTGGCTCCCATCTGCATTACAGACTCCGTTGCTAATGACTATGCAGTCATCCCAGAGAGCTGTTCTGGGTCAAATGCTTACAGATCAGATGGGCCAATTCACCCTTCTGCAGAAATGGATTTTTTTGTCTTTTGTTTTTGCTTTTTACCAAGCTTTACATTTGGCAAGCAATAAAAAAGAATTTCATTATAGGACTGTAAATCTTTTCACCTCTGAGACCGCTGTCTAGTATTTTCTTGCCTGAATACTGTCTCAGACAACAGAACTGCAGCAAACAATAGGACCTACTTGGCTAAATAGTGTAATACTGTGAGCCTGCCTGCTCTTGAGCTATCTATGGGGTTATATAATGAATGAGACTGATAAGTATATTCTGGCTTGTCCTAGTCACTATGGATATACAAAACGTCTCAGATAGGAGATACTGATTTCGATAACGGAACTGGAGTGTGGTTGGGTTTAGAACCAGAAGAGGATCATGACATTCTGTATGTAGCAGAGGGAAAGTGGAGTCCTGTCTGCATCATACTGGGCCTGGCTGTAGTCCTGTGGCTTGTCTGTGATTTTACTCATATCACTACAAATTAGGACCAGATCCCCTAAAGTGAAAAGCGTTATCTTTGTGGGGAATTATTTGAGTGACAAATGAAGCCTCGTTTCTTCACACAGAGATACAAATTCACCTCAGAAATAGTATTTAAAATAAAGAAGTTATCTACAAGCAGTAGAATTAATAAAGCCCGCAGGCTTTATAAATACTTTAGATTTGTGTCCTTTTTTCCCTCAAAACCCCTGTTTGGCAATAACGCCATCTCACCCTATGTGCTCCACAAGGACACCCCCAGCACAAGGGACAAGCAATTGCTTCCCAAAAACATCACATCAGCGAGTACACCAATAGTCATAACACAACAGGCAGGCATCATCCTCAGTCAAAAACTGGCTAGGAAACAAGGAGAATGGCATCACCAACTTTCAGCATGCAAAAGCTCATCGTAGGGATGAGTCCAGGTTCCGGGCCCTGTTCAGGCACTGTTTCAGGTGTGCAACACAGACAACCTGTGAGATAGATGAGGGGGCAATGGCATTCTCAATCATCTCTATGCTCTTTACATTAGTTATGACCAGATAAGACTCAGATGAATGTTGGAGACATGCAATGAAATTTGGTGAGTGAGCAGCAGGACATTGATTGAAACGAATTGCTGTTACATAGCACAATAGTGCACATCTAAGAGGAAATGTAAACTACTCTGACACCACAGAGTCACAATTAAAAATATCCATTCAGCAAGGATACCAGGGCATCACTGCAGATTGGGAAAAAAAATTAACAATATTTTGGAGCACAAGGATGGGATAATTATTAATTCAAATGTAGCTAAATAGGGGTGTTCCAGGCTAATCCAAAGTTCTGTCAATAAAACCAGCAACACTGTCTCAAAGGGATGTTGCAGCTTTAGAATGGTTGCAGAAAAAGGTTATGGGGAAAATCAAGGACATGGGAAAACTTTCATGCAGAGAGACAGATGAAAAGGTTGCCATGGTTTACAGTAGAAAGGAATAAGAGAAGGCAGGGAAGTGATAAAAGCACTGACTACAGGGAAGGTTGCAAGAAAGGCAGATCAGGAAGATTTTTTCCCTGTCTCATGACATAAGAACAAGAGGATATTCAATGAAATCAAAATGTATAGGTTCAAAATCAAAAGGTCTACTTCACAAAATGTCCCATGAACACTTTTCACTGAAAACTGTTTATATCGAGAGTTTAAGGACCAAAAGGGGATTGGTGGTTTAGTGAGGATATAATAATTTTATTAAAACTCTAATATTGTGTTTTAAAGCTTAAACCAATTTCCAGTTACAAGAAGTCAAGGTAAGATCTGATATAAAGAGCATATTTGCCTGCTTTGGAGATTTTTCATCTTTGTGTGAAAGAGGAAACTGCTAAATACTGCTATTCAGTCCAACAATACATTTATTAGGTGCAGGATCAATAAACCACATCACCTTCTTCTGTCTTGGATCCTTCACTGTTTACTATGGCCATGCTTTATTTCACCGGGAACATTACCTAATCAATAAGCCTGGAATAATGACTTAACTGAAAATGCCACATTAGCTAAGAGAGGAGAGTTATCCTGACTGATCTTGCGCTATCAGAACATACTTACACTTCTCTTCTGCCCTAATTTTTTTAACAGGCTAGTTCAATTTTATGTACAAATTGGAAGCAAGGCTGTTGGTAACTCCTGCAACAGACCAAGAGCCAGGAATGAAGGTAAAGCTGCTTTTCTTTATAATAAGCTTTTTGTATTTTCAGTCTTCTACAGTGATTTTGCCTTTTACTGCCTTTACAAAATAAAAAAGTTTGTTTTATTTTTAACATAAATCAGTTAACCCTTCAGTTTCCATAAATGGTGCAGAAAACTATTTACTTTTGTTCCACATTTGTATTTATAACTTTTTCCACCAAACCTAATGGTGATCTATCAGTAGGAGTAACTGTTGGAGCTGTGACGGTTTAGAAAGACAACATTTACAAGATAAGGAGTAATAGCTTTTATTAAACTGCTTGATAGTATTGGAAAACAGGTAAACTTACAAGTATGTAGGACTTTCTTCAGGCCTGAAATAAAAAGAATAAAATTAGAGTTCAAAATAAAGTGGGCAACCTCCATTTCTGACCTGAAGAACAGCTGTGTGCCTGAAAACTTGTTCAGCTTCTCAACTACACCAGTGGGTCTAATAGAAGATTGCCTTCCAACTCAAGCTCATGCATGATTTACCTGAAATTCAAAATTATAAAGCCACAGCTGAATAAATATTTAGTCTAAAGAAATTAATCTTTCCCAGCTGTCTCCTCTCTTATTTTATCCACATGCTTGGAGTTATTGGGACAGGGGGCTGATATTTGTGTTTGGGAAGGATCAGCAGAGTTTTGGGAGCAGATTCCCCATGTAAAGTCATCCAGTTGCATGAATCATAGAGTCATAGAATGGTTTGGGTTGGAAGGGACCTTAAGGTCATATAGTTCCAACCGCCCTGCCATGGGCAGGGACACCTTCCACTGGACCAGGTTGCTCAAAGCCCCATCCAACCTGGCCTTGAACACTTCCAGGAGGTGACATCCACAAACTCTCTGGGCAACCTGTTCCAGTGCCTCACCACCCTCACAGTGAAGAACTTCTTCCTAACATCTAGTCTAAATCTACCCTCTTCCAGTTTAAAATGGTTACCCCTTGTCCTATCACTACACTCCCTATTAAAGAGCCTCTCCCCATCTTTCCTGTAGGCCCCCTTTCAGTATTGAAAGGCCGCTATAAGGTATCCCCAGAGCCTTCTCTTCTCCAGGCTGAACTACCCCAACTCTCTCAGCCTGTCCTCATAGGAGAGGTGCTCCAGCCCTCTGATCATCTTCGTGGCCCTCCTCTGGACCTGCTCGAGCAGGTCCATGTCTTTCTTAAGTTGGGGTCCCTGGAGTTGAACACAGTACTCCAGGTGGGGTCTCATGAGAGTGGAGTAGAGGAAGAGAATCACTTCCCTCGACCTGCTGGTCACAATTCTCTTGATGCAGCCCAGGATATGGTTGGCTTTCTGGGCTGCAAACGCACATTGTCGGGTCATACTGATTTTCTGGTCATCCAGCAGCCCTAAGTCCTTTATTTGCAGGGCTGCTCTCAATCCACTCATCACCCAGTATGTATTTGTGCTTGGGATTGGCCCGACTCGTGTGCAGGACCTTGCACTTGGCCTTGTTGAACTTCATAAGGTTCCCATGGACTCACTTCTCAAGCCTGTCAAGGTCCCTCTGGATGGTATCCCATCCCTCCAGCATGTCGACCACACCACACAGCTTGGTGTCATCAGCAAACTTGCTGAGCGTGCACTCAATCCCACTGTCCATGTCGCCGACAAAGATGTTAAACAGCACCAGTCCCAACACCAACCCCTGAGGAACGCCACTCATCACTGATCTCCACTTGGACATGGAGCCGTTGACTGCAACTCTTTGAGTGTGACCATCTGGCCAATTCCTTATCCACCAAGTGGTCCATCCGTCAAATGCATGTCTCTCCAATTTAGAGACAAGGATGTTGTGCAGAACAGTGTCAAACACTTTGCACAAGTCCAGCTAGATGATGTCCATTGCTATTCTCTTATCCACCAATGCTGTAACCCCATCGTAGAAGGCCACCAAATTTGTCAGGCACGATTTGCCCCTAGTGAAGCCATGTTGGCTGTCACCAATCACCTCCTTATTTTCCATGTGCCTTAGCGTAGTTTCCAGGAGGATCTGTTCCATGATCTTGCCAGGCACAGAGGTAAGACCGACTGGCCTGTAGTTCCCCAGCTCTTCCTTTTTTCCCTTTTTAAAAATGGGGGTTATGTTTCCCCTTTCCCAGTCAGTGGGAACTTCACCAAACTGCCACAACTTCTCAGATATGATGAATAGTGGGTTAGCCACTTCATCTGCAAGTTCCCTCAGGACCTGTGGATGCATCTCATCAGGTCCCATGGACTTGTGCACCTTCAGGTTCCTTAGATGGTCTCAAACCCGATCCCCTCCTAGAGCAGGCAGTTCTTCACTCTCCTAGTCCCCGCCCTTGCCTTCTGCAACTTGGGTGGTGTGGCTGGAGCACTTGCCGGTGAAGACTGAGGCAAAAAAGTTGTTGGGTACCTCAGCCTTCTCCATGTCCCAAGTAACCAGGCCTCCTGTTTCCTTCTGGAGAGGTCCCACATTTTTCCTAGTCCTCCTTTTATCACTGATGTACCTATAGAAGCTTTTCTTGTTGCCCTTGACATCCCTGGCCAGATTTAATTTTATCAGGGCTTTGGCTTTCCTAACCTGATCCCTGGCTGCCTGGACAATTTCTTGTATTCCTCCCAGGCTACCTGTCCTTGCTTCCACTCTCTGTAGGCTTCCTTTTTGTTTTTGAGTTTGTCCAGGAGCTCCTTGTTCATCCACGCAGGCCTCCTGGTGTTTTTGCCTGACTTCCTCTCTGTTGGGATACATCACTCCTGAGCTTGGAGGAGGTGATCCTTGACTATTAACCAGCTTGCTTGGGCTCCTCTTCCCTCCAGCACTGTATCCCATGGTACTCTACCAAGCAGAGCCCTGAAGAGGCCAGAGTCTGCTCTCCTGAAGTCCAGGGTAGAGAGCTTGCTGCGTGCCCTCCTCGCTGCCCTAAGGATCTCAAACTCCACCATTTCACGGTCACTGCAGCCAAGGCTGCCCTTGAGCTCCACATTCCCCACCAGCCCCTCCTTGTTGGTGAGAACAAGGTCCAGAATAGCACCTCTCCTTATTGGCTCCTCCATCACTTGGAGAAGGAAGTTATCACCAACACATTCCAGGAACCTTCTGGATTGCTTATGACCTGCCTGGTCCTACCTGTATATAGAGGGCCTCATCTGCTCAGTCTTCCTGGTCGGGTGGCCTGTAGCAGACCCCCATTATAATGTCACCTTTCAATGAAGACAGACCACTGACATCCGGTAGATGAGAAAACTTCATTTTCCTCTCAGTATAAATCATTTAACATCAGTGGACTGTTTCCTGATGTGTGGCACTTACATTGATACTGACTCAGAACTGTCATCTTTCAGCACAGATTACAGTGAGGGTTTGTTTCTTCTCTCATTTGCACCAGTATAAGACACAAGAAAATCCTTTCTTTGAACATACTCCACTATAGAAGAGTTTTAAGAGAAGAAATATACTTAAGTGCTTCTTCCTTGTATTATCTCCTTTGATGAGCTCATAAGTGACTTCACAATTCTGCTATGTCCTAGTATTTGCCATACTGTGTGATAGATACCAAGACTATCTTAAATTATCTAAATACTATGTTAATTAACTTTTAAGGATGCTGTGAGCTTGCATAGGTAGCATGAGCATTGTGAACTACCCATATTGGGAGCCCAGCTATCAGAATTACAACTCAGTGTCCCACACAAACTGCAAGGATACCCAACATGAAATAAATACTGAATATATGAAGAATGCCACATTATTCCTATCGTTTCTGTGGTACAATCGTTAGTTTCACCGAGGTAGTAAAAGATTTGATCCTTTGAGTTTGGTGAAGACAAGCAAGATAACATGTGGCAGCTGGTGAGCCCACATCACCTTTGCCGTAGGACTTCGTCCACAAAATGTTCCTGGACCAGGAGATGCCAAAAGGGATGGGGAGATGCCAAAAGTCACGTGCACTGAACAGAGGTTGGCAGCTCCTGAGCACAGGCTGAAGAGTTGTCCCCCTTTGCTCTGTACAGTCAGACTAACTGTCTTTCTTAATTTTAAATATAGGGCTTATTGTTCAATACACAAATGACAACGGGATCACTTGGCATTTGCTGCGAGAGCTGGACTTCATGTCGTACCTGGAACCCCAGGTTGTTTCGATAGACTTACCTCGGGAGGCCAAAACCCCTGCCACTGCTTTCCGCTGGTGGCAGCCACAACATGGTAAGCAACACCATCCTAAAAATTCATTAAGCAGCTTTACATGACCCACATGTCAATGCTTCTCAGCGTGGACGTGTTCTGCAGAAACCTCAGCTTGCCAAAAATACAGTATGGTGAACAGTTGGGTGCTGTAAGAACATATTTAGGCTTTCCTCAGTCACACTGCAGACATGATTTTCTTTATAGCAACAAGTGGAATAGTGGGCTAAGAGTAAAATTGTGTAAGAGCTAAGTTTAAACCAAAGATGCTGAGACATAACAAAGGGGAGAGGAAAATGATATTACACAGAAAAGCCTAAATAAGATTAGAGGATTTACCTGAATATAGAGTGACCTGGGATGCAAAATAGCTTGTACACTTTATCTCATTTTTTCTCTGTTTTGGAAGAGGAGGCATAACTTGGCCTTGAATCTGTCTACCTGGTGGCTCCCATCTCACTATTTAATATCTCCAAACTGTAAAACAGGACCCCCATCCCCTGTCATTTCTGGTGTCGCAGCGCCCTGCTCCCCTGCCTACTGCTGCACCTCCAAAGCCCACTCAGCCACTTCCCACATCCTCAGCTGAAAGTAAATCCCTGATGCTGACTGATACCTACAGCCGCTGTGAGAGCTACCAGCTTGCATGGGGGCATGCTACCACTATTAAATGTGTCCTGATTAAGTGTCTTGCCTTTGTGCAAGACAGCAGCTCCTGGATCCCTGCAGGAAATATAAGGTCATATTCAGAAATACAGCAGAGTACATTTTAGCAGCAATTCCCTGGGGAGAAAAGCACACAGCTTACATTCAGGTAATTATGGTATGCAGCTTTTTGGATATAATTTATCATTTTGATGGCTGTTTTTTATTCGTACATTTTCTTACAAAGTATGTGCTGGAGTTAATTATCCTCACTAGATAAGAGAGTAGGCAAAGCAAGAGGGATGTGATTTAGTTAAGCAGCCAGTTCATTTGGGAAAAATGCTGTGCACCACAGACCCTTGTTCTGCCACGATCATTTGCACTGGTGAATGGCACGATGTCAGACCCATTGCTCCCTACCTGTGTCCTGCCTGTGGCCACTTGCTCTGTAGGCACCTAGATGACATCTGTCCTGGCTGAGAGCATTCACTCTAAGACCACCTGATGGCAGTCCTGTGGCTCCTAGTGAGAGGGAGAGTTTATGACTGGAGGTTGAAATGCCACCTTCCATACCAGTGCCCATAGGTGACAACAACTCCTCATTACAGATATTAACTCCTTCATAGACTGTCGTCTGTCTGCCATAACTCAGTACAGAGTGGCCCTATCAGCCATGACCCACATTCTTCATAGTGGCAAGACAAAAGTCCGGGCACATTGCTGCGAGCTTACAATTTATTGCCAAGACTGAGATGCATGTAGGCTGGAGAGCAAGAAAAGAGGTTTTCAGGAAGGAGAAAGTGAAGAGCACTTCTATGAATATCATCTATATCAAGAGCCTTCAGCATTTTCCTTTGTGTACTATCGTCTTCCATACAAAAGGTACTTTGGGAACTAGACAGACACCTTTTCGATTTAGCTGTGGGGAACTGCAGGAAGGTTTTGACCCATAAAATGAAAATCCCCAATCCAGAGGCTCAGGGAGTGTCTCATTCAAACAGAGGAAGAGCGTATGATGATGAAGGCACTGAAGCTTGAGAAATGAAGAGGGAAATACCTGCATTTATCCAAAATAGAAACATACTCCAGGTTCATCCTTGAGCAATGACTTAGTCTTGTTTAACAGTGCTCAGTCTACATGACTGAGCAGTGCTCACTGGGTGAACACAGGATATGGGCATAAAAAATAACTTACAGAGACTCCACTAACCTGCCCATTCTGCTTTTTATAGGGAAGCATTCAGCTCAGTGGGCTTTGGATGATGTCCTTATTGGGATGAATGACAGCTCTCAGACTGGCTTCCAGGATAAATTTGATGGAACTGTGGATTTACAAGCAAGCTGGTACAGAATACAAGGAGGTCAAGTAGACATCGACTGCCTATCTATGGATACAGCTCTGATGTTCAGTGAAAACACTGGTATGTGTCACCAAACATTGCTACATTTGTACGAGTCTATTTTACAAATTATTTATGGGTCAAGTTTTTACAAGATGGGAGCTATAGAAAAAATCAGGTATATAGTAATCTGCAGGAAAGAGAAGGCTGAAAAAAGGTAAAAACACAGATAACATTTGAATGACTACTGAAAGCATATGCATAAGGTATACTTTTTTTGTCTGTTTTTCACTTTTCTTAGGAAAACCTCGTTATGCGGAGACTTGGGACTTCCACGTATCAGCCTCCACTTTCTTGCAGTTTGAGCTGAGCATGGGTTGCAGCAAGCCATACAGCAATTCCCATAGCATTCACCTGCAGTATTCTTTAAACAATGGGAGAGACTGGCACCTGGTGACAGAGGAGTGTGTCCCTCCAACCATCGGCTGTCAGCACTACACGGAGAGCTCCATCTACACTTCAGAAAGATTCCAAAACTGGAAGAGAATTACAGTCTACCTCCCACCCTCAACCAAGTGAGCACTGTTCTTCTGGCTGTTTAGCATGATACAGATTTTGCTGATCTAATTTGAGCAAACATCCCCCAGCTTGGGAGTTTTCTGCATGTCTTTTAAATTATTCAATGTGTGGTGTCACGCCATTGGAATTTTAAATTTCACTTCAAAATATTACATCAGATATAGTGTGAACTGCAGGAACTTAAGGAAGTAACAACTTTGGATGAGTGGATTCTTAAGTCTTGCCTATAATCTATGACAGCAAGAACAGGAATGCTACACCAAGCTTTTCTAACATTTACCCAATAAGAAGCAAGAATTAATGCCCTGAGCCATCCTTTCATATAAAAGTATTTTCTGTCATTGCATGTAAGTTGTCATCCAACATTTAGGCATGTTTGTCATGGCATCCAGCAAGTCAAAACACATGTTACTGGATGTGCCACCTCTGCCCTTTTGACTGGGAAGAGAGTTCCGCCTGCCTCCTAATGATATCACATAGTTGTAAATGGATGTGGCAGATATGCTGGCATCTGTCTCTGAATAAAACCGTGCACTGGTTTAGAAATAACAGATGATTATGATATTGCTTACCATTATTCTGAATAGTTCTGTAATTCTTCAAAGCACCCTGCACATTGCCTCTGCAAATTTCACCACCAAGAAAACACAGTGGTAAAAATGGGCACACAGTAAATGAACTAGGACTGGGGTTCACATCTTAGTTTCTAATTCCATAGTTCACTCCAGAGGACCACACATCTTCTTCCAAAGAATCTTCTTCACAAATATAATGATAACCTGATCCTGTCAAAGTCTGAGGGCAATTCTCTGTGCGTTGTCCACAGCACATTTCCTGCCTGAACAAATGGAAGATTATCTAACCCATAGAATTTTGATAGATTTTTGTTCCCAAAATACTTTCCTCATCTGACAAGGCAGTCAACAATCACAGCAGTGTGTATGCATGTGCATGTTTGTACATATATATTCATACGTTGTTATATATATGAAAATATGTAATCGTTTTTTTCCTTACACAACACTTAGTAAAAATGAACTTTCATTACTTCTTACTTTATTGAAGCGATTATATTGTTTTAACTCTGCTAGCAACACATGGAGCTGTGGAATGCTAATGTAGCCAATAGTTTCTGCTCAACCACTTTGCTGACCAGCAAGAGTTGCAGCAATATTGACTTTCTTCTTTTTCACTTTGGGCACCTTCCTTTAGAGTCTGCTGGAATTTTGCTTAAAAACTAACCTGAGAAATTGAAACTTCCAGTTTCAACTGGAATATTAATCTTTTCCAAATACAGGGAGTCATGCTTATTAGTATGCTTTTCTTCTCCTAAAGTCTATGGCATTTTCTTTATTATTTAGCACTTTGTGGAGCAGACATTTTGAAGCCTGAAATACATTCACTCTGTTTTTTTCTAGCTCTCCCAGAACACGGTTCAGATGGATTCAGTACAACTATGCTTCTGGTGTTGATTCTTGGGCTATTGATAATGTGGTCCTGGCTACAGGGTGCCCCTGGATGTGCTCAGGCCACGGCATCTGTGATGCAGGTCATTGTGTGTAAGTAGCAACCTGCTTAACCTGCTTCATAGAAAGGATGTTGTGTTTTATCTAGGCCAGATGGATAACACCTTTTCCTCCCAATTTGTTGTTAGGTGTGACAGAGGCTTTGGTGGTCCATACTGTGTCCCTGTCATTCCTCTGCCGTCTGTCCTGAAGGATGATTTCAATGGTAACTTGCATCCAGACCTTTGGCCTGAGGTCTACGGTGCTGAGAGGGGAAACCTGAATGGTGACACCATCAAGTCTGGAACAGCTCTCATTTTTAAAGGGGTCAGAGATTACTTACACTGAAAAATTGAATAAAAACCAGTAGACTTAAAAACAGAATGTAAATTTTTTGTTGTTTCCCCCCCATATGTTTATGTCAAAGTCTTTAGGCTAGAATTTGACATTTTCATTTTTCTTGTCTTTTCCTGCACTAAATATGCACCATGTTTGTCATAGTTGTTTCTTATGAACAAATGGGTTTAATCTGTTTGTTGGCTATTACTTTCATTTGTGGTATAAATTCCTCCTTAACCACCAAAGGAAAAGAATGAAACTCTGCGGCTGAGATTCCTGAGGCCAAGTGAGTGATTTGGAAATATGGTACACATTACAATCAACTGAGTTTGTGTCTTGAAATCCCCTGAATGGCTTTTGAGTATTTTGAATAATACAAATTAGTCAGCACTATAGTCTATGTAATCAGTGTTTGTGTAGTTAGCCTGTGTTTTACTTAATTCTATCAGTTTGAAGTTTTCTAGCTCTTTAAGAATTTTTTTGTTAATTACAGGTTAAAAAAGGCCAGGAAACATCATATTTTCTGAACTTCTCAGTTTTTCAACAAAACACATAATAAAAAGACATTTGTTCACATAAGCACACAAATTTTAAGCTCACACATGAGTCTTCATTTGACACTGTGAATTCAGGTGCCCTAAAAATGCAAAGTTTAATAATGTTTGGTGTAGAAATGAATTCTTTAGAAATATTTCTTTGCAAAAACTTGGTTCCAGTTCAACTTTTTAGATCATTTAAATCACAAATCACAGGATGCGAATTGTCTAAAACTTGAATTGGTTGTTCCTGCAGGTTGTTCCCCTGGGGGAATGGGTCTGAGAAAGAGGGAAGCTCTGAGAGGTGGTTTGCCAGATCTCTGCAGAACAGGGACCGGCTCTGGCCCCAGGATCCACACAACACTGAGCTCATCTGTAGAGATGGACAGGACCTTAGGGTTCACAATGAGGTTTCCTGTCTGCTCCCTTTCCTTACTGCTCTAAGTCAAGAGGTTGCCCCAGAAGAGGATATTTGTGCAAAATATTTTTTGAGGCATGGAAAAGAGCTCCTAGAGAGGAGTCTTCCTGCCTGGAAATTAGGGTCCTTTGCTACTATACAATTTGCCCAAAAAATTAGTATACTAGCTTGGACTCAATATCTGAGTAAGTCAGCGCTTGCAGATCAGCTCACATCCCAGTGGTTCAGAGCATGAACTGAATGAGCTGTGCCTGTGTCTGTACCTGATCACGTAGCTGTGCCTCTGGTAGTGACACACACTTATATCTAGCCCTTTCCATTACTATGGCTCACTTTGCCAAGGCTATCACTGTCCTCATTTTCTGCCTGGGAGAAGGTGTAGAGCAGAGAACTACCTCTCTCGCTGCCACCAGCAGTCAGTAACAGACAACGTCCAGACAATAGTAAGCTGCAGAGCATCTTCAATAGTGGGAACTGAGATTCACACTATATATTCTGTATTTGCAGGAAGGACTGAGAATGCTTGTTTCAAGAGATCTAGATTGCACTAATACCGTGTACATCCAATTTTCATTTAAATTTATTGCCAAAGGTAAGATCACTGTTGATTTCCTATCACTTCTCTAGCTTTATTCATACATACTAGCATCACAGAAAAGAAGATGGATTTACATTTTCAACTTCAGTGTACATGTTCATCAGTTTATGGTAGCTAATGTCAGAATTTGTTTAGGATTCTGCATCATCCCTACCTTGCTACCAGCCTACATGGCCGTCTGTGCAGTTCCTAAGAAAAAAGTAAACTGTAGTGGTGTCAAAACCAGCACAGCTAGTACAGTCTTTGAGCAGAAGAGAAACAAAATAGCTCAAGATTTTTTAGAGATTTTGCAGTATGTTGGGAAAAAAATGAATTTATCAGTTTTTTAAGTCATAAAATGGGGCCTATAGTAGATTACTTAAGGGACTGATAGTGAACTACAGGGTTTTTCATTTTTAAGCTTCAGTCCACTGCATTAAAAGCTCTTACCATTTGACTTCCTAGTAGGTATCTTAGAAATGACTAAAACTCCATAATTCTATTTAATTGCCTATGAAGAATAGGCTTTGCAAGCCAAGTTTACACGTTGGTGTAACAAGCTTGAGATAGTTTCTCTAGTACAAGTATTTTCAAGCTAATGATTCAGTCTTACCCTGCTCCAAGTCCTGCCATCTCTGGCTTTGCAAAATAATTTTATCCAAGTCAGAAGTGACACGGTGGAGACCCAATAACCTCGCTGAGGGTTTGAGTCACTACCAGGCAATTTCAGAAGTTTTTCCCAGCATTGCTTGTAGAATCAGCACTTCCAGTCTGAACCCTCAACATGCAAAAACTCCTCTCCCTTTGATGGAAGGTGGAAGACGTTCATAGCTTCTGCGGGAAGCTCAGCACGCTGGGACTGGACCCTAACTGACTTGCCATTTGCCAAAGGACAGCATGAAAATAGTTTTGAACCACCTCTTTCTTCCTAAATAAATATCTTAGCCAAATCTCTGTATGGACAAGTAAAAATGTACCTCTTTAATAGGCATTTAATCTTATATACTTGGCTATTTATTACTATTAAGTACTTATGGAAAAGAGAGAAAACAGTAACAGCCAGAAACATAACATGCCCCAAAACAATAACATGCCCAATATTTCATGTTTAAAAGCACAATCTTTGTGAAGACTTCTTTTACAGAACTATGCCTTGAAAATATTTCTACATATGATCCTTGCCAAAATATTAAAAAATATGATGAGTAAAAACATCATTCTGAAAGGCAGGAATAGCCAAAGGCTCAAGGCTGGGTTTTGACACTTGACCCACAAGAGGTAAAGCAGTGAAACTCCAGGACAAATCTTTTCTCATTAAATATATATGGCTTGCTAGCCCTAGGCCTGGATCCAGGACTCTGTCCCAACAAGCTCCCTGATATTGGATGCAAATCAATACAGCTGGGCACATCTCTAGCTCTAAGCATTAAGAGCAGTGTGTTGTTTACTGTTAATTGCCACAGATAAGCCGAAATCAGCTCCTGACTGCAAATATCTCCTCCCTGCTCTGTTCCACATGCAGTGGTTGGAGAATTTGCGCTGGAGCAGAGTGGAGGGGGAGTGTGCACATCAGGCACTTTGGCTTCAGCAAATTTGGTTAATTTAAGAACAGAACATGGGAGAAACTTGCACAGTAATGCATAGTGAGGCAGGGATGAAGAAACTGTCCCTTAGTCCTTTTCTGCTGCTAGTTCCTGCCCTCAGACTGAGTTTTTGGGGACATGCCATCACTGTGCCACACTATGAAGGGAGTAGAGAGTGTAAATTTGTCTGAGTGAGAACTCAGCTCAGAGATACCGTCACTGAGATGCTGATGTTCCTAGTCAGCAAGTCAGGCACAGACCAAACATACACTGGGAATGGAGCTTGTGCAGGGTAACCAGCATCAAGTGCAAGTGCTGGTCTTTAATCAGCATGTGTTAACAGCTAGGGCTGTAAACAGCCTTTATTGACTCTTTAAAGCTTTAAGTAGAAAAAGGAGGAATTGGTGGTCAGAAAATGCAAATTTTACTCTCAGTTCTAGCACTGATTTTTAGGCCTAGCTTAAAGCACAGAATATTGCTTTTTTTGTTGTTGTTAAAACATGCTAATAAAGATCCTCAGTGCTTTCCATTAATTATATGATTTCTGGGCATGAATGTGCACATATCAGTGTCTGCTGTTGGAGCCATAAACTATAAATTTGTGAGGATGAGGACTGTGTCTTTATCTGTGGGTGCTGCAGAAGGTGATGATAATGCCTGGTACCTGGGGAAAACAAACAAATAAATATTGAATTACTGAAAAATGTCTGTGGTAGAAGGAGCTGGTTTGTTCTAATCTAAAAAATTTTAACACTGAGATAGCTTCTCATCTAAGTAATTAACTGTGACAGTCGTGGTTTAACCCCAGCCAGCAACTAAGCACCACACAGCCGCTCACTCACTTCCCCCCCACCCAGCGGGATGGGAGAGAGAATTGGAAAAAAAGTAAAACTCATGGGTTGAGATAAAGACAGTTTAATGGAACAGAAAGGAAAATAATAATAACAATAACAATAATAATAATAATAATAAAAGAATCGGAACACTCAAACCAAGTGATGCACAATGCAATTGCTCACCACTCGCTGACCAATACCCAGTTAGTTCCTGAGCAGCAATCCGCCCCCCTGGCCAACTCCACCCAGTTTATATACTGGGCATGATGTCACATGGTCTGGAATATCCCTTTGACCAGTTTGGGTCAGCTGCCCTGGCTGTGTCCCCTCCCAACTTCTTGTGCCCCTCCAGCCTTCTTGCTGGCTGGGCATGAGAAGCTGAAAAATCCTGGACTTAGTCTAAACACTACTTAGCAAAAACTGAAAACATCAGTGTGTTATCAACATTCTTCTCATACTGAATCCAAAACATAGCACTATATCAGCTACTAGAAAGAAAATTAACTCCATCAGCCAAAACAAGGACAGTGACCGTACATGTAATGAACAGCAATGTAAATTTAACCCCTAATTTATTAGCATTTTGCAGACACTCAAGCAAGGGAAAGCACAGGAACACGTATATGTACAATACACATGTAATGTCTCAACAGCTTAAGTTGTTGTTAAAGGAAGCCCATACTCTGTAATAGGCGTCAGAGTAACCTAACTGTATTTACACTTGAGGAAGTGTTTTTGAGCTAGTGCTTTTTAAAACCAGATTATAATGAATGTAAATGCATGTTCTCTCTGCTCCAGGCACCCCTGAGAGATCTCATTCCATCCTGCTGCAATATTCTGTCAACGGTGGCATCACTTGGCACCTGATAGATGAGTTTTACTTCACACAGACTACAGATGTCCTCTTTATTAATGTTCCTCTGCCCTATGCAGCCCAAAGCAATGCAACACGGTTCAGGCTCTGGCAACCTTACAACAACGGTAAGGAAGAGACACCTGTGGGACTCCAGGTCTACACTTGCACAGCTAAGCATCTGTAGGAGGCTAGATTTTTTAACTCAACAATAATAGACAATCTTAAATCATGTTTCCTTATATTTGAACTCCTTCAATTAAAATTATTGCAGGATTATGTTTACTGTTTTTGTAAAGCCGCTGTATGGTCTAAAGTGAAAGTACCTTAACTTAATACCCCTTGACTGTGTGCAGAGGACTGTCAGCTTTGGTCCTGGAGGGACTGGGATATCAAGCAACACCAATAAAGTTAACTTCAGTCAGGTTCTTCTCATTATTTTTAATGGATCTGATTCTCTTTTACACTAAGGCCCCATTAGAGTGCTCCAATTATACAAAAGTGTCCCAAGTGTAAATGGGAACCGGGCCTACCTTGCTCAGAATTAACTAGGCATTAAAAACCCATTTAGAAAGAGTATGTAGTGAGCAGTTAATCTTTTGATTAAATTGTAAAGAACTGTAGAAAACCACAAGAGGAACGCAGCTCATTCCTCCTGATTACAGAAGATGTGCCAGCTGAAGAAAGCTCTCCTCTGCTCTCAGTTACTTTGAGCACATCTCTTAGCAGGAGCTGACATTAAGGGCTCTAAAGAATTCCAGCAATCATTTAGAGACAGTGATACAGCAACAATTTATTCCATGCAGGCAAATGCCTAGCACACCTCTAACAAAAAATCAAATTGAAATCCAGTCCTAAGAATCCAGTTCCAGTTCATTCTTCTGGTGGGTCCTGCCTAATACATTTAACTAAACTTTTCTTGCAGACGTTATCCTTAAGTAGTAATTTCATTTAAAAGAAGCCTTTTAACTTTCTCCGATCAACACAAAGGCTTTAGATAGATGAAATAAACAGTTACACAAAAGATCTGGCAATCTAATCCTTCCTTTCCAGATTGAAATCACCAGTTTTCCAACATATTTGAGTTCATAATCCATTGGAGAGAAGGTCACTCAGAGTTGCCTTCTCTCTTGAAGAGCTCTTGCCAGGTAAACACAGGCTGCTGAGTGCAAGGAAAAAGGTGTAGAATGAAATCATCCTTTCAGGCTGCTTGAGCTGTACAGCAACTTCTCATTTAGACAATTCTTAATTAAAGAAGAGATTGATGCTACAGTTTCAAAGTAAATGTGATTTTAACAGAAGATAATTGTTCAACACAGGTTTTTCACTCTTCAGTTTGCTGTGACTTCTATAAATTTTAGAGGAATAAAAGTTAATTCTGTAGGGTCAGGCTGCAGACCAGTATGGGGACTATTTTCATGGAAAAAAGAAAATTTTATATCTTCCATTTCCATTTTCATGGAAAATGAAAACAGTGAAGCCACACTTTTAGCACCCTTTTCTCCATGTAATCCATAAATACAGGCTACTGTTCTTCTCTCTAATAACAGTAGTATTAGGTCTTAATAGGAATGTTCCGCTTTTATTTCTAGGCAAAAAAGAAGAAATCTGGATTATTGATGACTTCATTATTGATGGAAATAACCTAAAGAATCCCATGATCCTTTTGGATACATTTGACTTTGGTCCCAAAGAGGACAACTGGTTTTTCTATCCTGGTGGAAACATTGGGCTTTATTGCCCATATTCATCTAAAGGAGCTCCGTAAGCATCTCTCAGCAATAAATTAGAAAGAAGTGACTGTGTAATAAACTGAGTCTAAAGTACTCCTTTCCTTTTTTTACAGGGAAGAAGATTCGGCTATGGTATTTGTTTCAAATGAAGTTGGAGAACACTCTATTACAACAAGGGACCTGAGTGTAAATGAAAACACTATAATCCAATTTGAGGTACTTGTCCTCAGAAAGTTATTTTGCCTTTTGCTTGGAGAGTTCTGTTCTTCCAGGTTCTGCTCTTTGGTGTATTTGCTGAGCTGTTAGGATTGCCAAGTAGAGAAGCCTGTCTAATCTCCCCTGTAATTGCTTTGATATTACTTTCCCTCATGTAGGTGTATCATGAAGCTTTTAATACAAAGATAAGGGAAATTTCTGCCTCAAAGTCTACTTTCTTGCCTAAATTACTACTTTGTCCATGCCTGTATACTTGCACGGATAGCATTAAAGTCCATGTCCTACGAGTTGGAGAGTCACCACTGGCAGACAAGATGATGAGCAAAATATAATGAGGGTCCATATTGCCACTTCACAGCCTGCTCAGGCTAAGTGTGCAGCATTTCCATGAGCTGACCCAGTGGAAAGCTACGACTTCATCTGTGACACTAGAAATTAATTTTTCCTACCTGCTGGCTTAACTTCACTGTTGTACTTTCTCAGAGAGCCAAGGTTCTGCTTTCCTTTTGCTTCTACCCATGCTTTCATAGACACCCTAGAGGGAGCTGTTCTTTGGCCATGATGGCCTGAATTCATCCCACCTTAGGGAGTTACCTAAACCTCATGAATAAGGAGCATATTTTTTTTGCTTCTCATATAGTCAGTGTAAACAGGTACCCCAATGACAACACATAGTTTAAATTAAACTGTGTTTCTGGTTTATCCTAAAATCTAAACTGTGCATTGGCTAGGGCAGCTACTGAAGGGAGTAACCATTTAGCCTAGTATGTATTAGTTTAGAGGGGTCGTTATATTGTAATTGAGAAATTGTAAAAGAATCTTTCATGTAAATTGCCGTGCCACAATTACCAGGCTGCTTTTAACAAAGATGTAGCATGCTGTAGCGTTAAACAGCAAATGATACCAGTTTATAAACAATTACTAAAATGATACTAAGGGTTTTCCAAGAAAACTAGGTTTAGCTGTGTACTCATGCACGCTTCAGTTTGTCATGCAACTAATTTATAAATTATTGAATGCAAACCATTTTCTGTTTTAAAATATAGATTACAGCCTGTAGAACAAAAATGTTTGAGGTCACTTTAAGACATTCATAAGTCTTCAGAGCATTAACCTCATAAAATCTACATTCTTACTCCCATATGTGGTAAGAACATTGTTCTCAGCTCACGTTTTTGAGGGCATTAGTATAAATGAAGAAGTTATGCATAATGCAGTAGAGTTTCTTTCTATGTCTCAAGAGTCAAAACCTATATTGGGTCAAGCATTTCTCTAAGCTTCCAGATGAGTAGACAATCCTTCTAGTCAAATGTAGGTTGATGGGATGCATGTGCGCTGAGCAGTGATGAAGGAAATTCGATGTAGGATATGTTTTCAACATTCATGCACAGTTCTAAGTATTACTGCATTTTAGAAATAAATAGATTTTCATTACAGAGCAGCATGTTAGAAAGACACTTATTTTCTACTACAAAGATAAGTAAAAAACCCAGAATATTTCATAGTTCTAGTACAGACTTTGTATTACATCAGCAGTGGGTTTTTATTTATTGCATGGTAAGTATAGTACATCTTATTTTATATGATAGTCACCCTGTAAGGGAACTAATTCTTCTTTTATATAAGCAATTTGAAACTAAAAGAACATCTTAATATCAGTGTGAAAGAAAAGCAGACTAATTTGCACTGAGTGCATGGAGAAAATATGTATTAAGAGGTCTCAGATTCTGTACAGAACATCATTTTATGTTTTCTTTGGTAGTAGAATGGTTGTGCATGTAAGTTTTCTGCCTTTTCTACTGTTCTCTACATCAGGAAACTTGTAAGAACACCATGAGAAATTTGACACTGCCAAACTATGTTTTGGTGTGACAGTGAATCTAAATCCAATCCAGCTATGATACTCTTTTAATGCTGTCTCCTAGGGCTTTGCTGCTATACATGAGCAAATGGGTAGAGAGTATGAAAGCTGAAGAGCATATTGAAGTGATACAGCACACAACCTGTGGCATAAGGGTGGGTTTTTTTGGAAGTGGCACATAAAAGAGGACCACAGTGCAACTCAGCAATTAATAAAAAGTTTATGTTTGCACATTTTGTTTTAATATTTCTGGTTTTAAAAATGCACATTCTTTTTGTGCTGTGATTACTTCAGTACCTGCCAGCAGACTGCAAGAGCTCATGCATCTGCTCCAGCAATGTTAGCAACTCTCCTTTGGGATTTTGTCTAATTAAGTTTATGGTTTTCTCTTAGTAGAAGTAGTTGGGGGTTTCATATTACATTCATTTTATGATAAGCCAGAGTGCGGTATGCCCATGTACTGGTAGGGCAATGTGCAAGAGTTCATGTTCGTGTTCTGAGTTCATCACCCCAGTTGTTAAATGAGTTCCCAAATCACCATTTTCCTGGGCTAAATAAATACCATACCAAATGGGGGAGGCTGACTAAGACGAGGAGTGATTAGGAGTCCCACAGCCTGCCCTATGTCATTCTCTGCATTTCATGTCTTGGCCTCCAGATCAATATTGGCTGCACCACTGATAGCTCCTCTGCTGACCCAGTAAAGCTGGAGTTCTCACGAGATCTGGGGGCAACCTGGCACCTGCTGCTCCCCTTGTGCTACAGCAGCAGCAGCCACCTCAGCTCCCTGTGCTCCACTGAGCATCACCCAAGTAGCACTTACTACGCAGGCACCACCCAGGGCTGGAGAAGGGAGGTCATTCACTTTGGAAAACTGCACCTCTGTGGGTAAGTGTCCAGCTCCTATTCCTGCCCAGCTGCTTGTTGGTTTCTTTTTATTTCTGTTTTCCAACCAAAATGTTCTCCCAGCGCAAGAGTGGTGCATAAGAACTGTGGCACTAGAGCAGACCAGATGACCAATTTTTCTCTGCTTTTTGTCCTGAATGTTAGTTAGTTTCAGGTGATTCCCAAAAATATGCTGGGCCTAACACTAATGCAGAATAACCACAGATAATTTCCTATTTATCCAAATATCTAATCGGTGACATTTTTATGAAAGTGTGTTGCCTGGTAAAATTAATCCAGAGCTGACTGTCCTTAAAGTGCTTTGAATGTTCTTTACTGCAGTGCATTAGCCATTTGAATTCATCAGGGATATTCTTGCATGAAACTGGAGATCCATTTGAAAATGCAGTAAAATGTGAGCTTATATAAACTTGATTCTACTTCAATGTAAGGAAATGGACTGATCTAAATACTCAAGGTCTCTTGTAGCTGTAAAGTTCTCTGATTTTGAGAAATTAACTGCTGCAGTCACTCAGAAACTTGAAGTGTGTGGAACAAACCAGATTGGAAGATAATAGATACATAGCATAGAAAAACAGTATGTGCTAGCAGCCATAATAATATGTAACTTTTCAAAGTACAAAACAGTATTGTTTACTTTTTCAGGGAAAACTGTCTTCTAGCATCAACTCAGTTTTTGTAAAAAACCACGTCATTAAGGATGAAACTGTAGCATGTATGAATGAAAATGAGCTATGCAACTATGAGACTGAGTATGAAACTACTGCATGCAGTGGGCCCTCTACTAAATAAGCGGCCCTATATGTGCCTCTGAAAATATCAAAAGACCTATATAAGAGATGAGAACCAAGTTTGGAAAGCCTGGATCTTTAATAATTTAAGAAAATGTTTAAATTTTAAACATGAATTTTCTGGTTTATGACAGTTAACGTTTCAAGCATGGAATAGGTAACCATCTCTTGCAGCAGCTCATTTGTCCTTCTGGTTTTGCCCAAAAGAATTTCATTTGACCCTTTACCCAACTACCAATACATCCCTCCAAATGAAAATTTTGACTGTGCAGACTCCTAACTCAGTTAAGCCTTCCAGGTATTTTTAGTCCTCTGTTCCTGAGTGTTTCTGTCCTGTTCACCTGCCTTCCCTCCTATTCCTTGCCCAACATGCGAGGCCAGAAGCCAATTGCTGATAGCCAGCCAAACCCAGCAACACAGAGCAGCTTCCATGGAGCATTCAGTGCCATGAAATTCTTGGGCCAGAGGGCTGAAGGGGGATTTTCTCCACCAGAATCCACTGGAATAACAAGAAAACAACTCCAAACCTGACTCCTTGTTTAATTATAAAAACAACCCAGCCTTTTGTTCCCCAAAGTGTCAAGTGATTATATTTAAATGAAGATGAAGACATTTTCAGTTATTTCCACTACATATGTTATTTTAGAAATTAACATATGTTCTCAGCAGACAGCTGTAACTTAGTAGTCCACTTATGTCCTGAAGGAAAAGCCCAGAGCCTGTTGAGCCAGTGTAGAAACCCCTACTGATTTCAGCAAGACCGGTATTTCACTCTCTGCTTCAGACACAAGTCGCGCTTAACCCTTGCCAGAGAAGGACCTGACGTGCCTCAGGGGTGGGATGAATCCAGCCCCTGGGGCAGAGATCTCCTGTGAAGAGGAGCTTACAACACCTCCAGCCTCACACTTGTGTCCTTCACCTCAGGGTGCACTAAAATGTTTTTGACTTCCAGCAGGACTCCGGTTCTCGGGTAGCTTTCTTGAAACTCTTAGTAGTATCCCCACCCATCAGCTATCCCTTATCACCTGAATCCCCTCACAAAAATTCCTTTTTAGCAAATCAAGACAAAAAAAACCTCATCAGCTACCAGTGCTATTGATTCACCTGCTGCACTTAAATATCTCTAATAAGACACATTAAACATGCAAGGCAATTAAGTGCTTTTCCCTTCTTGCTCTTCTGGTTTCCTTCCTCCTTTAAAACGTTTTCTCAATTGGGAATAAAATTAGTCTCTCAAGTGTTTTTCCCCATTTCAATTTGTTTTCCCTCCTTCCCTAGTCGGTTCCTCTTTATATGCAGCATTGATGTGAGTAGCACTTAGGAGGTGAATTAAAAATGACAGGACAGCACCCAAAGGAAAATATAGTTTAGATTAACAACTTGCAATATCAGTCTGGTTTAAGATTAAGCCACCCGAAAGCAAGCTGAAT
This sequence comes from Buteo buteo, assembly GCF_964188355.1. Taxonomy (NCBI): domain Eukaryota; kingdom Metazoa; phylum Chordata; class Aves; order Accipitriformes; family Accipitridae; genus Buteo; species Buteo buteo. The sequence goes on along the minus strand of NC_134174.1, from coordinate 13,974,376 downwards.
ACCTGGTGACATGGCAGATCATGTCTTCTTTCCGCATAATTGAGGGTGAGATCCTACCACCCCAGCTCCACAGGTGGTCTCCCTGGGGGCAGGGTGGCAGCATTAAGTAGGATTTCACTCTCCAGGAGAGGGTGAAACTAGCCCAGTCTGACCCAGACACTGTACGCCAAAGCAGAAGAAAATCCATCAGATGATGGCCATTCATCCTCCCCATGAACGATGAAGAGAAGAGTGGTTAGATTTCGAATCCCATTTTCAAGTCCATCATTCAGTTTTGGTATTATAACTAATGAATAATGTTATTTTTATTTCTGTCCATACTTGGGTTAAACATCAACATAAAGATGCATGAGGTACTGAAGGAATTAGATATAGCCATTTATCAAGCCAGTTCCAACAGAAAGAATACTATATATATGCATAGTTTGGTGTATATATGGAATACAGAAAAGATGGTACTGTTATTTAAAGTAAGTACACTTCATGCCTTTTTCAGGTTGGCAAGGTTCAGATGGTACCAAGGATTTTACCCTGCTGGATCCCAGCCAGTGACTTGGGCCATTGACAACGTGTACATCGGCCCGCAGTGCGAGGAGATGTGCAATGGGCACGGCAGCTGTATCAATGGCACAAAGTGCATCTGTGACCCCGGGTACTCTGGGCCAACCTGCAAAATAAGTACCAAGAACTCTGACTTCCTTAAGGATGATTTTGAAGGTATCTCTTTGGGGGATGTCTGAATTCTGCCTGTCTTAGTGAAACCCAGCACTCGGGATAAAACAGCAAAGTCTTCCTCACTGCTGCATGCTTCTGAATGTAATTTATGCTGTGGAGGTATTCACATAAACCAAGTAGTTTAGATGTCATTCTCAAGCATGGTTTGTGAATGTCTGATGGCTATCAGTTGTCTGGTTTGGAGCGTTTGACTCTTTGTGAAGTTGTTAATGCTGGAATACAAAATCTTCACCAAAACAGAATTTCCTGAAACTGCATGTAGAAAATAATTTTAGAAGAAAATGGCAGTTTGATGGTAGTTTGACTTCAGCGCAGACAGAATGCATGCAAGCAAGGCAAACAATGGAGGGCTTTAAGGTTGTGTGGCTTCTCACTACAAGGGAAATCTAAGTGGCCTTAATACGGCAAACATCATTTCAGAGCAGACCATGTGTCTCGGTGGTGAGGGCCACTGCTTGGCAGGCACAGCAGACCCCAAGCGAGCAGTGCCAGGAAGGAACTCAAAGCCTCATGTGTGCCTAGGTACATAGAGCATCCACACACACAACTCTAAAACCACCTCGAAGTTTCCCCTGCCAGCAAGCATGGCAAGAAGAGCATGTTTTGAATAAAGCAGCACCTGTAAACCAAACTCAGCCCTTCATAGGTGCTGCTGTTCATTTTCAATTTTGCCAGCCCTTGCTTGCGTGCTACCACGTGGCACTCAAAGTTTCTTTTACAGACCTGGGTACTTTGTTATCTTTGAAAAAAATGAAGAAAAGTAGAAAATCCTGTGAATAACTGGAGACTATGACCCCAAACTTCATACTTCTGTGTTTATTTTGTTTATTTTATTTTGATTCATGGCAGTTTTCTAGAAAACATTGCATCGGAAATACTACATATTTGTTCACTCTGCATGTGATGTTTCATTTAGCTCTCCTCCTCTGGAAATAGTACTCTTGTAGTAGGAGCGCTTCAGAGTAAATCATAAATATGTATTTACTTTGTATTCAGGTCAGCTGGAGTCAGATAGATTCCTGCTTGTAAGTGGTGGAAAGCCATCAAGGAAATGCGGTATCATGTCTGGAGGAAACAACCTTTTCTTTAATGAAGAAGGCTTACGTATGCTGATGACTCGAGACCTAGATTTGTCACAAGCGAGGTAACACAATTTCAAAGTTCTTTCAGGATTTCACTGAAGAAATAATATACTGAAGAATAATACATATGTGGTACTTCTATGGTAAAGGCAAGCTGATATATTCTGTGGTCCTTACTCTAGCAAATATTCCATTTTAACCACTGTTACCATTTTAAATTAAATTTAACTTGAACTTTAATGGGATTAACCATTTAAATGATACTTTTTTCCTTGAATAAGAACTCTAGGATCTGATGCCACACCTTCAGTAGTTTATGCAAGTTTTTATTTCTTAAATGCATAACATGAGAAATAAATTGCACGTCACATGCTCTGCTTGTCTTACAGTTTGTTGTATTATGAACCATTGCTGAAACAGGAGTATCTGCTGCCAGTGTAATTCTCACATTCATCATCTCATAATTCCTTCATTTCTGAAGCTTACTTCCTTCTTATTGTGCACATTTCTTTCCAATAACTCACTGAGAAATTCCCAGCAAGCTGTCATCAGCTACACTGAGCACAGCAATTGAAAAACAAATATTTTTAGTGTATTTAGAGATTCTGTTGTATCATCACAGCCTGCAGAGGAGATATCTGATGAGTGAGACATGCTAAGCAAGCCACATTAAAAAAATTTACACTAATACAAATTAAACCACATTCTAATTGCATGCATGCAAACAAATAGGCATAATTTTCTAATTTATTCAGTATCTTAGCTTATATCCTTATATTATTACTTCAGAGAGATTGCATTTTCTCTGGGACTTTTCTCTACTGATCTCTTGTAAACACCCTACTCTTCTCTAATATTCTGTGGGAAACACTTTAATAGGCACTTCATCTCTTTTTGGCTTGTCTTCATTAGCATTGAAGCTTTAAATTATGGTTTAATTGCAGAGCCTCATGGCCGGACGACCTAATTTCTAACCATTATATTTTTTAGATCAGCAATTAGCTAACCCTCAGTGAGGTGTAATATTAAAGATCCCTGTACTGAATTTGTAAGATTCCTTACAGCAAACTTTTTCCAGAACTTGGTAAACACAAACATCAATTCTCTGCACTAATTTGATTTCCTATACCGTTCTGAAATTAAAAGATTGTTTAACAAAAGATACAAGAGATCTTGTAAGTTGCTCCATGAGTCTAAATGACATGTTTTTCTTACTGCTTATGTTCAAAGAACTGTCATTTATCTCTTCTCCATGATAGTCTGTAACTGGATTTGCATATATTGACCTCAAGGTGTTATATGGACATCAATGACTTCTGTCTTAGTAAAAGGAAAACAAAGCAGTACATTTAATTTCTTGTATACGCTGATGAAAAGTAACAGTTATTAACAAATAACTGTATACTCTATTCTGAACAGCAAGGCAGACAGCAGCGGCGTTGCTGGGGGCTGCTCTTTAGCAACCTAAAGTAATTGCAGTGGGATTTTCTTAATTTCCAGGCTGACTATATTGGTCACTTGCAAAGCACAACAGATCTGGGGAGACGTTTCAATTTATGCCAGGAATTATGAGAACCAGCGTTTCTAATGGATCTTTTAAAGGGTACTAGACTCAGTAGTCACCTTAAAACCTCCCCTTTTCTTCCAAGGAGATCTCCTGAAGTACAGAGGCAAACAGTGCTGTTGGTGCTGCAAGCCCCGCTCAGCACTTGGGGACTGCAAGTGGACTCTGCAATCCACTGTCCCCTCCCATGACATCTACATTTTAAAGAATTTAACACAGGGGACAGTGTATCACCATCACGGTGATGCCAGTAGCTGAAGCTGCACAGCATGAAATATCAGTAGGGACAGCATATTTTAGGTATCGCACCTGATCAAATCCTTTTCAATTCTGTATTACTAGAAGAATATCCACACATTTTAGTGTTACTAGATCTACAAAAACCTTTGCTTTTCCATTTCAAAACAGGCAGAACCTTTGCAAAATATCTGTGGGATGAGAAGAGAGATATTTAAAATTACTGACTTTTTAATCTGCTAGATGTTATGTTACCTATATTTGAGTGGGTTATTATTATAGTAGTAAAAATTCAGATAAAAGAATAGCAATCCACAGAGAGCAGATTCTACAGAGACAAGGTCACCTGGGTTTATTTCCTTTGAATTATGTGGTGAATGTCAGAGTAAATCTGAGGAGGCACAAAGACTTGCCAGCAGTGAATCCAAGCCATTACAGTTGATATGTTGATCCATGAGGGTCCCCAGTGCTCCTTTACAGCACAAGCAATATGTTATGTCTGGGATGTGGAGGTGGATATAATCTATAGCGAAGGAAGTTATATACAGTAGCAAGAGAAACCATGAGTCACAGCGAGGACTAGAATTAATTGACTTGCGGGTCTGGTGTTTTATTGAAGCTTTGTCTGCCCAGCACCTCTGCAGCCTCCACTCCCAGCGGATCTACCTGCAGATCAAACCAGAGCAAGACTTTTGATATAAAACTTCTTTTGCACCGTTTCATTTAACAGTGAGCCAGGCAGCACTAATGTAATAATAATTAGAACAGATACAACACTCTAAAGCTGTGCAAAAGCTGTGCAAACATGAATTAATACTTGTAATATCCCTGCGAGTCCAATAGGTAAATATCATTACAGCAGCAGTTCCTTCCACTCCAAGTGCATAGTAGAGCTATTTATAAGCATCAGCTAATGGGAAGAATTTCGCAGTTTGATACGAGTCTATTGTGCTGCTTTGGAGAAGCCAATTAAATAGGGGATGAAAGCGCTGGTGTCCCTGGGTGGCTTGGGCTGGCTTCAGGGAAGCCAGCGCATTTAAGCGATGTGATTTAGACAAATTTCCCAGGCTGACTAAATGGATAAAATGATCCCTGAAAATGAAACGTGCTTTGTTCTCCTGTCCAGATTTTCTCTAGTTTATGCCAATGGAAAACCAGGATGCTTATTTTGAATTTAAGGCTTTCAGCAAATTCATAGCAAATTATGATCTACTTAGGGCACCATTGCTTTTCTGCCACTAAAATCTGTACTCGTGGGCTACAAGATAAAAATTTCACCCAGAATTACATTTCTGATATTTGCAATACCACCTGCTGTGCAGACAAAAGCTCAAAACATAAATGACCAACTTCGTTCAGCCTCTTCTGCCTGGCAAACTACCACACAGACAAAATGAATTTTTGTCATCCCACCTGTCTGTCTACTTCTATTCTGGAGGCTTTAAAAAGGAAATCATAAGATCTCCTAAAGCTGACTCTTACAGCAGGAAATCATGGGGCTAGTCAATAGACAAACTCCAAGTCTCTCTAGTTGGTTATCTAGGATGTTGCAGAAAAGAAATCTTTCCAGTAATTGCTCCCTCTGTTAGATTTGTGCAGTTCTTCATGAGACTGGGATGTGGCAAGGGGGTGCCAGACCCCAGGAGCCAGCCTGTGCTGCTGCAGTATTCACTCAACGGGGGCCTCACGTGGAGCCTTCTCCAGGAGTTCCTCTTCAGTAACTCCAGCAACGTGGGACGATACATTGCCCTGGAAATTCCCTTGAAGGCCCGTTCCAGCTCCACTCGGCTTCGCTGGTGGCAACCATCCGAGAACGGGCATTTCTACAGTCCCTGGGTAATCGACCAGGTAAGGAAACCTCTGGGTTGCTTTTTTTAATACAACTCTAGACTGTTTTCAGTCTTAATATTTCCTGTTTGTTCGTGTATGTCATTTCACTGGGTCAAGCAAGAAGGCTTTGTATAAAGATATTCCAGAATTATAGTAATCTAGCAAAATAATAGAGCACAATTACTGTTTGCTAATCTTGTGTTTTTAAAGCACCCTTCCATGCAGGGTACTGAACTCCCATTTTGGAGCTAGGGAAGTCTTTTATACATGGGTAGAGCCTCAGGTTCACGTTGCAGAAGGCCTTACCACGCAACATGCAAGTCTGAGTTTAAACTTCAAAAACCTTCATTTAAAATCTATCCAAATATGTGATTGGCTTGGTAGAATGTAATAGAAAAAAAATATAAAAAATGTCAATCTATATCCATCTTCTAAATTTGAAAACAAGGTTTTGTTTCGTATTTGGGATTTGCTTCTATAAAGATTATTGTGTTGCTTTGTATGACTTGGTATAAATTTCAAGAAACCCCACTAAAGTGATTGGTCATGTTATTGGGCTCTCCAAGTTCAACTTACTTCAATATTTATGAATGTTTTTTTTAAAGGAAATAGTTCAGGTCCTTAGGAGAAAGCCAGAAACTGAACTCCCAGCCATGTTTAATGATATGGTTACAAAATTTTACTTCCCTTCCCTCCATTTAAAAATGAAAAAATCCTCATTCTTTCATTCCTATTATCTTCATTGAATGTAGTTATATTAGTTCAGAACAATCAGAAACTGAATTCAGAGTAACAAATGAAGATTAATTCTACCTTGCTTGCTGATGAATAGTAAAATGCTGACATCTTACAGTCAGTGGCAAAACAGAGCCTACTTCTCCAGTTCTATCAGCAGATGCAATCTGATAGTAGTGCACCAGATTATAGTAGAGCTAAACAGTCAGTAGGAAAAAAGACAGTGTAATCACTTTGCACCTACCAACATTTATTGTTGTGAGCAGTTTTACTTCATCCAGGATGGAGTTTACCTCCCTAAACTTTAGATTTGTATAGCTGAGCTGATCTCTTTAGGACCCCTTTATAGGAAAAAGTTATTCCCCTTCCTCATAACCTAAACTCTTTACAAAGTAAATTTGTCCATTTTGGACCAGCAGAATATATATGCATAGATCAGTAAATCTTTTCCTCCTCCAGGATGCTATGTCATGTGTATATTTGTGAAGACTTCTAGACATTTTGTTCTTTTCAATAACAATTCCTTTCCTAATATTTCAGATTCTTATTGGAGGAAACATCTCTGGCAATACAGTATTAGAAGATGATTTCACCACACTGGATAGTAGAAAGTGGCTACTCCATCCTGGTGGAACAAAGATGCCAGTCTGTGGCTCTACTGGGGATGCTCTAGTGTTCATTGAGAAAGCTAGCACCCGCTATGTTGTCACCACTGACATTGTTGTCAATGAAGACTCTTTCTTGCAAATAGATTTTGCAGCATCCTGCTCTGTCACAGATTCCTGTTATGGTAATCACTTTGTAGTAATTCCTGACCTTCCTCTTCCTCTCCTCTACAGGAAAGTTTGCTTGTTTTCTGGTTCCATTATTCATCATAATGAGAACTGAGAAACAAAAGCAAGCTGCATGTTTCTGTTAGGAATTGTAATACCATCTTTTTTATTCTAGGGGTCTGAAGTCTGAGATAAACTAAAGTACATTATTCCCTCTGAGCACTTAAGTTGCGGTTCAGTTCATTTAAGAAAAAACTAACAGCTGTCTTTCTTACTCAAATCCATTCGCCAGTATATGGTATCCACTGCTTGGGGTGATCTTGTGGTTCTAATAATAACCAGCTGGGTGTTCCCAGGATATGTTTCTTGCTTTGTGGTTCTGCATTTTTCGTGAAGTAAGTCTCAGTTCAGACCTCACTTGCACCTGTATAACTAAGAAATCATTTATATCAGCATATATCTGGCACACGCTAAGTCAGCATCAACTGCAAAAATTTGTATCATCCATATGAAATAATAAACATGTGTATATATATGTAGGTATGTATGTATAAATGCATGCATAAATATATGCACATATATGTGTATATACACGAATGAAGCAATTTTTAATTGCCTAGCTTCTTTTTTTCCCATATGATGTGTATTCAGTGCAGAGCATGCTTTTATATGTGTGTGTATATATATATACACACACATATAAACAAAAACATGCTCTGCACTCAATACGTATCACACAGAAATTAAAAATTGGTTCATTATGTGAATTTTAAGATGCACAAGAAATAGGTCTTCCTAGCTTTTGAATGCTTTTTTGTACATCTTAAATTACATTCTTTTAGCATAGGGGTTTGGGGTATAGATTTTTTTTATGAGGAGGAGAATACAATCTGTTGCAGCATGTAGCATGTGTTAATTCACTGAGCTGCTGAATATTCTCTAGAATTCTGCATAAAAATGTGTCCTGTTCTTATCTCAACCCACAAGTTTTACTTTTTTTGCCCTGATTCTCTCCCCCATCCCACGGGGTGGGGGGGAGTGAGTGAGCAACTGTGTGGAGCTTAGTTCCTGGCTGGGGTTAAACCACGACAAAATGGAAGAAGATTTTACATGAAGTCCCAGAAGTTGCTTCTCTGATTTTGCTGTTCTGAAGCCAATGAAAGTAACTAAGATATCTTATTCACATGCTTAACAGTATCTTATTCACATGCTTAACAGTAGTTTTTTCCTTTTGTTATTAAAAAGACTGCGGCATCCTAAGGTCATCCCTGCTAAGTTTAAAAGTGTTTTGGCAGCTTAGCTATATACTAGCAAAGAAACAGGTCATTCTTTTTTTGTTTCTTTGTCTACTAAACTTACCATTATCTTAACTTAGTGTTAAATTAGGCAGGACACTACCTAATCATGCTTCCAGTCATGATGAGCAAAGCATTTCATTTTGGTGACAGAGATTTAACACTAAAAACTCACATACCCTTGTTTGTAACCACTTCTTGTATTTCTATAGCACTGTCTTCTGTGTGTAGACATCAGGTAGGACTGACTGGGTGATTAAGGGTCATTCTCTGTGCATGAGGGTAGAAGAAATGGGTCTGTAGTAATCTAAAAAGATAGCAGATTTATCACCCCTGTCAGTGCAACCACGCTCCATGTTTTACACAGCCAGAATGCCTGGCAGCTGGAACATTTACTTCAAGTTACAGTTCTGTGCCTATTATTATTTACTTTTTAATGGCTGTATAAAAGTTTAACTTGAAGTACTTAGTGAGCTTGACTAACCTTCATTTTTCATAATAAAAGTTTATAAGCCATAAACATCAAAACAATGAAATTGCTGATTTTTGCTGAGAAATTAATACATTAGTTCAGAATGGCTAGACTGTGTTTGAATGAAAACAAGCTCACCGACTAACAAACTCAATTTAAAATTGTTTATGCTGGATAATGAAATGAGCTGATCTGGAGGGGGATGGAAGAGTGAGTAAACCATCTTGTGACAGAGCCAAAAGTTTGAATTTGAGTGTTGTTCTGCCTTACACAACAATTACATCCAGCTGAATCTCATCCTTCAGCCTGAAAAACAAAAAAAGTTGCTGGTCATGATGCTGTCACATCACTCTCTTGCACACTGCAGCTACAGAAATTGGCTTGACTTAACCCTGGCAACTTGATAGATGACTTTGTCTTTGCACCTGCAGTCCCTTGAGTTAGGTGGTGGATGTGGAGGAGTACTGCAGCCTTCTCGTGAGCTATACCTGCTCAGCAACATGTAACATATCCAGCACTGCCACCGAAGGGGGTAGCTTTGTGCTACTGAAAAAAGGGTTTGAAAAGTTTTGAGTGGTTATTTTGTCAGCATAGACTTGGGACTAACGCTCTCTGGGGTTACCAGTTTATTGTAGACCTATGGATGTAAGTCTCTGAATTAAGTAACTAACCATATTTCCACCCTTAGCTATTGAACTGGAATATTCAGTGGACCTTGGGCTGACCTGGCACCCGATTTTGAGAGACTGTCTTCCCACTAACGTGGAATGCAACAAGTACCATCTCCAGAGGATTCTCATTTCGGACACTTTCAACAAATGGACCCGGGTTACTTTGCCTCTGCCTCCCTATACTAGGTATCTCCCTCTGGTTTTCTGCAGAATAAATCTAAATGCATAACTGTGTATTGAGGCATGATACATTACAGTGTTAAAATAATTGTAACTTGCCATTTTTGTTTGGTCCATGTATATAGCAACAAGTAAGAGTAAGTAAATGAAGCCCCATCCTGCTCTGCATAAAAATTGCAAAGCTACTACGTGCATTTACTTTTCTTAGTTATTTAAAGATAGGAAATTCTTGTCTGTCTTGTCCTGGGGAGGGATGAGGGAACTTTTTAAAGAATCTCATGTTATCATCAGCCTCACTAAATTCTGGTTGTTTGGTAGCTAATTGGACTGGCTGAATCCCCACTGCACCCTGTGCTTGGTGTTGTTGGCTATGAGCTGGTGTTTTAAATGTAGCACTTTCCAGGCTTCTTGTTTTTCTGTGTATTCCTTGTATCCTTTGTGTCTCTTTCAGCTTTGATGCTCCCGTCCTTGTTTTTACACATGCCCCATTTTCACCTTCTCTTCCTTTTCCTACACTCTTTTGTCTTTGAGGGAAGAAAAATTGTGGGACTTGTTGGGAGGTTGCAGTGAAAGGAGCTGTTTGGGACTGACAGTGCTGTTGAGAGTGCTGCCATGCTGTTCCCTCCAGTGCCCCGAAAACTGCTGGATTTTTGTTTTGTTTGTCAAAAAGATCCATCTAGGGACAACTGGGTAGTTCAGCCTTCCAGTTTGCATCCTTCTTGATGTGCTGTTTTGCAGTGATAGCTGTGACTGTTCTCCATGCAGTCACACCTGATAAAGCCAGCGTAGAGCTAGCCCAAATTAAAGCCCTGCAAACACAGGTAGTGTGGACGTTAGGCTCTCAGAACTTGACTCTACAGCTTTGCTCCTGTTGCTGAGCGCAAGATCCTCCCATAGGCATAGATTGAGCTGACTGCAGGCACAGAAGTACCACAGCACAGGCAGAGCCTATGCCTGTTTGAGAAGGTTGTTATGAAAGATGCTAGCTAATGCACATACAAGTTTGGAAACAGAGACCTTTATTCTTTAGCAATTGTACTGAGAGTGCCTATATAGTTGCCACACATTTTTAAACTAGTAGTGGAAAAGCCCATGTTCTATTACTAATCATTTGGGGCATCTAGACACTTCCCTATCTTTGCTGCAATGCTTCATGTCAATAGTGCTTTTTTAGGACTTCTTCCCAGCATTGATCTCCTCTGCTTCCTCTTTTGTACTGCTTTACTATATATTGTCTGTAAAATCCATTACCCCAACAGTTCTTGTATAAAGTCTGTAAATTTCTGTCCAGGAGGGGCTTTCAGGGGCTGGATAGGATAAATCAGGACTGGGGTTGATGTTCCAAACCAATTGAATTTGGACCTGAAAGGAATCCACCACCCAAGATAAACTCAGGTTTATGAATAACTGTGATGTTAAGACTGAAAAGTTTTTTGAGCAGTATATGTCAAAAGAAGTCTGATGCCCTACTGAGGCAAAGCTGTATTTGTTGCCTCAAGTAATACCATTTCCCAAAGATACTAAGATAGGGGTTGCATAAGAGAGGTTATTACAACCTTAGCTCACAAGCAAGGGGGACGTTAAGCTTTAGAATATGTAATAGTGCAGCTAATAGTCCCTTTAGTCCAGATGTGATATAATTTTTATGCTACTTTATTATTTCAAGCCGTATAATAGCAGTGTGTGTCTCCAATTGTTTGTTCCTGTAAGTTTTAGGGACATGCACGCTACGTAGTCAAGAGCTTGGCCCAGCACACAGCACCCATACTTAACATAGCCTTTTAGGGCTCATGTACCCCAGCGTGCTATCTGACCTCTGGCCTGTAGAAGGAAATGAACACTTAAGTTTTAACTTACTCAGAGCTGAGTTTAAAATGCAAATGCAAATACAAAGCTTCTCCCGGGAGCATCAGCTCCATAAATCGTTAGTGAAGCACCAAATCTAAAGCAGGCAGTGTAAGATATGGGTGCTTGTCTTTATTCCTAAAGGACTTCCTCACAGTTTATGGATTTCTTTTAAAAATGCTATTTGGTGAGCATCTAGACAGCACAGCAGTAGATTTCTCTTTGGATAAACTTGTTATTCATTCACCTCATATAACATGTTTGTAAAGAAATATTTCATAGGATAACATTGACCTTACCATAAAAGGTGTATTTTTACACTGAATAAATTTTGGGAATTTTGCTGTTTGTTTGTTTTGGTGTTTACAATAATTGTGACTTCTTTTTGAGTTTCAAAACAGGACTACAAAAAGTTCAAGGCTGCCATCTAGTGCTATACAGCAAAACATGGACTAAGTAGAATTTAAAATGGCACTTTTGATAAGTTACAGAAATTCATCTATTCACAGCTATTCAAATATAGATATCTACTGCTGCGTGAGCTGAATAGCTATGTAGTGTCCCCTAACTGTTTTGTCTAGGTTTTCATCGTCTATCTTGGGAGCTGAGACACTTAATTCACATATAGCTACATCAAAGCAAGGCGTTTGAATAGGGAGCTAAGCCCCCTTTAATCAACAAAATGAAAATTATTTACTGAAAGGAGCCAGGATCACACCATAGATAATTTCTTAACATTCCGAGCCAAGCCCTGGATGGAGGGGAGGGAGGAAACTGCAAAACCAGGATCATGCCACAAGTCCTGCACAGGCGCTCTCACCTGTCCCCTGTAGATTTATACATGGTAGCATCTTGCCTAGGAGCCAACACACTCCCTAGAGCTGCTCTTGCCTAAGTGTAGCTGGGAGAACTCATAGAGAAAAAGTTGGTTTAGTGTGTTGACTTGAACTGAAGCAATAAAACTCAGGCTCAGGATGAAACTTGGAGGATTTGGGTGATTCTGGCTTGATCCAGCTCCCAGCCATCCCTCAAGTTTGGATTTGTGCTGGGACGTGGTTATGACTGGTCTGAGCTTCCCTTTGGGCACACCACCTTCTTCCTACCCTCTTCTCCACTGCACCAACCACAGCCCACTTGCTTTGCTCTCACCAGTGATCCCTTTCCCACCTCCTGCACTTTCAGCATGCTATCAAGCACCTGTGCTTTGTCCTGCTCTCAAAATCTGGGCACCCTGTTCTTGGCTTTTCAGGGACCTTGTCGTTGTCAGGAATCAGCCCTGGGTTGTGTTGATACCAAACAAACCTTCCAGGAGCAGTCTATCCTCAAGACTGATGTTTCCTTTCAGTCAAAATAAAGATTAGCTTAGTTAGAAATACTACCTTTCTGTTTTTCTTTCTCTCCCAAAGGTCTCAAGCAACTCGTTTCCGCTGGCACCAGCCTGCTCCTTTCGATAAGCAGCAAACGTGGGCAATTGATAACATCTACATTGGGGATGGTTGCATAGACATGTGCAGTGGCCATGGGAAGTGCACACAAGACAACTGTGTGTGAGTGCCATTTATTCCCTGTCCTGCCCAGCACTGTAGCATTTCACTCCTTCTGTCATGTTAATGAACTTGCGGGAAAGACTTTGATACATTTTTTAAAAGGAAGGTTGATTTTGCTTTTAAAACAGAGCAGGGCACTGGGACCACTTGGGAATAGAAATAACTAGAGGAAGGGTAAGTGCAGGGGTTGGCTCTGCCAGACCTCTGCCTGTTGGCGCATCATAGGTGATGCTGGCTGGTCCTTTCCTCAGTGGCAATGCATTGCCTCTGCTGTTGCCTGTGCTGCATCTTGGGTCCCCTCCCACCAGGTAGGGAGAAGGGACCCCTTGAGTTTGCACACCCCTCTAGGGATATACAGTCCGGGAGCTTCCCAGAAGATGACATCCTTATTACCAAGAGGTTTCATGCTGTGTCCCTGTGCCCTCGTCCTGGTGCTGGGTGCAGAAGACCTGGGCTGGAGGTGGGACATGTCCACTAAGCAGAACAATGTACACCAGTTCTTCACAGGGCCAGATTTTGCCTTGGGACTGGTGTTGGCTTGATGGCCTGATGCCTCTGCTCCATGGTAGGGTTTGCCAGTGGAGGCAGACTGGCTTGATCCTCAAACTGTCTGTATAACAGCCCACATAGAGCCCTGCAAAGCTAACAAACAGCAACCAGATCTCCCCAGATTTGTCTGTCTGGCAACAGAGAAATACCTTCCAGATGGATGTATTGCTTTTTTCCAGCCACAAATGGCAACAGAAATGGGAGAATGGTTGTATAATTGTGCTGTGACTGTGTTTGTTAGAAATATATTCCACTGCAGAATAGACATATTATTGTGTTGTCCTCTATCCTGACAGCACTGAAGTACCAAGGCACGATCTCCCTGGTGGAATCTGCATAGTAGCAGAACACATTTCCATGCTGTTATCCAATCTTTGACACAATATAAGAAGGTTTTTCAGAGGAGAAAAAAAAAGGGGAACTATATAAAGAAACAACAGGAAAGTACCCATCCACTAAAATTTTACAGAAACTTACTTAAAATTTAACATTAGCAGAACATTGTTAGGCTTGGCACATTCTCTTAGGTTTATCTATTCAAGTACAATGTGTTTTACTGATTTTACTCTGTGCTGTATTAGCAGCTTGAATGATACGTAATACTAGCCTTCCTAAAGTCATTTTTGTTTCATATTAACTACAAAAAGTGGCAGATGTTTGAAACCCCCATATACCAGTTGTGCGCTAGTAAATGATGCAGACTTCCTCTGCGCGGAATAAGATGGCACCTTAATGTGGAATAACATGGCACTGATGAAACCTCTATGCAGAGCCTTTGCCAGCTGAATTTTGCATTTGTTTTCTTCTGCAGCTGCGATGAACACTGGGGTGGGCTGTACTGTGACGAGCCAGAGACCCCCCTTCCGACACAACTGAAAGATAACTTCAATCGCTCGCCATCGAACCAGAACTGGCTGACAGTGAATGGGGGCAAACTGAGCACAGTCTGCGGGGCGGTAGCCTCTGGGATGGCTCTTCACTTCAGCGGGGTGTGTGCTCAGCACAGGGGCCAACTCACTCCATTTGAGAGTATAAATGGGACTGATTTAAAGTTAAATAAATAGCAAGGTGTTAAAAAACATCAGCATAACATATTTAACATACAAAAAAAATTTATATTCTTTGCCTAGCTGAAGGTCAAAGTCAGACAGGTCCTACAGAGTAGGGCCAGCCAGAAAAAAAGGTATGCTTGTAGGTCTCTTCCATGCACATTTATAACTAGTTTCAAACTGATGCAAGTTTTCTAAAATAAACTAACAGATGCATTACATTTCCATTTCCTTCCAGTAGGACTAAGTAGGCACCACTAACTATTAGACTAAGCAATGAAGCAACGTGAAATGTATAAGGGATTATGGAACAACACACATATTAAAATTGCTGTGCCATTTGATGGTTTGCATAAATTGAGCCATTAGCACATAATCAGTGATTCATTAATTCTGTGTGGAAAACCTTGTGTTTTACACTGGAGGCATGGATTTTTTTAACTCTTGTATTCAGAAGAAAGGTGAATACAATTCTTGATACTGAATGTTGCATAGCTGTAGGTACAAGTAGCAACGTGTATGAATACACAACAGGAATTTTTAAGATGGAACATAACTGAAATTATGTCCTCAGGAAAGAACATCTATTGTTCTGTTGTAGCTTTACCTTGTTTATAATTAGTATAATTTTGTACAATTTTGAAGGTTTTACAACATGAAGTCGTATTAATAGTGACTGCATAGTCTAACACTTTTTATGTTTGTAAGTTTTGCCAGCCAACGCCAGCCAACGTATTTTTTCCTTGCTTTTAAGGGTTGCAGCCGTATGTTAGTTACAGTGGACTTGAACCTCACCAGTGCAGAATTCATCCAGTTTTATTTCATGTATGGATGTCTGATAACTCCTAACAACCGCAACCAAGGTGTGCTGCTGGAGTATTCTGTGAATGGTGGAATCACCTGGAGCCTCTTAATGGAAATTTTCTATGATCAGTTCAGCAAGCCCGGGTTTGTAGTTACCTTCTTCTGCCTATATAATTTCCTGTACTAAAGGAAGGTGGCCTTGAATGTTTCGTAAGAACCTGTGGGACATATTAGTGCTGTGGTTTGGATGTCAGATCTTTAAGAGTTCAGCCTGTCCAGTTCTTGTGGACATTCTCCTTCTTAACACTTCCCTTAATTAGGACCTTATGGTCATACCCTGCTAGTCTAGACCATTGCATTTGGTCCCATAAGTACCATTGGAGCACATGAGGTTGCTCAAACCATGCCACAGTCTGGCTGCTGGCCCTTCCCACCTTGCTCTGAGCCCCTGTCCCAGGGATGACATTGGGAGTGATCAGGAAGGTTTTTTGTTTCAGCAGTCTCCCATAGGGGAATATAGGCTAGATCGCCCAGTCTTTTCCTTCTTTCCCAACTTCCACATACTCTAGGAAACAAGAGGAGTGAACCTGGTCAAAGCACCTGGCACAGAGCATTGAGAAGTGTCCTTCTCTTGTGGCTTTCCTACAACTAATTTCCACTTTTTATTTCAGCTTTGTGAACATCCTCCTTCCCTATGATGCCAAAACCATTGGGACACGCTTCCGCTGGTGGCAGCCTAAACACGATGGCCTGGATCAGAATGACTGGGCTATCGACAACGTGTTGATCTCCGGCTCAGCTGACCAGAGGACGGTGATGCTCGACACATTCAGCAGTGCTCCCCTGCCACAGCATGAACGGTCGCCTGCCGATGCAGGGCCCACCGGGAGGATTGCCTTTGACATGATCATGGAAGACAAAACTACAGGTAAAGGTTTCACATGGATCTAAGCTAAAAAGCAAGAAGTCAGTGCAGCAATTTCCAAATCTTGCTGAGCCTCTGAATCTTTGTCTTACCGTGATGGATATCACAGACAATACCATCGCTATAGGGGGTCTTGTCTTTTGTTTTTAGTTCACAAAATGCAAAATGAAAAGATGTAATGTAACTTTTCTTTTTTTACTGCATGAATTTACTTAGAAGATTAATTTCTCTTCAAAGAAAAAAAAGATGATTAAAAAGTGCCAGGTTATTCTAAGCAGATTTCTTAACCTGAGTATCTCTTTCCTAGTTCCTAACTTTTTTAAACATTCTTTAGGGAAGTTGTTACATTTTAGAACTAAATTTTGTAGAGGATGTATTTCTGGATGTTTACAAGGTTTAACAGCTAACAATGCTGGGGTATGCTTTGTGCAGACATGTAGGCAGCACCCATTAAAAAGTTCTCCCATAATGTCCAGTGCAACAGAAGTTTATGTTTTGAGTAAATCTCAGATCCTTACTTCTTGAACGTTAAAAAATAATGCTATAATGCCTATGTAAGAGAGTAGTAAGTGCTTTGAGCAATTAATGTGATAAATGTAATAAATATGTACATGGGAATGATGGGATACTGACATTCTCAGGAGCAGTACTAAATAATTCTCACATACGCTGAAAAATAAAGCCGTGAATCACCTTTAGTGGTTAACACTACTCCCTGTTTTCTTTAATTTATATTGTCATTGTATATTACTGACATTGCCATTTATTTTCAAGTGAATGAACACTGGTTATTCCATGATGATTGCTCAATTGAGAGGTTTTGTGATTCTCCTGATGGTGTCATGATCTGCGGGAGCCATGATGGCAGAGAGGTCTACGCAGTCACCCATGACCTGACTCCTACAGAGGGTTGGATTATGCAGTTCAAGGTAAAATCTCTGTCTGCAATATAATTATTCAAAAACACATTTTTCTCCATGTCTAAGTAGATTTTTCAGGAAGTAGGATGACGTATAGGCCTATGCATGAGCCATTCCCTGCAGGGAAAAGTGTTACTAATAGGCCATCCTCATTTTTCTCACCTACTCTGTGTTGGTCAGCTTTAATACCACAGGCTGTTCTCAGAGGTGACACAGACTTCTCTTCCAGCACAGCAGTTGTATGGACATCACGTAATATGGATATTACACATAAACAAGGTGCCTATTTTGTTACAGCTGCTTGGTGAATGAAAAGCAGCTCCAAAGTAGTCCACACCACTCCTAGGCTGTCATGCGTTCACATCAAACCTGCACCCAAACTGCCCTTCATACAGCCCTTTACCTAAATTAAAGAAATAACCCATCAATATATGGAAGTTGTAGGAGCTCGTTGCACATCTGTCCCATAAAGATGGTCCGCCTAACATAATCGAGCTGGGTGTCCTCCTCCGAAATACTCAAATCTTAGGTTGTGGGGAGGGGACATTAACTTTATTAATTATGGTGTACTGGGGTATAAGGCACAAGCATCAAAACCTGGAAATCCAGAAATGTGAGCTAGCTAGAATAAAATGAAACTCAGAATATGGTGCCTGTTCTCAGTCTTGGGAATATTGAGATCTGCAGATGATTGGTACCATACAAGCACTGTTACTGCCATCACTTCAAGCAAAATTCTGCAGTCAGTTTTCAGGTTCAAACATTTTTTTAAACTCTAACCACCACCACAATTAATTCTAATTTACTTATGCTCTCTTCCTTATTAGGTTTCTGTTGGATGTAAAACCTCAGAAAAACTTGCGCAAAATCAGGTCCATGTGCAGTATTCCACTGACTTTGGCGTTAGCTGGAGTTACTTAGTACCTCAGTGTTTACCAGCTGATCCAAAATGTTCTGGAAGTGTTTCACAGCCATCTGTCTTCTTTCCCACAAAAGGATGGAAAAGAGTAACTTACTCACTGCCTGAAAACCTTGTGGGCAAGTAAGTATGAATTCAGTAGTCATTTTGTCTTGGATTCAGTACCTTCTGGAAAAGACAACAGGGGATACATCTGCCTATTTATTTTCTTTCAAGGAAAGTGCAGACTAGCAGCGTTCATATTCATTTTGTATGGTGCATAATTTTATTTCCTATCAACCAAGATTGACCGTGACTCTTGGTCTGAACAGCCAGCAAAGTTATCCTTGCTTCTCTGCAGTCTGCTCCTGTACAGCATGTTCTGCTCTGTTCAGACAGCTGTGGTCACTTAAAGAGTAGATTTATGACCTTACTGAGTGGAAAAGTTACCCTTATTGTCTGCAGTAGTCCGCACATATGCAAACCATTTGTCTTTTTCTGCAAAAGTAAAATATTTTATATTCTTTGAGTAATCTACTCAGGAAGTATAACCAAAATTGAAATTCTCTTGCAAGAAGCTGGAATAGCTTTTTCCAGCTCCAGCAGTGTCTGGAATCCATCCATAGATTGCAGTTAGTACACACGTGAAGAAGAAGATACAGATATGTATAAAATCAATTCAACAGATACTGCCAGATATTAACTTGTGGAAGCTTGGAGCATAGTACGGTCATAAGCATATTGTGTTTCACCCACCTTTTTTCAACTGAGCAAAGTTGTTTTATACATATGTCTTGTTTTTCTTCATTCCTTTATATCTAGTCCTGTGAGGTTTCGGTTCTACCAGAAATACTCAGATATGCAGTGGGCCATCGATAATTTCTATCTGGGCCCTGGTTGTCTGGAAAACTGTAGAGGTCATGGAGACTGCCTGAATGAGCAATGCATCTGTGATCCTGGGTATTCGGGTCCAAACTGCTATCTGACACAAACATTGAAGGTAATTTTACTGCATGTTTTAAAGAATGAATTTTGCCATGTGTTTGGCTGAGAAAGAGGGAGAGAGGAGAGATCGATCCCAATGGAAATTTAGCTTTGATTCCTGTCAGCCTAAAGATACTCAAATCCATTTTCAGCCCTTTTATCATTTTTTAATAAAACTATTACTGCAGTATCGAAGGACGGGTTTGTTCCCTTGCAAGTAACACTGCCCGAAAAAGCTGTGATAAAGTTCACTGTTCATCCTTAGATCATCATTATATGATCTAAATCATGCTTGCACATATGATTATATTTGATCAAGACCTGTAGAAAGATTGTCTTTATTATGAAAGAGCTTACTGAAGTAAATAATACAAGAAAATGACATAAAATTACATAAAATAAATTCACCTAGCTATTAGTAGTGTTACCCTATAACAAGTGAGTGAAATCTAGTTAGATATTGCTAATTTAAAAGTTAAAATATTTTTAAAACTTAACATATTAGAAAAGAATATGTAAGGAACCCCAAATTAGTTTAAAATGCAGTGTTTACCATCTCATTTTTTCTACATAGGATAAGAACAGAATAGGTCTGTGCTCCACAGAAACAACAGGTTAAGCAGCATTCTGTCTAAAGAGAATTTAACTATTTAACTTTTCATTTATCATGTCATTTGAATTATTATAACCTTCTGTTTTTCATCTGAGATACTAATTACATGGACAAATATTATCTGTTTGCAATTTTTAATTAGTAATGTATTCTTCACATTAAGGACATTTGGGATAAAATAGTAGCAATTCTAGGGGAGTTTTACTACTATCTCCTTAAAGCAAGGATTTCACTCATGGCATTGCTTTTACTGCATACCTGGAGGTAAGTGGAAATCAGAGATATATTCTAGATGGTCTTCTCTGCAAATATTTGTGCATACAGTAGCATAAATGCATATTCACTACAATAACCCTAAAATTTCATTGCGGTACTGGTTTTGCTGGGGGAAAAAATATAGAATAGCAATTTCTCCCACACATACTAGATATGTACTGGAGTGGTGTTACATACCCTTAAATAACCACAGTTATGAATAAGACCCATTGTGGTGGTTGACCCTGGCTGGATGCCAGGTGCCCACCAAAGCTGCTCGATCACTCCCCCCCTCAGCTGGACAGGGCAGAGAAATATAATGAAAGACTCATGGGTCGAGATAAGGACAGGGAGAGATCACTCACCAGTTACTGTCACGGGCCAAACTGACTTGACTTGGGGAAATTAGTTTAATTTATTACCAATCAAATCAGAGTTGGGCAATGAGAAATAAAACCAAATCTTAAAACACCTTCCCTCCACCCCTCCATTCTTCTCAGGCACAACTCCATGCCCAATTTTCTCTACCTCCCCCTCTCCAGCAGCACAGGGGGACGGGGAATGTGGGTTGGGGTCAGTTCCTCACCCCTTGTCTCTGCCGCTCCTTCCTCCTCAGGGGGAGGACTCCTCACTCCTCCTCTGCTCCACTGTGGGGTCCCTCCCATGGGACACAGTCCTCCGCGAACTTCAATGTGGGTCCTTCCCATGGGCTGCAGTCTTTCACGAACTGCTCCAATGTGGGTCCTTCCCATGGGCTGCAGTCCTTCATGAACTGCTCCAGCATGGGTCCCTTCCACGGGCTGCAGTCCTTCAGGCACAGACTGCTCCACCGTGGGTCGCCCACAGGATCACAAGTCCTGCCAGCAAACCTGCTCCAGCGTGGGCTCCTCTCTCCATGGGGCCACAGGTCCTGCCAGGAGCCTGCTCCAGTGTGGCCTTCACATGGGGTCCCAGCCTCCTTCGGGCACCCTCCTGCTCCGGCGTGGGGTCCTCCCTGGGCTGCAGGTGGAGATCTGCTCCAGCATGGACGTCCCTGTGCTGCAGGGGGACAGCCTGCCTCACCAGGGTCTTCCCCACGGGCTGCAGGGGAATCTCTGCTCCGGTGCCTGGAGCATCTCCTCCCCCTCCTTCTGCACTGACCTGCGGGGCTGCAGGGCTGTTTCTCTCACATGTTCTCACTTCTCTCTCTGGCTGCCATTTCTGTGCCCACTGCAATTTTTTTCCCTTTCTTAAATCTGTTCTCCCAGAGGTCCTACCACCGTCACTGATGGGCTCGGTCTTGGCCAGCGGCGGGTCTGTATTGGAGCCGGCTGGCATTGCCTCTGTCGGACATCAGGGAAGCTTCTAGCAGCTTCTCACAGAAGCCACCCCTGTAGCCTTCCGGCTACCAAAACCTTGCTGCGCAAACATGATATACCCATTCATTTGCACATGCAAATTTGAGTGTGCTGGATTATCTCCCAAGTATTTTAAAATTTAGCCCCAACATATTTTCACATTTGGCCAATACAGTTCAAGTGGCTAAATATTCAGCCAGAAGTGATTATGTTCAGTCACTCTGAAAAAAATTTTTTACAGTGTTCGTGAGCCCTTCAAACATGTTTAGGTCAGTTCCAGCTGTGGTCATCAGAAAGGCTTAAGATCATAATTACCTGTGCTTTTTGTTAAACACCTTACAGACTTTCCTGAAAGAGCGCTTTGACAATGAAGAAATTAAACCAGATCTGTGGATGTCCTTAGAAGGTGGAAATACATGTACTGAGTGTGGGATTCTCGCAGAAGATACAACTCTGTATTTTGGAGGTGCGACTGTAAGGCAGGCTGTCACTCAAGATCTGGACCTGCGGGGAGCAAAGTAGGTCATGTTTCCATGTCATTTTAATGGGGAACTCTGTTAAACGCTGATGAAGCAGCAGGCAACATAGCTTGTAGCTCAGGGAACTCCTAGGACACCACACTCATAGCACTATCTCAGGTAGACACTAAGGAGATTATGATTGTCAAGGCAGTGATGCTTTCAGATGAGTCACAGAGAGCAAGGCTCACCCTAGCACAGTGGGAAGGGTCTCCCATGTCCAGGTGAAGCAGCAGGTCCCCCTTCCCAGGAATGTCCTAGGGTCAGCAATGCCTGTCCTGCAAAGTGGCGAGATACTGCAGTCTCCTGGGCATTACTGTCTCCACTCCTGGCGTCACCAGCTGTGTCTCTGTTGTGGTTTAACCCCAGCCAGCATCTAAGTACCACACAGCCGCTCACCTCCTCCCCACCCAGCGGGATGGGGGAAAGTGTCAGGGAAAAAAAACAAAACTCGTGGGTTGAGATAACAACAGCTTAATAGAACAAAAAGGAAGAAAATAATGATAATAGTAACAATAATAAAATTACAATAATAATAAAAGAATTGGAATATACAAAACAAGTGATGCACAATGCAATTGCTCACCACTCACCAAGTGATGCCCAGTCAGTTCCCAAGCAGTGATCTGCCCCTCCCGGCCAACTCCCCCCAGTTTATACACTGGGCATGATGTCACATGGTATGGAATACCCCTTTGGCCAGTTTGGGTCAGCTGTCCTGACTGTGTCCCCTCCCAACTTCTTGTGCCCCTCCAGCCTTCTTGCTGGCTGGGCATGAGAAGCTGAAAGATCCTTGACTTAGTCTGAACACTACTTAGCGACAACTGAAAACATCGGTGTGTTATCAACATTCTTCTCATACTAAATCCAAAACATAACACTATACCAGCTACTAGAAAGAAAATTAACTCTATCCCAGCTGAACCCAGGACAGTCTCCCACGGAGTTCAGAACATAACCTCTGCCGGTTGTCCTCTCTTGGATGCCCGTACAAGACCCACTCCACCCACATGCTGTAGAAAAGGATGACTTAACTGGAGAGCAGTGGGATTATGTCAGTTTAGACAAGCTAAGGACATGATGTAGAAGACAACCTCAACATCATTTACTTTGACTGTATGGCTTTAATGAAGCCACACACTCTCACTTCTGTAATTCACCAAGAGTTCTCTGAATCACACAACCTTTCAGGAAGGAAGGGGCCTCGGGGAGTCTCTAGTCCAACCACACACTCAAAGCCAGGTCAACACTGAATTCAGAACACATTGCTCAGGGCTTTGTCCATTAGGTCTTGAAAAAACTCCAAGGACAGAGATCCTACAGTCTCTCTGGACAGCTTGTTCCAGTGTTGAGTTACTCTCACGGTGATTTTTTTTTTTTTCCCCGTTATATCCAATCAGAACCTCCCTTTTTTTGATATGTCACCACTGTCTCCCAGTCCCAGCCATCTTCTCCAGGCTGAACCAGCCCTGGTCCCTCAGCCTCTCCTCACAGGGCACATGCTCCAGCCCCAACCATGCCAGTGGCCTCCACTGACCTTGCCTCAGTGTATCAACTTCTTTTGTGTCCTTCATTGATATAAGCGCACCTTGTTAACTCACATTGAGCTCCCTTTCCACCAGGACTCCCAGGGAACCGTTAGCAAAGTGGCTCCCAGTCAGTCAGTCTCCAGGCAGTACCATTGCAAGGAGTTAGTCCCTCCCCAGGGCAGGACTTTGCTGAATTTCATGAGGTTCCCATGAGAATTACTAGGCCATGTTTTTAGGAACCTTTGTTATACTTGTACATTGATGTTACTTGCTTAAAAATGGTGGCATTTTGAACATTTACAGCACATCTGCTAACAGAAAGCAAACTTCTCGATTTGTGCAGATCTTTAACAGATGTAAATGTATACATTTACTCTTAGGTTTCTACAGTACTGGGGCAGAATTGGGAGTGAAAACAACATGACAACATGCCACAGACCAACTTGCAGAAAGGAGGGAGTGCTGCTAGACTATTCCATTGATGGAGGCAAGTACATCCCGTAGTTTCAGCTAAGCTACAGCCTTGTTCTGTATTCAAGCACCATCAATATCTGAGAGGTTGTCAGAGACATCCAAAAAAATAAGATAATTTTTAATTGTAATGTTATTTTTGTCCTTGTGAAGTTTTTTCCCCATCCAAAATTTCCATCTATTGCTCAGGAGTTTTCCATAATACTCCTGCCTGATTTCAGTAATCGGTGGCTTCCAGCCAATTTGATTCCTTTATACGCTTACAAGATTGCTCTTGCAATGAGTAACAGTTGCCAACCACCCTTAGAAGTTAAGATTTGTCTATCAGAAGACCATAGCTATTATTTTTTATTTCCTATTGTCTTCCTTTTATCTTTTAGAAGATTCTACCATACACTTGTTTTTCTTACTAAACCTGCATCTTTTCATTCTAGGGATATCCTGGACTTTGCTTCATGAGATGGATTATCAAAAATACATCTCAGTCAGGCATGACTACATCCTCCTCCCTGAACACGCTCTGACCAATACAACCCGCTTGCGCTGGTGGCAGCCTTTTACCATCAGCAACGGGATTGTGGTTTCAGGCCCTGACCGGGCGCAGTGGGCGCTGGATAACATCCTGATCGGAGGAGCAGAGATCAACCCCAGCCAGCTGGTAGATACGTTTGATGACGGTAAGACAGGCTGTGACAGCTAATCTGTTGTCTGGCATTATCTTATCTAAGATAAGCCCTGTGAGCTTGCAAGCACACTTTTTTTTAACTCTGCAAATTTTTCATTTTGTAGACTAACGCTGTTTATATGCTATTCTTCATGCTAGTAATAGTGGTGTGTAAATATATATACACATGTATATTCAGATATGTATGTGTGTATATATATGTATATACGTATAAGAAAAGCAAAAATTTTTCTTTCAGTCCAACTCATTTCATTTAAAATCCTGGTAGTAAAGCTTTATTTAATCATATTTTTTTAAGGTGCTATTATTTTAACATTTTAATTACCTCTCTGGAGCTGATGTTTTTATTATGTCTGTTAGTAGCTTGCTTACTGTGTGTCATGACAGGTAGCATATATTTAGTGTATATATCACTAAAGTACTGTATCTAGTGATTCTATGGATTCATTACTAAGCCTTGATGTTTACCGAGACAATGCAGTAATTGTATTTAACTCATCTTAATAGAAGGCACCTCTCATGAAGAAAACTGGAGTTTTTACCCTAATGCAGTCAGGACTGCAGGGTTCTGTGGAAATCCATCATTCCATCTCTACTGGCCAAATAAGAAAAAAGACAAAACACACAACATCCTGTCCTCCAGGGAGCTCATTATACAGCCAGGATACATGATGCAGTTTAAAGTAAGAAATGTTCTCTCTCTCTCTCCAAAGTAAACTATGCAATGAAAAATCATCTAATGTGTCTCCAGAAATTATTCTTCTTCCAACTAGAATGCCCTATTGGATGAATAATTAATAATGACTTTTTATTAGAATTTAAAGAAAATTCTGAAGTGTAGGTAATGAGAACCAGAAAGAGTGCATGAATGTTAAATGTCAAATTATTCTGACTGTCTGTATGCTTTGGGGGTTACTGAGAGGAATTGGAAGTCTCATCCCTTTTTCTTGAAATTACTGGATCATCAGATACAGTAGGAATTATTTTCTAAGGTGAGAATACACACCATGCGATGTATGCCATTTTCCTCTAATTTGTGAATAAGCAGAAACAGCAAGGTAGAGGCAGGCTGGAGGAGAGTGGCATATGGAAAATGCAAAAGTGCTCTAGCAGAAGTACCCCTTCTACTTACTTGTGTCATGG
This sequence comes from Buteo buteo, assembly GCF_964188355.1. Lineage (NCBI taxonomy): Eukaryota > Metazoa > Chordata > Aves > Accipitriformes > Accipitridae > Buteo > Buteo buteo. The sequence continues at coordinate 13,948,730 of NC_134174.1, read as the reverse complement.
CAAATGACCTAAATAATCAGAGAAACATTTCTGAATATTTTACTTTGTTTTATGGTAGAATTCTGCATAGGGCCAAAGGCAACATGTACTTGTTGTACAGATATGTTCTAAGCCCTTCCCCAAGCACCATGTCTTAAATAAGTCAGAAACTAATAGGAAAGCAGGGTTATCAAAATAGTCATCCATTTTCTTGTTATGGTTTTTTTCTTGCTTTTCTGTTTGACAAGACAGTTCCAGAATTTTCCATCTTCCACTAATCAATTTTTTTCACCTTTTCTCAACATTGTTGTCTATTTTATATTGACTAGGATAATCCCTAAAGCACTGCTTCTCCCACTCACACAGCATGCCACCTTCAAAGACATTATATAAAAAAGGAGTCTGACATGCTTTTTACTACTGAATGCCAAGACCCCCCCCCAAGCTGCTTATTTTACCCAGCCTGTCATATTTTTCCTCTATTTTAAGCCCAAGATTATGATAACCAATCAGCATTTAATAGTTCATATTACTAAAATCTCATTGCAAAGTTTTTCTCTCCTGACTCTCTCCTCCTTTTTCTTCACCAGGCACAACAAAGATTTTATTTCTAAACTAAGAACTCAGCTCTTGTGCATGGCTGCCATTTGGTTTTGAAGCTCTTAAAATTTAGCTTTTTGTTATCTATTCAGTACAGTACATTGGGTACTGTTATCTTTCCACTCTAAGATGACACAAATATATTTATTGTTTTAAATATTCAGAATAATTCTGTTCTTAAATTGAATTAACTGAAGTTTATATCCACATGTTTATCATTATGAGTTATAAATTGCATAGGTAATTAATACATAGCTAAGTACTTCACTTTCTGAAATGCCAAGGACCTACCACATCTTTGTGTTTCAGAAACAATGTTTGTTTAGATATTTAATTTGAACTTTAGAAACTTAGTGTTAGTATTCTATTTGAAAATAACAGTAGCAATGAAGTAAAATTCATTAAGTAAAAGCAGTGTCTGAAGTACTGGGTCTTTTGTTTTCCATCCACTTTTGATGGATTTTGTCCAAGATCTAAGTTGGCAATCTCTTCTATACAGCCTGTAAAGAAAAAAAAAAGGAGAGCAAGATTTCATTATATATCACATTAAATGTCTACCTGACTTGCTATAGCAGCCAATTTTATTTGTGCTATAGATCGTGGTTGGCTGTGAGGCAACTTCTTGTGGGGACCTCCACTCTGTGATGCTGGAGTATACAAAGGATGCCAGGTAACTGACAGCAGAATGCACAGACCTAAAAGAAACCCACAGTATAATAGTAAAAACCTAGAGAGCTTTTATTTATTAAAGCAATTACTTTGCTATTCATCTTGTAGCAGGATCTCAACAAAGCCTGTGTGCAAGCACTGGGATTTGTCTACATAACTCCTGTAAATTCTCTGTATAATTTATCCCAGATGTTGACAGATTCATGGCATTGAGCTTGCAGTTACAGTCATGGGCATGCGCCTGTTAAAAATGTGCTTGCAGAAAACCACATTCACAGGAAACTGTTGGTTTAGTATGATACAGGACTATATATTTAGGACCAAGCTGTAATGAAGTGGGAGTTACTTAACTCCAAATTGGTCTTTAACTAGAAAACAATAACACTGTCTCCTGTGCTGTAGTATAGTAGTGCATTATAATTTGTAAAAGTGAAGGTATATTCTGTGCTCAAATGACTGTGGATGAACATGGAGCAAATTCTGTTGGGACTCTTCTGAACACTGTAAGAGAGAGACTACGGAGCAGATTCCTAAATAAATCCTTCTGTCATGCCAGCCCAGAGGAGCTCTGGGTTGGACTCTGCTGTGTGTACCACCACCAAGGGTTTCACAGCACTCAAACCTGGTGCTGGAAAGTCCTCCCTGGCTGCACTGGTGCTTCAGCCTCTCACCCCTTGGCTATTTATGGCTACAGAGCATGGAAACTATTGCTGACAATCTCTTAGGTTTGTTTAGTAAGACAGGCAATGCCATGACCCTTAGAATTACCTGTTTCCCTTTCATTATTCTTTCAGTTGTTCTAAAACTTTTTTTTTTTTTGTTTCCTGCAGGACAGACTCATGGCAGCTTGTCCAGACACACTGTCTTCCTTCCTCATCTAATAGCATTGGCTGCTCCCCATTTCAGTTCCATGAAGCTACCATCTATAATTCTGTCAACAGCTCTATGTGGAGAAGAATAACTCTCCAGCTGCCTGATCATGTCTCATCCAGGTAGGTTACTGAAAGGTCAGCTCACTGTGGACCTATAAAATGTCAGCTGTCTTGCTGGCACTGTTCGTGTGGAACAACTGGTGAATTAAAAATGCTTCGTTATTGCTGGATTTAGATCTGATACATAATTAATGTTTTTCAGGAAGCTTTTTGTTAATAGAAGTGGGTACTGCCAATGATGTAGCAGCCACCCATTCAGGGTGGGTCTTTCCAGTTATTGAAGTCACAGCCCCTTCATATGACATTTTTCATTACATCTGCTGCTGGTGTATTTGAATGTCACTGTACAGATGTGTTTAATTGCTAGATATCATAATACTGTGTTTGGATTTTGATATTTGCAGTGCAACTCAGTTCAGGTGGATTCAGAAGGGAGAAGAACTAGAGAAACAAAGCTGGGCAATCGACCACGTGTACATCGGGGAAGCGTGCCCTAAGCTCTGCAGTGGCCACGGCTATTGCACAACTGGAGCCATTTGCATTTGTGATGAAGGATACCAAGGTTTCATTTCTTCAGTTTCTTTCTTATATATCTGCTACAGTCTAATCTAGCCCAAAATTAAACAAAAAGACAGAGTGATGTGTCATGTCTAAATTAATCACTGGAATGCTTGAGTAACAAATTCTAAATTAATAATTTCACAGAGCTGCAAATAACAGCTCTTCCCTTGCTTTACTCTTTCTGGATTGAGTCAGTAGTCTCCCCTGTCTGGCACTGTATGTAAAGCCCATTCAGCCTTCACTGAAGGCAGAACATGACTACCTGCTTACCCAGAAATGGCTTCCACCCCTGTACTCCTTCCAAGCGTGCATGCACTCCCAGGGGATGTGTACATGGGATCCAGATGTTGGTGACTGGCACCTGTTAGGGACTCAGTTCTGTGCCCCATCAGGACAGAGTGTTCTGCTCTAATCCTTCAATGGAGCTAAGCACATGCCTAATGGTACCTGAGTGCCCTCGTTAAATTATGAGTGCTTTGTGGGAGTGGAGCCAGTGTTTAATGTCTTCCAGGAGAGAGTCTCATAACTTTATAAGATCAGATCCCTTCCCTGTTTTAGAAGCATTTCCCTTCAACCAGCAATTTGAGGTTTCTCATACTGGCATCGATGCAAAATAGGAGAAACCGTACTGCAGTTCTTGAAGTTATACTGATGTAAAAAAATAAGACTCACAGCCTCAAATTTCTAAAATTAATGCTGTACAGCAATGTGCGCATTATTAATAGATCTGCTGAAATATATTCAGCCTGTAGTCACACTGTATATTGGGCCACAACCTTGAATGGAATTACAATGAACTGTAACTCAATTTTCTCAATTCTTTTGGGTTTTTTGTGTTTTATAACTTCACTGTGTCATTTCTAGGTGATGACTGCTCTGTTTTTAGCCATGACCTCCCCAGTTATATCAAAGATAATTTTGAATCTGAAAGAGTCACTGAAATAAACTGGGAAACCATTCAGGGGGGAGTGATAGGCAATGGATGTGGACAGCTGGCACCCTACGCCCATGGAGATTCGCTTTATTTTAATGGATGTCAAATACGACAAGCTGTGACTAAGCCTCTGGATCTCACCCGAGCAAGGTAATACTTTGAGCCTAAAATGCTCTTTTAGCAGCTCATGAGAAAAGAAACTCTTCATATGTACATGCAGCCGTGTGGGCCAGTACTGATGAGGATGGACTGACCTGGCTGTACCATGCAGTCAGATGTTGCTGGCATTTAAGCATTAGGATTGGCAATATGCTTTGTGACTTCCATTTGGGAGATGGAGAGTGAGGAGGAAGCGATGTCAGATGAAAAGGTCAGATGTTTTTGTCATGCCCAACAGAGCACTCTCTAGTAAGCCAGCACTGACAACGAAGCCATTGGCAAAGACTGGACACCAGACTGTCTGGACCAGTGCCTGATCTGAAAAGACAAATCCCATGTTTGTATGTGCCTCCACGACGGTTATGACCAAAGATGCTATTAGTAATTACAGACTCATTTTCCTGTTTCAGTTGTCAAACAGAATTATATTCACCTGGCAATGAACAGGAGTGTCTTTTTCATCTATTGAGCCTCTTTGGCCATGGAAAAGCAAATGCAACCAGCCTGTACTGGCTCTTAACAGAGTGACAGCTTTCTGGACTAGTTTGTATTTAGTTGTCTGAAGCAAGATTAGAAACAGAATGAATTGGCAAGTGGGCCAGATATAAATTAGGCTTTTCCTTTCTTATTTGAACACCCAGGTAGAAGATGATAAATCTTTTAGGCACTTCATTATATTCAACCTTTATTTGCCCTTTTTTAGCTTTTCATACACTCATTTGCATGTTTATATTGTTTATATATTTCAGTTTTGTGCAGATACATTGTAAAATTGGATCTATTGCCTCCAACTATATGGCAATATGTTATACATAGTAAACTATTACTTTGAAAGGGGAGCTGTGTTTTAGAGATGTGAGAAGTTTATTTTGCATGTTAAAAGTAATGATTCTTGAGGATGCTCAAAGTTTTAATAAGGTAACTGCAATAAACCTGGAAATGCTATTGTTCCAGTTTGAATACTTTTTGCATATTGAAAATAGCTTTTCTCTCTGTGTTTTACAGCAAAATCATGTTTGTTTTGCAAATTGGAAGTATTTCACAAACAGACAGTTGCAATACCAATCTGAGTGATCCTAACACTGTAGACAGGGCAGTGCTCCTGCAATACAGTGTAAATAATGGAATTACATGGCAAGTAATTGCACAGCATCAGCCAAAGGACTTTATACAAGCCCAAAGAGTGTCTTATAATGTTCCCCTGTGAGTACCCAGTCACATTTCATTACCTCTAAGTGCACAAGATATATTTCTGCTAAGAAAGAATCTACCTTTGCATCACTGTGCAGGAAAAAATGTTGATGAGAGGGTAAAAAAAGAAGAAAACTTAAGGGGAAGGCTGATTAAGAAATTCCAGCCTAGTGTTTACCAATATACTTGAAAGAAAAACAGAATACTTGTTTTAAAGATGGGGGAGGGGGGGAATTCCTCCCTATCTGTGTGCATTTTTCACCATTAAATGTTTTGCACATATGGTGTGCTGATGTTCAGGGATGTAGCAGTAACGCTTTGACTTCGCTCTCAGTTCCTGTTGGGGGGTAGATAGGGATGTGCAAAACACCAGAAGTCTGGAGCTCTCATAGGCTCTTGCATTTGTGATGACAGGGAGGCACGAATGAAAGGAGTCTTACTGCGCTGGTGGCAGCCCCGTCACAATGGAACAGGTCATGATCAGTGGGCTTTGGACCACGTAGAAGTCGTCCTGTGAGTATCAGCTTCACCTCATCCCACCCCATCTCAGAAAGCACTGAAATTCCTCCAGCATGGCACAAGTGTTAAGCTCAGTAAGAACCACTGTGGCCCAGGGAAACCTTTGAGAACCAGTCTTTGCTAATGCTCTGCCCTGACTGCAACTGTCAGTGGTTAAGACAGCCATGAAATAAGTGGCACAGCAGGGGTATGTGTTGTGCATCGTGGAAAAATGCAGGAGGGAAAGTGGGGCTTTATCACCACCAAGTATTGGTGTGGTCCTGTAATGCAGCAATGACTGTCAAAAAAATATTGTGCTGGGACATAAGAAAGGATATTCTTGTTCAACGCTGTGCTGCCATGTGAGGCTGATTTATATCCTTTCAAAGATACAAAAGAATCTGCTGTATTGCTCTTTGCACAAAGTAATGTTGTTGTGCCTCTGAAAAGTTTGCATTAGCAACTAATGCCTTATTCATTTCCTTTTTTTAGTAAGAAGGATACTGTTCAGAAACAGGGTTCACTATATCAGGTTCCTATGGTCCGAGCTCTATATTCATCCCCTTGTCAAGATTTTACCAAGTAAAGTGTCTGCACCCTCCTGATTCTCCCATTCTTGAGATGGGTTTCGCTGGCAGCTAACCCGTTTTTCCTGTGTTACGTCACGAAGAGATGACCTGCTTTTTCTCTAACAATTTAGTTCCAGTAGAAGTGAAATTCTAGTGGCTTCACGGGCGGGAACTCATCGCTGACAGTGGTTGGCAGAGAGAGGTGTGCCTGCTCCATAGATAGGTTCAAATGTTCCTTTTATTGAACAATTTAAAAACCAGCAATAAAGAAATTAGGCTTGGATAAGCTCCAGACTGTGTAATTATAACCATGAGGTTTCTGAATTAGCAGAGACACTGCAAGTAATGTTTTGTAACAGTAGCAAAGTGAATTATCTGATTGCTAGTTAGCCCTGTACTTCTTTCCACCAAGAAGCACCAGCTTGCATGGCACTCATACCAACCCCAAACCAAACTGGTCCCAACACTGAGTAACTGTACATGCTCTGCTGCTTTTACACACCTTGCTGGGCTCTGCTTTCATAACATTAAGCTTAAAACTTGAAGGAACAGAGGGATGGATGTGATTCCTGACTTAGTTAATCAACGGCTGTATGATGCTGCATCACGAAAGATATGGAAGAGTATGAACCTGCAGGAGGTTCACAGTGTTTAGGAAACCACAGAAAAGGAAACTAGTAGTTCTGAAATATTCCCATGTCTTTCTACCTTGCAATTAAAAAAAAAATTAAAAAGAAAAAATCAAGTCAGAAAAAAAATAGAGCATAATATTACGGGTCAATCTGAGCATTGAATGAGGGAGTATAAGTAGGAATAGGACAAATCTTTAAAAAGTGATTCTTAGGCTGAAATATGGAGAACTTCCTTGACAATGAGATCTGCCAGGTTGCAGACTAGACACACGAGCTGAGTGGTGACAAGTCAGTCATATGAGATATGTTATATTAGAATGGAGACAGCAATAGAAATGCTATAGCAAGTAATCACACCTTGCCTAGAGAAGGAACCAGATGGGCAAACAGTGCCTCCTCGCTTCTCTTCTTTTTCTCCTGTTAAAGAGCTTTAAGTCTCTTCTGAATATTGGCCAAAATATCAGGCTAGAGACAGGTAGTTTCCACCCTGTTCAGGTGACACCTGGTACAACCCACAGAGGAAGACAGACCAAACCAGAGAGATTCCTCCCTTACCAAGTACTGTGAAATGCAGTGCCATGGCAGTATCTTTCCCAAAGGCCAGATGTGGAGTTCCAGTCCCTGCTAACTACAACACGTGAGACATGCCACTCTCAGGAAAGACAGAACTACATGCTGTGGCGCATCTGGTTCATATGCTGGCATGTCCTCAGACCTGACAGGTGGCTTTGACCCCTCTGTTTTGCTTAAGTTCTATCTGCACCTTCTAATTCATCAAAATATTCTGTAGACCTCTTAAATTTTATTTGCAAGTAACCGGCAAAGGGTTTGATAAAGCCTTTGGAAGGCTTTCCAAATGGAGGCATACTGTTCCTTGTTGATAGATACTCTTACCTGGGTTTTCCTTTAGCTCTACTGTTTCACTCAGCCACCTCACGGTGGTCACTTTTTCCCCAGCACTTCAGTTTCTTCACTGTAAAATGATGAAGACACTCAGTCACCTCCATGGAGTGCTGACAGGCAGAGAGAAGGAAGCCTGCATCAGTATCTGCTAGCACTAACCCTGGATGATCCTGCACACACCAGGGCTACCAGGATCACACCATGAATACTAGGGATAGGACTTTAATTCTTAATATTCCTGCCTGCCCTGGGGAGAGCAAGCCACCTTGCCCAGGCAGCTCTCCAGTGAGAGGTGAGGAGACAGCATCCCTCGGGTGCTCTGCCCTCTCACCGAGATTGCCAGAGGTGAGCTCTGTGGGTGATAGCCACCCCAGGGCTCTCTGACATGGCTGCAGAGAGGCATGGCCTGAACTAAAACCACTCACCAGGGTGCTGTAATTACCTCTTCCCATTAATTCTATAGGGAGTCACTGGAGAGTCAGTAGGCTTCTGCCTGGCTTATTCATCCCAAAGCTGGGATACCTTACAAAACAACTGTGCCTCACAAATTGGAAGTAATCCCAGTTGGCACTCTGACCTTGTCTCAGAAAGCCATGAACACCCCTGGCTACAGGACCTGTTGATGGTCATTGTCTAACACAGTCTGTGCTCAGTCCCCTTATAAGCCTGCATTCCATCACCCACCTGAATGAGATTCCATACACCTCTGTGGGCACCATCAAAATTATTCTCACTGGCCCTGGTTTAAGTCCTAGACTGTCATGTTTGTTTGTGATCTGTGTACCCACGTTGATGCAGCAGGCAAGCCTCCAGCCTGTGAGGCATTACAGCTAGTAGCTGACCTATACTAGGAGGTGTGGTTTGGGACATACAGAAATTCCTGGCTTTCAACACATCTCGTCTTGTGTTTCCTCCGCTACCCTGTGGGCTGACAAGGAGGTCTGATTTTCCCACGTGCCCTAGGTGTTGGCTTGGGTGCCTGCACCCCCAGATGCACACCTAGGTGCTGTGCTAGCTTTTACTCAGCCCATGGGCAAGTGAGCAGACCAAGGGCTGGAGTGAGAGGGCAAATGGGGAAAGCACCTGCCAGCAGGGAGAGCTGGTCTGTAGGGATGTAGCACAACCAAGGATTTTTCTTGATTTTATTTCCCATCCAACGTGGGGGATGTCCCTGTTCCTCCTTACAGTGCTCACCCCAGGGACAAATCTGTGAATACCTGCTTTCATGACTCAACTCTTCTCAGCAATCCAAAGATTTGAAATTAATTCTGTCACAGGCCCAGCTGCCAAGTCATATGCAGATACTGCTCACAGATGATGCATAGCCAGGGTCATGACACTCTGTTCAGTCCAATTGATTTCTGAGTCAAGGGCCATCATCCTCTCACCAGCAAACATGTTTTCAGGGTGTAATTTCTTTGTTTTCTTTTTGCTCCCAAGATGGTTTGCTGGGGAGAAAAAAAACTAACCTGCAGATTATACGTGCATGCAAAATACCTGGCAGTGATAAGAAAGGCCAAAGATGGATATTTTTGTATGTTACTTAAAATCACTCCACTTTTGAATGAATTATTTGAATCACTCATTAAAAAGCAGTATCATTAAGAATGTGAAGCAGCTGCAAATGGTGCTCAAATTGAGCACCTCTGTTGAACAGGTGAAACACAATACCATTAAACTGATCTTGCCAACTAACCGCTTGCCAGCTTATTTTAACAACGGTTGATGTCTATCCTGTGGTGAGGAGAGGATACTAGTTGTCAAGTTGTCCAGTCCCGTTTAAAGCTAGTGCTGATTATTCCTTGTTAGTGCAGCATTTTTTCTCTCCATTTGTAAAGAAAGCTTTGGGCACAACTCTCATATGTACCATGTGGCTCTTCTTAGGATAAAAAAGTATTTTACCCCAGACTTAAGAAGGAGCGTTTTTCTGTGCCCCTGTACTTCTGCCCTAAGAAAAGCCCATGTCCAACTCTGCATTTCATTTGCACATTGTTTTTCTCTGGAAGCACAGCTCTCAGCCTGTCTGCTGCACAGACACCACGCACTTTTTTGCATGTGCATTTGGAATTGCCATCTCTTTGTGTATAGGGCAGGCCCTTATAGACCTCTCATAAACTCAATTCTAGTCAAAGGTATTGAGAACTAAAGGGTAATGATAAGCTGAACATTAAGAGTCTGATGTTGCTTTCTTTGCACCCCAAAACTCATGACGTGATCCAAAGGAATTTGAGTTGTGCAAGGAATGCAAGAAATATTATCCCTACCTACTATTTTATGGTTAACCGTTGGATAACAGAATGAATCCCTCCATAGCCATCACTCCATGCTCTTCATTGTCAAGATATTCTCACATTTTTGGCACAAATGATTTAGTGAGAACTTGTGTTGCATTTGGTGCAAAGAATGTTTATTCTTATTTTGCAACATTAAAATACAAATTATATATTCTAGCTCTAACAACAAGTGCTCATGTGGAAAAGCATTTTCATCTGCTTCATTTTTTTAGTAAAAAGCAATGTTTTGAAAAATGCATTTAAATTAAAGTATCAACATATTTAAAATAAAGAACAGAAATAGTTCAAACATTAGGATATTGTCTGAATATTCTCAACATTTATGCCAAATATAATATGATGCAGTCTGTACTTTTATGACATTTTTATTATGTTTCTAAAAAGTGCATGCTGAATTTTATAGAAAATAAAAATATAAGCATTTATTTGAAATATCAGGAAATAATTTGTTCAATTTTTATTTTCAAAAGAGACGAAAAGTCCTATATTGCCTCTAAACCTCATCAGGGTTTTATGACTAATCACAGTGCTGCATGCATTGAAAGGCATTTTCTAACTTGTGTTGTATTTCATTGTTTGCTGTCATTGGTTTTACACTAGAATAAGGTAAGTACTTTCCCTGAATCAGTATCAAATGTATGTTTCTGTTACAGCTACACCTCTTTCACAAACTTTTGTCAATGATGGGTTGCTGGAAAACTATTTGTACTCTCTGAGATGTGCCATGTAGCTCTTGAGAGCCCTGAGCCTGCAGCTCTTCCCAGGGAGCATTCAGGGAAGTTAAACTTAGCAGAAAGTGTTCAGCAGCTCACCCTGTACTGCAGTGGGAATTTCACTGAGGCTGCGGTGAGAAGGACTTCTCCTGCGGTGCAATGAGACCTGCCAATGGAGGGCTCCCAGCGTGTTGCATGGGAGACCTCTCAGCTCCAAGGGGGAATTCCCACTTTTTTCCATAATTAATGACCGCAGAGCTGAAGCCACAGCCAGGCAGTGCATGTCAGTGAATCTGCATAGTGGCTTAGCCACGCGTGCCCCTTAGACACACAGCAAGTGTCTCCCACAGAGTTCTTTTGTTTCTTTTAACTCTGCTGCTTTGTCCTGTCGCAGTTAATAGATACCACTAACCAACATAGTTACTGAGCTCTGGGTTCAAATCTTGACCTCACTGGAGCCAAAGAACATTTGTCATTGATATCAGCCGTCAGGACTTCAGTCAGAGCACATCACTTTTCTCATTATAGTACCCTCCTAACAAAGCATTTGTAATTCAGCCTCAGAATTTACCCCAAGCCTAGTCCTGAGAGGCATGCCTTTGCTGTTTTCTAAGGCTTTGTTCATGTTTCATTTTGTTATCCAAATATTTTTGTTTCTGTTTGGTTCCTATTGTGCCCTGTCAATTAAAAATAAAAACACAGAAATAATGAATGACATTAGTATATACTCGGGGGGTTTACCATATATTTCTCATTCCATATGGCTATGTTCTCTTTTCATAAATTTTAAATTGAAGACTTGTAGTTCAAACTGTGCTTTAGGAAACATGCAATAGCCAGAATGCTCTATTAAAGACTAAAGACCCAGAGTGACTCCTTCTCATATATTGCTTTATTGTACGTATTTATTGAACATGGCCTAGACAGAATTTTATTCTATATTGGCTGCATATTGTTTTCATCTAACTAGTATAACTCCAGTGACTTCACTGGAAAGTTATGTAGGGTTTCCTACATAAATTGGAGCAGCATTATCTTTTTTTGTTTAATAACGCACTCAAAACTGTCGAACAGGTTATGCAGTAGTTGCTCCTATTAATTGCTTTTTTTCCTGTCTGCTCCATCAGCAATACACAAATAACTATTTTGGGTCTGTACTTTTCTGATTGATTGATGGTTCAGTGAATGCACAGAAAAGGCAGAAGGCTCAGCAGATGCTGACCAGTCCATTGCACACTTGCAAAGCAGCCTTCAATTTGCCACTGATATCCAAACAAAAGTTCCCTCTGCACCCTCCATTATGGAAGGGGGGGGGGTCTATTCCTAATATAGCTTGATGCTGCCCAGCACATTTTGGATGCTCCAAACAAGAAAACAACAGCAAAATTATGGTAAATTCTTTTATCAGTCTGTGAAAATACAAATTAAATTTGTTATTAATAATATTGAAAGCATTCTTAAATCCACCAAATGCAAGAAATGCGCAAGTACTCCTGCAAACTATATTATATAATACTTATCGTTACCTTATAAAGCACTATTGATCTTTCTTATACAGTGCTTGTCTCCTACCAATATATAAAATTATTTCAAAAAAATAAATATAGACCTACTCTGATTTTGTGGATACCAGACTATACTTACTGTACAATACAATACGATAGTATAATACATAGGGTATACATATTTACCTATAGCAAGAGTGAAAATCATGCCATTTTCTATAGCAGGCATGAAGTTTTATGTGGCATCCAACCAGTAGTTGGAAAGTCTATCTATCTCAGACATCAGTGAGGACAAGTTTGAATCATGTCAGTGCAAGTAAAAAAAATAAGCATTTAGTTCCTGAGAATTTAGATTTCTCTTATTTTTCACACACTACACTGCTCTGGTGTTCAGTATAAGACATAAATATATGTTTGTAACTTCTTGATCATCTTATAAAATAACAAAACAGAATTATATACATAAAAAATAAGTAAATCTCTTTTAAGTTATTAGGTAACCCTTTCTTTTTTCCTTTTTTCAATTCTTTCTTTTCCTTTCTTTTTGTTGTTTTTTTTCCTTTGTTCATTGTTTTAAACATCTTCATCATAACTTTAAGGCCAGATGCAAAACGGTTAGGCATTTGAAGTGAAATAGAGGCCAAGTGCACCTAGCAGTGTCCAAAATGAGTCCTGAAAATCTCTGCTGAGCTGTTGCTGAATGTGAGTGGATGAAAGGCAGGAGGGAGATGGGGGAACACGAAGGCCCCTGGACCAAGGACTGTAGCTGTCCAAGTCCTGCCCAAGCTGAGGCACTCACAGCCAAGCTCAGTCCCAAATTTAACAATGTCCAGAAATGGCAATTTTTTCAGCCAAACACATTGACAGGCTGTGTTTGGTCCCATGTACCTAGGGCAAGGTCACTCAAAATTGGCTTTCTCCCACACCCGTCTCCTGTATTTTTGCTGCAGAGCAGCCTTCTCCCAGCAGACAGGTGCTCCATCCTCACTTCATGGTTAGGATGCTCTTCTGAGAGGTAGGATGTCACCCTGAAGGCTCTATGTCTAAGGAACCACCCACTTCCCAGGCAATGATAATTAAAGGAAGGGCAAGATTAATACCTCCTTCAAGCCTCATGACCAATGGCAGCCACTTTCAGGAGTGTGTTCAGGGTCGTGATTTCCCTCCTGCCTTCCTCACTGAGGGTGATGTTCCAATGAGATGACTACAGGACCAGAATAAAGACTGATCTTCAGTACTTCTTTGCACTTATGCTACCAAGTGGCATTAAAACTATATAAACTCACCGCTGTCACTCTCTCACATGAAGCTCTTACAAATCAGCACAGACCTCTCCTTTTCACTTGAAGAAGTCAGGTGAAAGTCAGGATAAGTCAACCTCAAACATTAACCCCTCTCTCAACTGCCAAATGCTCTAGAGCTCTGCCTTATTGTGAGAGTGCCAAAAGTTGTGCCAAGTATAGATGTGTTTGCTTTCATTGTCACCAGGAGCTGGACTTTGTTTCCTTCTTGTATGTATATTCCAGTGGCAAAAAAATAAAAAATAAATTTCAAAGCCTTGGAAAACTAGTTGGGAAGCGACTTGGATTTGCTTAGAGGTTTATAACCTAGATTTTGACACAACTGCTTTTATTCAGTTTAGTCAGTTGTGTTCCAGATTAGCTGTTGAAAAAGGTATAATTTTGTCATACAGATTTTTTTAGATGAAATTAGCATACTACAGCAAAAGCTGTCTTTGCCTCTGGAGGATCATACGTGTTTTGCAAAGCATGCAATTATTCCTTTTTCCTAAGGGTCACATTCACTAAAAATAAGCTTATGCACTAGAGAGGAAAGTATGACTAATTACAGTATGAATATTTACTTCTCATTCACAGAGAAAACTCAAAAGTGAAAACCTGCCTTGCACCCACAAATGAGAGATTTGTTGACTGTAATGTCTACTGCAGGGCTTTACCTCACAGATCACCTTTAAACTCTGATGGACTTGGTTTGGAAGGTCCTGGTAACATCCAGTCCATCCAGAGATGCTTAGGCCAGGCATCCTTCTCCCACTGCAGGAAGAAGCTAGAAAGCACAAGGTCCTAAGCAGGCAGGGAGCATTAGGAGAAGGAGTCAGAAATTAGCCCAAGCCTGCACAGATTCACTAAGACTTTGCAGCTCCTTTCCCCTGGAAACCAAAAGAAAATTTGGCCATGCAGTCACCAGCAGCTCCTCCTGGGTGAAGCTCCTTACACCTGTTGGGGTTGTCCTTGGGGTCTGCATGGTTAATGCTGTGCACTGATCTCTTAAAGAAACTGCACCCTCTGACTGCTTCTATGGGACTACCTTGTATGCCATTTTTCCATGTGGAGAAAGGGGGTCAGGTGGCTCTAAAAACTAGAGTCTGGCAGCAGTATGTGATACCATTTTTATTTTTAAAAGTAGTTGTCCGATCAAAGGGTCTTTCCCATACCCTGGGACTCTACAGTGTAGAGTGCGAGTCACTGTCTCATAGCAACATCTGAGGTGCTTTATACGTCTGGCCAAGTGCACTGCAAGTTGTAGGTCTGAGAGGAGACATCCTTTATCAGAACTTCAGAATACATAAATCTTTTCATTCTCATGCAATTCTGATTGCAGTTTGGCTGTAGATCTGTGTAGACCTGTATTTGTGTGCATGTGCTCGGGGTTTGGATATGTATGTAAGCAGACCAAGAAAAGGCACAGCCAGATGAAGCTCTGTGGCTGTTCTGCAGTCCCCTGCCACAGCAGAGGCAGTAGGATATAGAGGGTCTGTGGCGCTGCACATGTAGTTCTCTCCAAGGTGTATGCAAGTCTGTATAGGCCATAAGTAGACTCACAAGGATGCACCACAGATGTTACAGCTTCATTTCCAAAACTGCTGAAATTTAGAAACTGAAGGTGGGATCCAGCCCTTAGGGGTTAGATGGGTTTGAGGTATCAAAGTCCCAGACAGCCGTCTTGTCCACTGCTGCCCTCTCATGGTTCTTTCTTCCCTCAATGGGAGAAGTAGAAACCTGTGTTAGGTGGGATGGGTCTTGTCCTCCAGGTAGGTCTGAACAAGTGTCCCTTCTTCAATTAGGCTGCAGTCAGACTGTCTCTTGCCTGGTCTCCTCCCAGACGTGATGATGCTTATTTCCCAGATCTTCCTTTAATTTTGGATGGGGGCGTACAGGGGAGGGAAACATTAAGTCTGCATAAAAGTGTTGTACTTCACTTCCTATACAGTAGAAGCAGAAGATAATGGAGTAAAGCTTTTCTTCTATTCTCAAGATAAAGCAGTTAATGATTGAAAACAGAAGGGTAACTGGAATATAAAACCACTGTAGAGAAATGCCCTGTATTGAGAGGGTATGAAGTGCATACAGCTTTAGTGAATCTGGCCCTAGGCAGCAGAAGTTTTCATTAGCTGAAAGCTCTTAACCTTTCCGTAAGATAAAGAATTGTAAATAAAAGCAAAGTGGGACAGATTCTCAATTGCCTTGTACCTTGCTGTCCTACAAAGGGTGCACTTCACACCACTTTACACAGGCTTGAAAGGTCATGCAAGGACAAAGAAGAATCTGTCCCACTAGCTCACTGCTCCAAAAGAATTTGAAGTACATATAAAAGAAACTGACACTCTTCTCTTCCTCCGCCCTTTGATTTTAACAGCACTCGCAAACAAAATTACATGATGAATTTTTCACGACAACATGGGCTCAGGCATTTCTACAACAGAAGACGAAGGTCACTTAGACGATATCCATGAAGAAACGAGACATTTATTTTTTCCTCCCAACATGTGATGTGTTGCTTTCCATTCTTTAAATCTAGCACTGCGTCTGGTATCAGGACTTTTCTGCAACTGGCTTGATGAATAACTGAAAGCCTTTCTCAAGACAGAGTGTACACCACTTTTTCGCACTGTGAACTAATGAGAAGTGACTTATTTTCTCATAGGTAAATGTTTTAATGTTGATGTGTCTGTGAAAATTGTGATCTGTTGTAATATCAGTTACAGTGGCAGTATTGGAAGTAAGCAACTAATTCTGTTTAACAGGAAAAAAAGGTTAAGCACAAAGACTTTTCAGATTTTATGTTTAAAAAAACCTACATACTAAGTACAGAATTTAACATTCTTTGTCACATAAGTATTTAAGTGCACTGTATTTCAGCTCTGTGTCATTTTACATTATTAAGTTATCATTGTTTGTCCTCTTTGTATTCTCTTCTACAACATGACACATTGGCACTGTATTTACTTGTTTTGTTGTTGTAATATTTTTGCTGCTGATTTTTGGGCTATTTACCTTCTGACAAAATGTATTAAAAAAAATCGAGTACTTAATCAAGAAGATAATTGCAAAAGTAGTTGTAAAGGCGTTGATATCCTTTGGTCTTATTCTTTGATATGTCTGTTGGTTAGCATTGTTTTGTGGATAAAAAAAGAATGCTTGACATTAAACTTTTTTCTACTAAGGAGTTGTGGATGAAGCCCCAAACAGAAGTTCCCAATTCCCTGTCTAAATGTAGTCAGTTCCCTGCAACTGATTTACTTACAGTAACTGCCATTTGGTGTCTGTAGTAATGAAGTGATTTGTAAACAGTGAACGTTTCATCGTGTTCTCTTTAGTGTTTGTTTCTATTGCGGGTCATGTTTGTATCTTCTGATAAAGTTGTATCTACACCAGCAACGTTATAATGCCCCTATAGCCCTAAACTGTCTATTATCATAAATAAAATGCTTCACTTTATGGTGAACCAAGCTAAAGATCCATGCTTCAATAAAAATAATGTCAACAAAGAATTCTGACGTTAGACTTTTCAAGCCATGCGGGCCCTACATGAAATCATAAACCAAATTCTTTTACTAAATACCTAGATTCTAATACAGACATTGATGGTATTTATTAATATTTAGTACATCACACTTAACAGCACTTTGCAAATAACACAAAGCAAGAGATCTTCCCAGTCCCACCTGTGGGCATAACATGGTCATTGGAACAGGTCCTGGTGCAAGGAACAAAATGGGACCACGGACCAATACACACTCTCACTAGTCTTTATCTGCAAACCCAATGTGCAAATCGGCATTTCCAAGCTCTGAGGACTACAGCACAGCACATAAGGAACCTGGTTCAAAACAAAGTTATTAATTCTTAGAATCATAGAATCATTTAGGTTAGAAAAGACCCTTAAGATCATGAAGTCCAACTGTAAACCTAACACTGCCAAGTCTACCACTAAACCATGTCCCTATGCACCACATCTACACGTCCTTTAAATACCTCCAGGGATGGTGACTCAACCACTTCCCTGGGCAGCCTGTTCCAACGCTTGACAACTTTTGGTGGAGAATTTTTTCCTAATATCCAATCTAAAACTCCCTTGGCACAACCTGAGGCCACTTCTCATCCTATCACTTGTTTCTTGGGAAAAGAGTCCAACACCCACCTCGCTACAACCTCCTTTCAGATAGTTGCAGAGAGCGACTCCCCTCAGCCTCCTTTTCTCCAGGCTCAACAACCCCAGTCCCCACAGCCGCTCCTCATCAGAGAGAAGTACCATATACACCTGCTATGCTCTTACATCATGCGCATCTGCTTCTGGCACTATACTGGTCTGAGCCAGAATGGTGTTTGTTACACACGCATGCTCAGCCACCTAAAATATGTTTAATTTTTAAGAGGTTTTTCATCAAAGGTACCTGAGCAGTGCAGATAAAAAGGAAGTAATTCAGTGACCAGCTAGTCAAAACCTTGGCTTGATCAAAATTATGCAACAGACCTTTGACAGACCTGGAAACTTACTGCAACAGCCCAGTCTCCTGTAGCTGCAACATTGCCATACTGTTCTGGAGAACCGTCCGTGTGCTTTCAATCCTTGAAACAAGACAAAGGATCTATTCAGAGAAAGAGCAGGAAGGAAAAAAAATGAGGTTATTAAAGAATATACTGGCTTAATGTTTAGGCAAGAGATTTTGAAATATTGTAATAAAAGTTTCGCCCATTGAACAAACAAAAAAGCAAGATATAAACACTCCTATTTTTAAAGATAATTTTATTTGCCCTAATATGTCAATAGATGGGTGACATTTCAACCTAAAATGTGTGTGCAGCTAGTATGTTGCTAGGGAATTAATTTATTTTAAAGATTTTAGATACAGCAAGGCACTTAATCTGACTTCTCTTTCCAGGTAAGAGACCAGCATAATCAGAGAAGCTGCTTTTCACAATTGTATTTATTTCCTTTGAATAACGTATGTAATCATGACTACTGAGGAATCCCATGAGGCATTTCACCAAAACTCACTACAAACTGTATACAGGCTTTTCTCAAGAAAATCATCCCTGCTGGTAGATTCTCAAGTGATACTGTCATTTGCCCTTTCCAGATTCCAGGAAGCCCTTCCTTACATTTTTTCCATTTCTACAGCACACAAGGTAGCATACACATACTGCATGCTGAGTGTATGTGCTGTTTTATTTTTTCCTACCATATGACTGAAAACAATCATTCATCTGACATTAAATAGTTGTTAAAATAGCAAGGGTGACACAGCACATAATCAATGGCAATAAAACAGCGACACTGCTATAAAATGTACTAATAAGCTTATCTACTGGTATAAAACTTTGGCAGGCATAACTACAAAAATTGACATTTTTAGTATGCCTTACAGTCTTCCTCATTTCTCCTATCAGCTCACTAACCCATGTTCCAGTAGAATAAGGAGAACATAAGACAATTTAAATAAAAATACAGGAAGATGAAGCTCGGACCTGCTGGAGTTCCTGCGATAACCAAAACTTGAAGTTCTCACAATTTTGCCTAAATGTTCTTCTCTTGAGCTTGCTTCATCCAAAGGTGGCAACATAACCTGAATTGCAGGAAATGAGCAGAGCACAAGTATTTTGAAGGACCAAATTAGGCTTTGCATGAACTTGGCAATTTAGAGAGATGGGTAGAAATTAAATAACACAGCAAATACACTCAAGGACAAGACATTGTCAAAGATCAGGGTACCAGCACACAAAGTGGATAAATATCTATCTAGGCAGCAAAACTATAGGAGGAGAATCAACAGTGTAAAGCAGTTTAAAAAAATGCCATTTTGCATTGTATCAATAGAAATGTTTATGGTAAAACATGGTAAATATATATATGGCTGCCGTGCTAGTAGACAGCAGTTGTCAGCTGTTGAGCCCTTCACTTCAATAGAGATGTAAACAAGTTGGAGAGATTGCAGAGTACAGCAGCAGGAAAGAGACCCTTGGAACCATGAGCTTCCAAGTGGAGAGAGTTGGTTTGTTTAGTCTAGAAAGGAAAACATTTGGAAAGAGCCATGACAACAGCCATAAACATGCATCTATGTTTTATTTACTTGCTAACCCTTCAGGGCAAATGTCACTGGGTGGACATGCTGCCACAGGACCACCTCATCCTTTATCCATCAGCGGGGAATGGGGTTTGGTTATTATCCCAGCAGGAAACCACTGCGAGGCTCTGCAAGCCCCTCTGACGGACACAGAAAGGGCCACGCACAAGCAGCAAGGTAGAGCAGATAAACCCCACTCAGTTCGGCTCTGTAGCGAGGCTTAACTAAACGTGACTCAACACTAGAGTTAACAGGAACAAGCTAGCTGTAGAGGGGAGCTACCTTAACCCTGAGCTGGTGAGAGAGCCTCAAAGCCAAATGAGATCAGCAAAAGGACTTGCCTACCTTAAGCGTGGCCCTAAAGAGCTCTTCAAGGGCTGTTAGCAACCTGGAGCTGCTGAGACCACACTACCGCTTGCAGCACGTCTCCTGTGAAGGAGCAGAGACAGCACCCACCACCCGCAAGTGTGGATCTGCTGCTGGCAGAAAGGACCCTGAGGTATGGGGCTGCAAAAGTCGTACAGGTAGCACGTGGATGAACTGCCTAGTGTTTTCCTGTGTTACTGATGTTTTGTGACTGTTGCTTTTTCTTCCCCGTGTTCTTCTTGGGGACCGACCTGGCAGCAAGCCTAAGGACTTAGGCCCGCGCATGGCTAATTACCACAGGGCCTGACGGGGAGAGTTTGAGCCGGCACCCAGCAAGGAGGGGCCCAGTAAAAATGGTGTTCCAGGGATGGAGGAATACTGTACTGGAAGATGCTGATAAATACTGGGTTTATAGTTTGAATCTGTATTTCTTTTGAAAAAAAATAAGTTTATTAAGCTTCTTTAGGGGAAAAAAAAAAAAAAAAAGAGGATGTGGTTGTGCCTTTGAGCTCAGGGATGATCTGTGAGTGAGTGGCAAAGAAGCTGCTTCAGAGGGCTCAGTAGCTTCCCGAATTGCCTCTGGGCCGAAGGCGGGACTCGGGGAGGTACTGGGCAGTCACAGGTTTCAGGGCCGTTTCTGCGTTAGGATGCTATTGCTGATAGCAGGAGAGCTGGCCGATAGCCTCAGGTTCCTCTTTGCCGGCACGCTGACTGTGCATATACACGCCAGCCTTCTGCTGATACTGTATTGCTCCATATTGTGTGCTAGAAACAGCACGTGCAAAGCCACTCAACTGGTTTATATTCATGACTGGACACCCAACTTAGCTCATTTAAAAATCACACCCTTCTCAAGGGATGTTTTAAAGGATTTGAGTTCTGCCACTTTCAGGGAACTTCACATGGTAAAAAGGAAAATGTCCTAATGTTTGGGCCTCTCCTAGAATAATTGTGTTGTTATGAACAATAACAAAGCTTGACATGACTAATGTATCTGTATAGGATGTGGGCAGTAACTAATTAACAGGAGCACTTTGAGAACCAAGCCAACTGCCACTGAAATAAGTGGGAAAGTCCCTGTAAATCTAAACGTGTTTCACTTCAATCTGGAAATGTCCACCTCGACTTTACTAATTCAGCTGGTTTGACCTGTCCTAGGACTTGCGTAAGACTCCATGGTCAAATATATACAGGGTTTTTTTCTGCCTTGGAAAGTTGTCTCATTATTAGAAGAACTCTGAGCGTAGTTAGGGAGTGGCTGGGAGCGACCCAGTCGATGGAGCCTGCCTGACGCAGTTCGCTAACTTGGGATGTCCCATCTGGGATGTCCACGCCAATGAGACGAGCAGGAGTCTCCGCGCTCCCCAGCCCCTCAGCTACCTCCTGTGCCCATGCTCTACCAGCAGCTGTTTGAGGCAGTCGAGAACTAAACAGCCCGGCGACTGGGGCTCTGAGCAGGTGCGAGCACTGGGTCCGGCCTTTGATAGTCCGTCGCGGCTTTCCTTCTGCTGCTGGAGAGCAATGGCTCCCGCTGCTCCAACCCCTGCCAGCCAGATGAGCCCTCGAAGCTCACACTGGGCCCTCTGTCATCACACAGCTCCAGTGGTCTGTGGGCCATTAACTTATTTCCCCCAATTATCCTTCACAGGAGTTTTTTCGGTCCCGCCAATTGTCCCTATTGTTTATTCTGTGTTAACTTCCCCTCCCTTTTTTTGCTTTGACCAAAAATCCTCTTTTCATCTTGTTCCTACTGAGTTCAGCACTATATTAATCCCTGCCCTTCTCTCAGAGCTGAAGAACTGAAGCATCTTTTACCATTTTAGACAATGCTGCAAAGAAGCAATAAAAAACTACTAACCTTCCCAGTGAGTCACGCTAAAACGCACACAAGAAATTAAAACCAGCTTGTCTTTAAATACAACCATTGACACAATTAGTGTAACATAATCCGCACTGTGGATTACTCTAACATTCAAAGTGATTTATACCTTTGCGGATTTTTCTAGCAGGAAACCTGCCATTCCTGTGTTTGTTTCAGGCTTTCTCCTCTCCCTCTGCTTTGTGCAGGGTGTATAAGCAGAGGTCTGCCGGTGGTATGTTACTGCACTATATGCTTTACTGGTAATAAAGCACTTCAAAATTTCAGTCCCTCAATGGTGACAGCACTCTTTCATAAGGTAATTAAAACTGCTTTCTAACACAAGCTACAGATGCCCATGTTCAGAAAAAAAAAAGCTTTTTGGATAAATAAATAGGAATCAAAAAAGGTGTCTCCCAAACTATCTCCGTTTACCCAGTTCTGTGTAACAGCACCATTCCATGTGAAGTCTGATGTATGTGGTGTATCTAATGTATCACTCTGAAATTGTTCATCAAAATGCCTTTTTGATACAGCCTATTTTGGATAAAACTGGTTATAACAAACCTCTCATTTAAAATGCAACTTTTGAAATGTTTTGACCTTGAAATTTCTCAGTATGACAATACTGAAATTTAAAGTACTGTGTTTCAGCTTCAATTAATTTAAATTTTTTTTAAGTTACTCTTAAACTCTAACAAGGGCTAACATGTCAAGGAATCATTTTAAGGTTTTCAAAATAATACGTTCCTGCAGACACCAGTTTTACAATTCTTTTTGTGGTCTCAGTGCGTAAGAATTTCAAAATTTTTGTTTTTCTACCAGTTCTGTATACAAAACCAAATCTCTAAGAATCCGAGAAGTGGGAAAACATTTTCTGCTGGGCAAGAGACCGAGCTGTCGTCGTGTTGGAAAACATTTCCATATCACGGACCAGAAGATGAGACCTGTGAAGATATTTCACTACTAATTCCTGCGTATTCACAAGGAAATCGATACCTGCGTATCCTTTGCATCCCTAAAGAAATAAAACACAACATCCAGTCACTTGTGAGACCGACCACGCTGAGGCCCGGGCTGATGAGCGTGCTCTCAGACAGCAGAGCTGGCAAAAATACCCTCCTCATTAAAAAAGAAGGAAAATAACGGTAAGTCAGTCTCTTGAAGCGTTCAACCAACATGGAGTCCTTCAGAAATTTGTACTTTTACATTCATCCCTGTGACCGGCACACGGCTGCGTTGGCCGCCAGGTGTAGGTACTATGCTTCCGAAAGGACAGAGCGCTGACGTCTGCTTTTTCGAATTAATTTTAGACAATAAATCCTGAAGCTTCTTCACGGGAACTCTGGGACAACCCAGGCGGGGTTTATTTGAGGAACACCGCGGCGTGCCCCAGCCAAACCCAGCCAGGCCACGGCCCGTACGTCGCGCCCCTGCCAGCCAGTGCCTACCCCGCGCTCCCCAGGTGTGATTTTTACACTTAAATTAGAAATCAGTCGTATTTATACTATAATTACAGGTTCCGTCTGTGTGTCTACCCGAACGGGAGGGCGGGGGGGTGACACGCCGGCTGCACCCCGGCCGGGGGGGGGGGAGCGGCCGCGAGGGCGCCGCCGGGCGGGGGCGCGCACCGGCCCCGCGCACACGCGCGCGGCAGGGGCGGCCCCGCGGCATTCTGGGGCTTGTAGGCGGCGGCGGGGGCGCGCCCGGCGGGGGCTGCGGGGAGGGGGGGGGGAACTACGAGTCCCAGCCGCGCCCGCGCTCGCCCGCGGCCGGCGGGGGGAGGAGGCGGGGGCCGGCGGCCCGCCGCCCGCTCACCTTGGGCGCGGAGGGGAGGCGCTGGGGCTGGAAGGAGGCAGCGCCGGGAGGCGAGCGGAGCGCGGCCGGGCTGGCGGAGGTGAGCGCGGCGGGCGGAGGGGTCCCTCCTGAGGGGGCGTCTCCTGAGGGGGCGGGCCTCGCCGTGAGGGGCGCCGGGTCGGGGTCGTGCTCTCCCGCTGCCCTGCGGCTCCGGCTCGGTCGCCCCGGGCCGGGGGCTGGCCTGGGGGTCGGGTCGGGGTCTCGGAGGGCGCTCCCGCTTCACGCCGTGCCTTCCCCGCTCCCTCCTTCGCCGGCCCTTGCCTCCGCGCCCCGCGCCCTCCCCGCCGGCCCCCGGCGGAGCTGCCGGAGGGAGCTCCGTGGGCGACGGGAGCGGTTTAAAAGGCACTTGTCCTGAGGGCGGTGCCGGCCTCGGCGGCTTTCCGAGGCAGCCGGGCTGGTCCGCGCCTCCTCTTAACGCGCTCTTAAAGCCAGGGGCTGCCCGGGCAGCAGGCAGCTCCCACGCTGTAGTAACCGTGAGGTACACGCAGAGCACCTGGGGTGACTCGCGAGGCGGGGGAAGAAAAGGGGGGGGAAAAAAAAAAAAAGAAAGGGGAAACTAGAGGAAGGTCGAGAGATCAGTCATTTCCTCGTCTAGTGACTGCAACCCCTCTGACGTTAAGCTGCGGGCCGTCAGTTTAGGCCAGAGGGACTGCCCAAGAAGTCCTGTAATAACGAGAAATAACTGCTTTGCGCCTTGTTACTAGCTTCAACCCAAAGATCTTCAAAACCTTTCCAAAACCGTGACTGAACTATTTCCACGCACATGCATCACCCACCTCACCCCGCCCCCTTTTCTGGCAAAGAATAAGGTTGTGGCTTTCCCCGCGTCAGTATTTTTCAGCTTCTGGTCTGCGAACAGTGGGAACGTTTTGAACTCCTGAGAAGGGATCAGCGAAAGCAACCAGGAAAAGCCAGCCAGAAAAGTAAGTAGGCTTAAATTTGCAGTGCTGGTGCTCATACTGCTATTGCAAAACTTTTAATTGTCTGAACATTGAAATGTGGTTTAAAGCTGTTTTCAGGATGCTTCGGAATTTCAGATAACCCAAATGGCTGTTGCAGCAGGCATTTAGAGATAGCCTAGTAGTAAGAAACAGGAAAAAAAAAAATTAAAAGTGCTGCCGTTATTTCTGCTGATGATTCAGCAGAACGTACATTCATAATTCTCCATATCTATCACAATAACACAGTTGCACAGCATTGGTGTGGATGGGGATGACTGACAGTCTTAACAAGGGTCTGGCCACTAGAACTTTTTTGGATGAAGTTTTCACAGAGGAAGACTAAAATTTTCAGACAGGCTTTTAAAAGGTCTTCTACTGAATGTGCAATAGAATGTATTCTGGGTTAACAGGTGTCTTGATTTATATTACAGAATTTTCATAAGTAAGATGCTGCTTTACTAGCTGCTATAGAAATGGAAAAACTAAGGTTAATTAACTGTACAGTTTCAGAAGCAAGCACGTGTAGGTGACTTGCACTGAATTAACTCTGTGGGGATCAACTCTCGCGTTGGCCTTCCTCAAGTGGTAGTAATCGCACTTTGAAATACTTTTTGTTTGTGGCAATTCCAGGCCTTCTTGGGACACATGATAAGTGTTCCAGTTCTGCATTTAGCAGTATTCCTGAGCTGAAGTATTTTATTGTCTTGCAATGTACTGTGAAACATCTCTGAAATGGAATGGGGAAAGGGCATAGGGAGAGAATGGAGTTTCACCCGTGCAAAGCTGCTTCTTGTAGCTGATAAAGCATGTTCATTTGAGATAGCATTTACCCCCTTGTATAGACTTGAGGGCCTTAAGTTCAGCAGTCTCCTGCTAAAAGCTTCACTATGCTTAAAGGTATATTTGTGGGGGGACCTGGGGCAATATTGGGTTATAAGCAGAATCACATTTCAGTGAAGGGAAGCTCTAATTTCAATAAGAAAAAAACCTGCTGCTACCTTCAGGCTTGGGTTCTGATCGCTAAACCGTATTTCCTCTGCCTAAGTAATCTGTCCAGAGCTGATGTGGTTTTTTGATTGTAATGTACAAATTCTGTGTAGGTTAACAGTTTGCTTAAAGGCTGACACGGTTAAAAGAAGTAAAGATGGCTGAGCATGATCCTGGGGGAAAGGGCCTAGGAAATAGCAGTCTTTAGCCTCTGCCACAAACTGAGCCCAGTTTTTTGAGCTGAGTGCTTACTGAAGTGCTCTGTTGGGTTCAGCCATCACATCTTAAGACTTGGGGCACTAAACAGCCATCAAGTATTGCCTTTTGTTTGGAGTTTCTAGTCTATTACTGTGATTCAAATCATATCTTTAGCACACAGTTCTTCATAGGTATAGTAGCCTGTCCCCAAGGATGCAATGTTTTTAGAACTTAAATATTCCAAAACCACATGGGAAGTTGGTTATTATTTAACGTGACACTAAAATCATGCAGTACTGAGGCACAGATCTAGCACGTGGCTGCAATTCCGTTGTTCTTTTGCTAATAACTTGAGAAAGAAGAACCAAACATGTTTATCTGCTTTGATTATTATTATAGTATAGACAGACTGTTATTGTCTTAAACTACTGTTTATTTGGACTGTAGCTGTAGCTTCTAAATGTGACCAAAACTTTTGTGCAGCCCATGGATTGCCTAGAGAAGCACAGAGTCCTTTGAACTCTTCTGCCTCTCTTAGTTCACTAAAGTCAACCTTGTTAAGGAGCTACAAAGGATTTTTGTGACTCTGGAGCCTGCTGCTTTTTTTATGTCTTGAGGAAGTTTTCCCCTGGAGAAGACAAGCCTCCACTCTACATTTTGGTGAATTTTTTTTGTTCCATGTTTTCTCTGCATTAGCCCTTCCCTATGCGGACTCTCCTAGCCACACTGGTTTACTCAGCTTTAACTTTGATATGCCAGATGTTACCTAGCTAGAGGTCAGTGTGGTAGTAGCAGCTACAAATAATGTAAACTTGACAGGATTGGGCTGCAACCAGAAATTACTAGGCCTAAGCTATGCCTGATTTAATAGGCAGCTATTAGGGCTTAATACATCATTGT
This sequence comes from Buteo buteo, assembly GCF_964188355.1. NCBI lineage: Eukaryota > Metazoa > Chordata > Aves > Accipitriformes > Accipitridae > Buteo > Buteo buteo. The sequence goes on along the minus strand of NC_134174.1, from coordinate 13,922,118 downwards.
CCCCTACGTCCCAGTTTAAATGCACAGTGACTGAAGCATTTACATTATTGTAACTTTCCTAGCAACTTCTTAAAGGTATCCAGACAGTTTCTGAAATTGTTGTCCTACATGGTAGCGTCAGACCTTTAGCCAAATAATGGAAGGATAGTGGATCTCAAAGAATAATGAAATGTATCTGTGCATGTACATTAGATGTCAGTTTGACGATTAAATCAGAGTATCCGAAATTCCTGGGAAGAGCTTGTGTTACTTCAGCCGTCCATTCTTCCTGTGCTAACATTAGCACACAGGGAGAAAGCCAAAAAGTCTTTCATTCTTGTCTACTAATTATGCCATCTTCTCTCCAACACTGAAACAGTTTGCTTTAATTCACAACTCAAGGTTCGGTAGCTTTTGTGGGTTCCCTCATTTCTTAATAGTAGTCACTTTTTTTCTGAATAGCTTTACACAAGGGTCTTTTGGCATCTCATGTATTTCCCCATGATCCAGCGTATACTTCCTTCTGAATCTGATGAACTGCTGACTGCTATTTTTTCTTCTATTTCATTGCTGATATGTTTTTTTTCTGTAAGAACTGGTTTTCTAAAGCATGTGTTTTTCTGTCTGATTGTTTGGTAGCTCTATAACTTTCAGCACAAGATGACCATGCTGAAGCTAAAATTCTCAAGATCAAATTAGCCTATTGACTTCCCAGTTAAGTTTAATGAATTAAACACCTTCCTTATCCTGATATGTTTCCTTCCCTAGATCTGTTAGCAAGCAGAATGTTGTCCTGCTAGATAGTATCTCTTGGTAGTCCTTCTTGATAGTATTTCTTAATATGGCTACGAGAGCTGCCATTGCTATTATTTTATAGCTAGTTATCTGTAGCTTTTTGCTCTTCAGAAGTATAAGCAGCAGCAAAGTCCAGGTCTTGTAGTTATTTTCCACGTGCCCAGGTAATCAGAAAGCTATAGACAATGTCAAGTACTTCCATGGGTATGAAGATACGGCTGCAAGTTTGTGCAGACAGCTGAATGGGTTTTGCAAGTCAGTTGCATTGATAAGATTTAGATTTTATTAATGATCATAAGAGTACATATGTGAATAACTGGCCTATGTGGGAACTTGGACTACTGTTCTCAAAGACTTTCATTAACTATTTCTTTTGGTTTGTGCAGTAGCAAGCTGGGAAGGCCTTCCATGTGATAAACAATAGTGTAATTGCCTTCTTGGGAGTTTTTTGACAATGAACCTGTGTTTTCACTGCCTGGGTAGAGTCTCTCTCCAGCCTTCACTGAAGAATTCTTACCAGTTTTGCACAGGCAGTGGTGGATCAAGTTTTGCTGCTCTGCTTTGACTGTTGCCTACCATTTTGTATGTCGAATTTTGTTTGTGTTCTTGTGTTGTAGTGGGTTGTTTTGGGTTGGGTTTTTTCTTTTTTTTTTTTTTTAGCTAATTAATAGATTTTAATCTATTAATTGAAAACCTGAGATTCTGACACTTAGACTGGACTAGAGCTAAGGTCAAATTGTTCATTTTCATTTATTTTATGGAAATCGGGTTCTGAGGCAGGGCTGGGACTTTAGAGAACTTCTGAGAAAACCTCTCTTAACTAAAGCATGGGCAGAATTTTCCAATCCAAATCTAAGATCGCAGTGTCTGTCGTTCAAAACATCCTTGTTGGAGTTGAGTCTAGTAGTGCCAGATCAAATTAAGGATTGAGCTGATCAGGCATTACAAAAATTCAATTTTTGGCACCTGTTTTTCATGGAGCAGAATTCAAAATTCCATATACCATCCAGGAGAAAACTTAGATTGCTACTCAGAGGTGCCCACAGGGAACTGCCTGTTCCTGTTTTCACAGAGCTCTGCTAAGCTCAGGCATGTCTGAAGAGGCATGTTAGGAACAAAACCACAGATCTTTCATAGATACAGGTGTCCGTAATATCTTCTCTAAATAATGAAGTTTTGCCGCTGCTGTCATAACTTTATGGCATAACATGGTTAAAGTCCTTTCCTAGAGAAAGCTAGACCTGAGTTCAGTTACCACTTCAGCATGTTGGGATTTAACCTGCATGTTCTGCTTTGCTAGGATAGTGCCATAGCTACACAGCTTTGACATAACATTGTTTTTTAAGCCCTCCGTATTTCTTTCAGGTTTACTATTTCTTTATCTTCTGTTTCTGGTCCGTTTTATTGTTCAATTTTGCACTATAAAACTTGTTTTCTTGTTTTCAGTTCTGTATTATGTGTTTCTGGTTTTATTTCTTTGCCAGTTTCATGTTTAAAATCAATGCTTATGATCTTTTTTCACTGTGGCATTGCAATGCTATAGATGGTGCTGTATTTTTGTCCATATAGCTGAACAAGTGACCAGAGTCTTTAACTTACAGATGTAGCGAGTCTGATTTTCTTTTTCCCTACTTTCTGGTGACATTTCTTTCTTTTGCATATGTGTTTCTGAGGAAGGAAGGTTCTTGCAAGAAGTAGTCACCAGAAAATTACTCAATGAACCTTTCTTCATTTCATTTGATGATCCTCAGCCCAGACACCCTTGTTGCTCTTCCAGTTCCTTTGTTACGGGACCTGTTTTAGTGTTAGCTGTTGCAGAAATCCGTTCATGCTGGATTGTTCTGCCACACACACTTGAAGAGTCAATTGGCAAACTCTTTGCCCCTACAAACCTGTTTGAACTAAACTCTGTGACTGACATCTTTACAAATCTGGTATAGATGATGTTTTGGTAGGTGGATTCTTAGCTTTACTGTATGCATGGATGATGAACACCACTGCTCTCTTGGAGCTCTTCGCAGACCTTATATATCTTCAGTTCTACCTAATAAATGCCATTGATTTATGAAGACCTGACCAACACATCTGAAAGTCCTGTGCTTCTATAGCCTAGTAAAATTAAAGCATAACTGCAAGGACATGAGCCTGGTAGGGTTTTTTTTATCATTCCTGTACTCTGTAGCATAGAACCTTCAACATATGAACATGTTCAGCACCAACCGGTAACTAGGGTCTGTCCAAAGTAAATTCTGTATATTGTCCATCTTATTTGATTGCTCTGTTTGGGATTGTGGAGTCATTTCTCTAGCTGTATGAAGGTTAAGCTTTTTACTTGTGTAGTTAAGAACAGACACAAGGCTTTCTCACATTAAGATGTGAGCTCTGTCATCAGCCACAGAAGAAACGTGAAGCCATAAGGTGAGTCTGCAAATAAAGCAGAGGTTTGCTGTGAAATACTTCTCAGAGAAACTTCTTTACATGTTCATTTTGCTTACTATGAATTTTAAATATTTCAAGGAAAAGCAACACTGGCCTGTGTTTGCTGCGCACTCATGGCCTTTATATGTAACCTCGGCGTCAGGATGTTGAGGAGAGTCATTCCCACTGGCTGGTAATCACCTTCAGAACATGAAGCAACACCCTTAAGTACATAGGAGACAGGAAAACGCTATCGCTTGGATAATATAATCTTAACCAAGCAGCAGTTGCATAAATGGGGACGGGATCTGTCACAAGTCAAGTCCTACTCACTGCTCATGTAGGATTTGGTTTGCTACCTAGTGCACAAAAGATTTACACAGAAAACCTGTTATAAAATAGCTACCAAGAATGAAATGTTTCTTCCAAATGCAGATCCTAACATGGATAGGAAAGTTGAACTTATTTGTCAAAACTAGCAGCAAGAGAGTTGCAGCTTAGATAAATAGTTATCGTTACTACTTTCCCAGAGGTGTCTGCCCTGTGCTGTGTTGTCAGAAGCAACAGTTCTTCAGGAATTTCTTCAGGCATGACAATGGCTGTAGCCTGTACTGCAGAGGGGCAAATCCTTTCAGAAAGTGTTAGGAAGAGAGCCTCATAGAGGATCACTGGAGACATTCCAAACCTTGTATTAGTTAAGTAAAGTAGTTACTTCGTGCCTTGTTTTCAGCAGTGAAACTGGAATATAAATTTATAATCCATCCTAAACTCCCTCTTCTTCCCTCTCCCCACCCCAGTCATTTCTTCCTGTGACCACACTGTGTTTTACTATCTATCCTTCAGCTTCCTCTGTGACTTGAGAGGTTTGCACTGTAAACATGATGACTAAAAGTATTCTGGTTATAAATAACAACCTTCTGCTTTTTTTTGTTTTGTTTATTTTTAGCTTGATGCAGCGCTTGAGAGGCTAGTGGTGTGTGTAAACAGGCTTGATGAAGCAGCTACAGAGGGAAAGGACTTTTGGTGGCTTCTCTGCTGAAGGAAGCATATCATGTAACTTCTCCCTTCTGCACAGACACTTGTTTGATGTCTGCTTGTTCCGCTTTGCCAGAAAAGATGAACCAGCTGCTGGAGGTTATTGGTGCACTGAGGTCACATGAAGTATAGAAATTATTCTGAGTTAGCTTGGTGTGTATGCATGATCTTGGTTTATGTTCTCTCCTCTGATCATCAACTGGAGCTTTATGATGAAGTCAGCTCCAACAAAGTTTTTGGCAGTGGATTGCCTCTGGAAAAGTGAAGCTAGCAAATGATTACCTGTCTCTGAGGGGATGTACATGGTTATCAGTTGGCTTAAGCATGACAAAGAGGTCATCAGCCGTGGTACCATTTTGGCTTAAGCATGACAAAGAGGTCATCAGCCGTGGTACCATACTGATTAACTTATCTGATTCCACTATCACTTGCTACTGCTTTTGGATTTCAGAAGGGGTGAGGATGGCAGATTCAGACCCAAGGTCACTGAAGCCACAAAAAGCAGGAATAAGAATGATCGTATTTCCATGGGTTCTCATGGCCATCAATGTGTTTGCACTGGAAACAGAAGCCATCTCTTATCTATATCTGAGAGGGGAAGAGACCAGTGTTCTGCTGCTCAAAGTGCTCCAGGTGTTTGTCTTACGTGGAATTGATTACACAGCTCAATCATCATAACAGGCTCCCAAAACATTCTCTTGTTGAAAACAAACATAAGATTGCTGGTTGATAAGAGATACCACTAAGATACTAGCGAATTCATTAGTCCATGGAGTAAATCTTTAGAGGCTAAAGTATTTTTTGGCAAGGCACGTGAAATATAAAATACCCCTTATCGGTTACATAATCTTTAGGTCTAATTTGTTACTGTTTTCTGAGACAAGGATCTCTGTGCCTCACATGTTGTTGTAATGCTCTTTTCAGTGGATAAGATCAGTTTATTAGAGGAAAATACATCATACTGAATCCAACAGCCTGAGGAAGGTGAGGCTGCTGCTGCTGCTCTATGTCCCCAGGTCCAACCAGTATCAAGGCTGAAGATATATTCCCAGCAGGCACATGCACACAGAACATGTATATACACAATATATTCACATATATACATGGCAAGTTGCACAGATTAGGCAGGCAACACTGACAGCCTCATTCTCCTCCCCTCTCTGGCTAGGCAGGATGGAGGTCCAATAGTAAGAATATATATACATATATAGAGATATACACACACACATACACACACATATGTATGTACAAGGTGGATCCCTCCAGCAACTGGGCTCAGATACTCAGTCTGCCCAGTAGCTAGCTCCTGCATCCCAGTCTCCCCAGTTGCTGTCAGCTGGGCTTATGCACCCTCAAGGCCGTAGCCCCACTCCAGTTGCTGGTACAGACCATCACATGCGCACACACGTGGCTGGCCAGGACTTCCCAGGTCCCAATAGCTGCCCCCCACTGCCATGCTCTTACTCTTAGAGATAGGCATATGCTCTCACACCTAGAGCTGGCAGGGTCTCCCATGGACCCATAGCTGACTCTCCCGTGCTGCTCTGGACTAGTGGAGATGAACCTTCGATGGGCTGATGGCTCCTGTGATGGACCTGGGAGTAGCCCAGCAGGGTATTATCCAGCCTCTCTGTCCTGCCATTGTCCCTCTGAGTAACTGTGGGTGTGTGGAAGAGCTTTTATCACACAATCCAACACAGTTTCTTTAACCATCTCACCTTTCTATGTGGAGTAGAGTGGAAATTTTGCCTATCTAAGAGCTACATAGGAATTCAAGGTCCTGATTTTTATTTTTATTTTTTTCCCAAAGGTTCACTCCTGGAGTGCACTTCTTAGCTTAGGACATACACAAGGAAAACTGTTTGCTTCACAAGTTACTTCTAAATTTGTGAAGCTTTACATGAAGGCCACAAGTCTAAACAATCTATTCATTAGTGGATTTAGTGGGAGTAGTGGAGGAGGACTGAGGATGATAAGCACAGTACAAGAAAACTAGGAGAATGCATTCTTTATGACCCCACCCAGTCATTTTACACCTTTGTACTTGTTTTAAAAAAAAACTTCTGTTCCGGCTTGGTGTAATTTTATACGTATCACTCAGGGTGATAAGTGGAAGGGCATAGGGCACCTGGGAGTGAGGCCAGAGAGGAAAGAAAGAAATGAGAGAACATGTGGTTCCTAAAATTGCCTCAATTTTTGTGTCTAGCCTCTTCAGACAGTAGGAACTGACCTTGCAATAACTCTGCTTTTCAGTGTGCATTTGGGAGAATGTATTTTACAGAGAGTGGCAGTTTTTCTACCAGCCCTTTGGCTGATGACAGTCACCTGTATTTGTAAGCTTAAAGATACAAAATACTTCATAGACTTTGCTGTTCATGATCTAACTTGGAATTCCCCAGCACATATGTGTTTTTCTACTGTAACACTGTACTAATACTGTCTACCTGTGCTTTTCCACTATTTAAGCCAACTCTGTGCTTAGCTACCAGAAGAAAGGTTTTCTGCTCTTTTAAAACAGGCAAGTCAACAGATCTGCCACTGACTCCCCACTGTTGCATTAGGTAGTTCAGATACATGCAGGTTAGATACACAAGGTTAGGGACAAAAGTGCCCCATTTTGTAATTATAAGCCTCTTAAAGCTGCAACAGTCACACAGCATGCTATTCTTCATGTCTCCAACTTCTTTTTTTCTTTTTTTTCTTTTTTTTTCCCCCCTCCCCATAGTCATATTTTGAATCTAAGGAACAGCAGCCAAATCGTGGTCCTTATAAATTTTATGGCTGCATTCTAATTCATGTGGACTGGATCAAAATTTATTGTCCTTTACAAGAATCAGTGTAGATGGCTTGACAGCCCTCCTTTATCGTCTAATATTGGGAAGAGGAAGTACTTAATTATTAGAGATAGTGTTATAAATTGATGTTTGCTTCACTTTTTTTAACACCTTCAATTTGATAATAGCAGTAAAGACATAAGACAGGCCTTTATCAGTCAGATAAAGAATCACCAACTCTTAAGCCTTTTGCATACAGCTTTTAACTACTTCAGCTCAACTCTTATCTGGCTGATAAGATTAATGGCAGTGTTTCTTATAGCTTTTTAATTTTATGCTTGCCATGAAGTTCAAAGGTTGTCCAACAGCAGTATTCCACTAGTAATTAAGACTCAGATGCCCAGAAATTGCCTTTCTCTTCCTTTGTATAAAGGTCTGGGAGTTTTCGGAAAGCATAGCAGTAACCTTTGTCTTAATGAAAATGACAGTACCTGCTTTTGCTCTTCCTTGAGCATGCTGGGAGTGAAGGGCAAGGCTGAATTTCCAAGCTTTGGGTATCTCTGTTGGCAGTTCGTCATATTGCTATTCAGCAAACACTTGGAGAGACACTTCAACAAGTCATGAAATGCTGCTCTTTTGCTACTCTATGGACAATGCATATCATCTGTTGTACGCACAAGTATCTCAGTCCTTGCTCTGTGTGTGCTTTTCAAGAGATGGACAATATTAAAGACTTTCATCTTTATTGTATTATCTACAGCTTAGAATTCAAAATTATCATCAGAGAACATGGTTATGTAGGGCTGTTAAGATGAAGTTGGTGACATGGCATGCAATACATAAAATGATGCATCCAGCTATGGTTTTGGGGTAGATTTAGGACCTCTTTTAATGGCATGTGATTTGTTCTCTGTGTGCTGGTATCCGCTGTGAACCATAGCTAAACACAAGATCCTCTTGTGTCCTCCCTCAGGTTTACTTTTGTGTTAGAGGGTTCTCATGATTCAGTGCAGTGTAACTTCCTTGTTCAAACAGAATCAGAAATGCTCAATCTACAGTTTAGAAACCTTCAGACTGAGTGATGGTGAAACTTGGGTTGTGACCTCTGGCAGTATTTCAGACTAACACTTGCCATCATCTGGATAACTGATTTAGAGTTGAGCCCTGTTCAGTTAGTCAAATACATCTGTATCATTTATTTCACCATGGTGAACGGAGGCAGGACTGAACTTCTGTTGTTCTGTATATGCTCATAGTACCTGGAAAGGTCTGGGCATGTGTACAGAAATGAGAAAGGAACTGGAGTTTTTAAGACCTCTCCATGTCTAGATTTACATTACAAACTTGTGTGGCTCTTCCAAATATTAACACATCTACTTGAAGCTTAACAAACTTGAATGTGGAAAGTATGTAACCCAATCAGGACCTGAATTTTGGGGGGTTAGCAGGGGGCTGTTTTGTGTTGCTATGTCTTTTGGAACAGGAAGAAGGGGTGCATGTTTTTAAAACCTTGGATAGAAATGTTTTGATTATATTCTCATTTTATTGGAACAGTTTGGCCAAAACTAAGCCTCTGAACTGATTTGGTTTGTGCTTTTTGTATGCAGCTGTAGTTTTTGTTTGTTCTGATTTGTTTGAGTGGGTTTTCTGTTTAAGACTGATTAAAATTGCTTCATAATTTGTAAATGAGGCTGATGTTGCCAGAACACACCAATTAATTACTGGAAAAGATACTTTCTATGTGAATAATGACATAAGGGACCATTATGCAATCACAGAATGGTTGAGGCTTGAAGGGACCTCTGGAGATCATAGGAGTACAAAGCCACTGCTCAAGCAGGGTCACCTAGACCAGGTTGCCCAAAACCATGTGCAGTCAGATTATGAATATCTCTAAGGATGGAAACTCCACAACCTCTGTGGGCAACCTGTTCCAGTGTTTGATCATGCTTGCAGTAATTTTTTTTTCCTTATGTTTTAACAGAATTTCTTGTATTTCAATTTGTGCCCATTGTTTATTTACTCCCTGCTGCATCAGGTATTTATATCCATTGATACGATTTCCCCACCCCCTCTCCGGGCTGAACAATCCCAGCTTTCTCAGTCACTCCTCGTATGTCAGGTGCTCAAATTTCTTAATAATCTTTGTGGCCCTTTGCTAGATCCTCTCCAGGATGCCCATGTCTTGCACTGGGGAGCCCAGAACTGGACCCAGCAACACTCCACATGTGCCTCACCAGTGCTGAGGAGAGGGGAAGAATCACCTCCAACCTGCTGGCTATAGTCTGCGTAACGCAGTCTAGGATGCTGCTGGCCTTTGCCAGAAGGACACATTGCTGGCTTATGTTCAAATTTTATGTCCACCAGGACCCACAGGTCTTTTTCTGCACAGCCACTTCCCAGATGATTGACTCCCCAGTGTTTACTGTTGCTGCCACCTCTCATATGCTTCTTTCTCATGTATGGGTTTAATCAGGAGCTCCTTGTTCATCTACACAGGCCTCCTACCACTCTTGCTTGGATCCCTGTTGCTTGGGATGGACCATTCTTGAGTCAGGAGGAGGTAATCCTTGAAAATCAGCCAGCTCTGCTGGACCCTTCTTCTCTTCAGGACGATATCCCATGGGATTCTTCTAAACAGGTCCCTGAACAGGCCAAAGTCTGCTCTCCTGGAGTCTGGGGTTGTAAGCCTGCTATATGTCTTGTTTCTCTCAGGATCCTGAACTCCACCATCTCATGGTCATTGCAGCCAAGGCTGCCCCCAGGCTTCATATTCCTGACCAGTTCATCCTTGTTTATAAGTACCATGTCCAGCAGAGCACGTCTCCTTGTCAGCTCCTCCATCACCTGTGGCTGGAAGCTATCATCACTGCACCTCAGAAGGCTCCTGCATTGCTTGTGCCCTGCTGTGTTGCCCTTCCAGCAGACACTAGGCTGGTTAAAGTTTCAGTTTCACTGGCAGAAGTTAATACACTAGGATTCATGGGTAGCTCACTGTGTGACAGGGCAAGATGTGAAGTAGGAAGTGGTATTTGTGGGTAGGTAGATACTGACGTGGAAAAAAAGTGCTACAGGTGTTCGTGGCCAAACATACATCTTAGTATGGATGGCATTGCTGTAAATATGAAGTAAGATACATGTGATAATATGGAGGTGAGAAGAAAGCCAGAGGGCTGCTCAGATGGAAATTGCTGGTAGAACAATCCTATTCTAATGTTGACTGGATCAAAATATGCAGGTAGGAGGAAAAAATTGTGATGCTGAGAGTTACAATTTGCTAAACAATAACATGAGAAAACAGTTCACAAAATGTCATTCAGGCTTCTCAGTGAATTGAAACTATGGAAAGGTGTAAAAGAACCTTCAGATGTGTTTCAGGAGTACAAAGGTAACAATCTCTGATAGTACCCTTGATACGATACTGTTCTTACAAACAAGTTTTGGTATCTTATTTCACGCAATAAAGGTGAAATGAATCTTGAATGTGGTGTAAATAAAAAAAATATAATTTCAGTAAAAATACCCTTCTGTGACTGACTATGTAGGGAAAATGTTGCTTACAAAATAATGAGAACTGAAGAGATGCTAGGCTGTGTCTGTCCTAGGAGATAGAGAACAGCAAGCCCTGAGTGGAAAATTCCAGCACCTTCATCAGACTGAAGGCTTAGGTAGCAATATTGGTATTTTGCTGCCAGGCAGACTGTATTTGCTAAATCAGAACATTGGACCAATTGTGGTTAGCTTTGAGTGTTTAGGTAGCAATTTGTTTAATTTCTGCGCGGTAACCCTTTTCTAGGAACGTATTGATGTACAGCTAAAAGCTAAATACCTCTGGGTTAGCTCCCTTGGTTGAAGGCAAACACATGCTTAAGTGACTTGCTGGACTGGAGCCCAAGGGCCTTGTTCACAATTATGGCTCTGTTTCCCATTGCACTCACATTCTGTCATCAAATGTAGCGCTAGCCAGCATCTCTGCTTAACGATATAGCAGTCCTGTCATTTTGCTTGTAATTTGGAGTTACATTTCTAGAAGCAGCAAACACGGGGCAAAGGAATTATCAGAGTATCTCCTAAATGTGTTAAGATGTTTATGGCACTGAATCAGACAAAAGAATAGATGTTTACAGTCTTTCTGGCTAGTTTTAAAATCGTGTACATCTCCTGACTCCTGTATTGGTGGGCTCAGGACTGAGAATAGCAGTAAGTGGCACATCTGTTGAAAGAATATCTTTTTGAAAGTAGTGAATTGTGCATCCCTGAGATGCTGTCTGGAAAAAGAAGCCTCTGAAATGGAGGAGAAAGCAGGTGGATAGATACAGGAAGCAACTGGCTATCCAGAAGAAAGAAGTGGCTTTCTCAGTGTTAAAATTGGAGTTCTGTCTTTTTGAGATGGACGTGACAGTTTGTGAGTAAGCAGGAAGTAACTCGGCAATAAAGTAATCTCCCTTTGACACTGACATTTTCTTTAAAGGTTGAGGAGGGAAAATTCAGATAAGCATGAATATAACCTTCCAATTTTGTTTCTGCAATTATTTACAGAGTAATTAATGTAAAAGCTTTCTTTACCTAAGAGAAGCATAAATTAATGGCTTCCATGTAGTAAAGATTGTGAGTGTGGTTTATTTACTTGCTACTGTTACAGACTATCTAATTAGTGCTTTTAAACTGCATTCACAGTCTTTGTCTCTAGCTTGTCAAAATACATTATCTGAAAGGAAATGCCAAATCCAAGGTTAAAAAAGTAACCAAACTTATTTTGTCTACAACCAGGTTTTTCAGTGGAGACCGTGGAACTGTTCTTCCTTGGCTCCTGCTCCATGAGATCAACTATGGAACATGCTCAAGAACATGAAGCATGTCTTGAGCAAACCCAGATGTATTGTGTGGAGAGACCAATATATAACCAAGAGCTCTTGCAAGGACAGCTGCACAGACGAGAAAGAACACCTCAGACTTTAAGGCAGAAGATTGTACATTCTTGTCGGTAGGGTTTTTTGTCTTTATTTTATTGGTTAGAAATGTTCTAATTCTTAATTGATTCGTGCACATAGCTAGTAATCTCTTCAAAGAAACCTAAAAGATAAAAGCACTAGTTCTGTTTTGATTATTCAGCAAAACTGTGATGAAGTTGTGTGTGTGGTTTTATATTATAATATATAACTGTATTACAAAAAAATGGATAAATTAGTTGAATCTTCATGAAAGTGCAAAGGAAAAATACGCAGCATAGGAATGTGAAGTATTAGTCAAATCATGTGACAGGAATTCATAAGACCTAGAACAATATCTGTCCTTTTAATGTGGAAATACTTATGGCCAAATTTATGCTTCACATGACCCTTTCACAGAAGAAGAATGGAGATGTATGATAGCTGTGTAGAAATCTAAATTACTAGTCTAATAGCCTCTAATAGAGGCATTCTGTAGCTTTTAACTAACTGCCTTGGAATCTAAGTATCATCTGGTTAGGTAATGTCTTTAACTGCAAGTCTTGCTCTGTGGTACCAGAGGATAGTGAAGAAAAACTTATTCTAGTTAAGTTCTTATTAGCTTTACATTTATCTGTGCTCCATTTGCAGAATTCATTCAATTTCTTACTAGAACTTTGTTCTGCAAGACAACAAATGATTGCTACCTGACTGCTTGTCTGTAAAATATTTCTGTTTACATGACTTGACATTTGGAGATTTGTTTTGGTTAATGGAATGACCATTCTAATGGTAGTGGCACCTAATTCCACCTCAAAAAACTTCTCTGTCCTGAATAAAAAATATGTGGATCGATATCCTCCTGAGCTATGACTTGTGATTCAATCTGATTAAACATGGAGAATTGAGGATGACTCTAGTTCCCCTCTCACTTGTAGCCATAAGCTTCTTCACTATGCAGTTTAGTCCCATGGAATTCAGAAATGTTAACAAATCTCTGCAGTTCTCTTGCAGTTCCCCTACACAGAAGAGCATTTATATGATCCCAGTGTTATATTTTTACCCAAGGTTAAACTTCCTTACCACAGTACAATCAAAGTATGATGTATGGCAGTACTGGATAGAGATATTTATTTCCTGGCTCTATTCACTTGTCATGAGTCAGGGTTTCAAAAGGTTAATAACACTGCTGAAGAGACACAAGGATCAGTGTTGCTGGCTTCAGTGCATTTCCTTTCAGGGTAAAGAAGGGTTATGTTCTCAAATAGCCTTAAAGTTAGCCTATCAGTACCAGTGATAGTAACAAGCATTAGTAAAATAATAATTTTTTTAAAAAAAGCATAATAATGTAAAATGTTGTAATCAAAAAAGTATAAAGCATGCAAATAGTAAATAAAAATAGGAAAAAGCATTGCAAAGAACTTTAATGAGTGAAAACTACTGGCAGAAAGCAAGTTATCCTCAGGGGATTGTTACTAGGAATGATCTCGGCAAAAAGTGTTGTGTGACTGCTCAATCGTGCATGGACTGGAACAGTTTCACTTCCCACCGACCTCTAGCCTCACAAGACTGTGATTCTCTTCTACAGTTCCATAAGGTTTGTGCACAGCAACCAACATGTGATAAAGATCTAAATTAACTGGAGTCATAGATGTTTGTGCTTAAGCTTTGTTGAGAAATTACTGTCATCAGGGGTCTGAGCCTGCCTTTAATGGAGCTGTTTCCCTGCACAGGGATGAAGGACAATTTTTTCGACCCGTTTGTCCCTTGCTAGTGTCTAACTTTTTATTTCTGCTTTGTATTTTCAGTTGTTCTTCTAAGAAAGCCAAGTCTCATCTTTACAGTTTCTTACCAATTTTAAAATGGCTTCCCCGTTACCCAGTGAAGGAATACTTATTAGGAGACATTATCTCAGGTATAAGTACCGGGGTTATGCAGCTTCCTCAGGGTGAGTATCTCTCTGGATTTATTTATCCTCCTCTTTGCTTTTTCTGTGTGCACTTTTATGGTAATGCTTGGATTCCTGAACATGTGCTCATGAGAATAGGATGCGTATTTCAGGTGTGTGTGTCAAGATCAGTACAGCATTCTGGGGACCAGCCCATAATGATGATTCCCTTAAAACTGCAAGTCAGTGATATGGAGCAAACTCTGAAAGAAGCTTGCCTCTCTGAACAATACCAACAGCGGTTGGTGACAGAACAACTTTTCACGGTTTAAATGCATGTCTAAACCTTTGCTGAATGCACCCAATTATTTTCTGATCTCGTCATCCTGACAAGTTGTAGCAAATTTCCTACAGAGGGTAGCAGCATCTAATGGACATATAGACATAATGTTTCAGGACAGCAGCTGTTGCAAAGTAACCAAACTGAATTCAACCAGAGAAGAACATGCAAGAAATCAGAGGCTGATCCCTCTTTTTCTCTTAGGGCTAGAAGTCACCAGTTTAAGCTGGAACCGTAGTAGTGGGCAATGATTTACATGGTGGAAAGAAATCAAAAGTATCTTCTATAACAAGACGGCAAATCTGTGGAATTTCTATTAAATTACGTGGAAGTTTCACCCCAAGTGGAGCCTGGCCCTGAAGCAGGAGCAGGGTCTGTGGAAGACGAAGAGAAAGCCAGTGTTCACTGTTCTGTTGAGCTCTTGGTGACTGGATCAGTGCAATCTTTTGTTCAGCCTGACACCTTACTATCAGCAGTTTCAGAACTGCTACGGGGTTAGAAAGTGAGAGCATTTTTACAGCAGTATCATTATGGGGTGCCATCACTGCTCTGGGAATGGCAGCTTCATGACAGCTGCCACAGTCCCAGTAGATTTCCCCAGGAGGTCTTGGAGCAGAGGGAATTTTTGAATTTGTGCAGAGTACAGTCCAGAGGAGTCCTCATGCTAAGGGTAATGTAATTAAGCATATATAAGTTTACTTGCGTTTTGGCTTATTTCATATTTCTACCTCACTTGTTCCACTTTAGGCTGAGGCAGGTCTGTAGAATTAATCTATAAATCCAAGAAGCCTAGATTTTAATAGCTGGTAACCCATTAAAGCAATGGAATATTCTAACTCAGTCTGTGCAGTTGACTGTTTTATTTCTGTAGCTTCCCAGTTTTGTGCTATTTTTTATAATTACGGATATTTTTTCTTGCACAAATATAAACATCAGCTTATCTCAAACTGATAAGTAGTGTGGTTAACTGTCAAGCAAATCTGTCATATACGAGACACAAACATTACCACTTGTATACTGAAACACAGTTTATGTGATGACCAGATAAGGACAGTAAAATTTAAGTGGTCAGCAGTGAACTTTATACTTAATTTTGTGACTTTGTTTTAAACTAAACATTATTCTTTCCTTCGGTGACTGCAGACATGCCCTTGAACTCCTCCTAATCTTTCCCTTTCTAAAAAGAGAAAAGTTGAACTTTTATTTTTCTGGAATGGATGTAATTAAAGCAACCATGAGTTCAAAGAAGCCTGGGAATCATTCCAGACAGAACTACAATGACCAGGGTGTTTAAGCTGTGAAAACTCCTGTCATGTCAATATCTTTTTATTTCCTTGGCACTCGCAGCCTTTAAAAATGCCAGTACAAATGAAAAGGAAAAGGAATAAAAGGGTATTCAGATCAGGAGCTTCACATAGACCCACCCTCCCAGTTTTGAAACCACTGGTTTTCAGTTCTGGTCGTTTGTACTGTTAAGTTCATCACCATGTTAAAGGCCAGGCTGTTATGGTACAGTGTGTTCTAATGATACTCTTGGCATGAGGGGTAGCCCCTGGGGCAGAGAATATATGTGGTGTGAGTTTCAGAAGTACTTAATGAAAAGCTCATTGCTGCAGGAGAATAAATGATATCATCAGTCCAGTTCTGATAGGAATATGAATTCTTGGTTAGGACTCAGACATTGCTTAGGGCATGAGCAAGGCCATGTGAGCTATTACACTGCGCAAGTGTGCTTGGATGACACAGAAGATCCATTCCTGGTTTTGTTCTTTCGTCGTAACTTGATGCTTTGTCTCTCAACTTAAAAATAAGTTAATAGGGAGAGGTGATTTTGACTATCAGTAGCTCTCCATGGCAGGTGAACCATTGCCTCCTTTTGTAATTTGCACTAGACCGTTGAGCTTTTCGGTCCTAACTTGGACCACTCTGCCCAAGTGTGGTAAGAACACACAGCTTCCTCAGGTGTCATGAGTCTGCACTCGCAAAAGTGAATTGGAGAACCAGTCCAAGCCAGGACACAGCGTTTTCTTCTCGAGGCCTATTTGTTCAGTTCTGGTGTCTAATTCTCATTAACGCAAGCCATATAGAACTATTGATTTTGCTGGAACTGCTCAGGACAGTTATGCGCCATATCACGTGGTGCCCAGAATTTGCTTGTGAGCCTGCTCCTGTGATAAGCATATGCTCAGTCATGCAGAGAGGGAGCACCGTGGGAAGTGTTCCCCCCCGGTGTCCCTTAGAGCTGTTCCCCCACAGCTCCATTGCTGTGCTTGCCAGCCCCCACTACAAATAGGAATGGTGTGGATCGCAATTCCACCGTGTGGAACTGGACGGGGCTTAATGAAAAAAAGAACTTCATTTTGGGGGAGAATACCAGACTGTATAAGCTCTATGACCTTACAGATTGCAAGCAATGATTCTCTGCTTATTTTACATTTTGGAGCATATTTTGTGGAAAAGTAAACTGTTATGTCATCCCACTCGTTCTGGGGTGAGGGAGGAGGGAAGCGTTTAATCAGTCCTAGATTACCATGAAGATCATGTCTGATGAGAAAAGGAGGAGAAAAATCAAACATGTTCTGCTGGTTTTGGGTGTTTCTATTTACATGTTGTGACAGATGAAAACAAAAGCAACAAAAAGTGTTTATTGGCTTTTAAGAAGTACTTCCAGCCCCAAAGGCAAAACCGGTGCACAGATGTACACAAAAACATCCACTCACACACCTGCAGTGCCTGTAATTAGAGACTTCTGGTTTCCTGACTCAAACCATCAGGTTTCTAGGCACTGCCCTACAGTATTATACATATTAAAGAGTATTCCTTGCAAGACTTCTTGTTTTTTAAACCTGTGATAAGTCACTAGATTTCCTATTAGGTGATTTCAGTTTTACTGGGCTTAAATCCTTTTGCTTCAGATGCTTTCTGTCGTTTGCCTAACATACACATTTGTGTCTTGTTTTCTAGGTTTAGCATATGCTTTGCTGGCAGCTGTTCCCCCAGTATTTGGCCTATATTCTTCATTTTATCCTGTCTTTCTATATACTTTTTTTGGAACCTCCAAGCACATATCAATAGGTATATGTGTACGGATAACTGAAAGTCTGTGTGTGTGCGTGTGTGTTTAATAAAGTTGTAAAAAATAAAATTGGATAAATAGAAAGTGTAGTTGTTTTCTATAAATTCAAATTTAAGAGAATAGGAGAAACAGAAATGTGTCAAACATTAGCATTTTTGTTGTTGTTGTTAATTTACCCATCCTACTTCAGAAGGAACAGAACAGCATCTTTTATTGGATTAGATCTAGAAATGTGTGCTGTGAACTCCTGAACTATAATTTCATCACTGCAGTCAGCTGTCTGTGTGGTCGGGATGAATCTTTAATTTACATAATAGAAACTGGGATAGAAAAAAATGGTGGTGTTTATTTACCGTAGAGGTGTATGTTCACCATCTAATTGCTTTAATGGTGCTGAGTACTGGAGCAGATTTTGGGACTAAAAAATACAATATTTAAGTAGAAAACTATTATAGTTTAATTCCATTTATCTCTTAATAAGAATGACTCCTAAAAAAAAAACCTGCCAGGATTTTAACCAATTATTTTCCTTTCCTTCTTATTTCAGGCACTTTTGCTGTGATTAGTATGATGGTCGGCGGCGTTGCTGTGAGACAAGTGCCTGATGAAATTATTTCTGTAGGCTATAATTCTACTAATGCTACAGATTCCTTTGAATATTACCATGCTAGGGATACCAAGAGGGTACAGGTAGCTGTGACTCTCGCCTTTCTTTCAGGAATTATCCAGGTATGTGCTTGCAGTTTGCTGTAAGGGCCAGTTCAGGTGCTGCTGCTAGGCTTGCAGTTCCAAGGCGTGCTGGGTCACAGGGGATCCCCTGTCAATAGACTTTTGCTTCAGCACTGCACTGTGTAGAACACAGACTGCTTCGTGGCAGCCACGTAACGGAAGTGGGGAGGGATACATTGGAGGCAAGTCTTTGGCATCTTGGCTTGGCTGGGAAAAATGGGACGTCCCCCTTTTCACTTTTTCCGATCCCATCAGAAAAACTCAACCTGATGTTCTCTAATCTGTCCATAAATGCATACAAACACCTATATTTACCCATATCCCACATTGCACCTGCCAGTGGCATGGAAGATTTGGTGCATTGATGGCTGCTTACTGAACTGTGGCTTTAGAGAGGCCAAGTTCAGGTTTGCCTGATCTGGCTTGGGCATCGAGGTTAGAAGAGGTGACCTGTGGCCTGTCTGCTATATAGTGCTGATGTTCAGGCTACGGTGGGAGTCACATAGATAATATTTCTCTTCTTCATTAGTTATGTTTAGGTTTCCTTCGATTTGGATTTGTAGCCATCTATCTAACGGAGCCTCTGGTGCGAGGATTTACTACTGCTGCTGCGGTTCATGTCTTTACATCTCAGTTAAAGTATCTCCTTGGCATTAAGACTAACCGATACAGTGGACCCCTCTCAGTTGTATATGTGAGTAACTACATGTCCTGGTTTCAGCTGGGATAGAGTTAACTGTCTTCCTAGTAGCTGGTATGGTGCTATGTTTTGAGTTCAGTATTCGAAGAATGTTGATAACACTGATGTTTTCAGTTGTTGCTCAGTAGTGTTTAGATTATAGTCAAGGATTTTTCAGCTTCTCATGCCCAGCCAGCGAGAAAGCTGGAGGGGCACAAGAAGTTGGCACAGGACACAGCCAGGGCAGCTGACCCAAACTGGCCAACGGGGTATTCCATACCATGGGACGTCCCATTTA
The DNA here is from genome assembly GCF_964188355.1 of Buteo buteo. Taxonomy (NCBI): domain Eukaryota; kingdom Metazoa; phylum Chordata; class Aves; order Accipitriformes; family Accipitridae; genus Buteo; species Buteo buteo. The sequence goes on along the minus strand of NC_134174.1, from coordinate 13,903,179 downwards.
GTATAGGAACTGGGAAGTGGGGGCGGGGAATCGCTGCTTGGGGACTGGCTGGGTGTTGGTCAGCGGGTGGTGAGCAATTGCCCTGCGCATCATTTGTACATTCCAATCCTTTTATTATTGCTGTTGTCATTTTATTAGTGTTATCATTATTAGTTTCTTCTTTTCTGTTCTATTAAACCGTTCTTATCTCAACCCACGAGTTTTACTTCTTTTTCCCAATTTTCTCCCCCATCCCACTGGATGGGGGGTGGGAGGGGGAGTGAGTGAGCGGCTGTGTGGTGCTTAGTTGCTGGCTGGGGTTAAACCACAACACTACATTTACTAAACATGCAAATTCTGCATTGTCTGGATCTAGTACTTAAGCCTTTGCCTATTTTTTTTTATTATTATTTTGGCACTAAGTAGAATAATGCTGCAGTATTCAAAACTGGGTATGAGGTCTTTAAGTGCCATAGCAATATATGAGCATCTTAAAATGCAGCTTGGGTGTGACTTGATAGATCAGCACGGTCTGAGATGGGCAGATTTTAGGATTCTGCTTAATGTAGTTTTGTAATAAGAGCAGATAATGTTCACTGAAGCAAGTCTCTTGTACGTAGTGGAAAAATGTGCTACTGAAATGCTTCACTGTAGACCAGACATGTTTTGCAAAGCTAGGAAATGTTATTCTCAGAACCTTGCCCAGTCTGTGTTTTTTTAATTTCACACACAGTTCCTGATGGGCGTATTCTTCATTTCCTGTTTGTAAGCTGTTTTGTAGTCTGGTTGGACACAAAGTGCTGTGGCATGATAAATGTACCTGTTCTTTAGAGTAGTGGGAAAAAGTGTTTTGAAATAAGGACACTCAGTGTAAAGCATTGCTATTTATCGAAGAACCTAAGCATTAAAACTGATTGTTCAGAGCATGTAGGGATCCAGTATTTGACATAGCTCATAGTTTAATCTTCCACTTGCCTTCTGTCTAACACATAGTGATGCAAGAGGATGGAATAAAAGCCATGCAGTGTAAAGCTATGATTTGGTTAGTATGACTTAAGTAAAACCAAAAGCTCTAAATTCATTTGAATTTAAAATTGACAGTTGGGCTCTGAAAAAAATGTAATGGATCCCATGCAGCAAATTATTTGTTTAAAGGGACATTTCTAATTGAAATCACAACTAAAGCTTTTAAGTTGGTATGAACATTACTTTTCTTGCTGTTATGAACACGCAGAGTTGAAATGCATCTGAATCTGATTTGCCTGCCAGTGTAGGAAGCCCCAAGTTGTTATCACAAAATCAATGCTCTGATTTTGCAGACAAGAACTCCTGAGAGGAAGAATAGGGAAGATCTCGGATATCTGTGAAAACCCAAGCTTTTGAGCAGATTGATGGCTCAGCAATAACGAAGCTTCAGGATTTCGACTACATGGAGGCTACAGAAAATACTTTGTGGGAATATTTCTTGTATATTGTGCAGATATTACAAACCTTTTGGAAACAAGGCTGCACTAATGATTAATTCCTAATTTTAGTTCACTAATCTGGAAACCAGACATACTAACTGCTAAACAAATAGGAGGAAGGGTACACATGCAAGATGTACTACCAGGACATCTTGAATGTATAATATCCTGATAGTTGCTGTAATTTTCCTTATGTCTAAAGAAGGTTATGTACATCTTCTTTCAAAGACCTCTCCAGAGGTCGTCTTTTTTTTTTTTTAAATGCAGTGGAATAACAAGGAGTAATAGGTAAGGAAATCATTTACCCTGTAGCAACTTGCGTGTTCCAGCAAGCTTTCTTTCTTTTAACACCCTTTTATAATAGTGTTTTCAACTAAAAGATATTTGGAATAATCACCAGTTAATAATGTCCAGCGGTGTTGCAAGATTACTGTTATTTAATCATATTGCTATGGTAACCTCAGTGGTTGTATCAGCAGCCTTATCATTTTAGAATGGTTTATGCAGCTCTAAGTAGATGTGACTTGCCAAAGAATATTTGAAGGTATTAGAAGGAATTTGCATTTATTGTTTTCAGGTAGCTGCCAGTATGAAATATGTGTGAAAATGTTGAAGATAAGGGATGTAGTTTAGACTTTTTTCCCCATGGTGGATTTTTCTCCAAATTTTTGCCCCATTTGAGGGACACTGATATTGTAAATGATTGCAAGTGCATCTCCCTCACTGAGATACTCTGAACTTCTGTGTTTTGTGGGAACAGTGGGGATTTTGGTGAGGCACCGATTCATGGTGGTTATCAATGCAGAATGAAAACACAGCTGAACAGCAGTGTATAATATACTCTTTTATGGCAAATCTCCATGAAGATTATATTTTCTTAGGAATAATTATGATACTTCTGTTGTGTTACAGAGCATAGCTGCTGTGCTTTCAAAAATAACAACGACCAATATTGCTGCATTGATTGTTGGATTAACGTGCATTGTTCTATTGTTCATTGGAAAAGAAATCAATCTCCGGTTTAAGAAGAAGCTCCCAGTTCCTATTCCTATGGAGATCATTGTGGTAAGCCAGTTGTGAAATTCTACAGCTAAATCATATAACTGTTCTAAAGCTGTAGAAACTGTCTCATTTTCTATCAAGTCTTATTGAGCTTTAGAATAACTTCGGTTGGACATAATTCATTTGATGCTTGATCCAGTTGAAGGTTTGGATACTTATAAGGTTAGAGACTGACATGCCCAAGTTTTAGGCATAAGCTTCCAAAGAAGAATTGAAAACCCAGTTAAACACCCACAGTCCCCTATGGCAATGGGTAGGTAGAGATTTGTTGTAAAACCCACTCTATCCTGGAGTTTTGGCACCTGAGTGATTCTCTTGCAAGATGTGCCTCCGAGTGGCATTTCCCACTCAGAGCCCAAGAGCTCGGAACCCCCTCCTGAAGGAAGGTGCTTACAGATGCCTGTTTCAGAGGTTCTGTGGGGCCTGCTTGCTTTTTAAAATGCAGTGGTAGAAAGAAGAGCAGGAACCAGTAGGATTTACTACTTAACCTTCCTTTCTCTGTTTCTCAGACTGATAAATGACTGCAGCATTGATTCTTTTTCAAATGACTACTCTAAAATACATGCATAAAGCAGACTATCTTAATACACACAGAGCCCACATCTCTGATAACCTTTCACCTTGAAAAGTGGTTGGATTTTAAAATGAGTTCTTGGATAACTAGAGCTCTCAACCAACCTGCACAAAATCAGACCCAAGAAAGGGAATAACTGAACGTGTGGTACAATCTAGATAGAAGGAACAAAGAAAAGGGATGCTGTTGAGAGATGGCGGAGGTGGTGTAATAGGGTATAGTTTGATAGTAAGGCAATAGCAAAGTGATCTTACACCTGTTCCTTTCACTGCTGTTGCACCAGTTCTGTTCACAGATAGCATGCAGGTTATGCACATGAAAATAAGGCAGTGCAGACATCCTTGGCTTGTCCTTGCATTTAATTTCTCAATACACTATTCTGCCTGAGCTTGGCTCAGGCAAAGGGAATTTGGGTGATTCAGATCATACCATAGCACGTTCCATTTAACTGTTTCCAAGAAAACTTTATAAAGTCAGTGAGGGTTGAACCTGATAGAGGGAAAATCGTGATACTTCCTCCTTTTTATCTGCTTCTTTATCCTCTAACTCTTAGAAAATTGATTGACAAAGAAATGTAAACCCTTGTGTATATTATTCATAATCAGCTAACTTATTAGTTCTTCAGGTGGCTTTATCTCTTTCTAGCTGATGTTTACAAATGTGTTTGTCGATTTTTAGGTAATTATTGGCACAGGAGTGTCAGCTGGAATGAATCTGAGTGAGTCATACAGAGTGGATGTTGTTGGGAATATTCCTCAAGGGTAGGGATGATATATTCTTGTTCAAACTATACCTTTTCTGTATGGCATGTAGCTTTTATTATAGTAATTTGTAAACATTTATTTCATCTCCAAGGTTACGTGCACCAGCAGTTCCCGAGATTCAGCTCATCCCAGCAATATTTGTGGATGCAATAGCAATAGCAATAGTTGGATTTTCAATGGCTGTATCAATGGCCAAGATCTTTGCCCTTAAACATGGTTACACCATTGATGGGAATCAGGTAAAAGTATTGGGGTTGCTTTGTTGAAAATTCTCAGTAGCACCTTTGTTACATCATTAACATAGAATGGGATATTGGACAAAAATGAGTTTTTCTTTCATAGACAAATCAGGTCAGGTTTTTGACAGCCTACACATTTAAATGCAGGAATTATTTTAAGTTCTTCTTCTGGCTGTGTTTTAATAACCAGTTTCACTTTTAGCTTCATTTTTGGAAAACTTGCTTCTATTAGACTTAGACATATGCATGAATATTAATTGTAGGAACAGCAATTACTTAGCCTACTGTCCTGATGGCCAGCTACTTTATCTCTGCTTTCTGTAATAGAGCAAAGCATAGAGTTCCCATGTGATAATGCCTTAATTGTCAAAGAACTATTACCTAAGGTTTAGAAATTTCAGTTATGTTTTTTAGTTTCTTTTTATTCCCACCCATTGCAAATAGGCAGCTCATCATTTTCTGGGGCAGCAATTGGCCCCATCCATAGTTAGCATTCTTATCATGATTTGAGTGACAAAGGCTGTGGTTAGGGACTCTCTAGAACTAAAATGGTATGTCATCCTCAGCTACCTTATCCTTCCTGTGCAATTTAGAATCAGTATTGCAGCTGGATTATTGGTTGATACTTGATACTTGATATTGTTGTGGTGTCACAGGAGCCAGAAAGTTCATATGCTGTAACGCATGTCCTAGAGCAAGCATCTGACACAGCACAGATCAGCCGTTCCACCTTCTCAAAATGGCTGTCTTCCTCTGAGAGTAAATGGAGTTTAAATGACCTTAACCTACAGAGTTTTACATCTGGTCAGATGAATCTCATCCTTCACATCATTGTTCTTTGTTACCCAAAGAGAGAAAAAGTCCATAGCTGCATAAATGGAATCAGCTCTGTTTATGTTAGTTAAAGTAATCATCACTGACCTAAGATAAGCATCTAGATCTTTTCCTCAGGAGGTGCCAGATGCTACTTCACCTGGATGTTAAACTATAGAACTCCTTGTGACAGGATGCAGTGCATGCTGAGTGTTTAAATGGATCAAAAAAGCATTGTACAAATGCAAAGAGAAAAACTCATTGAGAACTGTTCAAAACGTGTAACTCAAATCATCTCAGTTACAAATAGCAGGATGCAGAGTAACCTGGGGAGGCCTTATTACAAGCAAATACCTTCCTAGGCATCAGAAACACAGTACTGAGGTAGATGGAGCTCTGACCTTGCTCACAATAACAGTTCTCATGTGGGATCTTCCTGATGAAGCAGTGGACACACATTGTTTTTTTCATGTACAGCAATGGATTACCTCCCATGGAAACACAGCCAAGGCTGCTCTTGGTTCTGATAATACTAAACAGATAGTTTAGGGTGGGAAGCAAAGAACAATGTTTGTATGAGAAACTATTTTCCATGTATATTCAGGGTTAAAATCCAAGTTATCCTCAAGCTGAAGAAATCCTTAAAACAAGCAATGCTGTCATTCATTTTAGTTTTCAGTCTGACTCATTACTGTAACATTCAAGGATGGGAAATGTCTCCAGCACTTCATGAGGTACTTTATTTAAAAGATGATTTAACATCCATCAATTTGCACATGTATGAGAACCACAAGTATAAGCTACAATAAGGTTGTTTATTCTCTATAATAAGGTTGCTAGAAAGCACTGCACATAAGATGTAGTTATTAATATGTATTGATAGCTCCAGCTTTGTACAGTTGCTAGGTATAATTGCCTTTTGTTTTGCTCTATTGTTTAACACAGGAACTTATTGCCTTGGGAATATGCAACTCTGTAGGGTCATTTTTCCAAAGCTTTCCAATCACTTGCTCCATGTCTCGAAGTCTTGTTCAGGAAAGCACTGGTGGGAAAACTCAGGTATGTAAACCCAAATTTTGAGCCAAACAAAGTTTGCTTTTTGGAGCTCCAAAGCTAGAGTCTGAAGCTTCACTAGATTGCCACATTTGTCTGCCTGGGGCAGAAGGAATAACTGGAGTTTCCCATGTTTCAAATCCAGATTGGGCCAGGATAGAAAGCTGCACGACAGCCAAAAGGGGTGAACTGAGTGGGAGGGATCAAAAGTCACTTGAACAACCAGCCTTGTGACAAGCACGAGAGGGGTTAGCTAATCAGTAATACTGCCCTTTGGGGGTACTTATAAATCAATTCTGGCTTCTTTTGTTCAGATTGCAGGTGCTCTCTCTTCAATTATGGTTCTGTTGGTAATTGTGGCTATTGGATACCTCTTTGAACCACTTCCACAGGTAAGGGAGTTTTGCCTCTTAGGCATTGCTTTGTCGGTGAACAGAGGCCAGTGAGTATTGCTTAAAAGAGAGATTGTGGGATGATTAGTAAGCAACACAGTTAGGCCTTGATCCAGAAACCTTTAAATTTTGTATGCATTTTTGCTATAAGTTAGACTAGAAATGAATAACATTTTGAATTTTGAAGGATCCAGCATATTTTTTGTTGTTGTTTTTAATATTGGACATTCTGGACTCTGTCTTTAGAACATAAAAATGATAACTTCAAACAACTCCCCTTTAGAATCATTTAGGTTGGAAAAGACCCTTAAGATCGTCAAGTCCAACCGTTAACCTAACACTGCCAAGTCCACCACTAAACCATGTCCCTAAGCACCACATCTACGCGTCTTTTAAATACCTCCAGGGATGATGACTCAACTACCTCCCTGAGCAGCCTGTTCCAATGCTTGACAACCCTTTTGGTGGAGAATTTTTTCCTAATATCCAATCTAAACCTCCCCTGGCGCAACTTGAGGCCACTTCCTCTCGTACTGTCGCTTGTTACTTGGGAGAAGAGACCAACACCCACATCAGTACAACCTCCTTTCAGGTAGTTGTAGAGAGCGATAAGGTCTCCCCTCAGTCTCCTTTTCTCCAGGCTAAACAACCCCAGTTCCCTCAGCTGCTCCTCGTAACACTTGTGCTCCAGACCCTTCACCAGCTTCATTGCCCTTCTCTGGACACGCTCCAGCACCTCAATGTCTTTCTTGCAGTGAGGGGCCCAAAACTGAACATGGTATTTGAGGTGTGGCCTCACCAGTGCCGAGTAAAGGGGAACAATCACGTCCTTAGTCCTGCTGGCTGCATTTGATTGCAGCATAGGAATTCTGGGAAGAGGTTAAAAATTTAAAAGAAAGTAATAGCTTAGCTAGGAAAGGGTTGAGGCTGGGTGATGGCTCAGCATAATGAGTTGGTTTTGCTGCAGTTTTACTTATTTGTATAAAAATATATTTACGTGAATAAATATATTCTGACTTTAAAAAAAGTTTGTTTCTGGTGACATGCATAGGATGATATGCAATTCCTGTTTCTTTTTATAGGAGACATACCTTGGGTTACATCTATATGACTGTTGCAGGAATTGTTGCAATATATTGTAGAGAAACTTGAATTTGAGATTATAGTCTAGCTACTACAGGCACTATAATTGCAGCAGCATGGAGCTCAGGAATATGTGATTTCTCTTGACAGGAAAGAGTAAATCAAACTGTACTGACCAGCTTGCCATTTCTGCAGCTGCAGTAAAAGCATATCTCCACTGAACTACTTGAAAAGTTGGTTTTTTTAAATTGAACATCGGCTCAGTAGATTTATCAGTTGTACAAAGCACAGAAATAGAGTTATCTGTGATGCTTTGAAGTTCTTATTTGGCATTGGGTTTATTTTGCTTCTGAAAATTGCATTTGTCTAATGTTCTTAGACAGTGCTAGCTGCAATTGTCATGGTGAACCTGAAAGGAATGTTTAAACAGTTTGGAGATGTCGCACACTTCTGGAGAACCAGTAAGATTGAGCTGGTGAGTAATGCACAGCTCAGTGCCTATATTTTACTGTATTAAATTCGTGGCTTCTCTTCTTCCTAACCCCCAAAACAGGGTAGAAACTTATCAAGGAGTTACAAATTGGTGTTGCATTGCAGATGAACATAAGACATGGAGCTGTAAGTACCCTAGGAGGGTGATCTGTTGCAGTCAAGAATGTTTTTTGTTGTTGTTCAACAACCTTTAACTCAGGTCAGAAGTAGTTTGGTTGCAGTAAAAGCAAAGCTTTTCAGTGTTGCTATAGGAACTGCACTGGAGACTGTGGGAATGTCTGAGAAGAATTTGAAAAACAGAGTTAACAAAGAAAACTACGTGAAGGTATTTGCCATCTTTTAAGACAAAGCAAAAACCTGGCTGGAGTGGGCCAGAACTAAGAGTATCGGAGGGAACATTGTGGTAGCATTTTTCTCCTGGATTAACTGGCTGGTGGAAGTGAGAGCTAGTTGCAGGCCTTGAATATTGTTTTCATCCTAAGGTATTTGGAGTCTGGTGGTAACACAAGATTCCTTGGAGAACAGGACTTAAGGCATTAATTAATATGTGACAGTTTGTCAGATGTTATGTTAGTGGACCTTGAGCTTTTATGCCCTTCTGAAAGGTTAAGGCAATTACAGTCTGCTATCATGTTGGATTACGTTATAGCCTATTCCTGAACAGAAGTGCTATGTAGGTTTTGAGGTTGAATTATGCTATTGTTTTTGCTGTTAACAGAAGAATATGCATAATAATTCAGACCTTTTCTTTGTTTTAGGCCATCTGGATGGTAGCTTTTGTGGCTTCTCTTTTCCTGGGACTAGACTATGGTTTGCTTACTGCAGTAGCATTTGCAATGATAACCGTTATTTACAGAACACAAAGGTCAGATTTCTTCTGATTTCTTCTTCAAAATTAGTATTTGCTGATCTTCTATGTGGTTTTGTTTGTTTAAGCGGTACAAATAAGCAGAAGACCTTTCCACCCTCTTCAACTGCATGCAGTATAGAATCTGCTTCATAATATAGGTCATGCCCTGTGGCTCTGATCCAGGGTTCACATTTTATTTTTCTGAGAACAAAATTTCTAGAGGGTATGAACTTGCCATTTCAAAGATAAACAGAAGATTTTCGATTTCTTATATTGGTTAATCTTCTTGTTTACTTTTTTTAATGCCTAGAGTTTAGAACTTCAGATCTGCTTGATGACAGTTTCAGTAAATGATTACATTCTGTGTGCACTAACTGTCACAGTCAAGCAGAAGTTGCATCAGGTTATCAGTAGATGAACATTTTATAAGAAAGTTCTAATTTATCAAAAAATTGTGCTTGCCCTTCTAGTTTTTCAAATCACTTCTCTCCCCATTCAAAGTGACAAAGCTTTTACTGTGAAGCTTTCCAGGTCTACAGCGAAATGATTTCTTGCATGTGTGGGTAGGACTGTCATGTGAGGCTTCTAGGCTCAAGGTCTGGGACATCTAGGTGGAAAATGTATAAAAGTCTAGGTTTCAGTCTGCACCGGAATGATACCAAATTCTGAGATTTCTGCTCTGCATAAATAAGAGTATTTTTCTGCCATCTCTGTATTGCTTTGTTCTTGCAAACAGATCAGTAATGTACTTTGCTGTCACACTGCTTGTGAGTTGGGAATACTTATCTCTTCGGGTGTTGTCCTGGGAGCAGAGTGGCTCTTTGAAATTGCAGCATGTATTCTGCCAGTATGAGTTTCCATATTTGCAAGATAGTCAATGGAGTTGCACCAGTTCATGCCGAAGAGAATTTGCCCTGTACCTTTGCATGCTTTGGCCTATGTTTTTCAGAAAATGATAACATTACAGTGCTAAGTTTATAAATTGTTTTTGCACTGACAGAAGCAAACTTGTCTAGTCACCAACTGGCCCCTTTATTCTGTTCCTTCCGTAAACTGCCCACTGCATTTGCCCACATTTAGATAAGCCTGTACAAGACAGGCACTGCAGAATGACCATTTAAAATAAGTTTCAATCTGTATTGAACACTCACTTTTCCATTTTATAAGTGATAATACTGAAACAGTTGCTTCTGTTTCTCTCTAGGCCTCAATACAGAACCCTTGGTCAGATTCCTGGTACTGACATCTACTGTGATGTGGAAGAGTACGAAGAGGTAGGAGTGTATTCTTCTGCACTGAAGAGTTTTATGTAGTGAGCAAAGACGACTGTGGCAATTTTCTGCTTAGCCCTACCATACTGCACATATAGTGCTGTCTGCCTAGCATTCACCTGCGCTGAAGGGAAAGAAAATAAATTTTATTTTGGTAGCAAAAGCTTTTTTGTTGAAAATGCTAGCTTTTTGTACTGTATATATGTTTGACCAGGAGGTGATCAAAAGTAACCTTTATACTAGTTCCATTGTACTAGCTTGTACAAAATGGTAAGGCTTATAGGAATACCACTGCTAAACCTGCTATGTACACAAGTGTGTACAAGGCCACCTTCTTTACTTTTGTGGCAGTATTGCATGAAATCCATGGAACCCAGGATCCAAACTGATATGTTCTTCAGAATTGCACGAACTGTTTAAAACAGTATCTCCCTGCCTCCACCCATCCCCTGCTCATTAAATATGCATGATTAATGGCACAATTGCTTGGCATGCACTTAGCTTCTTATAAATGCCATTTTGTTCAACCAAAAGTTGGTAAAAGCAGTAAATTTTATCAATATAATGGATGTCAACATTCTGTATTTATTCACAAACAGCAACTACAATTTTCTGCACTCTCTGCCATGTTCTCAGAGATGCTGCTATGAAGGCTACATCCCCCTTTACTACAGAACCAGTCTGTAAAAACCTATGGGAAAAGATGATTCTGTAATCTGAAAACATTTTCTCACCAGCAGTTCCACTTTGAATATGATACTAAGCAAAAATATATGTGGGCATGTTTATAGCTGTATGCAAAGAAGAGGAGACTCCGTTTTTGTTACACTGAATGCAGTTAGCATTCCTCCTCCTGTATAAAGATGGGTTTGGCAGCATATGGCAGGCTGGATCTCAGCTGCTGGCCAGGCTATTTGCATGTAAAATGTCAGAGTGCAGCCTGTTTAGAGATGACTCATTTAAAGTAGAGGAAAAAAGTGATATTGAGGCCTATCTGAAGGTCTGTTTAAAAACAAAGATTTGAAAGGCTCTTTTTTTGGTACCTGAGGAGACAAGAAAAAAAAGGACAGAGAGAAACAGAGAAATAAGTCATTATGCCTGTATAAAGGGAGGCTAAAAGGCAGCATTCCTAGATCTGCAGGATTTCCTCATGGTAATACCAGCTGCAGATAGCAACATCAGAGAACTGCAAACATTTAATTCCTTTTTATGTCTGTACATTTCATTGTTATAAAAAAGGAGAAATGTTACATAGCATGGATTGTGTGCAGTATTACACCAGGAAAGGGGGAGGTTCTGACCTGATTGGCTTTGCTCACGACAGTGCCAACCTTTATTTGACACATGCTGATAGCCATTCAGAGTTGGCTCTTGGGCTGCTGCATGTTTATGTGTCTTGTGATCACACAGGTGCTTTTCTTCTAGTGCAGGTAATACTTAACTGTGCACATCCAATATTCTTTTCCTTAGGTTAAAGAATATCCTGGAATAAAAATATTTCAAGCTAATGCATCACTGTATTTTGCCAATAGTGAGTCATATACAAGTGCGCTGAAGAAAAAGGTGAGTAAACCAAATTCTTCAATGACTTGTGTCTTGAAAATTCAAACTGGCTTCTGAAACATGCTCAACTTTCAGCTCCTTTAGTGTAGCCCCTTAGCACAGTGTTTCTCAGCCTGGTGATCAGTAAAACATGAGAGGGTGACTCTCCAGCCAACTGCAAATCATCTTAGGAAGCAACAACATGGTGGGAGGGAATAAGTGGACAGAGAGTAGCTTAATACTAACTGCTTGTGAATGGAACGTCTGGTGGTTGCAGAGCACAAACTGGTCAAACACATTTATTTTTTTTAGAAGGAAATAAGTAGTTGCTGAACCAAAACCAAAATGTCTGGGAGTAAAAGCTTCTTTTGTGGGTGACAAACTTTACTGGGGTGCAAGACCATGGAATACTGTAGGCATTCAATGCCTCTCAAGAGCAACAAATTACCTGCATACAGAGTATGCCTCACCTCCTGTCTAACCAGCGTTTGACTGGGTGGGAATGGCAATAAGAGAACTAGCTAAGGGCAGAACTACCTGACCTGGTAGCAATTGCACCCTTACTAACTTCTGAAAAATTTTTCTGTAGCTCCCATGATGAGTCTTATACAAAACAGGTGGGTGGTACTTGTCTTCACAAAGCAAGAGGTGTTGGCAATTTATGTCCAAATGCACTTCTCTCGCCTTTGCTCTCTGCACTCGAATCAGCACTCGGTTGAAACATGGTGCGCTCTGATTTCAAGAAAAGAATGTGATGCATCTCTTCCTCATCTTGTTAACACTGTGCTTGCCAAGATTATTCCTTCTTACTTTATACTGTTCTCACCCCCACCAAGGGAAGCTGAACAATGCAGGCTTGTGTTTTAAATTTATGACAGCGATGAATTCAGCACTAATTGATAATGCAATGTCATCCTAACAAGCTGGATCTCCTCTGATTGTGCTTTCTTTTCATGACAGACTGGAGTGGATCCTTGTGCCATATTAGCAGCAAGGAGAAAAGCCCAGAAGAGGCATGCCAGGGAAATAAAGGCGGCAAATGAACTCAGAAAGAAAGCTGTATTGAAACTAGTGAATTCTTCGGTAAATATTTACCTCTGCTTTATCAGCTAACATGCTGCTGCTTTCTGGTGTTATCATTCTTGTTTATACAAGGTGCAGGGTGCAACTCAGGTAGACAGGCTTAGGGAGCAAGCACTGTGCAGTGTGGATAGGCTACTGGGGGAACAGCGTAAGGGTCCACGGCTGGATTGGATAATTGTGTTGAACCTTATTACATTCAGGTAACACACAGCGGAGCAGAGCCTTTCCACACTGTCATGCTGTCTCAGCAGAAATTGGAGGGACCCTACCTCTGCCTCTCCCCACACACTTGGAATGATCATGCAGAAATAGGATATAATAAAATGAATTCAAATTAGCAGCCCATGTAATAAAAAGGTGCCATCCGCACTGCTGATCCTGGCATGGTTAAGTGAGGCAGGTACATTGAGAAGGGTTGTTTGAAACATGCTTGTGCTTTTGTGCGTGTTTAAATTCAACCCCCTGTTGGGAGCTGGTGTGTGCTTTTTACCATCGGAAACCAACCAAAGGCCTAAATTAAGAGTACGATTGCCGTTGCTTCTTTTGGATATATAGGCCTTGGCAGGATCAGCAGTGATAAGGCAAGGAAATGGAGTAAAAACATATGAACAGGTGTCAGTGCTTGAAGGAAATGGGTAATTCACTCCTAAGAAAACAGCTTTAAGCTGCTTGCATGTGACTGTAGAAAGGCTGGGCATAAGAGAATAAACCTTGATATGTGTAAGATATGGAAGTACGTGTGGATGTAAAGCCAGTTTCTGTAATGGTTAGGAGCTGTACAGCTTTTAAAGACTGAAAGAACAGATGAGTATGGGGAGGAAGGGGATCTACACTGAAAAAGCACTGGCTGTCATTAAGCTTTATTTATCTTCTCTCCCAGACTAACGACATGGAAGCAAGTGTAAAACATGAGATAGCAAATGATGAGTTACCTGTAAATGGAAAATTTGCATCTGCAGATGCTAGTGTACAAGACGTGTCTCCTGATGAGCATGAACAGTTTGTGGAGCCTAAAACAAACATCCACTCTTTAATTCTGGATTTCACCCCGGTGAATTTTGTGGATTCAGTTGGAGCAAAAACATTAAAATCAGTAAGTAGGGCTTTTTTTCCCCAGAAAAACCCATGGAAAACTTGTGAGATACTTAACAGGGAACATAAATGCCAGCTCAAATAGAATCCAGTATCTCACCTAATCATGGTTTTAATTCTGTAGTTCTAGCTGAATACTGGGGAACATGGACTGTGCAGCTGTCATGGTAATTGGCTTACATCTTCCAAAACTGCGATGTATACAATGTTAGATCTGTGTTTAACTTTGGCTTAACTCTGTTGCAGATTATAAAAGAATACAAAGAAGTTGGTGTCTGTGTCTGTATTGCCAGCTGTAGTGGTGAGTTGAGATTTTTTTTTTTTTTTGGTGAGCTTTATGCAAGAGATTGTGTTTTATCTCTTTCCCTCTGACCCTGAATTTTCTGCTGCCAGGTGCCTCAGTACTATCAGCACCTACTTCACATAAAATTGGATTTGAGGAAAAGCATATATGCATTAGAGCCTTCACTTTAGTGAAAGTAGAGCACTGACATAATGAGTTCTGCGAGGACTAGATCCTGCTCCCATTTATTCCAGCTGGTGAACTGTAAATGCCACACTGAACTTTGCACCTTGGAATTGTTGTAATAATGTAATAAGGAGGAAAAGCCTGCAATGTTCCAACTTTCTGATATTTGGAATTGTAGCATCTTCTGCCAAGAACAGGCCTCTGTGTATGTCTGGATAAGAGAATTACCCATTTGGGGTAGAAGTAGCATGTGATCCACCTGGCTACTGTAAATGTTTTAAGTAATAACAAGTAAGAGAACTTGTTGTCATCTTCCTGAGATAGCATTGTCTTCCATCTTTGTACTTTAGTTTATGCACTGATGCCATGTTTGTTTTTATGTTGTAGGCCCTGTAATGACTGAGCTGACAAGACTGAATTTTTTTGATAACACTGTAACAAGAGAGTTGCTGTTTCACAGCATTCATGATGCTGTCCTTGCTTGCCAAGTGAAAGACAGGTCTGCTTCACAGACGGATTTTAACCTCTGAAGAGTGGCATCGAGCAGAATGGAAGCCAGATTTATGCTGATGGAGACTCTTACTGAATATTTAATTTGCACACTTTAAAGAGAGCCTAAGGCTATTTGTATCTACGGGTATAGGGTGGTGCTTATTTTCTGCAGGAAGAGTGGATAAGGAATTGGAAGCCTTCATGCTCTTGATTTTTTTCTTCCAGTCAGGGTGTAGCCTCCCAACAACATACAAACACAAAATTATGCAAGACAAGAAAATTCAGTGTATTCTGCTACAATCAGAATCTGATAGACAAGGTGACATTCCTATTACTGTTGAGAAAATGGGCACTTTAACTCACTACGAGGTGGGATATTGCAGGAAATTACTGTTTCTGCAATTGCAATGCACTGTACCAGTGTCTTTAAAGAACTTTCTTAGATGACTTTTAAAGCCTGATGTCAACATCTGCATACAACAGATTCATATAAATTATAATAATCTGCCGGCTGGATTAATGAATTCACACTGGTAGCATTTAGCTGCTACTCTTTTTAAACCTGGATGGTACAGTTATTTTTTTTAAATATCTAACCTTTCTCAACTACTCTTCATTGCCTGACCATTTTCACTTGAAGTTCAAATTAGAAACTCATTGTTTAATTATTACATTATCAATATGGTACTTCCACTGCCAAAACCTAGTTGTGCTTTCTAGAAAAGAATACAGTTGATTTTAAGCTAAGATTATTTTACCTTCAAAGTTTGAAGACAAAACTGGTTTGTCAGGAGGCAGGAGTGAAGCCTATTAAAACTAAATTAAGAACTGATGCCCTCTATGCAGTCTCTTAAGCTAGAATAAAAACATAGACAAGGTCTAATGTCTCAGTGGGCAAAAAAAAAAAAAAAAATCAAACCCAAAGCTTTTCTGTTGCCTGAGGTATCTTCCTACCAGCAGTGCTGCTTCTGCCTCAGCTTTTAAGTGCTTTGAGAAATAGATTTCAATAGAAATCAAAAGTGTTAAGTGTCTGGTTTTTTTAAAAGAAACAGTAGTGTGGAGTTTTTTTCTATGGTTTTCACAACCTGGCTGCTGTGGTACCGCTTAACTTCAGGTGGGAGATGAAAAACATGGAAAAGTAACTCAAGAAAAAGAAAGAAATCTTCAATGCCTGTGTTTCCCTAACAACAATCGCTATGAATCTGAGCAGAGGTAGGAACCTAAAAGTGTTTGTTTCTCTGTAGGTTATTTTTGACAGCACAGGGGAAGAGGGGAGTGTCAGTGACATTTCATTTAGCATCCTCAAATCAAAGGTCCTGTGCATAAGGGAATTCAAACTACTTTCTCTCTTCTGAATGCAGAACTTAATACTTGTATTTTGCTTCAAGCTGTGTTGCGATTAGGGCTTGCTTCAGGTAAACCAAGTTTCCCAAGCACCAGGGGCACTTGGGGAAGATGTTTTATTTCATCAGACTCCCCTGCCAATAGGGATAGGAGGCTTTCTGCATCAGAAATTACCACTTAGCTGGAGTTCAAAAGATGAATTGAATGCATGTTAACACACTGTGCGTGTTTAAATAAACAACTTTTGGTACATTTTATAATGTTAACTAGTTTAACAAGCCTTTGTATCTACATACATTATATTTTTCTACTTTTCAGCTTGTCGCAGCTTCAGTTTTTAACTATGTAGTCTCTTCAGTTCACGTCAAAATCCTATCAACTTCTAAAATAAAGTGATAATCATGACTTGTCAAAATTTTCCACTCTGTCTTGGCGAGACTCTGCACATGGGGTGAGTCAAGGTCTCCGGATCCAAGTGTCTGTTGCTATGGGGTCACCACCTCCATGCAGCTCCTCCCTGCTGCTCAGGTTCCTGCTCCTCACCCCCCGGGCTCCCCCGCCCGCATGAAGCCCTCTCCAGGCCAGGCCTCAGCGTGATACAATTAGTGCTGCACTGCCCATCCTCTGGGGAGCTGGTGAAACGCTGGACTGAAAACCTTTGCCCAAGAAAGTCCTAGATCCCAGCCTCTGCGGCACTAGCACTCTGCCACCTGTTCCTGGGTACCACCAGCACTACTGGTAACTCATCCAGTAAAATGAAATCTGGCAGCTTTTGGCCAGCCTTGTCCAGTGCTTTGCTGCCACCAGCTGAAGCACTGCTTGCTTCTCACCAGCCTAAGTCACCTACTGAAAAGTAAATGACAACTTCTTTCCTATACTGATTAACAAACTGCTATCTCAAAGTTTAAATCCTGCCTTAGACTTGTCAGTGCTAGATTAAACAAACCCCCATCCTTTAAACTAACAGGGCTCATCTCCTTCCCGTCTCCAGTTTGTGTGCCTTGACAGGGTAGCACCTCTACCCCCTCACTGCTGAAGCCCCACCACAGCAAATGTCACTGGATAGCCTAAGTCCAGTTTGATGCCTCATAATAATCAGAATAATGCTCCTCTCCCCCTCCTTTTTTGCAAGCGGACTGATGATAATTCAGGATACCCAGTAAGACCCAAACTCTTTTTACATACTTCACTTACTTACCCTTCTGAACTAAAAGGTACACTTGAGTACTGCTCTTGGTAAACAGATACTCTTAGTGCTGCTTTCTGAACCACTTTCCTCTCAGGCTCAAAGTGAAAAAAATTCTGTCCCACCAATAAATTTGCATCCCTCCCCAAAATAACACATAACCATTGAGCTCAGCTTTTCAAGCAGGTGTGGGCAAAACCAGGGGATTGCCTAAGTTTGCTTATCAAGTTACTGACACTGGCCAAAATCCTGACAAAGTCCATGTACCACATATACACTTTTTCCCTGTTGTACACACCTCCTCTCTCAAAAAAGACATTAAGTGGCTGCTTCTAAGCTTGATAAATTGATGTCAGTTGTATCAAAATGAGACCTGATAAAACTTCTCTCACTTCCAAGACAAAGCAGTTCCCAAAAGCATTTCCCCCCACCCTGGTATTTCTTCAAGCTCTTCCCCTGTCCACCTCCAAATTTAATACAAAACTTGAAAAAAAGAAAACGAAAGGCTGTTGCTTTTCATTGACCAAACCATCCAGCGTGAAAGGAACATGCTAGATGAATGAAGATCCACCTTTTAACGTTGCCTGCTGCCAACAAGTATCAGCTATGGCCCAGCTACCAGAGCATCAGGACCCTATCAGGGTCATCCTCCGTGTGTAGTAGCATCTTAGACAAGTAATACGATGTATCGAAGTGCTCACTAGTACGCTGATGCCAAACTTGAAGAGGAGGAACAGGAAAAACAAATCTTCTTTCCCTTAGCGCTAAGAAATTATGCTTATTTCTTCCTCCTTCTTGACCCACTTACTATTTTGTAAGAAACAAAGAATCTCAGCAAAAGGGATGGCGAAAACCACTGAAGAAAAAAAACCAAGTTATGATGGTACCAGAGCGTTCACCCAGGGAGAGAAAAAATATCCCTTCGCGTCTTCCCTAAGCTGGGCACTGACTCAGACCACCAAGCACCTGAGTTGAGCTGTGTACGCCTTCTCCTCAGCTCTTGTCCCATGGCAGTTCCTGAGAGTTTTCTCAGGACACACTTGCACCTCGGTGTTCAACATCACGCAAGCGCACCCAGAAACACTGTAGTCACATAGGGATCTTTCAGCACCTTTACAGCTTAGATGGTAAGTTTTGGGGTGTAAATGGTGGCTAGGGATCTAAAATTTGGATTTCTAACATTGCCCAGGTATCTGATTTAAAAATATCTCACTGGTCTAGGCTGCATTATTAGAATCTCCCTGAGATTTTTTTCTTCTACAGCAGCAATGACCCACCAGTGTAGAACACACTCATAATGAACTCACAACTACTGTCTGGAATACTCCATTTATTTCTAGCTTCCAAGAACAAGACATGAATTACTCACTTGAATTTTTGTTTCACAGGAAGTTTAACAACAGGAACAGGAAAAACATTCCAAGGTATTAGTTGTAGGTCATGTAGCGGGGGGTAGCACTGAATTTCGCATACGATTTAATGACTTTGTTCACTGCTTCTAAGAAGTCTTTCTCTGTTGCGATTTTTCGACGTGCTCGGATAGCAAACATGCCTGCCTCTGTGCAGACACTGCGAATCTCAGCACCTTTTAAAAAAAGGGATAAATGAATTCAACACTGACCACCAGTGGAGATGAAGCATACACAGAATTGTTAAAAAGAAAAACCAAAATTCAGTTTACCTGTGCTATTAGGACACAGCCGAGCCAACAGCTCAAATCTTATGTCTCTTTCAACACTCATGGAACGAGCATGTATCTTGAATATGTGAGTTCGCCCCTGAAAGAAGAGCGGAGGATAGAAGTGTTCATGCTGTGAAAGAGGGGATGACTCTCAGTATGCAGCTGTCCACATCCAGAGCAAAGGCAGATGGAAAGTAAATCTTTTATTTGCTGCTCAACTATAGTTCCCTACATCTGGACTAGCATGTTTAAGTGTCCAGGATATAAACTAAGAAAATAACTTTAAAAAGAGCTTTAATGGTAGAAGTACCTCAAGGAATCTCTCTCAAAAGAGCCAAACAAAACACATTCCAACTTAAGAACTAAATCACGGATCTGGTTAAAGGATTCGTATCTGTTGAGTCAGGAACATACAGTGAATATAGCTATTTACCATAGCTTCTCGGCCAGGGATGGAATCTGTGCAGTGTGGGAAAACCTTTCTGGCACATCCTTAATCCCCCAAATTTCCATGTAGTTCTACATAAGTTAAGAGTGCTGCTTTTGTAAATTCTCATAAACTGCTTCCAGACAATAATGCCCTAACTGAAGAAACACTCCAATATCAGAATATACTTAGCTGTGAAAGAAAGCATTCTCACCTCAAGATCAGGCAAGCTAAACTCTATCTTCCTGTCCAACCTGCCGGGCCTCATTAGGGCTGGATCCAGAGTATCGGGTCTGTTTGTAGCCATCAGCACTTTGATGTTGCCTCGTGGGTCAAAACCATCCAACTGGTTGATCAGCTCCAGCATAGTACGTTGCACTTCGTTGTCACCCCCAGCCCCATCATCAAAACGAGCACCTGGAGAGAAAAGACACAGGTTTCACAAAATAAGAGAGGGACCTTCAGAGCATGGAGGAGTCGTCACAGCTGCGACATAGAAGACACCTGGAAAAATAATCTTAAATTACATACAAATATTTGTGACAAGTTGTTGTGGTTTGAGTCACACTGCGACATAGAAGACACCTGGAAAAAAATCTTAAATTACATACAAATATTTGTGACAAGTTGTTGTGGTTTAACCCCAACCAGCCACTTACTTACTTCACCCTCCACCCAGTGGGATGGGGGAGAGAATCAGGGGAAAACTCGTGTGTTGAGATAAAGACAGTTTAATAGGACAGAAAGGAAGAATAAATAAATAAATAAATAATGCTGCTGATGATAATAAAAATAATAATACAATAATAAGCTGAAAAATCCTTGACTTAGTATAAACATTACTTAGCAGCAACTAAAAACATCAGTTTATCAACATTATTCTCATACCAAATCCAAAACATAACACTATACCAGCTACTAGAAAGAAAATTAACTCTACCCCAGCCGAAACCAGGACATGAGCTTAAGAAAAGGTGTGAGGGGATTCTTTGAAAATGACACATTTCAAACAAAGAGTGAGTGCTGTTATCTGTCCATTAAAACAGGCACTGTATCTTCATCCTTAGTATGAATGGGCCTATCTCCCTGCCTAATAACCGGCCGGGCTGCTGAAATTTATAAATGTAGTTTGTTTGTTTGTTTTGCCTCCCGTCAACCAAAATCTTCCCCTACCTTGTCTGTGTAAAAATTATTCTGCTTTCAAAGGACCCATGTAGTTCCTTTGAGAAAAAAAATTACTGAATTTTCAGGCAGTAATAAAGATTTAGTATGTAGTCCAGAAGCTGAAGGGGGTTTAAGTTAACAGTACCTTTTGCAAACACAATACCGAGATTCTTCACTGAAGTTCACATAATCTGGATGTTCTAAATGTGCAAAAATGAATTCTCATCTGGGCTAAATATGTTCAAGCTATATAAACCAATTCTTGACAGCTTCCTGGACATAGGACATTCTGGTACTAGTTTTGCTGAATAGGTATTTACAAGCACATTTCTTGAAATGCAGCAATCCAGATAAAGAATTACAACATGAAAAGAAAGCCTGGAAGTTGTCATTTGAGATTAAAGCTATAGATACCACAAACATACCTCCAATGGCATCAATTTCATCAAAGAATATAAGACAAGCTTTTTTAGTTCTGGCCATTTCAAAGAGTTCACGAACCATTCGAGCTCCCTGAAAGCAAAAATCAAGATTTTGTTAAAGATTCAAGGCACATTAGAGGAAAACTATCAAAATTAAACTTTTCATGCTTCCAAACACTTCTAAGTTTCCAATGATAAAACTCTTATTTGTACACATATATATAATGGAACATTCATAAATCTTAAAGCAATTTATAAAGAGGAGACAAATTACTACTCTTAAATTCAGAAGTACAACTGAAGTCATCTACCTCAGGGCCAAGTGAAAAATAAGTGGCAGTGCTGAGAACAGAATCCTAATCCTAGAGTCCTCCCAAACTGCACATTAAACTCTGCACTGCAAAATCCATTTCATCAATGGCAGCATACTTTGGGTTTTACAACTGATTGCCTGACCTGCAGTGATTTGTTTGACAGTTCCTCCCCACTCCTTGTATCTCCAAGCATGCAAGTACATTCAGCCATCATACCCACTATGGTGTCTGGTCACCATGACTGGAAATCTGCAAATCACTCCACACTCCATCGAATATTTGCTCTTACCTCTCCCACATACTTCTGCACCAATTCAGATCCAATTACTCTGATGAAGCAGGCATCAGTTCTGTTAGCAACAGCCCGGGCACAAAGTGTTTTGCCTGTACCAGGTGGCCCAAACAAAAGTACTCCTTTTGGAGGCTCAATTCCAAGGTTAACAAATCTTTCAGGCTGCAACAGTGGGAAACAGAAGGCCAGGTTATGTGCAAATAAAAATTAATTTGCATATACTCTTTGATGCACATAAGAAAATCATCAACAAAGAGCAATATAAACCAGGCTAGGCTGGATTTCACTTGTTAAAATTAGACTTCCTTTCATTTAGGTGTTTATACTCAGCTACATTATCTTTTCTTGCTTTTTCAAATGCTAACAGATGACCAGAATACTTTCAAAATAATAAAAGTTCAATCTAGAGGTTACTTACGTGAAGCAGAGGGGTTTCAACCACCTCTCTCAGCTTCTCAATCTGCTCTTTACAACCACCAACATCACTGTAAGTGACATCTGGTTTTTCTTCTACCTGCACAACAAAAAGTTGAGCAAGCAGTTAAGTCTGATGCTTTGAAAGCTCTAGGCTTTCAACAGCCCAGAACAAAATCCAGCCAAAGTAATCAAAATTACAAGACAAAGCAATGTCATAAGTAAATGTCAAATAAGTAAAGGCAGTCTCACTTGCATCATGGTGACTGTGGGATCAATCTTTGGAGGCAAGGGGATATGGATTTGATACTTGTTTCTGTCCACCCTGGTGAAAAAGCATAAAGACTATTATTTTAACACCGGTTAATTAAACTGTCATGTAGAAACAACTCTGTAAATTAGAAGCCAAATTCTTAAACTGTTCTCTTCTCTGGCATCAGGACAGCCCAGCCCTGAAAGCTAACAGTCAGATGGGCTAGAAACTGGAATTCCTTCTGCAGAAAAGTTTTAAGTTTCCAAAAATCTTAATTCCAAAGTATTGTGAAAACTAAACTTCAAAATATCCCACAGAGCAAACTAGCAAAATATTGATTCTAAAAGTAACAGCCTTCACCTCCTCAGTGAACATTTCCTGTAGTCATCCCCTGTGTGTAACTGCAGACTGCCAAAGAGGAAGCAGGCTACACAGGCTCCCTGAAAGCTGGGGCTATTGGGGCCCAAACTGAAAGGCTTCAGTCCATGACATGGTTTTCATCAGAATGACATCAAAATCAAAAGATTCCAGCACAGCATGCAGGTGAGTTACCATCTTCCAAAAGAATGGCATTAGTGTTATAATTTCAAACACTGCAAAAATATGAAGTGATAGCTGTTGACATGTCAAACTAATGGATCAGATGAGAAAGCTTCAGTCTCCGGGAAAACTCATGAGAACATAAAGATTTTGCTTACCCAACTCTCATGCCTTCTTCTATGTCAGTAGGTGCCACCTGGTCACTGAGATCCACCACAAATTTGGCAAACTGCTTGACATTGATAATGTACTTGGGATCCTCGGAGTCTGCGTTGATTATCTTTGTACATCTAATACAGAACATAAAATTAACACTGCCAAGCAGGCAAACTAACTAGCTTGCTATTAGTATAAGCGTCAAGAGGAGAGACTCTTATTTTTCAAATACACCAAAATAGCTATTGTACTTGTGATTCTATTATTATAGCATCATACAATAATTACAGGAATAAGTACGAGTACGTAAGGCACCATCAAACATAAAACAGTTCCTTTTTGATACAATGGTAAAAAGCACTTTCAATACGCCTAACATGTGAACCTTATTTTTTTTAAAAAGTCTACACATAAGCTCTAAACCACATTTTTAACACTATGCAGCTCCACTGTGAAGAGGAAAAGTGCACCCACCTTGCAACTTGTAATGGTTGCTCACTTTGGAGAGTTTGCTTATCTGCCGCCAGATCCCAAAGGGCAGGAGGAGCCAGGCCAGTGTCGGATTCCTTGATTCCTACGTACAACACAGACAAGCTGAGGAGGAAGCAGCTAACTGGTACATCAGCAGTCCTTCCCACACCAAGAACCTTAGACGTAAGCCTGCAGGAAGCTTTTTGAGAGATCTCCAAAACACAGGCACACACATCTTTGATGGACTTCCTAAAAAACAAGTTTCCTAAAGAAATGAGGCCTAAGTGACTGCGCAGGCTAAACATGCAAATACCAGTCTAGCCATCCTCTAATACAATTTTGCAGTGTGGGGGTGATTACAACCAAGCTTGATAGAGATATCAGGGATAAGCGTATTTCTAAAAATTTCAGAAAAGGAGCAAAACTCTGCAAGTGCTTTCACTCAGGGAAAGCTTTAGGGCAAGGTATCAGAAGCTAAGGGATTCACACAGATGAAAAGCCTTATAAATCTTCCAAAACATGGATACAAAAAGTACCATCTCCATGATGTATTTGAAAGAATCAAGGATTTTACTGGAAAAGAGAAACTGCAGTCTTCCTGGCAGAACTGAGGGCCACTAGGGGATTAGCAACAGGGCAACAAACATATATCAGCAAAACAAACGAAGAAAAATTAGGGAACAAATTAATTTTTATTCTAACTGCCATAACTGACCAGCTGATTTTAAATGCTAACTGCTCTAATAGACGTTTCTTCGTTATACAAGGACTGGTACCACTACTTAATGATACTACGTTGAGGTTTTGCAGTCTATGGAAGTTCACTCACTATTCAAACGCAGGTTGACACAAATCAAAACAAATTATCTAGTGGCAGAAAGGGGCATTTGTTTCATGCCACCATAATATATAAAAATTACAGTTTTGAATAAAAATGTGTTAAACTACAAAATTACATAATCATATGTACAGATTAGCCCCCCCAATCAAAAAGACCATCACCCACAAAGCAAAAATCTCATGTTACCAATTAAAGAAATGTATTCTTTTGGGAAAAATAACAATAATAAACCAATGCAGAAGTTGTTTAAAATCAGCTTTTTAAAACACTCATTTTGGTATATGTGGCTCTTCTACTGAAAGTTATCTTAAGAAAGATACCAGTGAGCTCATTGATTTTCTTAAGTAGTTGTTGAATATCATCTTCTACTTGCTTGATCTGCCTTGAGTATGTGCTCTGGCCCTGGAAAAGAAATATCATGTAGATTTCGTAACTCAAATTATTTCATGTTTAGGAAAAAATGCCAATAGCTGTTGAGCGTCAAGACGTTCAATAGACTGTCTTGGTGTAACAGCCAACTATTGATCACAGCCAAAAAAAGACAGTATTAAGGTCCAGTAACAATATTTCTGTTCACAAAAACAGAGTGCAGCTACACAGCTGACCAATTGCGCAAGTGGAAATTTTTCACATTTGTAAACTTCAAGGACTTGTTTTTCTTTTAAACCTGTTCAGCCATATTTTTTTAAACTATTTTTTTTACTGAAGTTTAAAAAAAGACTTAGTAAAAAGTATATATAGACAGAATTCTGTACACATTACCTGAAAATCATCTGTATGAGTGCTTTAACTACCTTACCCAAACTTTCTATCATCCAAAGAAGATACCAGAAAGATCCTGGGGCAAATCAGAAGCTAGAGTCTTGCTTGTGATAAAATGCTTTACTATCTTGCCCTGCCTAATGCAGACAGATCCGGATCTGGGTTTCCTTTACAAGACTTCCTTCGTATCAACTTGGCAACAAAAAAGAAGCCACAGCGGGCACAAGCCATATTTCAGAGCTTCGTAAAGGAGTCTCAGTGTCAACAAAATTCAGACTTCTGGCAAACATATCTAAATCCAGACATACACTAAGCTGCAAGTTTCATTTTTCAAGACTTCTTTCACAGACCCACTGTACCTTCTGGTGGAGATGGGAGATTTGCATTTTAAGCCTTATTGTCCATGGAAAACGCCTCCCAAGATTACACTCTTTGACAAGGTCCATGTATCTCTTACTGATAGTTTTTTAACATGTTGGCTAAAAGCAAGTAAATTTGATGGGAGAAGGGGTCTTAAAGTTATTGTTCTTTATAAAGCAAGAAAACTGGTTAGTGAAGAAGACCTAGTAAAGCCCTAGCTGTTAGACCCCTATGACAATCAGCTACAAGATACAAAACAAAAACAGAAAAAAACAACTTCGTTACTTTCAAGCTAACAAACCAACCGGATTATTTTTAGGGTTGTGGGTTGGGTTTGGGGCTTTCTTGTTGGAAGACAGAAAGGGAGAAAAGATTTTGGCAGGAGAGAAAAGCATTAGGAGAAGCAGATTTACTAACTACTCACTAAGTACACGTCCCTCCACTCTTGCATTCAATTCCTAACAGGACTTAGTTTTTTTCTTAACACTCTGCTATATATGTATGCTACTTACATATGTTTTCAGCAAGGCAATATCTCCTTCATCCAGAGCTGAAACAAGACAGGAAAGACTTAGCTTCCAATTTTACAAACAAAATCAGCCATTTCAATTCTGCTTCTAAAAGATGAAAACATGTATTTTAAAGGGATTCTTTTGAGTTTCTACTTTTTCACTAAACCAAAGTGGAACAAAAAAGTATCAGACATTCAAGAAAAACAAAATAGTGTCTCCAGCTACTCTCTTCAGTCCAAAAATCTGTACCACCAGAGCTCACAGCAAGCAAGCAACTTAAACCTCGCCTCACTCAGAGTAGCTTACCGACCTGCATCTGTACAGAGAAGGAACTGAAGGTATCAAAACTTCATCTTTTTAACTTTGTGTTTCTTAATGTTTAAGGAAACATCTATGAAAAACTGCCACCACTTTCCCCCAGTGATGTGTCTCTTCCAAAATGCCCAGCGTGAGCAGGGAACAGCAACCAAATCTAAGTTGGTCTCAGCAACAAAAAACTACTATAACCTACTAAAGCAGCCCAGAATCAATAACTAATACAATGCTGAGTTCTAATATTTTAAAACAGAAAACATGGGAATGGTTGTACTAGATGAGATATGCAGTCTGGTCCAATATTCCTTCTCCAACAGGACGGTCTACAAACATGGCAAATACCCAGTGAGCTGCCACTCCCAGGTCACGCATTGTTATTAACAGCCCTTAAAAAATTTTCCTTATGTGACTCTTTCTGTCAGTTTTTGAATCCCTGTAAACTTTCAGCAGAATATGCAGGAAGGAACTCCCCAGTTTAAATCAGCACCCTGCTTCCTTTTACTTGACTTAAACTTGGAATCTGAAACTTGTACTTGAGCCTCAGAATTCCCACATGAGAACAAGCAGTGTCAGCTGTTAAAATGCATATGCTTTTGCACAGAGTCCCACAAGATTTCTCCAGCAAACTCTAAGAAAAATAGAACTCTCTATGACTGTCACCCCCTATTTACTTTCATATCACTTGTCATTTAACAGACTTTTAACATTCCCTCTCCTTTCCCCCAAAAGCTGTTTCTTTTCCCAATTGAATGATAGCCTTCACCTTAAGCATCCCTGGCCCTCAGTTTTCTCTCTTTCCTAATTCCATTTTATCTTTTGATGATAGAGGGAGCCCAAACCACACAGTATTGAAGATCTGGGTGCAGTATGTGTCCTACAGTATTTTGAGAGGATTTTTTTTTTGTGTGTTGATCCTTATTTCTTTCCCAGTTATTTGTACTACCCCACTGATTTTTTTTACGTCTACTAAACACTCTGTTGCTATAATTTAAAAATCTTTCTTGAGTGGGAACAGTTCAAAGCCCATCACTGATTACATAAAGTATTGCTTTTGTTTCCAGATGCATTACTCAATACTAACATGAAATAAAAAAGGCAAATGAAATTCAAACATGAGAAGCAACTGGCAATTTTCACACTATGCCGGTATCACCAGAAAAATTTGCCACCTCAACTTATGAAAGCAGCAACGCACGGGGTTTGACAGCCAGTTCTGCAGGACTCCACCAGCGGAGACAAATTGCGATGTTTTATTAGGCTGACCTGTTCACCAATCATTAAAGTGCAAAAGGGCTTTTGTCTTACAGAAAGCAAATTAGGCTTTTTAGGAGCTTTTTATAAGAGAACCTGAGAGAGCCGTGGCAACAGAGAAGCCCGACCGTACCCTCTGGACCGCGGCTCCCCCGCAGCGCCGGAGGGTCCTGGCACCCCCCACCCCCCGGTATTCGTCACCCCCCGGACCAACCCTCCACCGCGCTCCCAACGCACTTCTCCCCAACGGGCAGCACACTTCGCGGACCTGGCTCTCCGCGGTTTTCCCTCAGAATCTTTAAAAAACAGACCGGTGTTGACGTCTAACACCACCGCACCCCAAACGCCCCCCCCCCCGGTCGGGGCCGCACAGGCGGCACCGGCCAAGCCCGGGCGGGGAGGCCGCTCGGGGGACGGCGACCGCAGCGCCAGAAATCATGTCAGAAAGGGTTTTTAAGTCTTTTTTTTTTTTCCCCCCTCCAGTCGCCCTCCTCCAAGCCCGCCGCTCCCGGCACCGAAATGGCCGCCGGCAGCGCTGCCTCGCGCCCGGCAGAGATGCCGCTCGAGCAGTTTCCCCGCCACGGACACGGGGACTCCGAACCTGTGTGGGGTTAGGGTAGGGTGGGGGACGCTGCCGGCTCCACCGCCCGGTGCCGCGGTAACGGCTAGTGGGCCCGGGGGAGACGGCTGGGCCGGGCCGGGCCGGGTCGGGCCTGGCCCCCGCCCGCATCGCCTCTCACCGCGGATGGGCTTATCCTCTTTCTCCTCCTCCTTGGTCTTCCTCTGGTCGGCGCCCAGGTAGTCCGGCATCCTGGCGGCCCCCGGTCCGCGGCCCGCCCGGCCCTGCCCTGCCCCGGATGCGTTACGCAGCACCGCCGGGGCTTCCGGCCGCGCCGCGCCGCACCGGGGGGACACCAAAGGAGGGTGCACCGGCCCGTGCGCGCCGCGGGCCCTGCGCCACCACCATCTCCTTCCCCCCCGGCGCCGCTGCCGCCGCCGGAGAGTTCCGCCCGACACAGCCGCCGGCGGAGCGGCGTGCGCCGCGCCGGTTAAACCCGCCCCGGGCTCGGGCTCGGGCTTCGGCTGCCACCGGCCCCGTGGCGGCGTAGGCGGCGTGGAGGAGGCGGTGGGGCGAGGGGCCCCGGCGGGCCGCTTATCCCGCCGCACGCCGCCGCCCCGGAAGCGCTCGCGGGGCGCCTCCATGCGCCGGCTCCTGGCAACCGGCGAGGCGAGGCGAGCGGGGCCCGGCGGCGCCCAGGCCCGAGGCTCGCTCCGGCCCGTCGCCCGCCGCCATGCTGCGGGGGGCGCAGGAGGGGCAGCTCACGGCCGTCACCCGGGCGCTGTCGGCAGGTAGGGACCGCCGGCTCCTCGGGGCGCGGGGGGGGGGGGAGCGGGAGCGGCCCGGCCGCGGGGCCGTAGCTGGAGCCGAGCCGCGGCCGGCGGAGGCGGCGCCTCGGGGAGGGGAGCGGGGCGTCGCTGCCGGGATCCCCCCACCCCACCCCGCGCTGCCGCGGCTGCCGGGAGCGGGGGTTTCCCCTGGTTAGAGCGAGTGCGTGCTGCGGGGGGGGGAAGACCCAGCCCTGGAGCGCCGGCTGGGGCTGTGCAAAATCCCGCGTGTGCGGAGGGCTTTCCTCCCCGTTCCGCCTCAGCTCGGTGCCCTTCGCGCGTTGCCTCTGCCCGGGTGCTCGTTTCGCGAGCAACAAGTCGGGCTCCGCTGCCGGGGGAGTGGCCTGTAAGGGGGGAGCGGGAAGGCAGGGGAGAGCAACCCGAGTTCGCTGTTGTCTGCCGCAGTTACCTCCTCCGTGGCCAAAGCCGGGAAGACACTAAGGACCGTTTCACGTGGGCATCCCTTTAACTTGAAAGCACCTTTCCAGGTTGGAGAACGCAGGGAAGCGTTTGGAAGATAGCCGTCTGAGAGGCGTGTGTTCGGGTTCTTGCGGTCTAGCAGTCTGGTGGGTTTAAAGTGAACTGGAAGGTTTGGCAATCTGTAGCCTTGTGCGATGCAGTGCTTCCGTGGGGTTTGATGTGAAAAAAGTAAAACAAAAAAATAAAAGTAAACCACAGAAGGTGAAGTCGTTTTTATGTTTTTGCTTATAGCATCAGTACTCTGTCAAGTGGAACCTGTGGGAAGATGGTTTGAAGCATTTATTAAGAGGAGAAACATAAATGTTTCTGCCTCTTTCCAGGAGCTAGAAGATGAGAAGGAACTGTCTGAAGAATCAGGGGATGAAGAATTGCAGCTTGAAGAATTTCCTATGTTAAAAACCCTTGATCCAAAGGACTGGAAGGTATTCAGTTGATATAGATTAGTGTTAATTATTTTTGCTGCAAATCTCCTGTCAAAGTTATCTGCTCTTCCCAGCTGCTAAAGATCCCCTTCCTCCTCCCCTCCCACTCCCATCTGAATTGGTTTGTGTCCATTAGCGTTATGTCTGGGTTTGTATTTCCCAGGCATAACCAGTTGATGAAGGGAAACTCAAGCGCACAGCAGGATAAGATCTTTGTCTTGAACTGTTGTTTTTCATTTTACTGCCTGTAAGCAGTAAAAGTGTCTCCCCTCCCTGTTGCCACCTCCCTTATTCTGGAATTGTGTTAGCACTCTTAATATTAAAGACAGCAGTTCAATTCTCCAGTAATTGAACTTTCTGGGATTCAGTGCTTGAATCGAATTTAGATTAAGCTACTTGAATTTCTGTAACAGTGACTTAATTTATTACTATTTGGTTATTCAATAGTTATGGCCTTTACGACAATTGTTCTTTTTCTAATATTCATTGAGAGAGGGAAGAATTCTGCCTCTTGCTTTTAAAAGATGGGGAGAAGAACTGTTTTTCTGCATGTGTTGTGGATTTTAGGTTGCATTTACCAGTGTTTGTTAGGGGTTTGGTTTTGTTTTTGTTTTTTCCCCCCTCAGAATCAAGACCATTATGCAGTCCTTGGGCTAGGAAATATACGATACAGGGCTACTCAGAAACAAATCAAAGCAGCTCGTAAGTACCTTTCCTGCATAAGCATACCTTTCTTTCAGATGTACACAGCTGTTTTCCACGTGAAAATACATACATGCCACGGGCAAGATTTTTGCCATTTCACAGGCCTAAAAATGCCTGCTCTTTGATTTGCGTTGCTTACCAGCCTTCTAAATTCACATCACAGCTCCAAAATCCCCAGGCCTAAAGCTAGGGAATTAAAAAATATCACCGAGTTCACATCTCAGCTTTCTTGCTTGTGTTTTTTTTTTTGTCAACAACCTTGAGACTATAACTGTACGTTTCTGCATTTTTGAGTCTGCAGCCAGGCTCAGTGAAAGGCAGAGAAATACAGCTAGCCCTGCCCTATGTATTTCAGTAGGTTGGTACCTTGAAGCCCCCTTACACTGGTTAGGTGCCATGTTAATGCTAGTGGATGGTTAAGAAGTATGCTACTGTTATCATTCTGATTAGACTGAGTGTTGCATGGGAATGGAGCGGTAGCTCTCGAATTTTGGGGTATTCGAGTAACAAAAAGTTACTTAGGCCACTGAGAAGCTTGGTTTTGCTCTTCTTTGGTCATTCTACTGTGTGAAAACTGCAGAGTTCCTGTGGCTGGATCTCTGGGACGTTTTCAAGCTGTTAAAAACATAGTCTTGGAGGTTAAGTTTCCTTGACATTTGGGGTAAGTAAACCATAGAACTTCAAGTGCACTGTGCTGCTTGATGATGTCATGGGCCTGTGTCTTAAATCAAGACATGATTCAAAAGTGCATGCAGGTGATTGGGAGTATTTTATGGTAGTTGCATGTGAAGGAACACCATGTTGGGCTTCAGAACATTTTTCCTACAAAGCAACGTGACCAAGAGTTGACTTTGCAAGAAGGATGCAGGTATTTAGTGGAGAAAGATTTAAAAGTACTCTGAAGATTGTTCAATAGCCTTTATGAAATAAGCTGATGGTTTTGTGAGCTGATCTGCCAAACAATTGCCTGTATAACTGTACTGGTTATAGTAGAGTAGAATCACTGCCCCCAGTGAAAGCACAGATGAAGATTAAGTTACTCCCAAATGCAAATGGGTGGAAATCAGCAAATTACCAATTGACTCAGGAAATTATGTTGCCTCAGGTACATGTTGCTTAGTGCCATCACGGAGCATGTGCTAATGTAGCTGTCCTGGTTTCGGCTGGGATAGAGTTAATTTTCTTCTTAGTAGCTGGTACGGTGTGTTTTGGATTTAGTGTGAGAACAATGTTGATAACAAACTGATGTTTTAGTTGTCGCTAAGTAGCGCTTATCCTAAGTTAAGGATTTTTCAGTTTCCCATGCTCTGCCAGCAAGGAGGTGCACAAGAAGCTGGGAGGGAGCATGGCCAGGACAGCTGACCCAAACTAGCCAAGGGATATTCCATACCATAGAACATCATGCTCAGTATATAAACTGGGGGATTTGGCCAGGAGGGGTAGATCGCTGCTCGGGCATCGGTCAGCAGGTGGTGAGCAATTGCATTGTGCATCACTTGTCTTTTCTTGGGGTTTGGGGTTTTTTTCCCTTTTTTTTAATTTTATTGTATTACATTCCTTTTCATTACTATTATTATTACTATATTTTATTATTTTTGTTGTTAGTATTACATTTTATTTTACTTTAGTTATTAAATCATTCCTATCTCAAACCATGAGTTTTACCTTTTTTTTTTTTCCCATTCTCCTCCCCATTCCATTGCGGGGGGGGCAGTGAGAGAGTGGCTGCGTGGTGCCTAGTTGCTGGTGGGCTTAAACCACAACAATAGCATAGAGCAACACCTATTCTGGTGATGATTAGTGGTCTCGCTACTCTTCTCAAGCAAGAACTGGGGCATCTCTCTCTTCAGGATCCTAACAGCACTCAATTATCACATGACGCTTTAGAGATGTGAGTCTTTCTCACCAATATATACTGTGCTTTCCTATTTTTAACAAGGATTCTCATTCGTTTCTCAAAAGGCAGGTTGCTGTAACTACTTGCATGATATCTTCTCTCTAGTATTTTATAGTGAGCCAAGAAGGTACATTTAATGTTGTATGATAATATGGCTAGACCTATTGGCAAAGAAATCAGTTTAAAATCTGGTTTGGTGTTTAAACACGAAGACAACCTCGGTAGCAACTTTAGTAGATACTCTATATGTGTTAGTTATATCTCAGCATTTAAGGCCTAAGTAGAGAGAGAACTTGACCATGAAGTCTCGTGTGTGTGCTTAATGTTATCCATGGGTAAGTGCAGCAGTCTTCACAGGCTCACGGCTGTAGTTTCCTTGCTAGTTTCATCTTGGATCATGTGTAGAACTTGAGTAAAGGGATAGAACGCAATTTTTATTTTATCTGAACTACTTTGCTTTTCATTAAAAAGAACAACTAAAATTACATTAATTATTATTCTTTATTTTTTCAGTGTGATTGCACAGGTAATTGTACAATCTTGCACAATTAAGGTCCTGAAGCTGCATTATGCATTTTGAAGCTAACTGTACACTTACAGTTACTGAAGGACTTCACTATGCATAATAGAAGAATAAGTCCCAGAAAATCAGTACTTCTTCAGCTGATGAAGGTGGAATAGAGTTTCTGAGTTGTGGTTATTTTGTGTCCCAGCAAAGATGAAATAATTCAAATCATGACAATAGCATTAAATCAAAGAAAAATTCATTAACTCATATCTATTTTCTTCCTGATGTTTTTTGGTGTTTGGGTTTTTTGGGTTTTTTTAAAGTATCTAATTAGAGAAATGTCAGTTGCAATTATTGTCTTACTTTGCAGTTTGTGAGAAATAAACTGTTGATGATGAAGCATTTCTAAACATAATGTATCTATTTGCTAGATAAATCCATGGTTTTGAAACATCATCCAGACAAGCGAAAAGCTGCTGGGGAACAGATAGGAGAAGGTGATAATGATTATTTTACATGCATAACTAAAGGTAAGCAATTGATCTCTTTTATTATACTCTCTCAATCTACCTGATAATCTGAAATGTATTTGTAGTGCTTTATTAGGCTTTTAAAGAATTGTCAATTACTAAAAAGCCAGAGAAGTTATTTTCCATTTTAGAAAACTGCCTCAATAAATCGAGATCGCACTAACATAACTTCCCTCTGGGTAGAAGCAGTATGGGAATGCAGCTGATAGTCTGCCGTGCTACTTGGTGACAGAACATGAATGCTTGTAGCAGCGTATGCAAAGATGAACCACTAGAGGAAGCCACATACCTGGGATAAACTGGTGTGCTCTAAAGTGATTCCCCTAAGACACCAACAGCAACTGGAAAAACTGAATTCTAATTCATTTACTCTGCCAACAGAACATCTGTTGATTTGATGTAGGATATCAGTTTCTTCAGCTGCTCTTTTTTGCCCACAGATGACCGAGTGATAACATTTCCCTTCTTGCCTGTAGTGACCTAGAACACCACTGCTGGCCAATTCCAGAACCATAGGGAGTGTTCTAGGTGTATGACTTATGCCTCTAGAAATGCTTTGGAGTTTGGCTTTTTTGTTTATTTTAAACAATTTTTTTTTACTCAGTAAGGTCCAGGTGGGAGGAAATCTTGGAATTTGTGTGTTCTAAACTTTCTTCTTCTGAGCGTCTTCTTACAATACTAGTTAAAATGTTAGATGATATCTTAGACAAGCTAATGATGTCTTCAGCCTCCTTTGGAGTTGTCAAAGGGGAAAAAGTTGCCAAAGGACATTTTTGTTTTCCATAGTCGCAATCCTGTCAGAAACTGGCAGACATTTATAAGAGCAACCTGCACCTGAATTAAGGAATATGCTCTGTGTTCTACATGCAAGGAGCAAATATGTTTCCGCTTGACTTCTTACTATCCAAGTTTAAGGATAAATAGAAAGGAAAGCACAAAGTGGCATGGAAGAGGAGTAATGCTTCCAGGCAGCACCCTGGAGGAAAGAAATGCAGTGGTAGGGAAGAGGAATCTGGAGTAGGAGTAAGTGGTAACAGAATGGAGAGAAGAAACTTGAAAAGGCAGGAGTCCGTAGGTGGGATTCAGAGCTGGGTCTGACAAAGGAATGAGTGGGAGATACAGTACTGGGAGAACTGAGTCTGTGGGAGTAGAATTGGGGATCTCTATGGAAAGGACATCTTTTAAGTGGAAGAGGAACCAACCAATGTGTGTGGAATTTCTTGCATCAGGAAAGTGGTGTGAGGGTTATTGAAGCTCCTGGCTTGCAATGTAGAGGGTAATTGGGGTCATTTAGAGTATTGGCAGAGGCAGGTCCCTTCCCAGAGGGGAAGGGAAGACTAGCAGACAGCAGCTCATTGGTGGTCTCTTGGATTCCTTCCTCTCTCCATTACCACATGCAGTGTGATCAGTTTACAGAACCACAGAGCACCACAGTCTCCTCCAGCTTATCATCTAGATCTCACCTTCACGGTGCGGTGGTCCGCAGTCAGAGAAGCCCATGAATGATTGCAATGTGAATTTGATTCCTCTGACTTTTCACTCTTATTGAAAAATAGTGGGTAATGTAGAACTGACAGACAAAGTAATTCCACACTTCCTTGAGAGAAAACAAGAGTTTACTGAAGCTACAGTGTGTAGCTTTTTCCAGGTTATAAGATTCAGTAATGAGGTGCTCCCCAGCTGCAGGACTGCAAGAACAGGAAAACTGGGAGCGTGTGCATGTGTTGGCTAGTAGCTATGTGGTGTTTTATACTCCTTCCAAGTGTCCTGTTTTTGGCTGGGATAGAGTTAATTTTCTTCCTAGTAGCTGGTATAGTGCCCTGTTTTGGATTTAGTATGAGAATAATGTTGGTAACACACTGATGTTTTCGTTGTTGCTGAGCAGTGCTTACACTAAGTCAAGGACTTTTCAGCTTCTCATACTGCCCTGCCAGCAAGGAGGCTGGGGGTGCACGAGAAGCTGGGAGGGGACACAGCTGGGACAGCCGACCCCAGCTGACCCAAGGGATGTTCCGTACCATACGACGTCGTGCTGAACAATAAAACTGGGGGCAGTTGGCCAGGGGATGGCTGCCCGCTGCTTGGGAACTGGCTGGGCATTGGTCAGCGGGTGGTGAGCAATTGCACTGTGCATTGTTTTGTATGTTCTCTTATCATTATTATTATTTTCCCTTCCTTTTCTGTCCAATTAAACTGTCTTTATCTCAACCCATGACTTTTACCTTTTTTCTGATTCTCTCCCCCATGCCACTGGTGGGGAATGAGTGAACAGCTGTGTGGTGTTTAGCTGCCTGCTGGGTTAAACCACACCACGAAGTCTCAGTACAACTTCATCATGAGCTGCAAAAATTCTAATGAATGGCTCCTGTTCTTGCTAGTTCTGACATCATATTAACTTGGACACTGCTTTTATTCCATGCCTGTCTTAGATTGTTCTGTCAACTTATCTGCAAGGATCTGGTGTAGGCTAAAAGCCTGAAGATGTCATGCCCAAATTCCCACTGCCTAAACTGAATTTACTGCTATAAAATTATTTAAAATATAATCTGGTTTGTTACATTGTAATGGTTAAATGTGGTGTTTTTCATAAACATTTTCCTCCTACTTAGTTTAACAGGAATTGACAGCAATGCTATTTGGTGTCACTAAAAGAACTAAATATCAAGCTGTACAGAATGATAGATGAAACACAGATCCGAGAGCATCTTTTTAAACATTTAGAAGCTTTTCTGTAACATTCGCACCTTGTGGGGAAGACTCACTTTAGTCTCATGTTTTTTGTCTGGTAACTTTTTTCAGCTTACGAAATATTATCTGATCCTGTGAAACGACGAGCATTTAACAGCATAGATCCTACTTTTGATAATTCTGTACCTTCCAAAAGTGAAGCAAAAGAAAACTTCTTTGAAGTTTTTTCACCAGTTTTTGAAAGAAATGCCAGGTAAGCTATGTCAGACTGCCTCTGCTGTTGCTGGACAATCAGTATTTGCAAAACCTTCTCGCATTGTGTTTGTAACAAGTGTGGTTTTAAGGGATGCTGAGAGATGCATTAATTTGCTAGAAATGTAATACAAGTAAAATAGTGCGTTCTCTATTACTTCATTTTAAAATAATCTGAACTGTCACATTGGTGGCATTGAGTTTGACCCATGAGATTAAAAAAAAAAAAAGTCTGTTCTCAGCGCCATATTACTTACTGTCCTTTTTGTACAACACGTTGTTTCATCTTAAAATTATTTACTATACCAAGTCTGTGTATGCTACTGACTAAAAATTCCTTTTTTTATGATTTTCTTATGAGGGTGAGACATTAACAGAAGACAATAGTTATGTTCACAATTTAGCTGGTTAAAAGAGAAGATAAGTAACTATCAATATTTGGTGG
The DNA here is from genome assembly GCF_964188355.1 of Buteo buteo. Taxonomy (NCBI): domain Eukaryota; kingdom Metazoa; phylum Chordata; class Aves; order Accipitriformes; family Accipitridae; genus Buteo; species Buteo buteo. Next base: position 13,866,445 of record NC_134174.1, on the reverse strand, counting down.
TTCTCTCTTAAGGTGTGTGACTTTTTTTCTGCATTTGATTCATGCTTGCCAATTAACTTTGTATTAAGGCTGTCACAATAGAAGTTTATTTCACCTTTTACCTGTATGAAAAAAAAAAAGTGGTTTACGGTGTGAGGCACTTTACAACACATTCTGAACAATCCGTTATTTAAAGTAGATTTATTGAATCTTTTATCAAGTATTCCAGAGATTCAGACCTGGATCTGTGGTTGTCAGATGGGTTGTTCCCTTCTCTGCTTGGAAATGGATGCAATGTTATGGAATAACAAATTCTAGAGCCTATGGAAGATTTCCCTCTTTGTAGGGAAAAAATGGAATGGAGGCAGAGCATGCATTATTCCCTCGTACTCTGTTAGAGTATGTGGGAAACTTCCTGTAGCCTACCACAGAGCTGTTATTCACAGAGCACCTTTTGTCCACTTTCTGTAAGCTTTTCTACCAGGAGAATGTGTGTGGAGAATTGAATATCTACAAAGATAGCTTGTGCTCCATCAGGTCTCCTTGTAGGCACACCAAACTCGGGCAGGAGGAGTTTGCTTTTCTGGGGGAGCTCCCCAAAAAGGGCCCAATCTGGAGGATGTTTAGAAGGAACTCTCCCATTTTCTTCCTCTTTCCTGGTGCCCCTCTGTGTTGGTGGGAGGGAGCCTCTGATGTGGCATTTTTATTCCATAGTTAACACTGCCATGTTATGAAGTAAGATTATGTATGTAATTTCTTGAATATATCCATTTATTTTCAGGTGGTCAAATAAGAAAAATGTTCCTAAACTTGGGGACATGAACTCATCATTTGAAGAGGTAGATGCATTCTATTCATTTTGGTAAGTTAGCCGATACCTCAGTTTCTATTCACAGTATTCAAGACGTGATACGAAGGGCTTGCAGACCCTTTTGTATGTAGGTTGTAGGCTGTGGTCTGTTCTGACCTACTAACATCACGAAATTACCCACAGCTCTTTGGTGCCTTCCACAAACTGAGCTGGCTTTCTTGTAGCTAATGCATCTATGTTGTAAATTCATAGTTAGAGCAAGAGCTTCTGACAGTTCTCTGACCACAATGGCTGCGAACAGAGTTGACCCACAGACTAGAAGTAGGGTTCATCTCACGTAACTTGTGTTTTTAGTGGAGGTGTCTACTAGGTATTTAAGCTCCCTAGTTAAGGGAGGTCTGTCTAGTCCAATAAAGTCAGTAGAGTTTATGGCTTAACTTACCTGATAAATACAGATGCTTACATAAAGATTAAATTAATTTCTCTCTCAACTCTAAAGACTGCACTGTATCTCCACTGCCTATAATGGGAGCTTAGACAACTGTACTGTAGACATTTAGAGTTGGTGAGACTGATCCCATCCTAAAATACACTGTCCTACAGTACTGATAGATGTAAATCATTACCTTCAATAGCACCTTGTGTTTTTACTTAACACAGTGGAATCATTGTAGGTGCAGTGTAATTGTAAATTATGTAGTATAAACTGTAAATAACAGTATAATTGCCTCCAAAAACCTAATAGTAAAAAAGGTAGATTATTTGTAACAGTTTTGCTGTCTGGTTGGGTTTTTTTCATTCATTCTTTGTTTGATTATTTTTTTATTTTTTTTTACTGTTGTTTACCATAGGTATAATTTTGATTCCTGGCGAGAGTTTTCTTATTTAGATGAAGAGGAAAAAGAAAAAGCAGAATGGTATGTAAGTAAAAAGAAATTTGACAGGAGACTGAGAGATTGATACAGCAAGATTTTTCCAACTTTCTATTAGACTGTAAGTCATAGGAAGAAAGGTAGCCAAACTTAAGACTGAATTCCACTCTCCCAGCTTAGTAGTCAGTCATGGACTTGAACTGGACTGACTGTGGCTTCTCTTTGTCTTATTTGTGTAATTGAAGTAGTTCTTGCTTGCATCACAGAGGTGTTTCTGAGGTGCTTTGAAATGTGTTCATTTAAGTTCAGACTTGCAGTTCCAGCAAGTCCCAAACACAGGTTGAACCTGGAGCCAGAACAGAGTGGATGAGTAAGCAGGTATCATTTCTCTCTCCAACTCTTTATTAAACTGTGCTGAGACAAGCAATACTTTCTAGAACTTAGAGAGATTAGTTCTGATGGCTTGATGTTAATAAAAATTGTGTATTTGTTGATGTAGTGATAGTTGCTGAATTACTCAGACCATGTTGCCATTGGAAAACACATTCTATTTTTATCCTTCCTACAGTTATACACAGAATGTTCAAGTTAGAGCAGCAAATCGTTTAGTCTAACACGTTATTTCACAGGGCACAGCCTTTCACTTAGTCATCCTTGTATAACCATAACTGGCATTGTATGAACCTTTTCTTCCAAGTTTGACTAGAAATCAAGTTTGTAGTTAGTCAGTGGTTAGCTTGCTTTGTGGCTAAAAACTGCCATATTTAGGCTATAGATAGGCCTTCATTCCTCTTCTCTTAATGCCTTTTCCTGCTGTTAATTTTTTGGAGCCTCTCTGGACCCCATGTTCTTGCTCCTGTGAAGATTCTGTGAAGGCACTGTAATCAATTCCATATCACTTGTATGTTTCATAAATTACACAGATTAATCTCTAGGCTTCTTACTGGAAGGCTCTTGAATTATTTACATAGCTCTTTTTTGTGCTTTTTCCTGTCATTAGTGTCCTTTTTTAAAAATGTTTAGACAGATGGTACATATTACGCTGTACTTTAGAGAGAGAACTACACTTCAGCTTCTGTTCAGATGGTCATGATTCTTGTTATCCCTTCTTGTCAAAGGTGATGTTGCTTGTGTTTTAAACCTTCAATCTACTCGTAGTAGTCTCCTGCTCTGTTACGGGGATTGTTTTCTTTGTTCTAAGGTATATTGTTCTGTATTTGGTTGTGTGGATGAGGATATAGACCCCCATTATTTGGGGGTTCAATTTACCTCTTTCTTGACAGCACTGACAAATATTTTCAGGTTTAGTCATGCAATTTTTAATCCATTTAACCTGAGCTGTATTTTACTCAAGTAAATCTAGCATGGTTTTACCAGAGTGTCACAGTACTTCATAGAAAGTGTTCTTTCTGTGCAGATGGGTTTATGTGACATGACCTATATTCTGTAAAATGGAGATAATTAACATTGATTATACTGCTGCCCTTTAATTAAACTGTATACCAGCATTTCAGTTGTTTTGCTTGGGTTTAATGTTAGGTCAACAAGTGGACTGCATTTTGGAAATAAAGTCCATGACCTGCAATGACAGATAAGCAGCTTGTTTTGTCAAGTGTTTTGAAGGTTTATGTAATTGTGTAAACGCCTAGCATTTTTGACATGGGCTTGGGGCCTGGAACTTCATTTTTTGAAGTTTATTTTTGAAGTATTCAGAGAAGAGCGTCTGTGTGGAGAAACTTTTAAGAAGTTTGTTGGTGAATTTCTAGCAGACTGACACTGTAGGATATTAGCACTGAATTAACCATGCTTTCCCTTTTTAGTCGAGATGAAAGGAGGTGGATTGAAAAGCAGAACAGAGCTGCTAGAGCACTGAGAAAAAAAGAAGAAATGAACAGAATCAGGACACTTGTTGGTGAGCATGCAAACTGCTGGTTTTTTTGAAGAGAGATTTGTTAACTAACAGTGGAAATCTCCTGGTTTTATTTTGTACATGATGCATCCTTTCTTCTGCCAGACAATGCATACAGCTGTGATCCCAGGATAAAGAAATTTAAGGAGGAAGAAAAGGCAAAGAAAGAAGCAGAGAAGAAAGCAAAGGTAGAAGCAAAACGAAAAGAACAGGAAGCAAAAGAAAAAGTAAGTTAACTGCTTTATTTGGGTTGAAAAACCCTGGTTCATTCACACCTGATCCACTGCTTCAGCTTCTACATGTGTCAGAAAGATACTGTTAGAATTATATTGGGGTTTAAAGATGTGTTGTCTTCGATTCCTGTGCAACAGGCAGTGTAAGACTGACAGCCTTTTGAGAATGAGATGAAAACAAGGAGCACAGATCTGAAACAAAAAAAACTTCTAGAATTGAGTTCTGTTGTTGCATACACTTCCTCTGGTTTAGAAGCAGTCATTAAATTCTATGGCCTACTTTCCTTTTTCATAAAACGGATACAGCTGCTTGCCTGGTGCATATGGTCTGTGAATGGTTGATTGGTATGAAACACTTTGAGGTAACATAACATATTTGATTAATATTAACAGCTTGGAAAAGACGGCTCCAAAACAAGTACCAGGAATGAAAGGGAACTGTAAGGTGCTGAAAAGTGACTTAAAAGACAATACTGGAGCACTGCAGGATTCTATGTTAATAATGATGCAGGAGAAATATTGGACCACTGTGTTTTTCAAAGCGCATATTCTTGGGGCAGGCACAGGAAATGTCATACAGTTTTGTAACTTCGTTGTCAAGGAATCAAGGAAGTCAGGATTTATAAACTAGGGGTCCTTATAGTGAGTATTTGAGTTAATGCCAACTGGTATATGTTTCATCACCTCCCTCAAAATCCTTGGAAAACCAAACATTAAAGTATGGATGTGTTAAAAAAACCAACAAAAACCACAACCAAACAACAACAACAACAAACCCCCACCAAAACCAGAAACAGCAAATTTTAATATTGAATGACTGAATGACCCTATAACAGTGTGGCTTTGTTGATTTTGTTTGTTTGTTTGTTTTTTCTTTTGATTGCAGCAAAGACAAGCAGAATTAGAAGCAGCACGGTTAGCAAAAGAAAAGGAGGAAGAAGAAGTTAGGCAACAAGCATTAGTAGCAAAAAAGGAAAAAGAGATACAGAAAAAAGCAATCAAGAAAGAAAGGCAAAAACTGAGAACAACATGCAAGGTATTTAAATATTATTATAGTGAAATACAGGTTATATCAGTGAAATTACTATGTGTGTTTAGATCGGACCCTATCACATGTTTGCGTGTTCTTGTGGCTGGAGATGGGTATGGAAAGTGGGTTTACTAAAAAGCAAAATACTAAAACACATACTTATCATATGGTTTATACGGTTTTGAGTTGTGAGTAAAGCTGACCAAATAGGTCCAAACACAGCAGTGGCTGAAGAATGCTGTGTGTTAAGCCTTTGTCTGAAGGAACAGGACAATAAAGTTCAAGAACTTTGTAGAACATGTATTTCTGCTTCCAGAACTGGAATTACTTTTCTGATAATGAGGCAGATTGTGTTAAAATGATGGAGGAGGTGGAAAAGCTTTGTGATCGTCTTGAGCTAGCAAGGTAAGTCTTCCTGCTGCTGATTTCTGCTCGTTTTGATACCCATCTTTCTACTAGCTATCCGTTGTAACTTAATAATTTATTTTTAGTCTGCAATGCTTGAATGAAGCACTTACATCCACAACAAGGGAAGGAGGAAAGGCGGCTGTAGTAAAACAGGTAATTATGCTGAGTGTCAAATCAAAATAACAGAATAATTTGATTTGTGAAATCTACATGACCAAATCAAAGTAAGATACAACTATAGCTGCTGTGGAGTCCTGCCTGTTAAACACAAAGACCTGAGTTTCAGAGTCCTCAGGCAGACTTGACCTCTGCTTCATTTTACATAGTGCAGTTCATGGCTGGTGAAATAACCAGGGCCAGCTGAGAAAAAAATATGCATTTTTAATTAGTAAAGGACATAAAACCTACCATTTGTACAGTATACAGAAACAGTAGAGGAATTTAAGTTTTGCCCAACAGGTGGCAATTACCTAGAGGGGAAGGAGGGCAGTCTTAACCTATTCTGTTATGCAATAAAAATCCTAGCCTAGTACCCATGACCTGGGGCTAGATCCACAAAAGGACTTAAGTGCTGCAGGCTGTAGCCACTGGAAGGGCCAGTGCGTTGGATACCAAAGTATGGGAAAAGCAAGACCCTTGTGATCAAGATTTAGAAAACTCAGCAAGGATCTGCCTAAATTTTGGCAGCAGGGAAAAGCCATTTGGGCTAATCAGGCTGAACCCACGTCCTGCAGAAAGCGTAAGGTACTTTCTCTCATCCGCTTTGGATTCACAGCTGTGAACTTTCTTTCCTGGTGAGGAAGATGATCTGTCCCCATCCCAGCGTCAGGTTTACTCATCAGACAACTTAAGATTCAAACCCCTCCTGTTCCACAGGAGACTGAATCCAATCTTCCAGTCTCCAGGAGAGTGTTCCAAACACAGGACAGTCACTTTTCTGTCTCTCTGTTAAAACTGTTCTACTTTTGCATTAATAAAAGTTATCTATCAGATAACTTTCCTTTTGCCAGGAAGATTTTACCGAGATAGACAGCAAGAAACCTAGTTTGAGCACCCTGCCAACAGGCATAAGTGCATAGCTTTTTTAATATTGCCAAGACTGGACTAGGCATACTCAGAAGCAGATACCTTAAAGATCTGTCACGCCACAGTCTCAAGATGTCATTACAGTTCACAAAGGTGCGATCGATAACTTAAGTTCTGCTGAATTGCTTGCTAACAAACTACATGTAGCCATCTAACCCTGAGTAAGCACTTAGTAACTAAAATCTGGGTTGTTGCAGTTAATGCTAACTTACTACAACCATAGTAACTGAGAATTTCAGGCATAACCAGGCTTGGGTAGAAGTTAGGTTGGAAGATTTGGGAGTCAATGTATTCAACATGGATGTTTAACTGCCCTCACTAGTCACTTCAGGTTCTTAATACTTTTGTGGATCTGTCCCTGTAAGTCAGGTGTTAGCGTGGACATTCACACTAGATTCAGAAGTTTTGCCTTAATCCTGGGAGTGTTCACTTAATTTCCTAGTGAACTTGTGATGGATTTCTGCCGTAGCTCCTTATCTGGGATGGCCAAATTTACATGCGGGATGGAGGGAAATAATACTGGAGCAGATAAGCTTCTCCATTTCCTTATGTATCATGTACAGAACAGAAACTAAGCAAAATTCAAGGCTCAAAGCAATGCCAGAGAGAGGGGTTTGTGTTCACTGTAAAACGTAAAAATAAATAAATAAATAATGCTTGTTTATGATCCTTCAGATAGAAGAAATAAATGAACAAATAAGGCGAGAGAAAGAAGAGGCAGAAGCTCGTATGCGCCAAGCAACAAAGAGTTCAGAAAAGTCATCCACTGGTGGTGGAGGGGGAAGCAAAAATTGGCCAGAAGATGATTTACAGTTGTTAATTAAAGCTGTGAACCTCTTCCCAGCAGGGACTAACTCGAGGTACTTCTCAGGTTTGGTGTTAAAAGCACTACTAACAATTCTTAATTAAATAACAAGCATGATACAACTTCTTTTCAGAGCATCCTAAGTATGATATCAGTATAAGGACTCCCTAAACTTCCTCCTTTTCCTTGACTGTTGAGCAGCCTGTGGTTTGACTTCTCTTGGTACCATGCTCTGTGTGTCACTGGAGTTAGCTCTGGTCCTGTATCTTGTTTCCCCCCAAACTTGGTGCTGAGGTGCATGTTTGCACAGAGCTTACTTCAGTATAGGCTCCAGTCATTAAAGCAGAGAACAAAACTGGAACAGTGACCATGATGCAGCTGGGTAGGAATACAAGTGTGTAAGCTACTTCCAGTAGCTCCACAATGAATGTGAGGCTGGTTTCTCCTCTATACTGTAGGAGGAAAACAGCCAGAGATACGAGTTAAGTGCACCAGCTCTCTTTAGGGGAAAAGGGAAAGGCTGGGCTTCACAGAAAGCAGCACTGGCAATCAGCTTACTAATAAGCATCAAATAGGAGCATGCCTTAAGTCCTGTTCTTTCCCAGAAATGAAATGCCTTGTCCACTTAAGATTCACAGATTTGAAGCCTCCGTTACAAGATGTGGATGCTTGCTTTTAAAAAAACCAAACTGTCGTACTCTTTATGGAGATGATACCAATACCTGTTTCTGCACTGCAGCTCAGCAGTCACGAGTACTCATTGAGAACACAGGCCTACATATGATCCTACTGTCTATCAAGTGTAAATATTCCCCTCTATTTCCTAAGAATGCATTAGGAATAATTTGGGGGCTAGGCCTGTTCCATGTCTCTCCTGTTGAAGCCCCTTTACCTGATGTTTAGGTATTCTTTTTGAGGGCAGTGGAAACAGGGTTAGTAACTTCTCAGCCCTTTCAGTGCAGTCTGCAGTATTTAATGTCAGAGGTGTTTAGGGAATTCAGGAAAGCAACAGCTGAGCAGAGTTTTGAGAATTACAGGTTTGCACTTACACACATATATTCTACCCTGTCCTCCTTCGGTATCAGAAGCCAAGAAGCTCACCTAAGCTGACCGAATTCTTAAGGGAAACTTCTGCATTTAGCAACTGAAAGCTTTACAGGATAGTTACCATGACAGTTTATCTGTATTTAAGTATGATTAAACTTACTTAAGAGTTGATATAAATGTGTATGGGAGCTTAAAAGTAGCTTGTATGAAGATATGCTATTATGTAATACACTGGCTTACCCTATCTATTCTTGCTTTAGGTGGGAAGTTATTGCTAATTACATGAACTTGCACTCTGCTACTGGAATAAAACGAACAGCAAAAGATGTCATTAATAAAGCAAAGAGCCTCCAAAAGCTTGGTATCTCTATTACCTTATTTCTGTAATAAGATTGTCTGCATGCTTCTATACAGCTTGGTTTTCTTTGAACAGCATTGTGTTTCTATTATGAGAAAATCCTCTATATATCCCTAAAAGAAATGTAGTTCAGATGGAAGATTTAGAGGAGTATTTATGTAACTCAGTATTTTCAGCCTAATACCTATCATGTAAGTCACCACCTCATGAGTGAATCTCAGGAATTCTTTTAATCTAACTTGATGCACAGATGTCTAGGCCACATGGATTGCCTAGGGTCCTCTACACTCAGAGAGGGACTAGCTGGCCTCTGAAAAAGCTCTCTACAAAGGAAGGCATCTAGAAAAATGAAATTGATGAAGCTATAGAGATACTTTAAAAAGATAAATGGGATTCAGCAACAGAAGACACCTGAATTAAGGTGGCTTATCTCCTCTTGTAAACGGAGCCTAAAGAGCTTGGATAACAAGAGGAGGCTCTTGAGCAAGTTCTTAAGGAAAATTGAAACATTCCAAAAAAACAGTTTAAGAAGTTTCTCCATTCCAATACCTGCACAAGGAGGACCCAAGCTTTCATACTGTTCCCGAGGGCCCCTCTAACACACTGGTACTCTGGGTGTAATATGCAGGTTTTGTGCCACAGCCCTTACTTGATAGAATAATCCCTTTTGATTTCAGTGAAGTTGCAGATTCAAGCTTAAACTTATACAGAAAAAGTACTCATGTGAGCAGTATAAAGCAGGATCGGGGTTGGAGAGCCTGATACTTTGAATACAGTTTATTGGCCCCTGATTTTTTTTTTAATCTATCACCCTCTTTACCATCATTTCAAAAGAAGTAGGAATTAGGTTTTTTGATTATGTGATTATGAGTTTACAATAACTGCTACACAATGTTTTTATTATTACATCCAGCTTTAATTTTGTTGTACTAATTATTGTATTCAATGTCTGTTGCTCATAGACCCTCATCAAAAAGATGATATAAACAAGAAAGCATTTGACAAATTTAAAAAAGAACATGGTGTGGTGCCTCAGATGGACAGTGCTGCCCCTTCAGAACGATTTGAAGGTAAAGGTGAAAAGAGAGACCGTCTTGCAGAGTTGCCTACCCTGTGCATCTTAGTAAGAAAGTAATCCAGAACTTACTTAAGACTTGCTTACAAACAAACTTAGTTATTACAAACTTACGTAGCAAGTAAGAAAGTGATCCAGGCTCTGTTACTGGATTTGAGGGTTTCTGGTACACACAGTACAAGCCACAGCTAACTAGTGACAGTTTGAAATGCTTCCTGGTAAGGCAACGGGTTAAGGCTGATGCTGAGATTATCTGTTCCTCAGAGGGTGCTACATTTTCAGGTAAGAGTAGGCCTAAGGGGATGCACTTGAGATACAGGATCATCCTACAGCTAAGCTTTGGTCTCCTGTTAAACCCCAAACAACTCCAAATTTTGCAGACACTTGCAGAAGGCTGTGTTTCCTTACTAAGTGTTCCTTACTGAAACGCAAAAGGAAGAGCTACATTGCCACCCTAACGATACATAACAGGGCAGCTGCAGTGATCTAACACTCAGCTGACAATGAAAGATATTACCTTCTAACTTCTCTGTGCTTTATTTAAAGATCCCAAGGGCCACTCATCCAGTCAGTTTCAGGGTTGGGTTTTTCTTTTCTTTCAGGTTTTTAGTACTGGTTAGGCCTTAGGACAGACTTATTGGATCACAAAACTGCAAGGATTTTAAAGCAACTATAATAGATTTTACAATATTTTCTTAGATGTATCTCATATATTCCTTATTAACTTTTTTTTTCTTACTGTCATTTTTGCATTTAAAAACAGGATCACCTTTAGATTCATCCCCTTGGACTACAGAAGAACAAAAGCTTTTAGAACAAGCACTGAAGACATATCCAGTAAATACTCCCGAAAGATGGGAGAAAATAGCAGCAGCTGTTCCGGGCCGGTCAAAAAAAGACTGCATGAAGCGATATAAGGTAAGGTACCTCACCTCCTTCTAGGATTGTAATTAGCCCAGGTCTTGTTAGAATCTTTTGCTTTTACTGTTGCTTTCCCTACCAGAGACAGTATCTGACAACTGCAAACTAGCACAAGATGGAGCCTTATGGGAAGACTTTTTTTTTTTTTTTTTTTTTTTTTTTTTTGGTGGTAACTCAACCCCAAAAGACCAGTAAGGAGTAAGTTTTCCTCAGTGAAAGTAGTGGCTCTGGAAGCTGGGAAGGAAAGTCTGTCTCATGAGATCTGCCTTACAGTTTGACAACAGGCTTTTGTAGATGGTGAAGCCCTATCCCTAGCCTCCTGCAGGTAAAGTTCCTGCTACAGGGGAAGCAGATCAGCATTGACCTTCCATTAATTTATTTGTTACTATGAGAAACTGTTTTAAGTTATTAAACTGTCTAGATTCCTCACTATGTTGAGAGTTAGAGTGTTTCAGGGTGAATATATGTAGTGTTCAAAACCACAGCATTGTTAAGAAGTTCCACATTTAGATAAGGGGTTTTTTTGTTTTGGTTTGGTTTTTTTTCCTCCAACTCTCTAGGAACTCGTTGAAATGGTCAAGGCGAAGAAAGCTGCTCAAGAACAAGTGATGAATGCTACTAAAGTCAAGAAATGACTCTTACTGACAATCTTTGTTTTATAATAAAAATGCAAATACTGTACATGTTTTCATTCCTTCCTTAATTATACAGATACACAGGATTGGCTGGTTCTTGAGTTTTAATTTTCTTAAATGCATTTCTCCAACTCAAAAGCTTTAAACAGGGGTGTAGTTGATTTTGGGGTTTTTTGTGTTGGTTTGTTGGGGTTTTTTTTAAAGCTCAAACATACTGAAAGTTCGTGTTATTCACTACTCACGAAGCCAATACATGCCACTGCAGATTTTGTTATACTCTGGAAGTTGTTCAATTGGACCTGGAAGTTAAAGAAAGTTGGCCATGACATATGCTAAACTGGTACCAATTGGTGTGGAAGGGTTATGGGAGGGTAGGGAAACTTGTACAACATACCCACGGCAGCAACTGCTGGATGCTTATCATAGATGTACTTTGTGCAAACTTCTCTAATAGTCTGGGCATCAATAGCCTAAAGGGGTAAAGAGACACCTCTGTTACCAATCCCATCTAAAAAAGCATTAAGAGCCACTGATCTTAATTTTGTATAATCCAGGGGAACAGGCAACAAAACAGTTGAAAGTTTTCTCAGTTGAAAACAGTCTAAGTTCTGTGTTGTTACTTCCTGTAGCAATTAAATGTCTCAATGGCCTAATTTAAAAGTTGCAACATGAGTGCCACTTACTTCAATTCTTGCCTCAAGTTCTGGAATTGGGATTCGGCGCTTGTAACACAGCATTTGTCTTCCAATGTCTTCACAGATTGGTGTGGACCCTAAAATAGGGGAAAATATGCTTCAGTTATCAGCATACAACTCCACTAAGAATAAAAAGCTCTCATAAGTCTCACCATCAAGTTGTAGCAGCATATTTGTCTTTAGAAGATTTTTCGCTCGAGCTACTTCATTTTCTGTAACACTTGTGCAAAGTCTTATCCTGAAAAATAGTTTAAATCCAAAGGCTTTAAATAATGGTAACCTGTAGCACACAAGATTGCCTGTGATATAGAGGTGCATGTACATTGGTACACCTACCAGGCACTTCTTTTCTATAGGTAAGAGAATTTGGTATGGAAACAAGCCAAAGGATGCAAAACAGCAGCATAAGAGTGGGGGCTTTTGGGAGCATACCAATACACCCAAGAGCAAGTTTTTCCCCTTAGAAGAGCTGTATTTCATTTTACTAATATTTTAAGCCAAGTGTTGTCCATACTTGCTATCTTGAGAATAGCTGTTGCTAAGATAGTAAGAGCCAAACAATTAGAGGTAATTAGCCCAGAAGGCAATGCATTATGTCCTGGCTCTAGGTGAGATAATGATTCACCACACTGCATAAGAAACATTTCACTAGGACAAGGGGATGCATTAGATGACTTAGCACACTTTTGTCACAGGGATGGTTCGTATCCTCCCTGGTGCTAAGCTGCAGCAAATGGACAGCTAAAATGATACCATTTTCTCTACAGGTTGTTTACAAAGATCTCATAGAATAACGGTATATGAGAATTGATGCACGTAATTAAAGAAACTCTTCATTTTCAAGTTTTCTTTCAACTTCTGTTTCAACTTCACCCACTTTAAATCAGTGCTCTTAAATAATGTATGTCTGTTTCTAATCACATATGCAGTTCTAGCATTATAGTTGTACTTATGGACCTCTTTTCAATTTAGATTTAACCCTCAGATGAATGAATATTATCTAGAATCCCAGGTTTAAAAACTCCATATATAACAGCTCACCTACCTTACATCATTTCATTTCCCTGTGTACTAACTAGAGCTTTATGTAACACCACCACCTGATACATCATGTGGGATAGCAACTGCAGAATGGGTAACTATGAATGGTGTTTGTAGGTAACTGCACATTCATTATTCTCATTCATTAATATTTACTCTTTCAGTTGTCAAACATACAGTTCATGGGCACTGTCCACTGACTTAGTAGTATTCTAAAAGGTTTGACATAATTTCATAACTCCTGTCACTTTACAAGTCAAAAAAAAAAAAATCACTGCCATATTTTCTTGTACAAGGAATGCTATTATATTAACTACAGTTAATATTTATTTTTCCAGAGCAGAACAAAAACCAAACCTAAACTTTAATCTATCCACTTAAAGTAAGGGTGCCAGAAACTGGCTGTTGGGACTCTGCATTGAGCATCAAAGTTCAGAACTTGATGCATTTGTTTCTTCCAGGCAAGCCTAAGCAGAGAAACAAAAATATTCTCTTTAAATGACTGCTATTTTTTTCAATTGTATTACTCTACTGAAAATTATCTTTTAAAGAAAGAGTTGTTAGCTTACCATTCTCTCTGAACAAAGTGCACCATGTCCTGTATAGTGGATGGCTCACAGACCATATAGAGTCCCCACAGCCCTGTATCAGTGTAGCAGGTGTTGAAGGACTGGAAACTGTGACACAGGTTACCATGGCAGGCAATCTGAGCAAGTTTACTGGATAAATTCTGCTGAGGCAAAAGAAAAATACATTATTTTATGAAGTTTTTTTGAAAGTTTACTAGTCATCTCCATGGTCTGTTTTCATTTCAATGATGACAGAACATGCAGTAGTATCACAGGCTCCAGCAGAAGCTGTAAGGTTAATTATCAGCTCTTCATCTCAACAGCTTCTTTTCTTGCCTGTAATCTCATGTTTGCAATGAACAGCCCAGATTTAAGCCAAAATCATAAAGCTACTTAGGTTCAAGAAAGGGATAGTTATACCTACAGGTTCCAATGACATACAGGTATGAAAGATCCTACTTTCCATGAGGGCTGGCACACCTCAAGTCACCTCTATTTCGGTGGTTTAGAACCAGTTCCTAAGTTTTTGCTACATCTGGGGCAACAAATTCTCTCAGACTCACGACTGGATCCCCTTCTCCCGCTCAAAAAAAGGACCTTCAGAAATAGCCATAAAGTGGTAGTAACGCCATCAGATAGGTTTGAATGGGTCTGTATTGGCAGTACCCAAGTCAGAGAGATCTCACCAGCCCACCAGCCTCATTAAGAGCAGGAAGGTGCCTGCAGGTTGACTTACCACACCTCCTCCAAAGGAACGATCCCAGTTACCTATCAGAGTATTTGCTACCATAAGTGGGATTGTATCTGGGTGCGACCAGCCTGCTGCTTCAACAGCTATCGCAATGTGTGCCAAGGGCATCTTATCATCTCTTATACGAATCTGTGGGAACATAGGAAAGTAGCTGTAGTACAACCGGTACACAGTAATATATACAGGAAGTGTCAGGAGACAGACATTTCCGTTACATCTGGATTATAAAGCATGCACATAGAGAACCAAAAATTAAAGCATATGAAGTTTTATTTAACATCAGCCTTAACTAGTCTTCCCTGTGGCAATTTCAGAGCACTTCACCATCAGCAAGCCTAATGCCACATGCACAGAGAGGGCATTACAAGTCACTTTACAACTAACAGCAGCAAGGAAAGCTGACTTTCCAAAGCCCGAATACAGCTGGGAATAGAATGCAGATGCCTCAGTTCTCTGCCATATCCTTTAAATTTGTGATTCTCAACAAGTGGAAATGCTCCAACACCGTAGGCAAGGGGATAAAAAGGAAGTAGCAGCAGGGGTAAGGGAGCTATTCCTCCAGGAACTGATGAAACAGAAAAAGTGGTGGCAGTGAGGCTTGTCCAAGAAAGGTTGGAAAGTACAGCTTTGGAAAGTAGCTACTCCATTGCCCTCACTGGGGGAAAGAAACCTTTTAATCTGCTGAGTCTGTGGCTGAGCAGCTCACTCTCCTCAGCAGAGAGCACATGTCAGTTGTGTTCACAGGGGATATAGGGCCCAGCTCAAAAAGCCATCCAACAGCTTACCTCACTACCAGTGAAGCTACAAGGTGGCAGGGGTGGCAGTCCTCCTTCTGGAGCAGATGGCAAGTTACCAAAATGGCACTTTGCCAGGTCAAGTAGCTCATCATGAGAGACCCCTGAACAAAGATATTTCACATATTTTGTAATGTTACTCTGTAAACACTTAATTTAAATTGCTGCACAGTTTAAAGACTCAACCAAGTAGTAACTTATTGTTCCCCCGCTTTAATGCCCCACTTTCAGATTCCTCACACTGCCCCATTAAACAGAGTAATATCATCAGGATCACCCTTCTTAATTCTCTTCAATAGCCTTCTATTAATATTACATCAAATCAAGCTGTTTGCTCTCAGTTTCAAGCCTCAATGTTTTTTCTCTTTCTCTCTGCTTTCCTTGCTACTCCCCTTTTCACACTGAACCCCTTCTAGGCCCCTCTTTTCCTGCCCACATGGAAAATGACCTTGGCCTCCAATTCACTTCTAGTTACTGGTTTAAGAAGGTTTCTGGAATATTACTGAGGGGAAAAGGGAACAAAAATTCAAAGGGTATGAAGGTACAAAACACACAAGGCTAACAGTGAGCTTCCAGGACCTATTGAACAATGGGTAATTCAGCATGTTGTTCCCAGGAACTTAAAGACCATGGTTTTAAGCATATTTTCACATGATCCAGGGTGAATGTCTCATACTAACCTCCAGCAGCAGCCAGGACCATTCTGGGTCCTTTGTAATGTGTTGTTATGTACTCCACCAAGTCATTACGGTTTATGGATCTAGAAAGTCAAGGAAACATCACTACTATGTCAGTAAAGTTTATTAGAGTAAAAAGAGATAAATGTGTAGAACAATACGCTATCAAAATAATTATATGTTCTGCCAATGCACAGAGGTGTGCATAGAGGCAGAAAGCTAAAATAAGGGTGATTTCCTAAAAAGGAAACAGGAACTTGATACATTTTGCCTTTCAAAGCTCTTCTAGCTTCCTGACAAGGAGTGAGAATTACAGCTCAGTCAGGTGGAGACAGGATCCACTAATGATCTCATGCCAATTTGAAAACAGCACATTTAGCAGTCTCCCGGTCTGCACTGGTATAAACAAATGCTGAAAGAGCAGTGCAAATGCAGTTGTATTTACAATAATGCCCAACACCTTACCAATGGGAGAAAGGAGCATTTCCAATTTTGTATCAGATGCATTTTTAACAAACAGGAGAAAAATATGGCAAATAATGAAGACATGCAGTAGACACCTGAAGTTCACATGCCCTTTGATGCCTGCATACAGGGTAATTAAGGCAATAGGGGAATTCTTCTTATAGTTACATCCAGTGCAATTTTAGCTACCTTCCAGGGTAAAAATGAAAACTGATGCTGTTCCCTACATTTTCAGATGAGTGTTTTCAATATATAGAAGTTACTACACAATTAAAGACAGCCAGAAATTTGGACATACTTGATGTTTTCAGTGGGTCCTAAAATTGTCCGTCCTAGGGCTGTCTTCTGATATGCTGTAGCATGAAGGTAATCAAAGACAACTTCTTGTAAATTGGTTTCAACCTCTTGCATCTCTCGAAGTATAACTCCCCGCTCACGCTCAATCTCTGCTTCTCCCAGGGTACTGTTCTGAATTATGTCAGCAAGAATTTCCACAGCTGATTGAAAATAGGGATGAGAATGGAAAGCATATTTTCAGACTACCAGAAAAATCTGGTTCCAAAAGTAAAACCCACCCCAAAGACCAAGTGGCCCAAGATTTGCTTATAAGATTTGCAAGAAGTCCAAAAGGTATTTTCTTTTGGGAATCTAAAGACAAAAATATTTCAAATATTAACTTCCCTGCTGGCACTCGCCTTTCCAAATCTGCATTCTCACGTTCCTGTGAAGTTCAGGAAAGGACTTTTCACCCAGGAAGAAAGCGATACGCTGCAAAAGCATCATTCTGTGTTGTCTCATCAGGAGCTGGATAAGCATTTCGTTCTTTGCTGCTTTTCTGAGGAATGAAAGCAGTTACCTCTTGGTAAGTCTTTCGAAAAAGCCTTCGCATAATACACGGTTTGTTCCCTGGATGTATATGCATTCAGATGAGCTCCCATGTTCTCAATCTCTAGTTCAAGGTCTAACTGAGATCTCTTTTTTGTTCCCTGAAATAAAACAATAAGAAAATCAAACTAGACCCTTTAATTCACCTATTTGTCATTACTACTTCTTGTCTGGAAAAGTCAAGGTCAAGAGAAAGAAAAAGTCTTCTGGAAAGAAAACTGGCATACTAATCTCTCCAAGCTTGAAAGTAAGATACAAATCCTACTATGCTCCCAAATGAAAATAAAAAGCTGGTAAAAGGGGGACTGAGTGTCTTCTAAGACTACTACAAGAAGTTAAAAGTGAGTTAAAATTAGACCTGTGTTACTAATCTATAGTTGTGTATCAGCTACACAGACCTAGGACTTAAGTTTCATTTTCTAATGGAAACCAAAGTCTAAGTTGTCCACTTCTTTTTTAATCTCCTCGATCTGGAGAATTCATTTATACAAGTCTGATAAAGTTCTTATCATTGATCTTTAAAGATAAATAACTTAGAAATCCATTGTAAACTTCTACATCAATACTGATACTTACCTTGAAAGCCATATGCTCAAGGAAGTGAGCAGTTCCATTGTTCTTTTCATTTTCATACCTGCTTCCAGCATCAATCCAAAGTCCAACCTCAGTGGGGAAAAAAAAAAAGTCATTTTACCAGCTAACAATGCAGCTTTGCTGGTTTTGTGTATGAACTACACTTAGCTTTTCAAGACCTATTTTTAAATGGCTTCTTCCTTAAAACAAAGCAGGTTTTCAAGAAAAAGAAAATTTTGATCTTCACAAAAAATCTAATCACATCATTTACAAAAGCCTTAAGATTTCTATTTCCTAGCTTAAGTTTTAAGAACAATCATTAATAAACATTGAAAGATGCAATTTAGTTCCACAAGGAAATGAACGTACATGAACAGTTATGAAAAAAACTTCCCTTTACAAGTTACTTACTGTGCACGTTGAGAGTCCAGAGTCTTCGGAAGCTACTTGCAAGCCGTTTTCCAAAGGACTCACCCTAGTTTCAGGAACATTTAAGATTACTTCTGTTGCTGCTTTGGAAGCTCTAAGCCTGCCTGTTCCAACATGCACACACTGTAAGGAAAAAAGCATCAGTCACGCACAGATTGTTAAGTTATATCCTAGGATGTTCTTCTGAAAAATGTATTCCTGAACTTAAACATTAAGTTTGTGGATCTTTTTTAAAGTATGCATTAAAAAGAAAAAATTCAGCACTGATGCATTAACCTGACTCAGAAGAAAAACATTAAGATAACTAAAATGGAGTAGACTGCATCCGCTTCCCTCCAATCAACTGATCTGACAGAAAAGCACATTACTGTCATCAGCCAGCTACTCCGAGAGCCACATTTGTTTCCCAGTTCTGCCAGCAAGAGCCTGCAGGACCTTGAATATATCTTTTAACATCCAGAATTCTTTTGGGTACCCACTTTCTAAAGTGAAGTGAGATATAGTCCAAGGGCCTATGTCCAGGACTGCAAATCACAGTCACCTGTGACTGTGTTCAGAACAGGGACAGATACTGAAACTGCCACCTTTTATACAATCATCTGGCAGTTAAAGCACATTAAATCAGAATGGGGAAGAAAAGAAGGGAAGATGGAAGATAAAAAAGTTTATTGTGCTTTTTCAACATGGAGAAATTTAATTATGTATCCCAAATGCGTACTTCAAGCAATAAGCTATTCCAAAAATTCTAAATGTATCAAATAAACAAAGTTTTCCCTCACCATGTAACTGCCCTGAACATGAAAGTAAAAAATCCAGCTCTCACCCACTCTCCTCCTGGAATACCAATAGGCTAGATCTCTCAAAACTTGCATAATTTAGGATCATAGGACAATTCAAGTTTGAAGGGAACTCAGGAGGCCTCTAGTCCAACCTCCTTCTCCAAGCAGGATCAGCTGTGGTGTCAGACCAGTTTGCTCAGGGCTTTTTGCAGCTGGGTATTGAAAATCTCCCAGGATGGTGAGAAACTGCACAGCCTCTCTGGGTAGCCTGCTCCATGGCTTGACTGCCTCCTGAGAAAAAACGCTTTTCATATATCCAGTTTTTCCTCTCTTGTTTCAACTTATGCCCATTGCGTCTCATTCTGCCACCATGCCCCACTGTGAAAAGCCTGGTTTTGTCTTCCTGACAACCTTCTCATAAGTACTGGCAGGCTGCTGTTAGGTCCAGCTGAAGCTGTGTCTTCTCTAGGCTGAACAAGCCCCAGACCTTCAGCCTCTCCTCACAGGGCACATGCTCCAGCCCGCAACCATCTCTGCTGAACACACTGCAGTTCACTAATGTCTTCCTTACACTGAGGAGCCCAAAACCAGCTGTCATATACTAACCACCTGACAAGTGCAAACTAATCACTTCCTTTGATCTACTGGCTGTGTTCCTGTTTGTTCAGCCCAGGCTGCTGCCAGCCTGCTCTGCTGCCAGACACACTTCTTGCCCGTGCGCAGCTTGCTGTCCTCCTGGACCCCCAGGCCTCTTCCACAGAGCTGCTCCCCTGCCAGTCAGTTCCCAGCCTGGGTTGTTCCAAGGAATCATTTTCACTGCTAGTCTGCATTACAGGGAAGGAAAAACCTGCGTTTGAAACCAAAATCTCCTTCTCCTCTTTTTAGAAGGAAAGCTTAGGCTTCAAACTGGGAGGATGGGGAAGATGACAGAAGCGGAGAGCTCTGGGATCAGGGCCTCCGGGCAGCCTCCATCTAACCACGGGAGAGAAGAAGGATTTAAACTTTCTCTGAGCTCCCCTGGGGTCAGCACGGCAGGACCCGTGCCAGGGCGGGGGCTCCTGCTGCCCCTCTCTAAGGCATCGCACCCCAGTCCCAGCCCTGCATCACTCCGGCTCCCAGACGCTGAGCCAGCCCCGACGCCTCGGCACCGCGGGGGGCGATATGGGGTAACAGTGGCCCCGGTGAGCAGTCAGCAAACCCTGGGGCCTGCGGCACCCGGGCTCATTCCCCGCAGAACTGTGTCCCGCCGAGGGGCGGCCGCCTTCACCTCAGCCGGGCAGAAACTACAATTCCCGCCATGCACCACGGCAGCCCCCCCCGCCCCCGCACCGCCCCTCCCCGCCTCCGCGACTACAAATCCCAGCGTGCACCGCGCCTCCCGGCCTCCAGCTCTCCCGCCCCCATTGCGGCAGCCTGAGCACCAGCGTAGGGAGCCACTGCGGCACTTGGGCTCTCCGCAACTCCCTCCCCTCCCCCGCTCCGCCGCCTACCCGGTCCCCCGAGCCGGACGCTCGCACAAGGCGAGCAGACCAAGGCAGGAAAAGCCGCCGAGCCGCTAAGCCAGCTGTAGACGCAGCCATCTTGGCGAGCGAGTGGGCGGGGCGGCGGCGGACTTCCGGCGGCCGGTGCGCAGGCGCAGAGGCCGCTCCCTCCTCCCCGCCTCTCCGCCCCCCCGCCCCCGCGTTCGCCTGGGCTGCTCCTGGGCTCCGCCGCGGCCGGGCGGTACCGGGCGGCCGCGGGGCCCGTCCCAGCCTTGGCGTCACCGCCCAGCCCCCAGTTAAAACCGCCTGCTCGCCTTTACCTGCCCGTTTCCTAACCAGCCTCTATGGCAGCGCGGTAATCTCCACTCTCCTCAGAGCCCCTCACGGCGCTGCCGGTGGCCCCGGGAGGGGGTTGACCCCTTCGTGAGGAGGCAGCACCGGGGCCTCGACCAGGCCTCCGCGGTATGGGCCCAGCAGTGGGAGCGAGGACCAGTGCCCGATCCGAGCTACGGGAAGTTTGTGTTCCTCGCAAAAGCGCCGTTTCCCCTGTAATTCGTATTTTCAGTGGGATGCTCCCGAACTATTCCAGAGCAGGCTAATTATAAACTGTGCAAAACAGGCCTAGGTTTTATTCGCCCTGCTCTTAACTCGGCTCCACAGAACAGTGCAATTCAGGAAAGCCAGTTTTCCTCTCAATAAACTATTACTGCCAGTCTCGGTAACCACGAAGTCCTGTGTTTCTTCAGTTAGCTTGTGAGCTGCTGTGAGTAGAACTTACTGCCCGCTGAGGTTCCTTCGGCCCCGTGTTTCCATGCAGTGTTGAAATAGGCCATTTACGCACTGCTAGTTGAGGGTGCTGCATTTTCTGCGAGACAGATCCACCCTAACTGCGGAAATCCTGAGACTGGAACAAGATAATAACTTAAAGGCTTGTTTTATGAAGTATTCTGAATGTGTGCGACGTACCTAAGAGGCTGGACTGTTATGGATAGGAAGGCTTCATCTACAGCAGTAAATGCAGTGTTCCACCGAGGCCAGCTGGCAGGGAACAGCCCATGCCAGCGCTGGTGAACTCCTTCAGCTCCCCACACAGGACGGTCCAGTGCAGACTGCCAGGAACAGTCCTTCCCAGCTGCCAGGGGCTGGGAAAAGCTTGTGGGAACAGTACTTGACAATAGCCAGATTTGGGCTGGGAAAAGTTCTGGCAATGTACCCATAGACGCAACTTCATTTCAGTGCCAAAGATCGTTCCTGAGCACGCTTGGAGTGTATGGTTGTGGATACATAGGTATAGACATGCAGAAAGCAGTGCTTTCAGTTTTTACTTCCTGTTTAAAATTTTTACTTTTTTTCCTGGAGTTTTAGGAGCTTTTCATTTGGCTAATCAAGTATTATCTCAAAAATTAAGGAAAAACAGAGGTGAAATTCTATTATTTGTCCAAGCCCCACAGTGTGTTAAGTGTGACAAAATACAAAGAACCAAAATACTACTTTAAAAAAAAATCTGTACTACATATGCTGGGGAGAAGGCACTGTGTTTTGGTACTATTTTCCTAAGCCAGGAACTCCCCTCTGCCTCAGACTGCAGCACAGTACTTCTGGCATCCTCTGCCTCAGTACAGATGCTACAAACCTTCCCTACTGCTGTGTTGCTCTGCTCCAAAAACAGAGAGAAAGCTGGGCTCTCGGCAGATGATCAGAAGGAAAAGGATATTGGGCCCCAGGTGTAGAACTGGCTTTGCCCCAGGTCCTTCAGCACTTGCGTTCTGTGCCCCCTTGTGCTTTCCTTTTTAATCGATACAGCCAGTTTCTGAAGGAACTCAGTGCTGAGTTGATGAGTGCCCTCAGTTGTTCCGTCTCTTGCCCAGGGCTCTACTTCCACGCTGGGTCTTAAAAATGGTGGGAACTGAGGATCCGTCTGCTCAGTGTGAGCTGTCTCCTACAACTGCCAAGGTCCTGTTACTCAGAGTTGATTCACCAGCACTGTCAGAAGTGGTGCTCCCTTCCCCCTGAAATGTTAGCAGTCACATGCAGATTTTAGGTGACAATTACTGTGACTCACAAATGACAGTGAGGGTTGTTAGTAGCTCCTGAGCCTTCTCAGATGCTAAAGCTTGAGAAGGCTATTCACCATGATTTACCTTCTCAGACTCTAAAACGTGGAGCAATGTCAGAAAAAGACATTGTATTTTAAATACATAGCTTTTCTGGAATATTTTGTGTGTATAGGCAAGTTCTTACTCCCTTGGCAGTTCAGAATGAAATTGTACTGAGTGCCCTAAAAAATTTGCACTGCCACTTCATATGCTGTGTGCTTAAACAGCAGCTTTAATCCTGCACCAGGGCCTGTCCAGTTTCTGTCACAAGGACTGTAATTGCATGAAAATAGTAAAGCACAAAAGCATGATATACTGCATACATTTAAAAATAAACGTGGAAACGGTTGTTAACTCACTAGTTAAAATACAGACCTAAATGCCAAGAAACCAGATGCTACCTAATTTGACAGTGAGCCCTTGATTGTGTATGTAACTGTAGATCACTGTGATTGAAATTATTATTGTTACTGTTATTTTGCTGCCAGTACTATTTTAGTACCCACGTAACCTATGTAAGAAGGATCTTGTAGCTGCAAAGTAGGCACACCCTTTCACCAAAGAATTTACATCAGAGGCAAATTAGTTTCCGTGGAATAGAAAAACCAATCTTACATGAAGCTAGCTACTTCTCCTTTTTTTTTTTTCACTTTAGTTTCTCCCTTTTAGTTTATGCATATTCAAAAGATCCATCCAGTTCCAGCATTTTTTGTAATTTCAGATATATCTCTGTCAAGTTGTGAAATAAAAAAGCAAAGCACCAAACTGTGCATTCGAAAATTGAAATTAAGCTTCTCTTCCATTTTACAGTTAGATCTAACAGATCTCATTATGCTGGGATTTATCTCAGAGATGTTTTACCAGACTTCACTAAGCCATTAGCCATTCTCCATCCTAGAAATTTGAATCCTTGCTAGACATAGAATTACAGCTTAAGATAAACTGATTATCCTCATAATATGAATCCTACTTAACAAAATAGCAGTGTCTCATATGTAAATGCAATCTAAAATTTAGCATCCGACAAAGGTCATTAGAGAGATGCAACTTTAAATCAAGAAATGTTATTATTCACCTAAAAATGCAATAAAATAAAACAAATACTGGTGTTCTAACAGTAGGAGCTGAATATATAAACATTCACCACTAAATCTTACAAAACACTACTTTTTAAATGGTTTTAGCAATCTCTTTTTACAATGAGATTATTTAGAAATGGACTGTTATAACAATGAATGCTCACAATATCCCTCTCGTTTAGGTAAACAGTATTATCTGCAGCTTCCAGATGGAGAAAATGAACATAGTTCTTATGTGTCCAGTCTCGAGCAACAATGAAGTGGAAGGGCCAGGATTAGCAGAGGGGGGTTCTATATAAACGATGTCCTTGTCATTTATCCTGCAGTCATCAGCATAATACATAAATAGTTGCCTGCCAAGTTCAGGATGCCACGGAGCCTTATGAAATGGGTAGATGATATAGGTGAGATTCTCAGGATAACAATCTGGTTCCTTCAAATCCAGACTCCAGATTTCACCCTAAGTATGAAGAGCTTTGTATTTTACACTAAGTAGCTGTTTTAGATTAGCATCCCTCATAAACAGGTTTCTGGAAAAGGACCAAATGGCACTTTTGGTTTTTAAGCAGGCTTTACCCTTCAAACTCATCAGGAACTCCACCAAAACCAGTAGAAATATACAGGCTGAATTACACAATTCCAACTGGTTTTCTGAGGAAAAGAGGTTTCCATGCTCATTACTGTGCAATATCAACCATGCTCATTACTGTTGAATATCAACCAAACTTGACACAAAGATCTCAAAAATAAGGGCCCTCCTATGTCTCGTGAAAATGAGCCAGGAGCCATCAGCTGAGGAGAAGGGTACGGTATCAGCTCACACACACAGGGAGAGAGTCTACAGTACCCAATATGAAAAAAGATTCAGCTGGTTCCAGCACTCATAGATCTAGCTGGTTGCTTCTAGAGTAAACACTTCTACTTTATAAAACAGTTCCATGTAGTAGCAGTGAAAGTGATATAAACTAAAAATCTTCACATACGTACCTGGTGCATATATAACAATGTGTCAGCACAGGCTGAACACAATACTTTGAAATCAGCACTCCTGTAACTCTGAACTGGGATGACAATCTTGACATGAGCAAAGCAAGCATGATCACATTGAAAGGTTTTTTCTTTCAATTGTGTAGATAAAATATTTCTTCTGAAATAAAGAAAAAGTTCATATCAGCAAGACACAATATCATGATCAGGTTACTATAGAAGTAGTCAGGAAGAGCTATGCTGAATTACAGGTTGATTCAACCCCAGACAGGAGGCCACAGCAACTGAGCATCAGAACAGCACTACTCATGAAAAAGACCTTCAAAACTGCTGAAACCAGCACACAGTAAAAGCATTAACAATTGAAATTGCCTTCAGCCAAACTACTGTTTAGTGCTGTGTTGGCTTTTTGTAGAGTCATTGTGTTCACTGTTTATTTACAATCCACTATGTTTTTAAAGCAATGATACAGTATTGCACTTAATGAATATGCCAAAATCCTGCTGCCAGGAATTGGCTTTAGCTTAGCCAAGCAAGCAGAATTCAAACGAGCCTAAAAACATGGGCTCAAGAAACAATACTTTTTTCAGACGAGAGTTTTTTTGTGAATAAAGCTGTTTGAAGAATACGAATCAAACTTTTTGGACACTGTGTTGTCCGATTTTCATGCCAGCTGCTTACTGCCATCTAACTGATTATTTTTATCAGTATTACCTATAGGTTATCCTCCAGCTAATTAAATTGCAAATAGCTTTTCTTTCCCATGGTTAATCACTGGGCAGCAACTGCAAAGGCCTACAGGCCACTGACACTGGTCTTTTGTACTCTCGAGCTGCAAGGAAGATTGTCTAAATTAAACATAAAGGCTGTTGGCTGAATTTATAACATTTCAGTTGCTCATTAACAGAGCACTCTTTGAAGCTGCTGATTAAAAACTTTCTTCAGGGAATATTCTAGCATTCTGTCTGCATGCAGTTCTTTTTCTCATAGGTATTTGTGCACTGAAATAAGAACAAGGGACCTGTCAGTAACTACCAAACAACTTACTACCTGACTTCTGAAGGTTTTTATCAGAAACATAAATGAAGGAGTTTGGATAGTTCATAACAACACTTTTTCAAGAAGAACAAGCCAAACAAAAGATTCAGCCTGATGCAGTAAGGAAATTTCAATAGGAAATTCCTGTGGTTCAGTTCATCTGATTTAGCAAAACAGATAGGTTTCTCCTTGCCTTTTACCAGGCTCACTACAGAACAAGGATCTTACAAATTAGTCCTTTTTTATTACTTTTGTTGGCATTCTATACAAGTGTCATTTCTGTACCTTACTTTGACTATAACCACATACAGATGCATTGTTTTATATCATTATTCTGATTTGATGGTGGATGACTTCCCAAAACTCCAACATTTATTTCAACCTTTTGCTTGTTTTAAGAAAAGGTCACTTTAGAAAAATATTTTCTCCAGAAAATAATTAAAAGGTCACTTAAGTCTTGAGTATAATTCAATAGAAATTAACACAGTTAGTGAAAAATTAAATTACTGCAATTACAGAAAATATTAGAATTTGGCACCTGATCAGGCAGCCAAGACAGCCACCATTCTTTGATTCTGTGATTCATTCTTCCTCTGTTCAGACACTGTTCAGGTAGCAATGCTGTGAGCAGCTTTTCTTAACAATCTATGGAAGGAGAGTAGATTTTCCATTACAGAAAAAATGCTGTTAATGTTACTTGTCACAGCTTATAATATAGTAAATGTACAGTTACATGCTATTCTAATATCCAGATAACTGAGTTTTCTCTTTTATCTCCTCCCTTAAACCCTGTTTTCTCAATCTCTAATCCCTATAATCTCAGTAATGCTTAAGTAAGCATTAGCAAACACAAACTACACACCATGTAGTTTTATACAGATATTAATACAGTGTGAGTATAGACTTACCCAAAATAGTCATTGATCCAGGGCAGTTTTTGTTCAGCTACACAGTTCCCAGTTGCAGTTTTACTGTGGAAGCATTCAGATTTACACCTCTATCCAGCTTCTCAGCCAGTTTTATAGCCTGGACTGACTGCCATGATGTTGTAGACTCCTCAGGGTCCATGATGCTGTTGTGAACTGGCCAAATTCAAGTCCTGGCTCATCTCTGTGTGCTGTAGGCCTGCCTTGTGCTCATGTATTAAGGTGGTATCACTCATCACACTTAACTTCAGCTGTACAAAACTAGTTCTCCACACTCTCTCAATACTCAGTAGAGGGAAACAGGCACCACCAAAATGTGGGTTATCCATTGTACTCTGGACACCTCTCTTAGGATAATTACTAAGAAATCTCTCCTGGTGAATGTGGAGGAATGAATAACTAGTTCAGCAGACTAAAGATACCCAAATTCTAGGCAGCTACCTTCAGGCAAAACAAATCTTACCCTGAGCTTCAGGCTAGTGGCTCATCCCAGGCTTCCCTTATCTAAAGATCAGATCCATATAATTTATTAAATTATTAGAGGATATTACATGGATTATAAATGTATTTACTCAAGGGCACAACAAGTTGAACTTACATTCTGTAAGGGCCTCCAGTGTTTTTGTGCAACAACCTGGAAATTCTGCAGCAACTTTACTTAAATTTAAATACTGAGTTTTCATCATTAATTAAATACAAATAAAGCAATCACTTGAGTATCTTTGTGTTATTTATCTTTACATTACAATAAATGTATTTTTTGATGCTTGCACATATTCAGGGTTCAAGCAACTGCATTTTGTGCTGATTTTTGTGAAATGAATAACCACACTGTAGAAGTTATTAAGGGAAAAGCTAGGGGTGTTGACAGATGGCTGGCAAAGAGAAAGTTGGGGATTTTATAACCTGAGAAGCCAGCAGAAGGAGTTTGGGAATGTGGCATAACATTGTTTGGATATCTCTGCTCACATAGGCAGCTAACTTGCTAAAGTTGATATTTAAACTTCAAGTTAACAATCTGATTGCACTGAGTTTAGTGGTACATATCACTGAAGACCTTTTTTCAGATTGATTTCAGATTCACTGGCCTTTTTTTATAGTTCTCTGAAGAAAACAATTTCTGGAGCTTCTCAAACCCACTATGGTCTATATCCCAGATTGATGCCTTTCTCAAATCCTATTACAGCCCAGAATGCCAGACCTGCCATTTTTTGTGGGAGACGGCTGCTTTTGCTGGTCATTTTCTTCCCTACCACTTTTCTGCATTTTTCTGCTAACTTCCAGATGTTTGGCAGCTAGTGCAGAGCAGCAACTCCAAGCGGGCTGCCAAACACCTACTAATCCCAGACCTTGTGCATGCACAGGTTTTCTCTGTATTTGATGCGCACTGTGACTCTTCTTCTTCACAAAAGCCACTCAGCTCAAGCCACATATGCTTAGAAAATCATCAGGTTTGCAATGCAAGAATCTCAGTGCATACATGTTAATGAGTTGGTCTGTAGTCAAGCCATAAGTTTGAGATGTCCAGAACACATTCAAATTGAGGCACATGCATAAAGATCCAGTATGCCTTAAACACATTTCCTTCCACATTTGCCTCTAGAACTTCAGATACTGACTGAGAGGCATGAGAGTACCTGTGTACCTCTGGAATATATATTTCTTCTTTGGAAATCCCAATTAAGTAAGCGTGTAAGGAGGAACTAGGTTAAGATGAGAGGTTTAAGAGATCTACCTAAGAGGCATTTTCAAACATGGCACAGCC
The DNA here is from genome assembly GCF_964188355.1 of Buteo buteo. Taxonomy (NCBI): domain Eukaryota; kingdom Metazoa; phylum Chordata; class Aves; order Accipitriformes; family Accipitridae; genus Buteo; species Buteo buteo. The sequence continues at coordinate 13,838,246 of NC_134174.1, read as the reverse complement.
TTCATAGCAGATGAGCTGCAGTATGTCAAACAAAAGAAGGTTTGGAACAGGAATCCAAGTCACAACTACTAAGTAGATTCAACAGAATTAGGGGATGGACAGTTACTCTCTAGCTAGTTATTGCATTGATGGTATTGCATAGTGGCTGCACTACTTTAAGCATTAGCCAGAATCTCATGTGTTTCTGACTATGGCTATCAGTCATCCTGCTAGTCTATTAATGCTGGCAGATCTACTTTTTGTACTATATGTAGTGTATTTATTTTATCCTGAAACAATTTTCCCCAGTCAGGTATAAAAAATAAACCCAGAAAGCTTCAGAATCTACTGCCAGCTGCACAGTGCACAAATCTCACAGCTTTTCCTTTTGACTTTCCCTCTTTTTTTTTTTTTTTTTTTTTCCCTGTGATAATCCATATTTTCCAGTCTTGGCTTTCTACCAGTGAAATTATTTACATCTCGTATTTTCTTTTTTAATTACAAATTAAGCACTAGGAGTAATTTTTAGTATAGTTATAATTGATCAGAAGGGATTTATTGAGCAACTCTAAACTCCCCAAAGCCTCTTGAAACTATTCTTTTTACAATTTTTCAAAGTTTTCAGCAGCCTCTGGATAAATACAAGAAAGAATATGTGGTATTTACATGCAATTTTCTTCTCATCCATGTAAGGCCCTCATACATTTCTCAGAAAAGTATTGATTGAGTCTCTCTGCCTGCATAAAATCTACCCCAAATCATGTATATTTCAATAAGGAAACCCCATCTATACAGTTTGCAATAAAGCACCAGGAACTATGCACGTAGTTAAGATTTGCTATCTGATCTTTGCAGGCAAAGACTCTAAAGGCCTGAATCAAAGTTCAGCACAGTCAATGAGACACTCCAGTTAAATTCAAAGTACCTGCTTTTAAACAGATGACTTGCATGAAATGGTGGCTGACACTCACAGCAGAACATGGAATGGAATGGAATGGAATGGAATGGAATGGAATGGAATGGAATATTTCAGTTGGAAGGGACCTACAGTGATCATCCAGTCCAACTGCCTGACCACTTCAGGGCTGACCAAAGGTTAAAGCATGTTGTTAAGGGCATTGTCCAAATGCCTCTTAAACATTGACAGGCTTGGAGCATCAACCACCTCTCTGGGAAGCCTGTTCCAGTGTTTGACCATCCTCTTGGTAAAGAAATGCTTCCTAATGTATCTTTTTTTACCTCCTTGCTTTGACTTCTGCAAATGCTTGTGTATGTTGCCTTGCTTTGATTTTTAAGTTAGAGAAGGGAATAAGACTTCCAGATAGAAAAGGGAAAGAACAGATAAAGACAACTTAGATAAATTAAATGTTCTACATTTCATCAGCCTGATATAGCTCCCTAAACCATTCTCTACTAGTTCTCAGAAGTAGCTGCTTCATTCCCTCTCTAAGTAAGGAACATGTAAGTTAAACAAGAACGGAAATGGTCAGGCATGCCAATGGAAAAAAGGGAGAATCCAAGACTCAGGAATTCAGAAAAGACAGTTCTTTGCCTTTTAGTTCCTTTTGCCAAATAATAGAAAAAATAAAGTATTCCTAAGCATCTATAAAATAGCAAAGTGGAGATTATCAAGAAGATGGAGGCAGGGTCTTCAAAAGGCTGTATGGTGGGAGAATGACAGACAATGGGCATAAGTTGAAATAAGAGAGGTTCAAACTGGATTTAAAGGAAAACATTTTCACCATAAGGCAGTCAAGCCATGGAACTGGCTGCCTAGAGAGCTTGTGAAGTCTACACTCTTGCAGGTTTTCAAAATCCAACAGGATAAAGTCTGATCTGAACTCATAGCTGACCCTGGTTTGAGCAGGGGGTTGGACTAGAGGCCTCCTAAGGTCCCTTTCAAACTAAATTATCCTGTAATCCTATGGTGATAAGTAACAGGTAATGTGGTTTTACCAGAAAACAACCTATTAGAAGCAACATTCCAGAACTGGGACATAGGCCTTGCATATTAAGGAGAAGCAATAGATGCTTCATATCTTGACTATAATGAGGGTCTTAACCTGGTCTTGCAGGAAGCATGCATGGCTAGCTAAGGAAATACTCTGGATCTATCTAGGGGCCAGATTCAATTTTCCTTGAAAATTCTCCCATCTCACGTCCTATTCCCTTTTGTCTTCTCCTGAGGGGCACATAGAAGTGGGCAGGGAGTGGTCATGGCATGCATGAATTGTGCTAGTTCTGCCCCATGACACCTTCATGAGGGGTGCCTGGCCTTTCCTTAGGAGACAGGAAAGTGAATCTGTCACTTAATGCAGTGGACTAAGTGGTAAGAGTGCACAACTACGTCACGTCATAGGATAAACATCAGAATAAAAAATGGTAAAAACCACAGAAGTGGTCTGAAAAAACCAGGATGTTGTTGAAGATGGAAGGATGTAAGGTATTATTTTTAAGACTCATCAGCTGTACAGGAGATGGTGGAGGGGTAAGCAGCACACCCCTCAGAAAAGCATCGAGGGGTAGTGTTGCATCATAAACTGAACAAGCCAGTGCTGTCATACTGTTGTAAAATAAGCAGACTTCACACTGGGGTGTGTAAAGGCTCTGTTCAAATCAGCACTGATAAGACCTCAGCTGGAGTACAACATCCATTTTTGGGCACCTTACTTGAAGAAGGACCAATAAAGAAACCACAGTAGAGCCATGTCATTTTCAGAGGTATAGAAAATGTGACCCATGAGGTAAGATTGAAAGAATTCATTTGTTTAGTCTAGCAATGAGAGGATTGAGGGAAGATATGATATCAGTTCTCAAACACATAAAAACTATCACAGAGATACAAACTGTTCTTCGTGTCAGCTTGATATGGCATGAAGTAATAGCCTTAAATTGCAGCTTGAAGATTTAAGTTAAATTTTACAAAAAGCTTTTGAACTATAAGAAATGTTATGCAGTAGCTCACTCTGGAGAGGTCTGAAGAATCATCATGACTGCAAATTTTCAAGGTCAGGTTGAACAAATATCTGTCAGGAGCTGATTAGATAGAGTGGATTCTGCTCTGAAGCAAGAGGATGAACTGGAAAACCCTTTCAGATCTCTTTTTTAATCATGTCTAGAGAAGCAACTCCGTTGTCCTCATTACTAAATTGGCATGAAAAAGGAGGAAAAAATGTACAGTGTCACCTCTCCAAGTTTTCTTAAATTATGCCAAAGTTTTTTTTTCCTATTTGTTAAATCTCAGTATTGTTTTATCTAGAATTAGGTAAAAGAACAGTACAGCATACATAAAACTGGAAAATTATTGAGGTTGTTCAATTTTGTGTTTTGTAAATACTTTTTTAACTTCAATCACACGAGCAGCTGGGATAGAAAAACCCTTTGATTTGTAATTGCTCGTTTTGTTTAAATAACAGAAATGGCAGGGATAAGAGAAGAACCCTTTGTTTAGCTTTATATGTGCTGGAGAACATCCCTTGCAATTGCTCTGTAAATCACTGTTTTGTCTAGGTCTTTTTACACTGACTTTCTAAGCTCCCCAAAGTTCTCCTAGTGACACAGGTACACAGACATCAAGATTTGGTATCCTTTCAGCTAGGCTTGAAAACATGCTCCCAATCTAACTTCTTCATTTCAACTCTAAAGAAACTTACTCTTATTTTTGTAGAGGTCCTGGTAAAACTAGGGGAAATCCCACTTGAAACTTCCAGTACTTCTATGATTAAACATAAATAGCGGAGTTAAACATCAGTAAGAGAACACCAGTTGCTCACTTCATTTGCTACAAAGAAGCAAGTCACTTGTTCTTTATCTACCCCAAAATCCATAGAAGTTGTGGTTTCTAAAAGCTTCTATCCCAAGAAGCAGGAAGCTTAGAAGCAATCTTTTTTTTTTTTTTTTTTTCCATTTTAGAGGTAGTTTTATCCTCTGCTTATGTTGTTTAAGTACTTTTAATAACAATTCTATTTTATTAATTAACACCATTATTTTGTTATCTGACTCCAAAAGCATTTTCTATGGAAGAAGCTTACCACTGTGCAACATTGTGCTGTATGCTTGAGTCATTTATCGTTACTATATTTTGAAGAAAAAACTATCTGTACCAGCATACTTAAAGAAGCATCAGTCATTTCCCAAGTTATTTATAACATACATGATAATTACATTCCCTTTAAAAAAGACAATGGCACTTTTGTAGCTTTGTTACTTTCATAGAGTTTACATTGTCAATAAACCACCATCAACAATTATTTATGCATTTTATGTAACACTTGTGCAGTTCTGCTCTAGTATTGCCAAAACTAAAAAACTCTGTTCAGATGCATCTGTTTTCCAGTGACATCTATGCTTGCTTTCTTTCATTTATTCAGTGAACCAGCTGTGTTGACTGATTTCTGAGAAATCAAGTTCACTCCCAGAATAATTCCATTGTAGTCAATTTAGTTGCAGAGAGGACCAGTTTGACCCATGGAGCTCAGTATATTGTAGAAGGTCATGCAGCCTGTCAGTAGCTCAGACAGGATTTAAATAGAGGATCCTCCTGAATCCCAATTCAAATGAGCCTCTTTTGACATCATCATCATGTCTACACATTCAGAGTGACATTTTGTCAAATGCCACTTGGAGCATTGCTCATCTGCTGGCATACCAAAAAGTGACCTTCATGGCTTTAGTCACATGCCTTCATTCTTTATTTCCATTTATTTATAACTCTCTCCTCTGTTCAGTGCCAGCTGTTAAAACCAAAGCGGATTTCCTTTCCCTCTTCCTCCTGGGAGCTGTGGATGAAGAAGAGGTTTCAGACTCATTTCAGGAAGGCGGTAGCAGGGTACTGAGGTCAGCCTGGGAACCCAGCAGTTTCCATTAGTGCCAGAGCAGCAGCTTAGCATCTGAAAGCAGCTTCATGTAGCACATAGCATGCCTGCATGGGGTGCTGACAGTTACAGTAATACTCCAGTTATGAAAGATCCTCACTGAATGTGGTGGTTTGGACTATGGAATTTCTTGAAGCCCCTTCTAGCCCTGTTTTTCTATGATGCTTGTATAATAAAGCTACACAAACAGTTTGTGCAGGCAAGGAAAAGGATGGCCCATGATTCTGAATATCTACAAGCAATCACAAGGAAGCTCTGGCTTACCTCATTGCTATACACCTTCTTTCTTATTCATGACTACTTCCCTATAGTAACTTCACAAGATTTAAAAAGTCTTTTTTTTTTCTTGTTTTCCTTTTCATAATGTATTTTTCATTGTAATCTAAAAACTAACTTACCTGAAATTATGCAGAAGTTCTCAGTTACAATACCACCAGCATTATCTCATTTTAACCAGGTTTCTTGTGAAACCATGCTCGGTGCCTTTCTGTCAAACTAATCTGCCAATTTCAATGATATTTGAAACAAAGAAAGAAATTTAAAGGGCTTTCTGTGGATTAGGATATCTTAGAGCATTTCCCAGTTTCTCAGTAAAGGTGGGCAACACAAGCTACACCCCAGTTCACACTGTGAAGAAACCTGGCTATGTATCTGTGCTTTTCCCTACAGCCTGGTTTTCATAGAAAGTAAACATTAAAAATCTGTGTTTGATGGGATCTAAATGATGCTCCAAAGGCATCTGTTCTGGTCAGTCAAGGGACCAAGGCCTCGGAGCACATAATAGTACACCCCTGAAGTAAGTCTAATACAGCCCGAAGTAATTCAGTTCCTAAAATTTTCTTTAACACTAGTATCTGGATATAGGAAGGAGACTCAAATTAGTTCCCCGAGTATGGGAAAAGTAGGTAGAACACAGCAGCCTGTATTATCTTAGCATGAGCCAGTTGGCAGTGGGCATGTGCACTTGCTGGCCAGTCTGCCTGCACATATGGCTAACTGGATTAACCACAGCACACACTGTCTCTTGCCCAAACATACGTCATTGAAAGCATGGAGAGAAGTGGGCTCGGATTATTGCACTGGGAGGGTGAAAGTACAGAGCAGTGAATAAAAATGAACAGGATACCAAGCTTGCTTAGTTTCTTTCTGAAAAAGCCTGTTTATATATGATTTTATGTTTCTATGTGGCTTTGTCTTTCCCTATGTGCTCTGAAAGTATATGAGTAAACAGTGGGCCCAGTTCTTCCATGACTATCACTGGTTTTATTCTGCATTGTTGTCAGAGGTATTACGACTTTAAACTCAAAAATGAGACAGATAGTGAATTCAAAGAAGTTGTTCCAATCCTAGGATCTCTGAATGGGTATGTCACTGTTCGGAAGGAAATAAATGTCTATGAACCTCCAATATAGTCTAAGACTTCAAAGGTGTTATGTTCAAATATAAGAAGGAAGAGACAATTTTAACACTCTGCAGCTTTATAGACAGCTTTTATAAAGCATGTAGAATAAATGGTTGGACTGACTGTCACACTCCCATGATCAGCTCATCACTATTGGTGCACCCCCAAAATCATCCTGAGAGCAACCTATTTGGGATACTGCTGGTGAGAACTCAGGCCTGTGATCACTATCAGCATTCTCTTCAGGCAGTCTAGATACTCCTTCTGCAGATGTACGCAGCCTGGAACACCCTCAGCCAGCATATTTTCACCATGAAGTTCGTAAGAGTATATTCTTCCATACTCTCATAACATGCCTCCTTCCTTTCCTACACATTTGCATCTTGTCCCTCTCTGAGCAGTTTGTAGTACTGCCAGTGCAGTAGCCCTCTCATTTTGCAGGCTGATCATATGCCAAACAAGGAAGTGGTGTCTTGGCAGGATGAATTTTCCTCCCATATTCCAGAGGACGCACAACAGGCACTTTCTGCCGAAGGGCTACATTCACAGCCATGAAGGCAGTCAGATGATCTTAAAGAGCCAGTGAGACCCAGCATTGGGGTTGTCAGATGATGCGTTCTGCCCCACAGTAACCCACTTGCTCTGTGGTGAATAAAAGCACAGAGCTAGAGCCAAATACTTCTTAGAGACACAAAAAGTGAAACCACAGAAATATAAATGGCATGAGAATAAAGATCATTACATATACAGACAGCAATCTTGTCATACCCGAAATTAAACTAGAGGGTATAGTTAAGATCTTAGCAATGCACATGGGTCGAGGCAATCCAAAGCACAAATACAGGCTGGGTGATGCGTGGACTGAGAACAGCCCTGCGGAGAAGGACTTGGGGGTACTGGTGGGTGAAGAACTGAACATAAGCCAGCAATGTGCGCTCGCAGCCCGGAAAGCCAATCGCATCCCTGGCTGCATCAGAAGAAGCGTAACCAGCAGGTTGAGGGAAGTGGTCCTGCCCCTCTGCTCTACTCTGGTGAGACCCCACCTGGAGTATTGTGTTCAGCCTTGGGGCCCCCAGCATAAGAAAGACATGGACCTGCTTTAGCAGATCCAGAGGAGGGCCACGAAGATGATCAGAGGGCTGGGGCACCTCTCCTATGAAGACTGAGAGAGTTGGGGTTGTTCAGCCTGGAGAAGAGAAGGCTCCAGGGAGACCTTATAGCAGCCTTCCAGTACTTAAAGGGGGCCTACAGGAAAGATGGGGAGGGACTCTTTAACAGGGAGTGTAGTGAAAGGAGAAGGGGTAACAGTTTTAAACTGAAAGAGGGTAGATTTAGATTAGATGTAAGGAAGAAGTTCTTCACTGTGAGGGTGGTCAAGGCACTGGAACGAGTTGCCCAGAGAGGTTGTGGATGCCCCATCCCTGGCAGTGTTCAAGGCCAGGTTGGATGGGGCTCTGAGTAACCTGGTCCAGTGGAAGGTGTCCCTGCCCACGGCAGGGGGATTGGAACTAGATGGTCTTTAAGTTCCCTTCCAATCCAAACCATTCCATGATTCTATGAACAGCCAACATTCACATTCAAGTCATGGCACTATGCATAAGAAATGCTCCCTTAAATAAAGTATAGTCACAAACTCAATCCATTTTAATATCAGTCTAAAATGATTGTTAGAGGGACAGTTTTCAGTAATGCATTTAGACACAAAGGAACAGTTTGTCATCATCTTGCCTGCAATGAAAGCAGCACAATGTTCTACAATTTTTAATTCACAATTAAAAGTAAAGACGCTCATAACAACCTAACTGTGTTAGGAGCTCGCCTACATATTCTTATTTTTTTCTCCTTTGTACATCCGGAATCTCTTTTTCCTGTTTATTAAACCTGTTACTGTATCTTGTGCCCAATTACAAATTCAATTGCAAAAGGACAAGGATTTTTCTTTCTGCGCAGCACCACTCACAAGGGAATCTGGATCTGATCAGGCCTTTTAGACACTGTAATTGAATTTCCTAGATAAATTTTAAATATAGTAATTTTGCAAAATGTTATGCAATATTACAATACATTATCCAGTACTGACTGTAACAGCATCATCTCATGGTAGTGCTTGTTCACAATGACACTGCCAAGATTCACCAATCTTGGAAACAAAGGTAACAACTTTATTTTCCCCTGAGATACATGGTTAAATCTCAAAATCAGATGTTGTCTAAGGCTAGATGCATTTCTGTAAACTATGGCATGGGTCTGGACGTTGCCACACTTTAATAACCATGAAATTGCTAGCAAGGTTTTTAACTCAGTTTTGACTCATGCCAACGAGCATTCTCCCAGATAGTGCCCAAGCATGCTTCAGGGATTAGTGTGGGCTAGGGAAGACTTTCAACAGCAATTTTGATGCAGCCAACTGCTCTTCAGGGCTAGGAAGGTTCATCTGTATGAAAATACATGCATTGTAGAATTTGGTGTCAGGGCTGGAGAATGCTCCTGTAACTAGTATAGCACAGCCTAAATGTCTCCCACAGTTTTGTCCCCTAAGTAGAAGTTAAAGACATACCAGCTAGGCATCAGAGAGTATTTCACATAATATTTAGAAGCACATTTTGTTTTGTTTTAACTGTAGTTCATAAGTTCCTTCTCTGTAGTCCTAAACATTGCCAAATTCTTTATCATGTAAGAGGTTTGGATTTGTAATGGTAAATGTAACATTTACAGTCATTTCATTAAGTATTGTATATCGATTACATATCAATTTTGTAACTAAGGCAATTCAATGTTTTGATTAAACACTACTGTGAAGCATTTTGTACCTATATGTGTGTATATATATATAAATACATTAGCTGGTTGTGTAACCCTCTTTCACAGGGTAACTTAATATCCAACATGATTTGAAAGTCTGCTTGCCTCTGCCTACAACAGGTGCCAAATAATTTCTCTCCAAAACAGTGTGGATACCGTAAGGGTGGTCTCTTCTCCACACTGTAATTAGAAAGGCTAGGCTAGGCTTTTTGATTATGTCCCAATATGGGCCAGTTTTGCCAGAGAGGCTTTTACTAGCCTAGTAGAATTTCTTTTGGTGCAAAACTTCTACACTAGTAAAAATTTCAGTATAGCTAATATTAGAGTGGTGAAAAACTTCTTTGCTAGGGTAGTTTATTTCACTGAGAGATCCAGCACAAACTGTTCCAGCAAGTGTGCTTTTTTACTGCCATAAACTGCATCTGCACTACAACATTTAACATTCCCTAGCATATAGCAAGCCTAAGCCTAAAGGGATTTTGGACTATGACTTGGTACTCTAAGATGGAGCGAGAGATGGTACAACATTTTTTATTTTTTTATCTAGGAGGATTTTCAATCAAGTTAAGACAGCTCAGTTATAAAGCTATAAAATTTTTAACTATAAGAATTCCTACTTTTTCCTATTTTAGATTGTGCTTCAGTTACTGCCCGAGACAATGAGTATCTTGCTTTGACACAGCATATGTCAACCAACTAAATTAAACTTTGTGAAGAAGATATTAATTCTGCACTTTAGAGATATAAAAAAAAAAATACTGATAAACTTCAGTTGCATAGAAGGTTAAACTCTTCATCAAAAGAAGTTTCATAATCAAGTTAGTTGAGCTGTCCTGCCCATGATTAATGCATACACTATCACCAAGGGAAAGACACTACTGGAGATACAATTCATTAAATACTAACTGTGATTCTAATTAAGATATAGGTTGTTATATTAAGCAGATTAAGCTATGTTAAGGAACTTATCCTTCCGAGTGGTTAATGAAATGATACACCCCAAAAACTTATTCAATAAAACAGCTGTTAAATTTCACTGTGAGAAAATAAAATACACTGACCCCAAAATAACCTCACTTTGCTATCCCTCAGTATCTGTGCCTCTCTGAGGTAGAAAGAAGCTCCCAAATCTTTTTTATTTCCATATATAGTGGACAATATATAGGGCCAGTCTGAGTAGTAAAAATGCCAGGAATGCATGCCACTGAAGAAAATAAAATTATTAAAACTCCCTTTCTTAAGACTAGGTGTCAAGCAAAAAACTCTTACCTCATGCACAGATGGCTGGAACCTTCCCATTTGTTAGTAACTTCTGGCCTCCAATTCCTGCAGGATCCTAACATCAGTCCTCTAAGCTATTAGCACGTCTAGGGTGTATTAAGAGTCAGAAAGATTTCTGTTCTGGGTTTACACAACTATTTGAGCACAGATGTCCCATTGGGACTTTTCCTGAGTTTAAATGTGTTTGTGTGCATTGAAAGATCAAAACCTACCAAAGCAGCAAGACTAGACTGAGATCTTAGTTGGCTCATGGGAATACTGAAACAGTAAACTAGTTTAAAATACTGGTTCTGTTGAAGAGCACCTCTGAAGTTGAAGTTTCTCATGTTGTGCACACTGGCATGGCAGAGTAGGTAATAGGTGCTGATACACACTTCTAGTGGTGTCAGAAATTACTTGAACCACCATGTAATTCTTTACCAGTTGTTACACCAGAAAAGAGATGTTTCTCTTTCAAATTGAAAACTCCATGCTGCACAGACACCAGTTGTCTGCACTTACCGCCTCCGAATGTTGACATCTGTATTTGTAATACAGACAAAATACATTTACTAAAGCAGAGCCTCCTGAACTGTGGCTTTTGCAGCACTGGTGACATACAAACTACTTTCAAATGACATGTGGAGGCAAGTCTGCCTACCAGGAGATATTCAGCTGAAGTATAGGATGAGCATCCCAAATATGCTGTTAGCAATCAATTACTACCAGCCTAGAGGCATTTACCTGGTGGCTTACAGAAATTTCTATATATAGGTGCTAATCATTACTAACTGTTAATAGTGATTGATCAGAGCTGTGGAGAGCAGCTTTATCATCTAACTCATTTAGTAGGTCTTAGAGTCCATAAAGTAACAGTAGAAATAACTTCAATCAATATCGATTTGTGTTTAACAATGTATAAGTAGAAGTCATTGCTACTACAAGGCCAGCTTAGCATTAGACATACTGATAGGAGATGAAATGATCAGGAAATGTCAGGTGAGAAGAGCCAGAAGTAAGAAATAAATTAGGATTTTCCACAGGCAAAGGTCAGCAAATCTGCCTGACCATAAGCAACTAATACATGTCTTCCTCATACAGAACAAGATAATTTAGTAGTATTACCCTTCCTTTACCTTACAGAGACTAAGAGAATGACAGATTAATGATAGGAAGGGTAAGGCTTGTATTTCTGGCTTCCCAAGACCTACCTTGAGAACTTGGCCTCTGAATATAGGTAAGATTTCTTCACGAATAAACTGGACATCCATTCCTGACCATCAAGATAACATGTACATAAATGTGTTATCAGAGCTCCAGATAGTCTTAGACTTAATATTGCTGCTGTATATATATATTTTTTTCATATCACAGCTGCATAGCTTTGTCCTTTACCTTCCACTGTATTTTGTGCTTAAGGAGGTAAGGAAAGAATAAAACCATACATATTTATTTCTGAGAACCTAGTTTCTCTGGATTGGGTGCCTGAAAATCCCTCAATTCCCAGCCCATCGGCTGGAGTCCCGTGTGAGCTACTTACAGGTGTAAACAGGGTGTGAGGCGATGGCTGTAATCCGGCACGTGAAGAAATTTGGGCATGAGATTTAACTTCCTGACGTAGGGGGAATGGCCACAGGGATACAGGGGCCTGTGAGCTGGGCTGTTCTGCGGGGGTGGTCGCTGACGGCCACGAGTGGCCTCACCTCCCGTGAGTGCCGGTACCCCCCAGCGATGGCGGCACCGCCTCAGGTTCCTGAGGAAACCGAGTCTAGGAAACTTTTCACGGCAGCACCAGGTGGTCGGAGCATGCTCGTACTCCCAAATGGGACCGCGGGCAGCGTTTAGCAGCCATCGGAGCCCACCAGGAGCAGAACCAGAACCCAGTGCTTCCCTTTCCCCGGTACCGACGAGCAGCCCGGCCTCCAGCGGCAGCGACGCGCCGGCAGCCCTGACGCTGCCCCGCCACGGCTCCAGGCCCGAGGGCGTCCGGCCGCCACGGCTCCCTCAGCGCCGGCCCCCCCGTCCCCCGCCGCCATCTTGCTAAGGCGCCGCCAGGCGGCCCGCCGCCGCCGTGAGCCCGCGCACCCCCGCGGCCGGCGGGGCCCCGCTGGGCGCGGGAGCGCCATGGTGAGGAGCAGGGCGCTGTGGAGCTGCTGCCTGCAGCTCGCCGCGCTGCCCTCGGCGGCGGGCTGGTCAGGTGGGAAGCCGCAGCCGTTCAACGGCTCCTGCTGGAGAGCCGCGGAGCCGCTGCGGAGGGGGTGGAGCGGCACTATGGAGGAGGTGGAGGAGGAGGACGAGACTCCTCAGGGGCAGCGGCAGCAGCAGTCCGGGAGGTGAGCGGCTCTCCGGGGGCGGGGGTCGCTGCCCCCGCGCCTTCCTGTGGGCAGGGAGAGACCGAGCCGAGCGGAGCTGAGCGGCGGCTCCCGCCCCGAACCCCGTGCGGAGGAGAGGCACCTGCCCGACCTGCCGCCTTCGAAGCCCGGCTGGCGGCCGGGGGAAGAGGAGCCGGGGCAGCGCGGCGCCGCGCACCTGCTCCGACCGCGGGAGCGGGGCTCGCCGGACGTTACGGTACCGGGGTCCCGCCGGGTGAGCGGGGCTGGGGGGGACCGGGCTGAGCCGCCGCGGGAGGCGGTGGGAAGCGGGGCCGAGGCGGGGATCCCCGCCGGCGGCAGCGGGGCAAAGCGAGTGCCGGCGTCCGCTCGGAAAAGTTAGGCGGTGGGCGAGGTGGCCGGGACCGGCGGGCCCTGGTTCCTGGCCGGAGAGGAGTTGTGTGAGCCGGCGCTCTCCTGCGCTGCCTCGGCCCCTGAGGGGGGTGCGGGCTGTCTGCGGCGGCGGTGCTGGCGCAGCGCGGGAATGGGGCTGCCGCTGCCCGGGGGGGGGCGGGCGGCCCCCGAAAGGTGCCGCGGCGGTTAGTGACAAATCGCGGCTAGCGCCGGCTCCAGAAACACTCGGGACCGGGAGATCCTTTCACACCGGTGAAAGAAATGCCGGCGGCAAAAGTCCCACCGCCTTCCCCCGCCCTCCCCGCGGCAATGCTTTCGGTTCCCGTAAATTGACAGTAAAATATGCTGCAGTAGCGCTCGGAGAGAAACAAGTTATATAATCGCCTACAGAAAAGCCCCAACAAACGCTTCATGGTGTTGGCGGTTTAGTGAATGTTTTCCTTTGGAGCGACGGACCGCCAGCGTTTATCGCCAGCGTTTTTCTTGCGTTGTACACCGCGAGGTGGAAGGCATTAACAAAGTCCTTCAATGTAATTAGTTCGGTGAAATAATCTCAATGATCGGCAATTACCTCTAGTAAGGATTTAGGGAAAGTATTTGTTGAATGTCTTGACGGAGTGCAGTTAAGTTCATGTTAAACTTCTGCGGAAGTGGTTTTTCTAGTGATGATTATGATTTCTGACTCTTCTATTTGCTAAATGGCAATTATGAAGCAAGTTTTCAGTTTTAATACTTAGATATTTTTTCTTTATTTTTCAAACTACACCAGCTAAAAATTAAAGAAAGTGACAGGAAAATCGCTTGTGTCTTCTGGCAAAAGACCCTTGAAAAGTGTCATGTAGTTTTCAATTCACAGTAGCAGCTTCATCAGTTAATAAAGTAGGAAGCCTGATTCATTTTATAGATAAGACAAGAAGAAATAAGATTTTTTAATCTTATTTATGCAAGAATTATTGCAGCAGTTGATTTAGAAATGCCCAAAATTATCTGAAATGGAAATACCTGTTATAAAAAGATAATGGCAGTTCTGAATACCTGGAGACTGGAAGGCCCTGTCTGATTCATTTGCTGTGATGGAGAGGATGTGTTCAGGAGGGCAGGAAGTAAGGGATGATGGTGAGACTGTTCAAATATAAATAACAGTTAATTTGGTTTCAGCTTGGCCCAAATCAAAAGAGATTTGCAGCCTTTTCAAAAGGAAGCAATTTATTATTATTATTATTATTGTTTTCTTCACTTGTATTAACCAAGTAGATTTGAGGAATTGCCTCAGTAGAAATCTGCTGTTTCCTCAGCCTTTATAAGCTCAAGATTGAACCAAACCTGCTAATTCTCCATTCAGAAATAGCTTTTTAAGTTCTTTTCTGCAAATGGGAAGGCAGTTGTTTCGTCTGTGATGAGAAGAATGGAAATGCTGCCTTATTAATTAGTGCCTATATGTAACACCCACTGTGAAATTATTTTTTACTTTTGTCACATCTATGAAACTCTTCCTGATCTCGCTTTAATTTTTTTCAGTCAATTGCTGTAAGTATGTAGCTTGCAGTATGCTGGCTAGCACTGTAATCAGAATCATACTTCTAATATACTCAGAGCAAGGACCATGGTAAAATCTTGTGTCTAAATGCGGCTTTCAGTAAAAAGGATTTTTCTGTAAACCAGACGTTGCACTTGATTTGAATATTCTTAGAAAATCTAGGAAAGAAGTTACATGTTATTTACTGTCTGCATTTAATATCTTGGTATTTAGCAGTTGTATAAAGAAGGGGTGATTTGGGTTTGAATAACACACAACTGCACCCGAGCAGATAAACCTTACACAGCTGTTCAGCAGAGAGAATTGGGCATTACCAAGTGACACTATGAAAACACTTTGCTGCCGTTGTGTCCCTACTGTGAAAAACAAGGTTTAATAAGATGTTATGTGAGTGAAAAGTCAAGTGGTAAGGAATGTATATCAAGATGTATATCGAGATTTTTCTTGTGTAAGACCTGTTACCATGGTTGGAGCTGGTAGAGCTACTGTCTGCTGAGTAAGGCTTATGATAACATTTAAGTTTTTATTGCTTATAATATTTGGAAATAGTTTCAGTTGTTTAGGCAGAAATGTCCCATGCTGTGGACTGGTTTTTGAGGGAGGGTTTCAGTGAGATTCAGCTGTTTCTGATAATAATGAGATTGTGGCAGTAACAAGTTGTTTATGTATGTCTGTTTAGGTGTGTTTAAATGAAACACTCTGTCTCTTTAAAACACCTACGTATTTAGGATGGTGCCTTGAAAATTAGTAGATGGTTCACATGTGTGTTGGAAATGTGCCTTGACTCTTCTGTAAGAAAAAAAAAAAACAACAAACCAAACAACTTTTAATATTAACACTTCTGTTGTTGACTAACAACCAAAGCACTTTGCATTTCCTTTAGAGTACATGAAGAGACATCATAATTTAGAGTCATGGGGATATGGTAGAAAGCTGGTTATATATAGGAAAAAGGGTTGTCATGAAAAAATGTTAACGTGTTGTGATGTTTCCAGTTTCCTTGGGATTTGTGTTTTGCTGTGTCTGGTGTTCTGCCACTTGGAGTTTCTTTTAATGGCTGTGTTTCAGTTAAAGAACCATAAGGGTGCTGTATCGCATATGCTTTCTGGCTTTCCAGTATGAAGTTTTGGAGATTTGAAACTTTATATTTGGAAAGGCTGATGACCTTCTAGCTTAACTCATGTGAAAGATGGTCTTTGAACAGTGGCATTCAAGAAAAACATATTTTTCAACAAAGCAAAAATTCTGATTTCTTTAACTGACCTGGAAATGATTTGTTTGGATTTCAATAAATTTGAAGTCAAATGTTATAAATAGTTCTATAAAATCCATATATCTATGGGGTGTGTGTACATACATACGCAGACAGAGGGAGAGAGAGAGTGTTGTTGGGACAAGAAAAAGTTGTGCTTATGTTGAAATCTAAGTAGATTTAGAAAGAATTTAGGGAAATAGTTTTATATTGCAGAGAAGTAACATTGGGTCCTATGTGCTTGGACTTTGAACTGAAGAGAGGGAATGAAATAGACAAGCATTTAAATATGTATATAAACAAAATTGTATGACTGTATTAACTTAAGAATAAAAACTAGTTTAGTGCTTGGGCGTTGTTGCTGTGCTTCCTGGACAACTGAGGTTTTACAAGGTTTTAAAGGATTATTGTTGGTCTGAGTCTAGAGAAAGTTTGCATAGGAGTTTGTTCCTTTCTGGCTTGGAGAGAAAAGGAAAAAGAAAATTAAAAGGCTTAGTAAATGAGGTGGAGATAGCAATTGTGCAGTTGCAGACATAAAAGTGCCAGAGTTATTACAAATGAACTGGTTCAGATCCTGCTTTGCCACGTGGATCCTATGGATCAAGGTTTTAACGTACTTTCTATGCACTTTTATGGAAACAGTTCTTACCTTGCCTCTATGGCCATGTGCTGCAAAGGAAATCAGTTTTCTCCTATAGTATGTTCAAGTGGAGCCTTAGTTTCATTATGTGTAGTAGTATTTATTTTTAGTCATATCTAATTGACATAAGATGTTAGATGGGAAATCTTTACCCTCAGGGTGAGGTGCAAGCTTGTACAACTTTAAAACTTCATTTTGGTTAAGAAAAACCATGTGCTAACAGCTTCAATGTTACATAATAACTTAAAATACTAAACCCAAGTTGCATAGGCTGTTAACGCATGGGAGTGGCTAAAGTGTGTTTACAAATGCTGAACTTTAAAGTTCGGTTGTTTTTTCTAACAGTAAGCCCCATCATGGAAAGGTTTGCCTCTGTTATTAACTGTAGTCACATCAGTAGACCAAATGAAACTAATGAACTACTCATTTGCATAAATACTTACAGGAGTGGAGCTGGTGCCAGAACACTAAAGTTGGGGTCCAGATCCTGTAGCTGGGTTGGTACAAGTTTCATATTTGCTTTTTTGGAAAAGCTTTATTGAAATTCTGTACATGTGTGAAGGGCCATCCATGGAGATTATTGTTGCTGTTGGAATCCACAGTTTATCTGCCCAGCTGTGTGCCTGTGCTATCTTCTCTTATTTTTCTGTTGATTTTAAAAACTGTCTGCATTTGATTTGTGATCTAGTTATTGTCTCGCATACCATAACACAGCTGTAATGCGCAAACCTTGCTTCTGTATGTTGTCACTCTGAGTCCTGCAGAGCAGGTAGGAAAACTTTCATCCTGGCTCTTGCGTCTTCAGCATTCTTCCCTGTACATTAAGTTGTCATATGAAATTGGTTGTTTAGGGAGAGCAAAGGAAAGCACTTTCCGTTCCAGTGTAGGGAAAATTGACTCCTGCTTTCCTTTGGTGACTGCTTCAGCAATAGCGCAGAATAACACTGCTCTTGTGCTTAATCATAATGATAGTCTAGGCTGCTCTTTTAAATGTAATGGCCATATGCCAACTTTTGGATGCTTTTATTCAAGACTGCAGTAAAAGATGAGGGTAGAGAGGGAAAAAACTTATTTTAATAGGCCTGTCTAGCTAAAGAAATTGGTTACTGGGTCTGTCATCTCTGTTAACATGTGTGGCCCCTATGGACAACTACTGTCATATCAGGGATCATAACCTAAAGAGAATATGCATGTAACAGAAAACCTCTATAATATTAAATACAGTTCATAAACATGTTTGGGAACCACAAAGTTCTCATATTGGACAGGGACAGTCAGCTGGGACACCTGGAAACAAAGGAAAAATAGTTATGTATTGTCCCAGTTCTAGGAAGAGGCTTCTTTATGCAGTTGATACAATGCCCATAGTTGATCAGATTTAACCCAGGGTTGAGAAATAGCTGGCTCCAGGTGCTACTGATGGACCTGACTCTAAAGCCTATTTGCGTTTGTGTCCAGAGGCATATAAGGGTGTATCTGATAGGCACTTGTAATGGCTACGAATAATTTTCTGTTGGTTTAGTTCCCCTAATGAATGCCAGGAAAGCAGAGGTCGAAATGTGTAGTGCCCAGAGTGGGCTGCCTTTTGGGTGGTAGGTAGCTATTGAATTTGCTTGGTTATATTATGAAACATCACTCTCGGAAGAGGTAGCCGGAGAGTTTAAGCAGCATCAGTACTAAATGTGAATGAAATGTTGGCTAGGGAATAGATTGAAATATATTAAGTGTAGGGGGAGTCGTTGAAGCTAACTTGGTGGTGTACGTAACTGAGCTACACTGGGTGAATTCTAAATGGAGGGTATTTGATGAATTACTTTTTTATAGCAGCACTGGCATGAGTAGTTTTTGTTTACAACAGTATATTCCTGTTCTCACCCTTCCCTGTCCTAGCCAGTTTGTTGGTACAAACACTTGCATGGTTACACAGTGATGCAGGTGAAAATTAAGTGCTTCTCTAGGGGATGGGAAGGTAAGAAGTGACTATCAGCTAGATCAGTTTCTCAAACTAATTCACCATGTGGACACAAATGTTTGTTTTGGCAAGCCTGAGGGAGTAATGCGGGCAGAAATGGATTGGCTCATGGTGGTGACTGCTTAAGTAATACAGCTGTTGTAATAATATGCCTAACAACAGACAACCGTGGGTAAATGCTTCACGTTTGTTTTATTTGTAACTAATTTTTTTTCTCTGTTATGTCTAAATAAAACTTTGCTTTGTTTTACTGTTGATCTTCAAAACTAGGTGAGAATGGTAAAGGATTCATCCTAATTCTATGACGTTGTTTATGGAGAGCTGTTTCTGTTACCAACTTGGTTATTCATCTTTCTTGAATGGTACACAAGATCACTGCAGAGTCAGGATACTTACGGATCTGCTGAGAAGAGAGAAGAGCTGGGCTGGCAACCTATAGCTCTGCTATGAAATGGGCGCATCCAAGAATGGAAGGCGGCTGTAATAGCATGGATTTTTTTTGCTTTGTGGATGTTTGGAAAATATGGAAATAGGATATCACACAGAATCACAAGCTGGCTGTTAAAATACCAAATAATTTGAATGGCAATTTCTGCAATGGTTGTTCTTGCTTGCAACTTTTAATGGGAAATCCCAAATAATAAAAGTATTTATAGATCAGCTAGCTGCAAGCTTGAGAGATCTTCTTTGTGTGAAATCCTAAGACCAAGAGTGTCTGGAATAATTGCTGTTGGAACTGCTGTTGCCATCATAAAAAAAAAAAAAAGTATAGTGAAAGAAAACTTCCAGGTTGTGTAGCAGTATATGATTTTCAGAAAGCTCAGATTCTTGCTTTGGTAGGTCTACAGTGGTGTGGTGAACAGCCTGAAGTACTGCACAATAAAAGTTGAAGTGCATTCAGAGTTTTCCAGTCTGAAACTGTTCATTAATTAAAGCAGACAATTTCAGACCTGAAGGAAAAATAAAAGCACAGCCAAAACTTAGCTGGCAGTCATTTGATAGTTGAATGTGCGGGAGCCTTTTTTCAATGCTCCCTAGTGTTTGCAAATATTGCAAATACCTGACCTTTTAGCTGAAAACTTTTTTTTTTTTAGTTTCAAGCCAAAAAGTGTGCTTTTTTCAGTCATTAAAAATATGCATGTTGAAAGAAAACTTCCAAGTTGTGTGGCAGTATATGGCTTGCAGAAAGCTCATATTCTTGCTTTGGTAAGGCTACAGTGGTGTGAATTTGCTAGGAATTGTGTGTTGTCCCTTTTAGGTGATGTGTAGTGTAGCCTAGTTCTGGATGTAGTCTATACAGAGAGACAGTGGTTAGAAATGAACTGAACTTGTTGCTTCAAAAATAGAGAAAACTAAGGATATTTGGAAAACTATGGAATGTTTGCAAGGTGAGTATAAAGTTCTGTGGCTGTTGTTGGGTTCCAGTAAACCATAGCTTCATAGTAACTCTTTCTTAAACTTTCTGGCTTATGGATTTGTTAGATAAGGACCACACTTCTGTGTAGAAAAGAGGGATAAATCTGTTCTGGCAGACTTCACGGGTAGTAGCATGTCTGTATGCTTAGTAAGGGGAACTACATCTATTTCATTTATGGAGTAGTGGATGTTAGAAGAGACTGGGTGGAAAACGTGAAGACTCACACAGTAGATTCTATGTCAATGCATTTCTTTTTCAAAAAAAGCTAAAATAATTTGGCTTGCAGCTCTGCTGTGTTTAAAAGACCATTTAAAAACAAAAATTTTAATGTCAGAATGCTTCTTGTAATGTATCCTCTTTCCAGCCTTCTTTTGGAACAGAAAGTATTAAAATGTTTAGTTAAACTTTTAATTATTTTCCTAGATAAACAGAAGACTGAAAGCCAAAATATTTGTATCCAAGTTTTCAGTTATATAAGCAATGCTAAAATAAACAATTGACCCTAAACCTGTTGTCCTAAGGGCTATATCCTGTTTACAGGTGTAAGCCTGTTTACTGGGACATAAGACATGGGTTTTCCATGCCATGTCCTGCCTGATCTACCACTTCTCTCGATTTGTGGGTTACTAGGGGCCCATTAGTGTTTGGTGCTGGAAAACCAGTTATATGAGCTCTGCATTTTGATTCATGTTAGGCTTCATCCTATTCATCAGACAGTGGTGTTCTTCCCCTCTGTCTTGAGTACCTTCTGGCCTCATGGATTTGGTATGACTAATGGTCTGCTTTAGTAGTTTCTATGTCTTTGTCCATTTCTTTTTCTGAATTCAGTTGAAACAGTGATGCATCTCTGAGCACAGAGAGGGTGGTTGCGTTGGGTCTTGCCTGAGCCCCTATTACAGGTGGTGGCAATCCACTTGCCCTTGTTTGGGGGTAAGTCACCTCATCCTGAAGGATGGGTTCCTTTTGTTAAGAAAGCAGTTTAATGCTTTTAAGTAGAATAGTAATTTTCCTCTTTGTTTAAAAGTGTGGAAAATAGACGACTTCTTGTGAAACCTTACAATAACAAATATTCACCAAGGACATGACCCCTTCCCCCTGCCCCTCCCAAGTGAACACAACTCTACTCCAGTTTGATTTTGGTGTCTCCATCACTCATAATTTGGCTGGCAATCCAGTGCTTAAATTATTTCTCAAGTGCCAAACTATTATTTTTTAGAGGGAAGAATTCAGGACAGCTGGATGAAAAAATCAGCTCATTTCTGATTGGGTATTTTCTAATATTTAAAATATACCTGCCAAATCTCCTTGTCTGTAGAGGCTTTCTTTTGCAAAAGGGTAAGAATCTCCTTGGACTAGTAACTGGTTGAGTTTTATTTTAAGCTAATGATTGCTGGCTTTTAAGAAATGATCATCTACCCTTTTTTTTAAATACAAAAAATTAGATTTCTTTTACTGTATTCCATGAATATTCTAGGATATATTTTGCCAGTTTAAATGAAACAGAAATGAACTGGCAAGATTGATGCTTCAAAGGAATCTACAGTTCATCAGGAAAACTTTGTCAGTTAATTGTTTGTAAATGTGTCCCTTTCTTATGCATGTAAAAGGGTTTAAAGTGTTCTGTGAGCACTGAGGTCTTTTATCCCTTCAGTTGCTTATGGAATACTAATGAAAAGTAATGTATGTGCATCATGTGGAAAATATGTTGGCAGACAGATACCTGCAGTGCCTTAAATGCTTTGGCATTGTCTTTGTTTAATCAGCATAGTTGATCCCTACTTCCCCTAGAGGTTTATACTTTCAGAATAAGATCAAAGGTTTGTATGAAAATTTAAGCACAAGTAGAATTCACCTATTTTAGAGATGAATGCATAGATAAACAGAAGCTTAAAAATAAAACCTTAGGCACTCCAGTCTCTAATATAAAATGTCTTGTAGGAACAATCATTATGGTAGTTATATATATTTAAAAATCAGACATCTGAGATGTTAACAGAAGAATTTCCTGGAATTAAATACGTATCTGATTAAGCTTTTGTGATTTGTTTTCATGATGCTTTCTAGAAGAGAAACTATGCTGTGTCTGCATGCTTTGCTAAATTAATAAGCTGACTTGGCATTGAAAATGTTCTTTGAGGAATGCCAAAAAACCCAAAACAAACCCTCTTAAGTTAAAGTAACAGTCAAAGTATCCATTACAATTTTGGGGGTATTCTGTCTGCCTTTTTGTGGCACTGATTCTTTTTGTTACCATGTATGTCTGCTTAAAATGGTAGAGCAAGTTGGGTGGCTGTTCATTGAAGGCTGATTCCAGTAAATGTTTAGTGAAATAGAGAAAAAAGCCTAGGAGTATCAACAGTTAAATTAAAATTATGATGCAGATGTGGTATCTTATTGCTAAATAGAAAATACATAAATGAAGTGGTTTCAGTAAAACTATGGGGAAACTAGAGTACAAAGCAATTACATGATAACAAGATTATGACCAAGGGTACTATTTATAAAAAAAAAATTATCAGCAATGTTTTCTGAACATTATTTGTGCTTCTTTATCAGAAGTGAATTTTGATGTGTTAATTTTTATCTCTACTGTATGGCAAAATAATGGTTATTTTGTTAAGAAAATATCACAATATTTATCAATTGTGTATCTTTGCAGCTGACACCATACTTTCTGTTTAGTAATCGGTTGCTGCTGAAATGGCAGGGACAGGCTCTGCGTTTGAAGTTGGAGCATCACCAGTAAATGCATTTGGGTTCAATTTGATAACATTTCTTATATGTGTGTAAAATCTTAGCTGTAATGTTGCAGTGACAATGTATTTCTTTTTCCCTGTAGTTATGAACTTATGAGGGGCACAGTTATGCAATTTCTTAGAAAACTGTGGGCTTTAATTCTGTTCTATGAAAATGTTGTTTGAGTGGTCTGGCTTTGGTACCTCAGCCCAGTGCTTCTCATATGAGTATACAGCTAAAGTTTGAGTATCTGAGTTAATGAAATAGTAGATAGGCTAAAACATGGGGTGGAGAGTTTTCTACAGGACAAACTTTACAATTTCTTATTAAAAATTATTCTTGCACCTAAGCAGTATATCATGCTTTCTGTTCATTACTGGTCATCTTCTAGTTTTTATCAGGTAGAGTTTGTAAGTATCAGAAAGTTGTGCACTCTTTGAAGTAGCACCCTATTTTTTTAAAAAAACTGTCAGAACAATGTATTTACTTTCAACTGAAATGTTGAAAGTAAATATAGAAACTGAGGCATTTAGCTTCAACTGATTTGCTTCAGGAACTTTTAAAATGAAATAGGGATATTTGTTTTTTCTACCTTGGATATAATGAGATGAATAGGACTCCATATTCCTAAACTCTGCAACACTTAAGTGCCATTTGGAATAAGAGACTCTGACTACTGAGTTTGCAGTTTTCCAAGAACTGTGCCAGAATTGTGACTTAACTGAGAAAAGCTTATTTCTATAATTTTCTCACTTTTTTATATTTCACAATGGAACTAAGAACAGACATTGCAGCCATGACTTATTTGAGATGTTCCAATTTTCTGTGGCCTTTCACTTGTCAGTTCAGTTAAATGTGTATCAAAATTGTATTTGAAACAGTTACTTTTACTGTTATTACAATAAGCTTTTCCTTAATTTTGGGCAACATGGGAAATAGGACCAAACGTCTTTTGCGTTCTGACTTTTCTGCATGTATGTGCATCTTGTCAGTGGAAGTAATGTGTTATCCATGCTACATGAGGCTGCTGCTCCTACTACAAACCAAGGTCACTATGTAGGCTAATCTTAAGGTATTGTATAGTTCCAGTGTTTCTTGGACAGGTTTGCAGGATCGTATTATATCAGGCACTAAATGTTGTAAGTTTCTGGAGGAACTTACTATTTTTCCAAAATGTAAATTAAGGAACCCTTCCCCCTCACTCTTGCAGTTGATAGATAATAGTGTTAGTATCTGAAGTAGTGCATACCGGGGAGTAAAACTCTGCCTGAACTACAAAGAGATCTCATGTCTGCTTGCCACAGCATGTTTTTGAAGTCTTCTGTGTAATAGCGACTGTTTTAAAAGCATATTTTGTTGAGGAAAAAAAATACAGTAGATCATATAATGAGAAGGGCAGGCTTGTTTCTAATGTGTGTGAGAACATTCAACCTTATGAATGTTGATGTTAGTCCAAGAAAAGATTGATTAATTTAAAATTTATTTTAGTTCTCCTCAAAAAGATATGGATAAGAAAACAGATGAAGAGCAGCCTTTGACTGCATGTAACCAGTATCCTAAAGAAGCGGTGAGGAAACGCCAGAATTCAGGTCGAGGTTCCAGGGGCAGTGATTCTTCCAGGACCTCCAGGAAAAGCTTCAGGCTGGACTACAGATTAGAAGAGGATGTGACTAAATCAAAGAGAGGGAAAGATGGGAAATTTGTCAACCCGTGGCCAACGTGGAAATCGCCAACCTTGCCAAATATTTTGAAATGGTCCCTCATGGAAAAAAATAACAGCAATGTGCCATGCTCAAAGCAGGTAAATACATGAATGTTTTCTGTCCTTGATTTAGATTGCTTTTACCTCTCTTCTAATCAATAAAATAGGACAGTTTCTAACTAATGCTTATTAGGCATCTTTTGGAGACTTTTCTAAGTCTTTCTTTTCCTTTCTGATTTTATTATCAATTTATTCTTTTCAAAAAGTGGGTTAATACTTTCTGCCTCTTTAATTTTTTTCCTTCTTTCTGTTAGTTTCACACCCTTTGATTTATGCAGCTCAGTTTATATTTACAAAGCCAGCAAAAATGGCCCCATAGCTCAATCATAAATTACAGTTACACCCTTTCCTTTTTAATAGGTATTGCCTTATGAAACATACTACTAACATCGTTTGTATTGCATGAAATAGCTGTGGCATATCTCATTGTAAAAATTTTGCCTTTTGTCTTTTTCTCCAGACTGCCATTTACTACATGAATTACAACTTTTTCATAAAAATGTAATAAATATTTACTGTCACTTATGGAAGTGTTTGCAAATCTATGTTTTTCTGTTTCAGTCCACAAGGAGAAAAAATTACATGTGTTAAAACTAACCTGAGCAAGTATTTGTACTGAAATACTAAAGGTACAGTGCCAGTTTACTGGGAAACACCATTATTTGTTCTTGGTGTATTGCTTCTGTCAGATATTGTATATAAAGGAGGAGGCAGGGGAAGCAGCCTCTGAGAGAAGCTTCTTTTCCATGAGGAGTAATGGATACTGGAAAGCCATGGGTTATCTTTGTGGCCCCAAGAAGTGTTACGATTGCTATAGTTTTGACAGTTAGGATTACTTCTCAGTGTATTTTCTAATGTGTTGACTGCACTTTGGAAAAGCTGTGCTGAAGTGTGCAGAACCAGGGAAAGCATTTTTGAACAAATAGGTGTTAGTAATGCTTTTAAGCATACAAGAAGGCATGCATAAGCTATAAACCTCACAGTCAGTATTTAGCAAAGAGCTTACACTTTTCATTTTTATCTTATATGAATTACCTGTGAAGGAAGGAATTTGATCAGCTTTATGGACAGAAAAGCCATGTTACTTACTAACACATGATGGTCAGAGGTTTGGGGATTTCTCTAAGGATATGTGGTATGGAACATGTTTAAGGAAGATACAATCTTGGTTGTAATTTTTCTATGGTAGTAATAATTTGACTTCAGAAAGAAGCACAGCAAACCTATGTCGGTCTTCGAATCCCTTCCAACAATTTACTGTTTTAAATTTGATGTCCTGCTTCTAGACATTATCTGCACCTTGTAGTAGTAGCAGTGGTTGTGCCTCAGTGTGTACAGCTTTCTAGGCAGTGTGCTGCATTATACTTTGGCCACATTTGTGTAAAATTCATGCTTGGTGTTTTCAGTTGTCATTGACCGCTGCCCTATTCCATATGTGTACAATAGGCTTCATATCTTGCCAGGACCAGTCAGAAACCTGGTTAGTGACTGAAGTACTTGGAAGGCAGTGCTAAGGTGTACTTCATAGTACAGAATATACAGCGCTCTGATGGTAGTGGAGAACTGCAGCACTACCCTTTAATTTACAGATTATCCCTGCAATAAAGGATGATTACAAAGAAATCTACACTGTACCAGTTGTAAAGCTGTCTCTCTGACCCAGTTGAAATTCATTTTGGACTAATTTTATTGCTTTGCATATGAAATTTTTTAGTTAAGTGCCTGCAATTATTCAGGAGCTCAGTGAAGTAAATCAGAAATAGAAAAACCTAGATAGGGATCAATGAAATGCACTTCTTGATTCCTCAGCCATTTTGATGCTTGTACCAGCTATGTTTGTTCCACACCTAAATCAACCTGTAAAGCACTTCTGAGCTTGTTTAAAATTCAAACTAAGGGCTCCATACTTTATTTAGCACTGTCAGATAGAATGTCCTTTGAGCAGACTACTACTTCAATTTCCACATTGAGTGTGCCTAGTGATACCATGCTATGGTGGGCAGGTTCAGTTTATCTGTACCAAGTGCTTTGCATACGTAAAAAAACCAACCCATATTATGCAGGATATGTACTTCACTGTGTAAAAGCTATATGTATTATAATTGTGCCTTCACAAGAAGTCTATATCATTATCCAGAATGCAGAGACTTCTCGTATTTTCGTTACAGGCTTTATTAATAACTCTTTTCAGTGTTGTTGGAGTATCTTTAATTATTAGTTGTTGGATCAACAATTTAGTTTGTTCTCATTTCTGTAAAATCCAGTGGTATTCCAGTATGCACTAAGCACCAAAAATCCTAAGCTAATTAGCTAGTCTTACCAAAGCCCATCATGTGTTTGTTCTTGCCTTGCATTAGGAAGGAAAGAAGAACATGGGAGGGGGGAAGGGGAACAGCAGGAGGAATTTTTTTATTACTCCAGTGATGAAGATAAGATAGTATTAGGCACATTTTGCTTCTGTTGGTAGCTGATTTGACATTAATGTCGTGTCAAAGATCTGTTGTAAATTCTTGTAGTATTAATGTTTCTAGTTAGCCTGACAGAGAACAAAATGTACTATAGCAGGATAAAAGTTCCATAGGATTATGTATTTCATTCATTATCTTGTTTTACCCTGTTGTGTGAGTTTTAAGAATATCATATGAAGTATACTGCCTGTAAAACTTGTGTTTTAATCTGGAATCTTATGAATTATGAATCCTTATTGCTTTAAAAGGTAATTTGGGGGATTTTAGTATACTTTTGTAAAACATAAAAAAACAAAACAAAACAAAAAACAAACAAACAAACAAACACCAAACCAACCCCAAACATAAAATCCATGTACTGAGAAGTAATTTCTTTAGCTATTTCCCCATGTGATTTACTATGATAGCTCAATAAAGTGCCTGATTTCTGGTCTCACTCTGAGGAATCATTGATTTGGATCAGAGGCCTGTCTATCACAAACCTGCAGATGTCGTGCAGAGTCTGTGCTTTCCAAGTTACACTGCCTTTGTGCTCCTTGTTTGCATTGAACTTTTGTTCACAATTTTATTTAAATAGGTCAGGATACCAGTTGTTTGAACTGCGCTACTCTTTATTTATCCATCTTCCTGTCTGTGTGTCCTTTACAGGTGCCTTTTTAAGTGATTAGTTCTACCTTTAAATCAACTATTCAAAATACTTAATAGTGTCGATCCTAGTGACATCCCTGTAAAGCATCTAATAGTGCAGATGTGTTGTGGTTTTACCCTGGTAGGCAGGTAAGCCCCACACAGCGGCTTGCTTACTCCCCCACAGTGGGATGGGGGAGAGAATTTTTGAAGGGCCAAAGTGTGAAAACTTGCGGGTTGAGATAAGGACCATTTAAGAGGTAAAGCAAAAGCTGCATGCACAAGCAAAGCAAAGTTAGAAATTCATTCACTCCTTCCCATAAGCAGGCAGGTGTTCAGCTATTTCCAGGAAAGCAGGGCTCCATCATGTGTAATGGTTAGTTGGAAAGACAGACACCACAACTCCAAACATCCCCCTTCTTCCCCTAGCTGTTATACTGCTCAGCACAATGTCACGTGGCATGGGATATCCCTTTGGTGAGCTGCGGTCAGTTGTCCTGGCTGGGTCCTCTCCCAACTTCTCATGTACCTACAGCCTACTGGCTTTGATGCTGTGTAAGCACTGTTCAGCAGTAGCTAAAACATCAGTCTGTTATCAACACTGTTTTGAGCACAAATCCAAAACATAGCACCTTAGGAGCTATTGGGAAGAAAATTAACTATCCCAGCCAAAACTAGTACAATATGTTTGAGTCCCAGTTAACAACTCGCTGTTCACATCTGCCAATTAGCCAGTTCTTCATCCATATAGTATTGTTTATTAATATTTCATGATGCTAATTTTAGAAACTAGTTTTTGTCAAATGTCAGCAAAGTGGGTTCATTTAGAGTTCTTAGAATAATTTGTCGTCTACCTCTAAACAACTACTTAAAAAGAACATTTTCCATAAAATACGTACTTACTGACCTAAATTGCATTATGACAATTATTACATTCCATATCTGAGTTTAATTTCTTTGATATAATCTGATTTGTTGATTTAACCACATGTAATTTGGTGGGTTGTCCTAACTTCCATTTTTGAGTCAATTATGTTAGTTTTGTGGATCTTCCACTTTTTTTTTTAATTGAAGTGTCACAATCTATGGTTCAGAATTCTGCTGCCAGAATGAAATAGAGGTAAAGAAAGTTATGCTTCTTTCTTGGAGAAGCAGTAGTTTGTCTCAGTCTAATACTCATACTTTGGTTTTTTTTGTATGCATTAAGTGATTGTATTGTATAAACCTTACATTCAGCTTTATAGAATGTTATCTATTTCTTGTTCCTGAAGACAGTAGTGAAACTTTTTCAGTAGACATGTCTTGTCCATTAGCGCTCAGAAAAAGCAATTTCTTGAATGTTTTATTACTCATAGTAGAATTGCATGGGGGTGGAGGTGTATGTGTTTTGTTTTTTCCCAGTGTATGCCCTCCAAATCAATAAAATATGGCAGAGAGAGTAACTTTCCTGAAGCTGTCAGAACTGTTTCAGCAAGGGAAATCCTAGAGTCCTAAACTGTCACAGCATCAGCTGGACATTTAAGGGAGTGGGAGGTCAGCTCTTTATAAGCTTGCTCATAGCACTAATCTACTATCCTAGACTTAGAGAATGAGAGCAACAACCATTGCAGGTAGAACTTGACTAGGAACCAGAAGTGCTGGGACATCTGTGATTACTGGGGGAGAAGAGTGTCAGGAGTCTGTAGAAGCTGCCTAACCCAGGAAAATTCTTCTAAAGTGATGCGAGTTCAGACCAGAACAGTTTGGGAGGAGACCCTTAGACATGCTGCGTCAGAGATGGAGATGGTCAGGAACTCTGAGAAAACTTTTTGGTTGGTTTGTTTGTTTGTTTTTTAATAGGAAAACTCTTGTTTATTTCATATAAGACTTCTGCATAAGCATCTCAGCCAAACTGCAGTGAAGAATGTAACTCCGGTTCAAAATGAGAGAATGACTGGTGGTTGGATGATGAGTTTCACTAGATAATATACAGCCATGGCCTCCTTTGTGCCAACTTGAGGCTACACACAGAGTCAAATTTGGAAGCTGACTGAGCTGAAAGTTGTCTCTTTTCCTCCTCTGGATTAACGTGCAGCTGGATCAGTTCTCTGACCCATCAGACTTGAGTAGGGACTGCATAAGTATTGATGCTGGAACAAGAGGGGAGATGGGGGAAGGCTTCCATAACTTTTTTACACAGGAGTGTGGATTTAGATTGATTTGAAGTCATTCATGGGACTGCATCCTGAACAGGGATGATCAGTATAGTGACTTATTCAGTAATAATTAAACTTTAATTACCTTGAAGGCTTCAATAAAACATCATGAGAAGCATAACTAAGTGCCCTAAGGTCCATCTTAAAAATGAGTTTGTGTTTTATGAATGTTCACTGAATTTTTGGCAGGATAGAATTGTAAAAGCTAATATTAACCAAGTGAGGTTAACCTCCGTGTGCTGTTCCTATATGTAATGGGGAGAGAAAGAGGGTCTGCTAAAGGCTAATAGATCAGCTTTTGTGGAGTGCAGTTAGGAATGTGGCATTCTCTTTCATCTGTGGGTTTGTGACTTAGGACTTAGGGGATGCATCATTTAGTTGCACAAGCTAAACTTGAGCATTTGTTACAGTAACTCTGTGTGTGTATGTGTATATATAGATATTCTTTTCCAGGTTGGGGAAGGTCAATTGATTACAAAGCCTTTCTCAGGATGCTGTTAGTGCCTTGCAGTGCTTTCGCTGCAATGCTTTCAGACTCTCTCTATTAGTAGGTCTCCTGGCCTGATGGGATACTCTTGAGCTCTCTCTTCTCTCTCTTGACAGAGAAGTGAAAATGTTACAAAAACTTAAGATGAAATTAGGAGGAAGTAGCCAAGAAAATGGTCATTAAAAAGGCATCTGTTTTGTGTTGTAGTTCTCTGCCTAAAAATATAAACAAAGCCCAAGTCTTGACTGTATTGATTTGTGCTTTGTATGTAGTTTTTGTTCCACAGCCAAGTACATTCTGAAATCTCTCATGCATATTGTGTTCTTTTTTGCTAGGAACTCGATAAAGAGCTTCCAGTGTTAAAACCTTATTTTGTTCAAAAGCCGGAACTTGCTGGGAAGACAGGAACTGGTATGCGAGTCACATGGTTGGGACATGCCTCAGTTATGGTGGAAATGGATGAACTTATATTTCTTACTGACCCAATCTTCAGCCAGCGAGCTTCCCCTACTCAGCTGGTGGGTCCCAAGCGCTTCCGAGGACCTCCGTGCACAGTAGAGCAGCTCCCCAAAATAGATGCAGTCATGATCAGCCACACCCATTATGATCATTTGGACTACAACACCGTAACGAGTTTAAATGAACGCTTTGGGAGTGAGCTGCGCTGGTTTGTGCCTCTGGGGCTCTTGGACTGGATGCAGAGATGTGGTTGTGAGAATGTGATTGAACTGGATTGGTGGGAAGAGAACTGCGTCCCTGGTCATGATGCGGTAACTTTTGTCTTCACTCCTTCTCAACATTGGTGCAAAAGGACTGCGACAGATGACAACAAGGTTCTTTGGGGCAGCTGGTCTGTCTTGGGACCTTGGAATAGGTTTTTCTTTTCAGGAGATACTGGATATTGTGTTGCTTTTGAACAGATAGGTAAAAGGTTTGGACCTTTTGATCTTGCAGCCATCCCCATTGGAGCTTATGAGCCAAGGTATGAAAAGCAAAGTTTGATCAAAATACATAAATGAAATTATATACTGATGACAGATACACCCGGAAGTGAAAACTGTAGCCATACTTTATTAAGAATATACAATAGAATATAGAGGCAAAAGAAGGAGATTGCTGAGGCAAAAGGACATCGCTGAATGAAAAAAAAAAAAAAAAGCAGGCAATTGGAAGATGGAGCTGAAATGTCTAGGATGCTTGTGTCTATGTGTGATGTTCTTGGAGTTTTATTTCTTCAGTCTTAAGCACAGCAAGGATGAATCAGCTGACTTTCTTCCATGAAAAATGTTGAGTAAAAATCTAGAATTACTTTGTGGCTTTCTTTCTGAAATAGCATCATTTAATCCAACCCATTTAGGTGCATGCAATTTGCTACATTTTTCTCTTGCTTCAGTCTTTACGCTGTTTTTGCAACTTACCTGGAGATAAAGATGACTCCTTTATAGTGTGTGAAATATCTGTTTGTTTAGGCATCTGTATCCTACTTATGATGGGGTATCTAAACTTCTAGATAATAATGCTCATATAATGCTGGAAGCAAAGCATGTGTAGGCTGGGAAAGGAAGATAGGAATCTGAATAACATTGTAAAAATCCGGTATCTTTCAAAAATTGCCAGGTTCTTTCTTCTGCTTTAACACCATTCCCTTAGGCTATCTTCTGAAGCACACACTTCTTGGTGTGTGTTGCTAACCTAAAATTTTTTGGGGGATGGATTTAAATCTATGGCCTTAATGCCTCAAGGCACCAGTAATATGTCCTTATACTATTAAAAATATAGATAAGAAAAAATCTGTTTGAAAGGGGGAGTATAATATATGAACTGTTGTTTCATGGGTATGTTGATATCTGGCTTCTTGAGTGTTCTGTATGTTTTTCAGACATACATGCTCCATGATTTTTTTGATTAGGTAGCGTATTTTTTTTTTTAGATTCTTTGCAACTTATCCAATGAAAGTAAAGAAGAAATCTTGCACTGAATTGGGTGATACAAAAGAATTTGCTTTGTGTTTTGGTAGGTGGTTTATGAAATACCAGCATGTGGATCCTGAAGAAGCAGTAAGAATCCATATTGATGTTCAAGCAAAGAAGTCTGTAGCAATTCATTGGGGGACCTTTGCTTTAGCAAATGAGGTAAATTTCAACACTATGCATGAGTTCAGATTTCCTGAGTACATAGTCATTAATGAAGCTTTGCTCATGCAGTTTAACTTACCTATCTGTAAATGTAAACTTAAAATGTAAACTTTGTGGGAGTGAAAAGTTGTTACTATATGTATTGCAGTTCAAAACAATGCTTAGGTTTTCATAAAAATTATGTAAAGACTAAGATGAATTTGAAAGTTATTGAAACAAATGTGGAAGATTTCTGATCTCTGAAAGCTGAGGAACAGGAAAGGTGGGGACATGTATGCAATAATAAAAGTAAACTCAGCAGTGCATCACTTGGAGACAGTGAGAATTGCATGCCTGTAGGTCAATACAGTATTTATTAATCATGTCTGTCTAGTAAGTAAATTGAATAGTATTTTTAATAGTTGATTCATAGTTAAATACCAGCAAGAATATGAAAAACTGAGTTATTCTGAGTTGCTGATTTTTTTTTTTTTAAACACCACCACCACCACCACCACCCCTAACCCCTGCCCCCAAGTCCCTACTTCTAATAAGGAGGTTACTACACAGGTACCTTCACAGTGACTAAAAATGCATTGAAAGGGAAGTACCTACATTTACTTTGATACACCCTGTCTGGTAGCTGTTTTTCAACTTTGTCATTGCATCAGTTGCACCACTTTATTTTATAAATCAGTCCCAATGCTGTTATCTGCATTCACCTGTTAATGTCATGTTTTCTTTAACTTGGATATAACATTTTCTATCCACGATGCTTTCAATAACCTGTGTCACTAGTGCCCACGGTACAAATGCTACTGTGCATTTAGAAGCACATAAAAAAGGATGATTTCTCCCTGATGATGCCTTTTCTGAAATGTAACAAATATAATGAAATAACTTCAGGGGGACCTCATTGAAAGGGCAGTAGTTTTTTCAACAGTAGAGCTGGCAACTTGGTTTTACCAAACGAGAGAGCACGCCATCTGCTGACCTGCGAGCACTTCCTCCTCTTGCTGTGTTTCTGCTTCGAAGGGGTCTAGTTCAATACATTGAACACGACTGAATTTTGGATGATAGATTGTGCCTTGCTGGTTACTCTACAACTGTAAATCAGCATTCTTATCGCTTAAAAACTGAAAACGAAACTAAACATTTTAATTTGACAAATATCCTCCCTCCCCCTTTTTAAGGTAATGTTTAAAATGTAAGCCATTTCTTGTCCAGAGCAGTGATATCCCGCCCCCCCCCCCCCCCCCCCCCAAAATGCTGCAATGGTATTTTTTTCCCTCATATTATTCTTATTTTTCCAGTATTACTTGGATCCTCCAGTTAAACTGAACGAAGCTCTTGAAAGATATGGCTTGAAACAAGACGACTTTTTTGTCTTAAACCATGGAGAATCACGGGACTTGAGTACCAATGATGGGTTTGAATAATGAAACAGTAGCAGTTCCTTGTAAGCCCTGTTTGATTTGAACTAGTAATTAATGTTACAAATATGAATATGATGCACTTACAAAGTAGATTTATTGGAGTGAATTGGATTTTTAGATGCCAGGTTTGTCAGTTTCAGAACTAAAACTTGCACAATAAATTTTACTAGTTCTATTGTTTATAAATTTTGAGGGGTGATCTAAAAACTGGTTAATATATAAGGTATTGTCTGGGAATAACTTGCAGTTTCAACTCTTGTGTATGCCACTGATAAATTACTGTTTTTTTAAAAAAAATCTTCATCTTACCTGCAGCAGCAATAATAACCTCAGCACAGGACATATTCTTAGAATTAATGGCTGACTAATTCAAGTCATTGTTAGAATGTCATCTCCCACTTGTTAGTCATTAATCTTCAGGTTATGCCCTCTACTTTGATAGCTTCACTGTATGTTTTGTGGGGTGGAGTCTTCCAATACAGCTGTGTTGTTAAAGCACAAGCACAGTAAAATAACTATTTTACTGAGTGCTTCTACATTTTCCTATATTAATGAACCACAAAAGCTAAATTTTACAATGATCTAAAGAAATGTGCCTTTTAAAGAGAGAGATAATTTAATATTGCATCATTGATGTGTAAAACTTACTGCTGGCCAGAGTATCTACACACTTCCATTGTTTGGTCAATGTTTTTAAGTTAGGCCTGAATGTGTCTAAAAACTTTCTTGTCAAATGCAGTACATGAAATGGAAGAATCCCTTAATGGCGCTTGCCTTTGCATTGACTTAGCCTATTAGTAACTACTGTTTGGTTTTTTTGTTTTTTTTTGTTTTTTTTGTTTTTTTAAACGAAAAGTCTTAAGCAAGGGCTGTGGTATTTTTTTCTTATAGCTTCCTATAATTTTTAAGTTGAATGAGCGATTACAACATTGTTCAGTATTGTAGAACTCAGCTAAATGTATCTGTATCAAATTGCCATGCTAATTTACAGAATTAAAGCCTATTGTTGCCAATAAAAAGGGTTGTTATTCTCCTTCATAATTCATTGGCAAATCATTTTTTTGTTCATGATTTGCTTTGGTCTATGGGATATGTGTATTTTTTTGCTCTTGCTGTGCATTACATTTTATGTTCATACTCCATGAAGATAAATTAAAAATAAGACACATTATTTCCCTGCAATTTAAAGACATGAACTTCTGGCAAGTAATTAAAACCTGTTAATGAGATTTCATGCTAGGAGCAAACTGAAGTAATATTTTAATTGTTGACAGTTATCTTTTAAAAATTTTATATCAGGAAGTCCTAGAAGTCTTGTGCTGTTCTTTGTTGGTATTAAGATGTACAAGGAGGCAAAGAGCAGTTAGTCTAAGTTCATGCTGAGGAAGGGTTCTGGAACAGAGGACTACACTTACATGTAAGAAAAAGTAGTGTATATTCCTTTGGTGGGAGTCATATTTGACAAGTATCAAGATTTCTTCATTTGAAAGGGTAATTCTAGTATGGTCTAGATGTATTCACCAGAATTTGTTCAAAACTGGTTTAAAACTACTGTCAGTCATTCAGTGTTGATTTTGTGAGGGTATTTCAGATGAAGTCTCTATTGGGCCTTGTATTTACACAATAGCTTCAATAACAATTTGGATAATATAATGCATATGACATGCTCATAATATTGTGGAGGACACCAAGCTGCAGGATGTTTTGAGTACTCTGAAGGACGTGGTTAAAACTGAAGTTGTTTTTTGGGTGGGTTTTTTCCAGTTTTCAAAATCAACAGTAGACTATGCTGTAGAATTCTGTACTTCAGAAAGAAAGAATGAAACTAAAATACATAATACCTAGATAAGCAGCCACATAGCAGAGAACTACTGACTTACAAGGATCAGACACTAAATGTCAGTAATGGCATACATTTTGTTTGGATCTATTAATTCACAGCATTTGTATGTAGAACAGTGACTGTTATGCTTTGCTTGGTGCTGATAAGATTCCATCTAGGGTGTGGGGTGGGGGATAAAAAAAAATTAGACACACCTGCCTGAAGACACTTTGGAGAGTCTTGCCTGATTTCAAAACATCTCAACAGCATTGTTCTATGAAGAAAGCATTTAAAAATAGACCAGAAAAAGAAGACTGAGACAACACTGTAACAAGTTTTCATGTATTTTTAGAAAAGGGTGACTGGTTTCTGTCAGCTATCAAAGCAAAGGATAAGAGATCAATTTTAATTATTGAAAAGATAATATTTGAAAAACTTACTTTTAGGCTGGAGAACATGGAGAGGGATATCTAGACATCTTTGTTGTTGAGCTTGCAAAACACACATATGTCAGAAATACTTAGAACAGACTAGTCTAAGTTCTTGTCAGAAGAGAAAGGTGGGATCTGTAAATTCTTAGGGTCTGACCTAGCCTTTATTTTTCTTTGTTTAATACAGAAGCAGAGAAAAATTAAATCATGAAAAGTGGCAAAACATTAAGTGATTGTAATGTAACTTGCTTATTACAAAACAGTGGTTTTAGAGCAGTGGGAAGGAGAAAGGGAAGTTCACTGTCAATGCAGCAATTGTCAGGGTTCTGACTGGGAATCATGCCAACTTCTATTTCTGCCTTAACTGTATTCCTGATGAGTTAAAACTACCTTTGTAGATAAATTGGATATATACAGATTTACCCCTGTATTGCTCAGGGCATAGAGATGTTTTATTTTCAAGGTCACGTTTTTCTTGCAGTTTTAGCTATTTGCAAAGTTGCCTACTGAAAATAAGTATCTATTAAATTACAGAAAAAGAAGAAAGTAATATTTTATTAAGAGCAGAGTGGGTATATTAACTTAGAAAGATGAAGCATATGGTAACAGTTTACGTAATACAGCTCTTAAAAATGGTACAAGGTGGAAAACTTGTTTTCTAGCCTTTATGCCTGACACCTTTTTTCCTTTATGATGCGGTGTTTAGGAAGTTCTTGTAGTCTCATTTTAGTATGAAGTGCTTTCTGGTATGTTTTATGTTCATTAGTGAAACTTCTGGGTTTTTTTACAGTGATGTTTATATGTATTCCACTTCATTTTTAATTAACTCTGGATTGCTGACTAAAACTTTATGGGGGCTAACTCAACAGAAGCATTTATTCCAATGATGTTCCAGTTGCAGAGAAAAAGGAGTAAAGCTCTCAAAGGAAAGCAGGCTCAAGGGCTGCTGCAGAACAGGAAGCTTTTGTAAAAATGTAGACTTTTTTTATAAAGATGAGAATGTTGAATTGCAGTTGCAGATGATATTTGACTCATAATAAAATACTTTGAAAAATATGTATGCTTTCCTTAAAGTGGCAATTTTAAAGAAAGATAAAATCCTTTCCATTTTTTTCAGTGTAGAAACCTTGCACAGTTGTTAAGTACACTGCAGTTTGGCTAAATGGAACGGATATACTAAGCATATGAGAACATAGTTTTAGAATATGTTCCATGCAGGTAAGGTGAAAAAACATAAGCTAAGTAACTTTAACATGCAGTTTTCATTGAAAATACTAATTTTGTAGGAAGCCAATGATAGTTTGGTATTGTTTTTATTTAGTATTTTCTAAGATTTGCCAGCACCCATTTAGTAGATATCAGATTAATAAAATGTAAATGTCTGATCTCTAATTGTTAAATCTTTAACATGCCATTTTACAGCTGTTGAATAAATACCTCTATAAATACTTAAGGCAACAAAAATTCTTTGACATTGAGAATAATATTTTGATTCACTTTAGTCATCCATTTTAAATGTTCACTGTACGTATGAAAGTTTTCAAGTTTTAAACTATTCCTCCCTCTTTGTGTACATGTACTAGCTGTACACTGGTTTCTCAGTACTAATTAAGCTATTGCTTTTATCTTTCTTGTGTTAAAAAAAAAAAACCCACACAAAAAAACCTGTCATGCTCTATATTAAAGACATTGCATTCTCTTTTGTAGTAACTGATCTGTGCCTAGTAATATGGTAGTATTCAGTATTTTTTATGGTTGTTTTACTGTTTGCTTGTTGGGAGTTTTGTAGCATATAATTCCTAAGATTATATACTTTCATCAGGTCAGTCTGTTTTTTAAAAAAATCACTACTGTGTTAATATTCTCACAACTTGCTCTTTCACTTCTGTATCGGGGTGATGCAACAAAGATGCCAGTTTCTGAGCAAATGGGGTAGAGTCCCTGCAGAGCGTGGAGAAAATTGAATGTTCACTGTATTGGTCCTGAATCATGGTGCCATCTTCATTGTTCATATTCTTTTTCAAGTTTGCTGCAAACACCAGGGCTCTGAGCAGAATATCTCTGTTTAGACAGTTGTCAAAAAGCAACAGCAGTGATGGCACCTAGGACATTCAAGAAATAATCCATACTTAATCACCAGCAGTAAAAGTACATGTAACTAAATCTAACTTAAAAAAAAAAAACAACAAAAACCCTGCACCTAAACCATCTAAAACAGAAACCCTATGAAATACCAGAACTCCACATGTTGTGAAAGCATGCCAGAAACTTGCACTGCATGCACATTTCCTCTTTAGAAAAGACTGGCTTGTGCATCACAGGCTAATAAATGCTTTGTACTTTAAATCTCCAAAATGTGGCTGTCTGGAAAATTCCTGTTTGGAAGAGAGGGTCTGCTTTCCTTCTCAATAATGTTGCTTTGCCCTCTGCAGTTGTCTGAATGTTTTTATGTTAGCATATCTAATAAATGAGAAAAGGATACACTTTTAACAGAGAACTGAATGTTTAGTTAAGTTAATCTTGTTTTAATAATGAAAAGCTGGTAGTATCTACTCTAGATTTGCTTATGGCAGATAGCTCAAAAATAAAAGTCACTGCATCTTTTAAGAAACTTACTTTGGGGAGGGGGAGGAGGATGCAGCATTGTTCCAGTCCCTGACTCTCTGTTTTGGTGTGAGAAAAGGATATAGCTGAAATAAACTTGTATGCCAAGGCCAGCAATAGCAAATGTCAGATAGACTTCTCCATGAAGATGTAAGTAAATGCACAGGGAAAGTTCACTTACAGTGCTAAGAGACAACAGTTTTATGGCTGCATTTGAGGAAAGATGTGGGGATTTCAGTGGAATGTGGTCATCTTGGGTACAGTATGTTAGCTTATAGAAACAGCTGTTGAGAAGGATGATTTACAGTACTGGTTGTGTTTGATGTTTGTACCTGGTCTTCAATCTATATACTGACTGCATGTCTGGAAATGAGGTTTTGGGGTTGTTTTTGAAACTCATCAGGGTACCTTTATTACATACAAAAGTTCACAGTACTACCCCTTTGGTGGAAAGGGAAGGTGAGAACAGGCTTCTGCAAGTTGTCGCTGATTATTTGGAATGGTACATAGAAGTATGGCCAACTGTCTTCAAGAGCATAGACCCTGTGACTCTCCCTCTGCAAGTACAGTATCTGTATTACACTATACTCTGGAAGAAAGCTAGCCTGTGAAAGAATGTACACTTCTAGCTACTACTAATAACCAGGTACTGCCTAGAATTTTACTCTGGAGTTGCATATATACTTCTAATATGGTAAAATTTTTCTAATGCCTGCACATATCTACACATATACATGCGTATAAATGCTAAAAATATAATGAAACAGCAAGAACCTTACTTTTGCTCTGAGAAGATGTCTTGCCATGGCTGGGTTTGCAGATAAGTTCACAAGTACTTTCAAAACTTGAATCTGAAGTGAGGAACATATAAGTTCATTGCAAACAGTTAGTACAGCAGTAATGGGCACCAATAATGTCAGTGTTTACTTGGAGAGGAAAAGGTAAAATGGGTGAAATAACCTCTTGAGAGTTGTGCACTTCAGTCTTTGGTATAGGAAAAAACAGACCTTATGGAGTCACTAGCATGTATGTACTAACTATTGACATTTTAGAAGCAAATTCAGTTTAACTTAAACATCAAAGTAAGGCAAGATCTATCAACAACTCACAGTAGGCAAAATACGGAGTATTTTTAAAATAGACAGAGGATGGTTAAGCACTGTATTTAAAATGTGATCAGAAGCATATACAAATACACTTTTGTACTTTCCTGGACCTTGTGACACTAATCTTTTAACTAAACACTAGGAAAAGGCCCAGTGCTACTTATAGTACGTCAGTAAAATACGTCTGCTAAGTTTCATGGAAATTTGTGTTTTGGAAAACTGGTATGATCTGATAGAGCAACTGAGTACATTGGTATCGATGGTACTGTGACATCTTGAATAAATCCTGAATTTGGTCCCCAACTGAAGCTTTTATTTTCTTTCAATATTATAATAATTCACAAATAAGCACAATTTCCTATTGCAGTCACTAGGGTTGCAAGAGATGCAATAAGCGTAAGGGAACAGAAGTCCATAACTTAGGTTATCACTGCTTGGCATGTTTCCGTAGAAAGATTCGTGCATCAGTGAAGCCTTTCACATGCAGATTCTTCTTGCTCTGTGATGCAGTAGCAATGTTTAGCAAGCAGAAGAGAATTCTGGAGTTGCTATAGCAAAGGCATAGGACAATAGCAGTGCACACAGCACTGCTTTAGTAGAGCTCTAGCGCAATGGTTCCATTATCAAGATTCCCTTTCTACCCTCTTTCTGAATTTACATTGAGAAAGTAATATAGATCCATATTTTATGCACTATCTGCTATCATTAATGAATATTAGACTGTGCTTAGAAAATCAAAACCATTTTACAAAAACAGTAAAAAGGAGACAAGTAAAGCGGCTTCATAAATGGTTTGTAACAATACGCTACCAGGTACCTGTGTCCTTTCAGTTCCTTCTGAAAGCAAATGAAGCAAGCATGGAATTAAGTTTATCATCTTATGGTGGTAGTCACTGGTAACAGACATATTTGTCAACAATCTGAGTCCAGCTAGCTGCAGATCAGAGTTCAGGGGAGCTGACTCAACGTTCCTACAAACTTGCACAATATATACCTGGGGAAAAAGGGAAGCAGAAAAAAAGAAAAGGCATTTTTTGACACAAGCAGATTTTCTATTCACGAATAGGATCAGTGGTC
Organism: Buteo buteo; assembly: GCF_964188355.1. Taxonomy (NCBI): domain Eukaryota; kingdom Metazoa; phylum Chordata; class Aves; order Accipitriformes; family Accipitridae; genus Buteo; species Buteo buteo. The sequence goes on along the minus strand of NC_134174.1, from coordinate 13,797,523 downwards.
TAGCTACAGTAGTGTAAATACCTCTTGAACACTGCTGGCTGAATACATAACCTGATCAAGGTTCTTGGAAACAAGTACTTTTTTGTTTTGAATATATTCAAACATTCTGTTGGCATGATAGAAGCAGATGTTACAGCGTTAAGCTCACTAACCTTCCTGAAGCATAAATTGCTCTGAAAACCCAAATTCCTTTGACTCCATCTCAGAAGTGGCACAGCTGCTTTAAGGAGTTATTTAAAAAATCACTTACAGCAACTAACATAATCTTAAATGTTAAGAACAAGCTAAGGGCAAGTCTTGGAACAAAATCCTTTCTTCCAACTGTGTGGCCCATTCACTGGAGCACTCCTCAGGAACAGCGATGACAACTGACATTAACAACTATTATTTACCAGATCTTCTTCTGGATGACACTATACAGCAAATCTTGGAGTCTTAACTAAGAAAAAAATTACTTTGCCTTTACCAAAGGAGTTGTTTTCTACCTATATGCCTATATAAATATCTGCTGTTGGCAAGCACTACTTTAAAAAAAGTTGCTCAGCACTAGAGATGCTGCAAACTACAACATATAGTCAAACTGCCTTTTTCTCAAGCTGATGAAAAGACTAGTAAAAATCTTCAAATCTGCATCAGCTCACTGCTTGGACACTTCTTGATCTATTGATTAATCTGATAATGTCAAAGTGGATGCTTTTTTGATGGTTGGTCCTTTCACATCCATAGCATCTACTATATTTACCAGCAGGACTTGTTATCATTTTTACATACTATTCTTTTAAAATGAAAGTATCACCCTGAAAAATTGGTTTTATACAAACGCAGGGGATCAATTACTGTTTTATTCTCCCTTGCCTAAGGACTAATGCTAAGTTCACTCTGCAATCTATCCTATGAAACAACCACTGCTGATGTTCTAGGCATGTTTAGAACTAATCTTGCCTGACATAATTTTAGTACAAACTTAGCAGCACAATCTCTGTTTAACAGCATTTGGTGAAAGCTGAACACAAACTGCCTAGTTTCCTAACTGTCTTAAAAAACGTAAGTGCCAGTGATGCAATGCATTTTTAAGTTACCCTTTTGGCCTTAGGACTCACAGATCATCCAGATCTGCTGACTTGTATGGCTAACATCAAAACATTTTGGCATCCTGGCTTATATTTAACAAATATGCTGAAAGCCCTATACTGTCTCCTGTGTCTCAATTACTTTGATTTTTCCCTTTAAGAAACTTACCTGTATTTCTTCCTGATTTTTAATATTCATACTCAAATTATTAAGTGCATTTAGTGCTTTTTCTTTAACTTTGGGAACGCAATCCGAGAGCATCCCTCCAATAACAGAAAGGCCACCCAAATTTCGGATTATGTCCTGAAATATAAAACAGATATTTAATAAGATTTTAAAAAATTTAAATTAAATGCTGAAGGCTTTCCTCAAAATTTCCATTTTAACGCAAATGGAATGTATGAATGAAGACTTCCAGAACAGACTACTCTGTTTGAAGAGAGAGTGTTAGTAGATATTGCTTTATTGCTTCCATTGAAATTAAGGATAGTCCTGCTTAGGGCCAAAGTATTATTTGACAATGGCACAACACCTTTAGTTTTAACATCTGGCCTGCAGAGCATGCTTAAAGCATTTTAGATTATAAAGAATCAAAGGTAATTATTGCATAATGACTTTCTAGAATAGCTGAGCCAGGCCATAGTACCTAAAAGTCCTGACTGAACAGAACAGAATTTCAAGATAACAGCTTTATATTATTATGAGTAGAACTTCCAAAATTTTATTTTTCTTTTCCATTACATTTGATTTTTTTAAAAAATCTTTTTCACTTAGACTGTAACTATCACTGAAAAAACCCCATGTACTGTTTTCAAGTAAATGAAAAATGGGCCAACGGGCCTTGGGATTCAGTTATGTTCTGTTCTGAGAGATTTCTATTAAGAAAACAGTTTTGAGAAGCCAAAATAGACAGCTGTCCTAAGTACCATGCAAAAAGGACAAAAAAAAAAAAAAAAAAAAAAGGGGTGGGATCCTGGAGGTTAAACCTTTACAAAGGCATGAAAATCTGCATCCAGCTCAAAGCTTTTCTGCATTGCATTTCCAATTGATTCGAAGAGACCTGGAGAGTTGGAAAGTTGCTAAGATGTAAGTATCATACAACTTTGTAAAGATAAAAATTAGTTTAAATTATCTCAGTAAATTTCAGACCTCATCCTGAAAGAATTTAACCCTTCTCCAATTCAACCCTTTCATTAACATTACATAACTGTAAGCAACAAAAGATACATTTACAGCATTTTTAAAATATAGAACTCTGTACAGACTTTTTAAGTTGTACAAACATTAAGCTTAGGCAAATTCTGTGAAGCTGGTAAATTATATTATTTGGGCTAGCAGAAATTAAAACAGAGACATAAAATAGGTTTTAGAACATAAGCTATCCTAGCTCTCAGTCCTGTGTCACTCTTCAGCAAAACAGCACCTCTCGTCTTCCATTACAACTGGTATTGAAACACTGTTGTTTTTTACAGAACAATACTTACTTGATTTACAGAGAAGGCAGCACTGTTGCTGAGAGTGATTAAAGCTTGCTCTTGAATTAATGGATCATCTGTGGCCTGGAGCAAATGAATAAGTTTCTGTAGAGCATCCTCATCCACTGTATGGGTTGATGCTGGCGGACTGTTGTCTGTCACTGTTTAAAAATGAAATACTTGATACCAAGTTTGAGACATTTCACTTAATTACCAGTTAACGTTTTTTACAAAGCTGAGGTTTAGCTCTCAGTTGTAGGATGCATTGTTTTAAGTTTGATTGTACCCAATCGTCATATCATGGCAAAAAGACTGTTTTACGACAGCGAGATTTCCAGCCTTTCCCTCACCTCGAGTCCTCTGCCTGCCTCTTTTCAAAGTAGAAAATAAAAGGAATACATAGTAACAGCTTGAGGTGTATTACCCTCTGGTTAACCAACAGCAAACCTCCCCTTCAAAATTATTAGGAATATTCACCAAACATGTTAACTTTTTTCTTTGTGTTCCCTGAAATGAAATGTGGAAATCTGTCTGGACACTGCAGGAAAACAAAACTTCTGACTTGCAGACTGCTACTTCCAGAAATTATGATAATGACGTTTTGCTAGAACCCCGAGGTCCTTTGACAAAGTAACAGCCCCAATGTTAAGAACACTGCCAATGAGGGCATCACTCAAACAAGCGAGGAAGGCTGTTTCTGAGTCAGGATGATGTTATGGAGTACCTGGCTTTCATAAAACGGTGACACAGATGCCATCAAAGACCATTTTCAGCCAGGTTGGAGGCAGAACTATTTAGCTAGCTGAATAGCCTGAAGACCCGATCTATGACTACTGGACTAGTCAGCAATGACTCAAGATGACTTCTGAGAAGCTAACCAGTCCTTTATAATTCCACATATTTGCTTCCACTATCTCACCAGGCAAACACACCACGGTATTCTTCGGTGAGGTCAAAGTTAATTATGATGATCCAAGACCTAGCTTGAAAAACAAAATCCTTTTTTATCCTCATCTCATCCTCATCCTCGTCTAAAGACTTTGTTTAGCTTTGAATTACAGGGGGGGGGACACAAATAACTTTAATAACAGAACAGCAAATCAGCCCAGGACGTACGCTTTAAGGCATGTAAAAAAAAATAAAATAGGCCTTTGTAAAAATAAAACGTGCTCTAGAGTCCTCTGAACGCGTCGCATGGCTGTTAGAGGGCCGACAGGCAGGACCGCGGTACCCCCTCTCACGGGGAGCAGGCCCCCCTCCGAGGCCGCAGGCGGGCAGCAGCCCGGAGCCGCGCTCCAGCGGCGCGGGCAGCGGCCCGGCGGGGGCTGCCAGCCGCCCCCGGGCCCCGCCACAGCCGCGCGGACCTGCTCCGCGCCCACCGGCACAGCGGAGGCCCGGCCGGGGCCCGCTCGGCCCGCAGGCAGGCAGCACCGCGCCGGCCCTGCCGCCCCGCCCCTCACCTGAAGGCTGCCCCCGCCGTCCGCCCGCCGCCAGCCGCCACAGGCAGTAGCAGGCGCCCGCCCCGAGCAGGACGGCCGCCGCTTTCGCCGCCGCCCCCCGCGGCTCCCCCATTTCCCCCGGCGGCGGCAGCGCCCCTGCCCGCCTGCAGAAGCCGCCGCCCCATCCGGCGCGGCTCAGCTCAGCGCCGGCCCCGCTTCCCTTCCCTCCAGCAGCCGGGCCCTGGGGCCCGCGGCTCTGCCCTGCCGCGGCTCTGCCGGGGGTGCCGAGGGAGCCCCCGGCCCTGCTGGGGCGCAGCGAAGCGCAAACCCGCGTAGCGACGACGGGGCGCAGCTCGTGTTTTAGAGGGAAAAAAAAAAACCAGCCCGCGTCCCCGAGCCCGTCTGAGCACCGCGCCCCGGAACAGGCTTCCCCTTCGGGAAGGCTGCTGCAGCCGGGTACCTGGGAGGGAAATAAAGATACGCCTTTTGTACAGCTACCAAGCTGTTTGTAAAGACATTAATTAGGCCACACACAACCTCCCTAAAAAAAACCCAAAACAAAACACCAAACCACAACTATTTAAAGATTTAACAAAGCACGGCAATGTATTAAAAATACAGATGCTGAAAACATTTGCCTCGGGGGCGCGTACACCTGCCGGCCAAACCCTCACCGCGCTTGTTGGCTTTACATAGGAACGCAGGGCCACGGTTTCTCAGCCGCTGCCCTTTCGGACACCTAAGACCTGCAAACGTGCTGGGCCTCCGTGGTGCACGCTGGCAGCAGCAGCAGGGAACGCCGGTAGCGCTTAGCTCGGCTGAAAACCGGGCCGGGGTGGAGAGCCGAAGCACTGGCAAGGAAACCCCGGTAGTGCGGGGCTGGGAGGGCTCTCCGGGACCGCTCGGAGCAGTGGGCAGACACCCCTCTCTCTGCCTCCGGGTGCATGAAAGCCTTTCCACCGCTCCTCGCCCCAGGCGATGGGGGAGCGGGGGGCAGGCTGGGGCGGACAGGGGTGCGTAGCTGTCCGCGGGGCAGGGACGGGGTGCCCGTCCCAGCCGGCTGCAGGTGCCTCGCAGGGCGCCGGCGGAGCGCGGCAGCGGGGACGGCCGGGCACCTCGGCCCGGGCAGCTCCAGGCCGCGGGCCCGTTGCTACGCGACCGCCGCCGCTGCGCCCAGCGCCGCCATGGCGTCCCTCGGGACCGCGAGCCCCGAGCTCCGCGCTTACTTCAGCCGCCACAACCTCCTCCACGTCTACGAGGTAACGGCGGCAGACCCCGGCGGGGGGGGGCGGCGGGTAAACGGCCCCCTCCTTACCCCCCAGGACCCGCACCCAGCCGCCCGCCCCGGCCCGCGCCCCCGCTTTCCGCGCAGGCGCCGCGGCTGGCGGGCGGGAAGGGTGGCGGGATGGGCCCGCCATGGCAGGCGCTGCGGGGAGCACGTCGCCCCGCGGTGTGTGGGAGGCAGCCTTCTCGGCCGCCCCTGGCCCTCCACCACCCGGCCGGTCGTCCTAGGTGGTCGGCAGCCTGGTCCCCACTGGAGCCGGTGGGACCACAGACTCGCCCGGTAGCATCCGTGGGAGGGAGGCGACCCCCCGCCCCTTGCCCCTCAGCAGTGCCCGGGTGCCGGGTCCCTCAGCGTTGGCCAGGGTATTTCACACCCCTAACGCTGCTCTCTGCTGCTGTGGGCCGTGGTTTCTTCTTCTGTTAATAGCTTGCTTCAAGGGATTTGTGAAAAATGTAAACATAGGAAAAAGATGGAACAAGGTAATTCTGCTTCTTAATCCATGGTTAAACTCAACCCATGACTGAAATGAAGGCAAGTGCAGTGAACTGCACCAGCACCTTCCCTAGATTTGCTTAAGTTCTTCAGAAGTACCTCTACGTGTCAGCTGGACACTTCCCTCCTTTTTGAGCGCTACGGGTACAACCTGTAGTTTTTAATGGCCTGTCTAAGGTAAGGATGGCAGTGGACCACGTTTCAGATATTGGTGGATTAGATATTTATTGGCCCAGGAGTAAATAAACCTCATGAAATGTTGGAGAGTAAAATTGTTTGTCATAATGTGAAGGACTGTGGGGGAAGCAGAGTTGGTGGGTTTGCCTTCAGGATTCTTACCTGATGCTCTATTTTTTTAGTTTCCTCCCTGTTTGTCACATTCATCTCAGCCTGTTTCAAAATCTGCAGCAGCTGTTCTTCAGTTTCCTTAAAACAAAGAAAGGCACAATGCACAAATACAAGTTTAAGAGACATCCTGATACTTTTAAGCTACCAAAAATAGACCCCATTTGCAAGCAGCTATTACAGTCAGGATTTCCATGGAAACATTAATAAAGAAATCTTGAGCCAATTAGAATAATTATAGAGCAGCGCTGCCATGCAGACTGAGTACCTCTTCTGAGAGTCTGTCTCTTGATCATTCTTTGTTTTTTAAAGCACAGAAAAACAAAAGATAAGATATATTTGTGTGAGGTGTATTTCTTGGTTCAGCACTTCAAAAATAGCTCATATTTACATTTCTAAGCAAAAGTTATAAATACCTTTATAGCAACAGTGACATTAAGTTAATAAACTAAAAATGAAAGAATTAAGATTAAAAGGAATTTCTTAAAAGAAAGAACCAGTTAAAAATTAGCCTGTGTAAGATTTTTTATCTTTTTTTTTCTTCTTTCTTAGATGTTGGTGCTTGCTGATATCTAGCCATATTTCTTAATTCATTTTATTACATTTTGATTTCTTTATGAAGTTACAGTATGCTTGGTGTGAAGATAAATGAGATAATACTGGTCCCTGTATTAAGGAACATCAAAGCTAAGCTGAGACCTATGAACATTTATACAGATATTCTCAAAATTAAGGATATAGAATTCTAAAATGGCCATTTAAGTCTTTTTACGATTAGGTTGTGGTTTGGACATGGTCCAAACACAGTTGGAGTCCAAATAATCATGTACAAATAATTTGGGATTCCCTGCTGAGTCTGAGTGTTTCATTCCTGTCTGATTTCTCTCTTTCAGTTCTCATTCAGATTTACTTCTAAACAGTATCCATAAAAAGTCAGGCAAACTGTAATCCTGCAAACATTATGCGTATGATGACTTTCATTGTTGTTAGTAGCTGTATTCTTACAAAGTTAAATATGGATAGAGAGCTGGCTTACGATTTTTCTGCTGTATGACCCAAATGAATTTTGCCGTGAAGGGTAAATGGCTAAAGTGGTAGGATGAGGAATGGGGTTATGGCTGGAAGAGAGAAGCCTTTGAGAGAAGCCAGGCTTTCTACTCTGGGTTAATGGAAGGCTGAAGCCAGTCCTGGCCTCTTTATGCGTTTCACACAACCTCCTCTTTTTCTCCCCTTCCCCTCAGGGGAATAGCCGCAACAGACCAGACTTTCTGGGTTGTCCAGAGACAAAGTTGACAACCATTTTGTCAGAGTTTTGTATCAGTTTCATTATCACAGTTAATTTGCTGCTTTGGGGTGCTGCACACCTTGCTAGAACTCCTCCTGGGGATAGCAGGCTTTTACTGTCTTTGCAAAACACATCTGGTTTAAGGGTGTAGTCTCTTATTGCAAGTAGATATGAAATAATAACAATAATAACAATAATAATAATATTTACTATTTATAACACTGCATTGACATTTAAGCAAGGTGTTAATGGAATAGCTGAAATGTATAAATGGTAATGTAACTTGAATATGCAGTGAACAGCACATCTTCAGCACTGGAAGTATGAGGCTGGGAAATAACACACCTCTGTAGCAAAATAACAAAATTCATATTTTTCCTGGTAAATTTTTTTTTTTATATTGATCTCACATACTACTTCTTGCAATAGTCATCATCATCGTAATGCTTAGAAACCTAGGTAATGACTCAGGATACTATGTTGTGCTAGGTGCTATACATTTATCAAAAGATGTTCCCTACCCAGATGCCTTATAAGCTGATGGTGAGTCAGCAAATGGACATAAGAAACACAAATGGGCATGAAATACACAAAGACACTGTGAGATTGATGAGCAGGGAAAGGCAGTAGTCACAACACATCAAAACCAACCATCATCAAGGGCTTTTATCCAGGCTTCACAGAAAAGAGAGTCTTTGTGGAACCTATTTAGTTCATTTTTTTATATTTAACAGGAAAAGATACAGTCTCTTGATTTTAGTAGGTGCTTCTGGAAAAGCACCGCACATTATGAGGGTTTGCAAGAAAACAGCAGGAGCTGTTAACAAAACTACATCTAGCCATCTACTGATTCTGGATAGCTTATGGTGTTTGGGAGAATCATTAAGTTTAAAGCTTGTTACATCTCTAATAAATTACTATTGGGTAGATACTGTTTGGATTTGTAAGAGTAAGAGAAAATGATGAAACTATGCCACTGAAGAATTTTTGGTAAAAATGACTATGTTGTGTTTAGGTTACCTGATTTTTGAGTCATAGAACTTAGATATTGAAACTTTTTGCTTTGGAAAACTTTATAGACAAGACATGGATGTTTCTTCGTCCTCTTAGGGAATATTTTCTAAGGCTGATAGTCATCATCCATGCCACCCAGTCATGCTCTCTATTTGGTGTTGGAAATAAATGGAAGTTACTGTTTAGAAAATATCTGTTAACATCAACAAAACTATTGGTCTGTGTACTGAGCTCATTTCAATGACAAAAAAATGTTATAGCTGAAGAGTTTGTAAAACTTGTTGGATATCAGTATCAAATATTTTATTCACATGATGACTATGCTGATCCTCAATAGCTCTCTTTCACACATGAATAAGGAGTAAGAATATATGTAGCTAGGTATGAATGTATTTTTAACAGTTGCTAAATGTACGTAGGAAGGGAGGCTAAAAATAGTTCTTCCATTACTGAACTTTAAATTGAATGCTGCACAATTTTAGGACTTTTCCTTTGTGAACTTTTAAACAACAGATGAGCTTTTTCAGATTGATGAATAGAAGCAGTTCATATAAAAACTGACTTAAATATTTAATTCTAGCCTGATAACTTAGTTGCAATGCAGCAGTTTTGTTGATTTTATTTTTTTTTAATACTTGTTTGGTAGTTGGTTAGCTGGGGGTTGTGATGGTATGTGACTAATGATCATTTGATGTATGAGTATACTTTTAGTTGTTTAATGTTATGAATAAATAAAATTTATAGGGTGAGAGAAATTGTAGGTGGACTCTTTCAGATTGTTGAGAGTCTTGTAGAAATCTGATAGAAATAGCCAGGCTTGTGCAGAATTGGCTTAATTGTTTTCAGTTTTATGCCTGGCCCAAGCATCACTGAAGAGTACCTGAATGAGAATCGCAAGACCAGGTGTTACAATTCCTTCCTTATTTAAGTGTTATAAAGGAATTCTCAAATGCTAAACAGAGGCCTTGCACTCCAATATATGGTTGCATAGTTTGGATTACCTGAGTTGGAGACCTTTCAGAACATCCAAAGGAAAATAGTTGTTTATGTGTGTTCGAAAAAGTTTAAAAAAAAAAAAAGTAACAAAACTTGAAATAATAAAAAATGGCATTCATATGGCAGACATGTACTGGCTTAATCCAGCAGAGGGAGTAGCCGACCAATGTTGGGATTGGCTTTGGGAAACCTGTCCCTGCAAAAATTTGTTATGAAAGCCATTTAACTGCCTGTATATTATTTAAAATTATATTATTTGTCATTAATTACAGTTAAAAGTGATGGAGTTGTAATATTTTCTTAATATAGTCAACCATCAAGATATACCTTTCAAGTTACATTTTTGTTAAGAAGATTGAAGAGATGCTAAGGTTGGAATCAATGTGTTGATTAGTGTTATAAATATTCAAGGTGTCTAAACTGAAGACAGGTGCCTTTCATTGTGTCTGCACATAAAGAAATATTTTTCTTTGCCTTTTCATATTGGTCTTAACTTAGAATCATAGAATGGTTTGGGTTGGAAGGAACCTTCAAAGACCATCAAGTCTAACCCCCTGCAATGGGCAGGGACATCTTTCACTAGATCAAGTTGCTCAAAGGCCCATCCAGCCTGCCTTTGAACACTTCCAATGATGGGATATCCACAACTTCTGTTCAACAGCTTTCAGAGATCCTTTCGAATTTACATTACTGTCTGATTCTGTTTCTACATTGTATTCTGATTAGCATGTGGAAAGCCTCTCCAGCATGCAAAAGTTCCCAGGCTGCTCCTTCTACCTGCCTGCCCTGCTCTCTGTCTCTACAGAGTCAGGGCCTGTTTGACAGGGTGCTTTTACTCGCCTCTATGTTGTGCATGGCTTTTGCTCTATATCCATAGCATGGTTTTGATTCAGAGCCTTCCTCTTTTCCCTTGTCCTCCCACCATGCTTCCTGAAAAGGATTCAAGCACATGCTCCACATTAATTTAATAATAGCAAGAGACCATGTCTTGAAAGGAAAGTAGTATTGCATCATCTGAGTTTGTACAGTGAGTAAACCATTATATTATTGTTTTGTCTTGATCGAGCAAACATGCAGCAGTTGCTTCAGATATTTCCTGGTTTTAAAATTTAGTTTTATATTTATATAGACCAGTTGTATTACAGTAAAAACAAGTCACAATCAACATGGATGTTAGAAAATGAAGAAAGTATTTCTATGCACTAAGTGCATAGGTGAAAGGCCATGGTTTGGGAAAATTAAACATAAGTGGATGGTGAGACTGCACAGTCAGAATTTTGGTAATGAGCTTAGAGAGGCCAGAACAGACTCTGAATGGCAAAATTTAGTTGTATACCGTCAAACTGCACCATGGAGAGTGGTGGTAGTGAAAAGTGGGCAGAGACAAAGAAAAACAGTTCTCTAAGTGTCAGGGCTGAAAGAAAATCTAAAAAATTCAGATGTTGTTTTTGTGATAACCAATAAAAGCTAGTTTCTTTATAACAGACAGAGGGAAATAGAAACAAGAGAGTGTGTACCAGGACAGCATCTTTTGCCTTAATGTAGGTTAACATCTAGTTAAAGATACGCAGTCATGTTTTGAAATTTTTACCAGGCACAAAAACTTCTAGTTTATAGTTTTCATTAAATATTCACTTAAATAACTGCAATTTGCCCGTAAACTTTTAAAAATCAATATACTTTGGATGTTCTTGCTGTATGTGAGCTCACAATCCAAAAATAAACAATCTATGTCCTTTAGGTGAAGACAGCTAAAGGACAAATGAGAAAAATGGTTCACTGGTTATTGTGCATTATTACTAAAAGATAATGCAAAGTAGTGTGATAACACAATCCTGAAAAGCAAATCTTTTTTTTAAATTGCATTTTGTTTTCAGTACTGGTTACAAGATCAATTTGTGGCCATGCTTCCCATTCAACATACTCTTTAGTACAAAGGATTAATCTTGTTTTAAATTCTAGTTTTAATTAAGTAAATACAATTATCCAGTCTTCTATATATTCTTTCTTTAATGCACATTAAAAGCAATGAAATTCTTAGGAGAAATTGTTAAAGAAATACCACATATTTTATTACTACCCTAAACCCAGTCCTTTTAAGTCTAGCAATTGAACTATGCTGTTACATGCAATATCACCTTTAAAAATTGAATGAAAGGGGAGGTAAGTGACAAAAAGAAATGCTTCTCTTTTACAGTATTTTAAAAGATGCTGGTAATCTTGTGCTTATTTTAACAGTTTCATATCTAGATGCTACTTTGCTGTTAACACAAAGGCATTAATTTGCAGTTTCTTTTTGCAGGTGCTGCTTTGTGGTGTAATTGTTATGCGTCCAGAAGATCCACTTAAATTTTTAGAAGAAAAGCTCAGAGAAATGATGGAAAAGGGATTAGATGCTGTCTTATGGTACATACTAAATGATTGTGTATCTGCTATGTGGTTTATAATATTGAACTTGGACTTTTAAAATATGCTAATGGCACAGCATCTACTGTGTAGACTGCAAGTTAAATGTTAATACTGCTTTTTCTGCAAATATTAATGGCATATGATATTGCAACTACAGTAAGACGATATCTTCTAAAAACATAGAAAATATTTTTATTTTCATATCTGTAGGTTGTTGGGTTTTTTTTCTACAGAATATCTGATGAATATAACCTCTATTTAATGCTCCTCTTTGTTTAGTTAATATATTAAACCCTTACTTTTGTGGTAATCAAAACTGAGGTTGTGTTACTTGTTATAACTTCATTGCTGTCCACAGTATATGTGCCTATATGAACCAGGGATGTGGCCTTCAAGCACTGAATCATTAAGTGTAGTATTTCTCATTTTTTCTCTTGTGTGTTCTTTCATCCTTTTAAGTGAAGTCATCATAGCATGAGTAAAAAAAGACTAAGGCTTTATTTCTGTTTACACTGGAATCTTAGAAAATACTGTTATTGACTTAAATGGGAGCAGGCTTTGGTCTGTAAAATATGTGCAACTCTTATAGGCTAAAAATGCCATCTGAATTTTTAAAGATATGTTTCACAGCAAGTGCTTTTTCTCAGACTTGTTAATACTTTTTGCCCACTGGTAGACACCCCCACCCCCCCGATTAATTTATAGTTAGTCTGTACCTGACAAAAGAGCGAAAATGTGTGTGTGTATTCTTAGCTTACTGTGCAGGAAACAAGACACAAAGTTTTGCATTAGTTTTGAGTATTGTAAGATCATATGTTCTTACCTTTTTTTGAAGCATATTCATTACTGTTGGTGCAGCTCCTGTGAAAGTTACTTCCCCTCCTGCTTTAACTTACACATATAATTAAGTAATTTCATGGTTCAGGTGTGTTTCAAGAAAAGTTGTGTTTTGTAAATATGCCATCTTTGAGGTTTATAAATTCTGGTCCACTGAAGATTTTGAATATCAGGAAAAAAACTTCAGCTGGTGCAGAGGGAAGAGCAATGAACCATAATGTTATTTGCATTGACATGAATCACTAAGAAGATGGAGCACTCTCTTTTTTTTACTTGCTGGACTTCATCCAAGAATGCAGTTTCATTTGTAGGTGTCACAGCTGTGCAATAATCAAGCATGATGTTTTAGGGTATCATCAGGATTAAGCTGCAAGAAAGCTTTAAGTATTGAGAAGAACTTCTACAGAGATTGTACTGTAAGCAAATAAGAAGATAAGAAAAAAGATGCCTAGAGGCAAAAAATCTGCTGGGGAGTGAAAGAGCTTTGTACATGAAGGAGGTGGAAAGTCTTAATTCAATATGAATTAAATTCTGTTTAACATGTAAAGTCTATACAATATAATTTTTTAGAGTTCAGGTTAAGTAGGTGTGCTGTCACTGATACAAGTTTTTGGTAAGGGACTTTTCTGTTGAGATACTGAGTTCTGTAAAATGCCTCATCGTTGTCAGAAAATTGCAGTGTTCATCACTGGATTAAAACTGACCCCAAAAGACGCTGCTGATCTATTTAGATGGGAGCTAGAAAAAACTAGAGAATAAGAATTGGAAAAAAGAGAGAGGACAATGTAATGGACAAAGCCATGGTTAATGCTAGGAAAATAGGCATCTGTTGCAATGTGAAGAAGCTGTGATTTCAAAGGGCTAGCCAGGGAGGTACTTACCTCACTTCTATATTATGTGCAGTTGTCACTTCTGGTTGAAGTTTTCAGTAGGAGGTGAATAATTAATCCTTAATCTTTGGGCCCACTCAAGCAGAGATCTCAGGATTTGCCTGGACCCCTAAACACTCTGCATGTACTCACAGACTGACTTAGGTACATTGTGGTAGCAGGTAAAATCATTACAGTGTGTGATGGCAGATTTGTGCCCTTATTGTGTCCTTTCCCTGGGGTTCTCCATGGGGTAGCACAATTCCTCATATCACAAGGTGCACTAACAGTCTGAACCATAATGATGAGGTTTTATTGTTTACACTATTTATGATGTCTTTCCTAGAAGTTGAAAACTGACTTGATTTCTCTTTTAATTTTGGCCCTCTGGGAAACATATTTTTCATGGAAGTATAATGCAGCATAGTCTTTTTTTATTTATTTGGCTCGTGGTAGTGTGTTTTCTCTTTTTTTTAAAATGAAAACAAAACAGTTTACCTACCTAGACATGGCATGGCCTATCTGCAGCAGCACGAGACATTGCTCCAACTACTGAAAATTTGAAGTGGCTGCTCAGTCAATAATAAGATGAGAAACAAAATAGTATATAATCTGATAGGAAATGTCCAAGGCAGATATTACATGGAATGTATTAAGGTCTGATGTAGGTCTGATGTACACCATATTTCAGCATAGCTCTAAGAGTAGCAATAAATCATAATTTGTTTTAATTATTTTGTAAACACATTCAAAAAATGGCTGCTATAGGTATTTGTAATGAAAGTGATATAAGTCTTAATCTTTTAATAATAACATTATGATACCATAACACATAACTGTAATCTCTTAGGTACAGAGAAAAGATGCATTTTCTTTTTGGGATACTAATATGGTTAATACAATTTGCTTCTCTTTTAAAGGTATATGTGTATTGATCTGTCTTTACACCCCAAATTAAAGAGGATTTCAGAAACTTACCTGAACACTGTTTTCGGACTAGATGGTGAACAATTGGTAAAAATCATTGAACATTTGCTTTAAATCTATGCTGTGAACAAATCTTCTAATACTGAATACTCATATTCTGTTTTTAAGTTTTCTCATATTACTTTTCTATAGCTAATGCGAGGAATATGATACTGTGTGTTTCTTTCTATTGATACTGATTTGCATCCAAAACCTAATGTCATCTAGGCATATAGTAGGGAACAAGTAGTTCCTGTTTCATATTTGGTCGTAATTTTAAAAAGAGTTCCACATAAATATGAATCTAGTTTCAATCGCATTTTTTTTCTATGCATTATTTAGTTTTACTTAGGCTGATTCCTAAAATTACACTTGAACCGGTAAGTCTTGGAAAGTGCTATCAACAATAACAATTAATAGTTACAGTTAAATGCAGTATTATTGTACATAAAGCAATACAGAGGTAAACATTTTGGTTTTACTGATCAAAAAAAGTCACCTGTAGAGAAGAAAAACTGTTATTTTAAAACATTCAGAGGAGAAAATTGCTGTATGACCATGCAAGAAAGTAGTCTAAGTTATTTAGTCAGTAAGTTGGCATGCAGTGTGACAAGATTTTTCTCTTAGTTACCTGTGTATAACTGTACTCAATTTTGTCTTCTCTTAGTACATCTGTACTGTCAGTTTACTGCAATTTAATTTCAGCCGTTTCTTCTTTTACCAACCACTCAAATTTATATTAATCAGTGTAAAAGAGGAATGGTTGATTTATACAGTATATGTATAAATGTACAAACATGTTGCAGTCAAATCCTCTCATGGATTTTCTTAGGAGTAAGAACAATAAATGAGATGAAAAACAGTATTTTCTGAGGCCCAGTTTCTATTTGCACATTCAAAGGACCATATTTTATTTTAGAGGGATATTCTTAGCCTGTAATCTTACATAATTTTGGTTTTGTAGTTCAAACAGGTTTATTAAAATACCTATGAGTTAGAATCATGTGCTAAATGGTTTACATAGCAATGGGTCATGAAAAGATTTTTGCAAAGAGTAACTAAAGTATTTGTTTAATATACTAAATTGCTGGATACAGCTGATCAATAAAATGGTAGATATGAGGTATGAAAGACTAAATTTTGGTTATTGAGCTTTCCCTCAAGCACACATATTAGTTCTGTTTTGTATGCTAATTTAGCTTTTCCTTTAACTTCTGTGTGTAAAAAGTGTAATTTGGTAGCAAAGTACTTCTAACTATACACAGACAATTATACTTGAACATTCATCTCTTTAAAATAGATATTTTAATTTGTGCCAATCAACACAGAAAATACAAGATTTCATACTGTTGTCTGATTTTAAAATATTCATAACACAGCAGTGTTTTGTGTACTAATGTCATAAATTATTTGTTTAGATGACTGAAGAACTATGTGCCAAAGCATGGGACTTTTACAGCAGAAACTTAATGAAGCTGTATTTTGGGTAAGTATGTGCATTTTACATATACCTCAGGAACATCTCAGGAAAAATCTTTTACCAAAGCAGTATTTATGTAGTTCCTTTGGGGGAGGAACAAGTTTTCATTTTAACAGAACAACATGAAGAGAGATTAGAAACTTAGATTTGGCTTTATTTTTCTTCAGCAATGTTATTCTATGTTAAAACTAGTAAATTCTGAGTTTCTGCCTGTTCCAGACCTGAACAAAGTCCTTTGACATTTCTGTACTTTAATCCGTCGTATTTGCCAGGAATATGGTAGTATACCCATGAATAAAAGGATAATTTGTGTTTGGGTCTGAAAATAAAAGATCTGTGTTCTGTTCTGTTCTTTCTTCGGTTTCCTTTATGCTTGGGATTAGGTAACTCATACTTTATGTAATACAACTTTTCCTTTTAAAAATGGGGATAATACATAGATGTGTTTTAAAATGTGATGATCACAATAAATAAACATGTTCACTAATTTCTTTGTTATAAGCATGTGTATCAAATTTTAGTGATCCTCCATTTAGAATAGGTAAGTTTGGGCTATTTTGTTTTAAAAAGTGTACAATGCTAGTTGTATAGGAGGTACAACTCTGTTAAGAAGACTGTTGTAAATCCTTACTAAGAATCATAGAATAACAGAATTGGTAGGGAGGTGAAGATTTTCAAGGTATAGTGTGGTTAGCCTTGGTGAACATTGATCTAGGCTGGTTTTAGTCATCTTAAAAATCACAGGTGTTGGAGACATGACAATGTCTGCAGGCAGTTTATTCCGGTACTTCATAATCCTTTCTACTAGAAATATTTTCCTAATACCTGAGCCTTCCTTGCTACAAGAGAAATCTTTTTTTTTTTTTTTTTTTCCTTTTTGTCTTATACACCAGGGACATCGAAGATTATTCCTTTTTCCTTTACAGCAGCATTCTGAAGATTTTCTGAGCTAACAGTTTTGTTTAATTGTTGCAGAAGTTGGACTGGAGCCGTAGAATATTCCATTTATAATTGCTCCCAACTATATGAAATGATTTTTTAATTATTATTTGAAATAAGAGAGATTTTGGCAAATAAAAGTAGTCATGTAAAGTCTAATTTATTCAGTAGTCTTTCCAGCAAATCAGGTATGGAGAGATAGTGTATTTTAATATATCAGCAACATATGATTCATTTGAAATACATTTTTTTGTTCTGAATCTAACTGTTTCTTATTACTTAGCTTAGAAGAGAAATGGGATTTTTACCAAAGGTTAAAATTGTTAAGATATAAATTGTTTGTTTTCTATTATCTTAATTTTTATTTGTATCACCAAGAAAATATAAATAGCACTTAAGTAAATGCATGCATCTAGCACTTTTAAATTATTTTTTATAAACACTCAAATACAGATCTGTACATTAAAGTATAGCTGACAGCAGCAGGAGTATACGATGGTGGAAACAAGTTTTTATTGCTCAATACTGTAGAATATTATGAACAAGTAGAAATTTTATTAAAATGAGTGAATGAATTATAACTGAAAAATATTATCAGTGCATATTTTATTTAAATTATAAATAACAAATATCAGTTCTATTCAGAAGTTTATAGTGTTGAGCTTGACTGCTTTGTATTTTACAGCAAATTGCAGAGTTTTATAGATTTTACTTCATTCAGGTTGGGAGTCATATTAAGTTACTCATTCTGTTTTACAATTCAGAGGGTGGATAAAATATAATCTGCTGAAAAAGAACAAAAGAAAAAAGGTAAAGGAGAAGATGGCTCTAGCAGTAGTCCATTACAACGTCCAAATATTAAGAGTTATTATACAGAAGTGGAGCATGTGGGTGCAGATTCACAAGGAAAAAATGACATGTAAGTTTATATAGCTGCTTTGCATAAGACAAAAAAATACATGTTATGTAAAAGAAAATTATGCTGAATAAATTAAATGTGCTTGGTCCAACAATTTATCTAGCTATCTTTTTGCAGGATGCCATTCATTGGTTGATCTGTGCCAACTTGAATGCCGTGAGAGGAAGTTCCCTGTATTCTTTGCTAGGCTAGGTGGTGCTGGTACTCTTCTCTAAAGACTGAGCATTGATGCTGATGCAAAGCAAGCTTGGGAGGTGTTAGGGAAATGGAATTTTTATCAGAAGTATGGGGTGGAGTGAGTCGGAATGCTTTTCTGGGAGGTGAAGAGTACAGTATAGGGATAAAACAGGAGGGATCACAAAATTGGAGTCAGCTTCAGTTAGAGGGAATGCATGATGAGAGGTGGGGAAGGAGTGAAGATCAAAATAAAATAAAAAAAGTCAGAAGACAGAAAAAAAAATACTTTGTTCATTCTGCCTAAGATTGTGTTCCACAGATCCTGTGGGTATGGCTTTTTTTAAATGTCTCCACACAGCAGCAGCTGTGAACAGAGACTTTGTTAACCTGAGTCCACCCAGACAGAAGTTTCATGAAAGTAAAGAATGGGCCAAAAGCACTACCTATAGCTTTGAGTTTGAGCTCAGGCAGTTATGTATGACTCAAACATTGCTCTTACAGAGCGGGGGGCCCAAGCTGTTGTCTCACTCCCCTAAGCAGTTTCCAGAGACTTCTATTCTTTTTTATTACTTCCTTTTATATTCTTTTCTAAATATTACTTTCAGCCAGGGCACCTTTTGTTAATTTTAAATTCATGGAAGCAGAGGAGACATCTAGAGGGCATAGTTACACAATGTATTTCCTTCCATGACAAAGCTGACATACAGAGAAACGCTATTCAGTCATTCTTGGCTCTGTGACCCTGTTTGTTGACTCTTGACTAGTACCAGTAATAACCGTTTGTAGGATTACACTGTAAACAAGGTTGCTGGAATGACAGAGAATTAGGGGGAGGAAGGGTCTTTTTTTTCTTAAATAAAATTTGATCACTTTGGGGATCTGCATATAGTAGAACTCTACTGTACTATGAACACAACCCATGAAGGAGTGATCTGTGGAAAAAGTTCAAGAGTGAACAGTCTGTTATAAGAAAGAATTAAATAAAGGGGCAGGTCAGTGGGCTGTTAGATCCCAACTGATGAAAGTCAGAGCAAATTAATGTAGATGCAGTCTGAACTTCCCTTGCAATCCTGAGAGTTTTTGTCTTCCTCCCTTGGGCAATGAAAATTTGATATTATTTTGTAGGCATTTGCTTTGCAAATATTTCCAGTTTCTGTACCTTACTGCTTATATAGCCTAAAAAGTTACTAAATTTTGTAATTAAAGAGTAAAGTGTACACTTATTAAAGTGTATAATTAAGTAATATCATGCAATATGTTCCCTAGAACACATCATGTTTCAACATGACTCGGGTAACAGAAAATAGACTTGGGTTTATACAGTTAACGTTGCATCTCTTGCCAGATTTGAGACATGCTGATTTTTTTTTTTCCCCTGAAAAACAAGAATGGATCTTAAATGTACCTTTATAATATCTATTTCAGTTGAATTTCAAGACACCTTTTTGTTAAAAAAAATAGATAAATGATTCTATAGAATGTATTCAATATATCAAAATTTACATTTTAATCCTTCTTTTGATAGTGAAGACTGCATGTAACACTAATCAAGCTTAGTCCTTGTCCATGAGATAGGCTAAGCTACTTAAATAGCTGTATATTCTTGAAAGTATCAAATAAGAAGAGTCTCTCGGCTCCCTTTGTAGCTTATTGCAGTTTTTTTACAAAGTTAACTGACAAAAAAAATTTGAATGACTTAAGTTTTTTGCGAAAATTGCACTTTTTACCTCTGTTTTTTATTTCAATGGCTGTGAAGAGCATTTTATTTTGCTTGCATTTGTAACACCTTTTACACATAGAAGGACACTTACAGTATTCCCCATGCTTTTTTTTCTGTGCTGGACTAAGGAAAATTCAATTCCTTTCACACTTTTCTTACAAGTAATTTTTTTTAATGTTTACATTAATTCATAATGAACACATGATCTTTCATAAGCTGCTTTACTGTTCTTTGTATGTTTAACACTGGTGTAACACTTAGCACTTGACTTTACTGAATTTATTCTTATGACTTTTGACTTCTATGCCATCTGAAACATTATTAAAGTTTTGTTATTGTATTTCACTGAGATCTGTATACATCTTGCACCTCCAAGCTCTGTCAAATTATTGGGTAATTTGGTAGAAATAATATAAGACAGAAATGTCTTGTACAGAACTCTGATAAATCGGAAATATGTCATGTTTATGCCTTGCCTGCTAACTTGAAATCCTATTGCAACAGTCTTAATTATATCTATTGTAAAAATTTGTTATTTATTTCCTTACAGAAGCTGAATTGAATAGCTATTTTATTGAAATGTAATTTGATAGACAGTCATTAATCTAAAATGTTTAAATGACATACTTGTTCTTACTTGTGGTCCTCAAATTGCTTATAATTATATTTTCAGTGGCAGTGAAGAGACTGCAACAGATCTTTAACAAAGTATATTTAAATGCTGTGGTGAAAGCTTGGCATGCAGAGGCCCACAGTTCTTTGAAAACGAAAGCATATTTTGAGGTATGCGGTATAATACTTTGAGTATAGTAAGCTCAATGAGTAAAGATTAACTCCATTAATTCCAACTGTTATGGAAAAACAACTCTATCAATATTAAATGAAGCATACTACTAATACTACTATTTAGTACTTATGGTGTTATGGGAAGCAGGTCATTGCCTTTATATTCTACAAGTAAAAGTTTGGTCATATCTTAAGCAGCAAAAGGGGTTGAGTGTTGTTGTGTATTATCAGTGACCTAGCTGGTTTGGATCAGGTAGCTGATGTCTTAGGGGGAGTATTACCAGTTGAGATGATAATCAGTGAAGATAATGGCTTTGGATCCCTGCCACCAGAATCCAAGAGACATAGATTTCTGCAGAATGAAGATAAGCATCAGTAACCTCATCTCCCCAAAAGTGTGGGGTAACGAAAATTGTGATCACCTGAGAGTAGGCAATACGTGGACAGCCCCATATACCCCACTGCCAGCAGTCCTGTCTGGTCTCACTGTGAAAAACAGGGCTCTTCTCATTTCTGGGAAGGTTTCTCCTGTGAAGGAAGAGAATGCCGTAGCTTGGTGGGATGCTCAGCAGATACCATGTGGGGAAGGGGAGAGATGGGAGCTGTAAGACCCAGCCACTGCTAATAGCCTGGAGGTTCCAAAAATCACACTCGCACAGATAAAGCTCTCCCACTGTTCAGCTCCTTTTCCTTCCCCTACTGTAGGATGGTCAGAATAGAAACCAGCTGTGGACAATTTATCAGTTGCTGGCTGCCAGACACCAGTTGTCAGATCCTTCCTGGAGTAAACCTGTCATTAGTCCTGCTTCTTCCCTGTTCTCTCAAATTAGTTGGTAGACTTTCACTTTTATTTTTGTTTCTTCTCTCTCCTGTACATTTTCTTTCTCCTCTTTTGTTGCTGGTATCTTAAAATATTTAAAATGTTAGTCTGACTAGATTGAGTACACAAAAGAAATCCTGTTTCTGGAGTGTATCAGGGCATTCTTAGGGAATAATATTCTTAAATTCTTTCCATTCTTAATAGCAGTTGCCAAGGATTGGTTTGACTTCCATAATTAGATTAGAATGGATATAACAGAAAGCATGTAACTGAATAATTTTTTATTGTGTACTTTTGTACTATGTACACTTTTGTAGGCATTTTGGATGCAACTATGTCACCTAGACAGAGTTTTCTGGTGCAATTCAGCATGTCCTGGGATATCTCAGGCAAGGCTAGACTAGACAGGCCTCCAGCTTAAAGCTCAAAAAATGCAAGAATCCTCTGCCAGTCCAGTGTCATATCTGCCAGTCTTTTGTGGATATCTTGGATAATCCAGGGCATCTGAGATGACACTGGTTGAATTTAAAATGCAGTATTAAACCACCAATGATTATAATATGTAATAAACTTAATGGGCCAGAAGAACTTGCGTTGCTACTAAAGGGCAAATAAATTTTCAGAATGGGAAGTTACAATCTAAAGCTCATTTCCATTTACTCTGTTCTTTCTGGCTTTCTCATCCCACTGTTTTCTTCTTTCCCATTTTCTTTATTCCTAATTTCTCCTTTCCTGCATATTCCCCCTTTCTTTTCTTTTCTCCTCTCTTCCCTGTAGCAATATTCAAATGAAAACCAATTTTATAACCACTGAAACTCTTCTGTTTCTAGAGCTAGAATAAAAGGAGATTCACTGTTACTCCCATGTTGAGATTATATATGAAAAATACTTTAGTGTCTTTCATGCATATACATTGTGGGATACAATATAACATCAGAGAGATTTCAGTAGTGATGCCTTCTGAAGACTTGTCTGAAAAATTTGCATGTACTAGTGGTATGTTTGTGTCATATTGTGTGTACACAATGTTTTAGTTTGGAAATACAGATGGTCTCCTATGCTTCTATATTGTATTACTACAATGCAAAATCATGAGATGCACCCTAAAACTATGACTATTCTCAGTAACAGCAGTTACAAGTGTTCATAGATGTGTAACTATATGGGGATTTGAAAATACCTAGTTAAGGTTAGCAAATTTAATTTCATTTTTAAAATATTTAAATGTATTTGAAACTTTGAAGCTTCAATTAAGATAAAATTGTACTTCTCTCTTACCACCTTTTTTCAGAGTTTGGCAAATGAAAATCAGAAGGGCTGTTCTGAATCAAATGATCTTACTGTCAGAGATAAAACATCCCATTTACCAGAAAAAGCCTTATTACAGGTTTGTGATAGTTGGTGTTCTTTTTAATTTTTAATATGTATATTTCATAAATGGTATATATCTTGTTGTGTTGAAAAAGATGTGTTTGTGCAATGGAAAGGAAAGTTCCTGTTTACCTTGTTCACTCTGAGTTGTTTGGAATCCTTTGAAGGACAGTAATGCTATTCTTTCCTTCGCTGGCACCTGATCATATTCTGCGTGCCCTAACCTGACATCCAGAAGCTTCTCTGAGCTGAGACTGAAAGAGGGAGACTTAAAAAGGGAGAACAAGAAATCAGGAAATCTGTACGATAGGTAGAGAGTGGAATTTCTGAGAGAAGTAAAGGGGTTTGTTTACAGTGAATAGAAACTTACAAGCAAAGCCCTAAATGTGATAGAAAGCAGTTTAATTTTCTTAAAAATAGAGAGAAGACTGTAGGGACATTATGCAACTTTAAGACAGAAAAAACTGCTAGGCCAGAAAGCAAGAGTAGAGGAGAGGAATCTAGTGCAAGGGCGCAGTGGGTAGGGAGAGATTTCTTTCCAAACATTTTTATTCAATTGTTTAAATTAATTTGTTTGTTTGAAAGGTTGCTTTGTTCAGTATTTTTGTATCCTTTCAAAATGTAACTTTAGAGGGTAAAAGCTTGTTAATACACTGACTTCTAGAAGACAAGGTGGTTCTACCCAGAAGAAAGATGATTGATTTGTGGCAGTATTTTAGAAAAAGAACAGAATTATTAACTACTGGTTGTGGGACCTTCAGTTGTAGAGGCCAGTTTAACTAAATTATAGGTTGGTTACTGAAAATAATTGCTGTTGAGGGATACATTCAAAGTACTGCTAAAATGTTTTCTTTTTATCTTCTTATTCATAGGCTTTAATTTGTCCTATCATGTTTTTCCATTAATTTAACATTGCAAAAACATTAAGTGGTATTTCAGAAAAACATGATATGTTTTTCTTTTAAATATTATGGACAATAGTGAATGCAAAATTCAGTTTTTATCTAATAAAATCTAAAACATAAATGCAGATACTTAATTTTAAGCATGTGCATAATGCCACTGACATCACAGGAAACTTGAATCTGTAAGCTAAATCATGTACATAGTTTATAGACCTTACTCACAAAAAACAGAGCATGCTTTAATTCTTCTTGATGTTATCTATATGGATTCCACTGGTGGTGCATACGGTCTTCATGGATGTGAGACTGGTTTATTTTGACTTAGGCCCATCAATGGGGTTTAGTTTGTGCTGTTTTCTTAGTACTAGCTCATTCAGTAACCAGAGCTTCTGCTATCAAACGATTCAGATATGGGCCCCTTGCACCAGCAGTAGTATCTCTCCTAAAGAATTTGGGAGTCGTGATACTCATACCTCTGATTACTAAGTCATTGATACAAGTTGAGGAAGAACTCTAATATGAACCTCTTCTTCAAAAGCAGTGCACTCAAAAGGGAATGTTCTTCCCCCACACCACTAAAACAGAGAAAGAGATTAATTTACTGTATGAGTAGCAGAATGACCAAAATTTGATCTACAGTGCCACCTCCTAATGTTCTCTTTCCTATTAAGGTAGTATTATACACTACAGCAGTACTATATATAAAAGATAGTATCATCTAAGAATGTGTGTGTATGTGTATATATGTATCAAAGATAGTATTATAGCTTACATGTGTCCATACCCATCCAACTTGTCATGCCTATAAATAAACAATTATTCAAATTTTCAGGAATTCTGAAGTTGGTAGTAGCATCCTTTCTTCATTAAAAAACCTTGAAATAGTGTAATCTTTCTGTTAGTTCTATAACAAACAGTATTGACAGCATCACTCCTTTTTTTGTAGCTTGGGAGAAATCTTTATTTTATCTTAATCTATGAGCCTTGTTTTTTTGACATCCAAACCATAAGCTCAATATATAATGACATTTTAAGCTATCCTTCTAGGTTGCCCTTTTTCGAGGTCACATCATGTTCACAGTTACATGTTCTGCTGTCACAGAGAATTAGATCTCACATACATAAAGACTATGCACATGAAAACCAGAATCTGGATATTAACTTATCAAAAAGAATGACAGCTATTCTGAGGTATGTAGCCATACTTTTTGATTAAGGCTACAGAGCAGCTGTAAAAATACATTATATAATTTTATCTTCTGTTCATATATAAACTTGATTTTATAGCCTGTATAAATCAAATATACTGTCAAGTGCTACTTTAGTGGCTTAGCAGAAAACACTGATGTCTTCCTTTTCTAGAGCAATTCCAAATCTGAGGTCGGGAGCTGAAAGGCAAGGTAGTTTGGCAGTTTAGACTTCGGCCCCATCATAGTTTATATTTTAAGTGCATTTATGAGGAGAATGAAGTAGGAAGTGAGAATTCTACTGATTTGAATATGAAATAATAACCTAAAGAATAAGAAAAAATGAAATTTGTGTGGATTATCCAATTTTAAGCCGTATTTCTGTGATCCATATATAAATATGTCATTGTAGGAAGATGAATCATTTTTGTTTGTATGTATTTAAATGCCATTTACATATCTAAAATCCAAATCCAAAAGCTAGAGCTAAGGAAATTGTATGTCATAAAAGAAATCAAAACTAATTATGTCACTCCAGTGAAAAAAACCAAGAGGTAATAAAATGAAAAACAACAATAGGGTAAGGTGAATATATTAGGGAACGTTAGAATAATGACAATGTTGAGTTTTTCACTAGAGAGTCATCAGTATCTTGGATTTTCAGGAAGCAATAAATAACAATAAGATTGTCTGAGTATTTTCAAATCTGCTGATTAATTTAAAAGATCTTTAACTAGCAGTGTGCCTGTTCAGGAATATGCCTTTTTTGTCACGGTTCTTTTCTTGTGACTAAGCACACAGGTAAAGATAAAGAAATGTAAAAATTCTGCATCTTAAGCAGTATATATTTGTATACCTTTGTGTACAAATGAGTTTCTCTGTACTTTTTCACATATTCCTATACGTAATATCTGCCTGTTCATTGAACCAAACCACATGTAGTTTTCTATTCCTATTTGTATGTAGTAAATAATTTTAAAATATGATTTTTTTCAGTCCTGCTTTCTTAGGGTTGAGTCTTGTTATTTCCCCCTCTTTACAGGAAAATAAAAAAGTTTTAATATGTAACAATATTATTTCTGGGGGGAACCTATGCTCCAGTTCACTAAAGGATTTAAAAACATAAAATGAGCTTAGGTAGGAGTTTATCACCTAGATCTAAAATAGAGATCCTTAAAATTATCATTGAGTATCATTTAACTGTGCAAATGCTCAAGGTTTCAGTATTCAAGTTCCTTAGAACTTGAAGTTTTGCTGAGGATCTTGAACCCACAATTATAATTGGAAGGAAGCTGTCCCAACCTTCCTATTATTCCCATTTACCCTTTCTTTCCCCAGCACTGTTTTCCCCTTTGTGTTCATTACAGTGATTTATGTGAACCGTATCAGGGAACAGATCTGAAAAACGTCTTCCGTTTTCTTCTTTTACTGAATCAGTTGACAGTTGGATCAGTTCCTTAATCCAGCTCATTGTGTGGCTACATGAACAGTTTTTTAGGTACAGAGGAGGAGATGGGGAACAAGTGGTGGGGAAATGGGTGAAGCAAGAGTGGAACTGCCTGGTTTTGCAGGTGTAGGGTGTGCACTGAACTGCAGTGCCTCAAGGCTAAGCTTATTGGATCTGTCAGTGAAACAGGTCTCTGCCTTTCTAGCCTGAGAGGCATAGGCAGTTTTAGAGCATAAAGGGTGTAGCAGCTGCTGGTGTTTTTTTTTCAAGTGCAATCGGAGAAGGAAATATTGGTGCCTTCCTTTTAGGCATAATTTTAAAAGTTGGTCCCTTCACCATCTGTGGGGAGATGTGAGTTAAATTCTCGCATTTAACAAATAGGTTCAAACCCCTGTCACTGCTCTGAAGGCTGCCCTGACCACAGAGCTGTAAGATGGCGGTTTTCACACAGAGACTAAGGGCAAGATAGGAGCAGGTCTTTCTGGGAAGCCTCCTCATACACCCTAGGAGGAGAAAGAAGCCTCCCCAAAATTTCATCCAATCCACCCTCTTCCCTCTTTTCTTGTCTGTTCCCCCCTGCCCCACTCTACCCCCCCCCCCCCCAACAAACCCCAAACCCTCCACCAACTTCTGTCTTTAACAGAATGAACAGAATAACATTACTTTGAGATAGTGAGGACATAGGTTTGGGATTTAGATGAAGACAGTAGCTGAGGCAAGAACAGGGGTTTTTTGTGTTACCTGGCTGGTGTGCTAGACAGGGTTTGCCACTTCCCTCCTCCTTTTTTTGTGTGCAGTGGTGAGACAAACTGAGCTGTCATGGGTTATGCTGTGGTTGCTGTGATGTATGGGGGTGCAGCAGTTTCCTATTTTTCCTAGGGAGCTGAGAAGTTGGGCCACAGGGAATGGGAGCTGATTCTCCTGGGTTATGTTGGGGTAGGGAGGATTAAGGACTAGGATCAACAAAAAACAACAGCAGCAGTGCAGGGATTGGGGAGGGATGCGTGGAAGCATCCAGGGCTGGGGAGTGCCTTCTGGAGGGTCTCCTTCAGGGCACGCAAGAGAGAACAGGCTGAGCCAGCTGTGCTGAAAGTATTTTTGCAAGTATTTTTTGTGTATGTGAGATAAGTCATGCAAGTTATTAGACATGTGGGATGGAAGTTAGAGCTGTGGATCTTTGGGGCACACCAGAAAATAATGACTTTATGTGTAAAGTGCAGAGGGAACAAAAAGTATTACAGAAAAGCAGGAAGCCTACTGAATTGCTTCCATTTTGTATTTAAAAAGAATGCAGCTCCCTTGATCCAGAGAGAAGTGCAAATTTGTGTGGCTGTCACCTGGTTACTTTTTCTTGAGCTGTCACTATTCTATTCTGTATGGGAAGTGCAGAAAGAGCTCTTCCGTTTACTGGCACAGATGAGAGATTCCCACTAACTGAGTGCCTAAGCATTTGCTGCAGAAAGGCAGATCCTTCCTTCCTTCCTTCCACCCTCCCTCCCTCCCTCCCTCCCTCCTTCTCTCCTTCTCTCCTTTCTTTCTTCCTTTCTTTCCCTCTGTGAATCCTCATGCTCTCTTTTTGGTGGATCCAGTATGTAGATACAATCTCCTTCAATAGGAGATTGTTACTGGGTGTCTCCTCCAGGCCAAATCTGTGTTTGCCCTGAGCTTTCACAGACTGCAGAAAATAAAGTGTGCCTGGACTTCTCAAAGTTTTGGAACTTATGGTAAGGAGACTTTATTGGCACTGCAGTTGATATTTGGTGGTAGATCATTTCAAAATCACAGGGTATTTAGTAAATATCAGTATTAGTATGCTATCATTTATTGCATCTTTCTGTTCTGCTCCCATGCAAAAAAAATATCTGTCAGTTGGTATTTACTATGGGGACAAGATCTGTCCTCCAGGCCAGCTGGAAACCATTTGCTTTGTAAATTACAGTTTCCTAAAAAAGTCAGTGATACCACAGTACCCTAGTGTTGAGTTATTGACAGAAAATTATTGCTGTACTTTAAAGCTGGCTACTGTGGTCTTGACCTAACATGAAATAAATTTTTCAACAGACCTTTTCAGAACTGGAAATTCAAAAGGTTACTAGCAAGAGTGTCAAATTAAAGGCCTTGCTTTCATTCTTCTGATATGAAACTGAACCCTATTAATGAATAATAATACAGTCAATATTTTCTTTCTCATTCTAACAAGTCATATAGTTCCATTTATTCAAATACTTTTTGTGAGCTGTGTCAAAATTCCTTAGAGTTTTAAATTAGATTGAGTTTTGAAGTTAAGGAAATAATCCACATGTCCAAATTAAACAGAATTCTGATTAGAGAAGCCTGTGATGGATCCAACTATAATTATCATGGGATGCAAGTCTTTGAAGCGATGGGGTGTACAGAAGGAATTTGCTATTGAAAAGGGCCTACACATTTCTGTACTTTAAGAGATCTTTGTAATTCCCCAACTGCATTCTGAACCACCCAAATATCTTTAAAATGAGTATGACTGTAGCAAGCTCCCAAGATTCCAGAATAAAAACATAAAGCCAGAAAAACTGATTCTTAAAAATTCTTTTAAGTAGTTTATATGAAGTGAAATACAGACAGCTTGTGGGACAGCAGCATATTTTGAGGAGCAGGCAAATTCCTGGAATGTATTAAAGCTAGTGGTAAAAGATGCATTATCAGTGATTTTCCTACCTGATTTATCCTTTTCTAGCTAAAGAAGTTACAGCCTTTGGATAGTTTCTATAGGTTGAAACAGAAAATCTTTTTAAATCTTGGTAGAATACTCTTGATATTTCTGCTTGTTTCTTTTAATTGAACTTAATCTCTGTGATAAAAATGGGTTCTAGCCAATATGTTTTTCAATCCTGTTCATTTCATTAGAACTGCACGGAATATAAATCATTATAAAAGTTTCTCTTAAGGAAGGAGTATTTCCTTTAGCGAAACATCTTTTTTATTAAAACATCCCTTTTTGATCCTACCAGTTTTTTAGTGACTCATTTATTATAAAGCATATTTCAGTATAACCAAGATAACCTGCACCTTGGTAATCCATGCACTCTACACTTACACAGGTAGTCACTCTTTCTTCACTTCTTAGCTATGTTGATTACCAGAAGTGAAACAAAATTTGCAATTATTTCCTTACTTTTGTAAAAGCTTTATGTGTATTGCTTCTGAGTACAACACTCATTTGAGTCTCAAAGCCTCTATTTGACTCAAGATTTCTCTTGAGCCTGTATAGTTTGAGTGAATTCTGTACAGAGTATGCATTCATTTTTCTGGAGTATATGTCAACTCATACTTAATATACTGCTATAATGAAAAACAGGTTTTATTGTATGCATTATTTATGGGAAGTTGTATAACTAATATGGAAATGTTCTTCTATAAAACACACTGGTATCTTTGCTATGTTTTCACTCTGACATCTTACTATTAAGGTACAGGTCTTAAGTGCTAAGCTCTTTGAAAATGTATATTAATAAGAAAAATTTCTCTTCAGTGACAGGTTATGGGATAAAACTAGAAAGTTCTTTTTGTATTTTTGCTATCAGCCAATTACCATATTAGGTTTAAACTGTTGCCATTTATGTATTATTGTGCAGTTATGAAAGTAATTGCATTACAAGCATGAAGTTTTCCTTATATAAAAGTTGCTTTAGGAAAACTGATGTGGGATTTTGTTAACTGTTCCTTTCAGCTGGTTTCTTTTTCATACTTAGAACTGCACATTTTCAGTGTTGCATTTCATATCAGATGTTTATATTTCAACATATGATGTAGTAATTCAGTTCTGCAAATGATTATGGGTATGGGAGTTTTTAGTATGTAAATAATCCAGTGGCCTGACATAAAATTCTGCATATGCTCTTTGTCTTTAAGTGGATCTTATGTTTTCAGGTGGTTATAATATAATGCGTATTTGCTTCTATAGCAAAGAAATTAAATTTTACCATATTTTCCCTCATTTTGTTTTACCAAGTTTCCTCTAAGATGAAACATTAGCATTCTGTTGGCAGAAATACTGTTTGACACTTAGTCATAAAAATGGTAGGTGAGGAGCTATGGCAGAAGCTTGCCAAATGTTTTCTTCATTCAGTCTCTTACTTTTATGGCCTGAGATTGGTGTATCTAATA
The DNA here is from genome assembly GCF_964188355.1 of Buteo buteo. Classification (NCBI taxonomy): domain Eukaryota; kingdom Metazoa; phylum Chordata; class Aves; order Accipitriformes; family Accipitridae; genus Buteo; species Buteo buteo. Next base: position 13,767,143 of record NC_134174.1, on the reverse strand, counting down.
TTATTTACCAGGACAAGACCTTTTGGAATGCTATAATTTAGTTTTTCAAAATGTTGCTTAGTGATAGCAGTTTATTTTAGAATATTTAATTGTATAAAATGAACTATCAGTATAGCTTTTTTTTTTCTACCATAATACAACACATTGATTTTAATATTCTGAGATTAAAGATTTATAGATATATTTACCAAATTATACTAGTTAAATTAAAAAGACCTCTGAGGTAGAAGCTACAAAAACTCTTCATAGGTAATTTGAAGTTGAATTTATATGTACTATATTTAATCTACAACTAAATTGTCCAAATTATATTGTCTCAAATAGGTTTAGGAGAGGTGTTTTAACAAGTGTTGTTTTAATATGGGTGAAATGAAACTGCTGATAGTCCATGAAGAATCTTCAGTTTTAAAACATCTCTGTCATTCTCCATCATAGCTTGAATTTATGAGCTTTTAAGCAAACCTGTCTTTTCATACTCTTTGTTAATGCTGTTAATGAGAGTAATTATTGACATTCTGCTATAAAAGGTATGTTTAAACTCCTAAGAAGGAAGTATTCAGTTTGAAAATAGCTCTTGTTGTTTAGGATGATGTATCATTTAATACAGTAGTGCTTCTTATTGAATAGTTTTTAATATCATGTCTGTCTGTTTTTCTGACGTAGATCTTCTGTTATGTAAATTTAGTTGATCTGGCAAGATGTGCTCAAGTTAGCCAAACGTGGATGCTACTAACTCAGAACAGTTCATTATGGAGTGACGTAAGTAAGATAATCACTTTCAATATTTTATTTCAATTTTATTTGTTTTAAAAAAAAGAGTGAGGCAAGGAGGTAGTTTACTTAAGAATGCTAAATATCTAGGATAAAAGTTTTATCCCAGAATATGACTTGTTCTACTCAGCTACATGAATGAAAAAATAGGAGCAACTCAAATGAAGCTGTCTGTGGTGTATCGTTATAAAATCAGTGGAACCGAAAGAAAATTGGAGACTAAGGCTTGGCTATAGCCCACTAAATTTGGACAGTTAAGTGAGGTCTCTTAGGCTCCCTAGGTAATCTAAACTGGCACTATAGGACTACTGTGGAAGGAGGATGTAAACTCAGTTACAGATACTCTGAGACTACTTGTATTTGCTTTAGAGAGACTCTTGTCATTCCTGGAACAAGTGGTCAAGTGGTGCAGACCAGCTCACTTCCATACTCATGACCTCTTAGAGTGGTTCAGGTGGTCACTGTGTCTCCAGAGGACATGTCAGTGTCCAAGGTACTGTGTTGTTTCTTTTGCCTTAGCAGTCCAATTCCCTAGCACACATGTTTCAGTCAACTTGCCTTCTAAGGCACATTGTGTGACCATGCTGGCATGGTCTGTTTGGGGCCACACCTGAAATAGCTACTCTGTCTTTGCCTTGAACTTAAAAATACAGTCACACTGCTCATTGCTATTGCCTTCAGTAGTGCTCATGATGCTTCAGGTATGAAGGACTACCTCAAGGCTCCCCAGTCCTTAGGCAGTGGCTTAAGACTAGCCGTGGGACCTCAACCAATATTACTGTTGCCTCTGTATCTTTGCTTCACATATAGCTGTTTATCAGCAGTACAAAGAAAGATTAAGGCCAGGTTTTTAAAAGTGTGTGGCACTTCAAACATTATTTAGTCAGATTTTAGACCCTCAAGTCTGAAATTACAATCCAAAATACCCAGTGCATCTTCTGCATAATCCTGGAGATGTCTAATCTGATAGGTATCTCCTTTTTGGACCTAAAAGTTCATGATGATGATGGTGATCAAAGAGATTGTTTTTCTCTTTTCTCCAGAAACTGCATGACCTGCATCCTTGGTGTGAGGGAGCAGAAGGGCTGCTCTGCAAGGGAAGGCGAGCTGGGAGCCAAGGGTGCTAGAAGGGCAGGCAGGGGCAGTGCCCCCCCACTGACTAGGGGCACAGTCCCACAGATCCTGAGCAAGAAGAGCAGAGCAGGTCCAGTGAGAGTAACCAGGATCAGCCACCCACCAGAGACTGCCAGTGAGCCCTGTAGTGAAGAGGCATCTCCAAGGTCAAGTCAGGAAGTGAAGTTCATGAGTGAGGGTCAGGGTCAGCCAGACACAAGGGTGGACATAGACATGCCTAAAGTGTGGTTCAAGCAAAGACTCAGGGCAAGGGCATGAGCTTAAGGGCAGCTCCTGAGCCAAGTGAGGAAAACCCCTAATGATGCTTCTCCAGCTCTTTCACACAATGAACTGTTTTCCCAGCAGTCTTATCCAGGGTTACACTGCTGCATCATATAGGAGCTGACCTTGGGCTCTGGTAGCTAAACCCCTGAGGAAGGAAGAAGTTGCAGAACCTGTTGGTGAACCGAGGGCCCTGACACTAGGCACCTCTCTCCCACTTAAAGAGATCCATTTTGGATCCAGAAGGTGAACAGTCGTGCCCTGTGAGGCTGAGAAGAGATCTGAACTTGGGTCTCCCAAATACACTGTTCTGTCCCCTCAGTGCGACACAGGCTCTAGTTCCCATTTAGCTGGAGGCCTATATCTGCCTTCCTGACTGAAGTAAAGAAGTTCTGGAGGGCTTAACAATGCTGCTTACATGTCCTGCTGTCTGGTTATAGGCAGCTGCCTGTTCTGTGTGAGTTTCTTTAAAATGACCTTCTGACATGCTTAGCTGTGATGTATATTTTGTAGAGTCTCTGCTCAGATTTGGGTTGTTGAATCTACACTGGTCACCAACACCTAAAAGGCACTACAGTGCCTGGCTTGTAGGTGCCTGGAGCCTTTATTAGGTCTAGTCTTAAGTTACTGTGATGAATTCATGATGTTAATGAAACTAGTATTAAAACTTCTGGTAATTTTAATGTAAGAAGAACAAAATCCTAGTAAGAAAGTGAAAAACTGTAAAAAGTTCTGAACTCCTGACTTCCTGGTACTGTAATCACTTCCAAGCATTCTGCACAGAAATAATAGTGATTGATTTTTCAAAGTATGTGGGTAATAAACGTGCATTATGAAATGTACAACAAACAGATGTGGTGTAGCTGTAGCAGGTTATACAAAAGGGGAAAAAAAGCTTTTTCTGGCTTTTTTAATGAACAAATTTAAAGAAGGCATGAAAAAGTCTTCTCCAAAAAAGGAGATATTTCTTATTAAACATTTGTATGTTGGCTTTCCTGCTTTTTTTGAAACACTTGGTAGATAGACTGTTAAAACTATTTTCTAGTAATTTTTGTTAAAACTTCTTAAACTTGAACTTTTAACAGATACTAAGAAAAATAATGGTTTTAGTCAAAGATCTAGATATCCCCAGCCTGCAGCTTAAAATCACTTAAGGATTCTTCTACTAAAGCTGAGATGGTAGGTTATATAGTCTTGATATCTTGATGTATCAGTAGACCATTAATTAGAAAAAAAAATCTTTAGTGACTTTAGGGTTTTATACATCTTAAAGGGAAAAAAATAAAGTAGGTATTCAAGTCTGACAATTTTCTTTGCACATAATATTCTGGCACGTCATATTTCAGCAGTTCAAGACTTGCCTCAGCTTCATATATACTGTAGACACATGCTTCCTCTACATTTAAGTAGTTTTAGTCAGCTGTCTAGAATTTTTATATATGTAATACACAGACATTTCTGTGTTTTCCAGGCTATTGATTCAGTGTTTACGTAGAACTTCATATATTTACTCGTGATTTTCATAATTATGTGTATTTTGTATGTACTACCTATTTTTAGTACTGAATTATATATCAATTGTTTAAATTTTTAGATCAATTTTTCATCAGTGAAGCATAAAGTTCGGGACCAAATAGTAGTAAATATTTTGCAGAAGTGGCGTCCATATGTATTACGTTTGAATCTTCGAGGTTGCTATTCGCTTCACTGGCCTAGCTTTAAAGGTATCAGTAAGTATTACATGTATATTTAAAATTTCAATTCTCTCTTTAAACTCTGTCTTCATGCTATGCTTTGCTGTTGTCCTATTTTACTGCCTATATTCTTCTCTATATGTCCAGCCATAATGAAGCAATGTGAGTATGAGATCTGTAAAATTACTTTAAATGTGGCCCCCCTTCCTTCATTACAGTCTCCAGGCCCAACAATATCCATATGACTGAACATTGCTAGAATGCCACAGAATGGTTTATATTATGTGTGAAATGCTGTAATATGATAAATAAGATTGGAATGCAAATATATGCTTAAATGTATCAGGAAGCCAGAATGGAACTCCGCTGAGATAATTGTCACAGAAACACAGAATGATTGAGGTTGGCAGGGACCCTGGCTCAAGCAGGGCCAGCTAGAGCAGGTTGCCCAGGACCATGTCCAGACTGCTTTTGAGTATCTCTAAGGACGGAAACTCACAGCCTCTCGCAGCAACCTGTGCTCAGTCACCCTCGTAGTAGTAAAGTGTTCAGACAGCACCTCCTGTGTTTCAGTTTGTGCCCGTTGCCTTTTGTTTCCTGTGTCACTGGGCACCACTGAAAGAGCCTGGCTCCATCTTCTTTGCACTAACCCTTCAGGTATTTATATACCTTGTTAAGAGCTCCCCTGAGCCTTCTCCAGCTGAACAGTCGCAGCTCTCTCAGCCTTTCCTTATAGGAAATATGTTCTAGTACCTTAATCATCTTTTTGCCCTTTGTTGGATTCCCTCCAGTCTGTCCATGTCTCTCTTGTACTGGGGAGCCCAGAACTGGACACGGTACTCCAGGTGTGGCCTGGCTAGTGCTGAGTAGACAGGAAAGATCACCTCCCTCGACCTCCTGGCAATACTGGTCCTAATGCAGCCCAGAATACCATCCATCTTCTTTGTGGCAAGGGCACATTGCTGGCTCATGTTCAACCTGGTGTCCACCAGGACCCCCAGATCCTTTTTTGCCAAGCTGCTTTCCAGCTGGGCTGCCCCCAGCATGTACTGGTGCCTGGGATTGTTCTTCCCCAGGTGCAGGATTTTGCACTTCCCCTTGTTGAACTTCATGGGGCTCCTGCAAGCTCATTTCTCCAGCCTCTGTCAAGGTCCCTCTGGATGGCAGCATGCCCCTCTGGTGTATCAGCCACTGCTCTCAGTTTGGTGTCATCCGCAAACTTGCTGAAGGTACACCCTATCTCATCATCCAGATCACTAATGAAGATGTTAAACAGGACTGGACTCAGTATTGACCTCTAGGGTGTACTGCTAGTTACTGGTCTCCAAAAAGAGGCTCACAGACAAAAAAAAAAAAAGAATCCAAGCGTGGTCCAAGATATTAATGTGGTGTTCAAGTTTTAGCACAAATAACAAGTACGTGATTCTACTGCCAGAACAGAGTCCCCCTGGATGTAGAAAAGCATCTTAGTCCTTCCTGATAATAGGTGTGGAAGTACATGTGACTATGTGATTAGAGCTTAATTTCCTTCGTTAACGGCATTTTGCAATAGTGTCAGGTCAATAATCTCTTTCTCCATATAGTTATATGCTCCACTAAGCAGAGAAGTGGGCAGGAAAATAAAAGCCTTTATCATCAGTGTTAGAGGTTCAGTGCTAGCTGTGAAAATTTACTTGATTTGTTGGGAATTACCTGCATCCTGTTATTCAGCCATTTTAAAAACTTCTTGGTAGTGTTTTCATGAGAAAAAACTCTTCTGCTGATGTTAGGCAAGATCCCAAGAAATGTTTTTGATTCCTGGCACAGTTTTACTTCAGTCTTTCTCAAGCAGGAGGATGTTACTGATTGACTCTTTTTTAGCCTACGCTTTAACTGAATGCAAATGCATAAAAAAGGAAAATGTTTTTATTTTTTAAATAAAAAGCATATTTTGATGTTTTGAGACTATAATGCATTTACTATTTATAATAGTATATACTGTTATAGTATATTTAATATAGTATATCTATAGTATAACTAGTATATTTATGATAGATAATACATGATTGAAATTGTTGATGCAGCCTATAACAATTTCAGTGTGTTTTCTTTTGTTTTAGAAAGTGACTGTAATTATGGGTGAGAACAATTTGCTCTCTAGAGCAGTGACGGAAAAGAACAATTGGCCATGAATAAAAAGTATATTTGATCATGATCTTGGCTTTTAAATCACAGGATAAAATAACATTCTCAATGATATCAGCGTGCAAGTTGTTCAGTGAAAGAATTTAATTTGATATTACAATGAACTTTGGCAGCTAATAAAGAAAGCAAGCCAAAATAAATCATAAACAGCCACGTCGCCTCCCTTAGGGGGGCTGTACTTAGAAATGTTAAATCCCTTTATGATTTTGTTTTCTGCATGTATTTGACTACAAAACTAAAACCATAGTAATGTGTATTGTGTTTAAAGCTAAAAACATGTAAGGAATAGTTGTGATAGAATTAAATTTTATATACACACTGCCTTTTCTATCACATTGGTTAACTGGTTCATATCTAGTTAAAATAATTTAACTTAGAATTATCATCATGGTTATATTAGTCAGAATATTAGTATGTTGATTGCCATCCATCTCCATTTACCTTACATATCAAAGACACTAAATTTGTCTATCTACAAACTATGTATTTCCCATTTTTGTTGATAATTTTTGTTTTCTGTAGGCTCAAAATCAAAGATCATGTCAATTTACATCTACTCAGTGCTATTAATTTTAAACTAATTGCGATGAATCATGTATGATGGTCCACAGGGGCTTTTAGAAAACATTGATTTTTAAAGCTGTTTCTTCTAACTTTGAAGCTAGCCAGTAGTTCTTTTTAAGAATGAAACACATTTATATCAGTGTATTATTGCTATTTAGATTACTAACATATTTCCTCTGTTAAAACTCATTGATGTGGATCATACAGCCTACTTGTGCCATTCTTCTGAAGCTCTTGTGGATGGTTTAAAATTGCTGCAAAATTATTTATCTTTTTTAGTGATTGAAAATCATATTGAAATTATCTTCCTTTGACATTTCTTGAACTAACAAACTGCCTTGAACTGTCTGTGCAGTTATAGGCTACAGATGTGATGAACCTTTTCATTAGAACTTCCCTGAACTACAGTTCTGACCTCATCTTTCCAAATAAATCCAAGATTACACAGATTTTGGCAACTTGTTTTTATTGTTAATGGTAAAACAGCAATGATATGAACAGGGGTTTAGGTCTGTTCAGCTGGCTAATCGTGTTAATTTTTTTTGTAAATTAATGAATTAGCTGCAATTTAAAAAATTGTTTTTATGTACTGCAACTTTGGTATGTGGTGTATGCATGAAATAGTAGTCATTAATATCTACATATGAATATTGTATGATTCCAGCTCAGACTGTCTTTGGCAGATGAATGTGTTATTGTGCCAAAGAAAAATGAGTATATGAGATGCATGGATTACAGCTCAGCTGTTTCTGGTATTACTCCACCCACTCAGTGATCTTAGAGAATCATTTGACTTCAATATGTGACTGGGAACTGCATTTAAAAGCTGTCATTCATATTCATAGTGCAGGAGCTAAAATTTCCTCGGAAGCTTTTGAAGTGTTTTATTCCCAGTAGTGGTCACAGTATTGACAGAACTATCCATTTTTCCTGCACCCTGTCATGGCAAAACATGGCGCAAAATAATCTTTTCTGTGTTTCATGTGTGCTTTGTGGAGAGAGGGGCACTGCTTCTATAGAGCACTGTAGTTTATCCCTTAAGACAGCACTCCCAGTATATATGCTGCATATCAGGAAGACAATGCACTATCATACAATTATTTTCTGGATATGGACAGAGAAAGAAGGGGAATCAAGAGAGACATTACTGAAAGAAAGGACTTAAAAAGCATGTAAAGGAAGAGGAAGGCCCACTATTTTCTTTTAGACATGGAAATGCTTCTGGGACTTTTATGATTAAATAGTACAGGAACAAAGAAATTTCAACATTACATTGTGGCTATGGTATTTCATGGAGGGTGTACTTTAGTTTACAGTTCATTTCGGAGAAGGTCAGAGAAATAGGAGTTAACCCTGCAATGCTGAAGTTTTTATCAACTGTTAGTCCTCTTCCCCATATGTACGTTTTTCAAATATATTTTTGTGTTTTTCCTTGGGCTGCCTCCTTCTTTACAATCTTAATAGTTCCTATATGCTTTTCCTGTTGATACAGTCTTTTCTCAAAGAATTTGCTACCAGACACTGTCAGGAGCACATGCTAGCATATATTACCCTTGCCCCAATCTAATATTTCCATTCTTGTGTACTTTCATTATTTGGAATTGGAATTGCAATTACTATTCTGTGTCTATTCTGACACATCCTCAGTATCAGCATCTGAAAATGCCAACATGCAGAAAACCCTAATGGGTTCCAGCTAGTTTTTCAAGGAGGGCTTCCCCCCCACCTTTTTTTTAAATTATAGGAAACTAAATTGCCACCTGAATACTTCTATATCTATTTTATAACAATTCTCTAGTGTCATTGCAAAAACTGAAATATGCAATAGCTTTAGACAGTAAGGAATAAAATTATAGTGCATTGCAGTTAAAAGAATAGAACTTCCAGCTACTCCTTGAAGGCTCCAGAGACCATCTAAGGAAAATAGTAGCAAGGACAATTCCAGCATTCAAAACTTCCGTCGTTTCTTCTCTTGACTACTAGAAGTCTTTTCACTTGTTGATTCTTAGAGGTCTAGACAGATCTGCTCTTAAGTATTGAATTTCATTTTGGTGTTATTGCACAAGTGTTTCTTTCATGGAGCTTCTGAGATGACACTGATTTCACAAGTTCACACTGAAACATTTATTTGGTGGATAGTTGTTAAACCATCTTCCTCTAGAGTGTCCTTGTTGATATGTCCCTCACTTACAGATTTCACACTTAATAGCTGTCACCAAACTTCTTGTGCTGTTAGATATAGGCAGCATGTTTAGGTCATCAGCCCCCTTGAACCTTCAGCAGATGCAACACTTTCTGGTGCCACTGTTTGAGAAACCTGAAAGATCACACACACACCCTCAACTCTGGCTTCTACTGAACAATTGTCCTATATATCACTGCGACCTCCAGGTTTTAATCTTGGTCCTAAGAGGCACATTTCGTGATCTGTTTAGGAATCCCCAGGGCCTTTGAACTTGTTATTTACAACAATTAGGCCGCTGCTTGTGGTCCTCAGTCTTATTCCACTGCTTTTCCGACTGGTAACCTTTTGCTGACTAGAGAGATCAGAGACCTCTCACCCAGCTTTTATCTTATATTCCTTTCCTAGATTGCCTTTTCTACCCAGACTTTAGCCTACCTCAAGCTAGGTTTTTTCTTAATGCTCTTTGCAGAAATTAACCTAACATGGTTTATAAATTCATTTTTTCCTACTCAGCTTTTCTTCATTGGCTGTGCTGCCAATAACAGAAGATCTGCTGTGGTTCCATTGTCTGTCCTTTTCAATCATTCCCGGTAGTTCCATTCTGTACTGAAATAATCCTCCAGAATTTGAGAGGAGGAGGAGTTCTTCATGCTGGCTACTACTTATGACAGATTTTTTTTCTTTCAGCACTTTTAAGTTTCTAGAAAATGCCCCATTTAATGAATATTACTGGCCAAATGGGATTTTCATATGTGTTCCATCTTATAAAGATTAACCTTTAATAATTAAGATAATGCTTAAGATATCCCAGGAGCAGGGATGAGTCAGATACTGTTGTATTTCCTATAAAGTTTTTAAAAGATGTTGTGTAAGAAATGGCTAAATTATTCAGTTTATCAGTAAAGCACCATTAAATATATCCACAATCTGAATAATGGAGGACATGAAGGAATGCAGTTAATAACAGGATGTGTTTGCTTAAGGATTTTTTGGCATTCCTACCACCCTTAATAATTTCTGATTTTTTCCTTTATGTTCTTTTACTTCATGTTAGCATAAAAGCACTGAGTGCTTTGTATTGCACTTCTAAAACAAAATATGTGACCTTTTGGGCTTGTGGCTAAAGCACCAGAGGAATCCACAAACACTGTTATCGTGTGCAGATCTTTAAAGGAGGAAATTTTCTCCCTGGAGTGTTCCAGAACTTCTTCCATGGTAGCCAACAGATATTTAAAGTTTTGGCTCTGAATCTCTATCCTGCACTTATATATTTCTTGCTGATCTAAGAGCAGGAGATTGGTCTAGGGCTTGAGCTGGGAATACTGGAGTTTTAACCCAGCATCTCCTACTTGTCCACCATGTGAGCTTGAGGAGTTACTTATCTTTTCCATGTGTAAAAAGGGGTTTATAGTATCTGCCTTTAAGAGGCACCAGTTCTGCTAGTTCAATATTAACTGATGCAGAAATTAAAAAAACAGAACTGTTTTGTAAAAGCTAAGAATAGTCATTCAGCTTTTTTGTAAAAGAACTTTTAGCCAGTATATTGTGTAGCAAGGAATTTTATCTTTAGAGATATTGTCTACTTAGCTGGGGCATTTGTATGGCTCTGTTACCATAGTATTAGAATAATCACAATTTTTAATAAATCTATATTCACATAGACAGTTGTGTGGTAAGGAGGTGCTACAATGTGCATTTTACAAATGAGCTGAGGGAAGGGTGGACTGTGAGAATGTCCTACACTTTTAGTGAGCACTCAAAAGCATACTTACCTTCGGTTTGGATGGGCACTGGCATGTTAGATGCAGACCACAGCAGCCTTCACGTGGTCCTCTTCACCTAGAAGTGATGTTATGTAAGCTGTGTCAAATTGACACGGCAACCTAAAATATCTCCTAGAAAGACTTCAGCTCTGCCTACTACAAAAACCAAACAAGGCAAATATGAGCATGTGGAGCTGGATGTTGGGAACCAACCATGTCTTGGCTACTCATGGTTTCAGGCAGCTCAGGTATGGAAGAGGCAGAAGCTGAATTATTCACTCAAGACTGAGCAGGAACACTGGTAAGTCAGCACTTCTGGGTTTGAATTCTAATCAGTATAACGACTGCCATTCCTGTTTTTAGAACTGTATTTAAGGTTAGTCTTGAGTTTGATTTTTCGTATACAATAAAACAACAGGAAGCTGATACAAAAATCTTAGAAATATTTTCTGGGAATATTTCAGGAAACTGATAGATACAAAGAACTGTCAATACATTCAAGAAAAATGTGTCTTGATCACAATTCTGCAGAAAGTTCTGTGTCAACTCATAAGCTGTGTTCATACATAAGACAGCTCCTCCCCACCACATTATGTACATTTGTGTCTATCGACTTCTACTGTATAGTTTCAAATATTTGCCAAAATATTTCACAAGAATGTCCGGAACAAATTGTTAGAAACAATTACTTGATGAAGGATGCTGTATAACTAATGCCATTCTGTAATTATTAACTGCAATAAACAGAACTTTGTAGGCAGATAGTCCTACAAACAATCAGTATAATTAACAAAAAATGTAAACAGCATGTTTTTCTTTGTCAGAGTATCAAATATTTGAATGTACTTAAAAAAAAAAATTCCCTTATTAGCCTATCACAGTGACAATTACACCGTGCTTCTTTACTGTTTGAACTGATTGTTCTTTGTGTCGTTCCCATTCCTCATCATCTTTTTCCAGATCAAAAGTTTCTGGATAAATGGGCAGCTTGTCTTTTGGGCACTCCTCGTAATAACTTCGAACATATTTTCCAACAGACCATCCTTTGTATTCCTCAGGCATTTTACATTCTAGGCCATTGTAGTGAACATTGTAGTGATGCTTCAACCAGTAGAAAAGATAATGAATGTTGTAATCACATCTCCAAGGATTCTCTCTCAGCCACAGTATTTTCAGAAAGTAAAGATCTTCCAGTACTCCATATTCAAAATTCTGCAAGCTGTTGTTTGATAGATCCAGCTCCTCTAAGTTATTGAGACCTGAGAAAGCAGCTAGTCAATAGAAAAATAGTTATTGGTACCTTATAAAGATAAGTTAGAACAAAACATGCATATTTGCAACAGGAAAAACATTTTCATAATTATACATTTATTTATTTTTTTTTGGCAAAAGCCTACAAAAAAGACTTTTCAAACACTGAACTTTAAAATATGGCTTGTGCCTTGACAAGTGCATGTTGGTATAAATATATTGACATTAGGGGAGTTGTACTGCTGGTAAAGTTATAAACCACTTAAAGGGCATGCATGAGTGTAGAATAGGGACAGTGAAGGTGAATCAATGGTTGATTTGGTCATAGAAGTCTACTGTTACTGCCATGATACAGAAGTAGAAATATGGAAATTTATTATGTATTAGACAATGTGCAGTGCTAGTAGATTTTGTATGTATGTGTGTGTGCGTAGAACCTTTAAGTTAATATTTTAAGATATGGAATAAACATGGAGCTTCATAATAATGCTTCTGAGTCACATTTCAGAACGCGGTTCCTATGTTTTGCAAGTATACTGTTCCATTTAATGGCAGAAGTCTTAAATAAATTGACTGTGTCTAATGTTAAACCTCATAAGTACCATTTTACTGATATTATCACTTTCTACTGCAGCTTAATTTCCAAAATGCTACTAGAGAAGGGTCTTTTTGCTTCATACTTTCTCTGTCCTTGTGTTTGCTTTCATAATTAAAAACCAAATACACACAGGCAATAAGCAAAATGCCAACAGGGCCACTTAAGTTCTAATAATATATAACTTAACAGCAATTATATGTAGTGATTTTTAATCCAAAAGAGTTTAAATCCTTTTGGTTTATCTATTACTTTATTGTCCAATATAATTTAAAAGCACCCTTATTATATGACAAGTTTTCTTAGATTTGGCAAAGATATTTAAAAAATCATTGAACTGTTTAGCATTTTGGGAAATGATTTGCCTTCAGTCTGCAGAATTAAATTTTTATACTTGGTTGGTTTAGTATTAAGAAAGGGCAGCTGAAATCAGTCTCTCTTTATTGATTTCCATGATGAATACATTTCAGTGCAAACCTTTAATCTATGAATTGAGTGGTACAAAAGCTAAAATTTGCACCATCTTCTAGATTTTTAAATCCTTTTTTCCCCACATTTATATCTGATAGAGACATTATCAAAGTTTATAATTAATAAAACACAAATAACTTTCTAATGAATATTTAAAATTATTCTTACCAGGATCAATGTAAGCTATTCCATTACTGTTTAGGTTTAGTATCTTCAGTTCACTGACATCTTCAAACTCTTTGGCTCGTAGTTGTCTAATTTTGTTGCTGGACAAATCAAGTTTAACTATATCTGGAGGTATGTTACCTGGAACTTTCTTTAAATCTTAAAAAATGAAAAAGATATAACTTGTGTCATCTTTAGATTATTCTTACTGCTTAGGTATCACAGTTGCATACCACACACAGTTTTGTCAGTCTAGCATTGTTTCTTGTTTTCTTTCCCTTTTATTCTCACTACTAGTGTCAACATATTTTTTTCAACTTCTTGAATTTCATTGCTTTGTTCACTTGTATCTATACATTTCATGTGAAAATTGCTGTCTTCATTGATGCTTATAGTAAAGCCTCTTTGTGTGTTTTGTATTTTTATTTTAATAGAACTCTATTATTCATTTGCATAGGGATAGGGTAGGTAGTGAAGATACTATACTAATAAAAAGTATGTGTGAAGTGCTTGATCATTTAAAGAAAAGAAACCAGAGTAACTATATAAAAAAATGTTCATTGGTATATGAACATCTTCCATAATCAAATTATAGTGTGCTGTCTTACATCCTTTGTTTTGTGTTCCCAAAAGGTAAAATGTTCTAAATTTTATCAGCAATAAAAATGCTAGTTTTTATAGTATTTATAGTAATATTTACAGTTATAATTATGGTTCTTCAGTTACAGTTATGTAGTTTTAGTAATATTTAAGACTTTATATTTGTTACAATATTTACAGTCGTTATGTCCAGGCAGCATAGTGGTGTTCTGTCTATCTACTTCTCTATCCTACTTGTATCATTGGCATTACCTAAGTAGCCAAGCACCTCTCAGTCATCTGAGTATGTATCCTTACAGTGTTCCTTGCAAAAGAGTTACAGAAAGAATAGCTTCTAGTCCAGTAGTAGGGGCACATTCTTGAGAAGTGTAAGCTGCGGTTTGAATCCTCTCAGGGTAATGTTAATAAATCTAATCTCCAGGATTATGTTTACTCAATGAGTGTTCTAATCCTGGGCTGTTTTTACAAGAAAATGAGTAGTATCTCTTATTTGACCGTCTCTGAATGAAAGCAAGTAGTTTCTGGATCTGTGGTGAAATTTGTGTTGTCAGTGTACTTCTGAAGTTCTGAGCTATTCTCAAGGCTAAAGCAGTGTATCAGTCTTCCTGCCTTATATCTGATTTTGAGCAGAGCTTTGGTATTATAAATACATAAATACTATACTATAGTATAGTATATATATATATACTATACTATAAATACTACTCCAGCCTGCTCTGTTTGGAGTGCTTCCTGCTTGTGCAGGAGTTTCAGGGCCTATTTATCACCAAATGAATGTGAATAATGCTTGAATTTAGAGACTTGGAGAGTTTGGCAGTACTAGAAAATAGATTTTTTTCAACTGCTCTTGCAAATATAAATTCTTTTGCAGAAAAGCAAACAGAAGTTACTTTTTGCTTCCAACTTTTGTTGCTTTTTTTGATAAAAGAGAATCAAGGACATAGGACACTTTCATTCTGAAGTATTGAAGGATCTGGCGTATCACTGGTCTGATGAGATAAAATAAGAAGTTCTTCAAAAAGCAGAGCATACACATGGTTATATGTATTTTTAAGATGTTTCTTCCATGAGCTTTCTGACATTAGCTGAAAGCTGCTGACCTGTTGTCATATCTCCTTAGAGATACATAGTACTGGCAAACTGCTTGTCATTCCATCCCCTCCATTGTAAAGGAATAATGGATTGCAGCTTTTCATGTCATCTTACTGGTTTGGCAACTGATGTCCCTTTTTTCCTACTCTGAAATCTTGTCCATGTGGATTTAGAGAATTTTTTTGTGTTTTCCCAGCATTTTGGATACATTATACTCGTATTTCTGATGAAAATTCCAATGAAATTGTGCATCTGCTGCACAGTAATCATATGCAAAGACAGTAAGTACAATGCTTTCATCAAAGATTACCATATGTTCAGAAATCCCAAATGTCCATGGGATATCTGCATCCAGCTGTCAAGCATATGCACAGTAGATCTGATACTTCCTAAAAAATATTGAACGTACTCAATGTGTCCATGCTAGACATTCAGGAAGTCCTGGACTGATATACTTAGTTCTTGATCTGAAGGATGGAGTCCCTGTACCTTCTAGTACCCTCATGCAGAGGTTGAAGTAACTTTATTTCTTCATTATTAGTACTAAAGACAGCAAACCATTTTTTTAAAAATACCATAAAAGCCTGTGAAAATCCAATGAAGAGCAGACCACATTGAATGTTTCAATGAACTTAGAGAAAAAAGTAACATTTTACTTGCCAAAAGTTTTTGAGTGTATTCATGCATTCAGCTCATCTCTTTGATACCACTGCAGTGATCTGGTATTGCAGGCTATGCTTCACAAAATTTGCGACAAAATCCTACCAATTTTGGCTACTTCTAGTATTGTTTTTTATTTCAGATTTGTAATGTTAAAGAACGACTCTCTTCTGAATTGTTTTGTTGCTTCCTTTGTTTCATCACTGGATAAAATACAGGAAATATAAAGCATGAATAAATGTGCACTTCTGTGTTGATATATGCCCCAGCTGGTTTACCCTTAAGGCTTAACTGTGGCTTTTAGGAGCCTGAGAAGGATTTAGGAATGGAATGGATCCAAGTGTCTGAAAAACATTTACTGAAGGCCCTTCAACTTCAAAATGTTAGCTGGATGCTGGGAGGAAGAACACAGAGGAGGTATTTCTTTATGAACAAAAGCATACAATTTCTTCCTTAGTAGAAGAAATCTTGCACAGAAAATGTGAGGATGCGATGGCTCTCCTTTGCAATCAGGTTCCTTTGGGCATTGTAAGCACAGCTGGCTGCTCCAGTTCTGCTTCACAGCTTGCTTCTGTCAAAGTTGTTGCTATCTTTGTGTTGTACACTGGAAAGAAGAAAAGGCACTCTGTGCTTTTCTCTTCAGTACAACAATTTCAGCGCAGCTGTAATTTGACTGATTAGTATGTTTATAGTTGTAAAATCAGGATTAGTGAGATGCTGGTCCTTCAGTAACTTAAGTGTGCTTAATTTTATTCCTGTTGATTTTTGTTGGATATCTTATACTAGAGCATTAAAGAATATCTGGAATTGGGGCTGCAGAGTAGAGGTAAAATGCAGAAGTAATTCCCACCTGGTGCTTATAGTTACAAGAGGAAAACAATTAACAATATTAAAGTGAGTAAAGCAAGTACTAGTACTATATTTGCTGTAAATAATATGTGTATAAATGTAGTATGGGAGCAAGAATATTAAAATCGTTAATTCAGTTATAAGGACAGATACAAACCTTTTCTTTTGCAGTTCAGAGTTGGTACAGGAAACACATACATGTGGCACAAAGAGGAATCAAATTCTGGTTTGACAGCTTCGGGCTTCTCCCGTCTTATGTTTTGGGGGTCCTGCCTGTCCTCTTCACTACATAGCTGTTCAGCTTTTATCTGCTTTAGCTTTTGATTTTTCAGTTCTATTGGGTGCACACACTTGGCATAATTTCCCAAATTCCTGTTTGTTGGAACCTGTAGCATTGTAACAAGAGTTTCTAGTTCACAGTTGCAATGCCAGGGGTTATCATAAAGACGTAGGTAGTTTAGACTGGGTGTATAAATAAAGATCTCCTCAGATAAACTCTTAATTTGGTTATGCTGAAGTAAGAGTGTGGTAAGTTTATTCAAACCAAAAAAAGCCTCGCTCTCAATTTTTGATATATCATTCTGTTGTAAATCCAGACTTTTCAGTACTTTATACTTGGAAAACATATTATTCTTCAATTTACGAATCCTGTTTCTTGCTAGCAGCATGTGTTTTAAATCCTCTGGCCAATCAGGTGCCACAAAAATCAATTTTCTTTCCTGACAATCTAGGTATTTCTCATGAAGATAACTGTATATATCACATGGTAGGCCTCGGGCATTGCGCTTAACAGTGCTAGATGCTTTCCTTAAGATGTTTTCCCTTTCATTGTTTCTCAAACTCCTATTCCTTGTCCTCCTACAGTCAGACAGTTTACAAAGAAGAAGTAGTAGTATAATAGTAACTACTTGCATCCTGACATTCAGCTGGCCCCAGTTATTTTCTGTGACAGCTGGAACAGTTGAAATTTTTGGATAGTTTTAATCAGTATTGTACAGATCTGAGGATGCACAGCTGGGGTATGTGGGATCCCTGTATTGGAAGAAAGGTAAAACATTAGTACAGATGAAACAGGCATTTTCATTGAGGCTTGTTCATAATGTGCAGCATTCAATCAAGTGCTCAATCATCACACTACTTGGAGCTTTACAAATACTTTGAAGATTTAATGTCCTATCTCTTTTTTTGTTGTTTTTACTGTCTCTGGTCTACTGTCGTTCATTTTGATTAAACATGGGAAACTATATGGACCAATTTCTAACTGATCTTTGTTAGAAGGTTCTCATGTATTCAGGAAAAGTGCATCAGGCTGAATCTTCTTTGTATTTAAGTTCATCTTGGAAGATGAGCTTCAAAGAGGAGCTTGAAGCTGGTATTTTCCAGCTTTCTGGGTGTTAAGCCACTGGAACACATACAGAGCCAGACCAGGGAAAGTTATCCAGTACCTATCAAACCCCTGGTTTCAGACTGCGCTCAAGTGTGGACTTGTTTTCAGGTTGAGCCCCAATTATCATAACTAGCCCTGCTACTACCAAGTGTCTCTCATGGCCCATGTCAGATAGAGAAGGACTGCTCCCTGCAACCGTTTCCAAATTGCTTCAGTATTTATAGTAATTTTTTGGCCTATGTTCTCTCCTGAATTTCCCATACTATTCCTGTCCACTGCCCTTTTCCTTAATTTTCAGTGAAGTTTGTTCACAAGGATGTGTTTCCTTAGAAATATTTTAACCCCTCATTTTTTTTATTTTCTAACTTTTTTCCATCTCACAAATTTCCTACTTTTGCTAGTCAGTATCATTCCTTCTGAAACTTTTTTTTTAATTCTTCACTGTTTGGCTTAACTACTTAGTTACTTTTTCTCTATAACTGTGGACTTCTTTGTGTTATGCTCAGTCCTTTTTGACCTTAGCACCTGGGAAGGTATTGAATCCCAGTCTGGAGTGCAGATCATTGCACAGATGTTCTGTTTCTAAAACGCCATTGTTTTGGGCTCAAAAAACTTGTTTTTATCTGGAGGAAAGGTAGCACAATAAATCAACTAATATCAGGTAAAATTCTTCTGAAAGCAAAGAACTTTTTCATTTTTAAACAAATTGATAGATCAGTTTAAACTACATCTCGACTGTAGGGCATTCTCAGTATTTGTGTAGTTCTTACTCATTAGACAGATGAAGCAGTCCTGTCTATGCATGCTACTGCATCCCTCTAATCCATGTGGCCAGTTGTTAATATTACCTTTGAAAACCCATTGATTGGTTTCTCCGTTTTGTTCCTGTAGTTGCCAGTTATCTATCTGCATTCAGATTCTGTTAGTTCACAGTGTGAATGAGGGTTTGCATTGATAACATTGTCCCTTACATGAAAAATTAAATTTTGTTACTTTTTGGCACCTAAATGCTAGTCAGTGTAAATTGATCATGTGTTTTAATAACTTGAATCATAACTGGGATCCCCTGTGTTGTTTTGAACTGTTCACCATTCTGATAATGTGATAGCTCATTCTATCCAGGAGAGCTTGGAAATAGAAAAAGAACTTGGGGAAGGAAAGGTAATAAATAATTCTGGAAATATTCTTTCCTCTTCCTTTTCATCTCCTGGGTCTGAACTGGAATTTTTTACTAGTATTACATTCTGTCTGCTAACTAAATTATACTCAGCTATAATACCAAAATGAGCAGCTGCTTTTGGTAGCATGTACAGGTTCACATGTAAAAAGGTAATTTTGTCTCATTTAGTGCTAGGGCAAAAAACGTATAAGAGGTTTGTAATTTCTGTGGCTTAGCAGTCTTAAGGATGATTTTAATTGGTTAGGTTCTTTTGAGTTGTGCAATTCCTCTCAGTATTGTCCTACTCTTCAAAAAGGCACTGAGTTAGACAGTATTACAGGATATTAATGAATTCACAGTCCCTGTAGAAAAGAATATACAGAGGTATTGTTGTACTAGTGCTTGGTTGCAATTGAAAACATGTATTTGGCTTACCATGTGAAAATGTGTTTTTAAAGATTTTTTTAAATATATTTCTTTTAACTCTGTAAACCTTTCATACTGCATTTTCCATATTAAGTATCTGTATGAGGTCTATTTTTTCATTTCAGCTTAGATCAGTTATTTTTGAAGATCAGATTAAGGCAAAAAGTATTACTATGTTTAATAGGAGTTTTTGCATCTTTACCTTGGAGGATAGACTCAAAATTTGGCAGAAGAGTGGCTGAAGGGATGTGTAAGCGTTTCTTCTAGTCTCAGACATCTATCTTTTGTTGATTTGTTAGAATTTCAACAATCTCTGCAAAATAGGAGTTTATAAAAATAATAGATTATATGCACACAGAAGAGACTGTCTCAGGCAGCTAAATTCTCTGAAATTCCATACTTGCAGAAGATAAGCAGGGCTCTTCCTACAATTGGTCTGATTGCTGCACCTCTACTTTCAGAGGGAAAAGATTGTTCACTTATATAATTAGATACCAATGTCGTAATATATAGGTGGGAGGGACAGATAACCCTATGTGGAAAACTTAATTCTGGCATTTCTGAACACCAGATTGCTTAATTAGGTGGCTTTCTGGTCCTTTGGTAATATAAGACTGAAAACAGCTTGGTTCCTAAGCCAGCCATTAGTTGATGGAGTGTAAGAAGAAACATTTCCTCAGGACAGCTTACTCCAACTTTGTATTCTACTTTTTGTTTTTTGTGCTTGCTTCTCAGTAATATGCTGTGGCCATGGTTTCAGGGAGGATATTGGCCTAGATGGGCTGAATCTGTAATAAGAATTCTTATGTTTGTGTTGTACACTTAGAATTTTAACTGTTCACCTTTAATATGACTTTTTTTTTTTTTTTTTAGGTGAATGTAAGAATTTGCAAGACTTAAATCTGTCTGAATGCCAGGGATTAAATGTAAGTACTACAGACTTTTTCCACGAATTCTAATTTATACCAAGAAGGAAGATTTTTTGAAGAGCTGTGGTTATTTGGGTACACAAATCTTCCTGATTAAAAGTAGAGACTTGTGCTCTTAAGTACTTTGAAAATGGAGTTTACTAGGATTCAGAGATACTCAGTGAAGTTCTCATTTGTTTTTTACAGCGCCAGGGCAAAATGATATATTCAATCTCAGTTAATTTTAATAAACAGGCTTCAAAACTCCACCAGTCTGTGGGGAGGTTCTTTTTTGCTTTTTTAAGTTTGGAGTTGTCAACAATACCTTTTAATCCTAAACTGTTTCCAAATTCCTTTATTCCTTCATTCAGTAGTACACTTGGGCTCTAAAAATGTCTCACTAAATTTCTGGATATTTGTGAGAGCCTTTATTTGAAAAGTGTCTAAGTATGCAATCACCATTATATATTTTGTACATTCTTTTTTCCTTTAACATTTTCAGTTTTATCTTTCTTCTATTAATTCTCTTTTATGTTTTTTCATTGCTCTTTTCTGATGGAAAAACAATGTTTGACTCTGCTTTAATTAATAATTTCTTAGAAATGACACCAATACGTGTAAATTTTTCTAATAATAAAATCAATCTAAAAATAAAATCAACATTTTTTTTAGACATTATGGTTCTTAATAGATTCATATAATGTATACATCCATTTATAGGCTATTTATGCTAAGTATATAAACAAATAATTTGGTATAGTTTAGTTGTCTTTAGAGTGAAATGTATGTCCAAGGGTCTAGCCCAGAAACACTCAAATATTTACACAAAAAAATTAAAAAATTACCACGGATAAACTACAGCTTATGAACTTCATACAAAAATGGCATATGATGGTTGAGTTAGAGAGGCAAGAGCTGCAGAAGAATCGTGAGCTTCTAATTTATAATACTCTGGTTTGGTTCTGCTTTACATCTATCACCATCTCTGTCCTATGTTGATGTTAGCTTTATTGCCAAATATCTTGTTCTCACCATTTTCACAGATTATATAATTTTCTTTACTATACCAGCTACAAGGAAGGGATAAAGATCTATTATATTATGAAGTTCATTGAGTAACACTGTAGAATCATCTTGCTACATAACATAATACTTGCTATATGATATTATAACTACAGAGTAGTATTTGGAGGTTGTATGCTTTTCAAGGATCATGTTGATGCATGAAGGCAGTAAGTTAAAGAGGGCCAGGGCCTGCCAAATTGTAAAGACTCAAACACTGTTTCATAACTGTCCATTCTGTTTGGTTGTTAGCATGCTTGCTAATACACATTTGGTACACACCAGTAGGCACATTCCTAGGTGATGCCAGGGATAGCAGGGACTTGCTGACCACACTCTTGGCAATGCAGCCTAGTATACAGTTGGCCACCTTTTTCAGAAGGGCATACTGTTGATATACATTGAAATCGTTATTGACCAGGACTGTCAGGTCAATGTGTTTGATAGCTGCTTTCTGTCCAGTGTCTAGACTGTACTGATGCATGGGGTTGCTCCATCCCAGATGCAGGACTTTCCATTTGCCTTTGTTGAACTTCCTGAGGTTTCTGTCAGCCCATTTTTTGAGACTAAATCTGTCTGAATAGCAGTTCTAGCCTCCAGTGTATTGATGCTCCCCCCAGTTTGGAATAATTTGTGAATTTGCTGAGAATGTATTTTATTCCTATCATCCAAACCATTTATAAAGACAATTAACAGTACTGGTCCCCATATTGACCCTTGAGGGATGCCAGTTGCCATAAGCCACCAATGGGACTTAGCACCATTGGTGACAACTCTTTGGCCTGGCAGCCCGGACAAATTTTCACTCACCTTGAAGTCCACTTATCCAGCCTTTATTTTACCGATTTGGCTATAAGGATACTGTGGCCTGCGTTGAAGGCCTTGCTGAAGTCAAGATACACAACAGCCACTTTTTTCCCCTTATCTATAGATCCAGTAATTTCATCATAGAAAACTAACACCTTAATGAGGAATGCTTTGCCCTTGGTAAATCCACGCTGGCTGTTCTCTATCACTTTTTCATCCTTCATGTGCTTGGACAGGGCTTCAAGGAGGATTTGCTTCATAACCTTCCTAGGGACTTGGGTGAGGCTAACTGGCCTGTAGTTTCCTCGATCGTCCTTCTTCCGTTTCCTGAAAATGGATGTGACATTTCCTATCTTCCAGTCATCAGGAATTTCCTCTGATTGCCATGACCTTTCAAAAATGAGTGAGGCCTCTCAGTGACAGGAGCCAGCTTTCTTAGTACTCTTGGATGCATCCTGTCTTGTCCCATTTCCTCAGGTGCTCCCTGACATTATCTTCTACCATAGGTATTGCTTCACTCCCACAGACTCTGCTAGTAGGTTCCTGGGAGGCACCTGGGAAGCCTTAAGACAAGCCTTAGCAGTAAAAACTGAGGCAAAAAAAGTCATTGAGTACCTTGGCCTTGATGATCAACCAGCTTTCCTGGGCCCCTTTGCCCTCCAGGGCTGTCAACCACGAAATCCCGTTAAGCAGATCCCTAAACAAGCCAAAATCTGCTCTCAAGTTCAGGCTTTTTCTTCTCCAGTTTGTCCAATTTTCTTCTCTCAGGATTTAAAACTCATTTTCATGGTTGCAGTAACCAGTGTCACTCTAGTTCTTCATGTCTGTGACCAGTTTTTCCTTGTTTGTGAAACAAGTCCAGAAGAACATGTTCCCTAGACCACTTGTCAGTCACCTGGATCAAGAAATTGTCTTCAACACACTGTAGAAGTCTCCTGGATTGTTTGCGCCCAGCCATATTGTTCTTCCAGCGGATATCAGAATGGTTGAAGTCTCTCATGAGTAACCAGGATAGGCAATTGTAAGGCTTCCTTCAGCTGCCCAAAGAAACTTTCATCTACCTTCTTCTCTGAATCAAGCAGTCTGTAGCAGACACCTACTACAATGTAATCCTCATAGGTCTAGCCTCTAATGCTTACAAATAAGCTGTCAAATGCCTTGTTACCCATTCCAGTGCAAAGCTCTGTGCATTTAAGCATAACTTTGCATAGAGTGCAACCTGTCCTCACCTTCCTGGGCTGTCATTCCTAAATATTCTATAACCATTCATTGCAGCCCTCCAGTTGTGTGTGCTACCCCTTTGCATCTCTGGAATCCCAATGAAATCATAGCTCTGCACCTGTGCATGAACTTTGATCCCTACAGGTTGATTCCCATGCTACAAGTGTTTGCGTTCAGACACTTGAGATGGACCCCTGGGTGCGCTGCTTTCATATGGAAGGTTTCGGAGTTTTCCCCATTGTGCTATCCCCCTAATGCTTTCTCACCACTCTCTGTGCCTTCAGTTCTCTTCAAGGTTATGGTTATCTTCTGTCAACATACCTATTTTTACTGATATCATCTCTCTCAAATCCTTTGTTGCAGGACTATATTTAGAAAGCACAAACTGTCCTCTTTAAAGTTGTTTTGTATTGAATTTCCAGCTATCTTGATGGTCCTTTTGCCTGCTAACTGAAATATTAAAAAGGTGACCACAACATGGCAAAAGACAGACACTCATCTATTACATTTCCATGTATAAGTGCTGACTTTTTCCCTTTCTATTATATTGACATTTATTGTGAAACATTCTTCATACTAGGAGGTTTGTTCCCATTATATTCTAATGGAATGATATATAGAACAATCTAGGTAGTACCACTTTTGCAGGCCAATAAAACATGGAAGCCTTAGAATTACTCAAATCTAATGTTCCACCTAGAGGGTAGAACTAAACAGGAAGCATTTTGTAAATGATATTACGGGTTGCAGAAGTGTACCAGAACTTACGGAGAAAATTCACCAGTGGTTTTAGATACCAAGACTGGCTAACAAGAATCTTGGTTTAGCAAAATATGTAGACATGGGCTAACCTTCAATCATGTGAAGAGTCCCCTGTGCTCTGTAGGACTGTGTAGTGTATAATGTTTTCTTGAATTGGAATGTTAAAATTACCATACCTCAAGTGAGTAACAGTAGCGTCATATGTCTCTCAATATTCTCCTCTGACACTTCCAAAGAAAATGGCTGTGATGTATAAAAATTATTATGATGATTTAAAGATATTAATGTTTTTTCCCTTGTTATTCTGCATAAAAATGTAAGATAAATGAATACAAATATAATTCTAATGTACTTCTGGAATTATTTTTTTTTATTATTCAGGATGAATCGATGAGACTCATATCAGAAGGTTGCAGATCTCTTCTCTATTTAAATCTGTCATATACAGGTATTACTAATGGAACACTACGACTATTGTCAAGGTAAAATTAAATAGAAATACAAAAGTGTGTTTGTTTTAATCTTGCAGGAAACTTAGAGGCATATATAGTAGAAATATTCTTTTTGAGTGATTTATAGGATTCTGTCTGCTATGCAAAATGAAAAAAATGCCCAATACTTTTGACTTAGATAGCAGTTCTTTTCTCTTTTTAGTATAATTAAAAATGTATGCTAGATTACACTATATATTTCACAGAGTTTTACAGAAACTTTTAAAAGAACACGCTAGCCAAAAATTTCTTGGACATGTCCAGTTACTCATGATGATGCAAGAAGTTTGCAAGTTAGATATGTTCTGAAAAATTTATATTTGCAAGAGAGGATTGTGGATAGGTGTATTCTGTGAGCCAAGGCCTTGTGTGACAACTGCAAAAGAAAGAGTTTTTCCAGACTCTTATTTGGAAGATCAGTGAGCTGAAGGCAGAGAATTTACATTCTTACAGAGGTCTGCCATTCCTGTTTTACATGTATCCCTCCATGAGACTCGAAGTCCGCCTTGTAGGTAGAATTGCTGCATTAAAAACTGCCATACAGAAAAGAGACACGCTGGTCCATGAATAGCAGCCGTCACAAAGATGTATATGGATTTGAAGATAGGTGTACATTGTTTCTCTTTCTTATGAGGAAAACTAATGTCTTCCTTTCAACAGCAGCCCCACAAAGTCCAGAAACATGTTTTTCTTTGGTATTTGTGTAATACATTTTGACTTTTGTTTTTCTTAGTCTATAATGCCATATCCTCATATAACTAACATTTGTTTTGGCAGTTTTCCATGTAGTGTCTCCAATCTTACCACTCATCTCTTCATCAGTATTATTCTTATTATAATCTGTGATTCTCCATGTTGGCTGATATTTTTTGTTTTTAAATTTCCATATATTTATGTTGAAGTTTGGAACAGCTGTTCTATAGGTAATCTCAGCATACATTATTCTGGTTACCTGAGCATGCTATTGCCACCAAAAGTCAGAACCATTCATTTCTTCTGATGCATAAATAGTACATACCCAAGGAAGAATTCTCCAGAGCAGGTGAAGCTTTCAATGCAATAAAATGTTTAAAACAAAAAGAAAAATTCTCCACTGACAAAATATATTTTGCAGTTAACTTGTACCTTGTTAATGAGAAATTTTCCCAGTCACGCATGATGCTTCTGATTTAAAACCATAAGATACCACTGGTTTTATTGACAATTTTTGGACAAAAAGCAAAGCTCATTGTTTCTGAGGTTATGGGGCTGTACAAAAAGTTGCTGTCCTGTGAAGATTTTGATAGCAGACAAATTTCATAAACATTTCATGTGCCATCTCAAAAGCATTAGCTCACCACACTGTGTAGTAAGGTAACTAATACAAAGTTCTCAGAGGTGGCAGTATTGCATTTCATAATACTGCACATGAAGTTTGCTATTGTATATCAGATGTCCGTTATTGGAACAAGGAACAAGTGAAGTGTAGGCTGAGTGTGCTCAAAACGGTTTGGTCATTTTTGATGTCTCCTGCTGTTCTATACAAGCATTTTAACCTCCATATTGCACAACACAGATCATCAGCTACAATTTCCCTCTGAAAAGTTGTTGCATGTGGTAGACATGAATATTGTCTATCAGGAATAAATGTCAGGAGGTGATTTTGTCAGATTGCTTTAAACCAATGATCCTGACATTGCTAATGCCAAAATTAATTGAAAAATCAGTATGACAGAATTCCTGCAGAATTTAGCTGTAACACAAAATAAGGATTTTTAGTAGTCTGTGTGCTCAAGCTTAAGTTTTAAGAAAGCTGTCACTTTAAAAATGGCAGAAGGCGGCATGTGTTAAAATTCCCAGATCATAAAAATGGGTCATATGACCTGTAAAGAAAATCAGTGTCTCTTCAAAAGTATTGGAAGGTTTTGATCACAGTCTTCAAAATGCAGTAAGAAAGGCTTCCTTGTGTCTTAAGTTGTGCAACCTTGTAGCAAAATATACTTTAAAAAGACTCAGAACTGCCAGAGTATAAAACCCAATCTCTTAAATTATTATCTCTTTTGTCAGATAAGTTTGTAATTGTACTCTCTCTGGGTTTGATTTTCCCTACTTATTTCTGTGGAATATGTCACTAAAATGCAAAAAGGCTTATGCTTCTACAAAGAAGGATACTTTTATTTCTGTATTTAATATGAATTAAGCGTTTCCATTTAAAAAAAAAAAACCACACCACAAACACATGCCCTTATATTCTGATATCTGGTTCTGATGCACATTGGTTTGGGTTTTGGTTTGTTTGTTTGTTTGTTTTTTCCCCATGAAATATAATCTTTTATTTTATTTCTTAGGTTTTTTGTATTATCCTTTTTTCACAATAATATTCTTTTCCAGCTTCCTATCTCTTTTTTTTGCATTCAGTTCAAGTTAGCGTGTTTCCCCACTCTATATTGAAAGTATAAAGTCAGTTCCAAAAATGTATGCCACTCCTTAAGCAGTCAGCTCTTCAGTGGGTGTTCCCATCTTTCTTCAAAATGCCTACTTTTGCTGACTTGCAGAATTGCATGACTATATCCCTACAACTAAATGTCTACCAGAGCAGTAGGTCCTAATTCTAGGTTTTGATTTTCTGTACACTTTCATTTGTGGTGCTTGTGGCAATTGCTATTTATTCCAGTTAGAAATGTAGTTCAGTAAAATGAATAGTTTTCAGTATGTTATAAACCAAAGCTGCAGATGGAAACTTAAGTGTATTCAGAGTATAGATTCTTGCTTTTACAGAGTGCTGTTGATTAACATTTTCCACTTACAGTTTGCTTTCTTGTAACTAATGTTTAGTGTAAAGAAATGTTTCCCAAAGAACTGATCAAAACCTAACATTGGATGATTCACTTTTGGATAATTCCCTTTTGTATCTCTTTCAATTTTTCAGAATGTTTTAATAGTACTCTTCTAGATAAGTATATGACTTGAGAAGCTCTAACTGTACTTTTATGCTTTTAACGTCCTTTGTTAGAGTTCTGGTTTTCATTTCTAGCAGGCACTGCTTGTAAAATCAATGGCAAAGACAGTCCAGCAAACTTATACTGAAAAGTCTATTAGTTTTCAAAGTATGCACACAAAAATCCCAGTTAATTAAAAAGTATGCTTTTGCAGTTATTTGAGATAACTTTAAAATGATACTTTTTTCATATAGTGAAATATGTTGTATCATAGTGCTATTCCCCAGTAATTTGCAGTACAAGGAGCAGAGGAAAAAGTGCAGCAGAAGAAAGGGACTTTCAAACTTCAGCAAGGAGATAATTCTATTTCATATCAAACAACTTTTCTTTACAGTAATTTTCAGAATACTTTAACTGTGGTATTTTATGTTCTACCGATTCTGTAACATACCCTTGTAATAACTTGCACTCTCTTTTGTTTTTTTTGCAAAGCAGCTTCCCCAATTTACAGTATCTGAGTTTAGCTCACTGCAGAAAATTCACAGACAAAGGTTTACTGTACCTGAGCTCTGGAAAAGGTTGTCACAGGCTCATCTATTTGGACCTTTCAGGTTGCATTCAGGTTTGTAGTTCACGTCTTTCTTTCATTCTGTGAAGAAGAGAATCCTTTATATGACTGGCTGCATCCTGCATTCATGGTATACTGAAGTAGAACAAGCACTGCAGCAGACTTCCAGGGTTTTGAATTACATGACTACAGCTGTTTAAATTTTACTAAGGAATAATAGCACTATAGGTTTGGATCACTTCCAACAAAATGTCAGATCTATAAACAGATCTAGTACTTACTGCATAATGAGAACAAGGCTTGCTTTTTGTAGCCATAAATAGACTAATTCTATGTCATGATTAGTTAGGATTTTAAATCAGGAGCTTTGAAAATGCAGTTTTTACTAAGGTATCAAAAAAAATAAAAGCCACTCTGCATTGGAAAAATATGAATTTACACTTGGTTTCCTGAAAAGGAAATTAATTAAAAAGTGAACTTTTGTTTTATATTGGTTTAATATATAAAGTGAAGTAGTATTTATAACTGCAATCTAAAAATAGTTAATGTTTTGGATTATTTTAGTCTCCTACTAAACTTCTAAAGGAAACCAAGGTTTTAGAATCTGGTACTATTTTAGAAACTTTCAAATATATACTGTATCTTGAAACATACTTCAAAAGCAATACGAAATGCCAAACTGTAAGGCAATAAAAGTCTGCCAATATTTTAATAAAGACTCCCACATATATTTATTTATAAACTGAGAAGATTCTCCAAATTACAAAATACACATGAAATGATAAAGAGATGGAGTCTGAGGAATATAACTGTTTAACTTTCCATCTAACAAAACCTTTCCCAAACCAAGGATGAAGGCAGACAGGGCAACAGTCTTGTTCTGACTGCTCTTTACTGTGTCTGTTTCTTGTTCCTGAGAATCATGCTGAGACTATTGTGCGTTGACAGTGTGAAATTTGAAATGAGGGCTGAGGTTAGAGGAAAATTAAGAACTACCTACCTCTGAGTTACTTTTTCAGAATGCCAGTAATTGGTTATTTTTTCCAAAAGCAACATTCCTGCTTGTTCAGAAGTGTAATAATGAGCTGTAAGGATCTGCCTCTAGAAAGCATGACGTAACAGTAGTCAGAGAAAAGTGATCATCATCGAACTGGGAAAACCACAATCCTCCCCTTTCCAGAGAAAAGTGGGTTTGCTCACCAGTGTATTTGAGCGCTCTGAAAGGAATTCCACAGCTTCCTCCATTTTGGGTTTCCCCACAATTCTGGAACAGTGCTTATTGATTATGACTGAGTACTTAAGTAAACAGTTAAAACCAAAAAGAGCATCAAATTGCATCACTGTTGCAGAAAGCATTTCAATAAGACAGAATTCTTTTTTTTTTCCTCCCCTCATTGGATCAACTAAACCAAAGGGAACTTCTGTAAGGCTAATGTTTCAGAATTAGTTAGAAAAATGTAGTGAAGCTATAGTATAAACATTTAAATTATGCTAAAAGGTGTTCCATAGAACAGAATATATATTCTATAGAGTATATATTTTTCCTTTTTTTTATGTTTCCTGTTTTTTCCTTAATTTTAATATTATAGTTGTTTTAATATGAGTTCTTATATTACCGTTACTACTGTAGGATTTGAACATCTGTTTAGAAAGCCCATCTGTAAAATGGGTGATTATGCTAATGATTTTGCAAGTGGCAACTTGAGGACCAGAACATTTAGATAGCTGTTAAAACATAGTCAGGCAGAAAACTGGGAATTAAGCACACATTTTCTAGTCTGTTGTCATAAAATGAGGCATTTTTTCCTTTGACTATTATATTAATACATGGTAATAATACTGGATTAATTGTAGGTATGGTTTTTTTGCATGAAATCTCAGTAACTAACGTTGTGTCATTATGACACGGGTGATAAATATTTTCATTAATGAGTTTCAAGATATTTTCATAAAAATACAGAGATTCTCTTGTGTCCTGGTCTTAAAGGTGTCCTATTACACCATTGATATTCTCAGAGAATTACCTAGAAAGCGTAAGATTTCTTTGTCCTGCTTTTGAAGCTGAACAGTATAGGTGGAAAATTTTCTGCTATTAGACACAAAACTGAAAAGATGGAAGGGTATAAAGCAATTGCATGTCATTTACCAACGCACTACATTGAGATTATACAACTAGAACCGAGAGATATTTTCAGTTAAATTAGAAACATGGAGATTTTCAAAGAAATTGACTTTTTATTTTTGGTGCCAACATCTATGGCTGATTTTCAGACTAGAACTATTCTGGCCCAAAATGTGTTAGAACAGTCTATCAATTGCTGTAGTTTGCAACAGCTGGATAAGAGATCACAAGCCACTGGGAAAAATAGATTTGACCCTTTCATTTCTTGACATCCTGCAGTATTTGTGGGGATGTCAGAGAAACTATTGGCATATGTACCAGCTTCATCAGTTTTTACCATCTGAGTTCCTCCTGCTCTGGCTTCATTGGGAGAATTCTTATTTTGGCAGTTACTGTCAAATTCTGGCTTCTTCAGATGAATCAAGGAGCAAAAAAGGGCCATCACTTGGGGAGAAAATCTGAGCCATGTTCTTTATTACTGAAGAAGAGGACTGATTGTTTACATTTCCTGAGTACAAACTTGTGTAACTGAAGAATACTTTATTGTAAGTTACGCATACACTATTCTATATTTTTAGAAATATGCTAATTCAGGAGTATGTTAATATAAGCTTTTTTTGGAAAGTGGAAAATTAAAAGAAAAATAACATGTGGAGGCAAGCCATCAAGGTAATGTGCCAAGCATGTGAAAGGATGTCACAATTCATTTTGTCATTCTTGACAAACACAGAATAAAAAAAAAATATAGCCCCTTGTGTACCACAAGAGTACTTGCTCAATCCTGAACACTAATTTTCAAGTTTCTGCACTCACAGTGCATTGACAGTACTATAATCATGGAATAGTGTTTCTTCAAAACCCCTTCTGCGCTGCAGACAGCATTGTGCCTTGCAGGGTGGATTCCACAAATACAATTGGTTCAGGCGGAGAAAGAAGGAATTTTAAAGCAGCACTGTATGTGTAGCAAATAAGCCAAAACTTGAATAAAAATTCTGTGTGTTCCTATTCTTTGGAATTAAGAAACTATAAAAAGATGAAATTAAATTAATTTTGACATTCTTACAAGCATTTCATTATTTCACTACATTTTATTTCTGAATCTATGGGGACAAATTTTTGTCTGTGGTTTGCTCCATGTTTGTTTTGATGTACTTTCATTCTAGATCACAGTATACTAGCATATAGTTAAGAAAAAAACCCAATTCAGTCATTTACCTATTAGACTGAAAACTCCTTAGACAAGGAATTGTATTTTATGTACAATCATTGCATTGACTTCTGATCCTGTACATGCAAGAAAAATAATACTTTTATAAAATTATCTTACTGAGTCATGCAGGAAAAGTCTGTTTTGCAGAATTTTATAGGATCTAAGGCTCATAATAACCTTAAAAACATCCTCCCTCACAATTGGTTTGAAGAAGGAGGTTTAAGTGGGTTTTTACTGAACCGGGGCAAAGAATGCAGTATTAAATTCCATATGTATCCTAACATTGATTCTTGGGTCAAGCTGTTCACTCTTGAGAAATTTATTATACATTGAAATTCCAAGTTAGTTGAGAAAGCAATTGTTTTACTAAAATGTGCACAAAATTTCATATTACTACACCTTATCTTCAGGAGTGCCTGAAGTTTCATAGATAATCCATAGGGGCTTTAGAAAAAAAATTAAAGATTAAGATTTCATTGTTCTAGGAATAAAGGAAAATAAGACAAATACATAAGATATTGCAGCAGCATCTAAATGTTGACTAATTTAGTTGAGTCTTATCTGAATGCATGTTTCACACTGCAACTTTCTCACCCTGATGCCTGAGATCCATTATCCAGCTTTAAGTTAAAAAGCAGTTCACATGAAAAAGATTTGAAACAATCTGTTCGGGGGTATTATTAGCTGCTTCAGTATAATTGTTTTTGGCTTCCATGGAGGAAAACACTAAATTGCTGCTATTTGTGGTATCAAATGGCTATGTTAAGCAAACAGTGTTTTTCCAGACAAAGAGATTAAAAGTCCTTTAGACTGCAGTTAACATTATGCAATCATTACTGAATTTCAGAAACAGATATGCTACTTCTGTCCCTCAACATTGTTGAGTTTGATCTGATTACCTGCTACCTACTATCTACCCTTTTGAGAATGTGAATTTCACTTGATTTTAGGCGTCTAACCTAAGGTAGTGTCTAGAAAATTACCTTAATTTATTTCAATAACAATTAGAGAGGGAGAGCAATCTCCAGAGGTCATTCAGGCTTTTTCAGGTCTGACCTGTCTTGGGATCTTTCTTGCTCTTTGCTGTACAGAGAGCCCAGGTTTCATAATTGTCTAACATAGACAGCTCAGTTATATTACTAATTTCAGCGGAGTAAACAAAGGCTTTAGCATTTACAGGCCTTTTTTTTTTTTTAATCACCATCATTACTATTGGTGCATTCTTGACTTAGCATTTTTCCTACCTATTTCCCTGATTTTAAACTGTGATTCCTCTTCTACAATTATCAGAACAACCTGTAAGCCTTGCAAGTATTTATCTTACTGCTCAGTTAAATGGCTAACATTTCCAAAGTCTGGACCTTAAAACTAGTGTCCTGAGTCTGCATTTAGTTTTTTTCAGTGATATTTTAAAAATCTTGGCCAAAGCAACAAGTAATGTAATGTAACTAAGATCCATAATTTAATTGTATTTGCATTTGAATTTGAGGTACCTAGACATGAGGGGTCTTTTATTCCTACTCTCTGTATCTAACTGTGATCACTAGCCTAGGTAGGTACTCTTTTGATAGTTAACAATGTGTTAATTGTAAAAAAAAAATCCCAAGAACAATTGGCAGCAGGCCCCATTAAGCCCCATACCTTCCTTTGATGAGCAGTCATAGGAGTAAGTTGTAGTTGGTTACAATTGATGCATGCATTTGAACTAGGTCTTACAAAATCTCTTCAGTTTGAACAGTAAGCATAGCTGAATATGGCATGTTCTGCACTCTCAGCTTTTGAGTGATTGTTCCTTCGGAGCAGAGTTATTCCTTCTCATTATAGCAAATCTGTTTAGCAGTTACAAGGGGAAATCCTACTGTCATAACAGCTAAAGCATACTCAAACTGCTTAACAAACTGTGGCTGATTTTTTAGAAGAGTGAAAACCTCAGTTTTCTTTTGAAAATGCATCAAGTTCATATTATAATGGACAGTGTTATTACCATGTATTACAACAAACTGTGTGGTGTAACATATTCTCTCT
The DNA here is from genome assembly GCF_964188355.1 of Buteo buteo. Classification (NCBI taxonomy): domain Eukaryota; kingdom Metazoa; phylum Chordata; class Aves; order Accipitriformes; family Accipitridae; genus Buteo; species Buteo buteo. The sequence continues at coordinate 13,733,838 of NC_134174.1, read as the reverse complement.
TGGGAATGGCTTGCTCTTTGTAGTATATGGACCAAGAACAAGATTCAATTACCAGAAATTCACCTCTCAAACTGAAATTTCTAGGGGGTGATTTGTTTCACTTTAACATATTAAACTACTTGGTGCATGTTGTAGAAATGTGCTGTCTTCTGTTGTTGCGCTGCTTGAGATCCAACAATGAGGAGGCCTGTTGCATGGTTAGGTAAACTCTTACTTGAATGGATTGGTCATGCCATGTTAAAGCAATTAGTGCTTCTTGACTAGCAGAGAATAGAGATTTCCCAATACCTCCCTCAGGCAGCTGCTTGAGTGATATTCACAATTTAAGCTAGTCTCTTTCATACAGACCAGAGGTTTTGGGCTGAGGAAACTGGAGATAGGATTACATTGTCCTACATTACATATACCAATAGTGAGTACAAAATTGTAGAATTTGGACAACTGAATTTCATATTCTGTCCTGAGAACTAGCAGCCATCTTGCCATGCTGACATTTTACCTTCTGGGGATCACTACCAGTTGAAAAGAGGATTGCCTTTGCCATGAGAGCCCTACACTAGTACTGGTTGTTTTGCAGTCATTTGGGGTGGGCAAATCCAACCTATCCATGCTGATGGGTGAGATCTGCAGTGCTATCTGCAGATCCACACTCATGTGTTATCCACATCAACCACATTCCCAAAGTCGTGGTGTTCTTTTGTCCAGCAGACATGTCTCAGTTGGAGGGTGTGTGAGAACCTGGAGTGCACTAACAGGCTCTACATGCTCTGACCAGCTTGTATTTACAAGATGGTTATCCTTCTGTATAATCATGTTCTGCAGCCTTCCCTCCTGCCTCCCAAGATTTTGATCTTTTTCCTTCTTCAGCTCTTTGTTACAGTATAGCTGTTTTCAGAGGACCCTGACCCAGGGTTCCACAGCTGCACCGTATCAGACCTGACCTTGAACACAGGCAGCTGACAGAGGGTAGTTAATGGGATTTATATCACCATGCATTACCTGTAAAATTTTTCCTATAGTTATTTTGCAGGCTGTTACAGACCCACTGTAGGAAAAATATTCACGCTCCACTTGTCCTGAGCTTAGAACACATCAGACTCTTTGCATCCACAGCGCTAACAGTGCTCATGTGTGTCATGAGCCACACCATATTCTGTCTGTCTGGACGTAAGACCTGCACAAATACTTTAAGCCTAACAACACATTTGACAGACATGTAGCCAGTTCGCCTCTAGTGCTGACACGCCCCTGCACAAGGGAAAAAGTGCAAAGAGTGCCACAGTCCCTTATGAAGTAGAGACAAGACATTTAACATCAAAATATTTAAAACAATTTATAAAGAATCTGTTTAAAAGACCACTCCAGCCTGAAAATAAAGAGCAAGCCAACCTGGCCGTAAGTTAAAAGATGGAGGATTATGCCAGAAAAGACAAGACAGTCTGGTTTGATTATAACTTAGTCAGATACGCCGTTCATGAAAAAAACCTCACCTGCAAAAAGAACTCAAATGTTAAGTTTGCAAAAAGAACAGCCAGAAACCCAATGTGTTAACGCCCTCACTCAATGCTAGAGTGGAAGGAAAGCAGGCTTGACCCTTGTTTTCACTGATAAGTAGTTGTGGGGAACAGTCAGATGTGCTACAAAGGCCAGAGGCTGCAAGTGCAAGAACTGGAAGCATCTCCTGGTGCACTGCTACCATACTGATGTGTGGTGGGTGATTAGATGCTGCTTAGCTTCTGGCTTGCTTTTCTGTGACTATCTCCTGTCTACTAATGGTGTCTACTGTCAGACAATATATATACCCTAAGCAAAGCCTGTGTTTTACACTGCTGTTCCCCTTAAGCAATATAACAAAACAAATCAGGCTTCTCCAGCAGCTGGAGAGGTGGGGTACAGCAAGAATCCCTCCCAGTATACTTTATCTTTGAAGTTTCCTCCTTTGGATTCTTGTCTCCACAGGCCTTATTTGGTACCCAGGAGAACATGCCAGACTGCTTTTTTTGTGGATGTTTTGCAAATGAATTCCCGGTGCAGAGCACAGCTGTAGTCTGAGCTGCACAAGATTATTATATTATACAACTTCAAAAACCTGGGAAATAGTGAGATCTCTACATGCGAATATCAGGGAGGACTATTTCATAGGGAGGAATGGTTCACATCCATGTTGTCTGTAGAACATGGGGCTGAAAGGAAACTGTCCTGTACTATACACAGGGTTTATATGTCAAAAGAACTATGTATGCCCAAGAGTGAACTGACATATATTGAATTTGGGCAGTTGAAGAATTGACTCCCTGGATTCACTCCCTGAAGCCACTGCATGGAATGATAAAAGGAATAAACTGAATTGACAGATCCATCTGTCCATTCATAGATTCACTGAATATTGCTCTGTTAGAGTATACAGAGTTGGTGATGTGGTCCTACATGAAGGATTCTGTAAACAAGCTCCATGTTGTGATTGCATAGGGTCTTTCTTTGTATCCCATCTGAATTTAACACACATTTTACTATGCATCTGGAAAAAACCAATGAGGATAGTTTACCACATCCAAACCTTGCTTTAAACTAGATGTGAGTACTTGCCATGTGTGAATACCTCATAAGGTTGGGAAAACAAAGGTAGAAGAATGTGACGATGACATTTATTGCTACTCCCATAAATAGTGTTGACTGTAGAAATTGTTGGGCCTTACTCTTGCTTGCTTAGTAGACACATTTTTGGAACAGATCCTGGATTTGGATTATGTTGTTAAAACTTCAGAATAATATGTATGCCTCATGGGTCTGTTTTTCTTTTTGGGGATTAATGTATTTCTTGTTTTAGTGAGCATCTAGGTACCTATGATTTTAAAGGATTGAAAAGATCTCAAGCCATTCCTGTATTGTTTTTGTTAGGCTTGCTAAGACATAAATATTTTATTTCTTACTTAGATTTCAGTTGATGGCTTCAGAAATATTGCCAATGGCTGCAGTGGGATTCAAGATTTGCTAATCAACAAAATGCCAACTCTTACAGACAGATGTATTCAAGTAAGAAATTAAAAATAAATCTGTACTTTGAGAAAATTTTTGTTGTTGGAACTAGGTTACCCTCTCAAATGACTTTAAAGAAAGGTATGCAGATACAATTTAAGAGGAAAATTTCTCACTGAAAACAGTTTTTAAAGCTATTATCTAGTTATCTTTATAAATCTTGCTCCCTTGCCATCACTTTCAGAAAAATTCAGTTGTCTTCTTTTGCTACGTGGGTATCGCTGAATTGTGGTCTTCCAGTTTATAAATGGGAGTTTTTCATTTTTTTCAGTGTTAAGCAAATATAATATATGGCAACAGCATTCTGCTACTGATTTTGCCCATCAAAAAAGAATTTTCAGGCTTCTGCAAAAATTATTGTTAACTAGACCAGTGTCTCGGGTGTCTGCCATACTTCATGTCTCCAGTTGCTTACTTACTTTTCCTTGTGTTTCCAAACATAATAAATATATGTAGAATTTCAGTAGTTTATGTACTGCTCACTGTCTAGAAGTTACTGTTAAAATGGATTATAACTATTTGTTTGAAATTGTAACATTTGGTATTATATGCAGAATATTTGCTAATCTTTTGTTATGTGACAGCATAGGTATATGAATATTTTATTTTACCTTTCTCCCTTTGAAGGCTCTGGTTGAAAAATGCCAACAGATAGTGTCTGTTGTCTTTCTTGACTCTCCACATCTTTCTGATACAGCTTTTAAAGCCCTTGCTGAATGTAAACTAGTCAAGGTCAGCATTGAAGGTTAGTATAATGATTCACAAAATTAATAGGATGATGTATTTTTAAAATTCATCCAGATAATTTGAAATAAATCTTTCAGCTGATTTCAGTGGGTATTTGGATCAGGCCCTTAATGTATTTCAGATGTGTAACTTACATCTTTGTATATTTCAACAGGGAATAACCAAATTACTGATTTAAGTTTCAAGTTGATGAGTAAATGCTGCCCATACATCAGACACATTCATATGGCCGATTGCCCGAATATTACAGATGCTAGTCTTAAGATGATTTCACCATTGAAGCATATTCTTGTACTGAATGTAGCAGACTGCATAAGGTACTATATCACGTCCGGATTTTTGTAAACCATTGCAAAGGAATTTTAGTAAAGTTAATTATGCTCGTAATAAGTCCTGTTAGCACATCTTTCAGTTTTAGAAATAAATTCTTAGAATGTTAATGCACGTATCTTAATATTTAAAAAAATATTTTATACAGGTAGGTTTTTGTTCCTGTATCATGTTTGCAAAAACCCATTTATTATTACTCCAGTTCAAGCAAAAAAATCAACTGTAATATTACTTAATAGCCATGGCATATTTTAGTGCTGGAATGTGGCTACGAAGAAGATGAAAATGGTAACCAAAGACAATGCCAGTGCCACAGCTCTATTAAAATTTGGATATTGTTTAATTTTGTGAATATTAAAATAATACTTCATAACTATCTAATACTAACATATAAACAAACCTGCCATTTTTTACAATTACCAAGACAACGTTGTAATTTATGTGGTAGAGAAAGGGTATATTTTATGTGAAGACTGTTTTCCACTTCAGGTGTGTCATGTGTCAGTAGAAATGAAGACAAATGAAAGGGCTTCCAAAGCTGCACGCTTGTTCCCTGTTTTGTGGCACAGTGATGGAGTCAAGGGTGGGAGGAACAGGCAACGCAAAACCTCCAAACATTTCAAAATCAACAAACCTATAAAATAATACAAAGAAGGTAGAATTGCTGCTTATCTTAAAATTCCTGACATCATGTGAAGTAGGGATTCTGCTTTAATGTGTAACTAAAGTACTTTTTGTGCCTGTTAATGCTGTATAAAAATCTGATAACATTGCATGTAGATGAGCTGAGAAGTGCTGGAGTAATACCATGACATCATGTTGGTAGTTCAACTGGGTAGATGAGACAGCTGCCTGCATTTTCTGGTTTAACATTTAGAAGGCTGGATTTTCCAGTCTGTTAGCCAAGTTTTGGGCTGTGAGTGTGTTTGCACATGTGTCTACTGTCTCTACTGCTAAAGAATTGCTGAATTACCTTAACAAAACTTTTTAAGCAGTTGTAAAGCTATTGTAAAACTCTGTGCTTATATTATTACTTTTGCAGACTAACGAAGTTATAGATTGTAATACATCTAAACTTGGTAAAGAGTTTCTCTCAAGAGATATGAAACTACAAAAGGGGGATTGTTAGTATTTATGTTTCTCTTATTTGGACAATGTGTTGCTGTAAAAGTTCACATTGTGAGTTAGAAACTTTTAGGAATTTCTCACAGAAATCAAGGGAAGCGCTATACTGGTGGTGGAATCTTAAGAACAGATTTTGAAATGCTTAGCCATCTTAGTGCTCTTAATCACTTTCCTTTTTTTCATAGACATTTCATCTTAGTCTAAGTTTTTCTAACTTAGTCATATGGAAAATTTTTTGAGAAATGAAAGAGACAGAAAAAGCAAATCTGACAATTCAGAATTCTTAAATTACAGGAAGTATTTGACTACATGTGAACAATGAAGAAAGAAAATTAACTGATCATGATTATTAGAATTAAGAAATAATAAAGATGTGAGTAAAAAGGTGTCTAAAAATGGACACAGGCAATGTGGTGGCTCATACCCGTGGCACATTTTCCCAATTTAAGTATGTTATCTTCATGTATGATAAAGCAGTGTGTGGCCTGTGTTCTTAACAGTTAATCAGCTGACTAGAGAAACTGAGCATGTGTATTCACGGAACAATTATTTCAAAAGTTATAATGTGGCTATTTCAGTCCTCAAGCCCAGTGTGGTTACAGAATAACTGAGGTTTTTTTAAATTCACTTGACTACATTGCCAGGCTCTGCATTCCTTACAGACTTTATGCAAGTTAATTATTCTGAAAGTGTATTTCTTAAATTTATCTATCTTGAATGAAGAACAACTGCACTGTGAAATAACACCAAAACTACCACAGTGGTTGAATTATTGCAGAGTGATTACTTTAACACTTTATGAATTATAGCTTCATCTGTAGCTTGTGGTCACACAATGAGGCTCTGTTCAGGTTATCATTTTATTACTATTGTTATTCCTACCCATATGTTTCTAGGACTTTGGGATTTGCAGTGATTCTTTGCAACAAACTGTACAAGCCAAAATTCTGTCCTACAGAATTCTGGGATTAATTTTTTATTCATCAGGGAACACGGAATAAATACTGGGAATGTATTGAAAAGCTAAGCATACAAGTAATGTTAAACATTCCAGAGATATGAACTGTATTGAAACACTTGCCCAAGTTGTATTCAGCTCTCTGACACTCTCAGCTTGGCTGTAAGACTTAATTTTTATAGCCTTTGCGTATATTATGAGTTGGCAATTTGTGTGAGAGATACAATTGATTAAATGAAACACTCCAAGGACAAAATAAGGTTAGCTCTTCATGCATGTGTACAGTACAGCTACTACATACATATACTACGTATGACTTTTGCTTCTGTGCTAGAAGATAATTTTTCCTTTAAATTATTTCAGTTCCTTAAGTTAACAAAGATACTAAAACAAATAGTACTCTAAAAAGTTTAAACAGGTTCTGATACTTTCTAGATATGTTTTCTAAGCTCTGTCTTTTGGAACGCTATCATATCTAAGTGTTGGAACTAATGGAAGTTCTCGTAATCTCCAACAGAATTTTATTCAGAAAGTTCTGGTTTTCAGCAGTTCCAAAGAGCAGCATCTTTCTAATCAAGCCATTAATTACTCCGACTCCTTTGGGGTTTAAAAGGCTATTAAAAATAGATGATTATTAATTTCTGCTTATCTGCAATGCAGGCTGCTGAATGCAAATTATACATTGACTTGTATGGAGTAGCAAAAATACATATTATAGATATTGTCTACATTTCTCTTTTAGAATCAGTGATGGAGGTGTAAGGACATTTGTACAAGGTTCTTCAGGAGCCAAGCTGAGAGAGCTGAATTTGACTAGTTGTATTTGTGTCACTGATGCTTCTGTCACAGAAATAGCACAAAGGTACCATAGTCCAGTACAATATTTTTATAGTATGGTTAGACTTTCAACATATTTCTAATGTTAATGTTCTTAATATGTTAATAAATGGGTAAAATTGTACAGCCAATTATATACAGAATATTGTACTAGATAAATGACTAGTCCCTTCTGGCATTGTGAATCTCTTTAAAAATGACCCATTATATAAAGGGGAATTCATCAGTATAAATATGGAAACCTGAGAAGTCTTAATTTTAGGGGGGAAAAAGTGCTTAAATGATGGTTGTCAGTGACAAAACTGCATTAAAAGATTAGTATGTATAAGTCACATTTTTGTAAACTCTATAAATACTGATGTCTGCATAAACAAAAAGCACTCTATTGCTAAACTTCTTAAATTCCAGTTCCTCAGAAGTAGGTATTGGATAGCTGAGCATCACTGAGCATAGATGCACTGTTTGAGGCGTCACATTTCTCAGGTCTTCTGGTTTGGTTATGGGAACATATAGTTTACAGTGCTTATGCAGTAAAATTCAGTCTTCCATGTGTGGTCAGTGAGTGCTGATTTGCAGAACCTGGCAATGTCTTCATTTGCTGTGCACCATTACTTGTGTAGCTGTAGCTGGGTGTGGATATAGCAATGGGGTCCTGAATTCTGTCATTGCAGTGAGCTTTGAAGCTTCTGTGCAAGATACAAGGGATTTGGAGATGGGGACAAGTCAAGTATCAAACTAATGTAAAAAATATTTTTGTTTGTAGTACAGGTCCTTGATTTCCATATTTTGATTTAATTTCATTGCTGTTCATGGTTTGAAATATTTGCAATCTTATATATCATGAGTACAATCCCTGTAAGTGCCTATGTAAGCTAGGTATCAAAAGTCTGGTATAATTCCATGGGTTTAGAGTGCTTATTTTCATAGGTTCCCTGAAAAAAACTTATCAAGGTTTATTATGAAGATGTACTTGCTATACTACATTTCTGTAACAAAAGTGGAAAGATGACATTTCTGATTGTTTGTTTTTTTTTTTAAAATTTAATTTAGATGTCATGAATTGACCTACCTAAATCTGCGTCACTGTGAAAATGTGACTGATGCTGGAATTGAAGCTTTGGGAAATATGTCATCGTTGATATCCATTGATCTCTCTGGAACCAGCATCTCAGATATGGTATATATATATGATTAAAAAATGACAAATGTGTTTACTATTTATTTAGGCTTTCTGAAAAAATGCAATAAAAATCCATTCATTTAAAAACCTACATGGATAAGAAGCAGTGGAGTTGCAGTATCATGAAAACATATTTTAGAAATGTATATTATACAATATTAGCCCATGTATAGGTGGTACCCAATAAAAGGTAATTCTTACATTGGACAATTCTCACATTTGAAAGAGAGAAACAGGAACCGTCAGAAAGAGAAAGTTTGGCTGCTGTATAGCTGATCTGAAAAAAAAGTTTGTTAAACAGGATGATTAGACCTGAGGAAAACTGAAAGAAAAAAAAAGGTATATTTTAAATTTGTAAAAATTGTGTTTTCCATGAACTAGGTTTTATGGTGAAAAATCCTGATTGTTAGCTCTAGCAGAGGTACTGCTCTACACTGTGGTCTAGAAAATAATTGCTAGTGAAAGAATTACTAACAAGGTATCTTCAATGTGTCAAGTTGCTAAGACTCTGGATAGCAAAATAGCAAGTGTGGGAGCCAGGTTAAACATCACAGGCCTCCTCATTAGATGTTCTTGGCAGGTGGTGCCTTGTGTGCAGGGTTCAGAGCCAGTTCTGCTGTTTCTTTTACTTTTGGGGGAAACTCTTTTCACTGAACACAGAAATGTAGGAGAAATGAAAACTTGCCATAGACACTATTCACTCAGTCACTGTTCAAACATAATTTTGACCAAGAACTTTATTATTGGCTCTAACACAGAGTTTGTGTAAAAGTAATTAAAATGTGAAAAAAGTAATTAAAATGCCTGTATCTTTTATGGAGGCCTGAAAAAAAATATTAAGCTAAATAAAGAGCGTTGGGAGATCCCAGGAGACATCATGTAATGCAATCATTTAAAATACCATAAAATTTTATCTGAATGAAATTTATAATGCCTTGAATTACAGTCCCACAATGTTTCAGTATAAATGTTTTCTTTCTCCTTGCCTGCCACAGCTAGTATTTTAAAATGCTGTGTTGCTTCTTATTCTAGTTTTCACACAGCACAACCCATGACCTCGGCAATAAGCCAAGCTCTTTTGCTTACACTGCATTTCTAAGGCATTCAGTTGCCTCCCTTCCACAAGACACATAAATTAACCCGGAAATTGGCCATTTATCATTTTCTGTAACTTCTGATCTGATTGCTGGTACTAGCTACAAAACTGTTATGTTTTTTGCTGTTCACTGTGTTTTACGTATATAACGTTCACGCAGATATAATAAATGCATTTTCTAATCTTAAAACATGATTTGATAAAAGGAAATCTAGCAGTCTGCTTTGTAACAAGCTACTATTTGTATGCATTGACTTTCTATTATGCATTTTATTAGCATATAGATGAAGTTGTATCAAGATATCTTTCAATTTAGACTTTGTAAGTACTGTCACCAGATTGCTTCCAAAATGTAGCAGAGCACACAATGTTTTATGTGCAGTAATCAACACCATTATGCTGTGCTGATAAAGAGAAATTGTAAGGCTCATGTGATTTCCTGTAGTCTGTGCAGTAGATCTCTGTTGTTTTTGCTGTCTTCCTATTTAGTGTGAAACACGTAGAATGTGCAAGATAGATTTGCACTACACAGGAGAATTTTCCTTTCTTAGTTTTTCAAATGTCAGCAGAATCATTCTGCCCATCAAAGCAGAGCAGAATTTACTGCAATAAGGATAACATATACTTAAGGAAAGGTCAGAGGAGAAAAGATACAGTAGAGTCAGATTTTCTTGCAGATTTGTGCCTCAGGTATGACTGATTTAAATGTTAGTCAAAATGGAAGTTTTTTCCACTATTGATGCCTTCCTGTGTAGTTTCTCTGGTGCCAAATAAGTGAATTGTTCCTGTTGCAATCTGTCTTTCATTCAGGGAATGTGTTGCATTTGGAAGAAATATATTGACTCTTAGAATTTTCCTGATGAGATCTTGTTAATAAAATAATATTTACAATACCCTGTAGACTCACGGTAATTAAAATATGCAGTGCTAATAAGAAATATAGCTCTCATCTCTCTCTCATGTTTGGAAAAGTTTTTTATCCTTGTCCTGAGTCTATTTATCAACAGAAAGACTAGAAATTGAATATAAATAATCATTGCATGTATTCAAATTTTGGCATTCTATAGAAAGTTATGCATTTTACATTAAGAGAAAATGCCTAGGCAAACTTCTAAACAGAACCTAGAATAAGGCAAGTAATTCATCACATGTTTAAGGTTGTATGTACACTTACATGTGTTGCTAAATAAAAATCAAAGACCATTCATTAACAAAACCAAATATCATCCAATGCAGAGGGTATCAGCTTTATGCATATGAGAGACTGGTGGCATACCAAAGACGTTGCTGCACTTTTTTCATTAGGGCTTTAACTATATTGCTCTTACTCATATAAAATACATAACATAACATAAAATAAAATAAAACACAATTACATTAAAAATATTAATTTATTCATTCAGTTATTTTAGCATTCATCCTTCTACATGTCAGAAAATATTTCCTTCCTTATTAAAGATTATTTTTCTTAAATAAATTAGCACACATTTTTATGTCTTGATAACTTTTTTTAATAGTGGGAAGGACATTTGTTCTGGTTTTGTCACAAAAACCAGAACAAACAAACATTTGTCCTGTTTTTGTCACAATGCCCTGACATAGACTTGGGGAAGCTTAGTATCAGTGGTGAATTATATGCAGTGTAATAATGAGAGAGAAAAAAGTAGACTAAAACAGAAGAAATTGGTAAAATACTTTAAAAATGGGAAGAACCCTGATACACTTCTGAAATCAAAGATAAAAAGGAAATATGAAGTATACAAAGAAATATTCTTTGCTTCTGCATTTTCTTCCACAATGACTGCCATGCATGAAATTCTCTCTTGTAATAATCTAAGGCCCCATTCTCTCTTCTGGCTGAAATGCCTCCTCAAGAATTGTCTGTGGCATCAAGTCAGCTGATCAGTCACAGATTTTTTGCATGCTATGTGTAGTTACTCTTTAAAGTTGAGGTTAATTTGTAATCATTGAGAACTCTGGAGTAGTGGTTATATGGAAGTATAAAGGGTTAGCTCAACTTTCTTTACTTATGTGTTTGTACTTAATGATCTTCAGATCTTGGCTGGTCCTGAAGGCCAGGCTGCAACATATTTACTAATATTTTAATAACAAGTTTCTAAGTAAGGGGAAAAAAACCTCCAAAAGTGGCATTTTGGCTTTCCACAGTTATCTAGAGTAATTTCTTTGCACTCTTAGGGGGCTTCTGAATCTACGGTGACTTGAATCCATAGCCTGGCACCACATTTTGGTCTGTTAGAAAATTAGGCCAGTAGGTCTGAATAAGAGCCTTGTGAAAGTTAAGAAAAAAATATCAGGTCTAACAGATATAGCTAGCACAGACTGCAGATGAATTAGTTGCATTTGATTTCCAAAGGAAAGGATGTAACAAATCACACACATTCCCAAGGCAAGGAAAAGGAAATGTTAAAATACATTAAAGTGGGCTCCAAATTCAGATGTTAGCACTCCAGTTTGCTTGGGAGAATAGAGAAGGAGAGAATTTGACCTGGAGACTTAGCAACTTAATTGTGCATAGAAACAGGAAATACTAACACAGAGTCATTACAATCAGTGCCAGATGTGCTAACACCTTGAGTCCCAATGCAAATCAGTAGGAAGTAAAGGTACTTAGCAATGGTGAAAATTGGGCTTGATATTTTTACAGGATATTTTGTTACAATGGAAGCCCTGTTGTCTGGACTTAGTGTCAAGAAACGTTGGCAAACATTTCGTAAGTTATGATCTGTTCTAACCACAGAAGGTGTTAGGTACAGAAATATAATTTTATGGCATGCATTGTACACAAAATCATACAGGGGGATTTCTGTACTGCAATAGAAAAATGTCTGCACAGTTCATGTAAACAGGTCTGACCCACCTTTACATTAGCGCAGGTATTGGAAACAGTATAGCTACATTTGCTTAAGAACGTACCCATTTTCCAGAAGGTTTTTGCTATCTGAAACTGAATTTTGTTCTGCCACATATGTATTGTTATTAGCAAAGTGATACTGCATGATAGGAATTACATTCCTCTTGTCTAGTGTTTGATCCATGGAACTGGTGCCTGACTGTGGCTAATCTGTGCAGAAATCTGAGCATTTTAGAGGATAAGCTGAGTCATTTCATATTAAATGGCTCAGAAATGGAAGGTGGGAGATACCTCTTAAGAGCTGTCTTCTGAGATTGGAGTCACTTTGAGGTCAATCTGTTTGGTTTACGGTATGAACAGGAAGTAACATATTTATATCTCTGGAACATAAATATACATTACAGATGCTGACCTTTAAGGTTACAGAAAGATATGTGAATAGAAATCTCAGAAGTTGAAAATAGCGTAGCACATGGTTATTGTTAACGAGAGATGGTACACTCATTGCAGACTGTAGTTGAAAGGCAGAGACTTGCAGCTTGTGAATGTAGAGTGGTATGCCACAGCCTCAAATGACTTTTGTCTCTAGCAAGTGAAGACCCTCACCAACTAGTACAGTCGATACTCATTTTCTCATCTACAAAAACCATCGTGAATTAATAATAAATGAAGTTCTGAAATTTTTTGCAGGCCTTACGTAATAAGGTAAATAGAACAAAAATGTAAAAATTGCTTGAAAAAAACAGCTGTTGGAGAGGAATAAGAAGTTTCTCTTAAAATTGTTTTCTAAATGGAAATGGTAATACACATGCTATAGAAGAGATGCAGGACAAAGTCTTCCCTTTCTCCATGGCAACAGAAGATTGATCAAAGATACCCCGGGGTGATTTCTTTATGTTAAAGGGGAAATATGTTCTTGGAGACCCATAGGGTGGGTGATCCTAGTCTGTATGCTGCACAGTATTGCTTTTGCTAGCATCTGTTTCCAATGATAGTATGATCGCTCTGACCATATCTTTCAAAAATGTCTGGAGGCTTAGTATAGAAGGTAAAAGTCTCTAGAAATAGGTCAGTATCTTGGATGGAGATCCCTGATGTTATCTGTCAGGGACTACTACTGAATAAATCAGGAAGTCTAATAAAACTAGTGATAATTGGCTCCTTCGTATATATGTTAGATACAAAAATAATAATTAAAAATTTAATATAGCTTAGAAGAGGTGTATTTTTGGAAATGTAAAAGTTTCATAGTTTTTCTATGTCATAGACAGTTCCTAATGACATTCCTTGTCTTCCATGTCTTTGCTCTTTCCCTTCTCAAATCTGGAATTATTGATGAAACGCCTCAAAGGAGACCTTGATTTTCATTGGGGAAAAAAAAAAAAAGTTGTTCTGTAATTCAATGTCACTCTTGTAATATAAAATGATTATAAATTATCTTTGGAGTCATAGCAGAATTAGTTGTCATGTAGCAAAAAAATCTTTATAATATTCTTTATATTTCATTACCAAGTATGTGAAAGTGGCACCAATTTTAAATAAATAAAACTGCAAGAAGAAATTATGTCCATAAGGTCACACCTATCACTATCAGTCTCTGCTGTCAGGAATTCAAGTTCTGACATAAACCCATTTGGGGGTTTAAGTACATAACTGTTTTTTTGTCTTGAATAGGAGTGCTGTGGTCAACAAAAATTTGAAATCTGTAGATTTTAATGAAGCTGTTGAAAGTAATGGTCACCACATAACTGCGTCTGCTGAGAAAAATACAAATTTCTTTGTTTTTTTAAGTAGCCAGGATTGGAAACCTTCATTTTTTGTTTTTATTCAGCTTGTGAGATTTCAGGAATTTGCAAAATTTGAACTCCAGCCACACTCTTCCAGCATTATCATTACAGTGTCCACATCTGGATTCCAGACACTTTTTACATGTGCTTATTTTTTCAAGATGGTATTTCCTCTCTGTGCAGTGCTGTTTGCTGCCTAATTGTAGATAATTTATTAACCATATGGAATAAAGTAATAACTTTGTCTTTCAGTAAAGTTTACTTTATTGATATGAAGCACAGACATATTCTGCTGTGACTATCAAAATACATTTTACAAAATCAACATTTAATTCTCCTTCAAATTAGAGAGTTTAGGATCAGAACATGGTCCTGTTTCCTGGTGTTCAAGGAATAAATATCACAAAGCATCTTTGGATCCTTTTGCACTCCTAAAATAGGAATTTACCAAAGTTTTCACCTCCCTATTGTCTTGAATATGGGGGTTGTTCATGCACCCATGAGTGTGACTGGACCATTTCAAATGTTGTCTTGTACCACAGCTGTAGCCATAAAGCCCTTACTGGTAAGCAAATCATAAAGGCAGCAATTTTAAGATATTATTTGGTTGTTGCAAATAGTATTTTGTTCTTCCAATAAAAAAATTTGTGAAAAGTTCTTTCAAACCCAAATTTTGGAGGAGATCTGTAAATGTATATTGCTTTATGAGAGTCCTGGTCTGTGTCCTGTGGAACTATTTCACACCACACTACTTTTCTTCAGTTTCTTTCTTTCTGAACAGCTAGGAAAATCTAATTTTTTGCTTTCTGAGTTGAATTATTTCTGCAAAGAATTCTTAACTCTTGTACATTCTTCAAGCAAAAATTGGATAATAAACTATATGCATTCTGCTGAAGAGAATGTCTTAAAAGGTGCTCTAATTCTTAGATAGAAGCTTCAATACACAGACATTGAATATTATTGACCATTTTAACATATTAAATGTATATGTATAATAGCATGTTTTGATTTTTAAGATTAATTTTTCTGGAATTTTTTAGGGTTTGAGATCCCTTGGCCACTATGGAAAAATAAAGGAACTTTCTATATCAGAATGCAAAAACATCAGTGATACTGGGATTCAGGTAAAACTTCACCTCTTTTCTTGGTGTTTCCTGGAAGCCTCTCTATTTCTTCAAATTAACCATGTCCAAAACTGATATTATTTTACTCTGTACATCATCATTCATTCTTCATTACACCATTCTACACTCTCACTCCTACATATGATTCTCTCCTTTCATACCTTTCAATTTTTTTCCATTCCTTCCATGAATTTTAATGCATCTTGAATTCTGCTTGACTCTGAAATTCACTCCACAAGAGCCTTCATTTCTACTGAATTGTACTGTGCAAATTGCAATCTAAATTGCTGGTACTATTACTTCTTTCTTGCTCTACAAATCCTTCACCAATTTCTATCTAAAACATACTTTTCCCATCGCTGGTGTGGGCTTTCAGGTCTTGCTTTCTGCTTCTTTAGTCAGTCATTTGTTGAATGCCCTTTTTAGATGACTTAGCATGCCTAGCTCAATGGAATAGTTGAGTTTCTTTTAGTCTGTTACACTTGGTTCCTCATGTGCTGCTGATATATTGCTACACATCATTATCTCTTAGTGACACAAAAATATGTCTCAATATACCTCTAAAGGCATATTTCTTACCAGCATAAATGGTGTGATTATTATGATTAAACATAACAAACTATATTTCAGTGAGAAATGCATGTGCATCTTCTCCAGATTGAATAGATGTATTAGCTGGTTTATGGGAAAAATAGCACAAATGGCACTGTGTTATTATTTGAATAAAACCTTTAAAAATATCCTAAAAACATCAAATGTGTAATTTATTCATATCTAATGATGAAACTAATCTGCTAGAAAATGGACTACTTGTATTTTAAGCTAGATGTTTGAAATACTGGCTTCTTATTCTAAAGATCTCATCATGCTCACAGCAAGACATCTATTGAATCTCACTAAACTTCATTTTTTTAATTGTTTTTATTTTTAAAATTACTACTAGATACAGTGGTTTTGAAATTTAAATATTGGATCTGGGCAATATCAAGCTAGGTATTGTTCTTAAAATAAAAAGATTAGGTTACAACATGTATTTTTTAGTGTTCTGATCTCATACTTAGCCTATGAACTTAGAAATTTCCCAGTGTCAATAATCTTTATAAAGTAATCAGACAGGAAATTAATTAATTTGTAGAAAGGCAACCTACTAATTGAAGTTGCCACAAAGGCAGTTATGTACACTGCTGATAAGTTATGAAGTTACACAGTGAGAAAATACTTTCTCTTTTGAATAATTAGCAGTTATCATAGACATATTAATACTAATACATTGACACTAGTACTAATACAGTACTACTAATTTGAATTTCATTTTACAATGCTTATAAATTTCTTTTATATTTCTGATTTACTGACTCTTGTTTTTTTTAATGAATGTCAAAGATGAGACTTGCCATCCAAATATTTATTACACTTACCTTATCATCACAGCAGTAACTACATACTAAATTCTGATTTATTAGTACTCATTGTCTTGTTTTGGTAAAATCAGTTATTCAGTGTTACTGTAATTCTTTTTATGGGTAAAGCATTGCACTGGAAACTGCAAAAGATTCCGAGAGGGTAATAGGGATGATCAGAGGTATGGTACAATCTCCATAAAAGGAACAGATAAGGAAGCAAGGAACCTGCGGTCTGAAAAGGGGATGGCTGAGGGAATACGACTGAGATCTGTTCAATCGCAAGTGACATGAAAAGGGTGGATAAGGGTCAACTTTTTGCTGTTTACTTCTATGCGTAATTTAGTGGGCATGAAATGAACCTAGTTTGAAAATTCAGCATGAAGAAAGGGAGATGACCATTTCCAAAATGTATAGTTAAACTGCGAAATTCCTTATCACAGGTTGCTTGAAATTTACCTAAATCCTTATGGAGGTTTGACAAATTCAGTATGGTTGCATAGATTTACTGCTTTGTGTTTCAGAGCGATATAAGAAATAAACACTAGTTGGTAACTACTGTAGAAAAAAGAACCATCCATCTTGTTAGGAAGGAGGGAGGATTTACACCGAAATAAGAGCACTTTTTTCTGTAACTAAGAATTGTTCCTAATCATATGTAACAGAAATGCTTAAACCATGTTTTTTAATTATATCAATTTCATGCCCATAAACAGTTGCAGATCATAAGGCTGCAGGTACAGGCAATGCCATCACATAATCCCAGTCTTCAGCTTCTACATTTTTTCCATTATAAAGCTCCAACATCCATCATTTTATAGCCATATATTGTAAGAATGAGTCAGTTGTTGCTGTACCACAAGGGATGCATCTGGATTGAATCTTTTTACCCAACATACATATCAGGCCATTAGGATTTGCTTCTTTAGGAATAATTCTGACTCGCCTTTCATGAATGTTCTGTGTAAAGTTCCATGTTTTTAACCAAAACAGTGACCAAGTATGTACATCTTGTGTACCTCACGGAAAGCCGGGTAGCGCCAGCACTGCTGCTTTCAGAGGAGAATATTCACTTCTGCGTTGTGCTATGCTTATGGCTAAGAAGCTATTTCAGTTATCTCACTATGTAGAGTAAGTTCAAAAAAAGACTGTGAAAAAAAAAGTGTGTATGCTTTCCTTGTCTGCCATATGAATTTGAACTTTTTGAGGAAGAAAGCATCAGCAGGGAGTACATGTAGGAGTTAGTTACAGAAGCCATGTTGTCATGGATCTAGGGAGGGCAGGAGAAAAAAGAAGAGGTATGAAGTAACTTGAAACAAAATGGCAAGTCCTTTTTTGTAAGTTGATTCTAAGGATAAGAGTTTGTGGAAAATTTGTAGAGAGTAATCCCATTGTATGCTGCATGACTTGGTTATCCTTTGATTGTCTAAAGAATATTTAACTTATGTGAAAAGAAAATGCATATTAAGAGGGCTTTACTAACACTGTTAAGGTAAATTGCTGCAAAGTTATAAAATAACTAAATAATAGAACCAAAAATAATATAAACAGAAATAATGTTGACTGTATAGTGTTAATTCTTTTACTTGTTCCCAGGCATTATAGCAGTATGTAAATGCCTATGTGATCACATATTTTGTAAATAGGATCTTTGCTCATTCATAACTCAGATGATGCTCACTTAATAAGCAGTAATTTAGTATTTCATATTTTCATTGATGCTTGTGTGTGTCCTCAGGCCTTATTTACAGAGAATGAAAATTGTGCAAATAAGTTAGAAAGTGATGTTATTTCCTTCATATGGTATTTGATTCTTTGTAGTGTCTAAATGTTTTGCAAACATAATTTATCTTCACAACTTCTGTTATTTTCCTTATAGGCATAGAACCAGGGATACAGAGATGAAGAGAGCAAACAAAGCTCCATTCCCTTTGATGGCAAATATAACTTTAGTGCTATTTGCAAAATAATATAGGTGTAGACTTAAACTTAAGAGCAAATTCAGAACCTAACTTTGAAGGATATTTTAAATATGTGTGTAGACAAACTATGCCAGTAAAAACAAGATAAACATATCTCACAGGCATTGAAATCTTGGCTTCAGCTTGTACTACATACCCCAGCCGAGAATGCAGTGATTAAGTCATCACATCTAAGGCCTAATTCTGAAGGGAGTACAGTTTCTCTTACACATGGATAAAAAACATTGATTTACTGGGTTTAGAATGTTTCTGTATTGCAGGTAACAAACAGCCTGTAGAGCTAAGATTGAAATAGGAAAGGTACAGAAGCCCATTAATATAAAATCTGAATTGTCCACTCTAACTAATCCTAAGTTAAACCATTGGCATTCTAACATTTTTGTAAAAGAAAACAAGAACCCAAAGCCCAAGCACTGCCTTGCTACCGCTATGCTGATAAATAGAAAAAAGAAGCTAGAGTGAGGATACAGACAAAAAGTTCTAAAATTCCAGTCTATGAAACAAATTTCAGATTTAATAAGTTTCTTTGCATCTGTTTAGGTAAGACTTAGGAAAATCACACAGAATCACATAATTTTTGGTCATAACAAAGCTAATATTTTCCAGTGATCAACGATATGTTAGTGTCTGAGTTCCTGTTTTACATAAGGAAAAAATAGCTATGTGTCAAAGGCAATAGTCTGATTACTACAGATTTTTTTTCAGAATGATAAATATGTAATATCTGTGCATGATAATGTGCATTTGTGTGTCTCTGTGTGCATGCACACATGTTATTTATCCATGTGGCCCTTAGTCTGTTTACTTCAGGACTACTTCTTGAAAGTTTTGAAAAGCTTCGTGCAGTCAGTGTTTTTTATTCAATCTACTACATAAGTATTTCCTTCTTTCCCCTATAGAGGTAAAATTTCCATTCCAGTAAATGACAAATTACACTGGCCTCAGGCCAAGATTAGCAGGCCTGGAAGATCAACTCAGTGACAAATTTAAGGCATCTCACCATGGTTTTAGGATGGACAGCACAGAAGAGGAGAGATTCTCACTGAAGCTAAAGCTTCTTGAGCTGCAGGATGTTCTGTGATGCCCACATCATGGCACTGTTAGGTGAAGAAATATGATTTTATGTTGTTTGGTTCTCAAGTTAACAAATCTGCAGGCTTTTCAAGAGAAGGCTTCCACAAACGCAAGTTATGGTCTACCTTCTCCTTCTCTTTATAGGCCCAGAAGTGAATATTTTCAGGTTTGAAAAAGATTCAGGCCAAAAGGTAAACGAAGTTTCAGAGTGCAAAGGAGAAAAATATATTTCATGAATCTATGTGGCCTCTCATAGGAGTTTCATTGCAAAGAATAAATGTGCATAGTATGCCAAAGTTATAACTACCCATGTTTCATGAGAAGCAAAGTTTTATGTGGGATAATCTGATGCTATTTAAAATATACACTTTAATGTGCATTTTGCCAAACATTTTCATTCATATGATCACCTGTCACAGGTGCAAGTATCAAATGTAAGATGAAAAATACATGAACACATTGAGTTGGTCAAATTGTCCCTTTGGTCTTTTCAATTGGTCTTGTAGAAGAGAACATGGAAAAAGTATTCATGTAAAAATTAAAAAGCTCATGTAGAAGCTGGAATGTCTTAGTAGTAGTAGCAGTAATAATATACTACCTTACACCTATTTATCACTTGCCATCTGCAGGTCACCAGAATGTTTTGTAAACAGCTCTTGCGATTTCATAATGTCTGAAGTTATCTCTGCTCCATTTTATAAGCTGGGAGAGGTTACTGAATGGTTTGGTCTGTTATTTTCCAAATGATCTGTTTTACAGGGTGTATGAAAAAGCTAATACCTGAGTTACAAAGGTGCTGGAATTGAAGTCAGTAGAATCAGCAGGTGGTTATTTGCTCTAAAAATGAGGATAGAAATTGTAATTAACAGGTATCACAGCAGGAATTACAGGGCGCTTGTCATCGTTTAACCCCAGCTGGCAACTAAGCACCACACAGCTGCTTGTTCACTCCCCTCCGGTGGGATGGGGGAGAGAATCGGGGAAAAAAAAGTAAAACTCAGGGGATGAGATAAAGACAGTTTAATAGGACAGAAAAGGAAGGGAAAATACTACTACTACTACTAAGAGAATATACAAAAGAAGTGATACACAATACAGTTGCTCACGACCTGCTGACCGATGCCCAGCTGCAGTGCCCCTGGGCCAACTCCCCCCAGTTACGTACTGGGCATGATGTCCCATGGTATGGAATACCCCTTTGGCCAGTTTGGGTCGGCTGCCCTGGCTGTGTCCTGTGCCAACTTCTTGTGCCCCTCCAGTCTTCTTGCTGTCTGGGCGTGAGAAGCTGAAAAATCCTTGACTTAGTCTAAACACTACATAGCAACAACTGACAACATCAGTGTATTACCAAAATTATTCTCCTACTAAATCCAAAACACAGCACTATACCAGCTACTAAGAAGAAAATTAACTTTATTCCAGCTGAAACCAGGACAGCACTTCAGCCACAGTTAACTGGCCTGAACTCCACAGAGCAAATCAGAATCCGGAACTCCTGAGTGACAGTCCTGAGATTCTTACTCATTCCTTTCCAAGAAAATAATGTAATTTATACAGATACAGTTGTTTGTTAATTTTTTGGGGGGGGAAGAGAGAAATGTTAATATACACAAAAACAGGCATTTGCAGAGAGTAGAAGAATAAATGTATTTTGGGCTTGTCCTTTAAGCACAAACCTTTAGTTTCTGGGTTGTGCTCAATTTAAATGTGGATTCAACATATTTTAATATATAGAGTGGAACCTCTATATATTAACACATAGTATAATATATAAGCAATGGAAAATGGCCTCTTAATGCAGCTCTTCTTTTTCTAGTGACATTCACAGCCAACGGCTGAATGACTTCACTACTAATAAAGGGTACCTAGAAAACTGAAGTGCCTGAAGTGGATCAAAGGATTGATGTAAATGTATCATAAATTGAGAAAAATAGAGTAGGCGTGTCACCTAAGAATGACTGGGTTGTTTGTCGCTCTTTCAGGAGTTCTGCAAGGGCACAAAATACCTGGAACACTGCCATGTCTCTTACTGCCCTCAGCTGACAGATGAAGCTGTGAAAACAATGGCATTTCACTGCCACAGGCTAACATCTGTCAATGTAGCAGGTTGCCCAAAGGTATGTATAAGAAATGCGGCAGCAGTTCTGGGATTGCTACTGCAAAGAAGTACTTAGTATTTAATTCAGAAATTTGACCTGCTGGCATCTGTGTCTTGCCACAATGCTACAACGAACTCAACTAATTTAGAAATCAGAGCTTAAGTTCAGCTGACTTTCCATATGTTTTAAGTTCTGAGGCTTGGCTCTTGAGAGTGTTTGGCATTCTTCTTATGGTTGCAGTTAAAACAAAAAGGTGTCTGTGCTGTATCAGGTAAAATTTTGTCTCTCCAGGGTTTGATGTCTACAGAAGGGTGAAGAGAGAAGGGCTTTTAGTGATACTTCCTGCAAATATTCTCTAAGTTTCTGCTGTTTTGGGTGCTTCCAAAGGGTGGAGGGTCATGTCTTTGTTTTAATAACTCTTGGTATTTTCATGCTTTATTTTTTCCAGTGCTCTTTCTGAACGCAGGTAATGCATAAACGGGGGCATGAGAACTTCATACCTGTGGCTTTACATGGCAGGGCAGTGGCTACTTTGAAAATAGAAGTAGTGCCTAAAAGCTGATGCACTCAGAGATGTAAATTCATGCTTAATTATTTTGAAGATGCTAAGGCTAAGAAACTAAGTCCTTTGGAGAATAAAATTTATGAGGTATTTGGATAACTTACTTATACCTGTGGAAGGGAGTCTTCCTTAGGCTGTTTTTTATAGTCAGTGGAGAGAAGGGTTCCTACAAAGCATCAGTCAGGGAACCCTTCCTCAGTTCTTTGAGAAGCTCTGTCTCTCTACTGACTGCTAGAAGGAAATTCAGAACAATAGTCATCCCAGGGCCATATGAATATTCCCTTCATATCCAGGTTAATGTGACAGTTTTGCTAGTGGTTCCCACTGTCACCAGTGTGCTTTGGTGAGTCTGATATATTGTGTTTAGTAGGTATTTATTACCAATAAAACCATGTGCAGTTGCAGCCATATTCAATTAACTAACATCTCTTCAGGGAAGCCACTCAACTAATTTTCATTCAGGATGTCTAGATATCTGAAAAAAAAATACAATTATTTCTATCTATTCATTCATTTAGATTAAGAATCATCTATAGTGAAACTTAGCTCCTCTTTACCATGAGCTTATACTACAGCATTTTTGCTTCCTATATTTTCAGTATTATTTCTTTTTGATTAAAGTCTTGCATCTCAATTATCTTTTTTCTGTATCAGAATGTGTGTTCCTTTTTGAAATTATTGCTGTTATGAAGGCCTAAATCTTCTTCCTTGTGCTTTCTGACTTCATACCTCTGGCTTTTGTGCATTTAATTATTTCTGTGCCTTTAATTATTTTCTTTAATAGCAAAAGCAAATACTTGCTCCATTTTGGCAATAGCCATTCAAATGCAATTTTTAAAATGCTGATTTGGGGTTTTTTAATTTCATGGAAAAAGTTGTTGTAACGTTGCTTCCATCACTATTAAGTGGAAATAGACCAACTTTATTACTACTTTTGGAAAAGTTTGTCTTGAACTATCCCCTAAAATTGCACCATACTCATTGGACCAGTTTCCCCCTTTTTTCCTACTGAAGTGCCCGTGTCCTGTTTCCTTCCACAGTACGTTTGCAGCCATCGCTTGTCCCTGCCTTCCTCCTCTTCAACACCCATCTCCATAATCCTTGACTATCTTTTCAGTCCTCCACACAGTCCTCACATCCTGTTACTCACTGCAGTGGCTGAACAGTTTCCTGGCCAACTAGTTTGAGATGACTTGGATGACTAGTTAGCCAGCCCTAAATTATAGATACTCTGATCAATTTGTTTGCCATCCAAAAGTTCCTAAGTTTCTCATATTTTTTTCATAATGGAAGTTGTGCATAGAGATCTTCCCAAAGTAGTTGAAGTTAGGTAGTGTTGCAATCAGTCGTCTCTGCCACACTTTCCACTACACCTTATGTACTAACACAGGAAAACAAAACAACTCTATAAAATGGCAGTAAATACATTCAGGCTGGAAACTGGGAGAGTTTCTGATTATCAGAGCGGTGTAAAACAGCATCCTGGGAAGGGAGACAGGGACAAAGCATTAAGGAATGTTAGGATGGCTCTTGGTAAGGGAATGAACTGGGTCATATTTTGTAGTTCCTGCAAATGGGAACAAGTAGACTCAGTGACCTAGTAGTCCCTTTCCAACACTTTGTTCCTGGATGGTATCTTTTCTTTAAATGGTTATAGAGCCTATCTGGTAACTGCTAATACCCTACTATTTTCAGAAAAGAACATCAAGAGTCTTCCAAATAAACTTACACATAAGTTTACAAGTCTTTTTTTGACTTGAATCCAGCTTGCAACTCCATAAAATGAGATGGGTACAACTGTGGATGTTAAAACTAATGGGTCTTTCAAATCCTTTGGCAATCTCTAGTGTAAATTGAGGGGATCCAGCTGCTAAGTAAGGAAATATTTTCCACTCAGAGACTGTTTAAAAGTGGTCAGAAGATTAAAGTAAGAATGAACCTGTTCCAAAGGATATATGTTAATATGTCTGACAGTCGTGTCCTGCAATATCAGCTATATTATATATTAAAATAAATTAAAAAAAAAAAATCATAGCAAGAGAACATGGGAAAAAAAATAATAGAAATACATGTCCATTAAGAATGTTTTGCCATGTGCTATGCAGGTTACTCTAAAATTAGAAGAACTTATCACTTTAATCATATCTACTGGGGCAAATTAATTGTCTTTGAACAAACTCCACTGGCTTTAGTGAAAGTGCAGTGAGCCTCCCTGTCACGTTTCTGTATACTAGGACAGGTACAAGTAATTTTGCAAATGCTGATACTATAAAATATTCAGCATTGCAGTTCTGAGTCTTACTCAAGGAATGAGCCTGATTCAAGGGTAATTCTTATTTCATAGGAAAAAAATGAAGTTGATGTGGGAAACATATCCTACACATGAAAAAATACAGCAAGAATTGAAAATAAATCTCTGGTTAAATGAATCAGCTATTTAAATAGCTAAGTTCTGAAGACACAGTTTGATGGACAATGAATTCTGTAATTCAGTCCTCTAAAGGAAATAGGATTGAGTGTATGATGAATGTAGATTTCTCTTAAATGCATCTGATACTGATTACTGACTTCAGAGTCAGCAACTTCTTTTTTTCAATAGAAATATTAATCTATTCATTAATCTTTTAATCTATTAATCTATTGCAGATCTTTATATTGAGCATATAGCTAAATCTGGAATAAGCAAAGCACAGAATTACCTCTATATTCCAGGAGGACTGTATCATGAGACAGTATGCTTATCTTCTGTTCCACAGCCCAAGGTCCCAGCTTTATTTTGCCTCCTTGTCCCTTTTAGATTCTCATGAGACTGGCTGTTTAATGCAAGTGAAACCCTTGTCTCTCTTTCCACCATCCCACTTCACTGATTTTAATCAAGTATCTTTACAAGGTCTTTAGTATGTGCCCTCTTGATTTTCGGTCCTGACTGAACAACGTAATTAAAGTATGTGCATACCGTATTCTTGACTGTTCCCGTTGAGGTCAGTGGAGCAATTAAGTAGCTTGCATGACTGCTTATGTGCCTTGAAGACTCAAATGTGCCTTCCAGCATCAATGGCAATGAATATCAGTTTAAAAAAAATGGAATTGTGAGGTGAAACTAAGCAGCTGTGCTTCAGAGCTGAAGAAAGACAACTATACATTAAAAAGTTCTTGGTGTGAGACACTCATTTGTAACAGAGAACTGAGATACAAAACTGATATAACTAAACTGTAAGTGCAGCGCAATAGTTTAGCAAGAACAATACAATAGCAGGTAAGGCTAAAGGCTTATATGTGCTACATGCAAAATTACGAGGTTGGGAAAGTTAAACCATTCTGATTAGGTGAAAACAATCCCATAACACTTTAGACTGTACTGGAATCACAGTTAATTAATGCCTAATATACTCCTGATATTTAAGTGACAGTTCTTGTAGAGCCTCTTGCAGAGGTTCAGAATTCTGCTGTGCCAGAAACTTCACTTCCACAAATTATTTTAAAACATAGTTTTCCCACAAATCAGACACGAAAATTGTGCTCTGTGGTTTTTTCTTTCAACTATTCGATAATCTTCTAACTTCTGCATGTCTTGTTGCTTCATTTACAGATGACTGATACCTGTATCCAATACTTGGCTGCAGCCTGCCATTATCTCCACTTCTTGGATGTCTCGGGTTGCATTCATCTTACTGACAAAGCACTGAAATATCTTTGGAAAGGTTGTAAACAACTCCAGATTCTCAAGATGCTGTATTGTAGAAATATTACCAAGTAAGTAAGAGGATATTTCCTAATCTTAATTCAGAGGTGGTTGGAAACCCAAAAACATGAGGTTTGGTTTTTTTTTCATTGACATCATGGTGCCATGCTAGGTATCTGGCTTGAGCCATCTTACTCCTTTATCTAGGGGGTGTCCACATTGCTGCCTTAGGATTCCTGTGGCCTGGTATGGGTATCTACATATTCTAGTGTCAGCCAGAAGTGAAGGGAAATAGGCACCCCATTTATCTTTATGGCAAACAATGTCCTCTAAGGGAAGTTTCTGCAGACACAGGATATCACCTCGGGGGCACATGGGAACATGAGGGAGAAAACCAGGCTGGGCCTAATGCTCTCAGCCATTGCAGTGTGTACTTGAGCTCACTCCGAGGGTTTGTGGGAGCCTGTTTCTCAATGACTGAATGTCAGTATACAGCAGAAGTAGACGTGGGCCTGTACTCAAAATGCAGCATGGTTACAGCGAATGAGTCAAGGTATTATAAACATAGTTTCATGAAGTACAAGTGAAACATACTTGTTATGTATCTACAATTGGAAAAAACAGGTAATCTACCACAAAGTAATCCAACTTCCCCACTGGTATAAATGGGCCAAGCCTCCTGATTCCCCACGATATTTCAAAGCCAGTCAGTTCTGATCAGGTTTAGAATCATAGAATCGCAGAATATCTCAAGTTGGAAGGGACCCATAAAGGTCATTGAATCCAACTCTCTGCTCCTCACAGAACAACCTAAAACTGAACCATATGACTAAGAGCATCATCCAGACGCTCCTTGAACTCTGACAGGCTCGGTGCCGTGACCATTTCCCTGGGGAGCCTGTTCACCCTCTCAGTGAAGAACCTTTTCCTAATGTCCAATCTGAACTTCCCCTGACGCAGCTTCATGCCGTTTCCTCGTGTCCTGTCACTGGTCACCAGAGAGGAGATCAGCACCTCCCCCTCCGCTGCCCCCCCATGAGGAAGCTGCAGACTGCAATGAGCTCACCCCTCAGCCTTCTCTTCTCCAGGCTGAGCAAGCCAAGCGACCTCAGCCGCTCATGAGTCTTGCCTTCGAGGCCTTTCACCATCTTGGTCACCCTCCTCTGAACACACTCGAACAGTTTGATGTCCTTCTTATGCTGAGGTGCCCGAAAACTCACACAGTGCTCGAGGTGGGGCCGCACCCGTGCAGCAGAGTGGGACGATCACCTCCCTCGGCCGTCCAGCTGTGCCGTGCTTGAGGCACCCCAGGACATGGTTGGCCCTTTTGGCTGCCAGGGCACACTGTTGACTCATATTCAACTTGCCGTCAACCCAGACCCCCGTATCTCTTTCCGTGGGACTGCTCTCCAGACTCTCGTACCCCAGTTTGTATGTATAACCAGGATTACCACGTCCCAGGTGGAGAATCCAGCACTTGCTCTTGTTAAATTTCATACAGTTGGTGATTGCCCAGCTCTCTATAGTCTATCCAGATCTCTCTCTAAGTTTAGTATCATTGGCAAACTTATTTAATATACATTCAATTTGTGCATCCAGATCATTTAAAAGAACATTTAAAAGCACTGACGCTAAAATTGAGCCCTGGGGAGCCCCACTGGTGACTGATGACCAGCCTGATTTAACCCCATTTACTATAACTCTTTGAGCCCAACCTGTCAGCCAGTTGCTCACCCAAGATGTTATGGACTTGTCTAGCTGTGTGCTGGAGAGTTTATCCAGAAGGATAATGTGAAAGACAGTATCAAAAGCTTTGCTAAAATCCAGAAACACCACATCTACTGGCTTCCCTTGGTCAATTAGATGGGTCATCTTGTCATAAAAGGAAATGAAGTTGGTTAAGCAGGACTTTCCCCTCATGAATCCATGCTGCCTATGACCAATGACTGCGTTGTCTCTCAAATGTTTTTCAATAACTCCCAGAATAACCTTCTCCATAATTTCACCAGGCACTGAAGTGAGGCTGACAAGCCTGTAGTTAGCAGGGTCTTCCTTCTTAGCCTTCTTGAAAATTGGGAGAGCTGAGTTTAGAGCCGAGTTTTCAGCTGTGAATCTTCAGGATGTGGCTTCAATGTCTGTCCATGGGGGTTAAGAGCATCACAGACCAGGCGCTGTGCACCTAGAACTGCACAGTGGCTAGACATACCAAAGGGACTGAAACTAGAAAAGAACTAAAGTTTAAGCATGGTTGATATATCTGAGTATATAACTTAAACTTTATGACAGTAAGAAATATATAATACCATCTTATATAGAGAGTATCCATACTAGGAGAGCTCTAACCCCACTCTAAAAGGGCCACTGTGCACTCCCTGCTAAACCATTCCAAGGTTTCATAGACACTTTAGAGACCACAAGACCAATGCAGATGCTTAATAACTTAAAAGATATTTCCAGTGTGCTTCATGCTTTCCAAACTCTCCTTGGTTTATTTCCCTCTGTCTCACCACAAACAATTCTGCTGTCATTACTTTTATTTTCTTTACTTCTCTCTGACTTATTTTTCTTAATGTCACCTCAGAACTTCCTTCTTAAAACCTCTACTTCTAATTAACTATGTGTTAGATACAGAAAATGTTTTGAAGGTGTCGTGGTTTAACCCCAGGCAGCAACTAAGCACCACGCAGCTGCTCACTCACTCTCCCCCCATCCAGTGGGATGGGGGAGAAAATTGGGAAAAGAAGTAAAACTAGTGGGTTGAGATAAGAACAGTTTAATAGAACAGAAAAGAAGAAACTAATAATGATAATGATAACACTAATAAAATGACAACAGTAGTAATAAAAAGATTGGAATGTACAAATGATGTGCAGGGCAATTGCTCACCACCCACCGACCAACACCCAGCCCATCCCCAAGCGGCGATTCCCTGCCCCCCCTTCCCAGTTCCTAAACTAGATGGGACGTCACATGGTATGGAATACACTGTTGGCCAGTTTGGGTCAGGTGCCCTGGCTGGGCATGAGAAGCTGAAAAATCCTTGACTATAGTCTAAACACTACTGAGCAACAACTGAAAACATCAGGTTATCAACATTCTTGCATACTGAACTCAAAATATAGCACTGTACCAGCTACTAGGAAGACAGTTAACTCTAACCCAGCTGAAACCAGGACAGAAGGATTGGTAAGCAAGAGTAGTAATTGAAAAAAATATTGTAAATGAACTACACTATTCATTCTGAAAAAAGGTATTTCAAATACATTTTATCTCCTCATAACTTTCTGATTTACAGTTTTTCTCATATTAAGCCTCAAGGGATTTTCTTTTACCCCCAGATTACTGTTGTTGATTTGCTTTTTCTGTGACTTCATATCTCTGCTTAGAGCAGTAAACAGTGTGCCGTCCCTTTCAGGCTCTGGTTGCTTATACATCTTCCTGTAGAAGTGAGGTGTAATAGGAACAGAAATTTCTGCAAGTTCCAATTCATGTTGGGTAAGCCATGATCAAAGCGCTGATATGACTTCTCAGAAAACTGTCTGCATTACTGTAGCCTTTGCAGGATGACCCAGGATTATGCCTCTGCCTCCAAGTCCCATATGCTATGGGTTCTCCAAATGTCTTGATTAAACTTTTATGACTCAGCCAAGGAATTTCCCAACCAGTTATTTTTACTGTGAAGAAAGCCCTAGAGAGTTATATATCTTTGCAAAACAAAAAAGCGACCATGACACACATCTCCACCCAGTGTTATCTTTGCCCTTTTGGTGATTTTTAGAACTAGGCAAACTTTGCCAATTTTACTTTCTGGAGCCTGATTTGCAGGTATGTGACGGTGGCCGATTCTTTTCTTTGCCAGCCTCAGTCTCTAACCCTTTGTACCATATGTGCAATGATAGGAAACTCCTATCCCGTGCCATTTGAGTCTGGGACAAAAAACTATCATCAGGTGGATCGATCATGTAGAATAATCCAGCAAGGAAGATTTTTTTGCTTGTTCCTTCCAAGAGGTCTGAAGAGCCTCCCTAGACCGAGGCAGTTGCAGAATAGACTGACCACATCAAGGTCACAGTGGCTTTTCAATAAGACTCTAAAATTGTCATTAGATGGAGTGATATTCAGAAAATAAAAGGGAGTTCACAGCTAGATTCAGATATATTCCACATCCTGTATGTGTCACACTTTAGAAAACTCTTTTTTTAATTGTAATTAAAGGCCAATATTGCAAAGATGAGAAAAAATTTATCTTCTGCCAATAACTACATCAAAAGCACAGTAAAATATGGCAGTGATTCTACAGTAGTCTTGCAGTAGCTTTTCAACGACATCAAATGCAATGACAATACTGTCACTAATATGTCACAATATATTTTTATACAAGTATGTATTTCATTCACAATCTGTATGTTTTTAGTAATGAATAATAAGCAACAGATTGTCAGAAAAATGAACAGGGCTTCATTCTCTGTTTTCAGACTAACTCTTAAAACCTTATTCAGGTTCTTAGAATTTCACAGCATATAGAGGAGAAGGCTGGTTTCGGGTGTAATTTATGTTCTGCAGGAGTGAAACCTACATTTCAGAGACATTTCATTCCCTGTTTAAGGAGATGGAAGAGGACATCTATGTAAAAATCAGATTAATCTGGAGAACTAAACATGCTAGTGGCTTAGGTTCTAAATAAGCAATAGAAGAAATACATTTTTAGTTTAAAGTTGCCCTACAAAATCTATAAATCATGTATACTTTGTTTTGCCAAAGGAATTCCCCATTTATTTATTATTAAACGGTAACCAGTCCTAGCAGTCATCTCTTAATAGACTGAGCCTTGCAAATACTGAGGCATATCTCTTGTATTGTGTCACAATCTTTTTCAAAGTTTTATTTTTACTGTTTCGTTAGATTAAAATAGAAAACATATGGAGCCACAAAGTTCTTCAAGTTTCAGTCCAATGCAGCTTTATAGGAAACAGTTATGAGCATATAAATTGTCCATTCTTTCCAGTATCAGGTAGCTTTTGAGATTACATTTGCCAACATACTAGCCTGGGTCCAGGTTTATTAAATGTTAGGAGAAAAAAAGGTCTGTGGCCTGATACCCTGCTGCATATTTCTGTATCCAGAGGCTAATGACCTTTCAATTAATCCTGTTTCTAAATGCCATAAAGAATCATGGATAATCTACCTGTGGGAGTATATGATACTGGTACAATTGGTTTCTTCTGCTAGAGGAAAAGAAAGCTAACTAACTGCTTTTGAAAATGTGGCTTCTGTAGGAAAAAGTTGTATTGACTGATTCACTTGGGACTAATCCTACAAGAAGTAACACACTGGGATCTTTAGAGGAACACTCCTCATCCCTGTAAAACATTCTCCTTAAATTTCAAAACACAAGTACCATTTAAAGTCAGGTGCAGTGCTGAGAAAGGTGTGGCTCTCCATTAACATTTCTGGGTGCAAAATGAGAAAGGAAATCTGCCATTGCCTTGAGAAGCCAGCCAGCCTTTTGCTCTCACCAAATTGCATCTCATCTGTAAGTTTGGTTCCACCAAAAGCTGTTCTTTGAGCACAAAATGAAATGCTTCCTTCTTTCTTGTCTGCACTAACATGAAACCAGTTGCATTTCTTTTAAATTAATGACTACTCTGTTAAGAAGTGACTCGCCAACAAATACTATTAAAATTTTTGCCTTTTAAACAGAAATTACATTGGGTTTTAATAGCTACAATACATCTGACATTGGGAGAACATTCTGATTCTGATTTTGGTTTTGTATTTTTTTTTTTTAAATTGTTGTGTTTTCTGATGGTTGCTGTTGGTTAGAAATGAGATTGCAAAAACTTTGTTTTCTTGAAAAAGCAGGATTTCTTAGGTATTATCCAAATATTCAGGTCTCAAGGCAGGAATGATTTGAGAGTCCAACACATGTAATTGGAAATGAAGACGGCCTACACGGGATTTGGTAAAGGACTAAGAATAATTACTCTTAAGTTTTTTCTTGAAGAAGCAACAAAAATATCTCACTGTCTTCTCACTGACTGTAAATCACTCTTCAGAAGTGATATGGAGGCTCCTGGAGTGCCAAGTTTCAGCCATCACATGCACTTGAACTGGATGGCATAAAATGATACAACTGCTGCAGCTGACATAGACCTCAGAATACTTCAGATTTTATGTAGTCTTATCACTTTTTGTAACCTGGAGCATGCTTGCAGGATGCTTTCTGCTTTTCCCATTAGCTGCATGCCTCCATCTGCCTCTTCGGCTTAATTTCTCCTGCATTAGCACTATAAACAATTCTTCCATGTTTAAGTTTTTCTTTTCCATTACCTTTTCCTCTTGATTGTTTTTTGTAACCTCATCTCAAAAAGCCTTTTTCAAAACCTCTGCTTTTTATTATAATGGAACCAGTCAAACATTTCTGAATTTTGGAATAGCTCAGAATTCAGAGTGTGATGCAGAACTGAATTTCCTAGCTATCCCCTCTTAGTAAAAGGGATTGAAACTTTGGGTAGGGAGTCAATTATGTATTCCGGTGCTGCTCAAGCTA
Organism: Buteo buteo; assembly: GCF_964188355.1. Lineage (NCBI taxonomy): Eukaryota > Metazoa > Chordata > Aves > Accipitriformes > Accipitridae > Buteo > Buteo buteo. The sequence continues at coordinate 13,701,397 of NC_134174.1, read as the reverse complement.
TGTGTTTGGGCCAGTACTTTTGTCTGACTTACTTACACCAAGAGATATTTGCTTTGCCAAAGATAATTGTAATTACTTGCTGAACCGCTTTTATTCATCAGTGTGCTCATTTAAGACACTATATAAATAAACAAGCAGGCTCTATCATAGTACAGTATATCTTAAATAAATGATCTGTTTTGCCATGTGTTGATGACTAATGAATGGCTGTTTCTGGCAAACTAATCAACTGTAGCTCCATGCATGGGACAGCATAAGTTTCCAAAAAATAGTAATGGCTCCCCTTATACACACTTCAGACAGCCACCATACATTGCAGTTTCCATGAAAAACAGGAATTTGGACTTGGATGAGTTGATTTTTTTATTTTATAGCTTAGAACTTATAGCTCATATAAATTGTGCACACATTCCTCAATGGCACAGGCCTCCCTAATATAAAAACAGATACAGCCTTGTGTGGATGTGGTTCATACAGTGTGTCAGTGTTAGATTTTTTTAAAAAAGTATCCTGCAGCAGTTGAAAAGGAGCCCTGCTTGCTTCACTAATGTTGTCCCTTTTGCACCCCTCCCTGCTTCCCCTTTCCTGCTGTGGTGGTGCAAGCTTTACAGCTGTGTGTGTCTGCCTCTTTTGTAACCATCATCTTCAGCGTTTTCACTTTGGGGGAAAAAAAATACTGTAGTAGCATTACTGGCAGATAACAGACCACTTTAATTTGGATTTTTTTTTTTCTATTATCATCTGGATGCCATATATTATGTTCTGTTACAAAGCTTAGGAAATTGGCTAGCAGGGAGAAAGACTACCTTGCTGCAGCTGTGACACACCAGATCAGGTTGAATCTCCTGAAGAGAACGGGAGATGTAGAGAGCTGGCTCTTTCCCAACGAGCACATGAGTACGCTCAGCCCGGGGGAGCGTTCTGGAGTGCAAGAGCCAGCGATGGGGGGAGGCGGGTGCTCTGCGCAGCTGGTAGCAGGCTGACAGCCAAGTTACAGAAGTGATGGAAAGAAAGAGACGTTCAAAAGACTGGAAGTGGCCAGTTGAATTTCTTCAGCTTGGGAAGGCAGTGAAAGTTGCTGGACTGATACTGCCTGGAAAGAAGGGAGAGTTACTTTTCAACTTCTTCTTAGGGTGTCTCACTCAGCAGGCCTGATTTTCTCCTATTTCTGTGTCATTTTGCTCTAGTTCATTGTTTTTGTGTTCCAACGCTGCGAAGGGGCAGTGGACACAAAATGCTGAGGGAGCTCAGAGGGATCATGGGTGGTTTTTGACATGGTAAGCAGTTCTCTTCTGGTTCAGCTATCACAGAAGCTGCAAAAGACAGCCCTGGGGTGAGCTTGGGGCCAGTGCAGGTAACAGTAAGGCTCTGTGACACTGCCCTTTGCGTATCCAATTCCGTTTCAGAAACAATACACTTTAAAAAGAGGTGGGTGACAGAAGATAACTACAAGTGGAGAGGTTAGCCAAAAAGAAAGCAGAAGGTGAACCAGGAAAGGGTAGAAATACTTAGGTTCCACAGAGACTGTTCAAAGAAAAAAACAGTGACTATAACCTTCCTATATAGCTATGAAAAACCACTCTGGAGACTTTGTGACATCTTTTGATCTGTTTTATTTATCTTGTTTGGTGTTATGTTGTCTTCAAAAAGCAATGCTATTATTCCAATGGCATTGCCACCTCAGTCCCAAAAATCTGTGTTTTAGGCTCCCCAGTCCAGACAGACACTGACATGCTAGAGCAAGTGCAGATGAGGGCCACCAAGGCCATTAAAGGCCTGGAGCCCATGATGTGTAAAGGGAGGCTGAAAGAATTGCTTTGCTCAGCCACAAGAAGGGAAGGCTGTGGCTGGGAGAGACCTTATTGCTGTCTATATCTCTGATCAGAGGACACAGAAGAGAAGACACAGCCAGACTGTTCTCAAAGGTGCACTGATAGAACAAGTGGCATATGTAAAGTTCTGATTACGTACAAGGGAACTACTTTTTTAGTCAGAAGGCTAGTCAAGTCAAACACTTGAACATGATCCCAGAGAGGCTGTGCAACCTTCATCCCTAGAGATACTCAGAACTCAGCTGGCAAAGCCATGACCCACCTGGTCTAGTTGGATCCATTTAGAGCAAGACCAGGATTAAATATCTCCAGAGGCCCCTTCCAACCTAATTTATTCTGTGACTCTATGGTCTAACCAATTATCTTCTTTTTTAGTTTCCACAACACCTCTTATAATATTGATAGCTTCAGCTAAAACAAGGAACTTCTGCTCATTAAACAGCTTTTAGTGTTCTTTGTAGAAACAGCCTCTGCAAAATTTTTTTTTTTACTCTTGTAATTTTTTTTTAACTCTTGTTGCAGACAAGCTGTCTTGAAATATACAGCCAAATTGGAGAAACAAGAACATAATGATGCTGACCCTCCTTCCTGGCTTGGATATGACCGGGATGGTAACATACTCACCTTCACCAACAAACACACATCAGAGCCTGAATAAACAAATTCTTCAAAATGAAAAATGAAGAAACTGCACAACATCTACAGTTCAAGGGTTTTTCACTAGAGCATGAAAAGAACGCTTTATTATTTTTCTTAAAACTAATCATACTTTAATAAAAGGCCGTTTGTTGAATTAGTAAGGAAGCATTGCAAATCTTTCTTGCAGGAGTGTGTATGCCTTCAAGCAAGACAGCCGCACTGAAACATTGCTAACTTTCAGATGTTGATTCAAGCTGTCTTCATCTTTCAATAATGAGAAGTTTTTGTTGTCCTGTGCAGAGTAAGCAATAAATAAATCTGTGTGTGTTTGGGGGTTGTTGTTTGCCATGAAGGTCCTCTCCAGGACATAAATACTCTGACTTCCCACAGAACTTCACACTTGACACGGCTGGTACTCATCAAGTACAGTGTTCTTGAGCAATGAAGAATGGTGAAAAGGTAGTAGCGACTGATTCCTTAATACACAACTATACAGGCACGTTTAAGCACAGTTCTCTACTTCTGAACAGTCACTTGTGCACCCAGAGCCCTAATTCTCATAAAAGCCTCTCAGGCTGAGTTCAACTCCCTAAGTGAGCTGATATTTACATTTGCAGATCGGAACTCCAGGCTGGCTGGCAGGTGAGAAAGTCAGGAGAATCAAAAGAAAAGTAGCATGGATGAAAAGAGTGTTAAAGGATAAATTTTCTCCAGTTACAAGAACATGTCTTCTCATCAAATGGACAAAAAAAAAAAAAAAAAGGCACACATAGGATTTGCCATTCATATCCTAATTACTGATAACCCACTGATCTTTCCTTGTCTAGAGCATAGTACATTTCATCTCGTTATAGCAGAACAAGACATTACTCAAGTGCCTTTGGGGAAACTCCCAAAGATTTGTCTTTCTTCAGCTCATTCTTGATGTTCTAGCTGGTCTCAATGTTTATTAGCTGGAAAAAATATAATCAGAGTAGCTTTAGTGGTAGCACAATTTTCATGATGGCTTACTCTAACTTCTTTAAGCAAGTAACTAACAATCCTAATGTTTAAGTCCAGCTAGTTTTAGAATATGAACGCCTTAGCTTGCTTTCTTTTGAACGTGGAAGAAATAACATGTTTTCTTACTACCTTCTCCCTTAAATTGCTGATGCGTCAGTCCCAAAAAGCACCACCTTAATCACAGAGGTTGACAGGCTTTGTATTCTGGGTGAATAATGGAACCATTAAATGGACTCGATTTTGTGAAATATCTACTACACTGTTTTTATTTTTTAATGCAGTGTGAATTTAGAGGTGGTGCTTTCACTTTGTCTGCAGCAGTGCACAAAAATCATTAGTTTCAAAAATTTTACAGGAAATCTAAAACCATTAAACATTCATTTTGTACCTTTTAAAAGTACAATAATTACTAATAACTGGGAATATTATATTGCTTTTAGTAATAATATTAGTAATGTTTTATATATTAGTGTTTATCTTAAAAATATATATAATTTGACATACACATCAGAGCCCACCTCATCCAAACAAACAGTACACACAACGGCAAACAGAATGTGGAGTTTTTAACCACCCTGAACTATAGTAGAAATGGTGCCCTTGAGTCCATTAGCCAGGGGCAGTTATATGTCTTGGGGAATCCTGTGGGAAAGAAGTTAATTTCATAACATACCATCATGATCTAAAGTACATACACACATATCCACAACTTAAAACCTGAGCTGACACTCTGAACTCTCCTCTGCTACTCTCTATCCACTTGGTTGGCAGGAATTCTGAGATTTCAGTTTAAAAACACAGATTTCAGTACTTCTTTTATAAGGTGCCATATATCTGTATGGAAAGGCTTTTAAAAGCTCCACTTACTGTACTGTGTGTTTGTATTATGGTAACACAAAGTCCTCCACAAAATCATGCATGCCCTTGTGCAGGGTATACATAGTTCCCTCACCTCCCTCCTCTGCCCTTCTGCCTCAAAGAGCTTGCAGTGCTGTCATGTGAGGCTGACAGTAAGTCACTGGAAATGTGGCAAACAAAGAGATTACAGTTCTCATTTATTAGGCCAATACTTCCATTCTTGCACAGCCTTTGCTTTAAGGGAATGTTCATGTGGACTCTTATCTGAAGTCCAGTTGGTGGAGTGTTCCTTCTTGAAATCAGCCAGATCTGTTGCAATTTTGAGTATTTATTGTAAAAGCTTTTCTTTGCAGACGAACAGTAGTAGACATAGCTAGAGTTCTTATTTCTAGCCACAAACAAGTGGTTCAGGATGACACAGAGCAAGTTTTGTCATTTCATGTAAGTAGTTTTACACATACAGTACCCATTGACAAGGCAGAAACTGCTTAGGGGTCAAACACCAGACAAGAAGACCAAATAACTACAGTTCTGACAGTGGTTTTACCCTATCCATGGTACAAATTATTTGGTTGAAGAAAATTCTCTGCATTTTGCATAAACCAGTAGAATTCCCCCAGTACTGAGACATTTAATTCAAAAATATAAAATAGCTTGCAGAGCGTGTCATCTTGGAAGTAAATTTTCATATTTTCAAATACAAGATGTTGAAAATGCTTTTTATTTTTAAATGATGGCTCCAAACTTGTGTTTGAAAGTTACCAGCTTTTAAACTGACATGGTAAGTGGGTCAAGTTATATAAATTCTGAATATGAAAGACCTCATCATTCCTAAAAGGCACTAAAAGTAAACCAGACCTGTTAAGCACCAGCCACTGTCAAGGGCAAATCTTGGGTTAAAATGCCCTCATTTTTAATATTGTTTCTCTCTTATATTAAGAATATATATCAACAAAGTTTCATAATTTTACAGAAATGTTCCATTACAATTTCTTGATTTAATCTCTTTGGCCTATTTCACCTTTAAGAACTCTTCAGCTTGACAGACTGGATCCAGCTTTGGCTTTTAAGACACACCTTCCCGTTTTGTGTGTCAGCCTTAATCCATTTGTCCGTTTCATTCCTTTGATTCATGTGACCTGGAAGAGAAAGTTCCATTTAGCTTAATTTGACACACAGTAAACATGTCATCTTCACATTGCCATTTTTTTCAAGCTCCCTGGAAATACTTAGAAGACTTTTATTTGGTAGAATTTATATCTTTTCAACAGGGGCTTCTGACATCTTATTCTTGATACAGTTTTTTGCATTAATCTGATTTCCCATAATATGTTATTACAATAAAATTGTGGTTTTTATTATATAGTACTGTAAATTTTATTATGGGCTAGGAAATACGTTGTGGTAGGTTGACCCTGGCTGGACACCAGGTGCCCACCAAAGCTGCTCTGTCTCTGCCCCTCTCAGCTGACAGGGGAGAGAAAATATAACAAATGGCTCATGGGTCAAGATAAGGACAGGGAGAGATCACTCACCAATTACCATCACTGGCAAAACAGACTTGACTTAGGGAAAAATTTATTACCAATCAAATCAGAGTAAGATAATGAAAAATAAAACCAAATCTTAAAACACCTTCCCTGCACCCTTCCCTTCTTCCCAGGCACAGCTCCACTCCCAGTTCTCTCTCCCTGCTCCCCCCTAGAGCAGCGCAGGGGGACGGGGAATGGGGGTTGGAGTCAGTTCTCCACACCTTGTCTCTGCCGCTCCTTCCTCCTCAGGGGCAGGACTCATCACTCATCCCCTGCTCCACCGTGGGGTCCTCTCTCCCCAGGCTGCAGGTGGAGATCTGCTCCAGCATGGACCTCCCTGGGCTGCAGGGGGACAGCCTGCCTCACCATGGTCTTCCCCACAGGCTGCAGGGGAATCTCTGCTCCGGCGCCTGGAGCATCTCTTCCCCCTCCTTCTGCACTGACCTGCGGGGCTGTTTCACTCACATGTTCTCACTCCTCTCTCCAGCTGCAGTTGCTGTCCTGTGCAGTCACTTTTTCCCCTTCTTAAATCTGTTCTCCCAGAGGCGCTACCACCATCACTGATGGGCTCAGCCTTGGCCAGCGGCGGGTCCGTCTTAGAGCCGGCTGGCATTGGCTCTGTCGAACATGGGGGAAGCTTCTAGCAGCTTCTCACATAAGCCACCCCTGTAGCCACCTGGCTACCAAAACTTTGCCATTCAAACCCAATACATAGGTCTACATTAGACATTATTCTGGCCAAGTAATTTGAAAAGTTTTAATCTTTATTGTAAACACAGAAAAGAGACATGGGAAAGACCTGATTTTCCAGATGACCAGACATGTTGCTGCAATTACTGCTTTCTTATGATAATGGCTTAAAAAACCAAAAACCCCGAGATGGCTGTTGTCTTACATATTTCACATAAACTTAGTATGCACGATCATGCTCTGAAAAGCTCACCATGTAACAGACAAAGAAGAAAGTTCAACTTACTCTCATTTTACAGTTAAGAAACTAAGGCCAAGAGAGAATAAGTCACCTTCCAAATTTATACAGAAGATTTATGACCAAATTGGGAATTAAACTGGGATCTTTTAAGTCCCAAATCAGTGCCTCTATCACAGGATCAACCTTCTCTTTGGTTTATCTTTACAAAATATCTTTTATTATTACTTTAGCGTTCGTGTGACTGAGTGAATTCTAAGTTTAGAACTAATTTGAGCCTGGAATAGCATGAGGGATGGCAGGGAAGCAGATTCTGAAGCAACTTTGCAAACATGCTCTGCTCTGACCTATAACACAGCTGAAATTAAATTTTGGCCACATCAAGAACAGTGGCAAAACTCCAACTGACATCACTGTATCAGTTTCCACAACTCAAGCCTATGCACCAAAACTTTTCAATAGCATTTCAGTACTTCTAAGTGAGATTAATTTAAGGTTATGGGCCAAACCCACATCAATTCACTAGCAGGCTGAGGTACTGTTTAGAAGTATGGGATTTTCAGGAGTCCAACACTGTCAGAGTTCTCCCACTGAATGAAGAGGTATTTCAGTGTCCTTTGTTATCAGACTACAACATGCCTTCAAGGATCTCCATGTGGATGTCTAGTGCAATTTCTGCACTCCTGACTGCTCCAGGCAGCAGCAGTCTCAGTCGCACTCAGTATCATTCCTACTGCAAGGGAGAATCTACAGTTCTACTCTCCATCTAGTTATGGACTTAAATATTTGATGATCATCACAGAGTTCAACAGATGTTTTTGCTGTACATAAAATCTGTTAAAATCTGAAACTTCAATTCCTCAGAAAACTTTCCTGAATCATCGATTTGCAATAGTACTGTATGAGAGAATACAGAACAAATTAAAACAAAATCTATCTTTTAAGTAGAGGTAGCCCTTAAAACATTAGATCAGTTTGAATTTTAAACAGGAAATAGCCTCCAGGTATCAAAAAAATGAACCAACAAGGAAGCATAAAGGAAAATTTCAGTTGATCCCCTTAACAGAGTTGTAGAGCACTGAAAATACAGCTTTTTTTTTTTTCCTAAGGAGAGAGGACACAATAAATGCAGGGCAGAGATGTATTTCCAGAAAGCACATATTGGAGAGCTTGGTCCCAGTTCCTCATGTTTTTGTCGCTGTGGTTTGTACTTCTGTACAAGGAACAAACACTGAAGTACAGAATCAGCCTTGTAAATGAACAGTTTCATTCACTGCTTATGCCCTGCTACACTTTTGCTAAACAGTTACAGAAGAGTTTTGAGGAAACACAGAAACAAATTAGCAAGAGCTGTTTAAAGTTTGGTTGTTGTCTGAGCTCTGCTTCTCATTTTGCATTTGCTATGTGAACTTAAAAAACTGTTTTGCTCCTCATGCTTCTTTTGGAGATTTGCCTGTGAAGGGAATGCAGAAAATATCAAACTGCCTGCAGGAAAATAAGTGTCAAGTTCCACTCCTTAGGGATGAAGATCTTCAAACTATTCTAAGGTTATTAAGCCTATTGCCAGTAGCAGGTTCAAATCAAGCTTAAGATATTCAAATAGCTTTGTGTATGAGGTGCTAATCAAGCAACAAGGTTTAGTTTGAGACCTTTTGATGACAGTTTGGTCTTAGCTGTGCTCACTGCCTGTAATCTGAATACTGTGGGAACATAAATGGATTTTGAGGATGACTTTGCTAGCATGATTAAATTGCTAAAGCCAACAGCCTGCTGAATTGAGAATAAGGGGGGGGGGAATTTCTTTTCAAAACCCACCAGTTGAGACAACAGCATGAACTCAGGAGAAGATAGATGCACTGGTATGCTGCATAGCCACCTTTTCAGTTTAACGCCCAGGAAAATGTTTGCGTTGTTTTGGGTTTTGTTTTTTTTACAGAACTTTATACAGTCAAGTACTGACTGTTTATTTGCTTGCCTTCCTGGAGACTAGAGAAGTTAGAGAGCTCTATTTTCATATCATAAAACACACAAAGAGAAGCATATTTTAAATGCTGCTCATTGGTGTTGTTAGGACTGTGGTATATCTCAAAAAGGCTGTGAACAGCTTGAGTTAAATGCAAGCTGAAACCAATAAAAATCTGTAGGATAGCATGTCATCTAATGCGTTTTATAAAAGTTGGATGAACTTTGTATTTGACTTGAAGGAATGTAATCTTTTCCAGATACAACCTGGGTCTTTGCTTTTTTAAGATACTGCTTAAGAAACAAGGCTTCACAGAGGGACAGTGTTTAGAGGGACACTAAAACAAAGCTCTTCCCACTCAATTCTAGTGGCAAAGAGTCAATAAAAATTGCTTCTAGGAAAGAAGGAAAGTTTTGAAGAAGTGCCTTGAGAACAGAGAAAACAGGGAGGGACATGGCAGCAGATAGTGTTACTCCTGGGATCAGAACCGTAACTCTGAATGCAACAGACCCAAGTCAGCTGCACAGTGGGAGAAGTGCTACACTCAGCTGTTAAGTTTCAGAAGAAACAAGTTTCAGCAGACTGCCAGAATACAAGCTCTTTCAGTTATTTCCCTTCTAAAGGTAAGTTGCTTCCCTCACATTACTCACTGCCCCTTCAGCTGTGTTTGTATTTATCCCTGGAACTCCATGCAGCTAGAAACACAGAAATTACCTTAAAGTAAACAATATAGAATTTCTGATAACAAAAGCACTTAAACACATCTGTAAAGCCTTGTACACAGTGTATGAGACTCATACAGTCAGCTCCCTCCTTTCACACTGGCTTTGAAGCAACCCTACAGGGTAAGTCCACAGCACCTCAGAGGCTGCTCTCCCAGTACTACCATATGAGAAGCCATTCTGTGAGCAGTGAGAAGTTATTCCTGAAGGACATCAAGGTAGGAAACATCTGTCTAAATTCCCTATGTTCCAGAGGGGAATCCAGATCTAACCTCAGGCAGACATGAAAGCCTTATTATTCCAGTGCATGCCTGAGCAAATGATTGTTGTAAGGAGAAAAGTGCTTCTCACCACAATCTACCTGGAGAACCAAACAGTGAAAAGACTTGAGGTTATTAAGAAAAAACCAGAAAGTCAGAGATAGGACAGTGGTATTGTTGTCTTTTCAAGGGAATCTGGTAATTAGACAGGCTGACTCTCTCCAGAGGCACATGAGGAAGAAGGCCATCTATGGAGTTTCTAGTGATCAAAAGAATAATTGGATGCTGGATCAATGCAAAAGGTAGAGGGCAACATCTATCTGGAAACTTTCACAGGAAAAAGGGAGTTAGAGAAGACAATAGGAGATTCTTCTCCATCCCCAGGACAGACATCTGAGGGAAGGTATATACTAACATGAAAGACAACGCCCTATTACCTATGTGCATGTCACCAGAAGACATGGCTCAGAGGAACACTGTTCAGTTGTGGCTCAGCAAAGCTCTAGTGCTGTAGCTGGGGTGGGATTAGTACCAGAGGCTAAAAATCCTGTTAAGTGCTGCAACTGCTGTCACGCTGGATGAAACAGGGAGCAAGAATGTCTTGACTTGGGAGAAGACAATCATTCCCAAAGAGTATGTTCTTTGTCAGAGGAAGGAAAAATATGAAGAGGTTGGTTTGCCAACTTGAGAAAGTAACAATAAGGAGACACAATAACCTACAAACATAAACATCCACAGCCTCTGAGAAGCACCTGTGACACTGCAGGACTTTTAGCAAGGAAACACATACAAGTGCTGAAAACCAGATGGAGTACCTGACTGCCAAAGCTAAAATCTCACTCAGCACCAAGCAGATGGATGGCATCAGGTCAAAGGTTACCACTGGATATGAACTTGGCACTAGAACTGAGGCCAGGGAGGGAAAAAGATCTGGAATCAGATGAGTCTCTGGCACCACTCGGGGATGGAAGATTTACATGTTTTCAAGAAGGAAAAAAAAGTGCGTATGTGGGGGGAAGTTAACATTCCAGACAATTATATTTGGAAATTGACACCATCAACTACAAGGATCCAAAGAAAGTCTCTGAATGATTGCAAGACTTTTTCCAGCAACCTTACAGCTGTCAACACACAAGCCTGCAATCAAAGTGGGCAGAAGCGTGCCCACTGGCTGCATTCAATTAGTCCCTAAATTTATCCATCCACATCTCATAACCTTCCTTTGGAGCAGGTGGGAGCAGATGGTCACATCAACTTAGGACAAGAGAAAAACAGGGCTGAAAGCATTGTATTTAACCTGACATCCTTGTTTGTCATGAAGAACATGCCTGTTTTTCACAGTCTGCAGTACTGACAGTCCTATGGCCTCACCAGACACAAGTGCTTACTACCAGAAAGTTTATCTATGTAGCTAAGTTTTCTTTACCATAAGGTCAAATCATAATTTCTAATCCTATCACCAGTAGACAGAGAATGATTTCTTTCATCTCTGCAGCAATTTCTTATGTACTGGAAAAATACACCTTATTTTCCCTTAGTCTTCTCTTCTTTAGACAAAAACACCACTTTTTTTTAGTCTTCCCTCATTAATCATGTTTTTAGGCCTCTGATAACGTGTTCTCCTTTGGAGTCTCTGCAGTTGTCCACATCCTTTTTTTGAAGTACAGTAGTTAAAACTGGACACATTCCAGCAAAGTATTACTAATGCCATGCAAAGCCAAGGGATTATTTTGAGTTTTACAGAATAATCATGTTAATACACTGTTTATTTTTTTTTCCAACTGTGTAACATAATTGTTTCCTGTTTACTGATGGTTTTTATTGAAATATTCCTCCTCTTGGGAGCACACAGGTCATTATTCCTACCTTTGTACTTTGAACTTAAAATGACTTATTGGAAAAATGACCTAAAAAGCATATAAATCAATATTATCTGAATTTTATCCTTGCCCTTCAACATGTTTGTATCCCCTTTGACACGACAACCTCCTAAGCTCTTTCTGCTTAAATATTTGGCACTTTTTAGCCTGCTACCATTCCTCTCACCATATATAGTATGAGGTACGGTTAATGATGTCTACAGGCTTCTTAAATCAGCTGATTTAAGAATACAGGCTGACCTGGAGACATGGTGAAGGCACAGACATTGAGCAGCAAGGGCTTCCCTCTTTGCCAGCAAAAGGAAAAGAATGCCTTGACATGATTACAATCAGAAATTACTGGAGTTAACACAAACACTCTCAAACTAGGCAGCCAAACAAACGCTTTCACAGATGGAAGCTGTACCAGCACTTAGCATGAAAAATCTGTTTTTATAACAGATTTCATTATACCATACATACTACTACTAAGAATGCCTACTGATGTCAATGGAAACATGCCTTATCCTTGCAAATTACTCTGAAGAGTAAACTCCTTGGCACTGCTCTCTAGTTCCTTCCCTTCCTCCGCAAGTATCCCAATTTTGCGGTAAAGTGCCTTCCTTTTTTGCAGAGCAAAACACCTTTTCACACTCTCATCACTGTGCCTCTAGAACACTCACTCCAGGCTTTCACCTTCTCGCTTTGACTAAATCCTGCTCTATTCCTTGGGCACCTTTCAAAACCCTGGATGTGACTGCTTGTGGGACTGTAGTGTTCTGACTTCCCCACTCAGCACGGGAATGGGAGCCATGAAGCAAGGTGATGACATACATCATAATGGCTGGAACAGCAGTAGGGAAGGCTTTCCCAGAGCAGGTGATCGACTAGGTGAATGTTTACCCAAGGCACAGAACTCTACCTTGTCTTCCCATTGGAGTAACATCTCTCACAATAGTCCCAGAGGCAAGTAAAGCTTCCTGAAAGCAGCCAGTTCCTGTGTTATCCACATGAGAACTGGCCAGTTTCTGAAAAATCTTCTATTTTTAAACTAACCTTTGAACTCAGAAGCATAAAAATCTAAACTGCCATGCTCTTGTGATAGAGTTTTTTTTCTACTTGGCAAAACCCCTCTCCAATCTCCATTTTATAATTCTTCTGTTACAGCAGAAGGAGCTATAGACTCTGTACCTAAAACTTCAATGGTGGATAATGGTTTCATGATATAGAAACAATATTAAATGATTTTAAATTATTTCAGAATCTACTTGTACAAGAAAATTCTCAAATATCAACTTTAAGAGGAAGAGGTTGTTGAGAATGAGGTGGGGGACAAGTGCTTGGACTGCAGAAAGAATACACTGTCCCCACAGGATAAGGTAAAGAGAATTAGAAGCAGGAAGCATCTCCCTTGCTATGCCAAAGGAATGTTACTGACTTGACAAAGAAAAGGGAGGCACTGTTCTCAACACAGTAAGAAAAGGAGCAAAGCACACATTAAAACCATGTACTTCATCTCCCTTCAGGTTTGTTGCTTCTCACTGACCAGTGAAGAAAAGGGAGCAGAAAGCTGCTATAAATCATTGGTTACATTATGAGAAAAAACACTCAAAGCTAAATGCCAGGTATACAGATAGATGAAGACACATTACTTCAGGCCAGCAGTAGCTCAGCTGAATTGTGTCCTGCAGAAAATCCATTCCAGGGTCTATTTTTCATTCACCTGTATTACGATCAATTTAGATCTACATTTAATAAAGTCTTTGTGCAATGCTGTAACCTCTTTAAACAACCAATAATCAGTGGCCTAAAGCTGTTGCCTCTGCATAATTCTTGCCGATTTCCATGCCTTTGGGATATGTATATGTGAGGGTTAACTAATCAGAGCTGCTTTTGGCCTCAACTGCCAAGATCCTTTCCATACAGAATGGTGGGTTGAAAACTTGCATCCGCTTCAGTGATGACTGTCCTATGTAAACACTGATTGGGTCACGAAACCAGAGAAGCCATTCAGCTGCATATATTTGAAACACCACTCTTATCTTTAATGTTGCCAGAATAACAAGATGACTGACTGGCCAGTGGTCATACTTCACTGGGAGAAACATTGTTTTATTACTGCGGCAATTCATTCTGTAGAGCCTTGCTGGAATCTGGAGTCCTTCCACAGGTTTCTAGCCTGAGAACTTCTAACCATGGTTTTAAGAAAATTTGTATTTAATAACCACTAGTAAATTTAAATGCTAGTTACTGTTCAAGACAGGAAGAGATACACCTATACATTTCAAGACTACTATTTTATATAAGCAGGATACATATTAAAATTATGTACATCCACTTCCAATATTTCCTGACTTTGAGATTATCATCTTACGTAGGGAGGAAAAGAAGTTTTGTGCATATTTTTCTTTGGTTTTAAACATAAGAAAACTCAAAGCCCCACCCAATCTGCTATCATAGCAGGTCATACTGACATAGCACGCTCAAAAACAAAGCTGGAGCCTTCAGACACATTACGTTAATGTTTCCGCTTGAGCAAACTTAGTAATTGGTAACAGCAACAGCCTTAACTTCTAGATAAACACGTCTGCAGAGGAGGAGAGAAATATACACCCTGACAATGAATTGTACAAATGTTTTCTAAAGCAGGAAACAGCAAGACTTGGGATTCCCGAGTTCAATTTGAAATGCATTAGAAGAACATTTCCAGTAATTGCAGACACCTTTCGAGGTACTCTATTCCTCCATGCTCCAGATTCTTCTGCTCTTCTCCTAGCTATCTCTCACCCATCATTTCTCAGTCTATCCTGCACTGTTTAACATTTATACTGTACATTTACAAATATGCCATATATCCCTCTTACTTCGCCCTCCCACCCAACAGATACACAGAGAAAACTTTTCATTATATTTTTAACAGACATTCCCTGGCAATTTATTATATTTGACTGTCTAAGCCAACAAAGCAATGGGTCAAATTCAGCCTTGGATTACCTCCCACAAATTCACTGGAATAATGCTGAGGATGAATTTGGCTCCAAGACTTTTGTTAGAGAAGCAGTTGTTTGCACTCAGTCATTTACCAAACAAAACGAAAAAGTTGTCTAGTAACATGGGGAGTACAATGGCACAAGCAAACATTTGAACCTGAAACAGATGAAAGAAGAAGATGCCAAGAGCAATAAACTCATAAGGAAACATGGATGCCTTTGACTAAGGCCAGACAGACATTTATTGGAAGCCAAGATTAGTAAGCCTTACCACTTATAGTTACGTGATCATCTTTGGAGGCACTCTGTGTTTCTTTTAACTGGATCTCTGAGCTCACATCCACTTTTCTTCCAGACAACTGTAAATAGGCTTTGAGAGAGGCAGGTACCTTGACTGTAATAGAGCCTGGTATAAGTTTAAATGAAAGCTAGTTAGTTTAACATTGAGATCAAAGCATGAAACAGGCAATTTTTTAGCTAACTTAAATCAAATCATCATTTGTTGTTGTTTTTGTTTTTTTTAAGAGCCTTCAGACACAGTAACCTCTTTTTTTTTGTGTCTGAAAGAACAAATGAAGATATCTTAATTTATCATAAACAGAATACTGTATGTCACATGTGGAAAATGGTGTCACTATTTCCCTCGCAAACATGAAAACTAACATTGACATATACTGCTAGCAATGGTGCTTGGTAGAGGATCTTACTACAGGAATGGTCAAGGGAAGCAAACCTAATAGATCTCACAAGTATTATAACTTCAGTTTCATCTTCTAGTTGCATATTTACACTTATGAGCAAGGATAGGGGATTGGATCTGATGATTAATCCAGCCACTGCATGGCATGTTATGAAAGCACTGCTCCTCTGGAACAATGAGATGCAACTTACATACTGTTAACACTAGCAATTGTCTTTGCTTTACTGCACAGGGCCAGGTGTTCACATCCTTGAACAGATGCAGTCTCAAAAGTGACTAACCAGTTTAGACTATGTATCACTAAAATGTAAACTACTAGCAAAATGGCAGCTTTGGTGGCCCAAATAATTCTACCCTTGAGATTAAAAACAGAAATTCTGACTTCTGCTTCCCCTAAATATGTGCTTCTATGCATCAGACTGAAGGCAGATGTTGGGCCCCCAACCTGCCCACATTAGTCATATTTGGAATTACTCAGTCACAGTGTTTGGAAGCTGCGCTCAATGCATTAAAACAAAAACCTACCAAAATTCAGAATACGCTTTCTGTATACATGCTTCTTAGTTTTTGCCCAATTCCAACATTCACTTTAGAAAAACATAACAAGTTTCTTTAAATACGTCCCAAAAGCTGAAGCAGAACATGCTTAGAAAACTGATGTTATAACAACTAAGTAACAGTCAGAAAGCAACCCTAGCTATGCAATTTAAATTCAGCAGAACCACTTGCCTACATCACTCCTGATGAACAAATAACTGTCAGTATAATTTAGGCCTAAATTTTGCTGGATACACAAAAGCCTTAGGATAAGAAAGGAAAAAGGTCTTCATCTTTGGGTCCTCCTTGGAGAGTTGCTCAGTGATGTGACTCATAAAATCCAACACACATACAGCTAATTCATCACGAATGGGACATTTTCTACACTGCAGCTGTCAGCAGTTACTCTGAATTTGCAGGGTAAATGGAAACAGAACTTCACCAACTTTGCATTTACTAAACTGTGCTGCCAGAAGATATATCAGGCAATGTTTTGAAAATAACTCTGATTAGCTTTTTTTAAATACCTTCCTCTTTGCTATTAATTCAAAGAGACATTAACTTAGTAATAACTTCAAAAGGTAACTAAGAAATAATACAAAAATAAATTTCTTTGCACCAATGGAACCGGAAGAGCTTGTACAGAAGAAGGGCACACAAGTTATTTCAATGCATTTCCTTCATTATTCCCATTCTGAGTAACTGCTAGGTTTTAACGGGGCACAGGCATTGTCTCACAGACAAGAGAAAGGTACCAAATACTACGTTCATTTGAATCACCTGAAGTGCCTGACATGATGTTAAAGTCAAGTATAAAAATGCTGTAGTGGTTTTTTTTGCAAAAACTAGGACTAGCAAGATGTATTAAGGGCTTTGTCATTTACAGTATCCTATCTTCTGAATGGCAAAACTATTAATCCAACTTTAGGGGTAAGCTTTTAACCAAGAAGTGAAATTCTATGGAGTAATTAGGAGAAAAAAAAAGGAAGAATGGTAGGGTAAGGCCCTCTCATCTTTGTTTTTCTGCCTTCTGATTTCAATAATGGGGCACTACACCCAGAAAAGGCAGGAAATAAAAATGTAAATGCACGTCAGTGGTCACTGTGCACATACATGTATCGGCATCATGGAGTAAACTCTGCTCAAGGCAAATAAAGACTGTGATCCAAGTCAACTCTGCAGAATTCTGCTAGGTACCTTGCCAGGAAAAAAAGAAAGTATTGAAAAATACAAAAATTCTGTAATCCATTTTAAGTATCATTGCCACTTACGGAGTTTACTGTATTGTAAGTATTTATATACATCATCTAATAATGAGGTAAAAAAGAATGTAGATAACCGACAATCACAAACTATTTTTTTCCAGACAGATAAACAAAAAAGACTCTTACCCCCTTTTCTTTTACATCAGAAGCTGCCACAAAAAAATATTTGTTTTAGTTTTCTAACCTTTCTGGGATTTCAGATCCACTTTTCTTAATTGACTGACATAAACATCTATTGTCCCATGATGTGTAGAAGCTTTTAGACTTCCATCAGATGAATCTAAAAAAAAAAAAAAAAAAGAACTTGCATATCATTCACTCTTTTAAAATAAAAATTTGCTAGAATCTTTCTTTGTACTTTGAACTGATTTCATCAGTTCTTCTGTATTTGAGAAGTATCTTATATTCATTTACTGAATGCCACACTTCTCTTCGGAAAAACAAGTTTCTGCACAAAACTTATCCCCCAGTCCAGAATTGTGGCATACACTGGTCCCAAGGCCATAGCCCTGCAATTGTTACTGGACTTGCAGCGTCTACAAGACCCGAACAACACTCCCCTCTTTCTACAAGGATGAATTTATCTTCATGTGAAGATCAAGCACCAAATTTGAACACTAAGATCTATTTTAGTTTCCAAAAGAGTTAATTTGCTCAGACTCTGCACAGGGAGAACTTTGCCCAAGAAAGCTACCCCACGCAAACAAGCAGCAGTTATGCATTGTAACATCTCATTACGCAGAACTGTGTATCAGGCTTTGTGCAGTCTGATTCACTACATCTGAATTTTAAATAAATGTTTGAGATAACCATTGCACTTTAATATATATAGGAAAACAGCATTCGTTCTTTGCCCTGGAATAGACAGGCCTACATTTTCTTCTATACCTTACTAGCTGAAATTTATGACAACAAAACTTTCTGAAGAAACATTTTTACAAATAGAAAGCCTTTAAGAAGCCTTAGTTTTATACTTGAAAAGTAGTCTTTAATTACTTGCAATGTATTCCAGTTTTAAATACATAAATTTCCACAATAACAGTGAAGTCCTAAAGAGTTAACTTTTGAACTACTGAACAGACCTACCGTTGATAAAAATTGCAAAGAAATTATGAAGCAACTCTAGAGAAGCATAAAAAAATTACATATATACATGAGCAAAAGGCAGTCAGTGAAACATCTTTTCAGATACGATGCTAGAAATGAAAGAATTGGCAAGAAATCTTGAAATACTGATAGAGACTGTTTTTCTTAGTTTCTGGATGTGCATAGAAAAAGAAACACAGTCAAACTTTCAGAAATAGCTAAAATAACAAAATCAAAGCTGAATGAAACTTCCCATTTTAAAAAAAAAAAACATTAATAAGAGAATGAACTTGATTAACCCTAACAAGGACATCTAGCATTAATGCCTTAGGCTTGCCATACAGTTTTAGCTCTAAATAAACTCAGCTGGAGCTTTTCTGATCCCAGATCTCAAGCACAGATGTTGAAGATCAGTGTACTACATACAACAGTAAAAACATGGAAAGGGATTATTATCCCACAGCTAAAACCAATTTCTTTGTAGGGAAAAGTAATTAAAAAAGAAGTAGCCAATCCATATTTAGTCAGCTGAGAAACTGAGACCATCTTTGGCTAACAAGAAAACAGTAACAACTAGAATTGGATGTGAATGTTTCTGCCATCTCAATAGATTTTATGTTAAAGAAGTTCTGTTTCAAATCTGGAAAAAATTAATGCTTTGTTAATTGAAATTAATGAACTAGAAAAAAGGTTTTGCTTGTGTAAGTGACAATGAAACATTTTACTGATGATTTTTTAAAAGGTTGTTCATTATAGTTAAGTTTGAAAGTTAAAGTAATTTGAAAATTTGATATGAATCAACCTTTTTTATGAACATTTTTAGTAGTCATAGCTTGACATTTTCATGTGAAAGCTATTTTTACAGATATTCCAAATCAAATTTATTAACAGCCAATCACTGAGTCTCCACATAATCTTGACAGATATTTTGTTGGCAACAGATACAGGAAATATCCAGCCTCTGACTCTTCTGCTTTAAACAAAACATGCAATTAGTTCCTTTATCTGCACTAGGAAGAAAGAGTCTCCTGTGACAGGACAGTGACCCTCTCCACGAGAGCAAGTGCTAACAGTCTGTACACCACCAGCAGCTGGTGGTGCTTTACAGGGACCAATCTTTATTCAGTGAATCCTTCCTCTTGCCACTCTTCAAGTACAAAAGCAGCTCTTGTGAGATTCTTCACAGTGGAAAGATGTCTTCTGAAAATCTAGTAGCCCCACTGCAAGACTGAACAAAGTATTCTTTTCTAGATTTTCAATTAATATATATTAAAAAAAACCCCAAACTTCTCATTTTGTCAGAGACTGGGTTCTGTTTGCAGAAGGCATAACCATAAAGGATGCAGAAAGAGGGCAGTAGGCATTGGTTCACCAAGGCACAGATTTACCTAGAAAGTAAAAAAACCCAAACAAACAAAACTCCCCAAAACATACCAAACAAAGAACAGCCAACCTCAAAGGAAAGTGGAACGCTTTTCCATTGGAGAAGACCATTTTGGGAGGATGACTTGCCAAATTTTGACTCCCAGAGTACAACACTGAATAGAAAGTTTCATACAGCAGAAGAAATTACAGCAAAGTTTCAAAAGCACTGATAACCTTGGCAGCATTAACCAAACACTAAAGCTGACTTTACAATACCTGTTTAGCTCTGATCTATGGAGATAACATGAAATATATTTTATGGAAACAACTGAATATGATTTATCAAAGGATTTTATGGATATGATATTAAACACAAATGTTTAGATACCAATAAGAATGCCAAGAGACTTAAAGCTGTTCATCACTTCTGCAAAGTCTATTAAAGATACTGTTTAAGTTTTGTGTCTGTAACTAAAAAAAACGAGAAGGGGGGAAAAAAACAGAAAATGGATTAAAAACAGCAAAGATGAGGTTATATAACAAAAAAGCCCAAATTTAAATAAATAAATATTTCAACAAGAAAAATTACCCTATACTAACACAATCTGGTAGGACAAAATACATAACTGCAATAATAATGGAAACAATATATATTTTACAGTTATGACAGAACAAAGCTAAGGCAATTTATTTTTAAATATACACCCAGTGTTAGCTGAGATCAATGTGAATAACTGAAGGTAAAAACAAGAAAAAAGTGCATACTTAGAATTCAGAGTTTGCTAAGGACTGACAGCTCAAGGGGAAATACAAGGATGAATTTTTCTACTGGAAATGGAACAGATGGTCACTCTTGAGCAACTTCAGCTATTTAAGAATTTACCAGTACAGGGGAAAAAAACAAGGGGAAAAAAAAAAGCAGTGAAGCAAGATATCCTTGACAAAGTTTTTGTTAAGCTTTATGAAAAATAAGTACAGCTTGAAGAGTAAGACCTAAGTCGCATAACTTGAGAAAGACTATACAATTCAAGATCACTGAAACGCCCACAAAGGTGGCAAAACTGAAACATCATTTGCAACATTTAGTATCTCTTTTTCCTCCATTTTATAAAGCCACATACTGAAAAAAGGATTAAACACAAGCGATCTTTCCTTAAATCTAAGCAAAACCATACTTACTTTTCCTAACAGCACCTAATGACTGACATTGCTCATATTAAAATCAGTAACAAAGCTGATTTCAATAGGAAAACACAAAATATTATTATGATTTGGTTAAAGATAGGAGAAAGTATAAGATTCCAACATATCTGAAGTATGAGGAAGATTTAATTACTACTTAACTGGCTATCTAGTATCGTCTGTTGATAAAGACTGATGAATTTTCTTGCTTTAGTTCATTGTTCTAAAACCATCACATGAAAAATATTATGAGAAACTGAAATGTATACATTAAATTTGATTCTATGATTCTATTCTATGATTCTAAATAGACTAATTGCACATACTACTAAAAAAATCTTTAGCAGTCCTTACCACAGTCACCATCTAGACCTAGCAAAACAAATGATCTAACACAGAAAGCAAAGAAATCTCTCACAAAAAAACCAATGCCTTTGCTAACAAAATTGTCCAGATTATCCTTTTACCTCTAAATGATCTATTTCCTACCTAGATTTTAAAGTTATATTCATTGGTTTTAAAGGCCATAGTTTCTTTTGGGTAACTTATTCTGTTCCAAAAAAAAAAAAAAAAAATCATTACATGCCTGAACCTGCATCATAATACAATGTGCCAAGTACAACTTCACCTTGATAAGCCTCTAACCTACTCTAGATCAAATGGGATCTTCCACTTCAAATATCTATCCACGCTATCCATATCTATGCATCTTCTTCAACAGACTATGTCATATTGTGTTTACCATCTCTGCAAACCACTTAGCTATAGGTCTCTACTATTTTAAATGTTTAAGAGACTAACCGGGTGGAAGCAACTTCTGAAGAGATATGTGCATCTAGTCAGGAACATGATTGCCAATAATATGAAATCCCCACAAAACCTCCTCTGGAAGCTTCAATAAATTATGTAAAACTGCTCAACTGTGAGCCTCGAGTTTGAGGCCAGCAACTAGCAGTGAACTCCAGGGTCAATACTGGATCTAGTCCTGTTTAAAATCTTCATTAATGATCTGGATGATTGAGCAGAGTGCAGCCTCACCAATTTGCTGATGACACAAAACTAGAAGTGGCTGATACACCAGAAGGGCATGCTGCCATTCAGAGGGACCTTGACAGGCTGGAGAAATGGGCTTGCAGGAGCCCCATGAACTTCAACAAGAAGTGCAAAATCCTGCACCTGGGGAAGAACAATCCCAGGCACCAGTACATGCTGGGGGCAGCCCAGCTGGAAAGCAGCTTGGCAAAAAAGGACCTGGGGGTCCCGGTGGACACCAGCTTGAACATGAGCCGGTGATGTGCCCATGATGCAAAGAAGGTGAACGGTGTCCAGGCTGCATTAGACAAACTGTTGCCAGCAGGTCAAGGAAGGTAATCCTTTCCCTTTATTCAGCACTGGTGAGGCCACACCTGGAGTATTGTGTCCATTTCTGGGCTCCCCAGTACAGGAGAGACATGGACTTACTGGAGAGTTTCCAATGAAAGGCACAAAGACAATTAAGGGACTAGAACATCTCTCCTATGATGAAAAGGTGAGACAGCTGGGATTGCTCAGACTAGAGAAGGGCAGGTTCAAGGGAATCTCACCAAGGTATATGTATATTGGTGTATTTAGAGGTTGTGGAGTCTCCCTCCTTAGAGATGTTCAAAAGCAGAATAATGTTGATAACACACTGATGTTTTAGGGTGGTTTTTTGTTTTGTTTTTTTTGAGATAAGAACAGTTTAGTAACTAAAAAAAACCCCCAAACAACAATAATAATACAAATACAATAACAACAATTGTAATGAAAAGGAATATAACAAAAAAGGGAAATTAGACCCAAGAAAAGACAAGTGATGCACAATGCAATTGCTCACCACCCACTGACCGATGCCCGAGCAGCGATCCGCCCCTCCCAGCCAACTCCCCCAGTTTATATACTGAGCATGATGTTCTATGGTATGGAATATCCCTTGGCTAGTTCAGGCCAGCTGTCCTGGCCATGCTCCCTCCCAGCTCCCTGTACACCTGCTTGCTGGCAGAGCATGGGAAACTGAAAAATCCTTAACTTAGGATAAGCACTACTTAGCAACAACTAAAACATATGTTTGTTATCAACATTATTCTCACACTAAATTCAAAACACACTGTACCTGCTACTAGGAAGAAAATTAACTCTGTCCCAGCCAAAACCAGGACAAATATTTAAGGAGAATGCTGACCTACTCAGGAAAAAAACCCTCAAACTACAGAATGACTTCTTAAGTTGGCAATGGTATTTTATCCCACCAGGAAAAGCACTTTGAGTTTTGCATTAGATTTAATACATAAATAAATAGTATTCTGCAAGACTGAATACATCCCTGTATTTTAATATGCATAAGACATGTAGTTCTTTGATATCATAGCTTCTTCTTTCCAAGAAGGACAAATACCCAAGTCTAGCTATGAATAAATAAGTCTAGATTCAGACTTTCAGATTTGTTCTCTTGATTTAAATCCATGGAAACTAAATCTTCATTAGCCAGATTTCTGTAAATTAACTTTGGCATAACTGGGAAATGTATGTTTCCAATATAATGAAGAAACCTGATATTTATAAGATACTGCATTTCTTGGTATGTACCTAATGTATCCTAAATAAGAGCAAGAGTACTTAAGGAGATGTAAAAGATCACTTTGGATTCAGTTATCAAGAGCTTCCGGTGCACCCAAACCAGTTAGGGAAGAAAACCATTTTTCAGAAAAATCAATTATTTTTCCATTTGTGGCATCCTATGAAAGACTTTCAGACATCATATCTGTAGGAAAATATTGCCTGTTAGAAGTTATTAGAATTGGATCATACTTGGATGTCTAGTTATATTTCTACTGTCTGGAATGTAGACTGGTTAGCTCTATATTGGAACAAAAGTATCCATTTGTGGATGAAATGGGTGGTGTAGTCCTTCATTTTTCTCCTACAAATAGGTATTGACAACTGTAGCAAAATATACATTCTACAAGTATAAAAAAAGGCATCTTGTCAAGATTTGAAAAACAATATTGCTCCAAATACAATATAAACTTAAGTACTACTGTAACAATATTCAGAATCTTCAGCGCCATGATACAAGGTGCTATAAAACATATGTGATGTAAAATCACCAAAATTGTTTACTGCTAATAGAAAATGTACAGAAGTAAAAAAGCTTATTCTTTTAAGCTGCAAGAAAAACCCTGTTGTTCTCAGGCAGCAGCTACTTTTTTCTGTATGCTCCAATTTTTAGAAGTAGTTTCTTTAGGACATAAACTCTGTCCAGAATACTATGTAATCTACATTCAAAAGGACACAGAGGGAAAGGGAAAATGGAAACAAAGAATGATGATAAAACCCAATTAGTAACTCATCAGATATTAACTCATAGTGGACTTTTTTTTTTTAAACTTTCATTTTTCATAGCCTGACACCTGAGGGATAGGAAAAAGCAGCTGATTCTAACGTGCCTGGAGAGCAGCACCCTTAATACAGGACGGTGTGGGAGACAGCATGGGAACAATGTTGGGGGGGGAAATTACAGGTCTGTGATGAGCAGAACACAGAAGAAGGTCAAGTTCTGAAATACAAGGTTGGAAGATGAAGGACACTTAAAATGAAAGCCAGATCATTAACATACTTGAAGCGGATGGCAGACTAGATAAATAGAACTAATTCCTATTAAGAGACAAGTGTGTCCATGGATACTTCTTTTTAAAAAACAGTACTTAAGAGCTGTACTTTATGAAGTACAATAAATGCCTTTAACAGAATTCAGCAATGAGGTTTTTAATTTAAAAATTCCCTAGATCACATGTTCAAAACTGAATCCTCAAGACAAAATTTACAGATGTAGCATTACTTCTAAACTGTTTATTGTTTTATTTTTCAGTTATCCAAAACTGTCTTAAATACCATAATTGTTTTCCATAATTGATTCCCTTCTTAAAATAAAACTTTGGTGTTTTCTCTCAGTACTAGGGAATTGCCTTATGATGACACTCTCATCACACAGCAAGTCACTGAAGCCTTTAGGTCATCTAGTGTGGGTTACTGAATTTAGCACAGTAAGGCAAACAGACATTGACATATTTAAAAAAAAAAGTTATGAGCTTCTTGAATCTCAATATACAGTTTTCCTTGCCAGAATAAGTCCCTTCTGCCCATAACCTGGTTACAGTTGTTTCTTCTCCTCTGAAACAAACCAACCACCATAGGTTTTATCATTTCTGACTATACCAAACACAAAAGATTAATTTCTTCAATGCATAATTGGGTTAAACATGATTCATGCAGTAAGGAAAAACTGCCTTTTTTTTTTTTTTTTGAGCTGGTAGGGGAAAATTTGGCTTGGCAGCAGAGTGGAGAATACATATTCAGACCATACCAATGACATTTAGAAATAAGCAAATTCTAGCAGGACTGAACATGAGCAGGCAGCATACCCTGGCAGAAAAGAAGTCCAACAGTATCCTTGGCAGTATCAACTGGAACATGGCCAGTATATCAGGGAAGGTATTATGTCTCTCCACTAAGCACTTATTAGACCACACCTCGAATGCAGCATAGAGTGCTGGGGCTCCCAAGAGAAGGGAGACATCAATAAACTGGAGTGAATGCAGCAGAGAAGCACCAAGAGAGTCAGGGTGTGGAGCACCTTCCCCATCAGGAGAGGCTGAGGGATGAGGGCTTGCTCAGCCTGGAGAACAGATTGCTTCAGGACCTGACAGCAGCCCCCTAGTATCTGTGAGGAGATGATCAAGAAGGCAAAGCCAGGTTCCTCAGAGCAGTGCCTGATGAGAGCACAATAGACAACAGACATCAGCCGAAACAAGAGAGTTTCAGTCTGGATAGAAGGAAAATCTTTTTCACCCTAAGGACAGTCAAGCAGTGGAACAGTTTGCCCAGAGAGGCTGTACAGCCTGCATCCTTGGAGGTTTTCAAGATCACAGGCTAAAGCCCTGAGCAACCTCACAGTTGGCATGGCCTTGAACAGGAGGTTGAAGACCAGAGACTGCTTGAGCAGGGGGGCTGGACAAGATGACCTCCAGAAGTCCCTTTCAACCTCAACCATTCTGTGATTCTGCAACTTCCTGAGGTCCCTTCCAACCTGACTCTTCCTACGAATTTACCAAATTAAAATTTAAAAGATTAAGCTAGTTCTAAAAACAAAGTACTCCATTACTTTTGGTAAGATTATTCAGATTTCTAATGACTATTCTAAATAGAAACTTAAACTAGCAGTAAAAATAGGTCTGGTTGTTTTAAATTAAAACCCACACAAAATCCATAGAACATTTGTTAGAAGTAGGAAGCTTCTAGCATACAGTTGGAAAACAATTTGTCTGTGACTAACAAAGCTCACAGTACTGGAGAAAAAAAAAGGAATAATCCCTACTTTCATATTTTAACACATCAGTGTGAAACACTGCCACATGCCAGATGCTTAAAATTGGACTGAATTTTGGATAGAGTCTTCAGAAATTAAGAATAGATTCAGACAAACAAGTAATACCAAAATAAAAAACCAAACTATTCTATAAATAATAAAAAAAGGCAGAAAATTAAAGGGAGTGAGAGACAACAGCATTGGTTTCCTATTTTAATGCAGAATTATACAAGAATAAGAAACTCAATACAGTCGCTTGTTATTTCCCCCAAAATATTTTTTTAAAAAAATCCAGCACTCTCAACTATGTTTTAGTTCGACTTGTAAATAAATCTCTCAAAAGCTAAGGATACATCACCAAAATCTAGAGATGAGTGCATTTTTTCAGTTAACTGATAAAATTCTGCTTCCAGTGAAATAAATAACTACATCCCTAGGTAAACCCATCCAGGGAAGTTAGAAGATCTGACCCATTCTTCCTATTTCTTTCAGCAAATCCCTGTCAGGTCTCTGGCAATCCAGCAAACTATCTTGTGGTGTAAATTTCTCATACACAAAAACCTTTCACTTAAAACTTTACATTTTCTTTCTCAAGCTTTTAGAGTTGAACCACTAGATCTTAAAAATTATTTGCCTTTGGAAAAATCCATAAAAATCTAAAGGATGTTTAATGCTCTTTAGGAAATTATTAAGTCTAACTAGTGCTTTCAGAACTGAAATCTGAAAAATAAAGTTTATTCAACTGTAAGATGTGTCTTAATGTTTAAGCTGAACCTGGTTAATTAAGGAAAATAATCATCATCTGTTGATGGAAAGAGCTACCTCCTGTGTTAAGAAACCTTTATTTAAACACTTCATATTCTATGAGTTTATTTAACAGAAGGAAAAACAGACTAGCAAGCTTAATTTAATTCTGTGGTTTAATGACTAACTCAGAAGAATGTGTATTGCATTCATTTTCCAGGAATGTTAGTATAGATTGCTTAGAAACAGAAGAGTTGTAATAGTACAGCTCGTCCCTGAACAATGCTTAGTGAGTGACTATGGTTACTACCATTAGGAGAAGTCTTTGAGATTTGGGCCTGTAATCAAGTTCATTTACAGAAGGGGAAATCCTTCTACGTACATTCAAGAAACAGAGCCTTGTCTATGATTCTGTTACTTCAATTTTCTGCCATAGAAATAACCAGAATTCGAGCTTCTCACTTTTGTGTTGAGGTACTATAAAATGGTCAAAGAAGGGGCCATAATATTTTCCTAAAATAATGCAACCGATATAATGTATACCATAGTTGATAACTCCGAGTTATCCTATTGTATAGAAGCTCAAGTTCCTGAAAGAAAATTTATGAGCTGTTTTCATTTCTGGAGGGAAAACAATGATTAGGGTAAAAGTTTAGAAACTTTGTTTAAATTATCACAAGCCTTCGCCCCACCCAATATGTAATACATCAATGATTAATGCTTTGTGATACAAAAATTAAACATAACTAAGCACTGATATCAACAAATGTAAGACAGAGAACTAGGTTAAAGACAAAATGATTACATTTGATACATGCTTAGTCTTTTCTTGCGTTCTTTTATCCCATCTTAATCTAAAAGACGACACAGACTCAGTCTAACTTGTGCAAAGCCCAGTGGGTATTGTGGTATCAAAAACTAGACAGTGTGCCTTGCCCAACTGCAAGAGGCTGACAGTCAAGTTTGGAAAGGATCTCCATCAGCTACACAGCTATCAGTGCTACTCCTGAAAAGAATAGAGGGCAGAAATCATCTCCTTTTTACTTTCCCTGTGAATATCTAGCTTTAGGAAAGGAGAAGGGAACAGAGGAGAGAGGAAAGGAGCTTTAGGAAAGGAGAACAGAGGTATCTCAGAGAGAAGGTAGAACCTACCTACTGTGATACTCCCTGTTTTGGTCTGAAGGCTGGTGTTACCTATTAGGAAAAGAAAAGGGAAAAAAACCGTTAAAAGTGTATTATTTAACAGCTTTCTGAAATTGTAACAAAGGCTAAAGTAATGTGATCCCATAGAAGGGTATTATAGTTGTAGTAGTATATCTGATTTGCATATAAAAGCAAAACAGCATAAACCAGTAATATTGCTTGAATATTTTTACTTTACAAACAAAAATGTCAACACGTGGGTAACAATGAAGTGATTCCAGACAAGAAAAACGCTCTGAGTAAAGCTTAAAGACACAGACTGGATGTGAGAGAGAGAACAGCAGACAGGCATTGTGAGGCTAAAGCACAATATTTTCCTATTTTATTCTGGACCATGGGGTTTTGTTTTAATTTCCCTGATGCCTGCAACAGCACTATGGATGATGTAAGCAGTTTAATAGAATGACTAACATAAACAGTTTCTGTTTTCCTTTTATATACATACATACATGCCCCCTCCCTGGGGAATTTTTGCTTTATCCTCAAAGGCTACTTCCTGGACTCACTGAATGTTACCTACTCCCTCTTATGTGCATGATGGTCCCTTGTCAATGCTTTTCATTGACTTCAGTGAGATCTGAGTGCTCTGGACAAACTGGAGAACTTCAAACAAAAGAGTGTAAGGCATAAAACATAGAATAGTCTCCTACTGAACTTGCGTTACTTTGAACAGGCACTGGTGTTTTAGCCTTAAAATCTCAAAATACATACTCTTCCCCTTTACCTATGGCATCAAGAGAATCTGGAAGGAAAACAGACGTACCCCATAACAGAAAAGTCATCTATACTACTAACAGTTGAACAAAGTTTGTAGAAACTTCCATAGTTCCAAGTATGTTACACATATATCATTGCCTCACAAAAAATGCTTTCTATTAAAAAACTAAACCACAACATGTCATTCCTGCTACACTCTCATCCTCCCAGGAGGAAAACAGATTGACAAATAAGGCTGATCACAGTAACTGAGTTCAATTTAGTAATACACAGTATTCACAACAGTTTTCAGATTTTTCAGAAGAGTCCTTTAAAAACTGCAAATGGATCAAGCTCTGCTCCTATCATTCTGTAATTATACAGTAGTAAACAACCACTAGGGTACAATGCATTCCACTGTATATGACCTGTAGTGTTTGTCTTAGTGGTATGTGGGCTGAAAGCTAGAAAAGCAGCCTATCATCAATAGTCTTAAATTAATCATTTCAAGCACATACTGTACAAAATACTTAGGGGTTCTGAAAATCAGAATTGAAACAAAACCATATTTCAATGAACTTGAAAGACATTTGGCTTTACTGTTAGCTGTTTTTAAAAGGCACACTACAACTATCCCACCCTTTTCCCCATTTTATTATGAGTAGCACTTATTTTTGTACAACCTACAAAAAACTTAGGGCTTTGTCAGCTAGCAACTCCCACAGAGCTCAAGCTAGATTATACTCTGTCTGAATATAGTCCCTGGGACTTGCAGATTTGCTGGTCTGCTCTTTGTTTTTCTGGGTTATTTGTTTTCTGTTTTGATAAGAAGGTCCTTGAAAAATATTAAACATGTAGAAATCAAACTCCTATTAACCACAGACTTATATGACAGATATGACTAATATTGCGTAATGTAAACATATTAGTGTGATAGGCTCACTTCAAACATTTAGCTAGAACAAAAGTTGCTTTTAAAGCAGATAGGAATGTCCTGCTGTGTTGTGACCTGCACTGTCTACAGATAGTGCACAGAAATGCACTTTTGGTCATGTAATTGTTCCATGAAGGCCAACAGTTAACTTAAAAATTTTAAGCTAGCCAACTATTTTTTGGACACGTCAAGAGCAAAGAGAGAAACACCTGACTAGAGGTAATTACTAGTTTGATTATTACATCCAACTGACCTCAGCATTGTAGAGCAATATTATAAAGTCCAAAATATAATATTTTTAACAGAATACTGATGACAGTGGCTTAGTGTTTCTTTTTTTGTTGCTTCTGAAGAAATAGTTCTCTTTTCTACCATGTACAAGATTTGCTTCTCCATAAACACTATAAATCTTCAAACTACAGTATTGCAAGTCAGGATCAGTATAGGACCAGAAGCAAAAGATAGCTTTTGGGGTATAAATAAAGGCATCACTTTACATTTTATTATTTCCATCCCTTCCATTTGTTTTGAAGACTCTCATGGTGGCAGGGTTATTCTGATGCACAGAAAAAGCAAACAAACCACCATGCAGCTTTTTACCACTTTGACTTTGCATGCCTAAAAAGGAATTAAGATAAAATTAATTTCTACAATCCCACTTTATATACAGTGAAATCCAGAAACATAGCTGAAATTTATGGAACATACTTTGCAGAATGGACTATAGAATTCCAAGCTCAAGCATTATACCATACTAACTTCAAAGCACTGCAGATTTTCTACTTTTTCAGGTCACTGACAGGATAAGGCACCTACATGTTCACCTTTTCCTATATATTAATTAGTGTGTAAATATATAAAGTAATTTCAATAACCATGTTTTCCAGCATGATTTCCTCACATAATGAAATAGTTACTAGACTATGACAGAAGGTCAAAAGCAAATTTAAAGTCCTGCACGTGAGGACAAGTCTCCCAGAAAGGTCATGCAATCTTTGTCCTTGAGAATATTCAAAGCTCAACCAGACAAGGCCATGAGCAAGTTTGCTCTGAATGAGCCCACTTTAAGCATTATTTTGGAATAGATGTCAAATTCTTTTCCAACTTAAACTATTTTGTGGATAAAATAAATTAATAATCAATACAACTCAACCCAAGACTTTGGCACAGTTGCAAAGAGAGGTTTCCGTTTTCTCCTATGTGCCCCTCTGTGGAGAAGTTTCACTATAATGTTACTGCCCCTCGGATAAAGTAGCACATTTCTCAGTCTCAGAGCTGCTGCCCTTTTGTTTTTCAAGTGTCAACTCAAAAGCTCAGTGGCACCCAACATCTCTAATGCCTGTTATAGAAGCTGATGAAAATGACTCAAAACCAATTTCTACAAAATAATGCATTATTCACTAAATGCATAAAATTCATTCAGTAAAAGTACAAAGCATGCAAAACAGCAATTAAGAAAGCCTAGGCACTGACAGTGTTGGAATTGTACAGCCCAAGATTCAACTACAAAATGGGTCTCAGACAGGTTTGTAAAGTTTGTGTTGCCCTAACTTCAAAGTTCTCAGTGCAAAAGTAATGAAGTCTAACATAGTTTTGTGCACAGATGTACTGATTTTATGCCAACTATAGTATCAGCATACTGTCAGCTCTAGGGAAATAGTGGGCCTAATTGCCTAAGAAACAACCTGCCCAAGTGTTTACAAACAAAACTACTACTAAAATTGAGCTACCTCATGAACAAAGATTAGAAGTGAAAGTGAC
The DNA here is from genome assembly GCF_964188355.1 of Buteo buteo. Lineage (NCBI taxonomy): Eukaryota > Metazoa > Chordata > Aves > Accipitriformes > Accipitridae > Buteo > Buteo buteo. The sequence goes on along the minus strand of NC_134174.1, from coordinate 13,669,956 downwards.
TTTTTTTTCTAACATATAACAGGAGTTTATCTTTTCCACTAATATATATGTGTTTATGTGTGTATATATCTATGCAATGTAATGATTTAAAAGACTTTAAATGTATTTGCTCTTACTATTAAAATATGACTGAGGAGCATGATGTTTTGCAGAAAATATTTTTCTGAAAAAACAGATTAGAAGTACTAAGCAAATGTGCAATTGTTTGTAAAAGAAACAGCTAAAATAACATTAGGTGTTCCAGACCCATTTAGTAAAGAGCTCATGAAAATAATGCTGAAGTAACATAAGAAATGTCTGTATAATTTGGATACAATTCTATTTGTTTTCACACTGTTCTTCAGCTAAATGACAATGAGGCATTACTAAGGAAGTAAGTCACTAACTACAGCAGTTAGGATTTCATTTTTGTACCATGAAAACAAAAAACGAACTTTTGCATGTGCACAGAGGCATGAACACGCTCATAAAGTGATCATTCCACAGTATTGTATCAGTTTGAAATTAGAAAAATAAAACAAAACAGCTTATCAGACAGAAGTACCAGTAACAATACAGTCTACATTTTAGGAAAAATAAATACAAGAAGAAGAAGAAGAAAAAAAAATCTTATTTCTGCCTATGCATGCTGAAGTGAACTTTACCTAACAGGTTTAGAAACCATTCTTAAATTTGTCCATTCTGTAAATGGACAAAGGAGTTGCTCCTTTAAGGAGGAAACAAGTCATTTCTCAAGCGAGATAACAACACAAAATTTCTAAGAAATTGCAGCAAATTGTTTATAAGGCATGTAGCTGGAAATCTGGAACTCTGACTGACCTGAGTAATTTTCAGGCTTTGTACATCCTTCACTTTATTTTACTTAATGTTAAATCACCACAAATTCATTACAGCACAGTCAGAATTCAGTGGGAATTTTGTTAAATTAGAAAACCACACCAGATTCCACCCTTGACTGCTGTTTCTATAAAAGACTCTCAAGTTAATTAGTTTTAGTTCTAGGTGAAGTACATTAAAGGGTGGATGGATTAGAGACTTTTTTTCCCCCCAGTCAAAGAACAGAAACTTTCACCACTTTATTAGTACAGGGCGCCAGCACACACTATTCTGCTAAAATCTATTTCTATTTCTGCTAAAATCTTCTAAATACAATCAAGTTCTATCATAGTTCTTAGTAGATGCTGTAGGAGTTACTTCTACAAAGAAAATAAAGAATGGAGAGAGGGAAAGAGTAGCCTCTTTACTACTTTGTGTAATTTCATTGCTGAACTTTAAAATATTTTTACAACCTTAGTATGTGTGATGTTTCTTTCCTGTAATATACACTTTTTGCTATTTCACAAGTGTGCTTATAGAATTGGTTTTTTTTAAATAAATACAGTATGCTATATGGTAAGTTAATTCTCAGCAATTCAGTCTAACAAAGACAGAACTGTTTTGTTCATATACTGTGCACAGCTGATTTAGTGACAGTCTATAGCATTAGTCCATTTGTTACTGTAAACATTATGAATACCTTCAAAGCAGCCAAATTTGTGACAGTATTTCCTTCTTACCGTGAATACTTCCCAGCAGAATATCACCAGCTACTGAAGACAGAGATGATGTTTCTGCATAGAGATACTTAGTTTTCAGCAGCCCATCTTCAGTAGATATGTTGATGGATGTCCCCTGCAGCTTCTCTATATTCACACTCTAAGAGAAATAAACTTAAATAAATGTAATGGAAAACTTGTCATCACAGTCTGAAAAGGCAGAGGGAAGTAACACTATTAAGAGGAAAAACAACTGGAAAGCAGTTGTTGGTACAGAACAAAAGGAATCAAGTTCTTAGTTAAAAGCTACACAAGACAAAAATATCCAAACTTTTTCATCCAAGAGCTCTGACCAATAAGTTAATGATTCTTTACAACATTCCTATGAATTATTGCATCCATCGTACAGGTAAAGAACCCAAATAGTCACAAATGGATGACAAAAAACTTGATTTATTTTTAAAAACCAAACCACTTCATTTTGAAAAGAAAAAAAAGGATTAGCTTTAATAATGAAGACTTAATGTTCATACAGCATTAGGACACTTAAAGCATTGGTAATTAGTTTTCTGCCACCACATACTGAAACATCCACTCTGTTACATACAGCTATTTATGCAGATTTTTAACTGGCTCACTTTGTAGACATAGCTTTCGTGAAAGTTTGCAAAAAAGCCAGAGCTGCTCTTTTTCTCAGCATAATTGTTCATATTACCTCGGTTACTCAGGCCTCTATTCTTGGACTTAAGCCTCAAGCTATACAAAGCCTTGAAAAATGAGGGATAAGATCTCAATTTCTACTTCTTTTCAACAGAAATTGAGAGAAAGGATAAGAATTGAAAAGTTGCACTATGGATAGATTTGGGGAATAAAAGGTGACAGATGAGGTTATCTATGTACAAGTGACCAGTCATGTGACATAACCTACACCTATATGAACAAACCAGAACAAATCACATGCTTGTGCAACTACCATATGAATTTAATTCTATTCTTCCTCTGTTAAACTTGATTTATGATGGAATCATGCAATAGTTCATACTTGACCCCCACTCAATTTGTTTTTATTTTGCTTACGCAGACTTTAAGTGAACTGCACAAAATCCTTATTCATTTCATGAAATGATATATGGCCTTCTAGATCAAACTGTGCCTTATGTCAAATTATCTTCAAATCCACTTTGTCATTTTAGCATTGTCATCTTGTGGAAAAAAGTTAATATGAAAAAATAAGTCTGCTGACCCTTCCAGTGTTATATTACATAAACTATGGATGAAGTAAGAGGTATTCTGACAAACAGCAACTAGTCTTGCACAAACTCCATCCTGTATTGTGTCCCAAGCAGCTGGTTTAGTATGGACTATAGGACAGCCAAATTATACCGTGACCTCTCCAATCCATACATACTGAGCTTTACACCATCTTTACACCTTAAGTCATAAGATTACAGAATGGACTACTGTCTTAAGACTTTTGACATGATACTACAATACAAAGTAGGTCTCCAAGAATGTAACAAAATACACTAACCTTTAAGAAAATGTGGTCATCAAAGTTCTGTGCTAGAATTAGAGATATGTGACAGTCAATATCTACAATCTCTGCAGGTGATGCTGCTTAAAGCTATGCTACAGAATCCAAGCATCAACAGTAAAGAAAACCAATGATACTAAGGCATAATTTGTCACTACTGAAAGTTACAGCAATTCAGCTTTTCAATCTTCCAATGCTTCTGACAAAACTCTAACAAGCAGACACCTTAACAAACATAAGTTTACACTGCAATTGTCCTAGGAATGTTTCCCACAGAGTATTCCACTACTTCCTCACCCAGGATGGCAAAGTGTAAACCTGCTGAGGCACATGGCCAAAGCAACAAGTAAAAGAAAAGCCACTGTAATTTTAGGCTCTACAATCCAAACCTGTTCTGAAGAGAGTTAAATGACTTGCAAAAAACCTTCCCAATTTTAGCAGGGCCATCACTGCTATCAGCACAAGGAAAATAGAGTGAGGCACACTTTTGGGGGGGTGGAGGGTAGATAAAATGAAAATATCAGCATAGTTTGAGTGCAAACTGGCTGCCTTGTGGCATTCCTGAACTGGAAGAGGAAAGCCCCAAAAGCTACATCTGTTACTATGGTATGCAAGTCTTGACTCTATTTAGACATTTATCTTATTTAAATATTATGAAGTGCTTTATTATAAACAAGCTCACATACCAACTCATCTTATTTAGCCCCAACTACCTTTCTTAAAAATGCACAGCAATAAAGAGTTGTCTCAGCACAAGATAAAAAGAAGTACTGAGTCAGCTAGTTACTAAAAAAAAAAAAACCAAAAACAAAAAACGCAACAAAAAAAACCCCACAAAAACAAACACCCTACCATTACAATGAACATTTGCTTCAGAATAACCCAAATCGGGGAGGGGGGAGGGCAGGGAAATCAGTCAGATTGCTCAAGACTAAAAAGTATTCTAGGTAGTGAAAGCACGAAGAAAAGATAGGATTACTTTTTACTGAGACTAAATATGTTTTAGTCCCAAATTCTTTAACTTTTATGAATTTCTGGCAGAACATAGATGTTTGGCTCTGCTAAGTAAGTGCTATAGAAAAGTCCCCGTGGTACAGATTAGCTAATGACTCCCCAGTCAAACAAATTTGATTATTTTTGTCCACTGAACCACCAGGTTTTCTGGAAAAATTCCTTCCCTTGAGAGCAGAGCCTTGGGAGTTGTAGTTACTGAGACTGACCACATGCTCAAGTTCCATCAGTTTCTTACCCTTTTAAGAAAAAAGGTCAGTCTACCTTCATAAATCAGACTGAGAATGTTTTTGCACCTGAACAGATTTCAAGATGAAAACTAACATCTTCCTATGTTTAAATACAACATAAACAACTCCTTCCCAACACATTCTTCTTCCTGGCCTTCCTTTCTGTGCTACCCTTGCTCAGATACTTTACTAGTGTCTTCTCCATTTTCCCCCTTAAAAATATTCTCTATTTCTCAAGTGCTTAGTGTCTTTTACCACATCCTTTCCCTCCCCACCTCCAGGAGGGGGCTGGAAATGCTGACATAGCCATAATTACATAATGATGACTACAACTGATGGAAGAAACATCTCACACAAACATACACAGGAGACATAAGGCTGACAGATTATTAACAGAAGTGGCCAACCAAGAAAAGAAATCTCACACTGTCCTTCCTAACTACACAAACTTTGTTGATAAGTCCAATAACATAAGCCAAAATATTGTTCCATAGCTGTAAATTCCAGTCAAAAATTACTCACTTCACTCAAGTCACTACACCTTAACAAATGTAAGAGTGACTTCTAACAATATTACAGACTATATAAATATTTATGATCACAAAGAAGCACTTCAACTTAATATGCATGAAGTTTGTTTTATTGTTTCAGGAGGACAGTGTGTCTGAAAAGTTTTCAAACAGCATTTAAAGACTCAAAGCAAAACAATTACATTTCTTATTTTCATGAACTATATTTTCACATAGATATAGATCTAATAATTTTTCTACCATCCACTTGTTTTTATCAACACCAGCAAGATGCTATTTGTAATGAACTCCATGGACTGCACTGGTGTAACAAACTAGTTTGGGACAAATGACTAAGCAGCACAACTCTAAAGACCACCACCACGCTATTACGTTATGAACAGCATGAATCCACAGCAGTCAAAGCACTTCCTAGATTGCACCCAATCTTATCCACTGGTAGAATGCAAGGATTCCAGTCTTCAGATCCCTCCAACAGAAGCCCTCTGCAGAAAGATGGATGACACACCAAGAAAGCTGTAAACTACCTCTGCCCTATTCCACTCCCTGTAGCTACCAGTGGCTTAGGATGGATCCTAACTCCACTAACTAGTAATAGTCCCAAGCGAACTGTCAATCAATTAGCATTGATCAGTCCAACTGTGGCATCAAGAGAGCATGTCACAGTCAGATGTTACCCACTCTGCTTTATGCTGGGAAGTCTTGCTGGGATGAAGTAATGTTCATGCAGAAATACCAATCATAGAATCATTTAGGTTGGAAAAGACCTTTAAGATCATGGAGTCCAACTGTAAACCTAACACTACCAGATCAACCACTAAACCATGCCCCTAAGTGCCACATCTACACACCTTTTAAATACCTCCAGGGATGGATGACTCAATCAACCACTTCCCTGGGCAGCCTGTTCCAATGCTTGACAACTCTTTCAGTGAAGACATTTTTCCTAATATCCAATCTAAACCTCCCCGGCACAACTTGAGGCCACTTCCTCTCGTCCTGTCACTTGTTACGTGGGAGAAGAGACCAATACCCACCTCGCTACAGTCTCCTTTCAGGTAGTTGTAGAGAGCAATAAGGTCTCCCCTCAGCCTCCTTTTCTCCAGACTAAACAATCCTCAACAATAGTACAGCTACAGCAGCCTCTGGGCTCTTCTGTACATAAAAGGCAGGCTAGCATCCACTACAAAGAAATGCAGGCAATCTAATGTTGGCAGTTTTTGGAAAATCCAATGGCAAGTTTCTTAGTTTACAGAGAGATGTTAAGAACAGCTCACAGCTGGCTCAGCGTAAGTGAACATATGATCTCAGAACCCAGTCTACAAGGTGTAGAACAGTGCCAAATGGCACTTCACAGAGGCGATTTTGGACTCCTAGAACTTAATAGCTTGATCTCAGTTCTATCCTTGGCTAGGGAGAGCTACCTGCACGCTTTCTGATTCTTTCCAGTGCTGCTGGTTTTAAGGGTACCTGTTGATTCTAGCAGAGTACTGCATGCATCCAAGCTACTTCCAGACTTGGCTTGGCTCCACATGTTCATATAGCAATTTTTCAGATCTAATGAGTCCTAAGGCAACCAGTGGCATGGATATGATGATGCCTAAACATTCAAGTTGAGCCCAAAAGCCAGACTGGGTACAAGAACTGTAGCATTATGGAAGGGAGTCTAGCTCTACATTATTTTAAATAATGGAGAGTTGACTCCTTATGGCAAGAAACCAAACCAGATTAGAGTAGTATGATGTTTGTCTTATACTGCCATCTGCTGAAAAAAGCAAGCTATTTCTCTATGAAACTCTATTGCTGGTCATGATTCTTCTCGTTGCATCTCAAAATTATATGTCATTATATTTCCTCAGCTGCAAAGAAATATGCAAACCTTCTACTCTTCTGTTCTTACAACCATATAATACTGGAAGCATACAGCATGTACAAACATCAAGCCACTATTCATGAGAGACTAAAACTCATGGGCCTATTGTAGAATCCAGGTGCCTAGATATCAGCCAAGTAAAAAGTTTAAGAGGGTTGTGAGGGTCTACATAATTAAAGCTTATGAGCTGTATGAGCTAGCACAATACAACCTCTGTACTGATAGAATGATCACATGCTTATTCCTGTCCTTTCTGTGGAGCCTGTTTACTAATTCAAATCAAGTATAAGATAGTATAATTAACCAGACAAATTTAAGTTAACAATGAAATGACAATCAGCCAGTGAGGGTCATTAAATATTCTTCAGCTCATTCTCAAAATTTAGTCATTTTGCAACAGACAAGCTGAATAAGCCATTGAAGACGAAGTTTTACTTCTTACTTACACCCTTCTCTGTTGCACGAATATCTGTATTTCCATAAAGTGTTCCAAGACCAATTACTTTGCCACCATTTGTCCGTATATCAATTTTATGGCTCTGAAAAAAAAGTTTAAAAATCATATGGTTAGGATAATCATATTTAGAAAACAATATGCAAAGCATTTTTTCAAGCTGTACCACAATAACCACCTTGGATCACAAACTTCCATTTTACTGTAAAGGTTTCTTCTCAAGTGATTGCCAAATGTGCTGTTTATTTCCAGCGGAGTCAAACTCAAAACAAGTCACCTTTCTTTGTAACTGAAACAAAAGGGAAAGAATGATGCTGATGAACCTTTTATTCTCAATACAGGTGGGTTTTTTTGTTTTGCTTTGTTTTTTTGAACTAGAAAAACATTTACTCAGTATATATTAAAATAAGCAGCAGGGGAAGAAAGAGGGAACTTTGTATTTTATTTATACTCCATCCAGAAACCAAGGTATGCATATACCCAGTGCTGCAGCAGACGAGAAACACGAGCTGGCAGTGAGAAATGAACTAGCAAACTGAAACCTTCCAGTGATCTGGAACCTACAGTGTCACAGAAGTCTGTAAGATAATCATATATATATACACACAAACACACCACAGACCTACTTAAGCTTGGAGTATTATGAATACCCATAAGCTTCTGTGGATGCACACCAGTGCAAACCTGAGGCCTGCAAGTACAACCAGATCCTACAGTGTTTCATTCCAAACAGATTCTAATTCAGGTTAGGTATTTTGCATACATCTGCATTACAGTCTCAAGTTTTTCCACAAAGAAACCATGTTTCAAGTCAAAAAATGCTATAGCCCTCATACGTTTCAGCTGTTGCATACAACTGACAAAGAGAAAAAAAATGTACAGAAATACACACAAACTAATCTCAGAAAGACAAAAAAACACAGGTCTTGAGAGTAAAAGCCAACCATTTGTGAGAAGGGAGAAGGGGAAAAAATAATTTAAAAATCAGATTTAAATCATCTAACTGTATTCATAAGCTGCAACTTCAACAAATCTTGACTTTAAGTAGTCTATGTATCTCAACAGCAAAGCTCTTTTGCTTAAGTTCACTAGCGTGAACATTGGAATAACATAGAATTAAAAAAAAATCAGCATTTTTTATACTTAATGCTGGATATGCTGCCCCCACCCCCATATCCTTCATTTTCCCATACCACCACTTCCATTTTTGGATATATTTGTTTCCGTTGAAAAGGGTATTATTCCTGTAGATGCTATTTAATTTAGGACACCCTCTGTTAAATTTGACAATCAAGCATATCAGAAATATTCAAGGTGTGTAGATTATTATACACCTGTCTGGATAAGCGATAATAAATTGAATTAACTAGGTCTAAGCAGATGACAACAAGATTAAGGACTTTATATATATATATATATATATAAAAATATAAAATCAAGTTTGCAATATGGAAAACATGGACTCATACTGCTCCAACACATTTCTGATGAAAGACCAAGAATCAGAAGTTTCATGGGGTTTCATAAGACAGGAAGAACTCTACAGCAGTGTTTCTTTGTTTTTGTGTTCCCAAGTCTTGCTTTCTCCTCTTCATTTAAGACGCTTCCCCACAGTAAAATGCAACGCCCCTAACTTGAGACTACAGCAGTGCTTCAGACCTTTTAAAGGTTGTAAATAACTTAATGTTCAGTTAAGCTTCTATACAAATATAATAGATGATTCTCTCCATATACAGTAAACAGGGTAAAGCTAAATTAGATGCTTCAGCCAGACATCACAGTTCCTTTGAGGCAGTTACATTAAGCACATTATCAGAATAATGGTTAAAAAAGCAAATCATCCAAGCATATAACTTGAGAAAAATACAGGAACTCATAAGATTAGAAGAATTTATGTACAGCAATGACTTACCAGTATGGCCACTGATAGTTAAATAAAATAAAACCACAACATACACACTTATTTCCTCAATTTTTTTTTTAATCTATCATTTTTGGGATAGAAAAATCTTTGATAGGGACACAGGTACCTCAACTTTCTTCTCCAGAATTATTAGACTTATCCCTATCCTCTTAAAAAAACCAGGCTTTCAGAGGTAGGTGTCAATAGAGACACCTAACAGACAGCAGGATTTGCTGAGAGAAGCAGCAAGTTATAATGGTCAGGTAGCTTTTTCATTAAGAGGGAACATTGCACTAGCTGAAAGTAAGAAACACTAATTTGTCATAGGGCTTCTCCTAGCGAGGGAGAAAGGTTTGAGTAAGGAAGAGGTAAAAGGCTGTCAAGGCCATGACAGGTGTTAAAAGAAAAACAGAAAAACTTGTTCAGTTCACAGAAAGGAAGGACAGTGGTGCAGGTCTTTAACAAATCAGGCTCAGACATGGTGTGTGGTGAGGAAGCATGGCAGGTCTTCCACTGACCATGCACAAGACATCTGGAAATTCTTGTTATCACTGGCACAGTCAAGGAGTCAGAAGTAACCACTGAACACAGAAACAAAATTGAAGGGTCTCCTTGGTCCCACTGTCACTGCTAAGCTGATGGACTGTAATAAGAAGCAGGAGGAAAAAATCAAAAAGAGGCAGCACTATACTCTGAAGAAGACCTAGAAGTCTAACAGTATTTTGGAATTACTGCTACTATCAGATGACCTAGAGACTTGGAAGGGATAGGGTGAACTGGGCTTTTGCCAATTACAGAACAACAATCAACAAAAAATAATCTCAATAAAACAACCAACCCTCAACAAATCTCACTGGCCAGATAATGCCTACCACACCAAAAGTACCAGTCAAAATCCATTAGAAAACTCATAGAGAATACTCATCTTTTCTGTTCAATTACCAGCATGCATGATTAAGGAAAGTAGATGTCAAATTTCTAGGTGTTCTGTAAAGACACCATACAGTATACCAAAATTCAGCAAGTTTTTTGAATTACAAGTTATACAAACAACTTCTTGCAGTCTGTGGCAAGAGAATTAGCAGTCATGAAGCTGCTTGCTGGTGCTCTTGAATAAATAAATAAATCTGGTCATGTGAGGATTAAAGTCATTGATCAACGATCATTTGCTCTCTACTGTAAAGAAAGAGTCTACTGCTTTGCTAGTCGATGAGGTTTGTGGAGAGCATGATAGTGAAGCAACATTAAACAGCTCTTGAATCCATCCAGGGGAGGGCAGTATCACTTCAGTTTGCTCACTAAAGCACATTCCCTGAAAGGGAATCGGCTCTTGTGCTGTACTACAGAATCTAGTCTGTAAGATTTTCAGTAGCTTTGAAAAAACCCCAAAGGTGAATAATTCTGCTTCTCACTAATAATTCTGCTTCTCTGCTAATACAGAGTATAATTCCTGAACGTGTATTAGAAAAAAAAATGAGTTACAGTTGCCTTACTAGAACTACAGTACTTCTCAAAAACACTAGACTAAAAACTGGTTGTATGGCTAAGAGATACTGTAATTGAACAATTGTTTCCTCTTGCAAACACCTGCATGGTCGGTAATTTTAATTCAAAACCTTCATCTCACTACTTCAGAGTCAACAAAACCAAGAGTGGCAACATATCTTCTCTATTCCCATATGTTGAAGCTATCACAGTAACCAGAACAAAGACAACCACTCACCACCCAAAAGAATACTTCGGGTAACTATTTTGATTAAAAAAAAAGCCAAAGCCTTATAATCTACCAAAGCTCTGTTTTAACAAGAAATTTGCAGTTCTTTCTTGATACTTTAAATATTAAATGCCTTCTGCTTTCTGGGACAAGGCCATTCTTCTCATCTGAGGCTTAAGGGAGCAAAGAAACTTCCTGTGGCCACCAACGTAGTGGACACAGAGGTGCATGCACAGGGGAAGGATCATCTTTTACACTTGTAGTCTTCCTGATATTTTTGTGAATCAAGCAAGGCTCATAGCTGACAGAGGAAAAAAGCAACACCAGGCTCCTCTAAACTATAATGAGGCTGTGGAGGAGTTGGTCTCAGGAGCCCCAAACTGGTGACTTTGCAGCCTTCTTTTCAGTTCATCAGAGAGTATAGTTTCATTGCTCATTGAAGTCTCAGGGATAACAGAACCGGCTTTTTAATTTTTAAAGTTCAACACTTTTCACACCTCAGATTATATATGAAAAAGGTGCCCATGAAATTAGTTAGTTGTCTTTCCTGAGAATCCTCTTTTTCCATGACATCACAAGAAATTCCTGACAATTGTGATGGCATGGTGTGATTACTGTCACTGTTGCTGGCCAAAACTACCTTGTTTTCTCATATTATGTAGTTTCTCATGTACTGCTGTTTGCTGCTATGTAAGAGAGTAATGTTTAACCAAAGCTTTAGACAGCGATAACGCATATAGTACTGCTAATTTTTTGTTAGATTTTAGCTACCTTTTTAAGAGTAATATGGTCAATTACACAGAATCTGGAAGATTCCAGTTGTCTGTAGTTCACTAAATACAGAGTAAACCTAGCTCTATTGTATATTAAATTTCCCCTCAAGTTCAGTTTCCCATATGTGCCCTTCTTTTCAATTTATACCAATTCCTGCAGGTACCATCCCAATTATTCAAGTGAATTTGATTCCAAACAGCACCTAAGTGACATATACTTTGATTATTTCTACAAAAGCCTATGTCAGCAAACCTGAAGCCTTAAGACTGAAGAAACAAGGTCATGACCATGATTTATACAGTATTTCAGTCATGTATTTTGGACATGTAATGTGTAACTTCTGATTGAAAATTAACCTAAAGAGTTTGTCAATAGCACTGATAGATCAGAATTATTAAAACAAAACACAGAAAAAAAAAGCAGCATACTGCAAAGTCCCAACTGAACAAGCACAACTATTAACCTACTAGACAGGAAATAGCAGTCTGTCTTTTTTTTTTTTTGGTTTTTTTTGAGGAGCAGGATGGACAGAGATCAGGCTTACTGCTGTCACTGCTTCTGCTGACTTTGGCTATCAAAGGTACCTGGACTTCTGACTCCACATCATTTAGTGTTATTGACTTTGTGTCGTAATGGTATGTGATAAATAAAGGTGAGATGCTACACACATAGTAACACTTCGAAATACCAGAGTACTTCTCATCTCCAGAACTGGTACTTAAGTTCTTAAACTATATTCCACCACACAATCCCTTTTAAAAACACTGATGGGGTGGGGGAGGGTTCTTCATACCTTTATTGACTGCAAGACGCTAGTCCCCTTCTCTGTTTCTATTTTGCAGTTATCACATTCTATTTTCTGAATCTTCACGCAGCCAGTCCCTGATGTTTTGATATCCAGATCTAGAATTAAAAGTTTTATTAGCAACAGAATGAGAAGAGTCAGATCTATTTAACACAGTACTTGATCGCTTTATATAGTAATTACATATAGTAGGGAGAAAAAGCAGCTGTTACTAAAGAATCTTCTTGCAAAGTTTGGCCATATGCTTTCAATTGCATGACTAGTCACTATCAACAATTGACACTGAAAATTTTGTAAGCCTGTGTATGGCCATCCAGCTTCGAGAGAACATTGCCTCTTGGCAGCAGAGTGACCGTGACATCTGGCAAGGAATCAGCAGGGTGCGGTCCTTTAGTGAAGTTTCATCTTTTTTTTTTTTAACCCACTCCCAAACTCCACCTCCATCTCATAGCTACCCTAGTCACCAATTCTATTAGCAATTCTACTGAGACATTTGGGTACCCTGACAGGGGTTTTGGGGTGGGAAGGTTGTCTGGTTGTTTAAGGCCACATGTAGAGTAGTAAGATTCCACAGCACAAATACATCAGTCTTGCTTAGACCTACACTGCTTCAACTAGCAAGCAGCATAACACAAGACCAGGTATAGAGGAGTTTGCATGTGTCATTCCTCTCCAGCCTTCTGGAAGGCCTGACTTACCCTCCTGGCATGAAGAAGCATGTTTGCCTTTAGTCTGAATCACCTCACCTTATTACTGTTTATAGGCTCTCACAAAGAAAAGTCACTAGGTTTTGTAGATAACTCTGTCATCAAAGGAGTAATTTATGGGCTCATAATGCTTCACGCAGGAGCAGCAAAAGCCTTTTTCTGCCACTTGAGCTCACCCCTGAGTTTAAGGAACCAGGAAGAAGTTTGAGAATGTGCAGTCTAGGGATTCTGACTATACTACTAATAATTTATATAAATGACCACCATAACGACTGGCAAAAGGTAAAGGCAGGAGAGGAAAAGTGGTTTTGTTGTTCTAAGGAAAAAAGACAAAGGAGAAAAAGAAAAATTGAACAGGATTCAGAAGTGTTTGCAGCAAGTCACGTAACTGAAGGACTAAGAGAGAGATAGTGAGCCTATTACTCTCTAAGTCTATTAATCTCTAAGAGATTATCTGGGAAAGAAACTTTCATTTAAACACCTGTGAAAGTCTTTCTTCCACCTCCACTAGCTGCTAAGGTGACAAGAAATATGAGAAGGAGAATCAGAGTATGTATAACACACTCTGCAACACAGCAGAGGCTGAAGATCAATACTGTCACACTGCTGCTCAGGACAAACGCTGCAACCATGATGGCAGTAGCTTGCAGATGAAGGCAAGAGATTGAGAGCTCCAATTCACAACGAAGATAAGTTTTTCCACCTAACAAGCCAGGAGAATCCAAGAGGCAGAGATAAAACACGTTAGGTCTTTGCTGCAAGAGTGCTACCTTATTGCCACAGTAAGCTAAGAGGTTAAATTTAGTGAAGGATGCCAACTGTGTTTGCAGGTAACAATTCCCTAAGAAAGAGGGCTAGAAGAGGAGGACTGGATAAGCAGGTTTTCCAGAAAGCAGTTTTATTTGAAGATCTTATTTTCTTAGCATCTTCACAGAAGACTTACAAGAAAGATTTTAATCAAACTGTGTGTTTCTTAAATTTAAAGTAAACTCTAAGATAGGCTTTGAGGCATGTAAAAGCACAAAACCTAGCAAACTGGACTGGTGACTATCGTCAGAGACTCAAGGGCCAGCTCCACAAGGTTTTATGTTGTTAAAGCCTAGACAGTTTCATGAGACTAAAAATATCCGAGTAGTATCTGAGATATTTCAATTTGATCGATGCTGATCTACAGGTTCTGAAGTCGAGACAAAACTTTTCCATGGGATTTTACTTCTCAGGAAGCAGTTGGATTGTTTAAACACAGTTCCCAGAGACACAAATAGAGGCACTCTCCAAACATCTACACTTGAAACAATATGTCCTGCACAGCACAAACCTGTAGAGTTCAAAACGAAAGCAATATTATTTTTGAAATACAAGCTGTCTTGCTCAAAACTGCTCAGTTCACCCACTAGAAAACTGCACAGTCCTTGGGAGGATCTATATCTGAGACTTTAATTTCGCTTTCTGAGAAGAGAGAAGTCCAAAAGCCAGTTCGCCTGTGCAAATCTTTGAATTCAATCAACCTGATACCCTCTTGCCCATATTGTTTCTGTCAAAAGGGGTGAGGAAAAGGCTTAAGAGCAGTCAGTTTAGCCATTATACCAACTTAGTAAGACTTTTACAAGTATAAGGTTAAAAACTGCTGATCCTGCAGGGCATATTATGGCCATCATTTGAAAGGTAGATTAATAGCGTAATCCTAGCTGTATCAAAGATGGGTGTCAAAAGAGGACACACAAGTCTAGGGATTCACGAGCATGCTGTTAAACACCAGGGATTCCTGGATACATACTTTGTGCCTTGATCCTCTGCAGAGTTACAGCGCTTTGCTAGCCTTGATATACCAAAAATTAGTAGACAAGTAATGGAGCCCCTCTGTCTCACAAATAGGCTTCCTGAAGCAAGGATAAATGACTCCACAATGAGGCAAGCTAAAAGCTGGATAATATTGCTAAAGAAATTTTAACAAGCAAGGAGGAACAGGATACAACGTTTCAGTGCCAAAGCTCCAAAAATAGCTAGCTTGATTCCCCCTTAGCAAAGATGGGGGCTGAAGCCACACAAACCTCAAAAAATGCATGAAGGTCTCTGAGGTGCAAAGGATTTGTATTGGAAATAAAGGTACATAGGGGAAAAAAAGAACTTTGGTATCAGAATGTAGGCGGGGTACCCCAGAAATACCACCTTAAGCTGTAATATTTGAAATAGACTGGAAAATTACTGATTTTAAAGTGACTCAGCAGCCCTGGACTACTAGAAGTACTTCATGATGATCTACTTCTCTGCTCAGAGGAAGCTTACCAGTAAGTAAGCACGCATGTAAAATAATTCAACCCAGGAAAAACTATTTATTGAGGGCATCAGATTATAGCATCTGCTACTCTGAGGCTGTAACTCTGCCATACTTAGGAGTAGACACTGATGACCTTTTTTTCCAACTCATGAAAATGTTAAGACTTCAGAAAAATACACTGTTGAAAACATTCACATTCGCTTTCCACTAACATAAAAAGCAGAAACAAGCAGTCCCAGGAGCTTAGGTTCTCCCCTCATATAAGCAGGCATAAAAATTGTTTAAGTGATACCATAAAACTATGAATTTGGTAATTCACAGAAACCTTCAAGACCCATACATTCATTCAGTTGGCTTAGTTCCACAAGTATCTACAGTGTTTAGCCAAACAGCTAAGTGATCTCAGGGACTTAAATAAGACTAATGTGGAAGAGTTAAGCTTTCCCAAGGAGAGAATCAATAACAAAAAAAACATACTAGCTTACAAGTGGGCCTAGCCCAGGAGTGCTTGATCCTGTGCCAGAGGGGTCAGAGCTTTGGTATTCTACTCCATGAATCTTGGCTACCACTTCAACACTCAAGGTTCTCCTCCTTGACTTTGAAGCCTCTGTTCTCTTCACCAGGGTACAATAGGCAAAAAGCATTGGAACAGTTTGCCAAAGGAGGTTGTATAGTCTTCATTCTTGGGTGTTTCAAAACCAGACTGGATAAAATCCTGAGCAGCCTCCTCTGACCTTGGAGCTGACCCTGCTTTGAACCAGAGGTTAAACTAGAAACCTTCTGAGGTCCCCTCCAACCCAGATTATCCTATGATTCTAATACAATATGTATGTACTACTGAAGCAAAACATCAGAACAGCAAAACATGGTAAAACAGGACGGATGATTTTCAAATTCTGGTTATGCAAGACCTCAGTTGGGTTTACTTCTGAGTACTCCGACAATGTACAGTAACCAGAAATCAAAGAGCTGGTTTCAGGTTTAATTAGCACATGCAGTTCGACATGGTAAGACATAGGGTTCTCTATGTGCTAAGCAGACTGCGAACCTACAGCCATGTGCCTACACTGTCCCTGGAATAAATAGCTAACATATACACGTGACCTGAAGGAAAATAAATAAGTAATCTAGATTAAACAGAAATTCATTGACATCTATCATCTTTGAAGGTTAAATGTATCAGAGAGGATTATCAGATTGTGCATGATACTGAAAGACTATACACAGCATAAAACTAGACACTAAGACAGAAATAGAGGATCCTTTAGTACTTGCCCTACTGGACTGCTTACAAGTTGCTTTTGGTTTAAAATGCATACTTAAGCTTATCATCTAGCATCTTCTACACATGCTCTTTGGGGTCTAAGGAGTTTTACCTAACTTAGAGCTTCCTGGATAAGCTCCAACCTAAATTGCAAAAGCTGTTATGAAATGCCTTCACTTCCAAAATGAAGAAAGAAGCTAGAATACTGTAAAGATATTCACATCAACTTCTCAACTTCTTACAGCTAAGTGACAGAAAGAGAGCTCAGATAAAACGGTCTAAACAGAACAGAGTTTACATCCTCCTCATGCATTCAAGGAAGGCCAGAGAAAAGCCAAAGTACTTGCAGAGCAACAACAGTTTCTTTCTGTTTTGAGCTATGTTTTTACAAGGGATAAGATCTTTTGCTTATGCAATGATGTTTAATGGATAATTCTTTCCTAAATAAAGAAGAGGAACAACCCAAGCACAAACTACCACTCAGAGAACCCAAAAACCAAGCCAGAGCTGAATGGACACAAAGTAGAACCTCACTGGCAAGTAGCAATTCTACTTCACTGAGTACAAAAAAATATTTATATTTAGGAAATATATCTCTGGATTTGCCTGGATAACAGCATGAACTGACAATACTAACATCATGCTAATTATGGGGTGACAAACAGCAACTAGTAGAAGGGGGCTATAATCCACAGACTGCCCAGGGAACCTGAATTGCATGAGCTTACCACAAACCCAGATGGAACAGCTTAGAAACCTACAAACTAATAAAACCTACTTCAAGAAGGAAGGCTGTAAGACAGTCTGCAGGGGTGGTTGACATTCAGACTATCATAAGAATCTCAAAAGACAGGACAAAAGCTAAATGATTTTTTTTCCATCAATCAGGATTCATTATTGAGACCTTTTGGGAAGGTTCCCCACATTGAAACTCTTTATGAAGGCTGAGATTCTCCAGATCTTAATACAATGAATTCTACCCCCTGAGAGTAACCAAGTCTGGAGTAACACATAATAGTCACTCAGAGATCCTGAGGAAACTGAAATATTAAATTACTAACAGCTACAGTAACCAGACAGACCTGGTACCAGAGAAATGAAGGGTAATAAATGAGAAGCTGGGTTTCAGTTTGATTGTCTGTAATCCTGGGATGGACTCTCTGAATGTACTACAGATAAGCCAAGGTAATCTTTGCACTTGCCAAGCAGGAAAGAAAAAAAAAAGCTGTAAGAACATAGCTGACAATTCTTAGGGAAGAGTCAAAACTACAAAAGTCTCTTGGAGAAGACAGTCCTGCTACAGTTCAGTGAACGAGTCAATGAATACATAGATAACAGCTGATTTGTTTAAGAGAATGAACTTGGATTTTCAGATGTCTTTAACGAAACACTTAGTCCTGTATTGTCTTTTAGGTGTAAACTGTGCATCATCTTCAATACTACATGAATTTGGAAATCAGCAGAAATACCAAGGTTGAAAAGTTTCATCAGTGACACTGAATTATTCAGACTAGTTAAAAACTCACTGACAAAATGCAGAAAGACCTTGTAATACCACTTAAATGATAAAACAGCAAGAATTTGAATGGATGGTATGCCTTGAGGGACTTTTTGCCACGAGGCATGGAGTTTGCCAGGAAGCTCCCACCCTGAATCTGTTTACGTGTTTAAGTGGACACTCAGAAGAGAGATCCACTGAGGGGCTGAGCTATATCAGGCTCAGAAAATCCCCCAAGCTGAAAAGAGTTGACAGCTAAGAGAACACTTAGATGAAACATCATGCATGTTTGTCCTGTTCTTACTCTTCCCTGAGCACCTGTTTATGACTACTGCTGGAGACAGGACAGCGGGCTAGCTAGACTCACAGTACAAATCAGTATGCCTATTCTAACATAGACAAAGTAAAGCACGCTGAGGGCAAGGAGGAGAAGCCCCTGATTTTATTTACAGAACGTTTGGCTGTATATTAGTTGTTTGGAAACAAAAGAGACCATAAGTTTTGGTAAACATATTTAAGAAACACGCCTTCAGTTATCAACAGTGCTCAAAAAAAAGAAAAAAATATTGTAAATTATAGGGATGAGTAAGACTAGAAAATGAAAGAGAATACTGCTGTGATAAATCCATAGCACTTCTCCATTTTGAATGATATACAGTTCAAGTCCTTCTAAATGAAAACATGAAAAAAAATCCCAACCCCAAAAATCAAAAAACAACATAGCAAAATTCAAGATATAGGAAAAAAAACCATAAGAGAAGATAAAAGGTGCAGGATGTCTTTGCTGTAAGGGTTTGGAAAAGCTGGAACCAAGAGAATATAACACCACACTCTACAAAAGTCATAGATGACATGTATGAAGCATAAGTAGAATGAGATTATTCACCATTTCTCATACTACAACTGCAGCAGAGCATCAAATGAAATAAAGCAGCAGTCTTGAACAACCACTTGAAGCAAACCAAAGGACCGTGTTTTTTGTAAGCTGAAAAGTTTTTCCAGCATGGTGAAACTTACTCTGCACTGTACAGGCAAAATGGCACAAATCCATAGGAAAAAACCCCACATCTATGACTAAACACAAATCTCTCTGGGTCAAGTACTTCCTAAACCTCAGCTCCCTGAGGGGAATTATCCTAGCAAGCTTGCCCTTTTCCTTCCCTGCCAGTATTTCAGTCCAGCACAGTTGTTTATTGGTTTCGGCCACTACAGCTGCTCTCCCAAGTTGTTTGTAGGTTCCCTAGCAGAAACCCTGCATAGATTTTTGCCTATGTGTACCAGTTACTAGGAAGACAGTTAACTCTATCCCAGCTGAAACTAGGACACGGCCAAAAAGATAATGCAAGACTTGCACTAGACAAAGGAGCCCTTCCTGGCATTTAATCTGTATTATTACCTTCCGAATGTTTTTGATCCCTGTGGATGGCCTCTCCGCATAACAACCACCAATGGAGCTGGTAGATCCAAACAACCCTACTGGGAACAACCTTTTAACTGCAGGTGTGCATAGCACATACTGAGGACTGCTGTCTCCCAGCTGAGCTGCAGTTACATCTTTTCTGGAACACCAGCTGTCAGGGCAAAAATAAAAGCGTGCGTTGTAACTACCACTCAACAGCAGAAGTTTCAGCATTAACTCTTGCTGACAAGAGGGTCAGCAACAAACCATCTACGCAAACACCGAAGAAGTCAGGAAACACAGAAAAAAAACCGGGACGCTTCGAACCTCCTTAATGCGAGGGGGCACGACGCCATTTCCGAGCACCCGCTGCCAACAGCGCTTCCAGCCGGAGCGGCAGCGGTGCCGGCACAGCCCCCGGTGAGCGCCACCGCCTGAGGGACCGACCCCCTCTCCCCGCGGGCTCCCCGTGCCAGCACGCCGCAAGGAGAGGGCCGACAGCCGGCCGCCCAGCCGGCTCGCCCGCCGAGGGACCCCCGCCCGCCGCTTCACCCACCGAACTTCACGGGCGTCCTGACGTCCACGGCGGTCTTGCTGTCCACGCCGTCCGCGACGATCGCCATCTGCTCCAGCGCCTCGTCGTACTCCACCCGGACGCGGTCCTGCTGCCGGCCGCGGGGCGGGGGGCTGCCGCCGGCGCCGCTGACGGCCACCAGAACGCGGTCGGCGCCCGGGTAGCGCTGCGGGTCCAGCGGGCGGACGCTCACCTGGCAGGGCAGCCGCACCCGCAGCCGCCCCCGCGGGCTGACCGCCAGCGCCCACTCCCGAAGGGGCTTACGGCCGCCGGCCTCGGCGGAGCCGCTGCAGCCGCGGCGGGGGGCGGGCGGCCCCCACCACCCGCCCGCCGCCCGCAGCGCCAGAGGCCCCCAGCGCGGGGGCAGCGCCCTCATGCCGCCCGGCGGGGCCCCGGGGAGCCGCGGCAGAAGCCCCCTGAGGCGAGGCGAGGCGGGGCGCGGCGCGGCGCGACGGGGCAGGGAGCCGCTCCTCACGGCGGACGGCCGTTACCCCCGCCCGCGCCCCGCCACGTCACGTGACGCGGCTGCAGGCGGGGAGAGGCACCGGGGCGGCCGGTAAACAGGCGGTGGCCGCTGGCGCGCGCCCGGGCAGCGACAGGCGCCGGCCCCGCCCACCCAGGAGGCTCCCGGGAGTCGTAGTTCGCCAGCGGGCGGAAGGAACTACAGTCGCCGGAAAACGGGCGACGCCGGCCGTCCTCATCGGCCTATCAGCCAAGGGGGGAAGGCGGAGCATTTCCGTCGTCTGCTGCTATTGGGCAGCGGGGCGGGACGCTAAAGCCAATCGGAAGCGAGGGTGAGGGCCGGGGGCGGTCGAGGGAGGCCGGAGGTGGCCAGCCGGCGTCGCCATAGGGACGGGGGACGCCGCCCGGCGAGGCGAGGCGGGGCCGGGCCGGCCGCGGCCGCACAGGTAGGGCCCTGCGGCGGGCCGGGGGCTGCGCGGCCTGGATGGACTCGCGGCGTCCGAGGCCGGGACCGGGGTCGGGATCGGGGGAGGCAAACCCGCGGCCCTAACGTAGAGGTGGGAAGCGAGTCCAGCGGCGCCGGGCCTCGGGGCCGCCTCAGTCCTGTTTGAGGAGTCCCGGGTGGGCCGGCGCCCGCCCGCCTCCCTGGGTGCCGGGAGTCCTCCGGGAGGCCATGTCGTGCGTGAGAATACGAGGTGCCTCGGCGTGAGGGCCTTTTCCGTGGTCCCCTTCGGCTGATCGTGGTGCAGCCAAGCCGCGGTTTCCAATGGAAGAGCCGTGCTGGTTGGGTTTCAGCCTGCTCAGCTCCCTGACGCAGCAGCCTCTGCAGCCACGGCATTTAACCCCTGCAAGGAGGACGCAGGGAAGAAGAGAGAAATGGGAAGGGGGAAATGGCGGGGCTTTGGGTGGCAGCCTGGTCTTTGTTACGCTTAAGCCTACAGTGAGACCGCAGGCGTTGAAATGTCCTCGGTCAGAGGATGAAGAAGCAGTTTGGCAGATGTGCTGGAAAAACAGTTTTTTTAAAAGTGGTGTCGCAGAGCTCCAGAATTGGTCTCTGTAGAGACAGCTCTGTTAACATGTTATTTACTGTGACTGATTTTTAGGAGTTAACAAACAGCCTAGCAGTTCTAAAGCCAGCCAAATAAATATTTTCCTGAGTTCTGTGCAAATACGTCATGAGACGATTGTCCTTATAGGGTTTACAGACAAGTGGGGAACTCCTGAATTCGGTTAGAGAGACTTTTATGGACTTCATAGTCCACATTATCACTATACTATAATTTAAAAAAAAAGAAGAGGTAGGGGATGTGGGCATAGATCATGTAAAGTCAGGGGCTGCATTCTTGTCATAGATGTAGTTTACTGCCAATAACGAGAGTGTAACGTGGACAGAAAGGTGCGTTGTCTTACCTACATTGCAGCACAAGAAATAGTAAAATCTGGGTCTGTTACTTTATTTATTTGCTGCCTTTTGTACTCCATATGTTGTTTTTCCTCTTTTCCAAAAATAACTGTGCAAGCTGTGCAATATGATATTTGGTCATCAAGCTCTTTTCAACTCCTTAGCCTCCTTTCCATTTTTATCACTGTCTGGCATTGATTATGAATCTGAAATGAGATCTGAGTGTCCAAGAGGAAAGAAGATGGCCCTAGCTTTTTGGTCCATCTGTGATTTTCACTGTGGAAAATTTAATAAACATTCATATTCATCAATAAGGCCCTTCAAGTTAAATTATTTCATTGGTTTACATTATTCAGTCTCAAAAATCATTAAATGAAACACAAAAAGGGCCAGCCTGCCATATGGCAGTTTAGTATAGGAAAATAGTTCTAGAAAGACAAAAATGTATCAAGAAATATCTTGGGACATGACAGGGGATAGAAATAATTTTTTTCACATCTTCAGAAATAGTTGATTTTTGGAAAAAATATTAAAAAATTCTCACTCTTGAGACCAAATAGCAAATCTAAATGTTTGTTAGATAATTTGTCAGGGAAACCGTTACAGACCTGTAAGAAGTGTGGTGCAATGTGCTATAATTCCACTAGATGACAGCCAATTCAACAAATAACTCTATTAATGGACTGTTCAAAGGGAATCCCAGGTCTTTGGTTAGGTGGGACCTACCGCTGCCACCACCTTCTCCCTGCAGTCAGTGCTGCTGTTCCTTATCATTGTCTCCTATCTCCTCTTAAATGCTAGTGCTGCTTTCCAACTGCCTCCTTTTCCTCCAGTATCTTGGTATTTGATGCTCATCGCGTAGGCAGAGGTTTATCAGGTTGGGCTCTGTACTATGCTATGCATCATCTTTAATATTTTAAAGTTTTGTGTGATTGAGAACTTTGTTCAAGAAACCATTGAAAGATGCTTAAGCCTTACCTATGTATATATTTCACTGCTTTGTGTTGGTTTTTTTCATTAGATACAGTCTAAGCTTACTTATATGGTTAAAAATACTGAAGAAAACAGATAAAAGTAATTGCTAGGAAGAAGTTCTTCTTTCTCCATACATATGAAACCTCATGTTTTTCATGTTTTACTTATGCCATCTATATTTTGACTATAATATTGATTCAGTTTCATTTCAATGCTCTTGATTGAATTCCAGCCGATCCCATATCAGCTGGTATGGCACATAGCAGAGTCCAACCGTAAAATGAGATTTATTTTAATCTTTAATTTTCTGACTTGTCACTTGCAGGAAAAGAAAACTATATCAAATTTATAAATTAAGATTTATATTAGAGCTCCAATTTCAACATGCCTGCGTGATTCCTTATTGAATTACAATGCTTACTAGCCATTTTGCCATATATTTTGCCATATATTTAGTTACAGTGTTGTTTCAGGCCAAAGAATTTTCTGTATTTCGTGCAAAAAATAACAAAAACTGGACGTTATAAAGTGTTATAGAATAGATTTTAAAGCCAAAGCATTATCAGAGGCGCTTTTAGGCTAAGATAAGTGAGAGAGATATTTCAAGGGAAGAGGAATTAAATAAAAAGAATATACAGGAGAGGCTGTAGAAGGAATACATTTTTTGAACTTTTATATTTGTAATTAATCACAGAATAAGATCAGACTGCTTCAGGTCCCCACAGGGCATAAAGTTTGTCTGCCTGGGCAGGATTAAGTTCACCCATTTGCTATAATTGTAATGAAGAAATAATGTGACTTCACTGCTCGGGAAAATGGGGCCGCCCTGCAGGAGTGTTCTTGCTGGTGTTACACCCATGCTGAAGCTCCTACCTGCAGATGCAAGAACACTTTGAGTTAACATCCAGCATTTGGGCAAAGTTCACCGCACACAGGGCTAGCTACTTATCAGCGTTCCTCCATATCATAAGGCTTAAGAATTTTGTAGTCAGGATATTTTTTTCAAGTTTATTAAAAATTCTCATGTAGTCAGGATATTTTTTCCAATTTTATTAAAAATTCTCATGTGTTTCTATTATGAAATATTTGTATTACACTGGTTTAGTTCTTTTATTTGTATTTTGTAATTTGTAATTTTTTCAGTGATGTATTTCTGAACTGCTTCCTTGAGCCTTAGTTCTCAAAGCATGTCTAGGTTTCAGCGGGTAGGCAAAGCATGCTTTGTTTTTCCCTCGGTATTTTAGTGTGTGTATGGTGATGGTAACCATTTCTTCTCAGAAGTGGCAGAGGGAGGCAATCTCCAAAGCACACAATGGTTTGGATTTCAGGGATTTTTTGTTTGTCACGCTACCAGAAATTCTCTGAGGAAATTAAGTTCCTCATGGAAACCACATGAAAAGGGAAGTGGCAAATCTTACCATTCAAATTCTCCCTGTCTTAGCCATATCTAATTAGAACTCCAGCAGATAAAGTCTGTGTGGCTCAGGGTGATTCCATCCCAAATAGCAGAAACTTAAAAACAAGGAGAAACAATGGAACTTATAACAGAAATTGTTAAGCAGTTTACGTATGCGGTGTGCTCTCATTCTCCCAAAGTAGTTGTCTATGAGGTTGTACAGTCAAATCAAACAATCCATTCTGAAGTACATGCATATTATAATGCCCTATTGTACATGATGTAATTTTAATTTTAATGATCATTTAATGTTGGCATAGCTTTGTTGTTTAAAGATACATCCCTTCATGCTGAAGCACAGGCTCTTCCCAGCTAAAATAGGAGGTCTGCTGCTTGCAAGACTGTAAGCTTTAACTTTAGGAAAGAAGCATTTAGAAAATAAAAAATTTTAGGGGATGAAAAGATCACTGTGTGATTGAATAAATCCATCGTACTCCTGTGTAATTAATATTATCTGTAGCTCTCATCTCTTCCCTTCTCCTTGAAGAGGATATGGTAGAACTGGCAAAGTTTTGGAGAAGGATGACAAGGA
The DNA here is from genome assembly GCF_964188355.1 of Buteo buteo. Lineage (NCBI taxonomy): Eukaryota > Metazoa > Chordata > Aves > Accipitriformes > Accipitridae > Buteo > Buteo buteo. Next base: position 13,645,046 of record NC_134174.1, on the reverse strand, counting down.
CAGTGTAAGGCAGAGAAGGGCTCCCATGCCAGTGACAGCAGGTAGATTGGCTTCTTCAGCCTGGAAAAAGGACTATCAAATGAATATACAACATTAGAAAAAACCTAGTGGCATGGAAATGTTGTGATTATTCAGTGACTCATCCAGTATAAGAACTGGGTGGCATCAAGGAGCCAGATTTAAAACAAACAAAAAGCTCTGGTTGCTCACATCATGCAGAGATAAGACGAAAATCTCCATTCCCCTGGATTTTGCAGATAATGGAAGTTTTGCATGAGTTCAAAGATGGGATGAGTTCAGGGAAGCATCACCACACTGTGACTGGTGGATTCTTCTGTCCCCAGGCATCCGGTGATGGCTGGAAGTATGCAGAGCTAGATCAGCTTTTGGTCTGACTAGATATTGCTGTTCTGATGTTCCAACTACATTACATAATTTTTCTAACTAATGCAGCATGAAACACCAAGTCAGTTGTCTTGTTTTCAGACTAATTTTTATTTTCTAATATTTGTGTGCAAAAAGAGGTAGCATGAAGATGTAGATAAATATCCTGAGGTTTAGACTGGATATTAGGAAAAACTTATTCATTGAAAGGGTTATCAAGCATTGGAACAGGCTGCCCTGGGAAGTGATTGAATCACCATCCCCGGAGGTATTGAAAAAAACATGTAGATGTGGCACTTAGGGACATGGTTTAATGGTGGACTTGGCAGTGTTAAGTTTATGGTTGGACTTGATGATCTTAAGGGTCTTTTCTAACCTAAATGATTTTGTGATTCTATGCCTCACTGTTCATCTGAGGTTCTGTTCATTGCCGCCCTGCTCTGGGTACTGCCTGTCTCCTGCCATCCTCGCTGCCTGCAGGCAGATGGGAAGGTGCTCTGTAGCAACTTCCAGAAAAATTAGCCAATTGAGCTCATAACATTGGTTGAAATTTTTCAGACTTCCTTAGCTGATTTTGCCTGAGAAAGTAGTCATAAAGCTGTTCCTCTTGCAGATCAGTGTTGATGAGGAAGGTATCTCCTGCTGCAAGAGAAGGAAATAATATGTAACATCCATGGATGCAGCTGGCTGTGGAAGGAGATCTATGTCTATGGCCTCAGCTCAGCTTAACGTGAACTTACACCCATTTGTTTAAACCTGGCTAAACCTTAGACTTGTGTTAAACAAAAAAAAATCTCTTGTGAGTTGGAGCATTTACATGCCAGTCTACACCAATGTAACTAACCCAGCTTTAACTGAAACAGATCAGATTTGCGTGGCAGCAAAGAATGAGGGAGGGAATATATTAAGAAACTGATAATTTCCATCAGGAAGGAAAGTAGCATATATGTCAATGTATAATGTACCATCTATAAGTCCAGTTGCGAACCTGCATGTGATACTAGTAATTAGCTACTTCCATAAATATTTCCACTGGAGTTAGACTATTTACACAAATAACTGCTTGTTGTTTTAATTGACTTCACAGACTTCCCAGTCTGGCCTGATGTTATCAGACTGAAATTATAAATTATTTTGAATGTACATTCATACAAAAGTTGTAATTGAAAAGATATTATTTTAACACATACTCTTCAACATATAATAGTTTTTGCCTCCAGCAATAACAGTGTAAATAGTTTAATATTATTCTAATGATGAATTCATACCTTTAATTCTGTAACAATGGCAGAGAAAAATAATGTGCTTAATACTTTTTTTTTCCCCTTTGTGCTTGAAATTAAAAAAGCATGGGCTTGAAGGGTAAGACTGTGTGACTGGTATCAAAATCTTACTGATGCTTTTCTGAACCCAAATCTTTTTCTAATTATTGGCTCAGTGTTGCTGTCAATTCTGTTTACTGTCTTTGTCAATGATCTGGACGAGGGAATTGAATGCACCCTCAGTAAGTTTGCACATGACACCAAGCTGGGCGGGAGGGCTGATCTGCTCGAGGGTAGGAAGGCTCTACAGAGGGATCTGGACAGGCTGGGTTGATGGGCCAAGGGCAGTTGTCTGAGGTTCAACAAGGCCTACTGCCAGGTCCTGCACTTGGGTCACAACAACCCCATGCAGCGCTACAGGATTGGGGAAGAGTGACTGGAAAGCTGCCTGGCAGAAAACGACCTGGGGGTGCTGGTTGACAGCCGGCTGAATATGAGCCAGCAGTGTGCCCAGGTGGCCAAGAAGGCCAACAGCATCCTGGCTTGGATCAGAAATGGCATGGCCAGCAGGAGCAGGGAAGTGATTGTCCCTTTGTACTCAGCACTGGTGAGGTTGCACCTTGAATACCGTGTTCAGTTTTGGGCCCCTCACTGCAAGAAAGACATTGAGGTGCTGGAGCGTGTCCAGAGAAGGGCAACGAAGCTGGTGAGGGGCCTGGAGCACAAGTCTTATGAGGCACGGCTGAGGGAACTGGCGTTGTTTAGCCTGGAGAAAAGGAGGCTGAGGGGAGACCTTATCGCTCTCTACAACTACCTGAAAGGAGGCTGTAGTGAGGTGGGTGTTGGTCTCTTCTCCCAAGTAACAAGTGATAGGACAAGAGGAAATGGCCTCAAGTTGAGGCAAGGGAGATTTAGGTTAGATATTAGGAAAAATTTCCTTACTGAAAGGGTTGTCAGGCATTGGAACAGTCTGCCCAGGGAAGTGGTTGAGTCACCATCCCTGGAGGTATTTAAAGGACGTGTAGATGTGGTGCTTAGGGACATGGTTTAGTGGTGGACTTGGCAGTGTTAGGTTAATGGTTGGAACTGATGATCTTGAAGGTCTTTTCCAACCTAAATGATTCTATGATTCTAATTTTATAAATGCAAGGGATTAAGATAAAGTTTAAAGGGGCTCATTGGTATATGTTAATGAAGTCGATCAGTTGAAGTGTAGTTTCCTCAACAGAGATTTTTATAAATTTTGTGTCTTCTTAGTTAGTCTAGTGGATGCATCTTCATATATGGAGCTGCATCTCTTCATGTTCAGAATGAAATTTTACTGCTTTTTGCATCTGTCAGTCTGGAAAGAGTCAGTGCAGCTAAGTATCACCTCTCTGGATTCTGCACTGACTTGTGTATGAACATTGCTGTTTGCTAGAGAGATACTGAAGTAAAGGTGCTGACATTAGTCTTGGGAATCTGAGTTCCGACTTTTATTATTATTGCTGTCCTGAAGCTGTTTCACAAGACAGTTCTCAGCCTGATTTGACCCAGGTTGCAAAACAGACTTGTAATTCCCTTTCTCTGCAATTCTGTGTGTTGGATTAAGGCTGTGATATTACTTGCAGTTCTACAGTTTGAAAACATCCATATTTGTTGAACTATTCTGTAAATTTAAAAATCATGCCAACTTTCATTTCTATCTGAATTAGACTGTTTATTTATCAGATACAGCAAAAATACAAATTTTCCACTTTTTGAACTTTATATATCCAATTTTGTATAAGCTGAATTTTAAATTTAATTATGTAGTAGGTAATTGACGAATGCTAAACTTATTTTGATGTCCCATAAATGTACATATCTTTTGTTACAGTCTGTCCCCTTCCCTCTTAAAAAGGAGTGGACACTAGCGCTTATCACACTAGCTAGGGCTAATTGTTTTCCTCTGTCTTAGCTGTCTATAGTTGTGTCTTAACATAATATTATAAACTTTTCAGATTCAGAAGATTGTTTTTGTTCTCTCCCTGCCCAGCAAATTGGAGTCTTGGTGAGGACTCTTTTGTACTACCGTACTGTGAGGAAGTGTATTTTTTTGACTGGCATCAACTCTATGTTGCACATACAAGTATCGACAAAAATGCCTACACCCATGAAGGTCTCGGGTTTTGGCATTGTTCTGCTTAGAGTTTCTGACTCTGTGCTTTTCCCTCTGTCTAAATTCTTCCAGCATGTTTAGAGGAACAAATAAAGCAGCAGCAGCAGCCATAAACATGAAATGCATATGCTAAAATATTCAGCAGTTCTTTATAGATGAAAAATTGCTCTCTATTTATAAATGTGTATACATGTTTATGTACAGTATTTCAGAGTTTATTTCTTGGCATCTCTGATGTTTACAGTGGTTTCACAATGTTTTGACTCCTCCAGGAGGGATCATGAAATTGCTTTTTTTTCCATAAGCAAATACAGCCGCTGAAATCTCTCTAAAAGTCAAAATGTTCCTGAAGGAATTCCAAACAGCACTGAAGAAAGTCATAAACTTGCCAGTTTAAATGTCACTACCTTTATAGACAAGTGACTTTTCAACAGGTAGATACACACAATGCAACATTTTTATATACATCTTCTTACCACAATTATAAAAAGAAATTAGATTTTTCTTAACTGTCAGCTTTCTGGCTTTGGAATGCAAAATTGCTCTGGTTGTTTAATTGGAGATATCTGGTATATACTATTAAAATTTTTTCTTGATTTTATTACAGTTTTAATTTTGATTGTCCTTGATTTATAATAAAAAGCTCTCTTTCAGCAGAGAAAGGCTGAATGATGTCAAGACTGACTAAATTGAGGTGGGTTCTGCATCTTTGGCAGCTGATATGTGTTTTGTAATGATTTTGTCCAACAGCAGAATACGATGTTCTCTGCAGAATAGTTATTCTGCATAATAATTAATCTAGAAAGACCTGCTGCTGTCAGGTGAACACCTGCAGAAGTTGGCAATCTTTCTCCCAAAATTTTGAACTAAAATGCTGTGATACTGATTTGTCTATTCATTTCATCTAAAGCCAACTTCAGAGAACTTGTAAAGGAATTCTTGAATTCCTCCATGTGCGCTGTGTCTCCACTTTCCACTGTGCTTTGCTCTACAAATACTCTATGGCTCCCCTGTCTCCCTATGTCATGGCAAGATTTCTGTGTGCCTCAGAAGCCCTTCTGACCCCTCTCTTCCTTCTGTAAGATGCTTATTGCCTCCCTTTAATCATCCCAGCTGTCTTTACATCTTTCTCCTGAAATGTTTGTTTCTTGTTTTATGCTGCCTTCTTGCAAAAGGTATTTTAAAACTCTTTGAATATACAAAGCTCTTAACGTGGTGTTATGCCAGAAGATGTTTTTGGCAGCTATTAACTGGCATTTGATAAAATGACAAGTACCAACCTGGTAGACATTGCTGTCTTATCAGGGTACCAGGAGCATTGCATCCCCTTGTATTCCACCTCCCATTTCCCTCTTCCATGTCAGCATTTTCACACACTTCAGACAGTTCTGATGACTGATGCCTGGGAACATAATTCTCAAGTGCTGGACTGAGATAGTAAACACAAAGTGAAGTTACATGAAGTTATAGTAACTTGATGACATTAGGTCTCATCTTGTTCAGAAGTAATTAATAAATATCCTTGATCTAGCTGTTCCTAATGCAAGAATCTTAGAGATTTCTATTCCTAAATGAGAGCTATAAAAGTGGGATTTTCTCAAATATAATTGGAGGAAAGTTATCTTTTCCACAACCCTACTTGTTCCAACTTTCTTTTATTTCTCTCTCTGTGTATTTATTAAAAAACTGTGTTACCTAATTTGAAATCTTCAGGATAAAGCTTATACCAAGCTACGATTATAAAATTTGGATTTTAGCCTCTTGTAAAGCTCCTTCTTTTGGGGAAGAAAAAAGGGATTCCCACACTGTACTAGGGATCAAAATATAGCTTGAATCCTGTGAGTTTTATTATTACTCTTGAATTAGCTGACTTGGATATTTTTCAAGGTTACTTCAGAGATCACAGATACTAAACATGTAACCTGGTACATAACTGAAATGTTAGTACTACATAGGAGCTCTGACATAAGGACATTTCAGAATAATTATTTTTTCCAGTATTTTTGTACCTCCTGTTCTCAGATTTTATATCATGTTTTCTCTTTTTGTATGGTTTCAGGGTTTATTTGTTGGGTTTGGGTTTTTTTAAGTATGGCTATGCAATGACTTAAAGACATGAATAATGATATTACTCACACAAGTTAGACCAGTTCTTATACTCAAGATCTCTGTGTTCTGTGAAGGGGTTCCTTTTGCAAGGTCAACAGACACCGTGAAGGATGGGCTTACGTTGGATGGAGAGAAGGGGAAGCACATTCTTGGATTAGTCTTATGGAAATGACAGAGAAAAGTTTATAGCAGTTATACCTATAGAAGTCCCATCCACTTGGGGATTTCCTTTCTAAGGACCTGCCTGAAGGCAATGGCTGGACTCCCCAGTTTAACAGATTTCCAAAACTCAGCTGGTCAAAGCCCTAAGCAAGTCAATTTAGTTTTGAAGTTAGCCCTGCTTTGAGCAGGAGATTGGACTAGATGACCCCAGAGGCCTTTTCCAGCCAAAACCTATTATTCAGTGCCTGTTCTTTAAGAAATATTGTTTTGCATGTTGTCTAACATTTATGTGACAGTAATATAGCCAACTATTAGAGGATTTTAAAGATTCTAAAACAACGATAGAGTGACAGTGCAGCCTTTTACAAGTCTTTCATGAAGTTATAACTGTAGACACACCTGGTTTGCTCACGTTGTGACTTTTGTTGTTTGAACATGTGTCTCGCATGTCGATGTTGTGTGCTTTACACTACACATTTATCTTGCACAGTCATATATACCCCTGGATCTAATTAACTATTTTTGGGTTTTTGTTACTTCCTAGAACTTCAAACAATGAGTCAGGCTGGTGAAGAAAGTTCCAGTTCCAGTGACACAGAATTGGAAATCAAGAAGGAGCAGCCTATCTGTGCTCTAGCTCCAACAGTTTATAGCCGAGATGAGGGATCCACTGATGTAACAGCAAGTCCTGCATTTCAGTGTTTAGATGAGGTACCATATACCCCAGCTTTCTCTATAACAGTGCATACTGCGTCCAAATCAATTAATCTGAAATGTGTATATTTTGTTGTTTGTAATTGAAGGTTGTTACCGTAGCTATCTGTAGCTATTTCTTCTCTGATTTTTTTTCTAAGTGGTAAGAACATTTTGTGAAGCAGAAGCATACATGGGGCATATTCTTGCTGGGGATGGTTAAACCACGACAGCTTAATAGATAACCATGTTATTTTTTTCAGTGATCATGGCCTTAAGGGGAATGAGAATAGAGAGGTCTTGTTTTTGTAGTATTCTAGCTATAGAGGTAATTGCATCATGATTTTTAGAAAGACTTAATAGCTGCAGGAAAAATCCAAGGTAAGTGGCTCCAGAGGCACTAATAACTGATGATGATGATGGAAGAAACCTTTTGGAACTCAGTTTCTTTTGCAGACTTTTCTGTGTTAAGAAAACTTTTAGAATACTAGAAATATTTTAGAATTTAAGATATCAAATACATATCAAATGGAATCCTTAAAAATATAATGCCAGAAGAGACATTAAGAGATCATCTAATCCAAAATTTACACTGAAGTAGATTCACTGCAGATATTTGTCTAATTTGTTCTTTAAAAGTTTAACTGATGGAGATAGCTCTTTGGGCATCCTCTTCCAGCATTTCATCATTGCTAGAGTTTTAAAAAAAGAAGTTTTTCCTAAATCCCAGTTTAAATTTCATTTGGAGTGAATAATACAGCTTTCTTCCTGCCTTTCCCACAGTGACAAAGGAGAGCAATTTCTGCCCTCTTATTAATAAAGATATACGTCTCATATCCTAGGCAGGCTTTGTTCATACATCACATTTTTCTTAAAGTTCTTACTTTAAGTTGCTTTACCCTGGGCTCTTTCCAGCTTGGATCTGCCAGATCAGTTTGCTAGCCCAGCTCTCTCACTCTGCCTTGGACCTAAGGTCAGTAGAAAGGAAAGGGTGAGAATTTGTAGTGAAAACGAAAATAGGTCTGTGCCTTTCCTATCCAGCTATTAGATCATACTGAACATAGCATGAAGCTGCAAAGTCAGTCTCTCTCTAATCTCTTGTGCATTCAAGTGAAATATACGGGAGGGAGAGAGATTTTCTTTCAGTCCAGTGCCAGTATATGGTGAGCCCACAGCTTCCAGTATTGTTGTAGCACAAAACCCCTTTCTTCTCAGTCCAAGGCAGCTGGAAAAGTCCAGGACAGCTCAACTCTGAAAGAGAGTTGACGTCTCACCTTACAGAAGTCCTCCTGTCTACTAAAAGTATGGAAACTGTGCTTTGGGAAGAACTTTATTTTCCAGCTACTCCTGTACTTTTTCTATACATTTTCAGTTGTGGTAGAATTTTTGATATGTCAACAAGTACAAGATATCCTTACCCCCCACCCTTCCCCAAATAAAATAAATCTAAATGGTATAACATTCTAAAATATACTCTACATTTCTGCTTTGTTTTCCTTATTTGTAATCATGGTGAAAACTTATTTTTCTAGTCTTATTCTAGAAAATTATCAGATCATTTGACTGATTTTTTTTTTCCCCCTCCAAAAAATCTTTCCAAAGAGGTTATTCTGTGTGTCAAATTTAAGGCCAACTTGTTTAACTCTGATAACATTGTAAACCATTAATAGGAAATAGGGGGTAACCTTAGTATTAGAAGTTGTTCCCAACTCAGGAAAAAAATGTACAGCGGAATACCAAAGTAATCAATTTGCATAGGATTTCATAAATGAGGTCTCTCGGTCATTTTGTCAATTTTTAAAAGGAACTATGACTCATTTGTTCTTACCATAATTTTTAACAGTTCGTGCTTGTGCTTTACGGGTCACTTCGGCTTTTCATCACTTATTCACATTTCGTCTCTTCCACTGACGTGTTTGTTTTCCTTTCTTGAACTTTATGCATAATTCAGAGATAAATATATGACTTTGGTCACCATAGAGGTTGTTGCATTGACACTGGCTTCAGCTTCTTGGAATAGCTTCAGAATTTTTCCACAGAAGCAGAATTGTATTATATTATCTCTGGTTTACTGGCTAGTCATTTATGCCTGCATAGCAGCAAATACTTATCAGAAGGGACACCTTTTGATATTATAAGATTTATTTGAGGACAAATATGTCCCTTCTAGCAGTAAACCTTCCAGTCAAGCCAGTCTTGTTTCTCTCATGTAAACAATGGATAGCCAAACATATAAATAGCAAGAAGTCAAACGTGCACACACTCTTTCCTTCATTTTTAATAACACATAGTAACATTGTTTAGCCTTGTGGGTTAGGTAAAAATATTAAAAACTGGACAGAGGTTTGAACAAAAGCCACTGAGTTCATCATGACTTGCTTCTTTTCACCAAGTGTTTTTGTTTATTACCAAGTTGACATCAGCGTAACTCAGTACTTCCACTGCTGTTGGTTAGAGAACTGTCATACATTCACAAAATGAACTTTCCACTTCTTTTAGCCTTTGTTGTTAAGTCCTTGAAATAAAGACCTTTGTTCTAACACTTCTAATTAAATTTCTTGACTTGTGAATCTTTCCTCATACCCTGTTTTCTTCTAGCGTACACCATTAGAAATAAATCAATCTGCGTCATGTTAATAACTTTCACGGAAAACTACGTAGTCTACTACCTATGTGATGAAATAAATATATTACTTGGATAAATGCTACATTCAGATGCAATAAATTATGCTGTTTTGATCTTGAATTTAGTGCATTATAGACCAGGTATATGGATGTGGTAGGTTGACCCTGGCTGGGTGCCAGGTGCCCACCAAAGCCTCTCTATCACTCCCCCTCCTCAACTGGACAGGGGAGAAAATATATAACAAAAGGCTCGTGCGTCGAGATAAGGGCAGTTTAATAAAGCGAAAGCAGAGGAAAACAGATGATGTTATTCTCTACTTCCCATTGGCAGGCGATGTCTGGCCACTTCCCAGAAAGCAGGGCTTCAGCACTCGTAGTGGTTGCTCCGGAAGACAAACGTAAAATAATGTATACCCTCCCTTCCATCTTCCTTTACTTAGCTTTTATAGCTGAGCTAATGTCATATGCTATGGAATATCCATTTGGTCAGTTTGGGTCAACTGTCCTGGCTATGTCCCCTCCCAAGATCTTGCCCAGCCCCAGCGTGCTGTTGGGCAGGGTGGGGGGGAATGTTGGAGAGACAGCCTTGATGTTGTGCAAGCACTGCTCAGCAGTAGCCAAAACACTGGTGTGTTATCAACACCTTTCTAGCTACCAATACAGAGCACAGCACTACAGGGCTGCTATGGGGAAAAATAACTCCATCTCAGCCAGACCCAATACAATTTGACTCTTAAAAGGCAGCAAAAAATGTATTGAATTTTATGTCATGTACATTGTCTATATTTCAAGCGCTATTAGTTTCATAAAATGAATATTTACTAGTAACTAGCTTCAGCAAAATGGTCTGAATTTATACTCATTCTTTGCATGCAGATTTATGGGGGTTTTTTGCAACAGATGGTAATATAATACATTTTAGCTCTCCCTTTATCCATGTATCAACCTCGTTACAACACTACTATTACTGCTAAAGCAGCACAGGACATACTGAAATTGCCATTTGAATAGAAAAAGCAACAGACCATGACATGAAACTGGATTAAATGCTCAAAATTACAAGATGAGGCAGAATGAAAATAAAAAAGACCAATTAACAAATTGCCTTCTGCCCAGTCTCATAATTTTTGTCCCAGTAATTTTTGCCCTTCCCTGCACTGTATAGTAGCATTTTTTCCCTCTGGACACTCAAGTTGTTCTTTCCTTTCCTCCACCCGATCCAGGCTTTTCCATTTTAATGGGAGCATAAATAAATAAAACATTAGTTGTCATAATGATGCTGTTGATGTTTAGTTCGTAATCTGTTATAGTCTTCAAAGCCTTTTCTGTTGCTTAATTTTTGTTTTGTTACCCAAATCACAATTAATGCCAGACATAAAAAAGACACCTACTCTATACATCTTTCTGATTTGATAGTGAATCATTGACAGCTACACTCAGAACAGTTTTCCATTCACTTTATCTTTGCAAAATTTTGAAGATTTAATAAAGTTGATGAATTGCTCACAAAATCTACTGGTTCATCTTTTTGATTCAAGAGACTATCCAAAAACTAGGATTCTTCAGGTTCTTTCAGTTAGAAGGAGAAATCAGTCATGGAGCCTAGTATCTTTTAATTCTGCTTAGTTAATTCTGTTTATTTATAAATCAGGTACAAGCTCTTCTTTTTCTGGGGAAAAAAAAAAAAGAAAATCAAATGGTGGGAAGGTAGCTTCTCCCAGTTTGAGGTCTTTTTCAGTTAGTATTATATTAGCAGTTCTTTTTAGGCTTTACTCAAGAGTGATGTCTCTGAGCTTTTCTGTGCTGTACTTTTTCTTCCTTTTGTTTGTATGTTCTTGCATTAGAAAGATAGTTTTTAGTTCACTCAAATGTATACACCTGTTTTTAAAACAATACCAAAAAAAGGATTCTGCAACATTTATCTTGCATGTCTTTGTAGTGGATGCTATGAGGGAGCTGTTAATTCTGTAAAATAGAGTACTTGTGAATGAAAAGTGCTTTATTATTTCCCAGATTCACTGAGCGAGTACCTTGTTTGGAAGGTACGACAGTAATCCATTTCTGCTAATGCACATCATCCATTTATGTGCTAAACCTAAACCTGCAGCAGAATAAACTCCTTTGGGAGGTTTCTCTGATTGGTCTAATGCAGACTGTTCCACTCTGTATCCTATAAAGATAAAATGGACTGTGCCTCCTATCTGATACCATCACCAAATCTTTCATTTGCACTGCTTTTTTTTTGATGGAAATTGTCACTATCGTGCTATGTTTCTTTTTGCTGGTGTCCAAGCATCCTATTGCTACCATCTATCAGGAAGCAGAAAGAACCTTTCATGAATATTTTTCATGACTGTTTTGAAACTTGGAGTCTTTCTGAGGTTAATGAACTTATTACCCCTGACCACCAAAAGTGGTTGAACTGCTAATAAAGATGTTAACCAAAATCCTAGTTCTACTGCAATCACAGGGCAAAATCTCCATATTTACCAAAAAATGAACAGTATAGTGACAGTGACTTCTCAAGCAAATTTCGCTTCTGGTGACCTGATGCTGACTCACGTGGATCTGCTAGCTGGAAGAGCTTTAAAGTCATGGAATGATGCATATGTTCGGTGTTTGAATGTGGTTTAAGGGGGGAAAGGTACTTTTCATTTTTATCTTTTTTCTCATCTGTGCTGCAAGAAAGAAGAGAAAGTCACATAAAGGTTGGCTACAGCTTTTAAATATAAATACTAAGAATCAGTATTTCATATATTTCTTCAATGGCATTTTGACATCTAACAATGCCACTCTAGAAAATATAGACTTTTCCAATTTCTTTTGTTAACAAGCTGTTTTTTAAGTCTCTCCTAACTTAGGTTAAATGGTAGGTGTAAACAACTTTCCTTTTTTTTTTAAAAAAAAAGTTGATACATCTTTAAATGAAAAATTTCCTAGGAAAACTAGCTTGGTAGTCTAAGATAGAATTTTTATTTTTTTTATACAAGCACCAATTTAATTTCTGTTCACCTACACATACTGTAGTGTGCTTTCTACTCTTATAAAGTATGATCATCAGTATATTTTTGCATGGTAACCATAGCAGTGGATAATTTATTTCAGTACTCTCCAAACATGTATGTGCTCTATCAAAGACATAAAAATCTTAACACAGCTGTTGAATGCAAGCAACATTTTCAAACTTAAGCTGATCCTGGCACACTCCACATTACATGCTTCAAAGGCTCCTGGCACAAAAAAAAAGCTGTATAAATGTGTTGGCACAGACAGCAAAGACAGATGTTGCCTCCGCCTCCACCCATAGGAATCTGACTGCTAATTAAATAAACCTTTTTTTAGCTTTGTTGATATGGTTGGTTGGGGAGCCAGCTAGGGATGATAATGTGTCTGTAAGCTAGAGTTGGGGGGGTTTTGCAACAGCTTTCAGCAAGCAAGCAATAGTTTGCGCAGTGAATGTTAAACTGATCAGTTGTTGCAATAGGTAAGTTGATTGTTCCAGTTGGTGGTAACTCCTATAAAAAACCGTAGAGGAGTGGGGTGAATTTACACATGCCTTTAAATAGCAGGATTGGGATCAGAGCCAGCGTAATATGCTTTTTCTATTGAGAGTTTCTTTTTACCGCTTGCAGGTGACATTGTGAGGAAACAAGGCCGGGAAGCTGTTGCATGTGTTCATATTATCACAAAGCAGGTGGTATTTCTTTTCATTTCTGAAAAGCATGTTTGAAAGCATGTATGATGTGTTGTTTCTTCTATGCTGTTATAAAGTCCAGTGCAGATTTCATGCCACACAGAGGAAACACAGCTCCCTAAAGCTGCAAGACTAGGAGAAGGAATAACCTTTAACTGCAGCATCTTCTTGCATTTTGGCCTTTTGTCAACAATTTCTGAGACTCGTGAGACTTAAAAAGACAAGCATATTGCTGTCTTATATTCCAAAGCGATCTCTGTCTTCCCCTTTTCTCAGCCAAAATGTGTATCTGAGATCTGATAATCCAAAACAGGGTGATCTTGTACTAAAATTGTGAGTCTACCTGGCCTTGGCTTATGATGTTTATGTAAGCAGAACTGCGTGGTGAGGAAGCCAGAGCAATGTTAACCAAACATACATTCGATAAAAATGTCCAGTGGTGGAGAATCATCTGTGATAGGGATTAGGTTATTTTAAATGTTAAAAATGTGATTTCAGGTTTACTTACTCTAAAAACCTGTGTCCAAATACTCCTCAATGAACACAGCCTTAAAGATTTGCCTGAGAAAGAATTGTTATCCTTGGGTTTAGAGGTTGGGCTGCAGAGCTAAGCAGAGGGGCTTTTGTACTCTGTCTGAAGAAAGAAATGAGAACAACTGTTTCTCGAAGCGGATCCTACTTCTCCATAAAAATCATTGACTCCATGTAATTGCTTAAAAATAAGTGTGTAAAACTTACTTATTTTCTACTGTGTAATTCTAAATGTTGGTGTACTATTTCAGGGAAGTGTAATATTAATTAGACTTACAGTTTGTTTAGATTATATGAACATAATTAGGTAATTGGAGATATTTTTTCCAGTTATTGATTATTTTCCAAAAGGATTCTTCTTTTACTGAGATCAGAAAAATTTGATGAACAAGGACTTAAAAACCAATATTGATTCATATCCTGTTCTCATGACTTGTGCAAGGGTTGAATTTAACGTATCATCTTAAGACACTGTTTTCTGTTTCTGGTTACCCTTGAGGATGATGGCCAAATTCACTTCTGGCAGAAGTATTATAACTCCATAAAGTTTCATTAAAGCTGTGAATGAAAGAGATCAGTTTAGTAAGTGGAATGTTTGCGTTTAGCAGCGCCTGTGGATGGTATTTATCAGCCATTTTTCTTTGAAACTTATGTCAATGTCTTCAGACCCATATATACGATATTATTTTTCTCTTATCTCCTGAAAAAAAGAACACAGAACACTTTTATAAAAATATATTTAAAATCTCTTTCTTGGTAGGTCAGTATCTAGTTTTTATGTCACCTTTTTTCTCTATGAAAACTAAAGTCACATCCTTCCTGTTTTGATTTTTCTATTACATGTAAGTCATAGAAGCTAAGTAAATTTGGCAGGGTTTTTTTTTTGTTTGATTTTGGTTTAAGTTGTAAACACAGTGTCCTAGGTATGGATTGAGAACCATGTTAATTTCCTTTGAAAATAATCACATAAATGCAAGTTTATCTTCCACCAAATTGTCAAACTACCTGTTCTTCATAACTCACTCTCTGAGTTTGACTGTAGTGTTTCCCAAAAAACACCATTAAGGAAACAGATATTTGCATAAAAAGGGGAAGAAAAAAAAAATCACTGCTTTCAGACCTTCTTTGAATTTCTTCTCTCTTTTTTTTTTTCTGCTTTTTTTTGTTTAAGCAATGCATATAAAGCCAAGACATTACAGTCTGCTTGGCTGATCACATTGAACAGATGGGTTTGCGACTTTATTTTTTGGAAACAACCCATAGGAATTTTGCTAGCAAACTTGCTGTTAGTAATCTTCTTCACTAAAATTCACAATTTACATATTAGCAAGATCAAAACCACAAGTGTTTTCGTATGATAATCAGTGTTTCATAGAAGTTTTCTGTAAATTGAAAGACATGTTTTGCACTATTAAGCCCTAAGTGGAGACCCTTTTGTTTGTATAAAAAATTGTATGCTTTAATTTAGGGTGTTATTTCTATTCACATGCTTTGATGAAACTTGCATATGATCTGAGAGGTTGTGTGTAATACAAAAACCAGATGAGTTTGCTTCTTCTCTTTCATGTTAAAGATACAGGTTGTATAAACTGTTGATTGGGCAATTACTTTTTTCTCTTCCAAAATAGTTTCAAAAAGACATCTGAGATTTCAGTCTTTGGTATTATCTAGCATAGATAATAATCTGAAGTGTCATAAAATGGATCTCTTAAAAGCTATCATTACTAGCAATTATTCTTCTGGCATGTCACATAGTAGTCTTTGTTGGTCATCTGAAGTTATCTGTGTTTTCTTATTGCTTCATTTTTTACAGAAAATTAATTTTAAAAAATTATGATAATTTTTTTGATAGTTCCCACAAACACCTATGACAGTAGTACAGCTTTAACAGTATGACTTAATTTTATTACATTAAGGAAAAACAAAAATGATACTTGCAACAAGTAGACGGAGTTACACTTTGTAAGACTAGTACACATTGATGGGAGATACAGCTACAACAGTTCCAGGCAGGTAATATTCAGATTTGTGTAACAACATTACACTTCCTTTTTCTTTTTTTTTTTTTTTTTGGCCTTTTTTTTTTTAAAAAAAAGACTTCAGACAAGGCTTTCTAGGTCATATTAGTCACATTTGCTTATTCTATTAAAATTTCTGTGTTTTACAAAGTTTCCTTTGAACAGGATAAAAAAGAACATTTTCTCTTCTAACAGCTTAGCAGGAAAAAGACATTTTCAAGTAGAAGCTTGTAGATACTGTAAGTCCTACTTAGCTAGTTACCAGATAATGAATAGGAGCAAACTGTGCATTTCATGCAAAATGATTAAATATAATCATATGCAATTAGATATTTGCTCTTCTAACCAATACTTCATAAGTTGTTTTTTTTAGACAATTCTTTTTTATCCCAAAATAAATATTCTATAGCTTCAAAACATGTTCTCAAGCAAAGATTATACATCTTGCAATTAAAATTTTCCATTACTCTTTAAAATTGAAATATAATAAACCAAATCACACTTCACACTGAAATATCCTTCAAAGTATTTACTTCCTTAAAATATATATATTAATATTTTACAATTTAGCAATTGCCACTGTCGTTTGCATAACTTGTAACCATAATAGTTCTTATCCTCTCAAAAAACAGTAAATGTCATATTTGTAAAGTATTAGGTCAGGTGTATACTTTTTCTTTGGTATGTCTCTTTTAACCAAAAAGCCTATGCCAGCAAAGACCACACTTTAACTGGTAAAGAAATACAGTCTTAGTATAGTACCTGCATCTCAAGATTGGCATAGGCAATATAGCAAAATAGCCTCTTGCTAAGCTAAATTGCATCTCTGCTCAGAATGTTAGTCACTGTAATTATAGAGACATGTCCTTTCTAGGGTAGGCGATAGATAAGTGTAGTCAAATTTGTGCTCGCAATCTACAACATGAGCTTTAATAATAGTATCTCTAATTTGCACGTCCTGAATTATTTGAAAATTTGTTTCATTTGTTATATTTTAAAAGAAAAAAAGTCTTTCACATATTTTCTTTTCTATTTATAATTGCCAGGGGGTTGTTCATGTTTCTGTGGCTACAAAAGAGGTACTCAGAAAATGGGGAGAACACAATCTTTTCATATCTTTCTTATAATTTTAAGGTCTAATGGTACCTAAAGTGAGAAGTACTTAAATGAGAGCTTGAATGTTGTAACATTTGGCTTACCTAAAAGATTCAGGAGAAAGCAAAATGGCACTGGAAACTCTTTTTGTATGTATTTAGAGGCATTAATGCAAAGACATGGATTCTTCTTGATGTGTCTTCTTCCTACCTGTCTACCTGCCTATATAAATGTGCAATAAGCTAATAATGGCTTCTTTCTCCCACAAATGACAAATAGGACCTTGAGCTTGAACGGAGGAACCAAAATGAGCAAGAAACGTTGTCTTTCATTACATGCTCTCTCCATTATTTCCACTTGCTTTTATTCAATCCTTTCACCCACTTCTTTGAATAATCTTTGATAACGGGGATAAGATTTGAGGAATCATCTTCAGTTTCTAAGTTTTTTCAAGGCTTTTTTGGGGTCTTTGGCCAAACCATGTGTCCCTCTGTTTCCTAGTCCTTTAAAAATAATAATTTGTAGTACTTTTCCTAATTTATATTGATATTGCCATGGTATACCTTTGAAGTTGTGATGGATAGATGTTACAAAAAGTCAGGCTGTTTCAAAGAGACTAATTTTCATTCTAAGTGTTGACAAATTTATATGTTATCAGTTATACCCCTGAGTTATTTTCAGGTTAAAATGTAGGTGTCCATTCAGACACAATTTGTGGAAGACCTTTTAAAAGTTTTAAATCATAAAATCTGGTATATCACAGCCAGTAGAAGCACCAAAAGCAATGTTTAGAATATTTACATAGCAATACCAAGACTTAACCTTTGCTAAGTTTTAGCAATAACTATTCAGAGCCATTCATGCTGTTTTTAATACGTTATATGGGTCAAACCATCTCTAAAAATTTCTGTGGAAGTATGCTGTTTTGTCTAGAGCTATTTTATGCCAAACATAACTGAATACTTGAATTCTGAATATAGTACTGAGTATGATTTTGAGTGCAATCCAATGCAAACTAGTTAAGAGAAAGGTGTAGAATTACTGCACAAAACTTTTGGGTCTGATCATGATTTTTACTGATTTAAAGGATTGCCTATATCCACTGGGAATGTCATCAGAAATACCATGCCATGTACCCCAGAAAATGCCATTGCGAACACCTTTGTATTTCTTGTGGTAGTACTTGCCATTGAGGTTGGCAGACAAGCATGCATCAAACCACCAGCCAGAGCTGTAGTACGCTCCACAGTTTCCTGAAGGATACCTATCGTTGTCCTTGTCTGGAGTTGTAAAGAACTTTTGATCGTGGTTGTAATGCCTGCTGTAGTGAAGGGCATCTCCTGCTGTGCCGCTATAGCCATGAACACTTAGACGGTACTTCAGATGTTCGTTGGCCACATAGAAGTGTTCATATTTCGCGTACTCTCTGATACCGTTGAAATCTTCAAGTTCAATTCTCAGTTGCATTTCCTGGCTCTTTGTCAGGAGGTGAATTTTGTCATTCCCCAGCCAAAACTCCCTGCTGAGGTTTCCAAAGCCATTTTTGTAGTCGTTCCAGGTTCTGTTAAAGTTAGTGCTACCATCCTGACGCCGTTGCAGCAGTGTCCAGCCACCTCCATGTGTTTGCATGTCACAGTAAACTTCAAAGCTACCATTTCTGGGGTCAGGGCTAATCCTGTAGATTCCATTACTCCTTCTGCCTGCTGAGTAATGATCAGCACAGTCTCTCTGCATTATTTGTATAACTGGTGGAAGAACAGATAGTGTTAGAATAAACGTAATTTCAATTTAAAAATAAACAAAATTTTTACCCAGACTGATGTGGCATATGGAACTTGGATTGGGGAGACTTCTACATAGGAAATAGTGTTACAGCAGTTTCAGTTCTAGGGAGAAACAGTTTTTTTCCATCAGGTTTACTCTATAATAGATGCCACCTAGGATGTCTGCATCAGATATCTGTCCAAAAATCCCATTTAAATGACTTTTTGTATCAAAACTGCCTAATATGGGGCAATTTTGATTGTCTGCTTTCCCTTTTCTCCTTTTCTCTACTCTTCTCCTTATCCTTTCATTACTTCCTGTAAATTCAGCCTGATTTCTTCAGTCCATATTTCTAATGCTTTTTGGTTACACACTTGCTGCTTTTTGTATTTAAATGTATACCATCACACTATGTCTATAATTTAAATCTTCATCTGGCAGTATGTCAGAAGAAAAGATTTGTCCATATGGGAATGACTTTAACCTGGCTATTGTTCAACTGACATAATTTGATACAGAACATAACATCATTAGGAATGTTTCATGTGTTCATGTTGACTGTACTTTAGGAAACAGGAAAAAAAGTAATAAAATTGTCTCATCTATTGTACTAATACTGTGATTCCTAGAAAGATGAAGCTAGATAAGTGACCGTGCTTTCCTGTGTATGTGACATTGCTGGCTTTACAGTATGGAAAAGTTTTAGCAGCTACCATTAACACAGCTTTTTCACACTGACAGGTACCGTATTTTATTCAGAAGAAAAATACCCCCAGATTTTTCCTGCAGAGTGAAAATCTATTTTTGATGCACAGTGTCATGCAGTAATGACATTGTGTTCAACAGCATGGTATTATAATTCCATGTTCTTAAGTAAGTGATACTGAGAGCTCTTAGAGTTTCCAAGTTAAGAGTCAAAACCATAATGTTCATTCCTATTGCAGATTTGAATTTATGGGCATGTTGATTTGCAGGCTTGAATTGCATATTTTTGCTAGAAAATTTAAACAATTAAACTACTTCTTGAAAGGGAGGAGTGTCCTCAGGCTGCAGCAGGTAATGACTCAGGACTCCTTGTTTGCCAGTACAGAAAACTGGACATCTATGAAAGCACAAAGTATAGGAATCAAAGGCTTAAAAGCCAAATCTACAGTAGATTCTCATTTATTTCACTGAACTTTGTGTAAGGTCTTTCGTGGACTAAGCTTCAGAGCAGATATTGACAGAGAATATTCATTTCAGATAAAATCCTTTTATAAACCAATTCAACTCCTATCTAAATAAAGTTTTTCTGTTACTTTCAGTGGATGCAGGATTAGCTCCGGTATAGGAAAAAGTTGTAGCTGTTATCCTTGCTAGTTTTCATAATGTATATATTGCTGCTACAAACACTTTTAGCATCAGTTACTGTAAAATATAAGGAATATCTACATGATCATATGCTATGAACAGTACCCAACATTTCAGTAAGTGTGAGAAATATCTAAAATGAATTTAGTCTGTTATGAAGTACTGTACTTGAATTTGATTCATTGCCCATTATTAATATACCAAATATCAGTCATTCTTTTTGTGAATGTTTTACATCTGAATTAATTGATTTATACTGATTTTTATCTGATTTAAGCTGATTGTTGATATAGTAAAAGCATTACTTTTATTATTATTCATTTGCTCTTTTCTCACTTTCAAGAATTTCAGTTGTACATACACTGTACCATCTGCAGATCCTTCAGTTTTCAATATGGGCAGACAGAAGAACGGTTTTATTTTAAACTTGAATGCTAAGCAACAGGGACTTAAAAACTGTAATGCAGCCTAATCTTTCTCTGCTTTATCTCTAGAGAGCCCTATCTTCATATGTATGACATCTAAGTGGTAGAATACTGACAATCTAGTGAATATTTCTTGTTTTCAAAGATTCTTCTATGTGATATAAAAGCTTTATGACTTTAAAAAAAAACCACTGAATCTTCCCTTAATAACAGTCAACATTAGAAAGAAGTTATTAGTTCTATTTCTTTATTTTAATTAGGAAAATTAAAAACTAAAAGAAAAAAGTGTTTGTCAGTGATAGCACCTGTTTTCTGGTTTATATTGCTTATATATTACATTCATATTAAGGGTATTAAAATGATGGTACCTATGTTACCCACTTGAGAAGTACTGTTAATAAGCTTTTTTAGCTGAGCCTTTCAGATATCTGCTGTGATGATAGAAAATTTATTTTATTATCCATCTGTTAAAAACTAAAGATTTTACTAGATTCACTTGATGTTTAATAATGTCTTGCAGACCTTTTCAGAATAGGTGCAGTTTCACATTTGAAAAAAACCCATGCAGTTTTCTAACGCACACCCAGAGAAAATTTACCCCTTCTCATCCAAGGAGAAAGTATATGTAGTTCACTGATGTTTAATATCCTTGATGAAGGGTAATACAGTGTAAAATAAAGTTAATTTTTCACATTTACTAATTGAATTGCAAAAAAAAAGTCCTTTGAAAATTCGTGTTTTAAATCCCATAATAAAGTCCAGTTCTAGGAGGAACCGAACACCTGCAGCTCTCAGTAACCCTCTAGTGGCAGCTGAAATCTTTTACAGGAGTATAAATAAACACTAAAAGAGCAAACACTTAACTTGTGAAGTTAATAACACAGCTGTTTGGTTAAAATATATTTAAAATTGTTTACCTAATATTTGTAAAACGCACAGAAAGCTTATACAGGCAGTAAGAATTAACAGGTTACATACCAGGGCTTGGTTGCATTGCTGGACACTTAGAAGAACATTTGCTATCAAGGCTGTTCACAACAAACGTCAAATTAGCAACTTTGCTGTCAACATAATGTTCTACATTGTTCATATTTATGAGGCTCATCTTCTCTAAACGACCCTGCAGTGTCTGAATCTGGCTCTTGGCATTTTTTAGGCTGGTTGCCATTCTGTTAACTTTGCTTTGCAGTTCCTTTACTCTGTTATCTTGGATTTTGCTGTTTTCTGCTGGAGTTTCTGCATTAGGTAGCAGGAATTCATTACTACGATCTCTTTCTTGGTTGTCATCTGCCTGCAGCTTGCAATCTTGGCAGCATTTCTTCAGCTTGTTTACTGCTTCTTTAAGGGTCTGTACTTCTTTGAGAGTCTTCTCAAGCAGTCTGAATTCTTTGGGTAACTGGATGGTCATTGGAGGCAGATCTATCTGATATGGACAATCCTCTCTTTCATCACATTTCCGATTAGTTTTGAGCTTTACAGGACAAGTCTCAGTAACTTTTCCTTCTTTGGCATCCTCTCCATCTTCTAAAACAACTGCAAAGACATTTGTTAAAGCAAGGAGAGCTGTCTTCAGCAAGACTAAGTAAATGAGCAGCTTCATCTTCACAGAGAAACTAGCAGTATGAGGAAGTATGCAAAAGTGGAACAACTTTATAAGGGCAGCTTGAAGCCTGTGAGTTATCAGACTGCCTACAGTGTTCTCAGAAATGGGTGGGAGTGCTTGCATCACGAGTGTTTAATAGCAGAGCAAAGTAGGTAGTGCTTGCAAGAGTAGCACGTTTCAGTGAGTATTCCTGACTCAGAGCTAGTGTATGTAAGCAAAATGATGAAATGCATGTGTGCTGATCACTTATGCAGTTTAATTTCATTCCTTGTTGTACATGGACTTTCTCTTTTGGGGAAAAAAATCAGTTAGCTCTGTGTTATAACAGTCTTCTAACATCTGTTTCTTAACACTTGAGTGTTCTAAAACTGCTTTTCAAAACCATACTATAGTTTTACCACAGCAGGTGGAAAAGGTGAAAAACTGCCCCTTCCCCAGTTTGAGGTTTATTACAGCAATAGTTTCACTGACACTCAGTCCCCTTCTTCCTAAAATTCTTTTTTAACTGGATAGATGTATTCATGAAAATGATTTAAATCCCAAAGCATGTTGAAACACACATATAGTTTTGGTTCCAAACATTTTTCAGGATAGAGACACAAACTAAAGAGGATGAGCAGCACTTTCTTCTTCCTATTTTGCCTAGCACTGCTTAGAATAGTTATCTGGAATATTCATGATTTGCATGGCACATCACTGTTAAAATTTACATTTATCTGATCCTGAGTACTTTTTATTGAACGTTTCTGAGAGAAGGGAAGGCAACTTAAGACATACCCCTACCCCCACCCCACCCCCAGCTTTGATGCCTGGGATCCTAGCTGTTGGATTGATTGTCCAGAAAACCCAAAGCAAATCCTGGTGTTCTGAATAATGCCCCGAATTCTAAATCTAAAGCAAGGCAGAGAGCTAGGGAAGGAGCTCCCGTGGGCCCATCAGATTGGGGTATTCTTTTCTGTATTCCTAATTTTCGGTTCCTGCTTTTCTTTTTATTGTGCCTTGTATGAGCTTTAGGAGTTAACCATGTACTTTGCATGACTAATCACACCAAATGGAATACTTCAGCTCAAGGTGATGATTGCCATGTACTTCCTCATTTTTATTCTACAGTCACCTTTGCCATTCTTTTACTTCCTCATTTTTATTCTACAGCCACCTCTGTGATTCTCACGTCATGCCCATGCAGTTTTAATGATCTATGTCATTTTCCTTGTGCCCCAAAGCAAGGCTACATGGACATGTTTTGTGCATTCATCACTCAGTGAAGAGCCAAATAACTTACATGGGTAAAGGGTTTTTACACCAGTTCTTGTTTATTCAGTCCAGTACGAACAATTTATTTCCCTAAACCCTATTTGAAATTATTCATGATACAGATTAAACATTAAACAGGCATTAGGCACACACATACTCCCTAAGTTCATGATCTCTGGAATGTTACTAGCTTTTGTAGAGACCACAGGCTATATTTATGGTACAGGAGGGAGGCTTGATAACTACTTGTCTAACCTGCTACAGTTCCTTCAGATTCCTGCATAGCACAATGGTCTGGACACTTTCTTGGGAAATGGATTTTGAATCTACCTTTCCCATATTCTAAATTGACATCCCAGAACCTGCCATGGTGCTCTTAGCTATGTGGCAAAACTGTGTCTCTCTCCCTTTCAGATCATGATAATTCCCCAGCAATGAGGTGAAAGACCCCCCTCCAGACTGCAACTTGGGTGTAAGATATTGACATCACTTTGATTTTGTTAAATATGCATCAAAACTGAAATGTTTGTAACAGATGAAATGTATGATTTTAATTTGTGAGTAAAATTTTAAATTTTTTCATATGATTACTAGGATCCTAATTTTTTTCTATCAGTCTAAAATCAGGTATTTATAGAGCCTTTCTCTCCTGTATGGCTGCTACTGGCAAATTGAGGAAAGCTATATCAGCATCTTTTGAAGGGCTTTAGAAATATAATAGAATTCATAAATCCTTGTTATTTGGGAAGCCACATTCCTCCCACACTGTTGTTTGTTTGGTTTACAATGAACTCTGCTATCTTCTGTGGGACTTTGAACTGGACAAACTATTCGGTATCTGTAAAATTAATAATAATAATCTTTGGTAGACTGCATCTTATGAATTGCCTTGAAATGTTTAAATGCACATCAAATATTGTTATAATTTCTGACAGTTGTGCTGCATTGAAAGCCTAAAATATCATTAGAACTTAGTAACTTCAAGAAGGGCAGAAGTTTCTAGTAATGCTGAATGTCAAATAAAAAAGTTCAGACAGTAATGTGAGGTATCTGAGCTTTTCAAACATCTTTGTCCTGAGACACTCATTCCTTGGTCTCTTATATACCTTCACTTTGGGATATTTACTTCCTCCTTTGGACAAGATTTCTATAATCTTGAGATGCTCTGCTAGCCTCCTATTTTTGTTAGTCTGATGTTCTGCTGCTGGGCTATCAGCAGTCTGTTTGGAGCCCAAAAGACTCATTTCCCTATCAGATATCTGTATGCTTCTCCTACCTGGAAAAGTCATGTAATTGAGGACTGGTCTTTCTTCCTCTTCTGTCAGGGAATGTCCATTCCCAACAATTTGTCAGGCTCTCTTCTTCCCTCAGGAACTCAAAGTAGTATGCCAGAGCCTTTTTTGTGTTTTGTGCCTCTTATCTTCCGTGGGATAAATGAAGCAAACTTTCCAAACTGAGTTTTTCACAAGTCTTTGCCCCGAGAAAGGGCACTGAGCAATCTTAAACTGTAAGATGCTGATGCAGCTTAACTAATGGCAGATATATTGGACTGGTTCAAAACTGAGAACTGCAGTTTGTTTATAAACAAAGTTCCTTCCCAGATGGGGCTTTTCTAGATCCCTAGAGTGTTCTGTATAATACTTAAAACTTTAAAGTGGTTAAGCAATCACAAAAGCCAAAAGCCAATCTTTTTCAACTGTGAAAGGATCTAACTGAATAATAGCTGACGACCACAAGTGAGAATTTTCTAGCAAGGTCTTTTGGTTGGTTAAAGGTCGTTTTCTTGTAGCTTTTCATCTCTTTTAGTCTTCTTTTTAGGAATCTATTTTTCCTCCTGTGGACTGAAGAGATAACTTATAGACATATCTTCCTAAAGATAAAGGAAATAACTGAGAGCTCATGATATTCTTAAGTTGTACTGAAGATTTTAATTCTGTTCCCAGAACTACCCAGTGGTTGCAAGGTTAAAGAAGTAATATATTTTTGTTTAACAGACTTGTCTGAGGACTGTTTATTCAAAGTTTATCAAAAGCAGCATGAACTATTTCCCATGATTTTTTAGAGCAAGGTTTTTTTCTGGCAGATAATGGAATGTAGGTCAAATAGAAAACAACAAAGTTAAAACTGTAGGCAGTTTTTCATTTAACTAGTGACTATGGCAATTTAAAACATGACAGCTTGCCATCTGTTTGATTTCTGGCATTGTGCTGGGAGTTAACATCTCCTCCAGAAGAGCTGCTGCGAAACATCCAGGTTTGTATAAGCAGTTCAAATGATAGGTATGAAAAAACCTGAAGCACATCTGGGCTCATTCATATAAACCATTTTGGTGGCAGAGGTGGGGTGTGTTAAGATTTAGCTGCTGCAGTAACATTTTTGATGTCTTTTGTAGACTTCAGTGATTCTGTGATATGTTTTGGTTGAGAAAGAGGATGAAAAGTAATTAGATTAATTTTCAGTTTTTCCCACAATGTGGAATATATACCAAAACTCCACTTTGTGAAATAATGATATGCTATATTTAAAAAGTGCGTGCTATCTTCTTATTCATTATATTCATGGTTTTCTTGGAATTGGAAAGAGGACAAAATAATTTGTGAAGCACTTTGTGAAACACAAAAAATCACTTTGTTAAATTATTTACATTATTTTAGCTTCCAAATAGAAATGGCTTAGAAAGGTGATTTTTTTTTCCTGTAAAAATAGCATTTTTTAAGGGAAAACAGATTTACATATTAATGTGATTTTATACAAATGTACTTGTTACTTTGTTATAATTTTGCTCATCACAAACATCAGGAGAGCAATGCCTGACTGCATTTGTGCAACCAATAGCCTCATGGTTTCAGGTGTTGTTGTTTATCACATAAATTAAATGTTGAGAAAACTCAATGACAAATCTTTTTCTACTTGAAGGCTAATAACTTTTCCTGGAGACTTCCTATACTTATCCTAAAAAAATCTACTGCTTTTCAGTATGTATGTAGTTACAGATGAGAGGGGTTCCACCTGACTTTTTAACACTAATGACAGCATTAATTTGAAAATCATACTGCATTTTTCTTTACCTTCTACCATCATAACTTTTCTCTGGAATAATGACTTAAACACGGCATATTCCCTAAATATCCGCAGTATAGCTATTCATGTCTGTACTTTAAATGTTTCCCAATCTACAAAATGGAATGCAGAATTGCATTGAAATACTGATAACTACAATTTATGGTGTGACTAAGTATTTACAGTCTTAAATTAGTGATTTTTATCTTCTTGTTTTAAAATCCTCTAGAAATATATGCTGAACTCTGAAATATTTTTTTAGTAGGGAAATTCTAGATAATTTTAGAAGCATTAGTGTTCTAGAACTCTGTATAAATATTTGAGGCATATTGAAAAATGAGTGATGTAGATGACTGAATAAAAAGTGTAATGATATTTACTGGGCATATATAAATTGTGATGCAACGCTTCATTAAAAACAGAGTTTAGGTCATCTAAAGATCTGGTGCTTAGTCTGAGCTAGTTACTCATCTTTGGCTCCCTCTATTGTGAAAGGCAAGTAAGAGCCTCACTGAGGATGTTTCTTGTTTCTTATAAATACTGGAAAGGCTAAAACTATATCGAAATCCTGAGTGTATACAAACTATAAAATATATTAATCCCTTGATATTTTTTCTGTTGTCTCCTATTATGAAGCAAAAGAGTTGTTTGATGACACCTTTCAGATGTTTGAAATAAACAAAATTAATATTAAGTGTTGGATATGCTATGTGTTAAAATAACATTAAGTGTAGTCACAATGTCTTGTTATAATTACAAAACCTTCAGCTTAGAATGAAGAGGTGGGAAGTGTTATTATTCCATTCGAGCTTAGAATATGTTTTAGTTATTTTGCAGTATCTGCAAACATAATTAGAAACACGTGTTAGCTCCATCATTTCTCTGAAATGCAGAGATTGTAGGGACTGTTGAAATTAAGTCTTTCCTAGGAAGTCTTCAAGTGTTTCACTTCCATAATGATTATGAGTAATTGATGTTAATCAGTAATTTCTTGGTGGTGGCTATATTTATCTTCTGTGCTTTTCTTGATGCTTTTTATAAAATGAGTGTGAGGAGTTAGACCAAGATTCAGATTGCATCATCTTTTTAAGTTTAAAATTTGGCTCAGTTTTATTCATTTCTGGAGAGTCCCAAAAGAAGTTTAAAAAGCCTTGAAATTCAAACTGGAGAATGTCAAAGTTCTTAGAGTTCTTATTTATATCACATTTGAGTTACAGAAAACTTGTTTTGAAATTCTAGATTAGTTCCTTGGTGTATTGCTTTGAGCTGACTGTCAGAAAGGATTGAATATAATCTGTTAAAATGGAGAATGTAAAAGTCTACTGCACTTAATGAGGGAGTGAGGTCGTGTTGATGTAGTTAGGGCCAGATTTCACTAGTTTTGCTCACATGGAAGAGTACCTCATTTATCAGGTGGGTCTTCTCCCTTCCTTGGTTTTAATTCCCATTCATATTCTGCCATCTTCTCTTTCTTACCAACACCTACCTTCCAGCCTTGGAGAAACTACTGTGGTCCTACATCCAGCGGCTAGTGGACCTGAACTCAAGCTGGAAGGATATACAAGAGCTCCCTCAGATTGTGTGTAACCTCAGATTGTGCATAACCTTGGAATTTTTCTTGGAATTTTCTTCAAGAGATTTTGAAGAGACCTCTGATGGGGAGCTCTTGGTAGCAAGCAAATATGAACCTATTACTGGTATGGGTATAGAGAAAAGTTATGCAGGTGTACCGAACAGCTATTTGAGCATAAATATTTTCTGTTTTTCTCATGGATTCCCATATTTAAAAGGTTCCTGCCCTGAGCCAGAAAATCCACCTTTGCCTGCTAGAAAAATAGGAGGGATATGCCCTTCCCTTTCCCCTTTTCAGGAAAATCTTCCTTCACAGTATTTATCACAGGACAGGCTTATCCTGTACTTCATTTCATTGGACTTTTCACTGATTGAAGGAAATGAATTTGTTTTGGAATTTGGGTTTGGTTTTGTTTTGTTATGTTTTGTTTTTCTGGTAGAAAAGCCAAGCTTCAAGTAGCAAGGTAACATGAAAAAATGTAACAAAGTTAGAGAATTACACATGTTAATCATTTAAAGATGAGTGTAAAGTAAAGGAAAGGGTAACTTAATGGGATAAAATAAGCTTAACAGAAAATTTAAATTAAAAGGAAAAGATACAAGTAAATCCAGTAATAAGATACATACTTCCATACTTTTTATGTAATTACATTTATGGGAGTATGGGGAAAAGCAAAGCAGAAAGTTGCCAGGCAATCATCCGTTAGCAGCCAAATCTTCATCCAACTTTCCAATAATTCTCTATTTAGATAAGGAAAATTTATTTTAGTTTATCCAGATGATCTGTCATTTCTGAGCGTGTTTAAAAATGTATGGGGTCCCAGTTCATTGTATAACAAGAAAGAAAAGCTGAAAAAAGCAAAATACAGTTAAGTACAACTGATGTGGAAAGGGACTGGAAGACTCAACAGTTTAAGAATATTTACCTGACTATATTCCAAGCTCCAGATTTGAGATCACCAATATAACAAAATGATCTCAGTTCTTTCCAGGACATTATGGTTAACACAGGACTGGAAAAAGACATCCTCAGTTGCCATTCACAAGCCCTTTTTTTTCTCACTACTCCATCTTCTTACTCGTTCTTTTTCTTTTCAGTGTAGCAACATAATTAGTTGAACTAAGGAGAACTACCATTTTATTTACCCCAGCAATGTGGGAGCTTCCAAGCAATAAAATGAACTATGAGTGTGTCTTGGGGGGAAGGGGAAGGAGTGAAACGTAACTTCTTTTTTAAACTTGGGATATTAGTCTTGTACACAGCTTTTTTTATAGAAACGTGGCTAATACAGATCCAATGTACCAGAAGAAAATGATCATAAACCTTCATTTAGAAATGTTACATTTTTATGTGCAGATGTTTGTATATATATGAATACTGTTGGCTATTTTATCATTACTTGATTTATTTGTGTGTTCTTGAATGATGACTTTTTTTGAACTAACTTGCAAGCTTACTTCCCTAAGGTTGAAATCTGGAAGCTCTAATAGTCATTACAGTCACTGCTGCTGAAGTGTAGTGGTTTTTTAATTAACCCAAAGCTTATTCAAACATATGTTGTTTAAACTCAAGCATTTTTACAAATAATGAAAAAGTTAGGAATATTTTCTGTTTTTTACATTGAATTTCCATGTTGCTATTACTAGGAATTAATCAAATTAATCACTGTAGTCTTGTGTTACATGTGCAAGATGGGCCATTTTGAGATTTTTTTTTTTTTTTTTTTGAGTAATCTTTGCAAGACCCTTGGCAATAGATTTCACAGAAAACTGGGGACTTCAATACTGACCTTTATACAAGACATTAATTCTCTCTGGCAAGCATTTCTCTTCTGAGAGTCTGAGGTGTTAGGTAGCTTGTACAAGATGTCTCCTTCCATACAGCCTTCTGTCATGCATATTTATAATTTGCTTGCAAAATCAAATTTATTCTGGATGAGGCAAAAAGCATCAGGGAAATGAGTAATCACTTAATCCATTTCAAGTAGATTTTTTAATTAACTTGTATTGTGCTGCATTTTAAAATGTGGTTGTGCTAACTGCTGTATATGCCTTTCATAATGGATATTATGAACATAGTATAAATTTCATTTAATAACTGGTAGGTATAATAGGCACAAACATTTTTACAAAATTAAGATAATCCAATTGCCGCCCTTAGATTACAGTTTTCCAGTTGCTATTTTGATGGCTAAAGGGAAACTTGGTAGCTAATATTGTTCTCCACCATAAGATGCTTGTCTGTGTAAACAAAATTATATAAAAGATATGTGAGGAGATGATCTGGAATGGAAAGTCAGAGGCAGAAGCATATCTCCACAGATAGAGGATAGGCAAGGTCTGTGATTACAAGCCAAGAAGGCCAAATGCGCTTGTTTCCATGCAATGGAATAAAGTGTAAAATATTTTGAGGGAAACTCTACAGGAAAAATTGTTATAATAGTTACTGTAATTCGCCATTGAGCTGGGGGATGTCCATGGCCACTTCAGGACTGTGAGTAGCCTTTTGAGAAGATGGAAGGACAATCAATTTCCTGACTCTAATTCCATTCTAGATATTAGTAGGAACCAATGTCATCCCAGCTGGAAACTACTTCTCAGCCCACCTGATGGCAAACAAGACGGACTTTATCCTTCATACTGTCCACTGAATAGTGGCTCTAAAAAAAAAGGTGACCCCTACCCATCTTCAGTATCTTTTGCAAAAAGCTGTTACTCATTCTCTGCTGACTGTGCACAACCATAGTTCCAGGTCCAAGTGGGTGCCTACTGTCATTCCAGTCCTATCTCTAATTTTTGTTATCAATAGGCAATGTATTCAGGGACTGGAAATTTGCTATTCATCAGCATGATAGAAATGTGTAAGGAAAACAATTGCTAGCCCCGTTCTAGACATTCAGTGAATTTCTGGGAGCATCCATTGATTCAGCTAACATAACTTCTGAGGTTCGCTTCATTTACACATCACCTGCTATCACCTATGTGGGAAAGGCAGCCTTGAAAGCGGTATATATCTGTGTATCAGGGGCATCATCCCTCATCTGCTTTTATCACCACCAATAATACAATTTTTCTACAGTAGTCTCATGCTTTTACTCCCTTCTTCCACAACTGACTATTTCTTCCCCTCAAGCAGCTGCCTCTTTCCCTTCTGCCTTCCCAAGAATCTTGGAGAAACAGTGTGCTGGGCTTTAATAACAAATCCTGGGATCAGGGTAGCCCAGCAACTGACTCACTGATGGCTCTCCAAATAAAGTTGTGGTAATGGGAACTATCTGGTGATGATACTTTTCACAGAAGTCTCACTCCCTTTGACATGCTGGTATGCTATCCATACAGTCTGTCTTATGTAGTCCTCAACGCTACGTGTCTTCACATTGTATAGGACCAGACTTACTGGAATAGAGCTCTTAGCTCTGAACTGAACTGAGAAATTAAGTGTAAAAGGTGTAAAAAACTTATGGATTTAAAGGAGAAGAGATAGCCTCAAGGACAAGGAAATTTATTTCTGTGGAAACACTCAAACATGGCATAGATCTGCAGTAAGAAGCTAAGCAGTAAGAAAAACTGGAACTCACAGGTATAGATCAGAGGAGCATGGAGAAAGGGCATTAGTGAGGTACCACCCAAACAGGACAACTATACCTACATATCAGGCTAAGAAATAAATGGGTTGAGATAGGGAAATATTTTCTTTCTCACAGAAGAGCTAGTTAGTATTGTGAACTTAAGTGAACAGTATCTTTGGATCATAGAGAATGCCAAAATAAATAATCGAGAGCTGCTTATCTTTAATCTCATGCAAACAAATGTAAGACAGATCTCCTTTCCTTTTCTCAGGGCCTCTGACAGCAAAGATTGTCTTTGCTACCATGATATATTTTATAGTGGATCTTAAAAAAATACATAAACAGTTATCCACAAAATGTATACTTTGTTTGGCATATTAACTTGGGTTCTGCTTTTTGACCGTAGGGCTGGTTCTGGATGGTTTCATGTGGATATTCAAGAAAGGGGCATCTACAGACTAGCCGACATATGAATCTCTTAAACAGCCCTTAGTTCAGCTTAGATAAAGGCCTTTCCCTGGAGGCCTTGTCAAACATAAGCGTTGAAGTATGACTTCTGGGATTTTCCTGGTGCTGTAGTAACTTCGTTTCTTATTTTAGGAGATCTGCACAACCACATTTCTTGGCAGGTTCCCATAGAAGTTGTAGATTTGACTTGCTGCCCCAAAAGGCTAGCTATGGACTTTTATAGACCCAGATCACCCTACCTTTTTTACCTGGATTTAACCTGGTTCTCCTTACCTGCAACCAAAGGAGGGTAAGAAAAGGTTTTCGAAAGAAATATCCCAGGAGATACAATCATATTGCTGCTGTGATATTTCCCAGTGGGAAAATTGGGTTCCTAGTCCTATTTCCTATTTAAATTAAGGAGCACTGGCTCATTGGCGCAAATTACTGCCCTCAAGACACCTGAGGAATCACCTAAGAGATAGGTATGCTGCATCACACACATACGGGTTTTGTAGTACTAAATATGTGGAGTGGTTTGATCTTGGTGTTTGCCGAAGGCATGTAAGGCAATGCATTCTGTGGCCTGGGGATGGCCCAGCTCCTCTTTTTTACAACCATATTGCCTGTGAAGACACTTCAAGCCTCAGTTTCACCTCTGCAGGCCAGCTAGTATATACCAAAACTGAACCAGTTAAGCAATGTGGAAAATAGGTGACATAGAGCCTGAGTTCAAGACAGAATTATTGTGAAATATTTATACAGACAGAAAATCAGAGAAGAAATGGTGGTGTGGGTAGCACTGTAGTTGTGACAAACACATTCTTTATATTCTTATATTTATGCTTTGAATTATTATGTAAATAAGCATTTTTTCGTCTGTGTATTTGATTAGGTTATGTATTTGATTTGGTCTGTTACCAAAGACTGCATAAACTAAAAGGCTGCCAATTATAGTTATAAAAAGTTGCTGCAGAATGAAATTTTTAGTGCTAAGGAGATTTCATAACTGTCTGTTTCCCTTCCATAGCTATTTTCCGCAGGAAAAATCACAGGCACCAGAGTAGCTGAGCTGAAGGGAAAGTACACCCTGCTGCATAAGACTGTGATAAGGTATAATACTGCTTTTTTAGACTTTAAGTAGCCAAAGCATTACATATGTAAAGTAATTTTCTGCTCATGCTGAGGCTAATTATCATTTAAGGCTTTCTTACAGTGATTGTTCATAAAGAGGAAGCAAAAACACAAGGTTGAAAAACAGTATTATTTAATAGGAACTTTCAAGGTAATTTGGGATGTTTAAATACTTGTTTGAACAACATCTTTCTTTTTAATATAAATTTAATAATAATGGCAATGGAGGGAAGCACAAACTGCAACAAACAATATACAAGTTTTAAATAAATATATTTGAAGATCATGTAGCCAGAATTGTAACATATGAAAAGACTCTGACCTGCCAAGCTAACATCACAGAGAGCAACTGAAGAAGCTAAAGGCTCATTTCTAAGAAGGATGATGAGACTCTGTGACATCTAAATAGGTATGAATTTTACCCTCTGAGAATATTGACAGTCACATTAGACAGGACTGCTAATAAATTTAGAAGGTTAGAACCTTAAGCTCCAAAGTATAAATGAAACTCGGAAGTTAGGTGTAGTACTTGTGAGTCTGCCCTGCTCAGGTAGTTGCTGCAGGAGAGAAGAGAAGAGATCATGCTCATAGCCCGATGCCAGGCTTGAGCAGGGCATGTGTGAGTGGAAGGAAAGAGTAAGGGACAAAGTGGGATGCGGTACTACAGTTGTACTAGGTGAACAGTGTGTCATAGAACAGAGCAGTCCTATTGCAAGTATTGCAATACTACATTAGTATTTGTGACTAATAATTTTGATATTACTTATGGTATACCCATAATTATCAGTAAAATCAGCGTCATGATACTCCTGTTATATTTCTGTAATATCTACCATAATATCCACCATATTAACAATATTTTAGCCCAATTTCCCTGATAGTCCGCATCAAATCTTTATGGCAATTCTGCTTACAAGAGAACTATGGCTATTCTGTCATTGAAACTAAAGGCTAATTTTGCTTATGCTGGGATTTGGTGTGCCTCCTGGCAATCTGAATAGTGACAAGTGCTAAGTAATGTAAAGTAATTTGAAAAAGGGCTCCCAAAATCCTGAAACCACAGTTTTTCTTGAGGTTAGCTGAGTCTTCTAGTTTCATCTTAATAAAATGGGGAGTTAGAAAATGGCTCTGACTGTAAAAAGTCATGTGACTTTATTCAGATTACTGCATAGCAAGTATTTTTGGGAAGCAAAATTAAAAACATCACTCCTAAACCAGTTCAACTCCCTAGAAAATGCAAGAAGCATTTTCTTAATGCTCAGAACTAAACATATTATGTGGGTTTTGGATTAGTTGATTGAGAGGGTTTCTACCACATTGGTGTTCAGTGAGCTGAAGTAGAAATCCAGTAGCTGCTGAACTCGATTGACTTTTAGCCAGTGTTAGTTTGAAACCAGTCTTTGGTTGGAAAAAATACAAGCATATTACTACATATTTTATTCTATGTATTTATATAGTATTCTTTTATGTAGAACATTCTTTTATGTAAAGACAATTCCTTTGTATGTATGACAAGTGGAGTATGGCCTGAGTGAAAACAGGACTCAGCTGTCTTTTCTGTCACACATAAAACTCCCATAAACACTGTGCACCAAAAGTGTGAAAATGTTAGATGGAAGATTACATCTCTCATTCTTTCCATGGTTCTCACAGAAGTATGAAATTGCCATACTTCTGTAAGAAAGCTGATTGGAGAAAATCGTGTCACATTCTTTACTTAGATGTAGTCATGTCTCGAAGCAAAACACCAATGCATGAACGAGTACTAATTAGCACAGATAAATTTCTCTTACTGCTAAAAGAAAGCAAGGGAAATCAATTACCAAAAAATGATCATGATCTCCAGTATATTTTAAGGACTTTTCAGACATCAAAAGTGGGATTCTTTTGTCCGTATGTTAACATCAGTAGACAGGCAAATCTGACCTAGGTATCTAGACTCCCTTAACGATCAATAGAAAGAAATAGGGACCACACTCTTTCTCCTTACATAGACATCTGCAGGTGTCTGGTTTTCTCCATTGGCTATAAAGAGAGTCCTGATGATAGGTTCAGTATCACCCTTTTCCTGCCATGAACCATTCATAGAATCAAAAGCACTTTTTAATTTTTAGTTCTTCACCCTTACATGTGCAGTACAGTTCCGTGGATCAAGAGCTTACCTTTTCACTTATTACCGTTGAATTTAATCTCTTTCCCAATTAATCCCCATCTGTTCCAGTGCTGTTACAATGCCACATGGAAACAAATTATGCTGGATGAGGTCTTCAAGCTGTGTGTGTTCTACTTTCCTTTAGTCACGTACAAAAATCTCAAGGGAAAGTCTTATGCATCTTAAGCAGCGTAGATCCCCGTGACACCTATGCCAAATGATTGCATCTGATCTGTCTGATATACAACACAAATTTGTCTAATATGATGAATGCAACTACTCTGTATGCAGATAATTTCCTACGCTGTTGCTAGAGTACACAGAGTTTTAAGTGTACAGTGTGGTCCTTTGTTTAGTGGCAAACACTCCTTTATTTTCTGGTTTCAGTTCTGCACAATTTAGCATTCTGAAAAGCTGAGAGATGTCACCTGGTAGAGAACATTTTTTATACATTTCTTCAAAGTGTTACGTGCTTTTGAATTTATGTTTGCTGCACTGCTGAAATTCTGGGAACAGGCTGTCATCCCATTCTGGTGCTGTCTCACCCATCCATTTTGCATTGAGGCTGCACCTAAAGCTGATGAACCTGAGCCCGTATTTGGCCCCTGAAAACCCATTTAGTCACAAAATCATGTGGCCCAATTGTAAACTCTTATTTTTACTATCTCAATTTAGGAACCTAATATGAATATTCTGATACACCAAGCTGTAAGAAAGTCAGGTAATAATGATAGTTCATTGACAGTTTGGGAATCTTATCTTCTTAAGCCTCTGTTAAATTATTAATCACTTTACAAATGCAGAAGCGGCCACATCAGACTTGGCAAGCTTACTTTTGCACTCATGTGATTCTAGAGGTGTACATTTTGTAGATGTCCAGTTATTTCTTCATTGTCTTCACTTAAGTTTAAATCTTCACATGAAAAAATACTGTTGGCAACTGTAGTGAGCAAGATCTGGTCTAGATTCAACACTCAGGTCTTGTTTCTATTTTTATTTTTTTATTATCTTGAAAAAACCAAAACTTATGTGTTTATGTAATTTTATGTAAAATTTATGTTTTATATAAGAATTATGTTTTAAATGAATGAGTATTACTGCAACCAATTATATTTTCTCCTAAACCAGCATACATTCTGTTGGACTTAAAGAAAATCTAAATATTGTACAGGATCTTGTGTCAATAAGTCAATTTATTTTTCCCTTAAAAAGTTACTATGTAAATACATCACACATGAAGTTATTTTTTCGTGATAAAGGCACACTCTTGTTTCCTGTTGAAGTCTGTGGTTTTCTTATTTTCTGGTTTAAAAAAGGAAGTGGTTATCTAAGTAGAAATGTTACACAAAACAAAACTTCTTCTGCTGTATTATTTCAGCTATGTTTGTGCAGTATAGTCAGTTGTATATTTTGTGTTTTTATAGTTACCGTCTCAACTCTATTCTTCAGCACGATACGTAATTTTTTTTTGTTGCTAAGCCATAAATGTCATCTTTTAGAGTTCCTCAATATGGGAGATTCTAAATTCCTTTGTTTTAAGAAATATTAAATTGCATTATATTTTTAATTAATAAAAGGCAAGTGATAGAGTTCTTTATGCTTTCACATCATTTGTGGCTAAGTCAGATCAGATAATTGATCATGTCTAGAAGCCTTATAATAAGCTTCCATGGAAGTCCACAGATGTATTTGCTGCTTGTGTATCATTAAATTAGTTACTTCAGATACTGGTAACACTACAGCAATAGCAACATGCAATTCAGCACTGAGTAGGTGTCCCAGTATTTACTAAGAACTAAAAGGTGTCACATAGCCCAGACTGGGCCTTGTCCTGGGGAATACTTCCCTGTTATTGGTCCCCATGCTGATTCAGATCTAGCCTTCAGCACTTCTTAGGATAAAACAGATTCCCCATCTCTTTATTGGTTCTAGGAGGTGCTAGACAAATAAATTAGACTAAATAACCATCTTTCATCTGGTTAAAATTAGATGAGATGAATCCCACTCCAACTCTAGGTATGCAGAAAAGCACTCTCACATCAGATTTCATTGCTCTCATGGCATCATAGGATAATTCAGGTTTGAACAGACCTCAGGAGGTCTCTGGTCCAACGTCCTGTTCAAGGCAGGGTCAACTAGGAGGTCAGACCAGATTATTCAGGATTTAATCCCATCACATCTTGAAAACCTTGAATTAAATATTATAGGTAGGTAATATACATACAAAGCTTATGCTTCTCATTGCCTAGTTCTAAATTTTTCTATTTAATGTAGTTTACAGGAATCTGAGATCCAGCTGTTGCAGGAAGCCAAACGTCTTAGTGTAGAACTGGACCAACAACAACATGAACTGGAAAAAGCAGAACAGTTCCCTGAAGAATCCTCCAGTGAAGTTTCCCGAATAAGGCAACAACTTCTTAGTTGCCAGAATGAATACAATGCTATTAAAGAAAGAGAGTATGAAATTCAGTTCAAGATGGAATGGTAGGTGATAGTGGTCAAACACTGCTAATTTTATCATAGCCTATCTAGAAAGATAATAACATATAATATAATTCAATCTCCTCTCTATCTTACATGAGGACATTTCTTGATGGCTGTTGTTAAACAAATTGTCACAAACTTACCCTAGTAACAGCAACATTTCAGTGATGAATAAAATTACTCCAGTGCGAGATGTGTAGATAATTTTAATTTTAGAACATGCTATGGTGTCCTTTGAAATGCTGTTTAAGATTTACTACATTGCATAATTAATGTTTAGGTAGGCAAAATTAACAGAAACAATTCTAGTCTAGGATACCTTTAATACAAATTATTAAAGTGTCTCAGAGACCTGGTGACTGGGATTTTATGGAAACAATGTCATAAATAGACACAATGCTATTTTTAACATCAGAAGTACAGTGTATTCAAGTTTTTCTAGTCAGGTATTTAAAGGAGGAGAAGTACTTGTATATTCTTATGTGGGAAAAATGAGATACTTGCTGTGAAAGGAGTGAATAGTTGACATTTCTATAAAAGGAAAAAAGTCCAGAATAAGCTTGGTGTATATATTTTAATTATCTGCATAAATGAGTGTGTTGTACGTGAAGCTCTTATACAAAATTACAAGCAGCACTATTGCATTTTTAAAAATATGTAGCTATGGATATGAACTCATATTTTCATTTTGTGGGGTGCTTGCTATTTTAACCCATCTTCAATACAGCTGTAGTGTAGTTGGTATATATAAATGCAAAAACCAATGTCAGCAGCTTAGCAGTTAAAACTGTTTTTCTGCAAGGAGAGCAGGGGCACTGTACAAACTGCACAGAGCAGATTTTCTGGCAGTTCTTTCTTGATTAATTTTTTTTAGAGCCAAGTGTTTGCTCTAAGAGAGAAAGAAACTTGAGAAAGAAGCAAATTGGGAGTGGGAGAAATACAGAAACATGGAAAGCATCTGGAAAAAATTATTTGCTATGAGATAACTAAGCAACATGAAGTTTCCTGAAATAATTATTAAATACAGAATTTATTGCAACTTCCAAGCAGTCCAGAAATGAGCTCTTCAAAATATCATGGGTTTTACTCATTTGTCCTCATATCTTATGAACATTTTTCACTGGTTTTGCATCTTTTTCCAAAAAATGATGGGGTGTTATATGTTTAGGGGATATTTACTCATACTCTACTTTCTACCTCTAGTCAAAAGGAGATTTCTGTCCTACACAAAATGCAGTTTAGCTATTGTTTCAATTACCCTTGCACATTTACTGCATTAATTTTTATATATGAATTGAATATCCTATCTTGCAGATTAAAAATACACTTTTTGGGTTGTTCATACTGTGAAAAATATTATTTCACTTCAATAAGAAACTTCCTCTGTTTGATCTTACGTATTGCATGAGATCAAAACCAGCTGTACCGTCTGAGCAGAGGTCCAGTATATAATGGCGACCAAAAGTGTAGCCCCCAGCCATTTGTGAGAAAAGGATTTCATGAGCCAAATACAGTCCTCTGTATTTAGGAATCCTCAGTTGACCCCTCTTCCTTGAACTTCTCCTGTCTCCTCCTCAACTATATAAACTTCTAGCATTGCAACACCCTGGGCAATGAGTTCAACAGATTAACTACACAAAAACTGCCACCTCCTTGCTTTCGTGAACCTGACTCCTACCAGCTTCATTTCATGCCCTGTAGTTTTTGTATTGGATGAGACGAGACAGTGAAAATCTGTTCCTCTCTTCATTTTCACTGCTGCAGGATGGTTTGATAGATCTCTTTTGTATCCCCCCCTCCTAATTTGCCAACTTTCTAAACTGAAGAGCTTCAGATTATTTAATTGTTCCTTGTTTGGAATCTGTTTCATGCCTGGTGGTAACATTGGCTCTTAATATGTGTTGTGGCTGTGGAGTGAGGAGGATGTGCCTCGGTTATGTGTAGATTTGTTTATTGGGAGAGAAGATACTGCTTTCCAGAAATGATAGGGATTTTAGTGTTGGAGTAGTGTAAGATGAACAGGACTGGCAGAATACATATGTATGTGGGGAACGGACGAGTGAATGTAGTGGGGAAATGAGAAATGAGCTATGAAGAAAAACAGATAATGGATGTGAATACATGTTTGTAAAGAAGGCATGGGTTTGGTGCCTGTGAAAGACAGTGAAAACAAATGTCCTGAATAGAGTTGTGAGTAGCAGGTGATCTAGTAGTAACACTGATGTAAAATGATCTATATGCCTGATGGATTTATAGAAATAATAAAGCGATGTCTTTTGAAATATCTGTGTGCATGGGCGGTGTCACAGACAGAGGGGAAGCCGCTTCGAAGATATTATAAGTTTGCCGTTAGTTGACTGCTTGGTTTCCTTCATTTCTCAGAAGGATAGAAACTCATGGTCCAACCTCTCTTGGCCCTTGATCTCTCTGGAGCACAGTTTCCCTTGTTGTCCGACTGTGTTAAC
Organism: Buteo buteo; assembly: GCF_964188355.1. Taxonomy (NCBI): domain Eukaryota; kingdom Metazoa; phylum Chordata; class Aves; order Accipitriformes; family Accipitridae; genus Buteo; species Buteo buteo. The sequence continues at coordinate 13,605,054 of NC_134174.1, read as the reverse complement.
ACAGTCCCAGCTGTGCTTGGCACTTACAAGTAAACTTCTCTTTGGAATTATGACTAACGGCTGTTTCGTCTGAAAACAAACATATGGCTTATTTACCTTCTTCTGTATAGTAGGCGGGGGACATGGAAGGGAAAACCTTTTGAAGGGAATATCTGTGTCTCTTATCTATTGCTTTTTCCATTTCTTAGAAGTCTTGGATCTTGTCTACTCAGAAATACTGCTGAGCTGGAAGTGAGAGAGAGCCTCTGCAGATCTGCTGCTTCCCTCTTTCTGTAAGCCTCTCTTTCTCTGAACCATCTCTCTAGTCTCTGCTGCCTTTGCTTCCTGCCTCAGTTCACTTTCTCTAATAGCTAAGGCAACTTAGCACCCTTTTGGCACTCAGGTTCAAATCTGAAAACAGTAAACTTTTTCTCTTGAAGAGTCATGTAGATATACCATAACATTAGCAAAGGTTTTTTTTGTCTCAAGGTCCCTTAGTATTCTATGTTCTCTTTTCCAAATTTCATTTCCTATTTACTTGCCTCTGTAAACAGTTTTTTTCCAGATCAGATACCTTTTTCAACAGCTGAAGGTGATAGTTCATCTTCTATTTTAATTCTTTATTGTTCCAACAAGCAGTCAACATTCCAAGAGTAAATATAAGTTGCTTTCAGCAATGTAGTATCACCAGGTTTTCAGAAATCTTGTGACCTTTTTCATCGCTTGAGTAGGTGCACGAGGTGTTCAGAAGCAGCTCTGCTGCGCTTCAGCTGTCAGGGAAGTCACCCTGCGGGTGACGGCGTGGGTGTGGTGTACTCCCACTGCAAGCGTGTGCCTCTTCTTCCAGTTTGTGTTCCTGTTCTGCTCTACCGTTGTACTGGGTTCGTTGCTAGTGTGTCTGCCCCAGCGCTCAGCACAGCGGGGGAGCAACAGCTGGAAGGATTTTACTGAGGCTATAAAGTTTGGGCCACTACCCCAAAGTCAGAGCTGACTCCAGGAGTATTCTTCCTTTCAAAAACTATTAGGCAAGTGTAATAAAGTAAAAGGAAAAATAGTGATCCCAGTTCAGTCCTGGTACAATTGCTTTCAAAGCCATCAAGTTTCTTCATATAACTGGGACTGAACAAGCCTCAGTAAATTAAGAATATGGACTGAAAAATCAGATTAGCACAAGAACAAGGAAAGAATCAATGTGATCAGCAAGGATTTGTTCTAGCTTGAGGAAACTTTTCATTTTAATGTCCACATGAGGCTTAGAGCCCTAGTTTGTGAGACAAAATAAAGAAGAGCTGCTTTTCTTTGACAGGTAATAGTATCAACAATCATTTATTATTGAGAAATAATAAATATATAATTGAAATTAATTTATCATCTGAACCAAATATTTAAAAGCAAGCAATTAATTTGTAATGAAATTATCTATAACAAAAGTTTGTGAGGTTAAAGGTGACTGATTCTTGAAAACAATTTTATTTTAAAGCCTAGGTCCAATCTACAGCCCTCACAGTCATTTGTGCAGGTAACAAAATGGCTATTCACCAAAGTGCTATGTGCTATTGCATGCAAATCAGGATTGCAAAACTGAGTTTGTCCTTGTAGAAGCATTGCAAATATGGAAAATTATTTCAATGCTTGTAATTATTTCAGGATTAGTCACTCCATAATTAAAAAGTGAAAAGTTAAGCTTTTGTCCATAGTTTTTCTAGTAAAGAATTACAAGCCATAAGTAAAATAAAGTGAGTTACAGTTGAGGCTGTTATCAACTGGTCTTGTGACTGCATTCTCCAGTACATACAAACTAATTACAGCTAAGAGCCTTACAGGAATCTCATGCTGGCAACTTGTCAGCTGTGATATCTTCTACTTGTGGTCACCAGATTTTAGTTGTGAGGTGCTGAGCACCTTCTGTGGGTTCCTCAGCAATCCCAGCTGTGTGTCAGAGTAGCTGAAGGAGTCTGCTTTCTTGCAGGATGAGATTTGTAATGATAACAACGTTCTGGCTATTTTGTGAGCTGAGGAGCTGAAATGGACCTCTGTTGACAACTACCGCTACATTTCTTAATCTCTCTGACTTAATTTTTTTATTTCTGTATCAGTTTGCAGCTGTAGACATCTCTCAGGGATGTCTGGAATGTATTTTCATTAATGGTCCAATTTTCCGAGTGCTTTTTTTTAACTCATTATATCTGCATCCACGGTAGCTTTTCATGTACAGTACTGCTATTAAGCTTTATGAAAATAAGTAAAGCAATGTGAGAAACATTTGCAAACATTAATGCTTAAACTTAAGAGTTTCATCTTCTTTTCATTATGTATGTTGTTACAGGTATAATAATGATAATAATCAAAACCACATGATGTTGAAAAAAGAAGGGCTATAAAACAATGGGAATTACGCCATTATGGCAACAGAGAGAAATACATTCTTTTCAGCTGGTAATTTGTCTCATCCTAAAATAGGCGACCTGGGATGTCAGATGACCTGCCCATTGGAGGTTCCTGTTTTTACCCCTGACAGTAAGGAAGCCTGGGGATGTTAGCGTAGGGGTACCTGTCTAACTTTTGGATATGGGCAGCTGGACCAAACTCATTTCTCAAAAGGGAGAGATTTAACTTCTTTCTTTTACTGCCTTTTTCTTTTCTCACCTTCACTGCTTTTTGTGTGAAAGTAGTTGGTCTGCCAGCTCTTAAAGTAACTTGGTGCTTGCTGTTCAGTGTTGCTTTTGTTTGTGTCACAGAAAATGACGCGTTCAAATTGTTTTACTTTTGCTGGATGGAAAAGTCTTTGTTGTGAAACTGGAATGGCTCCCCAGGAATCTGTCCTCATGAGTGAGGAATGTGACAAAAGAAAAGTAGTGTCAACTTTGCTCTCCCTCCTAATTTTGGGACTGCTCTTTTGATCGTCTGGCATGATAAGGTAGAGGACACAGCAAAGACTGATGACAAGCAATGCAGTACCTCTTTAATCAGTTCGCACAGGACTTATTTAATCAGTTTTTGTGGCAGAGTTACAGGTATTTGTGCAAAGTGGACATTCATTATAATTAGTGTGATTATGCCAGTCCCAAGGAGTACAACTAGGAATCCTGCCAAAATGTGTTGGGAATATTAACTGTCCTTATTAACGTATTTATACATTTAGACAACCTGTTGGTAAGTGCAAACATTGTGTTTGACCTGTGTGGCATTCCAGCACAGTTTTAGCTTATGGGCACAGTACAGAGGGGCAGGCTAAAGCTACTGTCACAGAATTGAAGTAGCTCAGTTTTTAATGCATTTTGATCCCTGTGCTCTCCCTCATTGACTTTAAACAGTGGAATATAAAAGGAGTAGTTCCTGAGCCCCACTGCAGCAAAGAAGAAATCACCTTATGGTGTTTCCTTTTACTCACATGTACTTGCACTGTACACCTGCAAAATACTCCTGTGTCTTTCTTCACTCTTCTGTGCAATTTCTCAAGTTATAGTAGATTTTGCAATAGAACTTTTTTTTGTAATTAATTTTATCAATTTTGGGGGAAGACTGATCTAAATTCAACTTTTTTTTCTTTGAAAGTTTTTTTTTTTGCAAACTCATTCACTCTCTGGGTGTTCAAACACTGGCATTCAAATTAGTTTTTAGACTACCAGTCCCTGTAGAGGCATACTTGGACTCTGCCCATACAAGTATACATACATGCTGTAAATCAACAACATCTACTCTGTGTCTTTATTTTCTCTTTGCTCTTCATCTGAGCTAGAGCTTGTCCTTCGTGATTTTTTTTTTTTCTGGATTGCAACACCACCAACCCTGTTCTCTTTTTCGACTGTTTCCTTTCCTTGACTAGAAAGATGCCACCTGAGGCTTCCAGGTATAAGCATTGCTCCTGTGGTTGGAGGACCAAAATATAAGAAATCATTTATTGAGGGGGAAGGAAACCTTAAATCAGCACTGATAAAGAATTGAGCACAAGATCCTAGGGACAATCCTCCACGAGGCTGGCTGCTGGGAAACTGATCTCTCTCCCCATGACCACCACCTTCTGAAACCTGAACCACCACCATGCAAAATCTTAGGCTGCCACTGAAAGTTTTCAGAGAAAAAAAAAAATACCAATCAGCTGCCTCTCTTCTATATCAACCACTTTCAGAGGCAACTGTAATAGCTGCTTTGCATCAGTGGGGCTGCCCCAGGATTCCCTTGCCATAGTTAATAGCTCCAAGTGACACAGCTATTTCATGAAAGCCTGTCCCCTTCTCTTAATACTTCCCTTATTTAAAGAGTTATTTATTCTCACAGACTGCTGTGAGTTTCCAGGAGGCCTGACGAGCACATCCTCCAGCTTGAGTTACAAACAAATTTAAGTGCTGAACTTGATTCTTTGCTATATCTGAGGCAGAGGATTTGGTCCTTTCACCTATTCCCCAGCTGCAATCTTTACTCCTTTATAGCCTGAGACTCAGAAATGTCATCATATGTAGAAATTGCATTGCAGGAACCTGCCTCCTTTTTCCAAATCAATAGCACAAGGACTTAATTAAGTTCAGTTTGGTCGTGATGGCATGCAGACTGCTATAGCCCACTTACTTCCTGTAGGTAGAGAATTGTTTTGTGCATGCACTGGGGATGTATTGATGTATTTCTTCACTAGGGCTAATTTTTTGTATTTGGCAGTATTCACCTACCTGCCACCAGGAAGCTCCCTATTGTAAGTCCAACAAGCTCGTTGGTTCAGCTCCACTTTTGTAGTCACTCCTTCATCTTTCTCAGGGCAGCATTACTGAAAATACACCCAGACAATCTAAGACCTTTCCTATTTTTTCCTTTCCTCATTCTTCCCTCCTTCAGCATCTGTCTCTATTGTTGCCTGAAATTAAATTGCAACATAGTTTTGGATATAGGTTAAGATCACCATGGCTATTCAATTTAGTTTTCTACTATACCCCATTGACTTTTAGTCTACAACCTCTTTTCAGGATTTTTTTTCACAGGTCCCTGTTCAGATTTGAGGAGCTTCACTTACGGTTATTCACAGTGTGAATGTGTGCATGAGCAATCACTCAAAGGAAGAAGAAAGGTTCTCATTAGCAACTGCACTTTCTTTGATGTGTGATGTCTTTGTGGATATTTATAATCCACCTTCTCTTTCTTTTTGCCTTAGTTCCATGTTAAAATTTTTTTTTCTGAGGTTGGGAGGAACTGTGGGTATAGGCTGCCATCTGACTTGTTATGCTCTGCTAGTATAAAGGCAAGGGTGAATGAGGCATAAATGCATCCCTGAAAGAGGTGGTAAGACTAAGAAGAATCAGATTCAAAAGTTTACATGTGTGCACTGTAGAAAAAGCCTGCATATGTACAACCTGTCTTTCAGGACTTCCAGTTACCAGTCAGCAACCTTCCTTTAAATCTGGACACCTTTCAATTGTCCCTGATGATAATTCACTATACATTTTAGTCTAACACAAGATAGGCTTCCATACTTTTTTACCATTTAGTATATTATAGTAACATATTACTAATATATTTAGCTCTATTTTGATTTTCCTGTAGTTTGCAAGAAGAAAAAAGGCTTCTGGAAAATGAATATGAAAGAATTCCAAAACAAAGGGTAAGTACAAAACATGAGAAAAGCCATGTTTTATGTTCTGTCAGCTAACATATGTAAACATCAATGAAAATTTTTTCATGGTGTGTAACTCTACAGTTTATTTAAAATCTGGAATACATAGAAAAATCAAGAGGTAGATTTTATAGGAGAGGGTATATTATATCATTCAGGTTTGATAACTCTAGGGCAAGCAGTGAATAATTGATTCAGAAAAGATCTGGATTTTCTTAAGTTTACTGAAGAAAATTTTTTACTGTATTCAGCAAATGGATACTGCATGTAGAGGTAGCTGCAGGTTTTTTGTTCTAGGATGTGAGTATGGAAAATACATTTGCAGTCATAAGTCCTGATGAATATATGTGGTTTTGTCAGAAATAAAATTCTGCTGGTTATTGATAGAAGAAACATACACATGGCAAAAAATTGTATTTCCTACCTTGTTTTAATGAATGTTATCATCATTCAATGTTAATGATTCTGTAATATCACAAGCCTGCAAAATGTAAAAGGAAAAATAAAATTAATCTGATGTTTTGCTTCATTTTTAAAGGAAGCAGATAAGAAAATTAAACAGATGAAAGAAAATTGTGATGAGCTCTGCAAAGAAGTAATCCAAAGAAAAGCAGAAATTAATACAATAAAGGAAGATGTTTTATCCAAGCAAAAGCTGATGTTAACAGATAAGAAAGAAATGGAAAAGCTTCTGGAGAAGCAGGCTAATTTAAAAGTAACACAAAATTAATTGTGTTTATGTATATCTGTGTATGTGTGTGCATGTATGTATATATGAGTACATGCTTTGTCCAAGGAAATGGTGAAATTTCTGGATGTTGTTTGTCATTCCAAATTCATGAGATGGCATCACATTATATATTACATAATTTTTCAATAGGTGTAAAACATGCTGTTGTGCCATATCTGTTATTAATCCTTTAGAAAATAATAATAGTCATGGTTTTGATTAAAAAAATCATTTATATAATGACATGTTTGCTATGTTGTGCTATTGTAGGCTGCTCTAACACATGCTCAGATCCAAGTTAATACAGATTTATGCTGAGAATTAAAAAACATACCCAGGTCTTTGCTGCTTTCCTTTCCATGGTATAGATAACATAATCAGATGTATTAATAATATCCAAGTGTAATTTTTATCTTGCAGACATAATGAAATCGTAAATATCAATGTTCAGTTTCAAAAGTAGCAGCTACAATTCTCTGGGACAAGCTCAAATAATTTGAAAATATGTTTCCTGCCCATTTTCACAGCAGTTCTAGATGAATATTACTTCTATGAAATCTCATCAGAATCTGAGGCTATTAATCTAACCTTTGTGTTTTGTCACTAGGATGAGCTAGTTAAGATCCTTGGTGTTCCAGCACAACTTGGAAAAGAAACTGAGAAGATGAATCAGAAAAAAATGTATGCTTTTAATAAATAATTATATATACATAAATATGTATGTATGACTTCTTTTCATCCATTTGTTACAGAGATGATTGAGTATAGTTGTTGATTAAAATTAGGGTCAACATTTAAAAAAGCATCTGTAATGCACTTAAAATCTATGCACTGTACTGAAAAATATAGTATATGCAGTGAAACATTGTAAATTCTAGTACAACAAAGAAAAATTTAGAACAAAGCTTGGTCAAAAATTGCTTAACCATCTTACTGTGCTGCATTACTATATATCAGATCTACTTAGATTTTTTAATGGAAAATAATGTTACCATGTAATCCAGTGATTAGGCTTTTTTACAGTTTCTAGTTCTCGGTGACTGTATAGTAGCTTATCTCTATTGGTCTCAGTTAAACTAGCAACTTTCACAGTGAACAGTCTGGCCTGAACTAAATAATCATTCTCTCTTGATATTTCTGTACCAGTTTTTTAGTCAGAAGTGCTTTGCTGTAAGCTCCTGATGTGAATTCTGGTCTCTAATATTTCAATGGAAAATGTAAGCCAGTAGCCAGCCTTTTCTTTCTCTCTTTCATGTAGTTGGGTTTTTTCTTCCCTGAAGCATAACATGTGCTGCTTTCTGTACATGTAAAACCTAATTAGCACTCTGCAGTTTCAGCCAGGTTGCTCACAGTCCAATTGCCATCCAGATAAATGATGTTTTTTGTACCCTGTTTGGGCACAGGGTTACACTGAAGTTTTTGTGTCTCCTGCTTGCTGTCCCTCTTTCTAACATAGAAATTGTTAGACTACGTTATATTTCTCAGTTTTAAAATTTGTATAATGGTCTTCTTCTACATTTTCCTTACTACTCTGCTTAATGCAACTCTGCCATCATAAATATAAAAAGTTTTTCCTATAGTGTTACAGAGAAGCAATTTTAAAAAACTAGTACATTGTGTAGATTGCTATTAATGAAGTATTCAAATGAGTCTTTATACTTGTGTCACATCACAGAATGAACTAACCAGAGTTCCTAGTCTTGGGAATAATATTTAGAAGTGTCACACCCATGTACCTAGTAATCTTGACAGAAATCAGTTTACTAGAACTCTTTTTAATACTGTCATTGTGCTAAACTCCCTGTTAGTCCTATGGCTATCTGCAATTTTATTGTTGAAAACTGGCAACTTGCTTTTTGCCATTTAAATATGCATGTGGAAATGTTAACCCCTACTGTTTTGTTAAAATATATCCACAGTGATGCAGAGAAGAAGAAAGAAGCCCTTAATGACCAAATAGAAGAGTTGAATGGTACCCTGAAAGTGATTGAAAAAAGGACTGAAGAGATTTTGCAAGAAAGAGAAAACATAATGAAGGAGCTGGATGGGAAACAAATTTTGCTAGAAAGCAAAGAACAAGAATACATTACTTTGACAAAATTACTAGAAATTAACAGAGAGAAGGAATCAGCGGTCCTATCAGACAGGTTGGAGTAGTAGACATAAGCCATGTAGTATGAGTGAACAATCCTCTGTTCTCAAAGATCTATTTCTTTTTTCTGCTGTATTGCTTATGTTTTCAAGTTGAATGCTGCAACCAGTGCAGACTAGAAATTATCATCAGGCTTCTTTTTGGCTTCAGAAATGCTTATATAAACTACTGGAATCTGGGATCTGGCTTGAAGAAGAACATCAAAAAGCATAAGCATTTGATAAAATCCTGGGAGAATGAAACTGGATTTTGCTCTGAATGGGAAGTCTTTTAGAGGTTTTCTCTCTCCAGTGAAAATATACTTTTTTTCTGTGTAACCCACAGAAAGTAAATTGAACAAGAAAAAAATATGTCAGTATTTTCATTTTCACAAGGGTCATAGATTTCTGCACTCATGTACTCCTGAATTTCAGTGGGGATTGGTTACTCATCTCTCTAATATTCTGTTGAATTATGAGCTTATATATACTTGGTAAAGTAAAACAAACTGTTAGGTTAGTTGCAAGCTTCAAATGATTCCTTCTTTGCAGAGGAAGATGTATAATTGTATCATGGCCATACATTCAGCAGCAATGCTTTTGCCTTTAAAGTTTTGTATTAGAGGATAGTGGCATTTTAAATTGAAAAGTTTCAGTGAAGCAAAGATGTAAATATTCCCTCATACTAAAAAAATTTGTTTTCTTCTTCTTATAAGTAATAGTTTCTCTGGAATTTTTAGCATATTTAGAACAGACTGTGAGACCTCATTGACATCATTAGGAATATTATAATTGATTAAAGTTATAAAAATGCTACCTTTTTAGGTCAGTAGTTCACGAGTTTATCTTGCTGCTCAGCCATAACAATGCAGTACTCAAAACCCATTAAAATGATCATGCCCATTTGCATACATGTCTTGGTCAAGTTACATGTTTCTAAAATTCTGTGTCTATACAGAGCAGCTCTGGAAGAGAATTTAAAAAAATGTGTCTTGGAGAAAAAAAAGCAACATGATATTCTCATTCACAAGCAAACACAGAAGGAGAGAGAACTGAGAAATTTAAAAAAGATGGAGTTACAACTGAATATGATTTATGATTCTTTGGAACAAGATAAGTCACAGCATAAAAGACTCAAATCAGAGGTCTGTATGAATGCATTGATCATAAGGATTCTAAATTTTCTTGTAAGAAATCTGCCTATGAAATCTTTTCACTGGTCCTAAAAGGGGGAAGGGTAGAAGACTGTTTTAAGTCTTATGCACATAAAAGTGTCAAGAGTGTTGCTATAACTAACAAAGAAACCTCTCGGTGCTCTGGCTGTAATAACAATACTGCATCAAGATATATTTGGACTATTCTTAAGAATAGGATTTTAGGTGGGAGCTTCATATCAAGGAGAACTGGGAGATTATATTGGCCCTGTGGTGTCATGTCTTCCTTTAAAGCACTATGGAATTGTGGTCATTTATGAATGAAATAATATAGTGACTTGCCCATTGGCCTCAAAGAAATTTGTATCAGAAAAATAGAGCCAAGTACTCCCTAGTTCCCAAATGATGAAAAGATACATCTTTTTAAAATTTGAAGGTTGTTTGTACATTACTGTAAATAATTTAGAATGTATTTAACATTATTCCAGGGGACAGGAAACTAGCACTATATAAAGTTTGGTAGTAAATAATATGAAATAATTCCCTATGTTCTCTTTGTTTCCACCAAAATTTCACCTTCCTCATTTCCTCCCTGCATTAGTATTTCACCCATTCCTCTTCCCATACTGATTTACTCTTTTCTTTTTTATTTGTGCCTTCTACTATGCTGATTTTAAAGGGCAGTCTCATTCTGTTTGCCTATTCAAAGCATTTCCTTTCTTTTCTCCTTCCAATTCTTTCTAAAAATTTACTTTGTCTATAAATTTTTCATATTCTCTTCCTGTCATCACTGGTTCTTCCATTATCTCTTTCCTAAGCTTTTCTCCTTTACTAGCTCCTTGCTTAGTCTAAATTGTAAGATAGTCTTATAAAATTAATTTTGCTTCCCCAGGTGAATATTTTCTCACAGTACTTGTTGTTTTGTACCTTGACATGGTGTCCTTGAAATTTTTCTTGGTCCTTCTAAGCAATTCAGGGCAGAAAAAAGTCTTACTTACATCACTGTAAATTTTTTTTAAAAAACTATATGATATCAAAACTCATACATACTTAGCTTTGCTGTTGAAACAACTCTAAATATTACTCAATAATATTTACTATTATTAAATAATACAATTTTTTTCCTATCTCCCTTGAAATTCCTCCTGAGTTCACATGTGTATTAATTACCTAGTAATATAAGCCCACCTGGGAGGAGGGAGGAAAGGTCTATAACTACACAAAAAAGTTTTAGATTGAATTTCCTGAAATACTGATTAAAGGGCTGATGCGTATTCCAGACTTTGTTCTTAAAGCTCATACTGAGTTTCTGTTCAGTATCAGCTAAGAGAATTTGGGAAATGGTATTTTTTCCTGTGTTCCTATTGAAGAAATATTCCTGGAGGGAGAACCACAATTGTTCAAAACCATGTAATGCTAAAATCAAATGCCATAACTCACCCATGGCTGTGGTTAGAGTTCACAGTCCTGGGTAAGGTCCAAACCCAAGCCAACCCCTTCGCACTGTAAAAGGACGATACCTGTAATGAGACCCTTAATGGTTAAGCTGCATTGCAGAGGATTCCCTCAGTGCTAATGCTATGTTATCCTATAGGCTTGTATGAGTCTTGCAAGTAGCATCATCATGAGGAGTGAGGGGAAGGGAATACCAATAGAGATAGAAGTGGAATTCTAAGCAGTATTTTACTCCAGAAGTTGCAGGATGCTACCCTAACACAAACAGGCCATGGCAATATAGTTATTTTAGCCCATCCTCCCACGCTCTGTGTTTTCTCTGATTCCTTTCTTGGCTCTTTTAGAAGATCAAATGTGAAATCACTGCTCCTCTGCAGCATGGTCAGTTCAAATGCAGTACCGGAGTACAAAAGACTGGAGTGGCAAGCTTGATTCTGCTTGGCTTTTTCTATCTTGAGGCTATTTTAATTTGGAAGACTTGGGAGCACATCTAGGAAAAGTTAAAATATATTAGGTAGCTAAAGACCCTTTAACTACTTAGAAAGTGTCCTGGTTAAAGCACGACAGAAAGTCAGATTAACATTTATTCATTGTGACTCCAAGTGGCAAATTTGCAAGAATTAGTTGCTAGTATAAAAATGTGATTGCAGAAGCAGCAGTACATCAGTGTGCTTCCCCAAATTTGTCTTACTTTAAATCACGTGCTAAGTGCAGAATGACTGGTTTGTAGAATAAGGAAATTACAGGAACACTTCCTTCAAATGTGTTTTTCTTCTTAGTAAGTTGTGAAAGGTCAGCTATTGCTAAACACCAACATTCTGTGTGAAAGAGAACTGGCCGCTCCGGCTGTTGCCAGCCCAGAGCAGAACTGCAGTTTGTCTCCACGCATGCCTTCTCTTCAGTCAGGCCAACGCAGAGACAGCCAAAAGTGCCTAAGTTTAGTCATGTCTTATGTGAACAAAAGCCCTTAATGGATTAAAGATGTTTATATGAGCTTTCTACTTTTAGACTCAAGAACTTGATGGCATCTTTTAGAATCCCATCTTGAAAATGTGGAAAAGCCTACTTACAGACACTAGAGCCTTTTACACAACAGAAGTGGTAACTAATATATGCTCCACAGAAAAGCCGTTTGCTCCCTCCACAAGAGTGAAATTAACTTGCTTAGAATAGGTTTTATTGACCTTTTAGCAAACCTAAGTCAAATCAAATCTCAGAGTTGGCAGCTGAAACCAAAGTAACTCCACAGTTTGACCTTTACTGTGCCTCTCATTTCCCTTTCCCTTAATGCATGTGAACAACATCTCATTTTATAATATTATCACAGAAGTGAAAATCATATGTACAAAACATCTCATTATCTTTATTGAGGCATAGTGTTTTGAACTCTAACATCTGGTTGAGATCTGAGAAAGATACCACAGGGTTGCGTGTATTATGTTTGAATAGCTTCCAGATGTGTTGTTTGGTGTCATTTTTTCCCCACCTGTATGGATTACAGATTTGCAGTTATGGACAGGCAACATATGCCTGAATAGTTAGCCTGCTGTATTTATTTCTTATTTACTTATAACTGTAATGAATTTTTAAGTTGTTAGTCACTGTGAGGCCAATACAACCTTTTGCCTTACAAGTTACATCATGCAAGTGGTTGTAGTGGGATTATTCAGATATAGTTTCATCAGAAGGTAGTTTCTAATGTATCTCCTTTCACACACTTCACTTCAAAATCTGATTGAATAAACAAATTTTCCCATAATTTACAAGAAAAAATAGTACATAACTATTTGTGTTGTTAGTTTTGACTTTCTAGACCCTAAGGAGGGAGCAGGAATATCTTACTTTAATAACAAAATGCAAAAAATATGATATCAAATCTACACAGATATGAAATACTGACAGTATTAAAATCAGTGGTAGATCTATTTTCTTTACTTCAGTAAGGTCAGAATTTCACTCAGAAAATCCTCTGTGAATTTAGAAGGTGACATTTTTACATAGTCTCTCATTGTGATTTTTGCTTTTTTAATGACAGTTTAGTTGCTGAAAAACACAACCCTTATAAATTCAGTACTTACTTAAACTTGGCTTTGTGAAGTTTAGTGTTTATAGTGAAATTCTTAAAAGAAAAATTTGAGAAACTTGGATATGTTGCTGAAGAACAATACTCAATGAAGAACTCTTGGACTAGCTATTGTAACCAGACAGAAAATTAATTTCTTAATTTGTGTAACTACTTCAGATAGATAGATTAACTGCAGATTACATTTTTCACATCTTTTGTATGCATCACTCAGTGTGCTTGGTTTATTTTTGTAGGCAGAAGCTATCCCTAAAAGTAATGGATTATTATTAGAAAGACGACAAGAACTGCAGAAGGAAATTGAAATGACCAGGAGAAGTTTAGCTGAACAGGTGCTGAGTTCTGCTTTCTCATACTTTTTCACTGTAACAGTTGGTTTTCAATCATGAGAATAAAGGGACTGTTGGAATTTAAAAAGATGGGAGTTTCTAGATGCAGCTTTCTGGTGAGAAGACATGCGATAGTATTTGTTCAATTTTAAAGACCACTTGTTTGTCATATTCAAAAAACATTTTTTCGGTGTTACTGGTCACATATTGGAAGGCAGAAAGCAAATCTGCTTTCTAGGTTAAGTCCTTCTGAACATCATTAACAACATTACAACTGGAAATCTGATGGGTATAAATTTCCTTGGCATATGGCAGAATGCCTTGTTGAAACAAGGACAATTCAGCATTTGTACATTATCATTTTTCATCTTCAGAGTTTTGTCATTTGTGGATGTCTGTCTATACACAGCACAGCCATATATAGTGTGGAACTGCAGATGTCTTGATCATAAGAGTATTAGTACTTGCCACTACATAAATGACTTTATAAGAAGCAATATGTTTCAGATATACTTTCTTCTTAAGATCATACCTCTTTATCTTCTTTCCCTTATATCCATTTTTGTTTTGTGCTGTCTTTGAATTCGTTAACATTAGCGGGTGGGATTCAGCTTGTGTTTGAATACATATACATTCATTATCTACATGTCACTATTTGTGTATGGGATATGTATCTAATGTGCCAGGATAGTCAGTAGCAATCTAGTCATGTAGTCAGTGGAGCCTAGGAAGCCATCCATTCACCTCCTCCTAAAGAGGTTAGCCTACACTGAGTAGAACAAATAGCTCTTTAGAGTTCACTGGCTGGATTGACAACACTAGGCATCTAGATACTCTGTTTTAAATGTCTAAATTTGGTCTCTTAATGTGAAAGCTCAGTGTCATCCGTTGTGTAATATGGACATGTCAAGACCTGTCAGTATGCTTATTTAAAAATTACGTGGCCATAAGGAACCGTTCTGCCCACTGGGCAATAGCTGAAAGACATGCTAGATTGAGGAACAGAAATGCTTCAAGGTGATAAAATATTTTGACATGTTATTATAAGGCTTGTGCATGGTGTTTTAGCTGGTATTTTAAAGCAATTTTTTTTTTAAATCCATGTAGTCTGTATATATGTGTACTTTGCAGATAAACCCTAACTATTTCTGACTTTGGGTTTGCCAACACTGATACATTGATGCATAAGGAATTGAATTTAATTTTCTTTAGGAAATTATGTCAGATACGGATGCCCACATGTTAGAAGAATATATTGCTGAAGAAGGCCGGCTTTTCAAAGAGCAGGAAAAATGCAGAGTTGACTTATCCAGACTTGCACATCTGACTTGGCTCAAAGTTGAAGAGAGGGACCAGAAATCTAGGGATGTCCAGAAAGCCCAGGTAAAAAATTATCTCATATAATTGCAAGACTCTTCTAGAGTGAAAGCTGGTATATGAAGAAATTAAATTGCTAGTGAGGAGAGCCTTGTGGACTCTCATTTCCCACTTTACTTTGAAGTTCCATCACAACACAGGAAGCTCACAATACTGTGTTGTTTTATTGGCAATTTATGGTGCAGTGCAATAATATATTAAAATATCATGTCACAATTGAAATAAGGTATTTGAAAGGACATTTTCTTTCAAGCCTCTGGAATAGAGAGGCAGAAAAGCAGATAGCCTCAACTGAGATTCTCAGAAGTACAACTATGTGTTTTATTTTACAAATATATGGACATTAAAAGACAAACAGAACTGCTACTCATTCCAAGAAGAGGCAGCAATTTTTATTTTCCTGACACGTTTCTGGGTGCAAATTGTTATATTAGTGTGAAGAAAGAGGGAAAGAAACTTTTCCTATGGTCACAGAAACTAGGACTAGCCATTGGGTTTGCTGCCTGAAGTTTGCTGGCATTATAATATCATATATGTGCTGTAATATTGCACAGTTTATACTAACTACCAGGTTTGTATAGGGATACAAGGTATTTCTGCTTCCACAATGTACATCTGTATTCAAATAAATTAGATAAGCTACCCTTCTAACACTTTGGGAATCTTTGACTGTCTATAAAGATAGAGTAAACAAACATGTCAGGCTTTGCATCTTCAGTAAAAAGCAGTCCATAAACAGATCAAAAAAATAAACAATACCAAGTAATGAACACACACACATGCCCAGAGTTACAACCCAACATGCACCAGCTTTTTTAATACCAATCTCCTCCTCCTGTTACCAGTAGGAGGTGAGAAAAGACCTTTCCATTGAAAGTTAATGACACGGGGTATTAAAGATTGAACACAACTGAAAACAAAAGGTCCAGAGCCATAACAAAATGTACCATTCTACTCAATCATCAGTGATTGCTGAAAAGCCAGGAAAGAGTTAAAAAGAAATTATATTTGAAAAGGTACAATTTCAGTGGTGCATATGCCAAATAATTATATAGTGATGGAACCGAGAGCCTGATTAACAGAAACAGTAGAAGTCCAGATACAAGGGACCAAGCATTTTAAGATGCAGCATCAAATCATCTACATTAATAACAGTCTTTGTAAGCTTAATATACGTAGAAAAACTGTGTTCTTTAATGTTGTTACGATAAAAGCATTTCAATTAGAATAAGTTCTTAGAATAATCTCGCCTCGCTGTGTTTTCCTCATCTAAGAGGAATAGCTGTTCTGAGTCATTTCTTTGAAGATATTTCTTTGATATGTCTAAAGTCCTCACTGAATTCTATTTAAATTTCAGATACAACTCCAAAATATTATTAAAGAAATAAAGAGAAAGGATCTTGAAATAAGAGAGTATAAAAAAAGGAAAAGACAAATCCAAAACCAGTAAGAAAATAATAATAATACATTAGCTAAAAAATGTCTTTTAAAGCAATTTTTATCCATGTATACATAAAATTATAATAATTATTTCTTTCACACTTGTCATTTCCTCAGACTCCAAGGATTTGCTAAAATGTATGAAGTTATCAAAAATGAAAGGAATAAATGTATAAATTTGGTGCATGCTGCTCAGCAGAAAGCAAGTGAAATTAAAAACCGGGTAAAATTGCTAGGAAATGAAATAGAGAATTTAAGGAATACTGTTTTAACCAATGAAAGGTGAGTTTTAAGCAAGCTGTAGATCACAATTATAGAAATGTAAGATTAGAAAGAATCTTAAGAGATAATCTAGTCCAATTTCAGCTATGCTTATATCATCCGTGATAGTTATTATCCTGATTTTTAAAACTTGATTACAAGACATTTAGCAAACCCCTTACATAACCTGTTCCAATTTCTTGTCACCCTAACACTTCACAATTAGCTTGGACATTGCTGCATGTCACGAAGCATTTTTGAAGTTTGTCTGCCTACTCTTTCACTTTCCTGTCCTGTGAAGGGATAAATTGTCATTGCATTTCTTTTGTATCACAGTTCTTGAGCCTCTGGTGTCTGAATTATCATGCTATTTCATTCAATATGAACAACAGTGTTGTACTTATACTTGCTTATCCATCAACAAAAAGAAGTCCAATACATACGTGATTCCACAATAGGCTGGTGCATGGTACTATTAAATCAGTCGCTAGCTAGTAATGCAGCTCTCTGATTATTAAATTAGAACAAACTGGGTTTCTTGGTTCAAACTCAAACTGAAGTTTATTGGATGTTTGTTTCAGATCAAACAAAACATGGTTTCAATTTCCAGGCAATCCTAATCAAAATGAAAGGTTACATTCACAACAAAGAGGGTGAGGCAGAAGAGGGGGTGCATGTGACTCTATTTTTTCCTAGACCGTTAGTTAGTGGAAACGTCTTTTTGCCATCCTGGTGATGATATTCTGCAATATAGAAAGAATGACAATGTCTCTGAAGTTGGGAGTTGGGAAAGTAGGAAGCTAGTTAACTGTGTATTCAAAACAGCACAGCCAAAATTCAGTAGTTTAAAAATAATTCGATTTTCCCAAAACTTTACTTTAGATGCCAAAAAATTGCACAACCAGACCAAAGAATGCATTCGGGATACATTAACTCAAAGTATACTGTGAATCTCGGAGTAGCTTGATTTCAAAATCATGCTGGAGGTAGCTAGAAAAGAAGTGGAACTTCAGTGATATAAGTGATTTTGTCAAGACACACAAGCTGACATTTTGTGCTAAAATTTTTGAGGCCTTCACAGTCAATCACTGGTGAAAGGAGGGGGACAACAAGGCTAAGGCGGCAGATATATATTGCCTAGATATCAGAAATATCTAATTATTATAGACGACCCTACTCCAGTACAGATCCCACAGATCCCATTTTGGTCTCTACAAACCTAGTTTTAAAACTGGCAAGAGGTACTGAATTATCACTAATTCTCTTGCCTATGGAAAATATTTTTAATCCCAGTAATAGACTTTAGTATCATAGTATCACTGGCTTAACTGCAACCTACACAATTTGGAGGACAGAGTATCAGTCCAAATAAAAGGAAGGTTTTTTGGAAAATATTTAATAACACATTGCATTTCTGCAGTACTGTCATGCTTTCAATCTGAAACTTGCTTTACAGAAATTTAATTCAATCCAGTAATACCCTGTGGAACTGAAAGTGTTATACACACAGGGAAAATGAACTAGAGAGAAGCTCACTGCTCTGTGTAGAGTAATTCAGCAATGTAATGATGGAGCCCATGAGGGGAGGCAGGATATTTCATCCACAGTTCTGTATTTTAACAGGAGACCATGCTTCTCCTTTCACTACCTCTTTTGTATGTTGACATGAATATCTCCCCAGTGTAGATAAAGTAGTGATGCCTGGTCAAGAAGTGATACTTACCACAATCAAAGGCAGTAACTCTAAGTTCCATGTTGTGAGCAAATGAATGATCCATGTGGCAACAAGAATCTGTATTTTAAGTGAGAGACCATCATCTAGTGTCCTGCAGGGTCACTAGAAATAATGAGTCCTGTTCTTCATTTTTATGGGTCTGTAATGAGATCTTGTCACTAACCTTTCATTGTGATTTTTTTTTTCTCATCTGACAAACAGGAAATTGATAATTTTCTTTCTTGTGTGAATGTTGTGCTACATTGTTTCATAAAAAATAAACTTGAAGACCTTTGAATCACAAACACAAAATTATTTAAATATCACTCTTTAAATAGAAGGGCAGGATTTCTACACATTAGGACTTTGTATCACAGTTTAAACTTCTGCTCTTGAACGTTGTTTCTTTGTCCCCTTGGGCTACCCAGTGGAGATGAAAAGAGCTGTAGTGCAGTGCTCCTTTTATAGCATTTTCTTGGGCCATAATCCAGTTCTCTTCAAGCTGGAAAGAGCTTGCAGAGAGAAGCTGTTCTCAGGAATTCTTTCTACTTCTTGTAATGCTTCTGTGAAGCAGTGACTTAGAAGATCCTTTGTGTATTTGAGGAATTAGTTTAAGCTCTGCTTTTAATTGCTGAAATTGCTTTCAAATTGAAGGGACTAAAAACTTTCCTACTTTTCTGTTATGTTAAAGAAAATTGCAGAAACAACATCTGAAGAATACAAATAATGTAGCAATTACAGACAGTCTCAAAAATGATTATTGCAAAATTGTACAAATCATGCATGAGATGAAAGAAAAGAAAAAGCAACGGTGTCTGGATCTCGAGAGACTTACCAATACGGTCACTCACATCGAAGAGGAAATTGTGCAGTTGCGTAAAAAATATGAAAGGGCTATTCAGGAACAAAATGACAGGTATACATGTAAATTTGATGTAATGTAGTGTTTAATTTTGACATTCATGAAGCAACAATATTTTTCAGCTTATAAGCACTCCTAGTTAGGAATACTAAAAGAATGCATCACTACAATGTTTCACTAAACGGTCTGCCTCACTGCAATGTCAGGGCTGCTTTGCATTATACAGATGTTTCTCTATTGGTGATGATGTTCATTCTCCAGAACCATTATCAAAAAAAATAGTGGCTTGGTTTCTGAATGCCTTGAGAACTTGTAGCCTCCTGCTCTGTTGGTGCTTTGTGCACAGGTAAGGTATAAAAAAGCAGAAGATGTAAAGCTACCTGATCTTGCTAGTCCATTTTTAAATGAATGCTGTGGAAGGCCAGAAGAGCTTTTAATAAAATTATATGAGACACTGGAGTAACCTTTGCAATTATTTGTTCTCTGATTTTCACATTGTAATTATTTTGTTACCTATTTAAAATATTGTCATGATATTAAAATAATATTTGTGAAAGCTTTGTACATTTCCGCAGATTATTACTGTCTTTCAAAGTTGCCAGTTATGTTCTTGAATGGAATACACTGAATATAAGTCAATTTTTTTAAAATTTTACCTTTTCATTTTGGGCTTATTGCAGTGGTCTTCTGCTCAGAGAACGAGAAGAAGAACTATGCATTTTATATGAAAAAATAAACATGCAAGAGATGTTGTGTAGAAATGGAGATATTGAAATGCAGGTTATGGATGAAAAGATCAGATTTCTGAAGCTGAAGGTAGCTGAGAAAAAGAGACAGATTAAATTGTGGTTCAAAGCGCTCCCAGTGAAAAATGCCTTGGACACACATCTGGGGGTACTTCAGATACAGGTTGGTGGGAAAGAAAGCCTTTTTTTTTGTTGTTTGTATTATTCTGTATTTTAAAACTTAACATAATTTCATAGGGAAAAAAAGGCTGGATGTACAAGGTTTATTAAAACAGAAAGTTCAGTAATACACCTGTCTAGCAAAACACTGTTGCATGTTTTTAACTTCACATACATAAGTTTCTACGCTTAGATGTAACTGGCTGATGCACTTTGTTATGCACATGCCAAACGCTTCCTGGGTATGGAATCTCAGCTAACCTTACCCATAGCCTGAAATGTCAGTATGACTAAGCTGGAGAATGGGAGTCATGGAGAAAAAATGGGAATATAGATAAAATTTTTTAGAACTGTGTTGATGGGTGTAGGTGGAGGGGTAGGAGATATACTTAGCTCTTCAAAATTCTAAAATAATAACTCAATTCACACTTGACCCTGAGCCTACTCTGGAAACTCTGCTGCCTACAGTGATATAATCCACATATATTTTCTTCTACACAAAAACAGTGTAACTTTTAGTTCTAGTTACAAAATGACATTAAACAACTAACAAACTGCAGTGTTTGGGACATTCTTTCCTTGCTTTCTGAAATGGCTCATTTACTTTTGACCTTATCTCCAGATGGTAATTTTTTCCATACATATTCTGTTAGTGCCTGCACAAAATCATAAATTAGGGTGTACCACTGCCTCTCATAATTGCATCAATGGGAGCTGTGACTCACTGTGAAATAGTGCTTGCACTATTCTGTTACTTCTTGCCTTTTAAAGAAATTGTATGCTCTGCTGAAAGAATAAAATGTTGTACAATACCTTATGCAAATCATGCCCCAAAGAACTTTACAGTGCCATTACAGATTTAGACGATGAACAGAGGCAGTATGAAAAAAAAGATGATAGACTAAAGAAAGAAAAAAAAAGAGATGTTTTCAGGTAAGATTTAGAGTGAGACTGAGAGTCACTGAGTCAAATACAGTAACAGAATGCAGATGATTTTTGTGAACTGAGTCAATCATGAAACTTTGCTTTTTCTGTTCTGCATTCCTAAAACTTTCTCCTTTCTTATGATGGTTCATGTGAAGCCTAAAATCACTGTTAAAGGGAGGCTATTGTTACAGGTGCTTTAAGTCTTTTTGCAATAATGACATAAAATTAAAAAGTAGGAAAATACAGAGTGGTGTGATATTACACATGGAGTGGTCTTAATAATTGTTCCCAAGTCAGAGATTTTCCAGTGAACAATGGCAAATTACCAGTTATCAGCCATTTAAAATGTAACTAAATACTGTGTTTACTGAATACTATGTGCTTCAAACCGGCTATTAACCTGGCTGTCTCCTTATGCTCAACC
The DNA here is from genome assembly GCF_964188355.1 of Buteo buteo. NCBI lineage: Eukaryota > Metazoa > Chordata > Aves > Accipitriformes > Accipitridae > Buteo > Buteo buteo. The sequence continues at coordinate 13,583,685 of NC_134174.1, read as the reverse complement.
ATTCTGGCATTAATACTCTTCCTCCCACTGCCAATAGCCATTATGTCTAGTGAGAAACAGTTTCAAATTGTCTGGCTTTATCTTCATGATTTAAATAAAAGCCGTAAGCTCGAATCTGAATTCTGGTGTTGGTTGCCAAATTCAGATTGCTACTTCCTGTACCGATTACAGATTTGACCCCATGTTGAAATCCAACTCAGCATCTGTTCAGTTTTGATGTGCAAAGGATCTTATGATAATGATCATTTGCACAAGGCTTTAACTCGATATGGTGAATACAGATCTACATCACTTGTCTTGTCTGTTAAATGAACCTCTGAAGCCAAGCTGAAATCTGAAGAGGTGGTAACAGGAGCTCCTTTTGGACTGCCATTTGTCTATCTTTCAATTTAGATAATTATAAACATTCAGAGAAAGGATCAGTGCAGCACAGGACTATGAAACCCTGATTTCTATCGGAGGCCCTTGGATCTCCTGTAATGCATACTGTAAATCTCATTTCTGAGTTCTCCTCTTCATTTTTTTATTTCTCCATTCTGTTGTGACCTTGTGTAGGAGCCAGTGTGCCTAACCTTAACTTTGTGTTAGGAGCCCACAGAACAAATTATGCAGATAAGTGAACAAGGTGTCTTTATTAATGGAAAGAATTGGGTGTCTGCCTCCAGAGGGTGGTCCTGATAACCTTACTTAGGGAGCATGATATTCCTGCTAGAGGTCTTTATTCTCAAGGCACCTACCTCTCCCCATTGATGGTATGGGAAACTTTGAACCATATAAGAAGGATGCTTCAAAAAGTATCTTCAATTGAAATACAGTTTAGACCGTCTGAATTAGGCAGGCCAAGTCCTGTACCTGTACCTCTTAAATTTTCTTCTCAATTTTCTTCTCCTTAAGTCTCGGGTATTTTTCAGACTCTGTCATTATTCTTATCTGTTCTATTTTTCTCCTCTCCTGCATATCCCAATTTTCCCATTACCCTAGAATTTTTTTTCTTTTTATCACTTCACGGGTGAATTCAACTTTCTAGTATTGTATGCTGAATGATTTTCCAACAACAGATGTACATCATTGGTAATACTTCAAATATAGAGAGAGATCTGAAAGGAAAACAAGATTCAGTCTTACAAAATAGAAAATATTTCAATATTTGGTTTTTTTGCATTTGACTGAAATATTTTGACTGTTTTAGAGGCACTGTTTGAATCTAGGAAGTCCCACGTATTCTCAGCAGATGCTTCAATCAGCACTAAATTAGCTGTTCTGAGATGGGATATCTATTTCTGTTAGAGATACACCTCTTGGAATAGATGGATGAATGAGTACATTGTATTCAGTTGGCTGCAGAAACTGACCCCCTGCCTAGGTGGCTGTGGTACTCATTGGGAAAGGGAAAAGCACAGGTCAGGGCTGTGTGCCAATTCAGCAAGAACAAAAATTCCACCTGGGTCTCCTATGTTTCACATGAGCTGCTTAATCAAACTGATGTATGTTCCACTCGTATGCTTTTCATCAGAAGCTGCATATTTCCACAAAAGAGCGAAACATTGGTGAATAGGTTTTAGCTAATAAAATACTGTTGTCTTAAGCAATACCAGACCTCTTCTAAGCAAGTACTTGTAACATGGACTAGGTATGTAAAGCATTAAAATTAGAAATATTTACAGCTACTTCCTTTGTCTGACACAAAAAATACCTGGTGAGATTCTAAGGTGGTTTTCTGTGGGCATAAAATTATGTAACTTTTAATTGGGACTGCACATCAAGGGATGGTTCCCACTGACTGAAATGACCCATGAAAACTAATCTGCCTTCATGCATCAATGAGAAATACTTAGCATTAATAATTAATTAGTCCAATATGTAGACCTGCTGAGCTGTCAAGATGCTGTAGATGGGACTTTCATGCCTCGGAGTTCAGCTAACGTACAGGGACCTTCAGTTTGTTTGAGGCATTTGGCATCAACATTTGTCCAGGTTTTAATGCAACCCCATTAAAACCTCCAGACTACATCATCACAGTCATAGAAAAACAGGGCTAGTAGAGAGGTAAAGAGTTTATCTAGGCAATCCTGCTCCTACTCCTGCATTGGATTGCCTGTCATTCCTGAGAGGGCTAAGCTGTGCTTTCAAACCACCACTGGGAAACCCCAGTTTCTCTGGCAAGCTATCCCAGTCCTTCCTTAACAGTGGAAAGATTTTCTTAACCTTTAGCCTGGATCTTTCTTGCTGCAGTGTAAGAATATTGATTTGTATTCTGTCCACCAGGGACATGACAAATGGATCATTGTCTTCCTCCCTGCAACATGTCATGTTACTGGGAGAAAGTTAATCATGTTCCTCTCCCATCCTTTTGCTAGGCTACACAATTCTGTTTCTTTCAATCAGCCCTTCCAGATTTTTCTTACATCATTCTTTTTTTGCATTCTTTTATTTTTGGCAACTTGGTCTTTATTTTTCTTGAGGTGCAGTGCCTAATATCAGTAGCTGAGACTGAAAGGATTCATTCAGGCATCTTGCAGGTTACATTCTTGCTTATGCATCCAGATACAATGGTAGCCTTTCTTGCAACATGACATATTGATTCATCTTCATGTAAACATATGTAACAACCAGACCCTTTTTTGACACAAGAGTATATAAACAGTTCACCTTGATTCTGTATTTGTACAGGTAATTTCTCCTGCCTACATGTAGCACCCTGCATTTGTTATTTAATATTATCTCTTTTGTTAGACCAAGGTAATTTTGAATTTGAATCTTCTCCTCCACAAAGTATGTGCAGTCTGAGCTGAACCTTACTCTACTGATGTAGTACTTAACTTATATTTTCATCAAGAATGGATTTCCTTAGCTTGTTTATATGAATGTCATATGAAACAATATTGAAACTATGTAAAAATCAAGATGCATGATACCTACTATTTGTCCTCCACACACCTGTTAAATTATCATAGTAGGAAGTTGGTCTCATTTGGCATTACTCAACACACCTGTGTTGGCTGTTATTCCTACCCTTTTTCTTTTCTAGCTACCTACAAAGAAAGCTTAATGATTTATTCCAGATTTATTCTTCAGAAAGTGAAGATAAGTTATCTATCGTTCCATAGCTCCTTTTCCCCCCATTTTTAAAAATAGGTAAGATATTTGCTCTTTTCTACTGCTCTATGTACCTCACCTACCTTCTGAGATTTCCAAAATAACATCAGATCTCCACTTTTTCAGACCAGTCCCTTTATCTAGGCATATGTTCCTTCCTGTCTGTTCATCCTTCAACAATTCCTTCTGACTGATTACAATCAAACATAGAAAAGCCTCTCTTGTAGAGCCTTTTCCTATCCCCTGTATTAAATCCACTCCAGGAAAGGATTTTTTTGTTTTAAGACTTAGAATCTCTTAGCACCTCTTAGAACTCAGATAAAGTCTTGTCCAAGGAAAACACTACGAATCAGGAGAAAATAGATGCCTACAGTCACATCACTTAAGCAGGCACAGAATAGTATGGTTATCTCTAAATGTGCTTTCTTTGCTATACTTTTGGATTAGCCTGCATCTAATCACTCCCAATTCATATTGCATTTAAAAGTAAGCCTTTTATTTAAATTTAACATGAAACTTTTAATGGAGTTTTTATGTGGTTCAGAGAGTGTTTCTGCTGCACTAGTCCTTCTTCTCTAAATTAACTATTCAATCCTGCAAAATTTTACTTGGAGAGCTGTCCTTAACCTCATTAAGGTACCACTGCCTCCAACAAGGTATTTTCACCTGGGTTAGTTGTTGAGAAATTTGAACCCAGATAGGAAACATCACTGGAATAATAGCTGCATCCTGTTGTTTGTGCTGGTCCTGCTTTTACATTCTTCCACTCTGTGTATTTTTGAGCATCAGTTTTAGTTGTTTATAACTAAAATAAATCTTTCAGTACCTAGTTATGCACTGAATCATGGTTTGCCAAGGAAATTCTTCATTACAGTCATTTAAGGTTTTTACTTTGCCTGTTCTTAGACAAAAGTGTAAAAGAAGCTGTGTGATGCTTTTTTACCAGAACAAGAAGTATTTAAGACAAGTGTTCTGGTAAAATTCCATTACCACCCAAGAAGATCTGTCAATTTTCCCTTTTCCAGTTAAACATGACTTGTTAACTCCCAGTGAACAAGCCCCAATCCGGTAGCAACATCTAAACATTTACTTTATATTTTTGGTGACCTTTTGTAACTTTGAGAGCCAGTGACCACTTATTTCCTTCATAAGATCATCACCTGCAACTGACGGTTAGCATTTATAGCAACTTACTCGGGTTATGTTATGTCAGTGCTAACAGATCAGGGTTGGAGTGACAATGCGCTGACAGATGGCCAGGTGCACGTCAAAGCACAAAGCCCCACCACTGCCAGTCTTGCAAGTCCAAACATGAAGAAATGGTCCCAGCCACTCCTTCAGCGAGTATTTACACGAAGCATGGATATCCATCTGGTGTATTCTGGGAAGCGTTATTCCATGGGAAGGTCTCAGATCAGAAAGGTCAGGGAACACCTGCCTCTCTGGGTCCTGGGAGTACCACATTGCTCAGTGTCACCACTGAGTCATTTCAGGACACATGCCTGAGAACTTTAATGTAGAAAACTTGGATGCCTGTAGGGATGAAACCTTTAGTGCTAACCAGTATGGAAGTGGGACTTTCAGATTTAACTTGCCACCAAATCGTCAGGCACTTGCATCCCTCCTACATCCCTACATGGATCCTGTGGGTCAAACAGGAGATTGTAGGGAATAAAGGAAGACCCCCCACCTCAAATGTTTGGTGTATTCCTCAGGATAAAAAAAGGAGCCCGAGGACAAAGCAGCAGGTGGGACTCAATTTCTGGTAGACAACAGAGTTTACTTCCATCCTGCAACTGTCACACCGTTGCCTCCTTAAAAAAAAAATTAAAAATGGCTCAATCCTTTGTATTAACTCCCCCCTGCCCCAGCACAAGGAGACCTTGCCTGTTAGCCCCAGGAGAGCCTGTAGTGATGTGCTCAAATTGCGAGTCCCACAGGAGCCCCTGCGCAGCCGCCTCCCCCACAGAGGGTGCCAGCAGGGCCGGGCTGCGGAGACCTGGGGCGTGGGGAAGGACACAGACACCGGTGGGGGCTCCCACCCTTCCCCAGTGCTCCTCTCCCCCCTCCTCAGGACGGAGCCGTAGCTGTGGCAGGTCTCAGCTCGCTGCCCAGCCTCAGCAGCTCCGCTCCGTCCCCCCACCTACTGACAGTGGCTGTGGAGGGTGGTCCTGAGCCCGCCCCGCTATGGCCCAAGTTTGGTACAAACCATCTGTGGCTTTTCATCCAGCCTACCAGCAGGAGCTGATGAAGCTATCAGCCCCCAGGGCAGGCTTTTTCTAACTTCCCAAACATGTTCAGAAAGTAAAAATCATCTTCTAGTCCAGGGCTCTTGTCGTGACACCTGGTGGCTCAGAGAAGCAGCCTCTTCCATGCAGCTGCATTATTTATACACAATTTCAGATTGTGTTGCATGTGGAGAAGGAGTCAAGAGAACAAGTGCTCAAGACACTTAAGCCATTAATAAGATGAAGCCCGTTTATATCTGTGCATTATAGGGATGACCTTCCATGACACAGTCTACCGGTTTGCAAATTCCCGTCCGTTAGCAACAGGACAGGAGAATGATGTACAATCACCTCTGGTTTCATAGGGATATGTTTTTCCAGTGTTCGACCAGTACCATTTAGCTTAGGCCTACAGTGCCTGAGCATCCCCAACGCTCTCCCAGCAGCAAGGCCAGAGACTTACTTCCGAGCCCAGGTGTTGGCAGTGCAGCCACCCCAGCCGCTTTAGTGCAGTTCTCCTGGTGTAAATCAGACACACTACGACCTTCCATCTCTGGTCATGTAGGAATAGCGGGGCTTTTGGCTTCTTGTCTGTTAAAAATAACTGTTGTGGCTTTGTGTTTGCTAGTATTCCCAGTGCAAGGACAGGCTTAAACAGATGGAGGAAATCTTTGCTGATCCTGCAAATGAGAGTAGAAAGCGAGACTTGGGAGGGAAGGACCCATCTCCACCTGAGCTGCTAAAAAAGATTGAGCAGGTAACATCACTTCTCATGCCACAAGCCATCCCACTGTGATTGACCACTTTTAGAAAAAGCAAATGGTATCTTTTATTTTAAAAATAAACTTTCTGTAAGAGGAATTAAAACAATTATGATTGGCTAATGGGAATTCTAGCCCAGCATCTACTTTCCAGTACAACTGGATGTGGGACATTTTGACGTCTTCCAGCAGAGGCTGGAGAGGGAGAACTCTGTGTGGTGGACCTGGCTCTGCAGCATCCTCTGCTAGCTGGTCCATTTGCATCACTGGCACTTCAGTGCAGACCCTCCCAATTCACTAGGGAAAGGCACAGAAAAGGCAGCAGAGGGAAAGAAATGCAGAATAACGAACTGCTAGCAAACGAAGTTGTCATTCTTCTGCAATTGGCTATTAGCTGTTCCACCACTATGCATGGGCTGTAAGCAGGAGGCAGTCCCACTACCCTCTTAACGAAGTCTGCATATGTGACATGGGATCAAACAAACATCCTTCTCAGGCTTTGGTTGTACTGCTTTGTTTCCACACCGAGCAGGGTGCCACAGAACGGACCTTCGTGGAAGTGGCAGCCAGGCCAGCCGCGCAGTTGCACACCTGACTGCAGCATTGCTGGCGACTGCCAGGAGAGGCTTCAAAACGAAGCATTAGGTCCAACACAAAAGCCAGTTTGAGGGCACCTCCTGTATGGCATATGGGGGGAAGGTAAAGGAATGGAATGAACAACAGTAGTATTTTCTTAGATATTTTTGTCTGTCCCATTTATAGGGGCACAAAACTCCCCCCACTGTATATAGTGTTCGGGGTAGATTCACACAGGGCTGTGAAGGTATTAGAGTAACAGGGTCAGAGCAGTACATGCCAAAGTCCTCCTCTTGAAATCCAGTTTGTAAGGATTTACCATGAACACTTCTGCTTGAATTACTTGAGCTTTTTGCTTTACTGTCCCATATTCCTTGACAGGAGGGAGCTCTGCATAGCCAAGCAGGCTACAACACAGCCTGCTATTACCAACCTGCACATTAAAAAGCCAGGTTTCTTGGAGTCACAAGATAAGTTTAAACATTCTCTTTTAATCTCCTTGTGATTTTAAAGTACTTTTAGTTGCACAGTACTTTCTTTCTTAGTCTTTGGAGCCTGTAGGGTTTTTTTGTTTGTTTTGTTTTTTGTTTTTTTTTAGCAGCAGGAGGGAAAAGGTATTTAAAGCAAGAGCTGAAACCTTCTCATTATAGCATGACTCAAGGAACCAGATTTAAAAACAAAAACCACTAGAAAAAACCCATTGCTTTCAAGAAAGTCACAGCAAGGCAGTAACAATGCTGGTGTAAGCCCTGGCCCCCCTAAAGGGCCCGGTCTGATATGGAAGAACTGTATGACTGACAGCAACCAACTGAACCAGCTTTGGCCTGACACTTAGCAGATAGCATGAAAATTTTGAGAAAACTGGTGGCGAAGTGATTATTTATGGCTGTTCATCTGTATTATTTCAGCAGCTCTCAAAGCAATCACAGGAACACCCTGCGCTACACTTTCCCCTGTCATTTATCTACACCCTGTATACTCCTTCTCCCTGCAGCTAGAGGTGGAGCTGGTGCAAAAGGAGGAGAAGTTGCTGGAGATGGATCTTCTCTACGAGCACATTTCCCGGCTGACAGACAGAATCCGTGCCACAGCAGAGAACGGGAAGCAGGACACACTGCTGCTAGCTAAAAGGGTAAGGAGGGCATTGCATGCTCTGCTTGCTGGCCTATACAAAATGAAAAAATATGTGGGCAAGAGGTAAGATGACTCACTTGCAAATTACAAAAGTGGCTGGAAATATTGACAGGCAAATAATGTTAGTCTTCAGAAATTACAGACATTTAGTACTAATGGCAATATCAACATACCAACAGCATTAGGTGAGTGTACTTTCTTTTTGAAAGAAAGTTGCACCATAAATAGTACCTTTCATCAAAATATAGGATTAGCTCTTTCTCAGGTAGATGCTTAAAAACTTGGTAGAATCCTCTCTTTGCACATGTACTTAACAGCCTTTCCACAACAAACAGGGCAAAGGGTAAAAAGAAATAAGGAAAAAGCCAGGTAAATTCTACTCCAATATACAAAAAGATAAACTTGATATCTGGCTCAAAAGTTTCTTATATAGGTAGGGAGAACCACACAAGAAAGAAATACCATTTTCAATACAGTTACTTTTATATAATTATAGCCATTTCCTTTTAACTGCCAGTAGTATTGTTTGGGGAAGAGCAAAAAAATCCTCTCATCCTCACCTCTTTAATGAAAAAGCTCCAACTAGAGCAGAGCAGAGCTGAGTGAAAGACAGAAAAAAACCAAAGTAATTAATGTAAAACAAGGCCAGGGTTGATTTTTTTTTTCCTTAGGTGTTAGGTTTGGCACTCGGAAAGGCTCAAAACAAAACACATCTTTACAGTAAAACTTTCATTTTCCACAGACAGAGAAATAACATGGCTGTTATTTGGGTTTGTGAAATCATGGCCACAGGCTAATAAACTACCATAAAAGTGGCAGCGTGCCAAAAGTTACATTTGCAAGTGCATTCTCTGACTCTCCCAATTCCCTATTAGTAATTTAAAAAATAAAAGAGTATTTAAATTTGGGGTTGTTTTGGGGTTTTTTTTTGTTTAAATCATCTCCAGTCAGACTCAAGGATTCCTGTCCTGTTCCTTTTCTGTTTGTCCCCCTGCCAAGGATAACTTCACAACCCACAGCCCCGCTGTGTCCGCATTATCACTCAATTATCTTGTAAAGATCAGGCTTATTGCACCATTATTACAAAGTTAATTGTGCATAAACTCAATGAGAATCAGGGTACCAAGCCTTTGAGGGCAGTGAGAGTTTTGCTATTCAGCTGAAAAGGGCAGGAGGTAATGACAAACTTGCTTGAGTAAATGTGGCTTCTTAGGCTGCCAGTTTCTGTGGTTCCATGCGTACACACACGAAACATGCATCCTGTTTCATGAAGTCATTTTCAAGTATGGAACTATTTCTTAAAACCGTGTTAAGTTGGACTTGTTCTCACCTACTCAATACCTACCCAAGTGTCATGCCCAGCAAGTGTCTAAAGGGAAGCCCTAACTAAAATGCAATTGTTACTTATTCCAGACAAACGAACTGCAGAAGAAGATAAAGGACAGAACCCAGAAGATAATGGCTTTTGTTGCAGAGTTATCCATGAAGCAAGCACTTGCCATTAAACTCCAGCAGGAAGTGAGAGACAAAGAGCAATTTTTGATGACTGTTTCATCAAGGATAGATCAAGGCCTTCCCCCTCCTAAGGAAACAGAAAATGAATGGTTGAAGATATTACGCAATGAGAAGATGCAAAAAGCAGCAGCTGAAGCCAGAGCTGAAGTAAGTTTCTGCCATACATTGCAATTAGATCTTCAGCCCCATCTTTTCACTGCTCCAGCCTGTCTTTCAGAAAAAGAGCTGTGCTCACTGCGTAGCTGTTTGCTGCCAAACACAGAGCCCCAGGAGTCAGTGGAGACGACGGTACAGACAGAGACAGCTACTAAAGCGGTACATGGTGGGTTTGTGGAGTTTTAGCTGCAGCCTGGCAACACTGCTTAGAACTGGTCATTGAATCTTAGGGAGAGAACACACTAAAAGGAAGACTTACCTTCAATTATAGAAGTAATTTGTATGACCATGTTTTGGACTGATGAGCGAGATAGCCATTGGTGAGGTACTGCTTCCCATTTGATTTCAAGGTAAAGCTGCAGAAGGTGGGGTGTGGAGTTCGGGAAAAATAAATTTAGCATCTTCCACATACCAGATGCAGTGACCATCAGATCCAAAGTAGCAAGAAATCAGACTGCTGGGCAAGACACCGAGGGTAGGCAGGGCAACATATCAAATAGTGCTTCAAATTCTACCCTGCTGCATACGCTGCCTCCTTAGTTGAGACCATCAGTGATCCTAGAGCAGAAAGCTTCCAGAGATGAAAGAGCAGTATAAAAGTGAGAAGTGCATACTGGGGGAACTCTTGCTGATAGGAAATCAGCTTCGCTATGTGAATCCTTTAGTTGATCACTCCAAGGGAATCTGAAAGGCGCACAAAGCTGGGAGAGGAATATGCTGTGCATACACTTAAAAGAACTTGAAGTCCCACAGAAGTGCTGCAGTAAAACTGGTTTAGAATAAGGCACTTCTCTGTCATTAACACTTCTCCTCATGCTCAGTTTCCTTTCAGTGCTGTGGACACAAGCTCAGTGCAGTAACAGTATTCAGGGACAGCTGCTGTCAGTGTAAATACAGCCACGTTTTGAAGCATCAGGACTATTATCTTGTTCTCGAGATGTTCTGTGCACACTCATTACAACTTTTAAAAGTTCATCTAATCTGTTTTCTTCATGAGTAACAAAAGCAATACAGGCTCAAACTGTACGCTGTTTAAAAGGACACACTCACATCTACATGGTCAATAACTCACGCTTTCCTTTTAAATACCCCTCTGGGTTTCCTGGTTTGCTAAGGACTAGACTAATGGTGTTTCCTTTGTTAGGCATTCTGTACGTTGGCTCAGGAGAGTACTGGAGTTTTAAAGCATATAATCACTATGTGATCAAAACGTGTTTCTTTCACAGCATGCAGCAGAAGAGGAACAAGCTGCAGCGCCCGGCTATGTCCACACGACAGCGGAACAACGCCCAACCGCCTACATCCCAGATGACGAATACAGTCTCCCATTGCCGCGGCCCTACGGCGCTCTGGCTCCTTTCAAACCAAGTGAACCTGGTTCAAATATGAGACATTTCAGAAAACCTATTGTAAAGCCAATTGAAATCTGACCAGACAGCACCTAAAGCAGGAGAGGCCATTACTGGTTGCTGAATCTCTAGGGTCAGTAGCATTTACACTGCACTGAAGGAATGTCCACTAGTGTTTAGCCAAATTCCGTATTAAAAACAAAAGTAGTTGTCAATGCCAGAAGCATAGCTAAATAGTCAGTGATTCAAGTTCCCTTCTCCTGACTAGGAGGAGCCTGGTATCCCAAATGGCAGTGCAGTATTTTAAAATATTAAGAAAAATGAGTGATCATCATACTACGCTTTTTTTTTTTGCAGGTGAATTTTTATTGCATCTGATTATATTTTATAATACATTTCATTAAGAAGAAAAGGCTAGAAAAATCTTCTCTTGTTATTAATATAATACGAACAAAGTCCCCAGTGCTTATACAAATGCACCACCATAGCTTTCTGCAGTCTGGGACTGGAGTTGACGCTTGCCAGACAAATTCTAGTTATATTGAGAAAAATACTCCTTCCCTCTATGCAGTTATTGAGAAGGCTAAAACTCTTCCTCAGCTGATGGCAATGACAGGGGAATGACCACAAACTTGCTGAGTCGCTCCTGAGAACTGCATCTTTTTATTTCACTGGTAAGGAACTGGAAGCATCAGTGGAAACTGCTCAGAGAAAATACCAGAGGTTGCTACTGAAAACCTCCAAAAATCTGTATCAAATTGTCAAAGTTTCACTAGTTTAATAGTCTGAAACTTTGACAGAGGTGGTTTTAAATCCAATAAAGACTGCAGAAACCCTACATGTGAGAACTTAAGATTTTCTCTGCATAGCAAACCACGATTATTACTATTTTAAATTAATGTCACAGTTCAGAATGTAAAAAAACAACCCAAACAATACTGGTTCAGTTACACATAAATAAAAGTTGAAAATGAAGGAAAAACAAGCTCCATTTCTTTTTGAAGCTGGGGCTTGAACTGTAGCACTAAAAGTTGTAAGGAAAGAATTCAGTAAAACTCTGTCCAAGCCACCATTAAGGTAAATTTCTAAAGAACTTTTTTCTTATCCTGTATTGCTTACAATATATTATACACATTTAAAACAAAACAAAACAAAACCCTGTCACAGGCACTTTAAGAAGATTATATTTTGCACTAATTACAAAACTGAATATACTAGACTCAAACTCCAAAGGCAGAAGTACCGTAAAATAACACATGACCTCCATGAGGAATGAATACATCATTACTGATGCATTATATACAAAAAACTGATTCGTCATTTGTTATTCTTACCTGCTTTACATAAACACACCAAGAAATCATTTTATTAATCTAAATGAGTAAACATGTACCACTTTCTTGTCACTGTACAATACAACTGGACTACCTTTTTCAGGATTGTCTATCTTGTTAAAATAATTGACATCAATACTAATTTTCACAGCAAGTTTTGATACCCACTATAGTTCCACCTATTTGATCATTTCAACATGAAACAATGAAACCACAGGTATCTTTCATTGGAAACCTGGGTTTATATCAGATGAATTCTCTAGGATTTATCTAGAAGTCGGTGATTTCAGCCTTAATATGTTGCACCAAACAATATTTTTAGTAGCTTATATCAGTAATGGTGACTACACAAAACTGCAGATTATTTGGAAAACAACATGACATTTCAGTTTAAAACAAAAAAAAAGTTGGTTGCACACTGCTGTGTGAATACTTTTACATAAGAGTACCACAGTTAGCTTCCTTCAAGAACATGTTATTTCAGGAATATTTGAGGCCCAAAAATGTCATAGTGTGTTTGAGTGCCGTTTCCTCTACAAATCTTACGTTAACATGATCTTGTTTTTCATATGGATGCACACCTAGAAAAATCATTGTGAGAAAGTTAGTATTTACAAAATCATAAGTGTTCTCATACACTTAGTCCTGCAGTCTATTTAACATCTGGACCTACAACACTGAAAGATAAGGTAATAGATGGAACTGTGTTTTCATTTCCACAAAATACCTACGGCATTCAGTGGAGTCGTTTGGATGCTCACTCATGGCAGAAGCTTTCCTGTTAGTGGGATATAAGCAAACGACAGACCATCCCTGCAGGCTGCTAGGGATTTCTGTACGAATTCTACACTGGATATCCAAACCAAGATTTGAGTACAGTGGCTATGTTTGTGCTAGTACATAAAACGGACCAGGGCACACTCTCATATGCTTCTATATGGTTTAACTCTTCTTCCTCCCCAAATGGAATGATATCCATACATGGACAATCCTACTTTAGCCTGTAGGTCCTTATCCTGACTTTACTTTGCTTACTAGCATAGGCATAGCCAGTAATGCTAAAAAATGTAATGCTTCCTTTAATGCGCCTTGCTTTCTCAGTGGAATTCAAAAATCTGCAGATACTTAGGTCCATTGTATGAAGCAACTGCCCTAACCAATTTGAATTCAATTTCAGAAAAAGGAACAGCACTGAAATAAAAAATACCTGTTACTTCAGAGCCCCTCCTAATCTAGTGATGTGGATGCTGTTTTCTGAGGTGGAAGATCTGATTTTGGTTGCCTCTTGGCCACCATACTCTGTAAATAAGGAACAAGCCATTCTCCCTATTTGAACACAGAATAACAGCTACCACCACGCTGTGCATGAACCACGTTTCACTACTTGTATGCTGAAAAATGCAAGTTTGCCAACTGGATTCAACACACAGGAGGTGTGGATGAAAGGATATGGCAGTGAAGAAGCCCCCTGACAACTCCCATCAGCAGAAAGACGACCAAACTTACATGTTCAGACATAACTGGAGTTTTAGAACTCAGTTATGTCAATCTAGTCAGGATACGACTGAGTGTGAGCATCAAAGGGTAACAATTACCAGTCTTCCAAAGTACAGAATTAACATTACCTTGATTCTCTATCTCTGCCAACATATTAGTCAGGTAGTTAAGTGGCAAAAACTCTACAGGGACTGAGAGTCTCTCAGGCATAGGACTGCTAGACTGTAAGGGAGAATATTTCATGTTAGTTCACAAAGTCACACAATGCCAAGTTTCAGTGTTATCTTTAGTGTGCTATAGTCTACAGAAAGGTCAGGAATCTCAACACTGTCAAAGCAAAAGATTTAAAAAAAAAAAAAAAAAAAAAAAAAGCCTGTGTGCTCTTACCTGCCTGTTCCCCAGCTTCTCAAGCAAAAGTTTCACATACTTCCGTGCAATGAAATTAGCATTTATTGGATGATTCCAAAACTGGCGGACCTTTTGACTGAGAGCCTAGTAACCAAAAAACAAAAACCAAAAACCTGAGAACATAAACAGGACAGTGGAAACTTAGGAGGAGGAAAAGGAGGAAAAAAACTGAATCAAAATACAGGCTGTAACACAGATGCTTTCTTTTCGGACACTGATGACAGAAGCCAAGATGTCATCATTTTTAACCCTGGAGCCTTCCTTTCATAGCCAGTAACTAAGAGATAGCAATACGCTCCCAAAACATGGGAAACAATCAAAACCTTGCTACTCAGTACCCACTGAGCTACTCAGTAAGTTTCTGTCAATCAGTCTGTCCCGTTACCTCCCTGCCACTTTGCATGTGTACTTAATTATTAATTGAGGCTTAAAATGACCATTTGTCCTTCACTGTGACTCTTTGGTTTAGATCCATTCTTGTCCCAAAGAATAACACAGATGCCCCATTCCTCAATGCTCTGTTCAGGATTGGGGCTTCTCTCAGGCTCACAGCCTAAAGAATCTTACAAAAGCAGAATGCCAACAAGGAGAGATACTGGGAACAGAATTTGCATCCCATTACTTAGGACATGGTCACGGGAATTGATAACATCAATTCACATTCCCAAAGGCAAAAGAGATTCAAACTCAGATATCCCAAAGCTTCCAATCCTAACAAATATGAACACACTGTGCAATCAGCTGCACCTTCTGCTATTTTCCCTATCTAGATCTTCCCCCTGCCCCCTTCAGTTGTATTGTAATACAGACTACTGAAAGAGTTCGTTTAGGAAAGGCTGGATAGTTTCAATGGTGCTGAAATACTTGCTTCTGATGCAACTGAAGTCATTTAGTGAATGTAACCTGCTCAAAATAGTCCCAGTCACCCCAAAGTGTCCTTTTGGCAAACAAACCGTTCTCTGAATTTTTTCCCAAAGCTGTAAATAGATACAATAAGGCAAGAGTCTACCATGCGTAACTAGCAGTACATGTCCCCTGAGGCCCTAACAGCTCAGCCCTTCGTGTCAAAGCGGGGTTGGAATGGCGCTCCCCACCCACCAGGCCTGGGGCTGACAGCTCAGAGGCCCCACGCTGACCCCAGCTCACCAACCCATGCCCAAAACAAGATACAGAGGACAAAGAACCGCCTGTGGAGTTCTCCTTCCCTTCCCCTTCTCAGAACTGCTGCCAGATAAAGAAGCCCTTGTTAGAGGAAAACCAAAGCAGCACTTCTGGCCATTTGAACTATACATAACAGCCCATAATGAGCAAACAATAAGCAACTTATGTTGAGAAAAGCCTGTTCTACAGCAAGGCAATCCCCAAGGGGGGATCCCTGGTTTTCCTCTGCTCTCTGAGATGTTGTGCTTCCTCCGCAGTACTGTGGTGTGCACCAAGAACAAAAGAGGAAAAGGAGAAGTCAATCTGCCATTCTGCTGGAACTTTCAATGGAGCATCAGTAATTAGTTCCAGCATGTGGCTAAAGGAGTCACCTTACCAGTGGGCGAGGCTGGAAGATTTCACAGAGGGGGAGATCTTGTAATTCAATCCCAGCCACAGAGTTGCGGTATGATCAGATTTTACAGCTTTTGCTGTACCAGCTTTCAAGCATATTTGATAAAATGTATAAAACCAAATACAGAGGTCACAAGCGAGACAGACATTTGTGCA
This sequence comes from Buteo buteo, assembly GCF_964188355.1. NCBI lineage: Eukaryota > Metazoa > Chordata > Aves > Accipitriformes > Accipitridae > Buteo > Buteo buteo. Next base: position 13,567,921 of record NC_134174.1, on the reverse strand, counting down.
TGCTAAAAAACACACACAAAACCCCCATAAATTCTCTTTAAACCCTATTAAACCCTTACTGCTTTATGCAGATGAGCACTCAGCAGAACAGTGTCAGTCCTGCCTGATTCCTGTAGGGTACTGGAGACACTGTAAAACACTATGGACAAGTCTGTAATTTAAGTTATCGGGGTACCCTACAGGTCACAAGTAGCAGATGGAGAAACTGTGGAGGTTCAGGTTATATCTGTGCCCTATTTGAATCACAGCTAAATCTTCCATTGGCTTGATCCTATGCACACGGAGGAATTTCCTATCAATTCCAAAATCCAAGAAATTACATCCAAAGTCATTAGTTACCTCAGGAAGCCTCATGACAATACTGAACTTCAGCTTTTCATTCTTCTCAGTGTCATCCAGATCTATAAGGAGAAAAAAAATATACACAAAAACCCAACAACAACAACAAAACCCAGTAACCACATAACTAACACTTTCAACTTTCACTGAAGATGTTCTGAATATATATAACCTTTGTAATGAAATGAAAATTTTAATCTTAAACAAGCACTATTAGGAGTGTTATTTATATTTATACCATTTATATAAATATTTTTCTGTATATTTGTACGTAACTTCACCATTTTATGTAACAATTTATACAGTAATTCAAATCTGTTTTGACTAAGAACTCCCTGCATATATAATATTTCATTTATCAAGACCAGGCACAGATTAATACAGCATATTGTGTTGTCCCTTTTCTCGAACACCAAAGAAATAGCACATTACAGGAACATGGTTGCAGCTGGGATGAAATGCATTACTGTTGGAAAGTCTTATCATAGTGCTGCTGCATCCCAGGAAACTTATGCTGCAGTTCTCTCTTCCTCCCTTCCGATCTAGAAAAGGCAATTAACTGGAGCCTTAGGCCCCAGTCACTGCCACCATACGAGTGCTAGTTTGTCCTAAGCCTCCTTTGCGGAAACAAGCTACTTAGCACCTCCTGAGAGGAAACCACATACAGAACATGATCTGCTTTTGATGACTACACAGGTTCATACAGAACTTATTTTAACTCCTGCTTTTAGTTAACATTATGACATATTTAGAAGACGTCCATGAGCTCAATATTTACTAAAAATATAGGGATGCTGGGCCAGGTAGCCTTTTGTTTGCTTATTTTGAATTACTTCCTAACTCAGAGCTTCTAGCCATTTGCTAATCCCAGCACTAGGATCATCTTATTCCAAACAGAATTAAAGCAAAAGCTGAGGACTGGATAGCAGACTAACTTCCTTACTCATATGTGTGCACTTTAATAATCACAGAAATCCCCCAACAAATTCTATGATGAGCTTTAGTATTCACTTTTCTAAGAAGTCCCAAGTAGAAAAATTATAAGCTCAAATTCTCCCCAAACAAGTACTTTCTTTGTTCTTTGTCAATCACATAGTTTGAGCCCTAACTTTCTCCTTTCAGCTGGGCAGCACCATCAGGTACAGCTCTCACCGAAACAACACTCTGTGAGAAGAGCTGAGTCTCCTGGGTGGTAAATCCTGTGTCTGAATTTGAACGGCTGAAAGGACATCACTCCCAATTAGCTGGCTGGTAACAAATGAAATGCATGAAACTCACTGTACCTTTCAGCAATTTCCCAACACATGTTTCTGTCAAATGCAAGACTCCAGTATCAATATAGTGCAGAAGGGTATGTAGAGGGAGACATCGAACACCAAGCCCGAAGTGAAGGGTGTGAAAACCTATGAAATAGGTACAAACTTTTTTGGTGCAACAATTTTTTTTTTTTCTTTTTTCTAAGTCTGTATTAGAGACTGGCATTACTCTAGCTAAAGCCAACACTGTCCTTAACTTCTGTTTCTAGTTAGTGAGGAAATCAGTTTTTCAAATGTCATGTAGTCTTATTTAGGCATCCTTTAAGTCCTCTCGGGTACAATCCTATCAGAAAGAGTAAAGCTAAGGGGACTGAAAACAGTTATTATAGTCATACGCAATCATTAAACATCTCCAAGCTGTTGCCTTGTATCTGAATTGTTCTATTAATTTGTCTTTTATCTCCCTCTTTCCTCCCGATTAATCAAAAACTGAGGCCTCACCACCCTCAGTATGTGGCTGCCACCCACACATTCCCACAGGCAGCATTAAGACTTTAGTTCCTCACTTAACATCAGCCAGATGATGGTCTTGTCATCACGTGACACCATTTGCGCCCACACAGTGTAAGTCTGAGGGACAGCCTCATACCAAAAACAGTTTCACAGATTGAAGACAGATCAGGAAATGCAAACTAGAAAGATTCAAACAGAATCTGAAAGCATTAAGAAGTTAAGAAGTCTTTCTGTAACAAAAATTAAGCAAGAGTTTTGAAAAGACTATAAGCGATTATGAGGAGCTCTAAGAAATGAAAGTCTACTATCAAGATCAGCTCATCCATCAAGGCTAGAGGTAATCCTTTCAGGATAAAACTGAAAAATATTAGAAGGCAACAGCATGAGAAAAAACACGCTTTTTTTTTTCCCCTCCAGGATACGATTTTCCCTCGTAGCCTGTGACACTAAAGTCCAGTTGTCTAAGCAAAATATATAAGTGAAAGAAGTCTAAATCTTAGTTCTGAGCTAAGACTGTGCCCAAGCACTTCACTGGAAGCTGAAAACAGAGAACTAAACTTCTGGTTTGTTGTCCTTATCTGGAGTAACTATTCAGTTTTGTTTACTTCCCTTGCACGTGTTTATGGAGGGTCTTCCCCTCTGTAACTGTCTTGAACAGATTTCAATACTGCCAAAGCTAACTTGACACATCTGCTGCAACTAGTGCTCTTCTGGGAGGAATTCATAGCATTGCTCTCCTCACTTATGGTTAAAACAGCAAACCACAGGACTTACCAGGAGGTAAAGGCATGCACATGCCATTTGCTGCTTCCAAAATCCGACTCATAATGTGGAACACTGCAAACTCTCCTGTACTTCCTCTCTCATCACTGTATTAAACAAAGTAGCAACATATTAGGAACCTGAGATGCCCACAGTCTCCTGAAGATATGGTCGGTTTGTTGTACTACGTGTGCACTAAATGCATGCAATTTGGGTGAATTGCCATGGGATGCTATCTTTTTTACTTAGGTATCTATCACCTAACAGCACCAGCTGTTCAATGTTGACACACAAAGTCTCTGTGGTATCCCCTTTCCCCTTCCCCCATTACTGCATATTTACAAGTCTCTCAGCAGTACCCAGTATCAACAGCAATAAGTGAAATATTTTGAGTGCTAGTATAAGTGACCTGGCTTTTAGAGGTGTTCAACACCCACTATCCAGCTTGAGACCACTGTGAACTCAGCAACTTTGAACTCCAGCCATAACACTGCCTGTATGATTAATATTCATGTTGGCTTAAAGAGGGCCAGCAGAATCATTAGAGAGTACATGACAGTGATACTGACTTTCACAGTACAGTAAGCACTGACTACTCAAGCAAATAGTACTGTTGAAGACCAAAATTATTATGCCCATATTTTAAAAGGCAGGCTGAAAGCTTTAACAAATTACTTGCTCACAAGCAGAAGATGCAGGAATGAAGCTGGTATCTCCTCCAAACTTCTTTCATTATTCGATGTACCAGATTCAGCTAAAGCGAAAAAGAAAAGACTGAATGTTTCCAGGAGCCTGTGTACAGCAGGCACTTGGCCTTCATTCATTTCACACATCAGTTTATTTTAAAAACTTATCATGAGACTCCTACTAAGACTTCAGTATTTATCTTTTTTTTTCCTAGGGGCTTAAAAAGTAAAATTGATTAGAATTTGAATTGTTACTGAATTGCCCCATTCCAGAAGGTTAAAGTAAGTACTTTCAGCTCATCAAAGCATTGTGCAAGACATACACCATCTTAATACATCATGCTTCTTGGGGATCAACCGATCTCACACTCCTGCATCAAGTTCTCAAAGATCTGTTTGCCATGAAAGCAAAAACTGCATGTCCAAGTGGCTGAGCATTTGGCAAGGAAAGGTCCCTAGGGCCCAGACAAAACTGGATGATGCTGAAGACAGCAGAATACTCAGTTTGCTGAAAAAAGTCTGCAGGAGGAATCACAAATCTAGTCCTGGCAATGAGGAAAAATGAGACAACAAAATGCCTCTCCCTCTGTTGAGTTTCTTTTTTGTCCAAAGTAAAGTACATCAATCCCTTGGCCCATATTGTCACTTCTTTGTGCTTCCAGACTGACCTCCAGTACAGACTGTCAGCATACAAAAGCCCCAAGCCCTGATCCCCCTTGGGCCTTCTAAGCTTCTGCAGCTGAAAGAGAGAAACCATGCACAAAAGAGGTGAAATAACTTCCTTTTGCCAGCACCTCACGTTTGTCACATGTAACCACTTCCATATCTCAGTAACAGAATTGAGACACTTCCTCTACACCTTTTATCTCCGGGCCTCAAAGTGCACTAATCAACCAATCCCAGGAAACTCTGCGGAAGCAAGTCTGACTTCTGCTCTGCAGAGAGGTGTCACGAGAAGTTACAAACTCTTCCCTCCCTCCCGAGATGGCCAGAATCCAGGAATCCTTTTTCCCCGCTCTTTTCTCCTCATCAGCTCTGCCCCCTCCAACCTCTAACTTGTCACAGGCTCTGAGCAAGAGAGAAACAGGACACGCAGGAGAGGCTCATATGCAAAGGCCAGAACAGGAATATTGGTCTTCAGTAATGCTCCTGAGCGCTCTCCTCTGTACCTTGGCCAGAACGCTCTACAAGGTAGCACCTTTTCTCTCCATCACTCCATCCAGCCTTGCACAGCTACCTGATACAGAATAACCACCTAATACTTTCCATCTTCATACTCTCTGGATACAGTGGAAAGCTCCAGAAAGCTCCAGTTTAATCTCTCTGGAATATGGCAAGTTTTCTTCACTCATTTTCCAGGAAATTAGTGAGAAGGGTCACAAGAACCGCACCTGCTGCCGGAATGACTTTCATCTCTGGCCAGCACACAGGGTGTAGCTAAGGCCTCTGCACTGGGAGCTACAGCTGGATCTGAAGATCAGTGTTGAAGTGAAGGGAAGGTTCTTAAACTCCGAAATTACCTCTTATTATTTGTGCAAAAATTGTTTTCACAGGTATGATCCTCCAGAATCAATATTCTTTGCTTAACAATACAGCAAACTGTACAGCTTTCACAGGGTATAGAAAGATAACTTCTTAAGTCATAGTCAACCTAGCTATCACAACATACTTAAATCTTAAATACATGTATGCTTGTGATACGACACCCTCACCAACAGCACTACTCACTTTGGAGATCAGCATCTACCATGGACATCGTAGAAAATACATACAGAAAGAGAAGCCATATCTCAAACTTTTATCAGTATATAACACACAGGGTAACATGCATGAGAGAAAGGAAACCTTATCTGTTTTATCAAGGGAGTACAGGCAGCTGCATCTCCAAGGCTAGCAGCGGGTCTCTGGGGGAACCAAGTTAAGAGCTAAAGCCACACCTTCACAGCAAAGTCATTTTTTATTTAGTAACAAAGACGTTTAATATTAGGTTTTTCTGGGCAAGTATCAGAAGCCATTTCCCTTGGAGTGCTCTAAACTAATGAGAGAACACATGATCAACAGCGAGACAGTGCATGCAGTACGGCCTAGGCTGACACTTGCAAAGCACCTTGCTGTCTTGAAACATCTATGTTTCCAGGCAATGGTGCTGAGTAGACTGAAGTTCCACTACAGTAATTTGGAACCACAAGTGCTCAGCTCCTGTAGCTGTTTCTACAGGAAAGACATGGAAGCAGCGAAAGAAAAGAATTGGAAGCAAAGGAAAAAAGGGAGCGAGACAAGGTCTTGCTGTCTTCCAGATCCCCTCCTGTGCAGGGGATACAAGGCAGCCATCCTCCTTCTGAGGAAACTCAAATCCAAATGGCGTTTGTCTGCTTTTCCTCTGCAGTTGAGACCACATCGGATGATAGCTAGCCACAGACATGAGCAAAAAAGGTGCAGGCACTTCCAGAGAAATTTCAGTAGTTTGTTCTGGTCTGCCTCTTTCCTGTGCCACAGGTGGTCTGTTCACTCTGCCTCCCCTTCTGCTTGCTGTCAGGGCAGCAAATGTTATGTTGCCCCTGTAAGCTATTTCCCCCCCCCTTTCCTGCCCCACTGAAATGCAAAGAGTGAGAGGAAGAGATACAGAGTAAAGCTAAGATAAAGTGATAGCAAGGGGGAGAGTGAATATGGACACACATGCAACTACTGCAGGCTAGGTGGCACGTGGACTGGTAACCAAACATACTCGGGCTCTGCAGACCTCCTCGGTAAACAAGGGAATTCCCACTGAGACATGTCATTCACACTTGCCCACATTACTTCTCTGCATACAAGTAGACACAGGTCTCTGACAGCAACCAGCCACTAGTCTGTTGTTTTATGAGAAACTGTCAATGCTCCCATGTCTTGGCTACTTCAACTTCAGCTGCAAGTGATTTATACAGTGGCTACACACCACGGAGCCTTATTCTCAGCCACTCCTTAGCTCCTGAGTATAATAAAAACGTATTTTATGAAAGCAAACAGACAAGCAAATAATTTTGAGTCTCTTCCTATTTCATTGGTTTCAGTAGCTCAGCTACACGCTGCTAATGTTACAGAAAACTGTTGCAAGAATCAAAACAATTCATTCCCCTGAAGAATCTCCAAACATTTAGTATATAGAAAGGTTTAAGATACAGAGTTTCTGATGAGGATTAGGGGAAACCCAAGCCTAATAATGAAATAATTTCTAAATATTTCCAAACAGCACCTAAGATGCAACGGCCAGAGGACAGAAGCAATTTTTAGAGACATATTTTCTTTGTTTATAGCTTTTCTAAGAATGAGAAGTCTGTAAATTGAGTTGAGAGAATTCTTACTTTTAGTGACATTAAAAAAAAAAATTAATCCCAAGAGTTTGCTGATGGGGAGAGCTGAGATTTGGTTTGATTGTAAGGTTTAGTCTACAACAGTTTAGTCTTGCAGATCAAGGCTGCATAGGTGTTTTTTCATATTTTTTATCTTAGTTTATATTAAGAATGAACAAATGATAACTAGAAAATGAATGAAAGAAGAAAAAACATTCCATTTGTGCTTTTTTTCAGCACTGTTTTCAGGTACAAAGCTTTGGTTCATGCTGTACTGTTCCTATTTTAATCAGCCACCAGGTTTTTTTTTCTTTCCTATAAAGTTACAGAAAACAGATCGCCGATTACCAGTGAAACAACTTGCCAAGCTACAGAGCGAGGCCTGAATAGAAAAGTCAGTAGCCTCAGTGGAAGCTGCAGCAGTTCAGAGAACATTGTAATGTTGACAGCACAACCAATTTGCACAGGACTTCCGAAAAGATGCAGGCACTAGTAGCCTCAAGAAAGTCTCCTGAGATTTCCATCACTAGAAAATGACACTGTGGGGATTTTCTACTGAACAGTGTGGCAGGGCTAGCACAAAGACAAAGAAGATGATTTTCTAGTTGCCATGTGAGCTTCTGTGGACTCTGCATTCTGCACTTAAAGGACTTGACGTTGAGACAGACAAAATCGGGTACAATAGTATCTATGAACAACAGTCACAGTTTTTACAGCTTATTTTTTAAAGTTTCTCTTAAGAGGATGAAAGACAGAAAAATATTAATTTGGAAAAGAAATTTTCACTGTAGTTTATATGGATTCCTTCAGGCAAAACTTTGTTTCCTGCTACACTCACAAAAAGCCCATCGAATTCAGTATGTAGGAGTAGTGATGGTTTACTGACATGTCATATTGGAGTGAAATCTTTTTTTCTTAATTTGTCTTTCCCCTGATGGTACTTTCATTATTCAAGACATGCAGCAATGTATTCTACAGGAACCAAAATGGATCTAAAGACCAACTTTCAGGACGAATTCACATTTTCATTTCTGGGAGTAGACCACATTTGTACAAGCTGTAAAGGGAACTGTCTTTTCTGAGTGACCAATGCAGCTCTTTTAAGTATTATTTAAGTGTTATTCTTTCCTTTATCAATATATACAATATTAAGCAACAAAATATGGTTAAACATCTTAAAAACAATCTCCTCCCACCAAGTATATGCTACATACACACAGTACATACCCAAGGCCCTACCCTCCAACAAATACATGCTTGCTCACAATAGTGACTATGAAATCAAACTAACCAGGTTTGCAACGTAATCCAAAACTATTTGGTCAATCTTCTTTTTTCCTACATACTGCAGATGTCTCATAAGGTGATCCTTTAGCTGAGCAACCATCTAGGAAAAAAAAGCCAACAATTCAGTGTCCTTGGGCATCTTCAAAAAGATGCAAAAGCTCCAGCAGGCGCAGGGCCTGACCAATGGGCATTAGCACAACAAAATGTTTCCCTGTTACAAAACTCCAGTTCAGAGTGAGATCCCAAGCTACCGTACAATCTTGTCGAATTCAACAGCAGATGTGAACATTCAAAATGGTTACTTGGTGCAAATTCAGCAAAATGAGCACTAAGTAGAACTTTCAATGACATTGAAAAGAAAAAGCTTACAGTTGTTGTATCTCTCTGGGTCAAGCCAAGTGAACAGTGTGAAAGAAAGATTTTAATATGAACACTGAATCCTGAGAATATAAGTATTTATTATATACAAATAAACCTGAGAGATTTTATAGTAGAGAAAACTAGCACAAGTATAGTTTGTGGTAATAACCAAGAACCTGAGAACCCAAGTGATTAATGGCAACTTCAGGTTAAACATTAATTGTGAAGTCTTTAAAATCAGGTGTTTGTTATCATACAGTTCATGCCACTCCCTACCCTCTCCTTTCTGAAATACTCTGTGACCTAATGTAGCTTCAGATTGCAACTCAAATCCATGCTGATTCTTTGCTAAGAATTACTATGAAGTGTTATTTGTTTCCAAGCTCAGAGTAAAACTGAGGCAAATAAAAATCTCTGTCTCAAGGAGTTTATAAGTAGATTAATCTCAGTATGTCAGGACAGTGATATAGGTATTAGGAAAGTATAGAAAAAGGACAGCAGTGACCTCCTTTTTGGATCTGTCTGAATAAACTGCAGGGAAGGAATGTAGAAAGGCTTCAGAGAATGAGAGGCAGAACTCAGAACCAAGGGGACAAGACTGCAAAGAATGAAAATTTGCATTAGATTTGGACAGACAGGACAGTGTTGATAGGCTCTTCACAGATGCAGTGCTCAGACTTACCACTGCATGCTGAAGAGTTTTATTTGGTTTTAATAGTAAGAGAACAAGAGACAAACGAAGATGTGTATTTAGACAGAGGACAGGTGGGGATTTGAGATATGATTTATTACCCAGAAGCATAAGGACTGATGATCCTTTAGGGGGATCATCAGTGAAAACAGTGCAAAAGAGGAAGGGACCTCAGAATAGTCATAGCAGTCCCAGAAGTGAGGTAGAAAGAAAAGGAGACAGTAAAAAAAGGTGTTAAACTGAGAAGCAAGAATATCTGTGATCTTCTTTTGAGGAAAGCAGTGGGTGGGGAATTTATTTATACATATTTTAAGGATGTAAAGTAGTCCAAAAGTAACTGACAGAATAAGGTGAACTCCAGGAGGATAGAATAACAGTTTCTAGCCAAAGAAAAGTTATATTGGGAAAAAGCATTTTGACAAATCAACTTTCCATTGCTGTTTTTCCCCTATGCCTTATGATATCATGCCCTGTTAAGATGATATCACGATATCATGACTATGAACTCTAAAACTTAGGAAATACAATGTTTGTCCCATAGCTACTCTGAGTGAGCTTCCACTCAGCACTGGAACTTGTAAGCTTACTCTTTACATTTGTTGAGGCTGTGCGTCCTCTAGTGCACACTGTGACAAAAGCACATACCAGTCCCATTAGTAATTGCTGCTGATAATCTTCTTCTTGAAAGAGAGGTACTAGCCTTTCCTCTGAAATAAACAGAGCAAGAATCATTCAAGGACATGACACTAGAAATACCAGAAGACTTCAACCAGCTTCAAAAGTACTTGGAAACATAAACAAACAAACAGAAGTTGTGGTTTTATCTACTCACCTACAGAACTAAGATGGTGAAGAATCAAGGACTGCATAAGAGACAACTGAGGAATGGAAAATAACCCTGTATCTGTCATCTTCTCCCTCAAGTGCTTAACAGAGGAACACAAGCCTGTCACACCACATTACGCTTCTTTTGCACTACTCTTTTCTTTGATATTTAACTAAGAGTTATCACAGTGTGGTGATACAGTACAGCAGAGGCACGGAGAACCTTCTGGTAACACCAGTGCAAATGCATATGCTATTTAGATCTTGTCATTTACAACCAAACAAACTAAAACAGCAGTGTGGGTTTTCCAAGGAAATGGCTAGACAGAAAGTAAATATTCCACAGAATCACCTCCCACTTTCCTGGTTCTCTCCCATGGTCTGGCTGCTTCTGTTATTCAGATTTGCAGACTGCTATGTAAAAGAACACAAATTTTCTAACTAAATGGAAGGAGGTTATAGTATCTACTGAAATTTAATACCCTGTATTTCCTAATCACTGCTTCCTGTCTACTAACAGCAAAGGAAGAAAAGCAATCTCTTATTTCATTAGGTAGCATAAAACCAAGTCAACATTTTACAGATCCAAGTGCTAAATTTTTACAAAGTTCTTTCCAACCATCTTTGCTCACCTTGAAATATATTTACTCCACCACTTAGCAGCATAAAGACCTTTGTTGCTTGATTTTAAAGGACCTGAAGAAAAATCTACAGGGAAGATACACTGCATTGATGCTTGTTACCAGCTGGCAGCTGTCTAGAAATTCTCTACTAATAGTTAAACATCTGACTTCTTTATCAATAAGCACCTTCAGAAAACATGGACCTGAGGCTCACAAAGTTCATATAAGGTCCCTCAAAGTCAGAGCCTGTAGCAATAACCAGCAGTGGTGTGGATGACTGGTGTTAGGGCTGGAAATGAATGCACTGAAACTTCTTCGTAATAAAAGGAGCAAGCAGCACTTAGACCAGCATCATTTCACAGCACACAGTGGCAGAATACATAGAAGGCACTGATGTGTAAACTGCAGGAACATAATTTACCACTAAATTCAGTTTTACTTATTTGTGACAGAGGAACTGAGCATCACAAAACCTCAAGTGTTCCTGGCCTAGGGAAATTCATTAAGTCTGTCATCTCTACACCATGACTTTTTTCACCAGCCATAATCTCCTACTGTACACAAGTTCTAGAGTTGCAAAGGCAGCTATAAGTGGACAAGACTCAACAGTAACACCATTGATACTCTGCTCCAGGAGAAAAATCCTGAAGAAGAAATCCTTAGGCAGACAAAGGTCTACAGCTTATGTTGTTAAATCCCACATGAAGTAGGAACTTTATTTTCAAAGGTTTCCTAGTCAGTGTATGATCCTACTACTACTATCAGAGAGAAAGTTTTCCTGTAATTTAATAACCATTCATCTTAATGCCTCAAACTCTTCAGTGCTGAAAACACACCCAGCAATTTATTTTTAGCCAACAGCAGCTAGATGGAAGTATTCTAATAAAGCTTACAGCTAAGGCCTACATCAAGACAAGTTTTACTTACCAGAGTCCCAAGTGTCCAGATGAGAAAGCACCCTGGGGTTTGAAACAAAAAAATCATCTTTTTTCATATGCATTACTCTAAAGAATTTCATAAGAACTTTATAAAGCTTAGATGACCCTTTGATCTTTCATAGGCAGCTAAAGAAATCCAAGAACTGTACATGTAACTAAATTTAATCAAGATATTAAATAGCATTAAATAAATCCATCTGTCTAGGTTGCATAACAATAACTCTTCATGTCTATCATAAAATACCTAGCTCTACAGCCTGGATATTTCAGATCATGCTGTAGTGATTACAAGGATTCCAATAATTGATTTTCAGCTGGATAATCTTCTTTAAATTAAGATATCTAATCAGATACCTAATCAACTATTTAAATGGCATGTTAAATGCTTCAATATACTTCAATAAAATAAGAAAGGGTAAATATAATAGAAAACGGTACCTACTTTTTGGCATTTTCAAAAATATTCCTCACATACGCTGTGGTTCTTCTCTCCTCTCTCTGGTTTGTAAACAAACAAAAATCCCCAAATGAACAAAGCAGAAGGCCAATTAAAACACTCCCTGATAAAATGCAGATAAGAAATGAAGCTGGTTTTCCCTTTGAATAGAAATAATGCACAGTGGGGCTTCAACCCAACTACCCATGGGCTTTCCAACTACCCATGCTCATAGGCACTCACACATCTAACCTACATGACAATACAGGTATGTGCAAGCTCTGCTTTTGTTTAGTTTCTCAAATTATTTTAACAGAGTAAGACTTAGAGGCAATCACCTTAGAAGTAAAATGACTGCAAGTCTTGGCACTTATCATCAGGTTCCCATTTCTTTATCCTCAAAATAAAAAAAGCAAACTCTTCCATGTTGGGCTTTAAAACATCCACTTCAGAGGCTGTTTCAGTGCACGCATATTTACCTCTTCTGAAAGGTTACGCCATTCCCTCCTGAGCACATTACTGTGGTAATGCAAGTGTGGTTCTGCATACTTCACACTCTCCAAGTTTGAGTTGAGTTTCTCCCAGAAGCCTTTAGAGTTTTGGAACTGCAAAGTATTGTAGGGAAAGTATGAATACAGAATACAGGCTGCAGTCTTAAAGAAATACCTAATCACCCTCCCACTAAGTGATTGGAAAGAACTGGTTAATGTAGCTTCATAACAATCTAAGTGAAAAAATTTAAACAAAAGCAGTTATACTATTTTTTCCCCAGTACTTTTATTCCCTTGATCTGACGGCAGGGGTAGCACTTAAACTTGAGGTCAAGATTTGGTGCCTGTAATGCAGATACTTTGCCACCTTAAGATCCTTTTAAGTCACTGGGAAGAAATGAGTATTTCTAAGTCATAATTCATCTGACCTATTTCACATGTTTGGGATGGGATGGGAAGAACTGCACCACAGACTACAGTGGCCATATTGTCTAGGCTTCCCCTGACTGTAAAAGGAGCCTTAGGCAACTGACTTAGATGTAAATGTTTACATTTGGTCAAAAAAATCCCATTCTGGGTTTCTAGTAGTTCCAAATAGAGGAACACCACCATGATCCTGGCAGCTGCAGGCTGCCACTATTTTCAAGCTGCACTAACACTTACATTGCAAACATCCATTTGCCAACCTCAAGAAACAGTGCCTCATCCCAGAAAAGAAACAAAATCCAAACATTTCCATAGCAATTCTAAAGCCTTTGACTCTAATGCTGAAATTAATTTAAACTCAGCTGTGAACAGACAGGAGAAAAAAAACCCAAACAAACACACACTGGTTTCTTGGACTGGGTATAAAGATTTGAAGCTGCTGTTTATAAGGGGGGGTGATGTGATCATTGGTGAGGAAGAGACGAGATTAAGGCAATTCTTTCTGGCAGTTTTAAAAAACAAGATACGGTACTAGCTGTTCTTGCCCCTCTTTATATACATTTATCTCCCAATACAGAAACTACAGTAGTGATATTTGAAGGAAGAAAAGGTTGATTTCACAAAATTCCTCCATCTTGCATTAATGCAATTAACATGTTGGATTTTGCTCTCTCCCCTACTTTTCTACAAAGACAATAACTTTAGAAGAAAACCTCAGAAGCCTTTAAAACCACTTCCTACTATAAACTACAATTTGCCAAGGAAAATAAATTGCAGAGACTCAATCCTGCCAGCCACTTCCCTTTTGCTGCCAGTGATGATTGTCACTTTATTGTTGTAGCTGCAGAAGAGAAAAATAAATCTCTTTTTTGCTTCATGTTAGTTATATTTAGCAGCTGGAAACTAGGAGTGCATATGGCACCATATGTTCACCCTGCTGGAGCTAACTAACAAGCTACTACTACAGTAGGTTCCCTAAATGTTACCAATATGAAATCAGAGAAATATCAAGAATATAGCATAAGGGTATCATCTAGTGACCAATCTATGCAACTACGACAGCACCACCACTGCAAATTGCATTCAGGCCACACTGGATTTTGTTTGATGTGTGGCAGGGGGGAAGCAAGACAGCAAGTTTCTTTCATATATTGAATCTGTAACAGGAAGTGGTAGACTTCAGAATTAAAAGCAGACACCACCGAAAACCTGCACTGTATTAGAACTCATTAAAAAGTCAAAAGTTTAAAATAAAGTATTATTTTAATGAAATCTATTATTTCTTGAGGATCATCAAGGCAAGGACTAGAAGGAGAAAGCTTCTTTGTCTTACACAGTGTTTATTTTGCAGACATTTCTAGAGAGTCAGGAATTAATACCTAAGCATGAACACGTAAAAAACATTGTATTACCAGAAGTTAAAGCAAGGCCTTACCAGATTGCAACCTATGAAAAGCTCCTATGAAGCCTTTCCTAAATACTGTTTTTTTAACTGAAGACAAAGAGAAGTCTCTGCTATACCCCTCTGAAAGGATGCAGGGTAACAACAACCTTTAAGAGGTGTATGTCCTCTCCAGGGGAACTGTAGTGCTATGTCCACCCAGCAGGGAAGGTATTCGGAGAGCTGTGTAACTATGTAGCTGCACAGGCAGCTACTCCTTAAAACATCACTCTTCGCCCCAGTGGCTCAGCACAGCATGAGGGAGAGGCTGCCTTTTCCTGTGCTGATCTCTCTGACAACTGCTTGCAGTACACATTTTCACTCCTCTCTTGCACCTCCTCCTGTTTTCTTCCCTTCTTCCTCCTGCCCCTTCCTTCTCCCTTTCTGATCAAGCCCATTTGCACCCCTTTAAGTTTGGTTTCTGTGTTTAAAAGGAGAAAAAAAAATAATCAGACTCTTATTAATTGCAGTCCTTATGTAAAGCTTTTTGACAATCAGACTGACTGTTCCCCCTTTCTCACAGACTCTCTCAATACCTCTTGCTGAACAGGAATTTAGTGATAAAAAATACACCTGTTACCCAAATAGCACAGATTTTTTTGTGAATATGGACATAGCCCTCCCAAAGGCTCTTAACGATTCACAGGCTCAGAACTCACAATTCCGAACTCCAAAAAGCTTCTCAAAGCAACAATTCACCATTGTTTCTGTGAAATGCCATAAAATCTTTGCAAAAGAAATACTACTTGTAGGATCAGATTTGTCACCAGGGTCTGACTTGTAATGCCGACAACACACACCAACTGAAACACCAACAACTGACCACTTGGAACTCAAGCCATGGTGGGTTTGTGTCACTGGAGTGGTACAGAGCAGCCAAAGCACTAAACCTTACCCTGTGTACTATTATCTTTGTCCTCACTCAAGAGTCAGAGCAATTTGCAGTCAAAAGTAGCAGGAAATATTTGTCTTTAGTTCAACTCTGACCTTTTCAATCTGTTTAGGTTTCAGACAGAAATAGGAAATGAGTTCCACAATCAGGAAGTATAGATGCTAAAGGCATTTGCCCCCAGGGGCTTGAGGTTCAATCTCAGACAAATTAAAGGCCTGCTAACTTTGACCTCAGCGAATTACAGGGATTATCTAGCAACAAATTTTCTCAAGATCTGATTTTCCCAGGTGTCCCAGCTCTCAGGGCAGCCTTCCCAAGCAAAGCATGCAAAGCCCAATTCCCTGGCAGCAGTCATGTGAATCTGTAGCAGTACAGCTGTGATGCACTGTTGCAAGGTGAGTGAGCAGTGGGTAATTTCACTGATTTTAAAAGATTTTGTGAACAGTGAAGCTTTATAAGCTAATTATAAGCACTGGGGAGGAAACAGACTCTCACCTCTTTCAAGTGCTACATGAAACAATATTGTCATGTATCCAGAGTCTACTCCCATGTGCTGCTGGTAGTGTTGCATTCAAGCTCTGACTCTTCCCATCAGCCTTCCACGACAACCTGCTTATTAAAAGCCTCTCTCAGATTTTGTAGGGGAACACTTAGGAAAATTTTAAGTATTTCTCTAAACTGAAGCCAAGGGAGTGGAATGGAAGATGGGAAGAATCATTTATGTTGTTTTCAACGGAAAGTACAATTTCCTACTCAAACAGCATGTGCTCCCCCCATCCAGCTCACCACCTTTTCCAGTCTGTGCAGGAATTTGTCTAGATTTAGCTAGCCAAAGCCCTGACACCAGTGCAATCACAGGATGCTCTGGAGAAAACAAAGCGAGAGGGTCATGAACCATTGGTAGCAATGGCAGCACAATGAAATATCCCTCAAAGTGGGGATATGGAGAGATATGTAGAAATCCTACATGTCCGCTGTGCCAAGTTAACAGCTAACGAAGCCACAAAATGAAGAGGTATCTATCAAATTTAACAAGAATTAATTCTTGGAGGATCTTCCCTGTTGAATGGAAGAAGTCTCTTCAGAAAGGGAAAAACAAAACAAAACAAAACATCTTTGAGCTAGCAAACATCAGCCTGAATAACTGATATCTTAGTAAACGCATAAGCCATTTCAAACAGGGCAATTTTCTGTTCACCCCTATTTTGGGATAGGGCTGGGGGGACACTGCTTCAGTAGTATTTAGCACACCCTCATCCCACAAAAAAGCAGCTCCTAATCTGCAAATACAAATGTAGTTTTATACTGGAACTTACCTCTAACACAGGTAGAGAAATAATGTCTGTTGCACATGTTACTCCAGGGATAATCTATAAATACAGACAAATTATAAGAATATAAATAATTTAGCATAAAACATGGGCCTGTTTGGGTATCTAAGTGAAACTCCATTACCCATTTCCTTGTGAAACTAGCTAGCTAGCTAAAACTATACATTCAGTTTTGCCAACAAGAAATATGGAAGATGTTTCTCTCATTCATCTCATTTAAAAAAAGACAACATATTAGAACAGTGTCAGATCAGAGAAAATAAAATAAGCTATTTGCTCTAACTGTAGAGTCTTGCCTAAAGTTATTTTACTTCTGCAAACTTACTCATAAATCTTACCTCTACTGATACTGTTTGTCTTGGAAATAACTGTGTGATTTTGCTGGTTAAATGTATTCTGTATTCATTATAAACCTCATATAATATGCAACAAATTAATACCTCATTATGAAAACTGAGAGATTTAATAATCCATTCCATTATAGTAGCTGTTCTTGTTTTATAAATGCTTTTATTTGTTGACAAAAAAAAAAAATCAACTCATGGAAAACACCACTAAGGTTAAGACTTGACAAAATAAAATGGGCATAAAGCCCAGATATGGATTTATAGTATGTCTACAAAAAGGTAAGGCATACAAGTTAAAGGCTGTATTAAGGGAGAAAACACAGACTCCCTCTAGCTATTAATTAAAGTACCAGCTGTTATCTTACCCCAATCCAGTCAAGCAGTGATGTGTAGGGCAAAAGTTTATCCAGGTTGTGAGTTTCTGGACACATTCTGCAGTACAGGGAGGCTGAATGCAACATAAAAAGACTTATAAGGGCAAGATTGTATAAAATATTAGCTAATGAGAGCAGGCTTCACAGTGAGTTCCTTGTCTAACACTTTTTTAGGGACAAATCCTGCTGGTATCTCTGAAACAGTTTCCTCCATGGTGGAACTGGTCCCATTCTGTGCACAAAAGGAGGAAGAGAAGTCCAGATGGCTGCAGGGCTGGGTCAGCTGCTTGGCTACAGCTCAGTGCTGCAGGGGTCCTTTGTACAAAGGCTCAGGGCACAGGACATGCACTGGCTAGGCTGAGGAATCAACTGTTAGACGAGAATATCATGATATGCCAAAGCCTTATGAAAAAACAGTTTGGGCTAGGCTAGAGATTGGTTCCTCTACTCCAATCTCAATTATTTACATCCCAGATATCCAAAACAGCAGCCAGATGGAGAATTTGCTCTCCAGTGACCTAAAATAATGATAAATCTATTTGTCCCCCTAGACAGAAGAATGCATTTGAAAAGCTTTACTGCCAATCTGATTTTGAGAGATCTATGTATCCTATAAACTACTGATATTGTGTCTAACACCACAAAATGGAGGTCAGCTAACATAAATCATAACCAAAAAGTGTGGAAAGAAGAGAGTCAGTTTGTGACATTGTGGCTTCTCTTTCAGCCACAACTAGGGTATGCAGGAAAATTCAGCATGCAGGAAAAGAAATACCTACCGATGATAAATTCTTGAATGGGGTCAAAAGAATGACATGTTGACAGGTTCTCAGAAATCCACCAAATTATCTGTCACAATGAGAACAGGTGAGTTTGTCATATCTCTCTGCTTAAGCATGTGTTGTAAGAGACTATAGAAACTTTGTTTTCAGTAGTAAGACTTTCCATGAAGTAGTGATACAGAGATAAAAGTTTTCAGGACAGCCTTGACCAATAAAGCAATTCAGGCAGCCCAGCTGATGAGGCTCTTGGCACTGCCAAAACATGAGAATCAGGACTTTTCTTCTTTGGCTGGTATCATTCATGCCCTGACGCTGCTTTGTATACGACATCAGTCGTTGAAAAAACTTAGAGGAGGTTCTTTTCTCACCTGCATTTCCAAGTCTTCTGTATGTCGGAAGTATAACAGGGCACAATGTAGAGCTGCCAATCTCTCGCTGTCTTGTTTGCTGTTCTGCAGGAACTGTAGTAAGGCGCTGTCACTGATGCTCACAGCATACATACTTCCTACGCAGCAGTCCAAGACCGTTGACATGAGTGGGGATTGGATGGAGCAGTTTTGCAACATGTCAATTCTTGCATCCTCACCTGAAGAACATTGGTTTGAGAATAAAAAGGACTAAGAACATAGAATTTGGCTGCTACCAGTATTTCTCTTAAGACTCCCAGGTCCCCAGCAGCAAGAAACAGTCTGCCTCTTGTACTAGCTGCCCTGGTATTACACTGAAGAGGAGGAGGAATGGTGCTGGCTGGGTAAAGGAAGTAAATGAGGATCACAGTCCATACTCAGTTCCTTCCCCCATACTCTCTCCTTCCCTACTGCTGAAGCAGAGAAGGTGTACAGACTTGAGGCTCACAATGCTGTCACAAGACAAATCAGAGTACATAGGATGGAACAGAGAAGGGCACAGGGCTAGTAATAGAGATGCAACACTAGAATTTGCACCTAAGCGTACTGGTACAGTTCAGAACTACTCACAGGCAGAATCATGATACAAACTTGTATTGGTGGATCTCTTACCATCAATCCCAATGGCCAGAACAGGAAGGTTCTGCTCTATAGTTACTGATTGAAGTATCAGATCAAAACCACTTTATTTATGCTAGTACTAAGGTTCACCACCACAGTACTATACAGTAGGATTCCAGATCCTTTGCATCAGAGAAATCAGGCCCACCATACAACAGTGATGCTTTCCCCTCATTTCTAGCAGAACAGTATTTCATTATGCGTATACAATAGGTATTAACTTCCTGTGATGCTGCCCCTGCACCAGTTCCCACTACTTACCTCTCCTTCACCCAATCAGAAGAACAGATTTCTGTTTTCAAACAAACCCCCCCCCCCTTCCAAAAATAACCCACTTCCCATAAAGACATGTTTTTTGGAAACGAAATAACGTGCCTCTCAGATGAGACTCTAAATCAAATTGCATCAGCCTGATCAGGTGAAGGAAACACAGATTTCCTCTCCCCACACCCTCCAAACACACACATTTACAGCAACTCAATTGGAGGAAGGAAATGTAAAATCAAATTTACATCTCCATGTGAAATTTGAGAACAGTGGAGGACCAAGAAGCATGTGCAAAGGTGGGGGAAGGGAAACTATGAAACCAAGGCAAAGAATTTCAAATTCAGTGAAAGGTCTTCTTCCATTTCATAACAAACTAGAAGTACGTAATACATGAAGTATGAAATGTCACTTCAGATTCTCTTTCTAAAATGAAAAGCGGCAAAAATGCCATTCTTATTTTTTCAATGTCTCTCCTTCTTCTTCAGAACACTGTGCAATAAAGCAATTGTTGAGAAATACAACTTTCATGTAAAGAGATTTGAACAAGTTTCCACTACAACAATAAAATTACTTCAAGCAGCAGTCTTACTATACCTGTCAGAAATAAACTATAGCACAGCAGGTCAGGATGCTCAATATTCAGAAGGTGCAGGAACTGGCCAGGTAAATAAGCAGCCACATAATAGTCTATTTAAAGAAATAACAGTGGTCAATTTAGCACTTGTTCACTTATTTGCTTTAAGAGGCTGCTTCCCATGATTCTCATCTTGGCCCACTTCTCTCTGATGGAATTGATTATATCTAGGAAATATAAAAGGAGTTAATTAAAAGCTGCTGTTGCATTAACACAGGAAACACTAGCAATACATTTGGGTTTCCAGGGGAGGATTCAAGAGGCTTGAGACACTCAAGAACTCAGCAGCTGATCTCCAGAGCAGATTCTGAGGCAATTTCAGAGGAAGTTGCTTACTAATACTGAGGTATTGCAGTATCAAATGCCAAATATAAAAGTTAAGCAAAAAAAAGCAGCAAAATAACACAACTACTTAAAGTCAAGGAAAAAAAATCCTTTCCTTCTAGAGAAGGGTTAGCCATTTGTCTCCCTGCTGGGGACAGAGAATGGCAGTCACACAGGGAAGTAACACAAGTAACCTACCAAGATTCATAAAAGCCACTTCCTTCAATTGATGAGATTCTGTTCTTTCTAGAGAAACTGTAAAAGTTTTGTTGTAACCTGGGGAAAAATAATAATATTTTTTAAAAACCCAAACAATAAACACCATCTGTTACAAGCCAAGTATGACTTTATAGCTAGAAGCTTCAGCAGGCCAATACACCCAAATAGGGATATTTTAGATTGTTTTATGGGCTTGTCTGCAGAGACAGATTTACTTCATCCTAAACAGAGTTGCTGCATACTTAGTAGACCTGCACCCACACAATGCAGTTCTTTAGTATGTGGAAACTAGCCATGCACTGCACAGCCTATGCTCGTGTTTAAAGAAGCATTCCATCCAAGAGCAAGCTTGTGTAAAAATACCTCCCCCCTCCTCCCGAAAAAAAAAACCCAAACACAAATCCTTTATGTAGCTGTGCTTCACATGTTGGTGATCTTTCAACTGCTTTAAAGAATTTCCAGATTGTTTATCTGCGTGCCCTACTGCTGTAATTTAGTTCAGCTCTGTTTAAACATAGGCTAATTTCAGACCTGCTGTGTTTGTACGGGCTTTGCATCAGCACAGCTGTTATTTTATTCTAGATTTGCACCACACTACTTCTGGCATCCAGCAAGAATGACATACAGCCTTCAAACTTCCTCAATCTCTGAGAAAAGCTGAAGATTAAAATAACTAAAGGAGACAATGACTGGCCTCTAAATGTCCATGCTGCGATATCCTAAACACTGAATGGTGTCATGATCAGGATGCTACTTAATACTGCATGAAAATTCAAGATAAGATGATAGACCCACAGTTTACAGGACCACCAAGGAAACAAGTAGATCATGAGCCATACTTCAGCCACTCATCCAGGACTTTGATTCCTGACCCTAGCAGAGAGATATGCTTTATCTATGCTGCAAAAAAAGAAAAGTGAGACCTCAAAGACCAACAGCAACACTACAGATGGAGTATCTAAAACAAATAGTTTTTCACACAAGAAACTGACTGAAGTTTGCTTGCGATGAGTCAGTATACTCATGATTACCACCCAATTACTTGCCACTGTGAACGCATGCAAGCTAATACCAGCACTGCAGAATACACCTGCAACATTGTGACTTTTGTGTTTATGCTGCATTCAGTAACTGCTTTAAGGGGACAGGAAGCTTCCTTCCAAGTTTACAGATGCTACAGCACAGACTGAACTCCTTACATGTCTCCAAAATGATGCTTATGGACCTGATATACCGCTGCTTCTGTGGGTCACCTCAGAACCAGTCTTAAAATTCTCTTGTACGACTGATGAATCTTACATGAATCCACAAACAGCTCTGCACCAAACAACTCCATTCCATGAAGGTCATTTCAGATGCAGCTGGTCAATGTCACCATATTTATCCTCAGTTTCTTCCTAGTACAGATAGGGATGTACAAGGGCCATGGTTGGCTCCAAGCAATGCAACCACCCTTCAGCTACACATCAAGTACATCTGGGGAAATCAGCCCGTCACAGCAGTTACAATGCAGGGTGCTGCCACACCCAGAATGGACTTTTCCAATCTGTTAATGCCTTCAAGAACACAAAAATGCAGTTCATTCAATCCCACAACATTCCAGCAGCAAAGCAACATGTTAGTGCAGCTCTGACATACAAAGAGTTTTCTGACACAAGAAAGCAAACACTTGAAGTAAAACAGAGGTATGTTGTCCACTTGAACAGTTACTCCAAACTATGCAGCTTCTCAATTGAGAAATAATTCGCCTCTCTCCTCCATCTATCAAATGAGAAAGATCTTGCTAATGACAAGTTTTATTCTGATCAGAATAAAGCAACGTTCTTTATTCAAGGAAAAAAAAAAAGGTCTTAAAATTAAGAGCTAGAGCACCACTTACATAGCAACTATTCTTACAGTCAGCGGGTGTTGCACCTCTTGCTGTGAAAATGACATGTTGAACTGGAATTCTAAACAGACATTCAAGCTAAGAGCTGTTGGCTCTATTTCCCATACAAATGCCTTATGGCACAAGTACAACACACCTGCAAGCTCCCACAGATTTCACTGATGCTTGTGCTCAGCATGCCAGAAAGTCTGGCTAGAAATAAGGGACCAAATTAATAGCCACTCACAAGGCCGTTGGTTTGAAGCTACCCATTTAGCATCAGGCAGGAAGTCTACAGCAGGAAAGTCAACTTTGCAGCTGAAGGCAGCTGCTGTCTCTAAACATCAGCCACAGTAGTTTGTCTGCAGACTTTAGTAGTTACTTGTTTTGCAAGGCATTCTATGACTCTTTCAGCAAAGTGACATTCTCCAAAATAAAGCATAACTTAACAGGTTAATCTTACCTTTATGTAAAAAATATATGGAGTACCTTATTTCATCAGGAGTATCAGAGGCTAGACTACAACACACACACAAGCCTCCTAAAAAGACAAAAAAGGAAAAGAAAATTGACTTGTCCACCTGAATACCTAGACATCTTTATGCTGCACAAAACCAAATCAAGACTGTTTCAAATTAGAAAGTAAAAATAATCTCACAAAAAAGGGAAAGATTACAGAAATATATATTACAAATCTCTAACCATCATTTACCTATCAAAACACAAAATAAGAGAAAACAGAGGAAGCAATATGGCACAATGGAAACCTGGGTTCTGACATGGCCAGTTCTTCTCAAGAAGTACATTTTTAGCCCTTCCCAGTAGAAATCAGGCTTGCAGCCAGAAAACTGATCATGCCTTTCTCTCCACAGACTGCCTCAATCTCTAGATATTTTCTGTTCACGGACTGTCAAATATGCACAGAACAACATAGTAAAAACACAGTTTAATTTCTAAGTAATTTCATATGGGCAGCAGCACAATACACTACTAGGACTTTCTCATACTAGAAATGATAGTCACTTCTCCCCTTTCCAGCCCAAAGAGCTGTTAATTCCTTTTTTTAGGAGAAAAGTCAGTCCTTGGCACAAGCTTATTTCAGCCAAGGTACTCTGTGCAGGAATGCTCCCCACTCCCAGCCTAATTCTAAATCAGACTGATACTGTTTTGACTCCACTGGATGGTAGCCCTCTCTCCATCTCTTATAAAAACATTAATCCACTTACTCTGATGCTTTGGCAAGCTGCTTTGGCATTCACGTTATAAACAGCTTCCAAACCACATTATCCCAATACAGTTGGGACAGCTAGGCCACAACTATGACCATTCACCTTTTACCTTTACTGAAAGTTTATCACTTAAAAGAAAAAACAGTAATACTAATACAGATACTGTTCTATAAAAAACCAAAGGTTTATGTATACAAGGTATACAGAAAAAGGCACAAAATAAAGGTTTATGTATACAAACTAAACAGGAAAAGGCACAGTATGGAAAAAGTGCAAGTACAAAAAAAGCACAGCTACCAAGGTATTTTACTTGGTTAAAATAACTAAGTGCACCAAGTGGTGCAGGGAAAGCTTGTTGTCCTATTGCACCTATAAGGTGTTTCATGCAAAGGCAAAACCAGGTCTTCTACACTATCCATTTCAAAATCATTTGCAAACAATAAGAGCTGTAGCTAAATGCCACAAGGTGAGAAGACTCAAATGAAGATATATTTGGATGGACTCTTATCTTTTCCTAAATAAAAGGGAAAAAAGATCTCAACCACAACAAAGTAATAAAAAAAAGGAAGCATTTAAAAATTAAGTTCTACTCATACAGGGTAACAGCAAGTTACTATATTCAGCAGAATTATGGAAAAAAAAAATTACAACTCTTTCACTTGATAAATAAACTTCATACCACTGAAATTGTAAGAGTCGCCTATGAAGACATGAAGTTTTACCTAGGAAACATTAACTTCAAATTCCTCATTTCTGTTCATGCAGAAGCATAAGACGAGGCTGTACCAACATCTCGACATGGCATCTGAGCATCACAATTCAAATACAAAATTGCACTGTGGCATTTTATCTAGTTGTACTGGCTTAGGAGTGATTTGCCTCACCTAACTTCAGCCATCCAAACATCTCTCATTTAGACTCCTATACAGAAAATGAAGAAATATGGACAGAAGCAATCATCCTCTGGAGACGCCTATTTCTCTCTATAAATATAGTCCAGATGCTTAACTTTTAGGCAGGTAAATTTAGGTGACAGTAATCCAGGGTTTATGTCATCTTACTGCCTGCGTGTTTTTTTAATACCAAGCAAATTTAACCAAGAAGAACTTCTAAAGTGCTAAAAGAAAATGTAACAGCCCAGTGTTGCTTAAATAACCACTGAATTCTTGACATACAAAGTTAATTCTGAGACTAGAACTGCTTGATCTCAGCTAACCTAGAAGTACATAGGGGTTTTTATCTGGAGACATTTTGTCTGTGCTGACTATAAGGAACAGAACTACTTTTCTTCTACTACGGAAGTTTGAGAAAGGAAGAGTGATTTCATTCAGTGTTCAGATTGGCAGTTTTATTAAATGGGAAATTGCATGGAATATTCCATTTTGAAGTTATGCCAATTATTCTTTGCCAGAGATGTCCAAATGGTACAAATAGGGATATTACCATTAATATTTGAAGCATGTTAGCAGTTCCACAGAAGGCATAGTCTGTGCCCCAAAGAGCTTGCAGTCCAGTTTTGTAAACCACGACAAACAAGAGGCACAAAAGGAAACTAACTTCAGTGCGACTACCCACAGTGTTCGTCGACAACTAGATACAGTCTCAGCGCCAAAATCCTTTGCTCCAAACTGTTAGTTACTCAAAATGGGTTGTGTAAAGTAATCCTCAGTTTCAAACAACATTCAAACATTTCAAACAATGAAAAGCCACATACAATCTCATCTAGTAAGTGTATTTGTCCAATTATGTGTTCTACATTAAGCACAGTGAAAAGCGTGTGTGAAAGGTTCCACACATTTTCCATTGTTGGACAGGGTGTCTGTATAAGAAGTAGTCTGTCTTGCTAAGAAAGTAGCCTAATCTACATTTGGTAGATAGAAACTTGGCTTTCTCCTATTTCTCATTCCTTCCCTCTAATGTTTCTAAGTGTGCTGTCTGTATTGGTAAGTAAAAAATCCGTGTAAGGTAACTGTATTTCACTATTTGCATTAATGGCCAGTTCAACACAACTGGCAAATACCTCAGCAATTCGTCCATGTGCATACAGCACGCCTTCAGAAGTGAGATGTAAAGCCACTTCTGCAACATGTCATATCCCTGTACAATTCTGCAGACTATTCAGAAGTTAATCAGATACAATCTCTGCTTGGCTGTATGGTCTAATTTAGAGGCTGAAAATACAGGCATCTCTGACAAACAGATGCCTCTTGAGACCAGTTTTTAATTAAAAAAAAAGCTCATGGCATGCATTAGGATGCAGGGAGACTCCTAAATCCTAAAGGTTTAAGGTACACTTTAGGTTTAAGTTTAAGGAATCATAAATATACTAAACCCTTAAGTATCACATGCTAAGTTTAGTATTACATACTTGGACCTTCTAAGTATCACATACTAACAGCAACATGAAGCTCTTAGAATCTCTATTGCACATGCTCCATTTACGCATGGCCACTCTGTAACACAATTATATACTATGTCAGATACACAAACAGACCTAGCCAAAACCTTCCCTGAATTTACTTTTTAATGCATTTTTCATCACCTTTAACATTAAATTGCTCTAATGTAATACATAACCATGCTTTGGTACCACTTGTGCTCTGAAACTAGCAGAAAACGCTACAACATTAGACTGAGATATTTCACCATATAAGCGTGTGATACCAGTTCTTTGAAGATGGGCTACCAGAAAATTTCTGGGTGACTGTTTTATTGTTGGTGTTGATATATAAAACCCCAGGTACTCTTCAGCTCATCTTGGAATGCAGCTTTCAGAAGGTAAAAAAACTTAATAAACAAAATAGCACACAGTTGCCTTCTCCCTCTCCTCACAGTTACGTGTCAAGTATACTCTAAAGGAATACAAATCTCAAACATACAAAAAAACCCATACAAACCCCCCCATATATATATAATGTCTTACAAAGAAATCTAGTAATCAATTATGATTACACTGCATGGTAATTACTAGTGGAGATCATTTTGACAATACTTGCATTCATTACCTGCTTTACTTGTAAAAACCTGAAGATTCAAAGATTTAGATGCAACATCTTGGCCTTGACAGTGATTATATCCAAAATTCACAAGTCTATGAGCAAATAAAGATCACTAAATAAATCACTTCTTCATCCACAGATTCATCACAACACAGATCACGAGAACAGTCACTATGTAATCAACACATACTAATTAAATTATAATCAAATGTTCTCCAATGCAAGTTAAATTATGCTTTAACCAATCTGCTCAATGCTGTTAGAAATGAGAATCCCAAGACTGCACACTGTTATCAGAAACCAACAATTTTGATTAAACCTGAAAACTTCATATTCACTTACTGCAGCATTGTCCAACCATTCCTATACTTTGAAGTGAAAGCAAGTTCCGATGAAGTACTGGAAATCCTAACATTCATCATATGTGAGAACTCAAAGGCTTTGCAGCCTAACTCTGCCATTCTTACGTCTGGAAAGCTACATTTTAATCTGCAATTAAGCACACTAATTTCAGCGGAAATGCTTGAAACGCACAAAAATCACACTCACATGGTACTTGTTATACCATGACATTCTTCTTCAGTCTCGTGCTGCCTGTGTTTTAATGGTTTTACGTATCTTTAAAATCTACAAGTCCTACTTTTGCCACACAGAACATGCAACAGAAGATTGTAGTCAGTAAGCTTTGGCTTTTTTGTTGGGATTTCTTTGGTTTGGTTTTTTTTCCAGAAAGGATATTGATCCTGGAGGGATTTTCTCCTAGGTCTTCTCCAATAGTTTTGGAAAACAACAACAACAAAATTATACCATTGAAGCTTTTACAAGTGTTGGATTTTTTCAGTACTAACCGCAAGAGGATACACTGCCCCTTTAGGGCAACCTGCATGTGCAGTAGCACCACACTGAACCTTCTGCATAGCACCGAGACATTCTGAGAGCCACAGTTTGAGCAGGATGGAACTCAACTACCTTCAGTTATTGATATCTGATCTAGTAGCATTGGCCTCCCTTTTTATTCATAAAGAGAAACAGGCCCTTTTTGAACATAAATTCAACTGACTGAAGACAGATGAGGATGAGGTGAATTACGACTAAGAGTCAGACCATCCTGACTAGTTTTTTCCTCAATTAAAAGTAAGCCTTAAGGAGACAAGCTCAGATGCAGTCATGTGCACAGGAGACATAGAATCAGACTAATCTTAGCCTTTGAAAGTGCAGGCTGCCTGGAAATAGCATGCTGGAAGAGAAAAGAGTACAGGCAGTGTCTCATAAGCTATAAAGAGGAGCTACTGGTCTGGTTAACTGCCCAGTAAAACATGTAACAGCAATTAAAAGCTGAGAGCTTCCCTCGACAGGAATTTTGACATCACCACTATGACATGCCCTATATTAAAACAAATTTTAATTTAAATAGGTACAGAATACTCAGAGAAAGGATGGTTTAACCTATAGCTAGCTCTTCAGACAATTTTTAAGAATGGCACCAAAAAGCAGTCAAGGATTAAATTACATTTTTCAGCTAACCCTGATGAAAATGAGAGGAACTGGAGGTTTGGACACAGTGTTCATATTATTTGTATGTTCCAGTATTATGTAGGCAACTTTAAACAAAGATAATGTGGTTCAGACACAACTTTTACTTAGGTTTGTAAAACATTATGCTATATATTAAAAGAAAAGCAAAACAAAACATAAAACCCCCTTACTTTAATTGTGTGTCATTTACAGAAATATCCAGGTGTGATTCCAGCTGTTAACCAAAAATGAAAACAAACCTGTTTAGTGAGGTCAGTATATTATGATTAATATTTCAGCCCAGTAAAACATGTCGAACTCATATTTCGCTACAACATTTTAACAAAGTTTATTTATCGTCCTCTAATGACCCCCCCAAAACATAAAAATCCTTAAAAAAAAAAAAAAGAAAATAAATTGTGAGATATTTAACCTCCTGCATTAGAGCAAATTTCAGCCACTGGGACAAAAGCCTAGTAACAATTACATGTTCAACAGTCGTAATTTTTATGTTCTCTTCTCTGTACTTTCACCACGACAGATTTTCCTGTCTCACTTAAAACTGACACAAAGTTAGTATGTGGTTTCTTTGTCTAGTGCATTTGATAACCCTGCTTTTCAGTACTTGAGTATAAGATCAACATAATGTCATGAATGTCACTTACTTCTAGGTCAATAGCTATGCAATTCCACTGAAGTAACCTTACCATGGCGCAATCTGAATCTGACTGAATATATTCTTGAAAAGAATACAATGCAAAAAACAAACAAACAAACAAAAAAAACCAACCCCCCCCAAAACAAACGGAAAAACAAACCCCAGTTTCCCTCTGCAAAAGTTCCAAGAACAAGACACTAAACAGATCTCTGTATCAGTGCCTAGAACACATAATTACATCCATCTCAAAACCATTGTATAATAAAATACTAATGACTTACTATTGAGTTAAAACTTTCATCAGGATAAAACTGGACACATTTTAAAGTACTCCTTGATTCCTGGAATTAAGAGGATGTATTTTGTAACTGATAACATAGAAAGCATATCATATAGACTGAAAAGTGACTGGATACTGCACAGCGTTCTACACACTCAACCCACTTTGCTAACAAATATGCAGAACTTAGGGGACAAAGATGACTTTAAAAACCACATATAACCCCCCACAATAGCACTATGACATGCTTCCTTCCTGTGCCAGATCATTATCTGACAAGCATCTATAATTGCGTGGGCCCCCACCTGAAGCACAGCATTACATGTCTCAAATACACACACATATTCTAGAAAGTTAAAAAAACGTTTTCCATAACTACCTATATGGCAAAAGGAACAGTATCTTATTTTGGTCAGTTCAAAAAGGGTATCTCAAACAAAAACAGGAATACGTTTCTCCATCACAGTTCACTTCCTGTTGTTTCCTAACACTCATATTTTTGGTGGCTAAGAAGAGTTAAGAAAAATCAATTTTAATTTACATAGAATACATCAAGTGCAAATAGTTTGCCAGTCAAAACAAAAAAAACCCAAAGAGTTTCAGCATTTCTAGCCAAGAACCTGCCCTCATTTAGTCACCCAGTAAGTCTGTATACAACATACTTTCTACGTGTGAATTTTCTAGATCAGATGCATTATACTCATGACAGTTTTTGGTAGATTCAGATCCTTTTGAATAAAAGACCTCTTTAAAGCCAAAAAACCTAACAAACTTACCCTTTTTTACAGAAAGCACTGAGACCACCAGTCTTCTTGCAATTTACTATACATAAATACCAGTTACGGCAAGTCTAGCTTTTGCTTTAGGTTATTTGAGGCAGGAACAAGACAGACTACTATAATGAAAAACAAACTCACACTATTATTACCCCCCACACTCAAAAATTTTACTGTCATGAGACAGGCAGGAACAAAACTACTAGAATGACTTTCATCTCACCTTTGGAACAATGTAGAAGAGCCTTTGTTCCATCATATCCCACTGTGCCCAAATGAGATCATCTGCAACTCTGGCTCTTGGAAGCTGACCTGAGTTTTGAATCACCTAGAGGGAAAGAAAGAACATTAGAAGTCATCAAATAAAGTTCTGTAACAATTACGCACAGTCTGTGCTTTAAAGAGAAAAGCAATGACGCAAGAGGCACAAATAGTAAGGTGCTTAGAGGGAATATGCTACTTGTTAGCTCCACAAAGTCCACCTTTGTTGTGTGCAAGGTGCTCATTTTAAAGAGATCAGGAGCACAGTTTTCAGGGTATACCTACTACAAAATATTTTATTTGAGATTTCCTTGCTTGCAAGAAATTCACCAACCACTTAAGCTGCTCCAAGTGAACAAATTAAAACAGACAGCACTCTTCATCATAGAGAAGTGAAAACAAGTGAAATGCCACAGTCAGTTCAGAACCAGCTACATTAACTATTGAAGGAAGACGTGTTAGCTACAGAAGGGATTTCTGTCCAAAGTCTCAGCCACGTGATAGAGAGTACTGACACTAGGGAAAGGGCTAGAATTGTGGAAAACTATTGGGGTTGTATAAATGCACTCTTGAAAGATGTAGGGAGATTCCATGTCAAACAAAACAAATCTGTTTGTTAGAAGGACAGCAGATTGATCTATTTTTCTGATTACACTCTTAGACTTTACTCCACTACTGTAGTCTAGCATATAAAATCCATCTGCTTTAAAAGCAATGACAAACTTTAAGAAAACCATGAAGGACTTCCAAGTGACTGAAAATCAGGACCGTAACTTTTTCCTTACAAGCCTACACTTGTCTCCATAAACCAAAACATTGGCTTTAGTGACAATTCTTTACTATATTAGATGTAAGTTTATTAATAATAAGTCTTTTAAGCAGAACATCCACAATTTGTTGAAGACAGATTCATGTTAAAAACAGGAAAAGAAGATGAAGGGAAAAAGAGATTGGAAGATTTACAGTACTTGGAGTGTATTTAAGTTTTATGTCTTTTGTTTGCTTGTTTTTTAAATGAATCCTTTACTGGGACACACAGACTCTCAAAAGGCAAAGTTAGGAAGGTGATACTGCAAAGATTTTAAATGGTTTAGAAATGTATATACACTATGTTTACTCCCAACTTCTAACACCCAGACACATTCAGCAACAAACAAAAACCAATAAAATGAGTAACTTTCCTCACAGATTACATGGTATGCAGGTTTTTCAATCAGCTTTGTGTTTAGCTGCATAAGCTGCCATACTATCAATACTTTCAATATACTTTGTGTTGCACAAGTATACGACTACAAAAACAGTTAGTTAAAATTACAAGTGTTTAAATTTTCAATTAAAGCAAAAAACCTCAAACCCCAAGATTTTTCAAGTCTTACCACTTTGTGTTCTTCTTCTGCAACATGAATGTCAAATTGTTCAATATCTTTAAAATATGTAAAAAAAAAATCATTACAAACATACATTTTTATATGCTTTTATACAGCTTATTAAACAAATCTCACCTCTTGGAATGCTATAAGAACACATTAGGGCCAGTTAAGTTCAACTCAGTGTAAGAGGAAATCCGTGATACATGAACACAGGTGCCTATGCAGAGACCTGGACTCTCTTCCTTTACTGACCTGAGGGTGGCTTCAGCCATACCACCCCTCTGGAAACAGTTCTCTGCCCACATCACCACAGCACCGTCAGGGAGAGCGCTAACTGAAACATGCCAAACCAAGCCAAGGAGCACACTTACAAAGAGCACGCAGAGCTGCATGCCCGTGCCTGAGACTACACCCTAGCCCTGTTCCACTTCGTAGCATGAACGCCACCTCACGGTCCTTTCCCATGCAAAATTCCTAAAAGTTATTGGTAGTTTGCCTGTGCGAAGAGTGCAAGTTTCACCCAGTAGATGGTATAAATGTTTCTGATACAGTTCACAGCACTATGTGAACTTACTAGGATGTGAACTCTGCCCACTCAAGTCCAGCTACCTAAAGGTTGGTGTCTCGCTTAGCAGAGAAGATGGGCCTCTCCAAAGAGATAGGAAAAGCGATCTCACTCTGTAATAAGACTGAATGGTAAAAGGGATAAACAGCCTTTGCCAAGTATCCACCTCTATCCATTCCCTCCCATTAGAATAGGTTGAACATGCAAAGTTAGCTGAATTGAAGGAACTATTATCCTATTCTTATCCCACTTGTCATGTGTTAAATCACAATCCATCTCTCATAGTCAATTGACCTGCTCTGAATTCATACAGACAACTATAAAAGTCTATATCAGCTTTTTTAGAAATAAAGATAACTGATGAATGCATGAACTAGTAATTACATGCAAGTAATTTCAAAGCTGGCCATTCTGCTAACATTTAAAAAAAAAAATCCCATTAAATTATACAGTTTTTAAAAGACATTTGTACTACCCAGAATAGCTCATGCCCTTTTTTCCCCGTTTTTTTTTTTCTCCAATAAAAGTCTACCAAAAATATAATCTAAACTGGTCATCTTAAAGTAAAAGAATGACAATGTACTTTCAAAATATTAACTCACATTTATCTTCTGAAACTAGCAAGAGGCGACTCTCTGTAGAATTATTTCTGCCTTCAACTGGATAAAGAAACTATACAGAAAGTTTCACAAAAGTAAGTAAATAAACAAAGTATTTTAGAACACTTATCTAAAATGTGGGGGTTTTTTAAGCTGGATATTTACATATTTTTAAATTAAGAGAGGCACACTAATGATATTTAATTAATAAAAATAGCTATTATTACAGACTAATAGTCACCAATCACTATAATTGCAACCTTTGGAGGATTCAAAAGGAATAAAAAAGTAGCCTTCATGTCAGAGAAATATTCTACATCAAACATTTTATGATGTTTCTAATTTTTTTCATTCAATGAAGAAACACAGGCACACCATCTCTGTAACAGTTGCAAGATAACATGCGATATTTCTGCACTCAACCACTTTTTCTCTCTAGCATAGTGGATTTAAAAGGTTTGTATTTAGATTAGTTGAATAATTTACCTGTACTTGAACACAGCTATCCACAGCCTTTAGGACTCTCACATTATTAATGGGATGAATTTCAATTAGCAAGGTTAAATACTTGGATACTGCAAAAAGAACATGTTTTAGATAACATTCTTTTTTATACACAATTTTGTTTTCTAAACAGAAATTATGTGGGGGGAAAAAGCAAAAGGGTACAGTATTTCTAACAGTATTAAAACAATCCACTTGTAGTACCTGACTGTAATAGCCGACTTACTCTTTCCTCCTCTGTATATTGACGGAAGCTGACCGCTAAGGGCGGAAAAAAAAAGAAAAGCCAACACAACCACAGTGAGCATGCATATTTGATATTAATCTTATGAAACATTCTCGAAGAGCAAGCATCACAAATTTTTTTACCAAAAACATCTATGTTAAAGGAACAACAGAAGCTCTCCTAGATGTAGGAGGCATGTATAAATACAGGAGGGGGAAGTGAACAAAGGGTCAGCGTGTCTTAGATTTTTATTTTAACAAAACAGCAATATCGTTACAGCTGTGTCTTTATGTTGTTACCTACATTATTTGGTGATGGATCCACCAAAATGCATAGACTGCTGTGGGCAACATATGGATCAAAATAGATTTAACTAATTCTAGACCCAAATGTATCATCCTCCTAAACTAAATCATCTTTACCATGACACACACACAAAAATTAATGATAAAACACATATTTACCCAATAATGTCCTCTCATTGTTGACTGAACAGCTGATTATTCGTAGATCCCTCTCAAACATATAGAGGTGCTACAGAGAAACACATTAATGCTAATAAATTTTTTTTTAACCATATAAAGAAAACCATCTGATTACTCCTCCTTAGGAAAACACTGCTGACCAGTACACCATATTTGTTTTTAAAACAAATCATTTCACAGCCAGAACCGTATTTCAAGCCTCAATTATATCACTTCTCCTTTTTCTCGTTTGTTTCTTTCGTACTGGTTCTTTTGAGCTCTAAGTTGCCACTAGAGCAACACAGCAGACCTTTATGTAAATACAAAATTTCACCCATTTCATACTGTTATAGGGACATTAAGGGCCTATTATCATGACTCCAGCCGCTGAATTGCAGTACATTCAGTTTTAGAATAATTTCTTACAAATGGTAGCACCAAACAGACTGAGAATGCACACATAAAGAAAACCCAAACCAGTTACTTCTTAGCACACACGTTCAGTGTGAAGAAGAGTGGAAAGGGCTTGAATTGGTTGTTTAGGAAGAAAGGTTGCAGACACGATGCTTTACTACTCCCACGTCATTCAGATGTTCTGTAATGTTCTGCATCTTAATACTACTGAGCATCATTCGAATACCTTCTCTGGTCTCTCTTTCGTTTCAAACAAGCATATACTCCTTAAGGACATAACTTAAGTGTGTTGCAAGGCATCAAAATCTGAAACATTACAGCACTGTCTTCACCAGGGAGAAGCCTGGCATTGCTCTCACCTCATTTTGTTTAGTTTGAAGATCGTACAATCCAATGTGAGTATTTCTCTCATTTCCCTATGGATGAAAACAAATCAGCACTGGCGATGTAAATACACACAAAGTTAAACATTGTTTTTATTTTTTTTCCTACCTCCCTCTCCTCTTCCCCCCCGCCCCTTGACACACATCCTCACACACTTCCCTGTCCTATAAACAGGCAGTTAACTATCTAATTCCAAGAAAGCAAGGCAAGAAAGAGAACAGATTTTTTTTTTTTTTTCTCCTTTTAGAAGTAACACATGGGATAAAGCTGAAATGTGGCCAATTCACAGCCCACAAGCCGTTGCATAAGCCAAGTGCCTCTCTCACTTCGGTTCTAAACTGGTTTTAGTTATAGGCAGTAGGGCCAGGAAGAGAGATGTCTGTACAAGAATGAAAGGGGATGCTATGGCCCTTAGAAGATTTAAGGCTGGTGTTCCAAACCTCACCAACTCGAGAGCACAGAAACATCAAACATCACCAAACACAGCTTCCAGTGATCTGGCTGCAGGCTGGAAAAAGGATTTCAGCTCTGCCTTAGGAAATTATTGTTTGAAGGCTAAATATATTTCACAAGCTCAGATGATACCATTAGCCTGCTGCCTTTGAAAAGAAACATAATACACATCCTTTCTAGCTTACTGGTAATAACATAAAACGATTTTGTTTGGGGCACTTCTAAGACTATTCAAATAAAAACTTATTCTTGGTAATTTTCACCATGCTTTAAATTTTCAAAATAAAAAAAAAATTAAAACAAATTCTGCTTGGCAGCATATATTGTATATCAAATCAAGCTGAAGTCCATTAATGTACTCTAGGTATAAGCACTAAATTGCTGAACTGTTGAAATTAAATCCAGCTACATAAGCTTGTACTCAAACAGTGAGCATCATTGTTTTTAGCTACAGCTTGGGGGGGAGAGGGGAGCAATCTGTGGTTATTTACAAAGTTATGGCTTCTTGCTTTGTGAAGTTAAAACAAAAGCCTAAGTATTCTCTTCCTAAGGGGTCTATTTCTGAGTGTCTCATTATTGTTGTGCCAATGACAAAAGTCTTTGACTTCTGATTTAAACATGGAAAACAAAATGTCTTTATATTAAGACACAGGCTTCAGGCCTCCTAATTTAAGGTTAAGCAAGTGCTTTCACAAATAACCACTCCTTGCAAGTATGTCTGAAACGCTAACATCCTCTGTGCTTAGCTACTGAAAAATATACTTTACAAGACTGGTAACAGCACTACAACAGTACCCATATCTGTGCATAAGCCGAGATGCTTGTTTTCATGTTTACTCTGAAGATTCTTGCATTGCCTTGCAAAACAGAAGCGCGGGCACTAGAATGCACTGTTAAAAATATCTTCTTTACACCAACTATTAATGTCATGAAAGACAGATGCTGTCAAAACTACAGTACAACAGAATACCGTAAAATAAGCTTGAAAATAAAGCTCATTCTCCACCTTCCCCTGTTTTCATGCAGAATGCACTTGATTTACTTCCACTTAGCAGACAAAGGTTGTTTTCTATTTGTATCTATTAGGAAACAAGCCAGGGCAGCTCAGTTTAGTTTACATCCTTGTTTGTGCACTAGCCTCACTGACAATGTCACAGCTAAATTTTGCTGCTATAAAACCAACAGGAAAGGCTCACAGACATGTAACTGTGTCTTGTGAAAGTGGTAGCTCATTAGTTATAAATAGTTTATCATGAAGTGCGGAGAGTGAGAGAAAGAGGTTTTAAACTGCCTTAACTCAGTAAGATCTGTAGTTTCTTAGAAGCTGTAATTACATCATGTTTCTCCAATGTAAGTTTAAGGAAACAGAAGGACTAACTGCAGACACTAAAAGCAGTCTGTTTTCCCCAGGTAAGCTTTCCTGTGTGACGAAGTGTATTAGCAGAACAGAATAGTAAAAAGCAAAGAATACTTATATTTTAGAACAAGTTTGTAAAAATTTAAACTAAGGATCAAATTGGGACCTAAAACTACTTGTCATTCACTAAGATGCATACACCAAGACTCTTTTTTCTTCTATATAAATATAAATGGATACTCCACTTAAAAGGTTTGTGGTGAACTCCAAAACCGTAGAACTATACCCATTCATTGTCAATGGGCTGTTTGAGGAAAGAAAACATTTGGATTGAATCCTTGTTAAGTCAGTAGTAAAGTATAAAAAGACAGACACACAATACTCCCAACACTAGCTGGTTTTTAGCATTCTACTCTTGAGAGCGGAAAAAAATTCAGTCCTGGTTTAAGGTATCGCAGTCCCAAGGTGTGACTGAAGCTGACAAAGATGTAACTAAATTAACAAAAGCATAGACATCAGGAAAGGCACAGCATTAGCAGCTCAGGACCCAGCCTGTTCAGGACACTGGCTAAGTGCTGTGCAGCTAAAGCCTGGGACACCACATGTGCTCCTACCAATATACAAGCCACCTAGACCAGCATGAGGTTTGGGGCAGACATACCCACATGTTCTTATCATGCAAGCAGACAAGTGTGGATGTATTGACTCCCATTGACACCAATAGCACCTAAGTGGATACCAACACTTTTAACTGATGAACAGAAGTTCTACTGATCCAAGAAAAAAATGTGTACACACACACTATGAGCAACTTCTCTGTGGGAGAAGCATCATACATTTAATGCAATACCACCTTAAGATACATTTGTTCTTCATGAGAAAACTCCAGGAAGTATCTTCCAGTTTACCCATTAACAAGCATAAAAAACAGTTATAGTGGAAGCAAACAAAATATGTCAGCATCCTTCCCAACAGAAGAATAAATAGATGCTGGTTCTTCAGCGGGCTGACTCACTCAGGAGAAAAAGATCAGACTGCTTTAACATGGTAAGAGAACAGGAAGAGAAGTAGAAGCATCTTCTTTGGAACGGCATTTTGAGAGGTGCAAACTGCAGCACAGTTGTGCAGTTTGTTAGTTCCAGTTCTCAGGCTTTGTCATCCAGCCATTCTTACCACAGGCTGCAGAGGTCACTTTATTCCCCAAATTAGGAAAGAGAAACTACAGTGAACATTTTCAGTGACTTCCTATGCAGCCTTTACCCATAGGTTCAGGGAACTAAGCCTAGGTGTTCAAATCCTCCTGCAAGTCATCAGCCTATTCAGTCAATGAAATCTAGTGGGTTATTTGCCCACCTCCTCCACCCCAAATACCTCCTCCCAAAGTATAGGCTACAAGTTGCCAGTTCTCTAAACTCCACCAATGGTTTTGCTCAGATCCCTACTGACCAGAGTGGGAGCTTTGATACCTAGCAAGCAGGCAAACACCTACATTTAGATGGGTGAACCTTGAGCTACAACCCATCCCTTGTGCCAGTTGCAAGAGCCTAACAGCATACAAGGCAGTTGGACTCCACTGTCAGAAGCCCAAAAAAGCTTACTGTGACATTCCACAGATGCTAGAAAGCAGGAACATCACACACACACAGTTACAGATGTCCTGTTGGGAACTAGATGGGTTACTTTCATTAAGTCTTTCTAGACTTTTGAGCAATGAAAAACTTGACACATTCTTTAGAGTTGTTTTTACTGTTACTTTTGTCTTGTACAGACTCCCCTCCCTATGCTTGTACTAAAGGAAACATCCACCCACAGTTAAAGTGTATTATACCTTGATGAAGACCTCACGTCTTCCCTTAACCCTAGGGAAGCTGGAGAGTTTTAGCACTGTTGAGCTGGAGGGGAACAAAAGGCAGTCCTATTCTACTGGAGTCTGCTATCTCTAATCCATACTCTTCAAAAACCAAGATCCTCCAGAATCCAGCTGGGTCTACAGATTTCTCCGAGATGCACAGAAAAGCAGCACAGTTTGTCTCATCAAGGGGAAACCTTCTCAAACCATATGAAAATCTCTTGGAACTACAGGCATTTCAACCTAAAAGCTATACATATGCCATGGATTGCAGAATGCTATGTTAAAAAGGGTAGCTTTACATACTTCAAGACATCAAATAAACAACAGTTACTTACAACAGACTACTTACAATAAAGTGCTACAGATGAATCTTAAAGTAACAAAGAACAGAGAAAGCAGAATTAGTCTTAGATAAATGGCATCTTAGCATATATATTGGTAGGAGGAAACATATTTAACTAAAGCAGTGCACATGAATTTAAGTCAGACTTCCCTAAGAAATTCTGAGGGTAAAAGAATGTGCTGCTTACAAAGAGTTTATCTGTTAAAGAAACGTCATTTCACTCAGGGTAAGATTCTGGCCCCCCAAAAAAATCAAGAGCAAAATCCCTATGGATTTAATCAGCTCGGTACTTTACCCTCCATTTCATCATTCTTAACCTTTGTCTGAAGTGGAGATGGGTATTTTCCCATTGCCCAACCCCACAAGTTGTAATCACTCGAGTTTTCGTGTTCTAACCCTCACTGCAAAAAATTTTGAACTACAAGGACTCAGTTAGGCAAGATACACATATGGTGTTATTCTCTACTATATTTTTATTAAGTTCAGAGACAGACATACCTTCCAGGTATAAATAATTTTACTGTTTCTTTCAACATTTACAATGTAGAGTGCTGATGATTTCCCAGAAGTATCTGAAATGATAAGTATCAAAAGGCACAGGATTTTCATTTGAGCTGGTTCATCACACAATTTATGCACACTTTAAGCAAAGATACTAAATACATTTTTACATATAAATATTTCTTTGTACATGCCAAAATTACTCCCTTCTGGAAAGACAGAGAGAATATTTCTTACACCTTGATTTAAATCTGATAAACTTCAACACAAAATACTTAAAGGGTTTCAAAACACACAGGAAAGAGTTATTTATGTAAATTCCTAACTCTTTATTATAATTGTGATTCTAATGGCCACTGAAATGGAATGCTTTTTTCACCATCTTCCATTCACAGAAATTAAATTGCATTTATCCATTATACACAACACGGGGTTCCAACAGTTAAGTTGCACTCCAATCCTCAGAACACTACAGGGAGATAGAACCACCCTGAGGAAAAGTGTCCCTTGCTCCCACCTGCCCCTTGAGCATCCCAAAGGAATGCCTGGAAATAAACTACACCTTCAGAGATTAGCTCTACAACAACACACACACATGCACACACACCCCCACCCCAAAACCCCAGAACCACAAGATTAAGCACCACATATATATATATATATATGCAACATACCTACAAGTACAAGGGAATTAAGCAATGCAGGACAAGGGATACGATGTGGGATGTGAATGGAAGAGTAGGGTTAAAAGGGAAACAGAGGAGCAGGAAGCTAGGATGGACAAAGAGAAGAGCACATCTGGACAGAGCAGTGCAAAATAAGAAGGAAAACACCAGAAAAAAAGATAAAATGTCATACTCAAAATGACCAAAATGCATGCTTTCCTGATGCTGCTTTTTTGTTTTCCAATTGCTGCAGCCACCAAAAGTGCATTTATCTCAGATGGAACTTTCATTAAAAGTGGAAAATTTGCCCTTAATAAGGTTAAGAGCTGCATGATTGGTACTAGTTTTAAGATAAAGGTAGCCTGTGGTAAGCATCAGCAAAAAGAATTCTCCACAACTCTCAGCAAGCATTTAGTCAAGTTCGACACTATTTACTTTGCAGTTATCACGAAGCATTGGCAGAAGACAGACATGTGAAACTT
Source organism: Buteo buteo (assembly GCF_964188355.1). Classification (NCBI taxonomy): domain Eukaryota; kingdom Metazoa; phylum Chordata; class Aves; order Accipitriformes; family Accipitridae; genus Buteo; species Buteo buteo. The sequence continues at coordinate 13,527,556 of NC_134174.1, read as the reverse complement.
AAGTTTCACAAGCCTGATACTATAAACTGGCTTGTACAGCTCGCAGTGATATGAAAAAAAAAACTTTTTGTAAGTATTATCAGAAGGAAACAAATTCTGTATTTTATTGTGGGAGGACAATGAAAATCCTTCATGTACATTTAACAACTTATCACTTTCTACTGGTTTCAGATCAATCAAGGTACACTACAATACCACTACATTAGGGCTAGTTGGTGACGACTGAGAAAGTCTCAGATAACCATATATTCCGCTCTTCTTTTAGCGGAAACTTCCCAGAATGTAACCACCACCTCAAACTTTCAAGATGAGTACTATGGTCTCCACACTTCTCTCTCATACAATACTTCCTCAGAACAGAATTTAGCTAGAGAAGGTCCACAAAAAATCTCCATGTTAATGAATTTCTCTATCACCCAACTTAACAGATCTTAAAGATGTTGAAAAGGTTCCTTTTCAGAAGCAAGTTTCATGTCACTGAACATTGTCAGTGGGAATATGGAGCCGAATTAGAAGTGGCAATCATCTCTGCCCTTGGAAAGTCCTGCAGTAAAACTGCACATGGAATTACAGCTTCTTCCTCATCCCCACATGATGAAGGGCTGCAAAAGAACCAACCCAACCTGCCTGCCCAGCAAACAACTCACATCAACATACTCCGGAGAATGCAGCGTTTGATTTCCTGAAGGCCACTATACGCGGCTCATACAAAAATAAGCGGAAAGAAGAGAATGAGGCTGGTTCTTTTCACATGCTGCTCCCCTCTCATCATCATAGCTACTCCCAGCTCCCATGCAATTAGAAATTCTCAAGCTATCAAGGATTTTCAAGTCCTCAGGAAAGAAAATAATATGAATAACATCTGAAACCACTGACACAAAAGTACCATGGCTCCTAAAAATTGCTTGCTTTCTGTGAATAGGTATTTCTTTGATGTTTAAATAAGTCTTTTCAAATTCTTGCCTCCTATCTTCACCCTCCTAATACAACAGCACTACATCAAGGGGAAAAGTCAGTACACAGACAAAAGTTGAAACGCCATACAGCAATACTGGTATCTGACAGATGCACCTTCCAACCTCGATTCTTCTGATTCTGTATTACCGGGGGCATTTACTGAATGAAGAGTCTGTATTACATATTAAAAAGCTGAATACAATTGTCCCTTTCCCAAACACAAGTCAGCACCATTTTGAGATTGTTATGACATAAATGCATAGGTTGACTGATTGAATTCATCACAGATGAACTGATAAATTCATAGATTAAGTATGGAGAATTTCAGAATCTCACCTCAAATCCCTTCGGTACACCATTCAACAGTTGTTCAGTAAACTACTTGGTGTATGTGAAATAATTTTTAACAGATTTTGTAACTGATGGCTTGGTAAATAATTTTCTTTTATAAAATCAAAAAAAAGCTGATACCTTCTAGTTTAACTCCAAACAAGTTGTTATGAAACTATTTGATAACAGTTTCTCAAGGAGGGAAGCAAGTTAAATATTTGGAGTTAATTAAAAGCAACCAAAGGAGTTGAGGTTTCAAGTTGCATCAGTGACCATCTATTTCTACTGAAGTACTACTTATTAGTTTTTGGGGTTTTTTAGACTAAGGTTTCCATCAGCTTCTGAAAAGAAGAACTGAGCCAGCTGCCCTGCAGATGAATGAGAACAAACACAAGCAAAAAACCACAGGGCCAAGAATACAGGGTGGTCATTCTTTTTTTCCAACCACTGCATCAAGTGGTCGCTACGCTACCTATAGCACACTGCTGTGACAGCTAACACTTCATCTAATTTTAACTAGCACTCATTTACCACATAGACAAAAGTGTTTGGGTTTTGTTGGGGTTTTTTGTTTGTTTTTTTCCTCCCAGAAAGGGGAGTAGTGTAGAAGCGGGAGTCACGCTAGAAGCCTTTTTGGGAAAATAAAAAAAAAAAAAAAGATAAAAAACCCAAACGCGTGAAGAAGCAGAAGAACAATCTGCCGAGCGCAGCTGACGCGCAGAAGTGCTTTCGGCACGTCAGAAGTCCCCTGAGGACACCAGACTTCCCCGCCTTTGCAGGGAGCTGAGGGACGAGCCCCCCCGCCAACGCGCGGCCCGGGGGCGGGCGTAGCTCGCTCCTCTGGAGCCCGGCCGAGGCGGGGGACTAACGGCGGCCGCTCCCCCCACCCCGCTCCGGAGGCTGGCACTCCTCCGCCGCCGCCGCCATGAGCCCCGACACCCCCCCTGCCCCGCGGCCGGAGGCGGCGCGGCCCTGACTGGAAGGCGCAGGCCCCGGGCGAGTCTCGCCCCAGGCCCGGCTCCTCCGCCCGCGGGAGAGGGCAGCGCACGGAGGCGGCTGGGAGCGACCGGGCGGCCGAGGGGGAGGGAGCCCTCCTCGGCCCTGCCCGGGGAGCGCGGGAGCGGGCGGCCCCGCCGCAGCGGAGCCCGCCGGCGCAGCGCCACCGGCCGCGGCGTTACCTAGAGCCGCCGCCCAACCCCGCGCCGCCAGCCAGGGGACCACATCCCTCTGCAGGTCAAACTCGGCTACCAGGTGAAGCAGCATAGCGCCCTCCTCTCGCCCCGGCCCGCCGTGGGACGCGGAGCGGCTGCCGGCCCGGCTCGCCTCCGCTCCAGCCGCCGGAGCTCCCCGCACCGGCGCCTACGGGCCGGCCGCCACCATGGGCCCGCCCGCTCTCGGCGCCCATTGGGCCCCGCGGGTGTCACTCAGCTGGCGGCGGCGCGGAGTGGCTGGGCGCGCTCCCGCCTCCCTCCGTCCCCCTCAGCCGGCGGTGGGGCGGGGCGGGCTCGTTCGCTCGCTGAGGCGTTCCGGTGGTGCCGGTGGCTCTGCGAGGCGTCGCCGTTTCCCGCTCCCTACCGGGGGGACGGGAGCCGCGGGGACAGCGCCCCAGAGCCGCGCCACACGGGGGGGCAGCCTGCGTGCAGGTGACCGTGGGGCTTCAGGTGGTCTCGAAGGCCCTCGTTTGCCCGTTGGAGCTGGCGCCCGGGCTCCTCCCGAGGCGTGCTGGAGGAAGGGCTGATCGTTTCTGAAGCTTCCCTCAGGGCGTGACTCGGAGTGCCTTAAACGGTTGCCTGTGGGTGAGGCCTGGTGTCAAGCTTCCGACGTCCGGTGTCCGCTCATCAGAAGGCCCCGGTCATTTGTTACCCTCCTCGCGTTCCCCCTGCAAGTGTTAGGTGTTTTCCAGAATTTCAGGCAGCATCCCTGTTTTCTGAGATTAGGCACTGTGAAATTGCTCGTTGAAATTAGATAAGTCTGTGCAAACTGCCTTGGCAGAGCTCAGGGTGTCCTCACAGGCTAGGCCTGGCATGATCCAGCTTTTTGTCTCTCTGCTAGGAAAGGAGGTAAACCTTGGTGTCATCTTGGGGGGTTTTGTGGTTTGTTTGCTTGGGGTATTTTTAGCTTTTGAAAATATTTGTAGCACTGATAAGATGCTACTCCATGGCTATCTATAGCCTGCCTGTAATTACCATTTCCCTTCTGACATGCACTGGCTGATGTCAGCCAGCTAAAAGTGGCATAAAAGTGGATAGGCTGTAAGGGCACACACCAAGCTAGACATATGCTGAGTATGTAACAGCTTGAGCCTTTTCTAAGAGGTAATCCAGTACCAAGTTTTTTCCCCTCATTGCTAAGATTTGGGGCTATATAAAGACCAGACGAGAATCAGGTAATGTCTGCAAAGTGCAGACGAAAGGCAAGTTGATAATTGAAATGCAAAGCAGACATATGCTTTCTCTCAAACTCTGTATTGCCAGCTTTTACGATTTTATCATGAGTTTCATAATCAGCACTGTTCTTAAAGCTCCTTGGATCAAGTGGTTGTGCAAAAATTTCAGCTTATATTTTCACTTTTATAAAATAAAGCTTGCAAATGTGACGGGAATATTTATTTCAGAGGCAAAAGTAAAAAACAGGCAAAAGGTCCCAAATGGATGCATTTTTCAAGAGATGAGGTGGGGCTAGTTCATGATTATGAGTATTTGGGAATGACACAACCAGAGAGGCAAGCAAAGGAGGGAAACAAAGCCAATGAAATGACTGATTCTGTAAGTATGTGCAAAATGGGAAATTTTCACATGGAGAAAATCTGTGCCCAGAGCTATAGAGTGCGTTTAAAGCCAGGATGAGGCCAACTGGCTGAATTTTTGCTTCTGCTGTAAAACAAAACATAAAGAAATGTGGACATGGGTAACAAAGATTCTGCCTATAACAGCAGGTACTCCAAATGCAAAAGGACAAGAAAGAAAATTAAATATAGCTGTCTAGTTTGATGGCCTTGCATTAAAAAAAAAAACAAAAACCAAAACAATAACAAAATCCCAAACAACTGTCACTGTTCTTTTGTTTCAAAATCAACCATGTCACTTATTATAGTTCTTGAAAGAGAGCCCACATAACTGATGGATGAATTATTTTCTAATATTTACAGACCAAGAATCATATGACAATGCTGTTCTTCTAGAGTGCCTTACACAATATGAGAAAGGCCTTTCAGACAGTAAGAGCTGCATGGAGTTAACCAGAGCAACTGCTGGGTCCACCATAGAACTTAAGCTGGTCAACATGATTAAAGGAAATTGGAAATGTTCTTAGATGATGTGAGCTGGTGAGTAGCTGTGGAGACAAGTAGGTGTAGAGATCCATTCTCTCGTCGCCTGTGCATAGGATCCATTCTACAGTCCTTATTCGGGAAAGGACTGGAAGGGTTTGTACAGGTTGCTGAAAGAGGTTGTACAAGTAAAGATTTCACTGTCAAGTGTGCAGTAGGAAAAACCTTTCTTGTTAAGGAAATAGTTTACAACAAAATTTCCCCTCAGACTGTGTTTTCACAGCAAGGGACCCTTCATTATTTTTGTATACCCAATAATGTTTGCATTATCTCACTGAAGTTTATAAATATGCTTTCTTGAGACTCTTGGCATAGAGTGGGACCTCACCTCCAGTGCACCATCCCAGGAACTTGGAAGAGCTTCTCTGATGTTAATCCCTGAAACCGAGGCAAGACAAATTGTCTCAGAAGTTTCCCTGTCTTTTCAGTGAGAAGAAGGAAGTGATAGCTTGACAGATGAAGAGATTTGAGAAACAGGAAGGGATGAGGCGATTCATGATGACTGTCAGGGTTTAGAGATACAGAAGTATGAGAAGAGCAACCACATAGAGCTGGGGAAGATGATACCAGCAGGAGCTGAAGGAATTGATAGGAGCAAGGAGCCAGAACGAAGGGAATGAGGAAGAAGGAATCTGGAAAGGCAAGACAAAGGTTTATAACCCATGTAGAACTGAAGTCAGTATTCCCAGAACCGAAGTCAGTATTCTTAAGTTTCTCTGTTGCCCAGCAAATGATTTGAAATCCACTATTTTCTAGTGGCTTATCTGTATAATAAGACAAGATATTACTTCTGCCAGTTTCTTTGGTTCAAGTGGTAAAGGTTTCTTTGTGACTCTTAAAGGTCCAACAGTGCTGATGACCCTTGGGAATGTTATTATGACTCCATGGTGTAATTATCTGTGCTTTCTCAAAAAATCACACACCATTACATGTAAAAATGAAAATAAAACCACTTCTGGTTTAGATAACAGTCTCATTGGTTGTATATTCATTCAATTCTAAAATGTGATCTGTGCTATGAACAAAATCAAAGGGGAGGTTTAAGTAAAATGGACTGTATACTACAAGATGAATGGTATTTCAAAGAGAACTGATTAAGCTTGTATAAACAATGCTTTTTTTGCAATTTCTTATTTTTGAGAGCTTAATTCACAGTCATGATATATATTAGGAATGCATATATCTGCATTCAGTTGCCAAAAATATATCAGAGAAAGCGGATGATTTGCCTGCCTGTTTGTGTGTTTATATAGTACAGAGGAAATACTTCCACACAAATAAATGAGGTTCACAGTAAATGGAGAAAGTGATGCAGTTTCTGAATTGATTAACTTTAGCAGTCAGACTTTTTAAATTATTGCAGGAAACATCATAAAATGCTGACAACTGATGTCAGCATTAACCTTAAAATGAAACTCAGAGTGCCTACTTACTAAAATGTACAAGATACCCCATCTTTCAAGAAACAACAGACAATTGCAGATTTGGGGCTGTACAGTCCTACATTTAAGGAACAAGCAAACGATCTTGCATAAGAATTTGCAAAGCCACGAAGAAAACTTAATCCAGTGCTGCTCTTTCTCCTCAAGATACCACTACCTAAGTGTTTGCTACAGCTGCTGTCACCTGAATAGCACCTAATACTTTGAAGTGGGGTGGGGTTTCTTCTTTCTTTTCTTGTGTTCCCATTGTTATCTGCTGGTTTTATTTTCTCACTTCTACCTGTAATATCTATGTCCTTCACAACTATAAAAAATAATTCACAGATTTAGAGCTTATTATGTAAAACTACTATTCCCTGATCCATCAGCCTGGGTACGCACAGTAAAGGCCATATCTACAGGCCCAGAAATCCAGGTTGAATTCCTAGAAGCACACCACATTCCTCAGAAACCACAAAGATGACTCAGAGTACTTCAAGTAGTAACTCAGCACAGTGTATCACGCCACCTCAACCCTGATACATAAAATTAAAAGCTTGATGCAAAAGCCATAAGCATCTAAAAAAACCCTTACACTGTCTTCAGGCTTTGAATTAAGACAGAGGGTCTGATGTATTCTTGATAACAACTGCCAACTTTGCTAGATGGAGAAAGAAGCTCTTGGTTTAAGAAAAAACAACCCAAATTCTTATCTCTGCCAAGTGAAATTAATGTTATAACCCATTTCTGACTTTTATTTCCTTTTTGCTTGCACCATGAAACCAAATCGTGAATTTCACTTTCTATTTATACTCAGTTTCCTTTTCTGATTATCATGCTCAGTTAGTTTGGGTTTCTAGAGCCAGGCTGAAGCTGCGTGCGGGCACAGGAGCTGATCCCAATGGAGCAACCTCCGGGATAGGGATGTGAAACTAAAGCGCTTAGAAAAAAATGACAGATTAAATTTTTCTATCTTTTTTTTTTTTTAATCAGGAATCTGTTCCCACCTTAGTAATGGGAGGATCTCCCTCAAATTTTTAGCTGGAGTGGGTCTTGACCATAGTCAGGCAAATCATCAGAAGGCAGTAGTGGCCCTACTGGTCATATTGTAACCAGCATCAGCATTTTTTACCTCTGACAACATTTTTTGTGCTAATTGTGTGTGTGCCTATCATCCCTTTTCTAACAGTTCATGTGGCAGGAATTACAAAATCATAGCATGACATAGGTGTGGGGATGATGAGGCATTGCCCCCTGTCCCTGGCATTGACTGGTGTAACATACCTTTTAGCTCTCTCAACAGAATAAAGCTTCGTTCATGGAAAAAAATATATGGAGCCATAAATCATCAATGTGTTCTGCATCAGGAAATTATACTTAAGACTTCTTATGAAGAATGAATATCTGAAATAATTATTTAAACGCATGACAGCCTGGCAAACAGCTCATGACTTCTTCGGGAAGTACTGCTTAGTGAGGGCAACCTCTTTTCCTGCCATTCCAGCAACAGAGGGTTTATTGTCATCATGTCTAGACAGTTGTTTCCTCGAAGAATGTTTTCAGCCAGTCAAACACAAAATACATAAATAAATTGTTTTCCTTAAGGAGGTAGTCAATATGTTTATTAAACCCTCTAGGAAACACAAATAAGATGCAATTAGGAATCAATATTTTGGTAGTAAAAATAAAGGCTGCAATTCAAGGTTGGTTGAATAAAATACCTTTATTTCATTGTGTGAGAATGACATTGTTTTTTACTATCTTTAATCACAGAATATCAGCATAAATCAGAGTAGTTTCACTGAAGTCAGTCAGCATCTGTTACAGATGCCAGTGGTTCATGGATGTGCTTTTCTATGCTTTGTTTAATAATTAATCATAGGAAATAGTCTTTTAACTACTAAGGAAAAAAATTCCATCTTGCTATTCATGCTTATATTGAACAGCACCTTCTTCTTTTAAATAGCTTCATTGAAGTCAATAACATGCTCAAGCCAGTAACACACTTCAAGTCAACAAGGCTTCTGAAACAATTAAGGTATTCCTCAAAGCGAGGGAGGGGAAGAGAATGGGACCTAACGAAGTCCCAGACTGTTGTCCAAGTGGCCTTTTTGTTTCCGCCTGTTCTCCCTCCATGGCCCAGGCTCTGAGGCTCCTTTGTTCTTTACACAGACTCACCCCTGCTAGCTAGACGAAAGCTCTGTGAGCGTGCACTGTCTCAACAGCTGTTGAAGGAGCTCTTTGCTCTGTGTTTATTCTTCCAGCTACAGCCTCATTAGGACTCATCAGTAGTGTTTAGAAACTTGCCCTTTTTTCCCATGTGATCTTTCAGTTTTGACTTCATTTTGCATTGCAAGAGGACAGTGTCGATACTCTGCAGCAGACTTGCACCTCTTTTGGGAACAGATATAATAATGCATTTATCAGCAGATCAGTTCCAGTTTCTTTCACTTTTCAGGTATCTTTTCATTTTCATTGTCATTTTTATTATAAAATGTAAAAGATATATTTAGCAGAAATGCATCCCTTCAAAATGTAAGGACACTACAGAAGGGAACAGCATAGGATGAATGCATCTGTTGAGTTTCGTCTCATTGAACTTCATCTGTTTTGAAACCAGCGTTCTAGTATGAGTTCTTTGTCTGGGCTCCTTCTAGTTAATGAAGAAAGAGAAGAACTCCAGAGGGCAATTGATACAGCCTGGTTTTGGTACTTACTTTATGGTGCATTTTGTCTGAGTCTGGATGCTGGGTCTCCTGTCCTTTCCCATCTCCTGTCATGCCTACCGGGAATGTGCAGCTGGAGGCCTGGAGGAAAGTGGGACTGTCCCTTTCCATGTCTGCCTCCAATTAGATCACATACAGTGGAATATGGAAGGGGGCCCTGAGGGTGTGGTTTGATGAGCAGCTGATCTAACAACTCATGACTTATGAAAGGACGGTCCCAGACTTTCTCTCCTTCTCCTTTTTTTCTCCCTATACGCATTCCCAGGTCATCCAGACTCTTGTTTGCCAGCTCTGCTGCACATCTGACACCTCTGTGATCCAACTCTACTTGATAACCCTCTAAAATCTATTTACTTTTTTTCTAATGGTTTAATTTTCTGCCAGGTTATGAAGGTGTCTCCAGTTACAGAAGGCTTTTATAAGTGCCACAGCCATTGCAAAGGGAAGTGGTGGTAGTGTGCAGGGAGGGCAACAGAAGAATACACCTCCCTGTATTGGTAGCAGTGAAGTGTTAGACCCACAAGGCTCATTCAAGCCTCTGCCAAACACTATCCTCTGACTCTCAAGTTGAAAGAAGCAGTCATTTTTGCCCAGCATCGCTCTGGTCCATTGCCCAGCCACTGCTGGCATAGTTTCCAGACCAGAGTACTTATCCAACTGAAAAATAACCTTGAGGGGAGAAAGAAGGAGGTGGGAGGGGCTGGTTTCAGTAGCATCAGCTACCTATCAAGTTTACCGAACCCTTGCGTCAACAAAAATGAAGATACTCTACAGAACTGGGAACAAACCACTCACGCTGGGCAAAGGGCCTTGGGGAAACCGCTTTTCCTGATGTTGGTGCTCAGTTAGGCCAGTTTAAGTTTGTGCTAAACTACAGCCTTAGGATGGGGTTAATTGTCCGTGGAGGCGCCTGCTTCTCTTGACTTACAGTAAAAAGGAACCTAGGTATCAGCTCTTAGCTGATATAAGTCAGGCGAGTAAATCCCATTCTTAGCATCCTTGGCCTGATTTCCTGTTTCTGTCAGGATCAATGGAAACCACTAGTTTTTAATACCTTATTTGTATGCTGTAACAACCATTCCTTTGATACAGTGCAACACTTTAAATACATTCAAATTATTCTCTCGAAATCTGAATACATTTCCCCGGCACATCCTAAAAATATCTTTTATTTATTATATGTGTTGGTTCCAAACAAATGTCACATTAATAAGCAGAGAGGCTTGGGTAGGTGTACGTCATTAGTCACGCAGTGCTTTCTTTTTCCAAAATACTTCCAGAATTCAATCTGACCTCTTTTAACAATGAACTATTTATAGGATTCATAAGGGCCTTATCGTCCAACCCTGACTCAGCCAAAACTCACCACTGACCTTGACCTCCTGTAGTCTATTCTTATAGCCTTACTCATGTGAGGAGCTTTTATTCACTGACCTGACTTGGGGAGCGTATTCTCATGAGTATGCTTTTGCAGGCTTGGTTCCCAGCTCAGTGGGACTTGGTAAATGTCACAGAATCAAGTCTTAAGATGCATATATTATTTTTATAATGTTATAAATACAAAAACAAGGGAAAAATATGCAGCTAAGTTCTGCTTCCAGTACCGCAACAGTAAACTGAGTGTAATTACATTAGGTTTTTACAGCTACAAATGAAAGCATTGAATTCTCCTTATTTTGGAAGAGAAAGCAGTCAACTAAGTTTCTGAATCATAACAACTATTACTGAATAAAGTAGTTGTTTTTTCTCAACAAGATATAATTATTTTTAGGTGGAATATTGTTGCAGTTTTAGGTGATTACACTAGTGCAGTATGACAATGGCAATTTTTCCTGTATTTTTTGCATCTTCTTCTGTAATGTCTAAAAACCTTTTGTGTTGATGTCCCTAATAATTTTCTATTTTTCATTCTGTTACAGGATGATACTCTTTTAGAAGCTGATATATTGTCATTAGTGGATCTGGGTAACAAGAGGTGTTCTCTGTATTAAAAAAATACTCTTAGCAGTCTACTGTCTTTCAGTTTGTTTGAATGACTTTTCCAATTATAAAGATTATAAATGTGTATACTTGATGTGTCTTCTTTCCAACCTATATTGTGTTACATATCTCTTTCATTTCTTTTCTTATTTTCTCACTTTAAAGCAGAAAAGTCCAACTTTTTAGGTGCTTTTTTAAGTCCCCAGCGCTTTTTTTTGTTCACATCTGAACCACTTCTTTTTATTTCCCTGTATTTTATTATATGTGGTGAAAGTGTATTTATTATATACTTGAATCATCAGTATATTATATAGTGGTCTTTTGTAGCTCCTGTATTTTATTTGTTCTTTTGAATATAAGCATGTAATGAAAAAGTGTCTTCAGTTAGCTGTCTACTACGATGCCTAGGCCTTTTTCTTGAATGGTTACAGTAAAGGTGGAATCCATTATGTTTATGAGTAACTGAAGGAATTCCTTCCAGACAGCACTGTCATGCATTTATCAGCATTTGACTTTATTTGTCTGTATTGCCAGTTAACCTAGTTTCACCAGCCCTTGGAGCTTTTTGTATTCTTTTATAGTTCTAAGTGATCTTTGTAAAAAAATTTGGTAATCTGCAAATGTTGCCAATGTACAACATATTTATTTTTCCTGGTATTCTAAGGTATAGGTAGATACCGCCAAGAAAATGATAGCATTTCATTCTACAGTAGTTGCCTTCCTCTATATACTTAGTGAGATGTACTTGATTATCATGATAGTAGTGCAACTTCTTCGAGGTTTGCTTGGAGATCATGTAGAAGGTGCTTACAGGACATACTCAGTTTAGCATTCTTCTCCTCTTGTTTCTTTTCCTAGCTTCTTCACACCATGAGTGCAATTGCCGCAACTCACTTCTTATAAAAAAAGTCTCAGGCACATACATCTTTCCTTGCTTCTGAAGACCCACAAACTGCAGGGGCACAGGCAGAAAGGGGTTGCCCTTTATCAATCGTGTTGGAAGCTGAGACTCAGCTTTTTTTCTTTCCCAAGACCAGGCCAAGGCCATGCTGGAAAGCAGACCACGTCTGCCCTAACTATCCCATTACTGGCATCAGAGCAGACGGTTCTGTTACTGGACCCCATGACAATTCTTGTCATCTAGGTCAATACTTACAAGCGGTATCTGCAAGGGGACTTGCTTGCTTATTAGTCGTGTGAAGGCTCCACATGGATAAACACTACTCTTAGACCTGTGTTCAGCACTTCTATCCATTCCAGATCCTCCATGTAGTCCTCATGTTTAATGGCCATTGACCCTAATGTCCTACAAGCAGCAGTCTTTGTGCCTTGTCTTTTTTTTTTTTTATCCTAAGGTGTCCAGCCTCCCTCCATTCCCTCCAAAACACAGCTGCCATAGATATCTGTGCCAAGTTACCTACAAGCACATACTGGCCAGCCTCCTCTTCCATCTTTTCCTCTGCGTGCTCCTCTCCTTTAACCTTAGTCAGAAAACACAAGCATTGAAATCATTATATCTGACATGCTTACAGCTGCCAGTCTGCCCTGGTGTCTAGCCAAAAGCCTTCTTTTTTTTCTTTCCTCTTCCTCTTCCTCTCATTTGGGGCTACTGGCTCCTCATTCCACTACAAATGCCACCAGTCCCAAATCGAGGAATGCTGCAACTGGGCTTGATTCTACCACTTCCCACAGCATTACTTAATTGTTCTTGTAATGGCAGGAGTACAGGAATTGAAAATGTGTTTAAAATTGCATATGGATTACATTGTTGTACCTTCAGAAGTGGTCAATTCCAAATGCTTCTGAGAAAGGTACAAGAAGCCCTGCGGTTGTCAACTAAAGATATTATGCACCTGTATTGGACATTAGGTTTCATTCCAATCTCTAATAGTCAGAGACTGATTTATGCCTCAAAGTCTAACATTTAATATTCCAGGGTATTTAGATTAATTAGAACTCCTCATATTCTTGAAATCCATAGAAATCTTTAATTCCTTTTAACTTTTAGGCTTGATGACCTTTTTTATCCACAGTCTAATTACAGGGAGGGTACATGAGAAGTAAGAGAGAAGTAAGAAAGAGAATTATTTAAGAAACTGCCGTCATTTATTTGCTTTGAATTGAATTCAAACTCCTGCTCGATCTTCCCTGTAGCACTTCTTAGTCTTCTGTGCTCTTTCCTAAGTTAATCACAATTATCTTTTAAATTTGTCTTCAGAGAGGATGCTTTCCATGCTCTGGATCATTCTTATAGCCTTTCCTGAATGTCTTCTGAAGAGGGCCTTAGAAAACTTTCTTTAAAAAACAGAAATAAGGTACATGCACTTGTTTTTCCATTTTGTCAGCACACTTAGGTGATAAGAAGTGTGGTTTTCCTTTACATGGGCAGAGCTGTTTGTCCTGTCATGATCATGGTTAGGCCTTTTATAAGTCTGTCATTAGAGACTGTGTGAACCACTTGACCTTGTGAAAAAGACTCTCATCTTAGAATTCCTAGAAATCTTTTTAGTCTTAATTTTGTAGGTATATACACATGCTACAGACTTACAATACTACTAGATAATTATTTAAATGAGAAAGTTTGTATGTTAGCTCATGAACTTTCTCATTCTTACAGTGTGCTTGGATGTATCCTGCCTAGTTTTCATTTTAAATTTATCAGTTTATATTAACATCTATGTTACTTACTCTGTAATCCTTCTGCTGTTGTTGTATTTTTATTACAAGAAAAATATGATTTTAACCAATGTTGTCTGCTGGAAAAAAAGCTAAACAGAGGTGATTATTTGTTTTGCATAAAACTTCAGACTAACTGTGCAGTCAGATCAAAGTCCATCTAACTAGCATCTTGCCTCTGACAATGGCCAGTAATAGAGGCTAAGAGAAAGCATATATAAAAACACAAAAGATTATATGTCCTTCTGTTGTAACTCTTCCAGATTATAAAAATCAGGGCTCAAGACAATCTGGAACCTATTAATTCCTTTGGCACCCAAAAAATTTGTGACAATTAGTTTAATGATTTAATAAATGTGAAAAAGTACATGTGTCTATTTAATTCTCCTGCCTGGTAATTCTGTGTGATGTAGTCTAGTTTTTATATAAAGAAAAATAGTGCATAATCATTCTCTAATCAGGATTTTATATATATTTATCACGTTTTCCTTCCCTATCATCTTTATTCCAAGGTGAGAAGTCTATTTAATGTCTCTGAATGTAAAATCTATCCCCAAGCTCTTGTCATCCTTATTACACTTATTTGAGTTTTTCTGTGACTGCATATTACATTTAAAATGAGATACAGAGGCTTATTCTTTGTAATTGTTGTTTTATTTTCTTGGGAGTCTCATTGATCCATAACTTGTACCTTTAATATTGTAATAAAGTTCCCTGTAATTTGTTTTACATCAATGCCTATTTGCTTGTCAAATTCTTACCTAGGTCTTCTAATTTCCATTTTATACTTTAATTTCCATAACTATCTCTTATGAAGGCATGTAAATGAGTGGTTTGCTTTTCATAGGCACAAAAGCCACCTAATGTTAATTATCAATTGTAGTTCATACATTGCTTTTAACTTTAGCCCTAGGGTAGGTAGCAGCTGTCTAGGACGGCAGACTGGTGGGGGACAGCAAAATTGCTGTAGAAACAGTCTATGCTTGGTGCCATCCACACTGCAGGCTTCAGAATATCAAGATGAACTGAATTCCCCAGCCCCAGTAGTAAGACACCGTAGCGTCATGTGGACCTCATGAAGTTCAACAAGGCCAAGTGCAAGGTCCTGCACATGGGTCGGGCCACCACAGGTACCAACACAGGCTGGGGGATGCGTGGGCTGAGAGCAGCTCTGCGGAGAGGGACTTGGGGGTACTGGTGGATGAAAAGGTGGACATGAGCCGGCAATGTGCACTCACAGCCCAGAAAGCCAATTGCATCCTGGGCCACATCAAAAGAAGCGTGTTCAGCAGGTCGAGGGAGGTGATTCTGCCCCTCTGCTCCGCTCTGGTGAGACCCCACCTGCAGTACTGCGTCCAGCTCTGGAGCCCTCAGCACAGGAAAGACATGGACCTGTCGGAGCGGGTCCAGAGGAGGGCCACAAAAATGATCAGAGGGATGGAACACCTCTCCTATGAGGAAAGGCTGAGAGAACTGGGGTTATTCCGCCTGAAGAGAAGACTCCAGGGAGACCTTATTTGCGGCCTTCCAGTACTTAAAGGGGGCCTACAGGAAAGATGGGGAAAGATTTTTTTTACCGAGGCCTGTGTTGACAGGACAAAGGCCAATGGTTTTAAACTGAAAGGCAGTGGATTTAGATTGGACATAAGGAAGAAATGTTTTATGATGAGGGTGCTGAAGTGCTGGCACAGGTTGCTCAGAGGAGTTGTGGATGCCCCATCCCTGGAATTGTTCAAGGTTGGATGGGGCATTGAGCAACCTGATTTAGTAAAAGATGTCCTGCCCAGGGTAGCAGGGTTGGACCAGCTGATCTTTGAAGGTCCCTTCCAACCCAGACCATGCGGTGATTCTATGATCACTACTTGCCAAACCAGTTTTCTTACCTGCTTCTTGCCCAGCAGGAAGAGAGTAGCTATGCAGCGCCATGCAGCTGCAGTGAGGTTTACATGTTCACACATTCCTGGTGGGGACTGTGGGTACAGAAATGTGCAGGGTGGTGCTGGGCACGCAAGCAGTGGGACTGTGGTTCCTGGTTATGGGAACAAGAAGCTTGCTTAGTTTTCATGCTCTGAACTGTTTAAAGACCTCAAATTAGATACTCTGAACTGCTTTCTGGACTGAGAGCCTAAGGAGGTTAGCTAATGAGTTGTATGTCCCATATTATGCAGAGTGAATGTTTCTACACAATTTTATTTTAAGAACACCACGAATAATAGCCTCGGGCGGTATTCTCAGGCTGGAAAAAACCCATTTACATCAAAAATGTAAATACAGCTTTAAAACCCCAATTTTAATTATTTAGGAGCTAAATGCAGCAAAGGATGCCTTAATTCTAATTGTCTGATTGTTATGTGACTTCCCTCTGAAGTGAGGTTACAGTTGTTTAGGTACCTTAAGGACACATTGCTCTTTTAACTTATTTTATTTCTACTGTATCTAACCTGAACTCTGAATATTCTGGGCTTAAAAAAAAAAATTCTTTTTGTTAATTACCACATTCTTATTCTTTCTTCTACACTTTAATTACTGGTACATACTCTGTATCAATATTAGTCTCCATTTCTCAAAACCCTGAAATAATATTTTTGGCTCTCAATGTAAAGGTCAGCTTCATAGGTCATTGTAAATATCAGTACATCTCAAATTGCCTGAACTAAAGCCAGTGAAGTCAGTGGAAAGTAATACAGCCTACTGCTGATCTGCTTTTTGTCATTTCTGGAAAGGTTTGAAGTTGTTTAATGTATGGAAAGTTTGCAAAAGAGTAACCTTTCTTAAAATCGAGGTGGAGTTAGAAAATTTGCTGTTGTCTCCACAAAAGAACCTGATGAAGTAATCATCAGGTCACTGAGGAGGGCAGGCAGCATCCTGCAGAGCCGCACTTCCAGCTCACTGACCGGGCTCTGTTCATGCAACGAGAAATGTGTTGAGGAGCAGCGTACAAACGCACGACATGCAAATCTAACAAGTTGTTTGGACTTTTTGTAGTTCTCGCATGACTAAGAAGCTAACGATCATGAGTAATGTATTTCAGCCTTTTATCCTATGTCTTTTTATCTGAAGATGAGATCCCCAAGACATCACCTTCCCCAAACCACGGAGAGCACAGAACACTTATTTGTACAGGTCCTCTCAGTGCTTCATTTTTAGATGTGTCTGTAAAGTCTGTAAAGCCACCACAAATGGGCTCACCAGGCGTGCACGGTTTACTTCTCGCTTTCAAACAATCAGTGTACGTGCATCTGTTTCGGTGGACTGCAAACACTGTAAGAGTAGCTCTGCCTGTGTCTGCTAGCTTTTGTTCTGTTCAGGGCTGCAGCCCTACTGTAATGATCGCTCTCTGACCATCCTTTCAATAAGAGTTGTCGCAAACTGGGGAAGCTGAGTGTTTTGAAACATGCTCTTGTTCCTGGAAGACCAGTTTAGTCAGAGCAGGCTGGTCCTTTCAGGTGAAATGCCATTAATCCACTTACGAGTCCTGGATGCACAAAATTTGGAGTATCTATGTGACTACTTCAGAGAGTGAAGTAAGAGTCATCCCTGTGATTGAAGGGGACGAGTGTGAGGTGGAAGGCTTTGTTTTCTCCAGTGGGGGCTACAAAGTTTCAAAACAGCCAAAGGCTAATGAAAACATCCAAGTCCTTGAGAATTACCTAAGAAAGTAAACTTGTGAAACTGTTTAGCCAGTGGAGGAAGAAGGGAAAGAGTTGTTCCCCCCAGGTGCTTTGTAACTATCAATCTGTAAGGCAAAGCCGTGCAAGCAATGTGTAAGAATAATGAACTCAGCTAGCAAAATGATTGCAACCACAAGCTGGGCCTGCTACTGAACTAAATTGGGATTAGTAGTCCGCGAGGGTGAACTGTGTTCATGAAGGTGAGGGAAACATTTTTTTTTCTTACAGGATTGTTGGGATTGGAGTAGATGGGGACATTGCAGAAGCAAAAAAGCACAGGAATTACTGCTGGACCTGAAAGATAAAGCTGCAACCTTTAGTACAACTGTGCACATGTAAGGCCTGTATCGTTTTTGCTTAAAATTGGGTATCTTTGAACAGTAAGAAGTAGATATGTTAGGGTCTGTAAGTACCACAGTAAGCATCTTCTATTTTTATTTGTCCAACAGAGAAGAGAATGTAATTGTAAATTAACTGGCCTATTGGTCTTGGGCTGTCCCAGATGCTAGATTCATATTTCAGCTGCTCTTACCCCACGAATATATAGTTGAAGCTACTAGGAGTTACATGTTACAGCATACTTTCTAAATACTGTAATCCAGTCTCTGGTTAGGTTTCCACCTCTCCCAACCCATCTAGAAGACAGAATAAGTGCAAAGAGAATTAGAGGCAGATATTAAAGTCTTGGAAATATAACTAATAAATATAAAAGCTGGGAAAAAATTCTGTGCAGCAAAAAATATATTAACATGATTAGCATAGCATCTTTAAACTTTCTTTTTTTAATTGAAACAGTTCCAGAATTAAAGTCACTTAAGGCTTGTCTTCAGGCCAGACTGACTGGAAAATGTTTCAGTTTCAATAAACCACTGTTTGGTTTAGTCTAAAACTGGTAGGACGTGAAAAACTTCAACAAAACCTCATTTAAATATAGTAATGCCCAATTTCGGTAATGTAACATGTATAAACAAGATGTCTGTCAGTTTAGTTGGCAATTTTGAAAGATTTCCACTAAATACTCTGCAATCCTCTGAAGCATTTAAGAACCACAAATACTATGCACTTATTTTGTCTGCTATTTAGAGAATAAATGTAGCTTACTTTCTACTGTTATTTTACGCTAGTATTTTTTTATTCCTGCTTCAGTGTGGTTGGTGCAGTAAAGCTTTTGCTCAGAGCTCAGCTAGAGTCTTTTGTTCTGTTGGCTACTGGTTGTGCCTTTGACCTGCGCTGGGGGTTTACTGGTGCAAAATGGGAACATAATTTGGTTTCGGTTTGGACCAGAATTTGATGTGATGTTTGTAACATTTGCATTCCATTTGCATCTTTACAGATTATACTTATGGGCAAAGTATAGGTGCACATTTGAAAATCAGCTTTTAGCCTTCTAGAAACTAGCTAGACAGGTGATTTTGCTGGTGGGAATAAAATCAGGATTTAAGGGGAACATTAGTGAACTTTATCTGCTGCTTTTTTTTGTTTTGTTTCCTCTAATATTAATTAGATTGAATGTATATTTTCAAATGTGTCATCTCAGCTTTCAGTTTCTAATTTTACAGTATTAGATGGTCAAGACTGCATTCAGGTCAGAGTTTGGATTTTTCCAGAGAAATGTAATTTGTATAATGAAAAATACTTGTGAAAACTTAAGTCACAAATTTGCAAAAACTGAAGAAACTGAAAGTCAGGTTTATACACATCAAAGGAGTTACACCAGCACAGAATTTGTTTCAGAGGCCGAGTTCTGGCTACTCAAAAGGATTTGCCCTCTCTAAAGGGGTGATGCAGACAACATGACTGCAATAGGGCATTAGATTTCAATTTGGTTCATTTAAACTATTTCTTTACCAGAAGTGCAGGCAGTTTGCCATAAA
Source organism: Buteo buteo (assembly GCF_964188355.1). NCBI lineage: Eukaryota > Metazoa > Chordata > Aves > Accipitriformes > Accipitridae > Buteo > Buteo buteo. The sequence goes on along the minus strand of NC_134174.1, from coordinate 13,508,593 downwards.
AGGGGCCAAACCGGGAATGTATTGATCTGATGTTTATGCAGTGAAAAAACCCAAGCAAAAACCCTTCAGCCATTCTGTCCCACTTTATCAACTCTTCTAAAGTCTTGCAAAGACAGGGTGATATGAAATATATTTCATTTACCATAAAACATTCCCAGAGAAAATTCTGAGGGCACAAGCCACATTTCTGAAAATTGCAATGACTCAAGTGACCTCTTGTTCTGACAACTGCAATTTTAAGCCTCTACTACCCTGATCTGTAATCAAGATAGGGAAAAAGAAACAGTGATGTGGGCAACAGACAGGACTGGATTGCGTCAGAATATGGTATTCGTTTTCTTGGCTGACCCAATATAATACATAACTTTGAGATAAAAAGTAGTAAGAAAACTGTAAGGACATTTCCTTTCTCTTAAATTTATTCAGTTGTACAATTCTTTCAAGTTGGTCATTTCCTTTCAGGATTGTTTGTACTGCAGCAGTCTAAGGGCAGGCCTGCCCTTCTGGAATCGTAGTACTGAAAAGCTGGATGGGATTTCAAGAGATCAGTGGTCCATTCCCCTACACTGAGCTGGTCAGCTGTATCCTAGACCATCCTCAATAAAAGTATGCCTAACTGTTCTTAGAACTTCCAGCTTCCTAAGGCCTTCCTAGACTATGGCCTTCCAAGCTAATCTATTTTGGTGTTTAACAATCCTTCAGGTTGGAAAGCATTTTTCTGATGTCTATGCTAAATCTCCCATGCTACAAATTAAGCCAATTGTTTCTTCATTTTCCTCGTGTGGCCATGAATAAGAATGAACCATCTGCTCTTCATTTACGGAGACATTGTTTCATTTTTTAAAATTATTTAGATATATTTTTAATATGATAAAATGCAATAATACTGGTAGATGAGGATTTGCTGTATTGGACCTAGTTAGCGGTCTGTAGGCTCACTCTCCTTCCTCTGTGCCAGCCTTCAAATGTTCATTTGCAATAAGAGAAACCATCCCTTCTGCTGGATAAATGTTTGCCTGTATCTGCATGCACTGGTGTAGCCATGAGTAAATTCAGTGACATCTTGTCCTGCTCTGAATTTTTACACTTGTAGGGCAGATGTAGCAAGGACCTAGGGTGTTGGCAAATACTTGTGTTTGGCCAATTTGACTCAGGCATAAATTTTATCCCACAAACATAGTAACCCCTTACATAAGCTTAACCTCAAAATAAGTTGATCCTGCCATTGCTTAAAACTATGGAATCCTGTAAGACCACAGCAATGGCTTTGCAGATCAGGACAAAATTTGATTCAATGTTTTAACCTCTTTAAATTATTTGTAAACACTAAAAGCCAAATTATATTATTATATAAAGCTGGAGAAACTCAGTTCCACTGAGCTGATTCTGAGTAACACTCCTGCCCATAAAAACAAGTTTGACCTCAATATGTATGGCAGATAGGATCAATAAATTTTAAATGTTTTCAGTATTTCAGAAACATGAAATGCTGTATAAATGGTAAATATTAATTTATCTACATAGCATGGATTTTAGCTGACAATGGAAAGAAGTATTTACCCCAGTGACTAACATTTGGTCTCAGTGTAAGTTACAAACTGTAGCTCTGCAGAGAGGTTGTGGTCGTCCTGCTCTTACTCCAGGCTGTGTAGGGGGAACTTAGTGCAAGCATAGTAAATGGAGATAGTAAAAAGCATGGGATAGTAAAAGCTTAAGAGCAACCCAGTAGAACAAAACTAACTCTAAGAAATAACAAGTATGTTTCAGCAGGTCCCTTTACGTCTGTTCCCTCTGCATGCTTTGAAACAGGATTATCGCGTATGGACTGCACAATGGATCAGTGTCATTTCAAGGGGCATTTATGGGGCCTACCAACAAATTCAGACTGTCCAGAATTTCAGGAATCATTAACAAAAAGGGATTTTTTTACCTCATAGTTATGGAAAAATCTTAAATGTGACCCATTTTGTCCAGGCTGCAGAACTGATGCCACTGTGTATTATTCAATTTGCAGAGATACCAGAGTGGATATATTTCTGCCTTGAGACAATAACAGCTTTATAATACCTCTGTAGCAGTACCATCTAACTTCTTAAATGCTGGCCAGATTCTACCCTTGATCATTGTACAAATCATCCTCTGGTATTAATTGAGAAGTGACTAGGGCAGGTGTAAAGTCCAGACTTGGAAACTCTGCATTCTCTTAGCCTTTCTGCAGCCCCAAACACCCCTGATGAGATCCAACATCATATTCCTGACTGCAGACTAATGATGATAGCTTCCCCAAAGGCATCCAGCCAACACAGTCTTAGTCATCTTAGTTTCATACAGTTTCATAAAAGTATTCTGTTTAAAATTCAGTGGGATTTTTCCAGAAAATTAAAAATAAGTGGATATTCCCATGTGGGTTAGAAGAACAGAAGCAACACAAAAAATGAAAATAACTCCACATCTTGCACTCAGTACTCTAATGGAAAACCCAAGCACTTGGTTTCCCAGTAAAACTTCTCAGCGCTAATTTTCATGCAAACAAACTAGTGCTTAGAGTGCTAATGTGTCTTTTGCTATGACTTGTGAGACATGTTTCACTGTTTTCTGATATTCTTTTGTAGGTGCAATAGCAATCTACTGCCTACATAAGATTACATTTTCAAAATGCAGTCCTTTTAATGTATGCACCATTGTTCTGGCAATTTGAATTGCATATAAAAATTAGTATGAAATTTTTGCATTGTAAATTGGCTTTTAATGTGCAAATTATAGTGCATGCATGAAACTTTTGAGTCAAAACATTGAGAAAATAGACATAAAATGCATTTTTTTTAAAAGAACTGATAAGGAGTTATGTGGAATATGCAAAAATATGTAAGAAAAGGAGGAAAGGTAGATAAAATGTCAGCCTTGACATTTTTGTCACTGCTCATTTACATTTTTCACAAATGGAATAAAGTTCAATAAAATGCCAGATGAGCTTTTCTTTTCCTTACTTTGCAGCAGCATTTTTAACAGTTTAGGTTAGAGATCTACCATCTGGGGTAGAATTGGTCTTCTGTAGTCCTAGCTTTAAGCTGTTACTTTCAGTAAAAGTTTTCCAGAGTACAGACTTTGAGATTTGTTTCCCCCAAAACGGCACAGAGTTCATGGAAAAATTCCTTCTTCTTGAAATGAGCTTTGCTTCTCAAAACAAAGAAGCAATGAGGTGGTTTAGCTTTACTCTGTGCTCACTGCAGTCAGTAGGAAATCTTCTACAGAACATCAACCTCACAGGGAACATTATAACCAATAATAAGCATTTTTTTGCAGCAAATTTTGATTGCAAATATTTCTTTGCATCAAACACAGTCACCAAACAATCTAAATACAGTAGAGCTCTTTGGAGTTGCAAAAAGACTCAAGTGGGCTTTGAATTAATTCCAAAGGGCCTTCAGACCTATGCCTACAGTTAAACTTGTCTTTGGAGCTCTGCAGATGGATTGTATTAATTTTTTATTAAAGTTCTCTTGACTTGTTGTGCATACAACACAAAGAATGAAAAGAAGTTTTAATGATATAGCTACAGATGTCTGAAGGATAATCAAATACTAATAATCTCTTTGTTTACTTTTGCAATTGATAGATGCTAGTGAAACGAAGCCTTCCAGGTGCTGTTCTAAAACAGAAAGGTCATATGAGGAGAAAGTCCATATAATTAAATTGGTAGAAACTATACAAAATAATACGAAAAAGTAAACACCTTTTTTAGATTGATATGTTGGAGAAAAATCTACAAAACCTCTGTACATGATGTGGTATTTGACAAAGTAATTATAGATGTTAGAGGTCAAATGGGCAAGGGTCACCCATTGTTTATAGTATACTTATGTTTTCACGTTTTTTAAAAGTTTAGGTCCCTCACCAAAGTCTTTGAAAGAAATGGAGGTATCATATAATAAAAGAGAAAGTTCTCTTCAGTGTTCATGGCTTCACAATGAGGGATATTATGAGCAGTCTCTGAAAGTATCTGTACTGAGATGGATACTACTCAATAAACTAGCCACAAACAATCTTGGATAGACAGAGAAGATCCCAGTGATAAGTTTCAAAATGGTGAAGAATTATTCAAGATAGTCAAGTGTATTGTGTTTGCATGGCAAGGTTTTGGTAGTGGGAGGACTACAGGGATGGCTTCTGTGAGAAGCTGCCAGAAGCTTCCCCCATGTCCGACAGAGCCAATGCCAGCCGGCTCCAAGACGGACCCGCCGCTGGCCAAGGCCGAGCCCATTAGTGATGGTGGTAGTGCCTCTGGGAGAAGAGATTTAAGAACAGGAAAAAAGTTGCTGTGGAACAGAAACCGCAGCCTGAGAGAGGAGTGAGAATATGTGAGAGCAACAGCCCCGCAGACCCCCAGGTCAGTGCAGAAGGAGGGGGAGGAGATGCTCCAGGTGCCGGAGCAGAGATTCCCCTGCAGCCCGTGGGGAAGACCATGGTGAGGCAGGCTGTCCCCCTGCAGCACAGGGACGTCCATGCTGGAGCAGATCTCCACCTGCAGCCCGGGGAGGACCCCACGCCGGAGCAGGTGGGTGCCCAAAGGAGGCTGGGACCCCGTGGGAAGCCCGTGCTGGAGCAGGCTCCTGGCAGGACCTGCGGATCTGTGGAGAGAGGAGCCCACGCTGGAGCAGGTTTTCTGGCAGGACTTGTGACCCCGCGGGGGACCCACGCTGGAGCAGTCTGTGCCTGAAGGACTGCAGCCCATGGGAAGGGACCCACGCTGGAGCAGTCTGTGCCTGAAGGACTGCAGCCCATGGGAAGGGACCCATGTTGGAGAAGTTCGTGAAGGACTGTCTCCTGTGGGAGGGACCCCACGCTGGAGCAGTGGAAGAGTGAGGAGTCCTCCCCCTGAGGAGGAAGGAGCAGCAGAGACAACATGTGGCGAACCGACCCCAACCCCCATTCCCCGTCCCCCTGCACTGCTGAGGAGGAGGAGGAAGAGAAACTGGGAGTAAAGTTAAGCCCAGGAAGAAGGGAGGAGGGGGGGAAGTTGTTTTAAGATTTGGTTTTATTTCTCATTATCCTACTCTGGTTTGATTGGCAATAAATTAAGTTAATCTTCCCCAAGTCAAGTCTGTTTTGCCCATGATGGTAATTGGTGAGTGATCTCTCCCTGTCCTTATCTCCCCCCATGAGTATTTAGTTATATTTTCTCTGCCCTGTCTAGCTGAAGGGGGGAGTGATAGAGCGGCTGCGTGGTGCTTAGTTGCTGGATGAGGTTAAACTACAATATCAAGTCTAAAGATGACAGCTGAAAATTGCAAATATTGAGCAGCTAGAATAGCTTCTGTATGAAGAAAGCCAAAATAGATTTGGACTCACCAGCTTACAAAACAAAATTTAAGGAGGGATTTGAGAGAGAACTCTGAACTTGTGAATGCAAAGGAGGCTAGTCATCATTTTCTGTGATATGAGGAATTAGGAGGAATCAAATCCTTTCAGGCAGCAGATTTAAAATGAACAAAGCGATGTAGTTTTTCACATAACTTAAAATTACGTTGTGAAACTCAATACCACAGAATGTTTCCAACATGAAATACATAGTGTCAAGAACAGGAGCTGATAAATTCAGATACTCTTTGCTAACTATAGCACAGGATGGTCAATATACAAACTATTTCAGGATCTCCTTCAGCTGCTACGTGCCAGTGCCTCTGGAGGACCACTTCATGGATGTGCCATCTCTTGCATTTATTCCCTTAGCATCCACTGTTGGCCACTTTAGAGAAAGGTTACAGGGGGACGTGGGCCCAGACAGACTGTGATCTGACCTACCATGACAAAAAAACCTGCTGTAATACTTTCTTTGTTGACATTTTGGAAAGAAACATAATTAAATAAGTTTGCTGAAATTCACTGTTTGACCTCTGTGTACATCAAATACCAGTACAAAAAATTAAGAGGTGTAAAAATAGACAAATTGTTAATGTTAGGGCTTTTTGTGAATATTACTGAGTGACGATTAACTGACCATCACGGTGGGAGACCATTGGCTATAGACTGCCCACCTGTTGAATTCGAGGGGAGAGAGAAATGGGGAAGGATTTTAATGTATGTTGCTAGTAGTTACATGCACATTAGTATGTCAGGTACATTCAACAGACCTATACTTTCTACACTCAATTCCTAATCCTTAGAATTTTACCCTATTTCAGCTGACATTGTTGGAAAAACTCCTCTTCTGTTGAACTATTTCTCCTGATAGCAAAATTGACCTGAAAATGTTCTCTCCACCTGTCTCACAAACAGCTGTTTAAAAATGTAGAAAGTAAGATGTGCTGCCTTTTTAAAGCTTGGGTCATGAATCTTTCTTACTAAGTTTTAGCAGAAATTAAAGCCTTAGTGAGTAGAAATCTACATTTAGTAACCACCCACTATGATACATTGTGAATGATAAACTCAAAAGGTAACAAGAAAATAATAACTGAAAATGTATTATCATAAACATTTCTGAAAGGTAGGTTCTTATGTGAAAAACCACTGAGATCACTGGTAGGTCAAAATGAAGAAGTTTGCATTAGACAAGTGTGTGATGAGCAGTGTGCACAAAAATGACAACAAAAGGAGTAAGAGGATTAAGTATTTGGTATTCATAAGCCATAATAAACATCCAACTAAATTATGAAATAATAATATTAAAAAATAATTACCTGACCTTCAGAAAGCTATTTAAAAACCCCAGGTTTCTCAGACAGATGCTTCACAGTTTTTCATGCAGAAGCTGAAAGTATTTTAAAATGTTAAAGTTTCTATGTGCATTTTCTGCCAAGATGGATTATGATACTTATGAGATTGATTCTGTTTCTGTCTTTGCAGATCATTGCTAATGATGGGATAAAAGTGCACATCAGAATCCCCTAAGACTAATGTTCTTAAGTGTAAGTCTTAACTCTTCATTTCTTGTGGTCACACCACAAAGAAGAGATTCAGAATTCAGCAGCTATTGATATATTCTAAATAAACTACCATCAAAGCCAGTGCCGACTAGACTCCAGCAGAGCTATCAGTAATTCCCTGTACCCTTTTTCCTGTGGTTGACCCGAATGAGTGTTCATGCTGGCTACCTCCATTCCTCCTCACAGAGCATGTGGAACAAGAAGTCTAAGCAGGGCTGAACTCCTCTGGCGGAAATACTGTATAGGACAAAAGGCCACAAACTTCTGCTCCTACATTGTCCCCTGTCCAACTGTTGGCTGCGTAAGAATCTCTTGCAGAAATTGGATTGCAGTTGCTGCTGGGGTGTCTGCAATCAATATGTATTGTCATTTGGGACATTCTTCAGCTTAAAATATGACTCTCTGTAAAATATAAACTAGGCTGTTCATTACTGATTAATTACATTTGCTTAAGCCTTTAGGAGATGAAATGAGAAAAATCGATAATAAATATCTATACCCATGTATAATGCTTCCTTTTAGAAAAGCCAAGCAGTTGAAACCAACGGAGGCTCCAGCTTCTGCTGAGCTGACTGTTGAAAGCAGAGTGTGAGCTGGAAAGCCTGATAATTCCTGAACATGTGCGAAACAAAGGAAAATGCTACAGGTTTATAAGCTGCTTCATAAGCAGCCCTTGGAGCAGCCTTGTGGCAGGAATGGAGCAAATGGAGAACACTGATGCTGAGGTAGCAGTATTATGCTCGAGCAGAAGAAGAATACTTTCACATTGTTACTAGATGTCAGAAAGTTTATCTGTGGTCATTCAGCAACAGTCAAAAGCACCAGCCTCCCCCCAGTAGAAAGTCACATTAGTAACAGTATGAAAACTTCCTGTATTTTGTTGTGAGACACATGAAAATCATAATGTGTCTACAAGAACTTTGAAGTGAGACACAATGATATGGACAGCAAGGACAACAGTCTGGACAAGCTCTGGATTGGTGAACTGTATAAAGAATTCTTAGAAAATATTCTTGAGGAAGGTTTGGTATCTTGGCTGCCAACTTTTCAGTGAGAAAACTTAAAAGATGGAAAAATATAGCTTGTAATTTAATGTAAGCCTGGAGGCTTACACTGCATTTTGACAAACAGGTCTCATTCTATTTCAGAATATGAGAGGATGTAAAAGATATAAGACAAAAGAGAAACAAGAGCACAATGCACTTACCATAATCTACAAATAATCTATCAGACATAGAGAGAAGCAACACTATGCTTTTAGGAAACAAAAAAACTTCTGGATGGCTGGTAGAAAACTTCATCAATTCTTACAGACATCTAAAATAAAAACTGTATTTTGAATTGACTGTAGGAAGTAGACTCGTCCTAAAAGAAAGGGAAACAGTTCTGAGGAAAATGCGTAGATTTGGGGAAAATCCCACAGAACTCATGCTGGTACTGTGCTGACCAAAGAACATGCAAGAATAATATTTAAAAAATCCAACACAAGGCAGAAACAGAATAAATTATTTTTTCACTGTACAGGGAATATTAAGGATAAACTTACAATAAGCCTGTGCTCATTCATGAGGCAGCTAGCAGAGCCTGGAAGCATTTGGTAATGGAATTATTTGAACACAGAGGTGACCAGGACCTGCTCAGAGTTGACTGTTGCACTAGTTTCATTCAAGAAATTCAGCTAAGTAATTCATTAGTCAGCAAGGAAATGAATCACAACAGGACAGTATTAGTTAACAACATCTATGATAAAGTTGTTTCAGAAAACAGAACACATTAAATATCTCAGGAATTTCAAATATTTGAAAGGTATGGAGGTTTCATAGCCACACTTGCAGCCTGTATTATTCAGAGGTCAGTGGACTTTGAAAACTATGTTGAAACAGCAAAGCAAACACTAAGGCAAATGAAGATGATTAAGACCCTATCTTGGTTTACTTCACTACGAAGCCACACCTCTGCATTCGAGAGCCTCATTCACATATGTAATATGGACCAGGAAGATCGGTTTGGCAAAAACGCAAACATTTGAGGGTGTTCTCATGAACTCAACCACCTCTCATTATGAGAGTGCAACTTGTGACGACAAAAATGACGAGAGTAAAGAAAAGTAAGTGTCTAACGAACCTTTTGATCCTACCACCAAGCAGAGACAAAGAGGCAGCTCATTTGCAGAAATGAAAACAAGAACCACCAAATGATACAAACCCTATCTTTCAAGTCAGAGAAGCCACATTCACTCCAGATAAAGAGGATATTCCAAGTAGGACTACCATCCTTCTTTTTCTCATTAATACATCTTTGTCACTTAGAAATCTTGCCTGGCATGGTATAGAGGAATGCTGTATTTATCTAAAGATTTTGAGGTATGCAGCAGCCATTTTCCTGGTAAATCTGATGGTTTTGTGATGACAATGAACATGCATAGTCGTGAGTGGAGGCCTGACATAGTTTTGGAAACCATGGATATTCACAACACATCAGAGATTGGGGCTCCATGTGTACAATAGGTTTGATGTTTCCTCCAAAAGTGCGGCTGTGCATGCACAGTATGATGGCACTGCCCAGAAATTCCAGGATCATTCTGCAGGTCCAACATAGAAGACTTTTACTGTGCGCACTGACTCTACACTGACAGTGCATAACCCCAATTCAAATGTGAATAATAGCAATACAGGTAAGATCAGAGTTTGATCTAGCTCTGCACCTTGTCTCCAATATTGACCACCAGGTCAGTGTCCTGAGAAGATTACAAGGACCTCCTAGAGACCCTCCCCAAAACATTTTTTGAGTATCTAGTGATCAGTTATTCTGGGGCTTCCTAAACTACATGCTGTGGTTTTGTATTGAATAGCCCTTGGTGTCCTTTTCTTCCTTGAATTTATCAAATTCTTTTTTGAATTGAGGTACATTTTTAGCACCCACAATGTCCTGTCATAAGTTCTACTGGTTAATTATGTGATGAGTGAAGACATAGCTCCTTTTGTTCGCCTGGAGACTGTTTTCTTCTGGTTTCATTTGATATCTTCCAGATTGTGGATTGAAAGAAACAGCTATTTCCTATTCACCTTGTCCAGGCCACTCCTGATTTTGTTGATCTCTAGCATATGTCATCTTAGTGCTTTTCACGACAAAAACCTTCATCTATTTTATTGTTCTTCATCCTGTGACCACTCTGTATCTTTAACCATATTTGCTGTACTTATCTGTACCTTTTACAGTACTTCTATATCTGTCTTCAGATGGGTACATAACTATAAACACTACTGAAGATGTGGATGTGTCATGTATTTATACAACAGCAAAAGGATATTTTATGTTCTTGATTCCTTTTGTAGTGATTTCTAGCATTGTTTGCCTTCATTTTACATTTCTCTACAGTGAATTTTTGTTGCCTAGTCATTACGTGGTAGGAGGTTCTTCTGTGAGTCTGCAATCAGCTATAGTCTTTATCACTCTGACTAATTCAGTGTCATCAGCGAACATTTTAATCCCTTTTCAACACTGTTTTCTGATCACTTGTGATCTGTGTTGAGCAATGCAGACTTCAGCACCAAGCTATGTGGGACTCCACGTGTGATCTCTTTCTACTGTGAAAGGCAACTATCAGTTCCTCTCCCTTCTTCCAATCTTCTGAATATTTCTTCATGTCTGGTTAGCTTCCTCAAAAGCCTTGAGGCAGGCAACTTTTTAACTGCCTTCTGGAAATCCAGGCAGATGGTATCAAACAGATCTGTGTTGCCAACATGTTTTATTGACTCTGTCAGAGGACTTTGGTAGATTAGTGAAGCACGACTTCCCTTTACAAAAGCCATGTTGACTCTTTTTGATTGTACCATATTTATCCTGATGTCTAGTAATTCTGCTGTTTATTATCGTTTCTTCTGGTTTAACCAGTACAGGTTATTAGTTCAGAGTATTGAAGATCTGCCCTGGAGTCCTGCTTAAAAACTGGTATCAGGATAACAAGCAATAAGTTTAGCAATGGTTTCTCTGAGCTGGCTTTTATGGGAGATGTATTAAATGGGTACAGGATTAGGCAGCTGGAGCTCTGCACCTTTGAAGCACACACAGGAGACAGCTCCAAGATGCTGTGTCCGTGCTACAGTATGGGTTGAGCAGTGCTGCTGGGATCACCGCGTTTGAGAAGCCTCTTAATAAAAATGCTGCTGAGTGTTCGCTCTCCTGTGTGGCTCTCCATGTCTGTGAGTAATACAGAAGACAACCATTCATGTTTCATTTAGAATGAAGCAAGGCTGAAAAAAAAAAAAAAGGTCAGGCAGCATCTAGATTTGAGCTTAAGCATAGGTCAAGCTTTTCAGGAATGGCAAATTTTGCTGAGTGTATTAAAAGACTTTATTTGGTTCTACTAGTTTTACAATACTGTGACTGTTAAGTTCACCAGATTTGTATAATGGAAGTAAGGCTAAAATTAAAAGCAGATTTAAAACATGAGTACAGCTAACTTCGTGAGCATTCTGCATTAGTAGTTCTGTGTGGACCTGAGTAGTTTAGTTTTCTCCATTTTTGTATTTAGCATTTAAAGCATTCAGCCATGAGATTACCTACTCATTGACTCTGCCAGATAGATTATGGAAAGAAGTGGTTTATTATGTTACAGGCTTGTGGGTTCTTGGTTGTTTAGGAGAAAAGTGTAATCCAAAGAGTTGCTAATGGATTCTGCAGGTACTTCCAATAAGACAGCCTGTATGTATATATATCAGATATGATCTTAAATGATTGTCAATTACATATCTTATTCTGGGAGACTTCCTGGCCACTTCTTCAGCAGGTACATCTTTCCAACACACTGACACCATAGTAATTTGTAAGAAATATCAACAGTCCAGGCAGTGTGCCTATCACAGGGCATGTGCTATAACTTCAAAAAACATTAATGGAACGGATTTGCCTCTTATTTTTTTGTACATTGCCTATGATTATTACTATCATAAATTAGAGGTACTCCAAGTGTGCTCTCCATCATGTACACTTTCAAATTAGCTTTGTTGTTTCTTTGAGATATGACAAGATACTGTCTGTAATGGAAGGCACAACTTTATCTTTGCTGCCCTACCCACATGCTTATGCCATCTTTTTCTTTCTTGATATTAATAATTACCATCCAGTTACATTCTTTGACACATAGTACTTTGAAAATGCTCAGTTTTTGCTATAATACTCAATGATGATTTATATCTTGCTTATTTAGTGTGTGAAATTACATCAATAGAGGAGGGAAAGCCATTCTCAATTTGTAAACACAAAGTCCCCGGACAGTATAAACATCCAGATGGCAGTGAGTTTGAATTTTGCATTTTGATTGAGATGGTTAATACTGATGTGAAAACAACAACCTCCCCCTGCCATGTTTGCAGATAATTGCCTACTTTACTATGTATCTGGCAATGTAGCAGGTACGTCATTCATTCCAAGTGCAGAGAACATGTTGCACTCAGAAAAGATAACCAAGTATAATGGTTTCTGACACTAATCAAGTAGTTTCTTTTGTGATTAATGGAAATCGAGGTGTTCCCTACTTGCAGAAAGTGTAAATTGGTATAACAACCAATAAAGAAAAAGCAGTGAGCTGTTTTAAAGTTAAATAATTACCCAGAAAACATATATACAATCAATATTGCAACCAAGTTATATTAATGCTGAAGTCTTAGCACTTTCAAGAGTGCATGCTCAAAAATTATAGTCAAATACACATGCAAAATAGTTTTATGACTGATTTATTTGAGCAATTACAGCATTTTTATATGTAAGAGCTAAATAAAAGGAAGAAAAGAGATCATGTTAAGACCCTCACGTTACTTTTCTTCAGTGAGTGATGCTGAAATGTAACAGCTGCATTGTATTCTACCCTCATTCTTTGTGCAGTTTTCCTTTTATCACAAGTGAATCATTTTTTTCTTCCTCTTTCTATTTTAGTTCATAAATTTATAGATTTTACCATCCACTTTTTAGTTTGCTATGAAACTACGAAGCCCAAAGTCTGTACTATGAAAATGGAACCATTTTAACTACTGAAAATTGCATGCTAATATTTTTGATTCTCTGGATTCTTTTGTTCCATCAAATTTAGTTCAACAAGTGTCAATATAGGTGCCAGCAGACAGAAATCAGCTTTTTAAAAAGAATATTCTGTCATAATAGTCCAATTAGAGAAGCCAAGACTGTATGCCAACATTTTTTTAAATGATCACATATGTTAGTATCTAACTTCAATGCTGATATTTATTTCTTTACAAAACAAAAACAAAGGAGATAAATCTAACCTTAATGAACAGTCAGGCAATGCTTATCTATGACTAGTTATGGTAAGGAGATGGGGATTAGTTCAGGAATTGTAAGGTAAATATGAAACTGTCCAAAGCAAAGAGTGGGCTGTCCTTGCAAGACGATCTTCTGGTTCACTACTTGCAAGTGGAATTTCTCAAAATTCAGTCTTGGGCACAGTTTCATTCAGTGGTTCTATTCATCACCTTCATTAATGATCAAAAATAAGAATATACTAATGAAATTTTTGGTGGCAGAAGGCTAAAGTATGTCAGGAAGGAAGAAAGGCAGTCCTTGAGGACACAAGGACTAGGAACAGGGTGGAAGTTAGAGTGAACTCCATTGTGCTGGAGGGTAGTTCCTCTACAGGCCTTTGTCACAGAGTCTGCTTTTACATCTTGTAATCATCTCGTCATCTTCCAGATGGTATAAAAATCCTTCCCCTTCAGAGTTTGCACATGAATGAGAACATGCACCACCTCTACTATATTGTGATTCCTCTTTCCCATGGCAGCCACCTAAATTCTGGCCCTGCCATCTAGGATGTCTTTTGTGAGTCTCTAGGTCAGAACTGCAACTCCTGAACCCAGATGTTCCATTTGTGGCCAAGTCTGTCTGGGCTTTTGTCCTTCCACAGCCTCCAGGTTTCTAAGGAAGTCCTACACTCAGGGGGAGAAAATACTGGACACCTTATTTATTTACTTGTCCAGCATTTCCAGTGGGCCTGAGGTGCCAAGACTGAATCATATAGACCATTTTCTGAAGGAAGAGCCCTCCTTGAATGCTGGACCAGTTGACTTACTTGGTTTCTAGGTCCTATGTCAATGTCACAAAGTCTGTGGCAATTCCACAGACTTGATTAGCTGTTAATGGAGTGTGCTGTAAATGCCTATGGTTTATTGATATCTGTGTTGTATTCCTAGTGTAATACATGGTTTATGGTGGGTATAACGATCGCTACCCATTAGAATAATAGAAACATAGAATCACTTAGGTTGGAAAAGACCTTTAAGATCATCAAGTCCAATCATCAACCATGCCCACTAAACCATGTCCTGAAGTGCCTTGTCTACGCGCTTTTTTAATGCCTCCAGGGATGGTGACTCAACCACTTCCCGGGGCAGCCTGTTCCAATGCCTGACAAATTAGGGTACCTTCGGCTATTTTTTGCCGCTGTTCTCAGGCAGCAAGCATAGATCCTATAAGTGACATGCTGGTCTGCTCTTGTTCACCACTAAGCAGCGAAACTCTAACCAAAAGCTTCCTCCTGTGTTTTTGTCTTTTCCCTCAGAAATGCATCTACTCATTGTATCTTTTACCCTTTATCCCTGGCAAGCAGACCCAGAGGTTAGGGAAGTTTTTTAATAATCTGGAACTTAGAACATATCTAATCTTCCTTACCTAGGAGAGATTGATTCAGTTTAAAGAATTAATTTGATTCTTCAGCTATGGAGAAGACCTGTTAGAAATTATTAGAAGTTTATGGCATAAGAGGAGAGCAAAATTGTAGCTTTTCTAATATAGTAAGACAAAGATGCTTGCGATGAAGAGATATTTTTCAGAGGAAAAAATATCCTTGAAAAATTGGGGTTTAAAATAAGAAAAAACTCCCAATATTTCAGCAGTGAGGTTTTGGAACAGTCTTCTCATGAGGTCAGTGGAGGCAAAAAATGGGATTTATTTCGAGATGAAGCTTGGCAGTGTTATTAATCGGATTATGTCCAGGTTTACATGTGATGGCAGGAGCTGAGACTTGGTGACTTTTGCTACTCCTTTCCCATTCTTACTCTATTCCTAAAGTTGGGGGACAGTTGTGCTAGTTTCAGTCCCACAGATTTCAGCTATATGTGAGGCTATTATGCCTTTTTTTCTCTGTCAGTAATTGTTTGTCATGCTCCAAGCCTGTTGTATGGCATCTGGCATACCTGACGGAGATGGTGAAGTAACAAAGGCTAAATGAATTGCCACATTTTTTTCTATGTTTTCATTAAGAACATGATATGCATCAAATCACAACATTTAGAACAGTACCGCAAATAGATGTCTGCAGAAGGGAAACTTCACTAATGGTTTGTGTATGATGTGTGTTTCTCATGTCACCTAAATAATTCTGAAGAATTCCTCCTTTTCTGAAAGACTTTCCTTCTGAGATAGATGTGGTCAGCAGTCAGAGAATTCATAAGGAACTGAGGACTGCAGGGGATCTCCCAGGTGAACTCCACGCCATGGTCTTGAAGGCAATAGCTTTAGATAATTCTCTTACAGAAAAAAACAGCTTCTCCTCCTCACTCTGTAAAGGCTGCTTGAGAACTCCTTGTTGTTCTCAGAATAAGATGTCTAATCATTTCTAGATTTCACAGTCTGTATTTATTTATTCTTATGATGATGTTGTCTTTCAGTTTAAGTAGAACTCCTTTCCCCTTGGTTTTTTTAATCCCTTGATACATTTATAGAGTCATCTCCCTTTTCAACCTTCATCTCCAACCTTATTATTCTCTGGAAAGAGAGAATTTCCATTCTCCTTTTCATGCTAGTAGCCCCTCTGGACGTGACTGCAATCTCATTACAGACGTATTGATAAAGCAACACTAAAACTCATTTTATTTGAATTTTTCTGTCAGGTCTTGAAAAATTCAAGTTGAAAAATGAGTTTACAGAGAGAATTGGCTTTCCTACCTCTATTCAACCTGTTTATTTTTAGCTGAGTATTACTGAATATGGAAGCAGTCCAGTTTACATCCTGGTTTGATTTCCTGTTTACATGAGCCAGTCTGGTGTCACCATCATATTTCTGGACCACTCTGGAAGCCTGTGTGCAGCCTTCCTTCCACCTCTGAGGAGAGCTGCCCTACACAATAGAACTATTGTTGTGCTCTCTGATAACGAAATATGAATATTGTTGAACACAGTATATGTTAGGCTTATGTCACTTTGTTAAATGTGCACAGATATAATAGCAAACCTCTCACTGAAATGTGGGAGAAAACTCACATTAGAGACTAAAGTGAGAACTGTACCAATATTTGTTTGAAGTTAATATAAAAAAAGACCTGGTCACATATAAGGTGGCTCCCTACAGTACAATTTTCATGGGCTTGAGGGGGAGGGGTGTCTTTAGTTTCTTTTTTTTTTTTTTTTTTCCATCTGGTTTTGTTTCCCAAACTACAAAGCTTACTATTTCCCTTAAGAGACTATTAATTATTTTTTTTTAAATCTACAAAACAGTTGAGAATTTGAACTGGCCATTATGACTACTAATGGTCATAACAGCAGGCATTTCGCAGGAGGAACTCTTAGGGAGCTCAGTTTCACCAGCATATCTAGTGCATTAGTAGCAGCAGTCTCAGTCCTTGTTATTATTATTTTAATAGGATTTTCAGAATAAAATGGAATAGTATGTGTGTCCAGAGAATGCTAATCCCAGGTAAAAGAACAGTGTTTAATCATTTTGGCTCAGAAGTTGTCTAATAATTTTTAGTTTTATTTTCAGTAAAGATGCATTTTAGAGAAGTGGAAATATTTAATTTGTATTGATTAATATAATACTAGAGACAAACATTAGCCTGAGGTTTGTTTAAGGATAATACAAATATTGCTACACTAATGGATAAGAATCTTGAAACAGAACTGGTAACAAACAGATTAATTCTTTTGTTCTTGAGGCTGATACACAAAAACTAAACATGATAAATGATGCGAAGCTCGTTCAGTTTTTACACATCTTTCAGATTCATTGATGCAAGATTTCAGTAACAAGATTTTTTTTTTTAAAGGGATACTGCAAACTTCATTTTTGTTCAATTACCTGTTTTCAAAATCAAATTTTGAATTAGTGCCTCCCATTAGAAAACCCAGATTCTTCCCTTGTGTCTTTTAAATGTGCTGGTTTTTTAAAATTATGCTTTTTCTGATACTTGCAGGCAAAAATCTGAAAGCACAAATACCTAATATGCCCTGTGCACAGGCTTACCTTCTGCTGCTGGTATTTCCATTTCAGATGTGCTGCAGCCGTGCCTGGGGAATACCCTTGACGAAAGCTTTGTCACAAGGAGGCAAATGAGGTTCCCCCAGAGCAGCCCACTATAGTGCTGCAGCTGGCTGCTGGCCGGCAGCAAACGAGACCTGTGTCATGTTGTGTCAAATGTATGGCATAGTCACAAGACAGAAACATTCCCACTTCAGAAATCGTATCTCCAATTTTAATAAGGTTGAAAGATACAGATGGAAAATGGCTCCTGATTTTCCTGATCTTATGTGCAATAGTGCAAAGCAGGTATCCTACTGAAATCAGCATTCCTACATTAAAAGTGACATGTATAAATAACAGTCATCAGGCCTCCCAGTGATTTACAATGAAACTATCAAAAAGTAGCTATCAAAAGGACACACTAATTTATTTGGGGCCCATATGCTATTTATTTTACTGCCATTAATATCTTGCAGAAAATATTAATTGTATTCTGAAACCCCCCTTTTTTACATTCACAAAAATAAAACAAAATACCTCAATCAACAGAGTATATCTTTAATTACTTGAAAATTTTTAAAAGTTGAACAGAAAAATTTCAGGTCTGGACAGTATTTCACAGCTGTTTTCTTTCTAGAACTGGTTATGGTAGAGGATTATGTTGATGATCATAATGCACACACTTATTTTCATTTCAGTTGCGTATTAGCGATACCTAAAAACCACTTTAAACCTGAATGCTGCTATGGTAAGTACAGCCGCAAGAACAAAGTTTCTTCTATGTATGGAAACAGTGTGCATTTGGGTGTGTGTGTATGTTACAGTTAGAGAGAAATCCAAATTATGCACTGGTTATGAAACTCAGTAATTATGATCTAAAATATTTATTAGCTGTATAAGAAATGCCATATTTAAAGTGTTTTAGCAATATTGTGCAATGAATCCCAGAAGATGGTAAGAAAATAAATAAAAACTAAGCAAGGCACATAAAATTAAATTGTAGTCGTAGTATTTTCAGTGGTAATTATAGAAGAGGAGTCTGTCATTGCCTAACTGAGAGTAATAGAGGCAAATGTCAAGAAATCCAGCAGTCACATGGCACTTAATTAGTATGAATGGAACATATTATACAGACACTGATCAGGTCTTTATGACTCATTTAAAATGAGATTAGTTTCGGGTTTAAATCAGGAATTCAATTTATTTGTTGTATACAAAGGATACAATGCATCTTCCTCAGATTTATTGTCCACAATGTCCTTTGTGTTCAAACTGAGTATTTGAAGCGTCCATGGGGGATTTCTGTTTGTTAGTTTGTTACTTATAACCTAAGTGGTCAAATTGTAACTGAGATCTGCCAGAAAACCTGATATGATTATTTTTATCCTCTTTGGAAACAAAAGTGACTAAATACCAAAATGCTTTGAGGGCCAGAGTATACAAAAAGTACTTGATGCTGATATTCCTGAATGTTTCATTTAACTATTTTCAACCAGCATGAAACATTTTGACATTTGTGGAAAGACACATTGCATTTCAGTTTGTCAGATCAAAGAAAAATGTTTCATCTGGACTTAGTTTTTATGTGTACCCTTCAGCTGCTCAACAGCTTCCTGGCATTTATACTCCATGCTCCAGTTCTTTCATGTGCTGGGTCCCTATCCCAACTTGTACTGTCTTCAATGGTACAGACATTTCTGCATCTGTAAGTATAACAGTGCATTGTTTTTGTCAGAAAGCAGAAAAACTTTGGCAAAATTGTTTCCTGTGGAAAACTTTTTACAGAAACAGCATTTTCCATTGAAACAACGCATTTTTAGAAAACTTCCAACCAACTGCACTTAAAATACATTTTAAGAGTGCTATTTTAGAACCTATGAATGTTAGCATCTAATTTTTATCTTAAATGATCTTGATTACAAAAATATTTTTCAGACTCTCAGTATATATAAAATTAATTGGGATTTCATGTACAGGACATATGGATCATAATTTGATTATAACTACAGTAATATGTTAATAATTATGCACCACTGTAACTAATAAGTTACTCCAAATAGGTAGTTAAAATCTAAGAGTTTGTAGATTATTGCAAAGGGGAGGAGAAATTGGTGAAGTGAGCTCTCACTGTAATGTAGTCACGCCAAATTACAAGGAATGTACCAAGTCCTGTTTTGCTGGACAAAGGAGGAATCAAACCATAGGAGATGATGCACTTACTCAGAGCTGTAGGGTTCTTTCAGCCTTCCCTCCCACCCCGGTTCTTTGATTTCTTTCTGGAACACAGTTTTGGGTAGATATGCACTGGGTTTTGAACATGGCTCCAAGCCACACAGACATTGCAGCCAAACCGCTTTGAGGTGAGCCTGTGCTCCATCTCAGTCTTCAGGGCAACCTCTGAAGCTTGGTAAACCAGGACGTTTGGTACTTCCACCCATTGACTGGGCATAACCATGGTATGCATGCCGGGAAACAAATTTACCAGTTAACACACGCTTACCTTGTGGGAACCTGAGAAGCCACCTTTGAACAGAAAAAACTGGCTGTCTTCCTTCCCTGCAGCAGCTGGAGTAGTGCACAGTAAGGCAAAATGAGAATAATAGCAGAGAAGCTGCGAGTGATCTACTAGCTTTTCTCCAAGAACCATACTTACATGTATTGTCAAGACACAACCACAATTTTCTTCTACAGATTTTGGTTGCAACTTCCTGTTCTATCTATAGGGTGAGTAATTCGCCCTGTGTCTCTCTCTCTTTTTCCGCCTCTCTCCTACAGCTACACAAATACACACTCATGCACACATGCTACGTTGGTCAGATGTCTGGGTTTAACCCAGACAGTTTGAGTTTCAGATCAAAAGTGTCAGCTAAAGCACTGCTTTTGCTCCTGAAAGTTTAGGCTTCTGTGTTCAGAGCACAGAGACGAGACAGCCTCACGCAACATTTGCAGGGCTGAGGGAGATAAAACTGGTGCTATTGGGTTTGTGCTTAGGACTGTCTGGCAGCTCTCACAGGTACACATGCATATGCAAACAATGCTAAGCAAAGTTCTCCACCCAGCTATTTCTAATTTTCTTTGTTTCGTATATGCCTTTGTTTTGGCTAGTGACACATGCCTGGTTTGGGGGACTTTTTTTTTTTTTCCTTCTGAGATTGTGTATCCTCCTTACCAGTTAACCCAAATGAAGGGTCACTGTTACACTTGCTAGTCTACAACAGTTTATTACAGTGCAGTGAGCAGTGATAGATTATGAACGAGGCCAGGCTGATAACTGGGTCCTTTCAATGTGAGGCAATAATGACGTGAGAGTCAAGTGCAATAAATCATCATCTTTCCTTCTCTCCTAATCAAGTCCTCTGTAACTCTGTTCTGTGAATAAATGAGTGAAGAAAACCATACTACATTCAAGACTTCATCAACTGGTTGCTTAGTCCCAAGTACCACTTTTCTAAAGTTACATGCCACCTGGCACTGGGAGCAGGTTTGCTGGGGCAAGTGCTGAGCAAACTAAGCAACCTTCCTGAAGCAGATGGAAATCAAGCAAGGTGGCATGAAAAGATTATATGACGATCCAAGCCACAGCTATCCTTGGTGATCTCTGTACCCTTTCTGTCTATCTATCTATCTTGTTTCTGTATTTCCCTTTAAAGCTGCTTTTTGGTAGGGGAGAAAGAGGAGGCTTGGAAAAGGAAAAGGAGAAGGAAGAGAGGGATTAACACAAGAAAAGCAGGCATCTTTGTGGCTCTTCAGGGTTGATTGATTAGCTTACTATGGAGGCTGGTGCAAAGGACATGGAGAGGAGACTGAGCTCTGACAGCCGATGTGCTTGTGTGGGGTGCTTAGGCTTCAATAAACCTCAGCACAGGACTGATGCCCTTTCCCAGTTCTTTGATGTGTCCTTATGTCTGCTGTACTTTAGGCTCCATGAACATCAACGTCTAAAAAAATAACCCATTTCTAAGAGGCTGAAGTCTGCAGCAAATCATGTGAGGATGCTAACCCTCTGTTTTCCAACCTGCCCCCCCCCGCCAGAGATGACTGCTTCTGTAGCAGATGCAGATGTGTGTCCATGCACCAGCAGCTACAGTTCAGGGTCCTACATTGTAGCTCGAAACTTTCCTTCACTAGGAAGACGATGAGTTGATGGGCACTGAATTGGGCTGAGGGTGGTAACACGCCATTTTGCTAATTCTGGTGCAGAGGTGGTAATCTTTGGCAGTCATCTAAAACAGTAGTATCTTACACCACCGCAGGAAGACCAAGCTTTTATGTAGGTTTGTTTTGGTAGCAAAGCCAGCTTAATTGAATCATCTGAGAAGAAAAAACACAGCTTTTCTATGGGCTTATATTGCAGCTGAATCAGTTCCCTGAGCAGGTTTGATGTGTTGTCCAACAAGCGGTTGTGCTGGTGTGACTGCAAGTGCAACATACTACAGTGGGTGGGAATGAGTAGAAAATGGGTGATTTGTAGGAGTGCCTTAACTGGGTTATGCTTCTCAGCATTGACCTTTATCATTAGTGTGTGTGACAAAGTTTTATAGGATCAACTACATCAATACGGGCTATGTAGCTCTTCACCAATAAAATTATACTTTAAAAGACTTTACTTAGTATATTTATTATGTTATAAGGCTATACATACACACACCTCTCAAATTATTTTGCTTTGCTGAAGCAGAAGTTATAAATGCAATCAGGACACCAAACATGAAGATGTTTTAAGTTTTTCACATAAAAGAAAGGCAGAAACAGCACTCTCCGTATCTTGCTGGGCGATCCCGTTTTGACATTGCCAAAACGTCCAACATCAGGTAAGAAAGAAATTTCAACGTATTCTCTAGTGGGAAGGCCCGAGGTGCCTGAAGACATCCCCGCCGCCGTACCGAGGGGTGGGGGGGACCCTGTTCCTGTCAGGACGCGTCGAACCAGCCCTGCGCCGGGCTCCCTGCAGTGCTGCAGCAACCAACCCACCGCCCCTTACAGACACCGACGAGCAGCGCTTCCGCCTTTCATCCTCGCGTGCGGACATTTTTATTAAGTGTGTATATATATATATATATATATATACACACTTCCTCACGCGGGGAGCAGTGCCCCGTCAGGAGCCCGCGCCCGGCCTGTCACCTGCCCCGGCCCGCCATCTTCCCGCCGCCCGGTGTTTACCACAGCGGCGCCGCCCGCGGCCCGGCCCCGCGGGGAGCCCTTCGCTCCGCCTCGGTCACGGCCACCGCAGGGACCCCCTCCTCCCCGGGCACTTTCCACGGCTTCGGGCTTCCCACCCGAGGAGGGAACCCCTTCTCCTCCAGGCGTTTCAGTAGGACGCTTGGTGAGGAGGCGACAATCAATCGCCAGCCCCGCAGCCCTCCCCCGCAGCGGGCCGCCGAGCGCGGGGGACGCGGCGCTGGCGCGACTACAGGTCCCGGCATGCCGCAGAGCCGGCCGCTGCCTCCCGGCCCCGGAGCTGTAGGCGCCCACCGCCGCCCCATTGTACTCCAGCCAGAGCAAACCGCACTTCGCTCCGCTCCCCCCCCCCCCCCCCGCCTTCCAAGTGGTCCCTTCCAGAGCTCCATTCGGCGCCCTTCGGAAGGTCCCATCCGCGGGAAACGGGAGGGGCTGGCAGAGCGGGGCGAGGCGAGAGCCCAGCGAAGTTCTCCCTCGAGGCTGGCCTAGCCGGTAATTAGCGTGCGCGGTCACCAATACGACGAGGCGGCCGTCAGAGGAGCCAATGGGCGCGAAGCGGGGGCGGGCCGGTTCCCGAGGAGGGGCGGGCGTAGGAAACGCCGGAGGAGCGGGAGTCGCGCCTGCGCGGGGGGAGGAGGTGGGGACTTCGTCGTGTCCCTGTGTCGGCGGCGGCGTCCAGGGAGGGTCGGGCGGAGGGAGGGGAGGATGGACCGGGCGGCCGAGCGGCCGTGAGCGGGGTGGGGAGCCGCGCCGCGCCGCGCCAGCAGGCCGCGGGGCAGGCCCGGGGGGTGGGAGAGGCGAGGCGAGGCAGGGAAGGGAAGGGAAGGCAGCCGGGTGACGGGCTCGTGCGGCGGAGGGGGCTCGAGGCGGAGAGCGGGCGGGCGGCCGGGGCTGGGGCTCCCGCTCCGCAGGGCGGCCGGCGGGGCAGGATGAGCCAGGAGGAGATCCTGAGGAAATTCATTAAGCGAGTCCAGGCCATGAAGGACACGGACCACAATGGGGAGGACAACTTCGCCAGCGACTTCATGGTGAGGGGCGGCGGCGCGGCGGGGTGGGTGTGGGGGGGCGGGCGGGCGGGCAGGGTTTCTGCCTCCCCTCGGGGCGGGGGAGGGGGGACGAGGTGCCGGGCTGCCCCCGCAGCCCCTTCCCCATCCCCCTGCGAGCAGGGGGGCGTCGGGGGAAGCATCGCTTCCCTGGGAGTGACCTGCTATTGTGTAGCCCCGAAGCTCGGCCGGCTCCCCCGTACCCCCCACCGCCTTTTGATTTCGGCGAGGGGAGGGGGGGGGCAAGTGGCCTCCTTAATTTAGCCGCCTTCTTGCCCCCACCCCCCGGGAAGGTTTGTCACCACAGCCCCCTGTCCCGGCCCTCCTCTGCTCCTGAGGAGATGGTAGGTGATCGGCTGTTGCAAAATTAAACGGGAGCCTCCTCCCCCCACGTTCCCCCCCCCCCCCCCTTCCTTCCCTGAGCAGATAAAGGGGACAGAGGCGTCTCGGGGAGGGCTGTTAGCTCTTCGTCTCCCTTAACAGCCCCTTTTCTCGCAGGGTTGCTATGTATAATGTCATCTGGGGATAGTCGGGCACTCCTTCTCTCCTTTCCCCCTTTATCTGCCCCTGTAGCCGCCTGCTTGCCATTTCTCTTCTTTCCGAGGAGATGTGTTAAATGTATTGAATAGTCCTTGGAGGAATATTCATCTTCCCTTCCCTAACATCTCTCTTTGCTCCCCATCCCCCATCGCAGCCCTGCCTGTATCCCTCGTCTTTCTTCCTTCCAGATCAGTTCACCGTCAGCCTTTGGTTAACATGTGTGTGCTCGGGGGGAGAATTTATTGGCGAATTAGCTCTTTTCCTGGTTTATTTTAGCTGTTTAATCGGGCTGTTAAAATGTTTGAGGAGATTTATGTTTTGAATAGATGGTCTGAGCTGTGAACAATAATTTTGATCAGGCTGATGTCACTGGCACTTTTCAATATTGTTCAAACACTTAATATCAAAATACATTTTGGCCCACAGAAGAGCTGAAGATGAGCAGGTTAGCGACCTCCGTATATGTGTATCTTTGTAGCTTGTTTTATTATCTGGCGCTACTTGGGATTAAAACCACATCATTAGCCCTTTAAGCTGTCAGTCTTTGCTAGTCGTCTGGGAACAAAAAAACCCAAAACCTCAATGTAAATGTAGCATCAGGGATTGTCTGAAATGTGGGGAGGAGGCCGCGGATGTTGCGCAAGGCGGAGGGGCGTTGGGAGTGCTGGCAGGTCCAGGGGTGGAAAAGGAAGTGGAGTGGACTTTGGGAAGTAACGAGTTCATCCAGGGTGGGGTGGGAGCCCGTGGGAAATCGGCCACGCTCTTTGGGCAGGATTTTGCAAATACTGAAAGTATGCTGCCGAAACATCTGAGCGTGTGGGAAAGGAAGAGAGAAATATGTGAAATGAAGAATGGCATTGGAACGATAGGACAATTCTAAATCTGTTAATGCTGAATAAAGGTTAAATACTTTGACAGAACCATTTCATTAAGTGATAGTTTTAGCAATATAATTGCTATTAAACATAAATTGACATCTTGTATGGACGAGTCAGTCTTGTTCATGTAAACTGTATGTACTTTGCAGAAAGGGTGTCCTAGACTAGTGGAAAATGCGGGATTATTTTAATGTCCTTTATGCTAAATACTTTGTACTAGACCTCGTAACTGACTTGTACCATTTCATATCTGATAAATAGCCTAATGTTTTAGCTTTGTTATAGTTGAATAGTATACAATAGTTTTGTCATCCTTTTTTCTAAGTAGTGGCACCCCTGTATGGAAAAATAACTTTTGTTTCAATTTCTGTATTTGACAGCTTGTTGTTTCTGAATAGTCAGTTCAACTGAATAGTCAGTAAGCTTTCCCATTGCTTTCATACAGCAGCAAGCAAAGAGAATGCTACTAAAAAATGGGAAAATAGGATTGAAGGAACTAATTGGCAAGGCATTTCAGGAGAAAGATATATTACCTGAAACAGTGTTAAATGCTTTGGCAAGAACTGTGTTCAAAATTTCTTTTGTCCTCTTAACACTTTCTATTTCAAACTTTTGGACTTGATTTTTGCATAATAAATTATAGGAAACCCAGGAAACTGTGATGCTTATCTTTGGCCTTAATATTCACATTTGTGTCAGTAGTCACCTCTGTGTGGTGACAAGACTCATAATTACTGGGTTTTTTTGTGGCTTTTTTTTTTTTTACTATGAACATGTTGGGATATTTTGTTGCTTTTTTGGGTATGTGTTTTGGTGTGTTGGTGGTGGTTTTTTTTTGACAGAGCCATGCTTAGATGCTCTTTAAAATGATTGAAAAGGGAGAAGAGAGGTGTGAAGGGGGTAAAAAGCTTCAGTATTCTGTTTTCTTTAAGACTTAGTAGAGAGGTTTTGGGGGGGAGGAAGTTGTATTTTCTCATTTAAGTGCAGGATGTACTTTTGCTGCTAAACAGTGGCAAATCTGTGGAGTAGAAATTGCTGTTACTCATCGCTTTGTTTCCAAGTCAAAATGGAATCTAAAATAGGAGTGGAATAATGGGTGAATGCAATTGAAAACATTTCTTTATTTTCACATCTTTATTGCCTTCGGATGTGTTGAGTAATAGGCTTACAGAATTATATTTAGGCCTGAGTGAATGAACTAAAAGTACTTGATAGGCGCCACGGAGTGCTGGAAGAGGGTAGAAAAGCTGGAGTTATGTGCAGGTAGACTGATTGGTCTGGCTGAATGTTACTGAAAGTCCGTAGTGTAGATGACTAAGACTGCTATTTAATGATGCCATTGACATAACTGAAAACATGTTCCACTTGGAAGGTGGAAAGTTGATTATTTCCTCCCCCACCACTTACAAAATAAATTGTATAATCTGGGCACCAAGAGCAAGCTTGTTACTGGAAATCAAATGTATTTAATTTTAATTAGTTTGCACTAGAAAGTAAGCAGGACTTATTAGTAGATTACTTCAGTACTATGGGTGTGCACAATTAGGTTTAAATGAAGTGGATAGTTTGAAAACAGTATAGGCTTGTCTGTGTGTTTTGCCAATAAGCATGTATCTGTGGATATAGGGGCAAGTGGGCTTTTTCCTGAAATAATGTAGGTTAGGATTTTACTGGTATAGTTACAATACATTCAAGAGCATAGTTTTTCCTTGCTTTCTGCTGACATTGCTGTTTGGGCAAAAGGAAGTAAGTATAGATTGCTTCCTCTTGGTGTTTCATGTTGTATGAATACAGCCAGCATGGTCTAGATTCTGATTTTCTGTAATGAACATGTGTTTTACATCAAACAAGGGCTGGAAGTCAAAGCTCCATATGACGGCAAAGAAAACAGTTTTTCTAGATTCTAGACAGACCTCAGTAAATATTTTTGCTGATTTTTTTCATTTAATTTGTCCACAAATAACACATTTTTGTTTTCTTGTGCAATAGTCTCGACAAAAGCATTCTGATACTCTCATTTCTATCGTTTGTCTGATACAGATTGCCATTGTTAGAGGAGAACTGAAATATGAATGGTGTAAAGCTTTACCTTAAAATCAGATGTTTCAAATGTTTTGTGGTATATGACAATCTTGCTTAATCTTTGGGTTATATCTCTCGCTAATCCGTTGCCATGGAACACAGAGGATGAATGAAAGTGTTGGTGGTTTTTGCAGTGGATACTGTGTAGGGGACCCTCAGCTGTTGTCTGGAGGGAGTGATGTCAATATGATCCTCTTAGATCATCAGTCTAAATAATCCTCATTTTTAACAACTTTGCAAGGAGTTACTAGGTACCTACATCTGGTCTCAGATCTTTTTATACCTTTCATTCAAGAGGACACTGGTAACTAACTCAACTGAATGTTGTGTATCTGTGCTCTGGTCATCTAAGCTGAAACTCTTAGGTTTGGAGATAGTAAAGAACTTGATGTGCTGTTTCCTAAAGTATGAACGGGGGTTTGAAGGGGTCATTGATTTGAAACAGGTAAAAAGGTGGTTTCTATGCTTTTAACCTCTTGATGGTTTTATTTTAAAAATTTTTATTTTTAAGTGCTTCTACCTTGTTGTTTTGTGAAAATCCTATTTAAATAAAGGGGAAGTGGAGTGTGCTTGACTTCTAAGGATAAAAGCTAAGCTGATCATAAGCAGTGCTACACCAGCTGTTGTAAAACTTTCCTTCCCTCGTTGTGTTTTTTTGTTGGTTTTTTTTTAGGAAAGTGCGTCTTTTCTAAAATGCTTAAGACTACTAAAAATGAATTAACAATCTAGACTATTCTAAATCACTGATCAAGACTACTAAGATATATAGTGAAAGTCTGTGTACTAATGGCAGTCGTGATGTTGATTTTGTTCTAATTCCTGTACATTCTGAAATAGTATTAAAAATATCACAAATACTATATTCAGCCATAGCACTTGGGAAACACCCTTCTTAAAAGCTCGTCTGTGTATTAATGTGCATTTATGTAAACTTTTCTGATTGAAATACCATTAATGCACCTATTGAATATCTGTGAAGATATTTTTCGAATTTGAGGCAAGCATATTATGTGGAAACTTAGTGAAGAAAGAGTATTATATCTCTCTGTTACTTTTTTTAATTTTTAAAAAAACCAGCTGTATAGATGTTTTTGGAAATGATGTTTTCTAGTATTTATTTAATGAATTTCATGCTTGTAGCACGTAGTTTGAAACATGAACTCTCAACTTATGCTTTAGCATATAAGTTATAAAATACACGCTGTCTTTTCAAGAGAAATAATTTTTATCTGGTAAGGTTAGACTAGGAAAAATGCTTTGGTAGAATCAACTAGATGGTAAAATGTTTCTTGAAACTTAAAAAAAAATTAATTGGTGTAAATATAGGTTTGCATGAAATTCTTGTAAATTAGGGGCTTTTGAATGAACATCAACAGTTCTGAGCACTTCTCTTCCCTTAAGTGTGATAGAGTAATAGCCTTTGAGAAAACGACCCGTAAGTATGTTGTACAGCTGATCTGTAATAAGAAGCTCTGCTCTTAGAGATGTGTTAACAGGTCATAGACAACTGTCACTTCAGGTATGCTTTGAGCCTTTTTGTAATTTCAGGGTAAAAAAATGGGTCTGTTACTACTCATCTTCCGTATTACGCTTTGAGTGTTAATGTATTTTTGAAGTTTTATTTCCATTAACTATTTCAACTGGATCCTGTTAATTTGATGGCAGGGACACACACCAACAGATTACTTCATTGTGAGCAGCGATAGTCATCCAGGCCGTTCATAAAGCTTCATTTACAAACTCTACATCTGGTTGGAGCAATATGACTGAATATTAATTTCAGTAACCCTTAACTTCAGAGGCTTCAGAAGATTTGTGAACTACTGTTCTTTAAATGTTATGCAAAAATACAACTTTCTGTGAACAACCATTCAGTTTAAATATTTAGCTTTTTTTGTCACCCTCTGAGGAAATGAGTGCTGTTCCTGTTGTTTCAAAGATACCATTCTGAATTTTCATGGAGGTAGTTGAATACAACCACAAAGCTGCTATAGTGACCCTGGGGTATAAAAGCTTGCAAACTCTGCCTAAAATTGCAGTAGTTATTTCAGGCAAATGAAACTAAAACAAGTCAGTTAGGCAATGCTCTGGGTTGTGTCAAATAGCTTGCATGGTAGTAAGTTCTGTTTGCTCAGTCTCTAAAGACAGCAGTGTGTAAGTCTACAGTTCTTACTGAGTAAAGGGTTGTGTACTGATTTTGCTGGTTATTATAGAATTGTTCAGGGGCAGCAAATGGTAGTCTTGACCTTGCACCTTATGGCATACTACGTGTGCTTCAAATAATTTAAATAGCACGTCAAATACATACTTTGCTTTTATTCTGATCTCAATCCTACAATGCCTTTTGCTGTATATAGTTAAACATGTATGCAGGTATATATATACACCTACCTAGATACCTATATATACATATGTCTCACATGACCATAGTTCATCAACCATAGACCCTAATCTATAGTTCTCTAGATCTATATACATGCAGAGATACATGCATATACATATATATACATATCTGGATGTATGTCTGTATACTACTCTGCATATATGTGTGATTGCTATAGTATGAATTTCTTGTTTTGGAGTGTACATAATTTACCTTAAAACTGCAATAGCTTCAGGGTATTTTTCCTTGGTGTTGTTATAGCTAAATAGTAGTTATCAACTCTGGAAGCAGGAAAAGGTTAATCTGAATATCTGCTTATCTAATGTATATACGTTTTTTAGTAGTAAGTGCAACTGAAGTCTGAGGCTTTTAAATTCATCTTAAAGCCATTGACTTGTAATAAACGGAAATTCTGTTTGATTTTCTTCAGTTACTATTTAAGATTCAGGGATTTTGTGTTGTGTACTGTAATATGCTTAGGACATTTTGGTATAGGGAAAATAGTAATGCACTTGTTAGTGTTGGGGAAAGGTGAAACTATAGTAGTACCTTGAGCACATGTTTGTAGAACTGAAATCGGAAGCTAGATGATTATTTTTTTTTCTTGGTCTTATAAAACAGACTTAATTGAGGGAGAGACATCAGTGTTAAAGGTCAGATACGGAACTGAGTAAAGCCTAAGTTAATTGGGTAGAGCAGAAGCTCTTTGTGCTGTTAGGAAGTGCGCTGTTTGCATCCTGGTATTTGCATCCTGGTGTTTTCCTCAGGCTGTTGTACTTAACAATTGCTACAGTTATGCTATGCCAGTGCAGGCTCGGATAACTCGGCTGTATATATTTGCCCTAAATGAAGCATGGATATGCATTTCTATTTCTGTTAACTAGCATGTGAATGTTGCAAAGAGATTAAGTTCTTTGTTTTCCTGCTTCATCTGGCAAAAAAACCTTGCCAATATAAATTTAACTCATGAATTATTTGTTCAAATTTGAACAGTCAGAATGTGTTCATGGAAGGAGAACACTCTGGTACGGCTGTGGAGTTTTTGATCCAGAACCAGGAACCCCAGAGAGTGGCTGTATTGTTAGAGTACTGTCTTGAGTCCTTCTACATCTTTGAGAAACAAAATTGTGTTCAGACCCAATACGGCTGAGACGTACAAGTACGAAGCTAGTAGCTTTACTAGGGAAGCTGAGGGTGCAACAGCAAGGTAAGGGAAGAGTTGTAAGAGGAGTAGAGCACAGTGAAGTCTGTCAGACTTTAGGACCATTGTTCTTCTGGATTGGGAACAGTTGTTTTAAAGTATCTTTGAATACTGATGTCAGGATGTTTCAGTCACTGTGAGGTTTGTGTAGGGAAGTTACTGCTTTTATCTCCTAGGGCCTTGTTCTAACTACTCTTTTACCATCAGCTTTAGAAAGAAAAAAAAAAATCTTACATAGCTAAAAAGATAAAGTAGAGAAATATTTCCCAAAAGGTGCCAGAAAAATGGAGGTATAAATGGATGACCTAGTTTGGTTGACCTAATTTTTCCTCCTATCTATCCTCCTACAAACTGATACTTTTAATTTCCTTAAAAGGTAATTTTATTGGTGATAATCAATTTATGGGAAGACGTAAAGGCAATATTGCTCTAATGGAAGTGTCCTCTGAAAGAAAAGCCTAGAAGAATTGAATTATCAGCTGTAAAAAGTAGCAAACTGATGTAGCCAGTTACTTCAATGGGGGAAAATAGCTATCATAAGAGGACTGAAGCTATGAATGAAGTTGCCTCATGGGCTAGATGTGTCATTAGGAGCAAAAGCAAATGAAGATATGTGTTTCATTCCTTCAGATTTCTAGAAGGAAGCATGAGTAATTTTGAAGGAAATCCTACCATGATGCTTCTGACAGTTAATTTTTTAAATTTATTATACTTCTGAGCTCCCTTACTCCAGTAAAAAGAATTGAATTGCCTAGTGTTAGGAATGTGCCAAGGGCAACTACATTACTAGACTGAAAGTTGTAAAGTGCTGTATGGATTGGTTGGCTTGTTCAATTTTTAATTTGCTATGATTTGGAGAAATCCTAGCAAAGTTGTTAAGTGATCATAAATGTATCCATATAATTTAGGTTCCTTTATCTTTGGAGGAGGGGCTGTACTCTAATTTTTTATATGTTGTAGAGCAGGCCTTGATTCTTTTGAAATATATTAGTTTTAATTGTATGATTTTGACTATGAGTTTTGATGTCTAAAGTCATGGGTTGGAAAGCATCAGTCTCTAAGGGGAAGTTAACTTAGTTAAAACCATACTGCCTTAAAGAGCATATGCATAACTTTAATCTCTTTGGTTATAATACTGAACTTGTCAATTTTAAACTATCTTTTTAACATTAACTTCTCACGTTGTCTTGTAAGTTGTAGCTGGTTTTGTTTGTTTTCCTAAGGTCAGAGTACTCTAGAAAAATTTTGCATCTTGATGTGTTTGTCTGTCTTGCTGTCTTGTCATCCACACAAGGCAGTAAGAATGACATCTGCTTTTTGTTTTTCGTCTGAAAACACACAGATGTTTTGTACTCTTTGTGATCACAGGAAGAACAGCTTCTATGTGGATCAGTGAGATTGAGAGCAGTTTGTTCTTTGGTTCTGAAGAGGTAGATGACCATCTTTCAGCTGCACAGCTGGGCTACAGTGGGAACAAGGGGCCAAGACTTTTTCTTCTGGACAGCTAATAAAGGACAATCAATGGGAGGCTGAAAAGAATGTGGTACATGAGTGGCATTGGCTTGTCTTCCTGCTTTTATTGAGATTGGGCAGTTAGCACCTCTGCTATCATTGCTATCTTTCCTATCTGCTATAGGGTCAATATAATGGATGAGAAATCCATTTCTTGTGCTGAGCTAGATGTCTGTAGCTGTTTAGACAAGGTTCTAGTTCATGCAGGTTTTGGCTGGACTTCAGAGAATGATAGGCATGATTCCTGGCTACTGACCGCATTTGAGAGTTTTGGGGGCTGTTGGTCCAGAATTTTCATATTGTTTTCCGTTGTTTGATTTTTATTTTTTTTTAAAAATAGGTGTTGTCTTTCATTTATGTTAGTTTGACGTTATTTTTATTCCTCTGATAGTTCTTGGAGGACACAGCTATCTTTGAAAAACTGGGTTCCTGATTCAAAGGATGCTACATGGGTTTGCTGTCTTTTAAGTGTTCAAGTGACTTGCCAGTGTAGGTTATGCATCATGTTGAAATGACTGATTGCTGTGGGAACTGTACAGCTCTTGAGAAGCCTGAGTGGTGTTCCACTCTGTCCTAAACGTTTCACTTCTTATTTGACCATATCTGACTCTAATGCATAACCTGGCAGTGGAACACTGTCTTTTTTTCCTCAAGGCACTCAGTGTTCTGGTAGCATATATGGTGCTTGGGTATAGCTTCCTACTTAGACAGGTTTTCTTATTGGATTAGCTGTCCAGTATTTGCATGGTTTTACTGTGCAAACTGAGAAATTAACATAAAAAGCAGAACAAACAAAGAAAAATAGTGATATGAATAGTGCATTGCATTTAGACTGTGGATAGGCTGGGTTTGTAAGTTGATGACTAGCTGCTCTGTGAGTAAAATTGATCATGGGGATTCTTCAGTGGTAAGTGTATTATGTTCTGCATTTTTGCAGTGCATAACTTTTTTTTTTACTGCTTTTCCACATGTAGAAAATAAGTCTTCATTCTTCCTTTATTTTCTACTTGAGTCTTTGCCTTCCTGCATAGGAAGTAGGATTACAACTGGAGGCTATGCTTTCATTATTAGTTATTCCCTCATGTATATTCTGATAATTTTAGCAAATAGGTAATTGTTAATTGAAATTAATACAGTTGTCCAGTAGGAGTACTCAAGGGAATCATTTAGCTCAAAATAAAGCTGGAAAATGAAATACTATTCTGGAGGGAAGGGCATATGTAGGTGAGTTTAACTGCTTCAAAAACCTGAGCATTCCCGCAGAACTGAATTAATTATAAATTGCCTATAGGGCAGCGCCCCTATTGCACAAACTGCTAAAGGAAGGAAATAATCTCTTAGATATTGTGAGTCTTCTCAGATAGCTCTAAGTATTTGACAGTTTCTTGTAAGACTTCAATTTTTAGTAGTATAGGTGGTTAGGCAAAGCTGTGTTGATTTTTATTATGACCAAATTAAAATGTAAAACTAATTTTAACTCATTTCCTGTGGCGTTGCAGAAACATAACTGTGTGTAAATATTAATGGACATATAGGGAACTAGATTTAAATTTTAATACAGAAAAATGACTAATTTTAGTCGGGTGGAAGGATCTTGGAAAGTACTTCAGGCACACATTGGAATTTATTTTAGTAAAGAAATGTGTTGTTTTATAGATACTTTATTTTTCTGTTATTCCTACTTAATGAAGAGTAGGCCCAGAAGGGAGAAATGTAACCTACGTTGTTTCCTTTAACAGCCTTTTGCTATAAAACTGGAACAGAGGATCTTTGCACTGAAAGCTTTCGACATGAGTCCCTTTTCCAGACTGAATGTTCTGAAGTAAGTTGTCAGTTAAGCTGGGTGTTAAGCCATATAGTCACTCACAAATCGACTGCAACCTTTTATATTATCCTTCTAAACAGAAGAGCTTTTCCAAAGGCTATTCCACAGAACTGCTGTGGGAATTGCCCTGATATTACGTAGCAACATTGCTCCAGTTGCTTCTTCAATTGGTGCCAGATATTTTCTTAATATTTTGATTATCATGATGAAATTTGAGTTTTCATTTCTTTTCTTTGTTTTGTGTTTGGGGTTTTTTTTTTTGTTACAGTGAAAATGCAGCCTGCAAATTATTTAGGATGTCAACTTCCCATTTTTGTTCTGAAAAGAACAGGTGGAAACTTGTGTATGTGAAACTGTGGCAGAGAGAAGCCTAGTTGTATTTCTTACAGGTTACAGAAATCTGTAGCCTGTTAATGAATGATTTAAGTTGAGAGACCAATAACACTGAAAAAAAATCTGTATCCTAAAGTCAACAAGCTGTTGCCATAAATCCGTATATAAACTGTGATTTCCTAAAGGGAAATAATGTTTGCTTCTAAAATGCTAGCTAAATCCATAACTAATTCTAATATGGAATAGCCTGAATGAGAGCTTACATTAGGTAACTTACACGTTATTAAACACTGTAGCATTTTTTGTGCAAAGCTATAGCAATGTATCTTTCTGGTGCAGCATTTTATAAAGCATTAGCACTGTTTAAATTGGTGATTGTGTGAAAATGAAGCCAGCATCCTGTTTGTACAGTCTTATAGCATACATAATAGGCTTCCCTTCCTGTATTCATAGAAAAAATATTCCGTGTCTGGTAAAGTAAGTGAACAGTGAAGAAAGTATGTGGATATAAAAACCTCAGTGATGATATTTTTAGCTCTTACAGATGAAGATAACTTCCAGACCTATTAAGCGTATATCAGGCCAGGATGTGTTTAGAAGTAAGAAAAGTAGCAATGAAGTAAAAAGGGAATTCAGTGCAGGGATATAATTAAGTTGTGAACTGATCTATTTCTAGAGGGACAGTACCTTTGAACTAAAAATGATTTTAGTCAGGTGAAGGATCTCGTAGGGCATGTCAGGGAGTCACTGGACTTGGCTTTGGTAAATAAATGCAAAAATGAGTTCCTTCTATTCTTGCATTTCAGTGCCATGTCCTTTAGATTTTATGGGGCCAATGTATTACTTTAAAACCTCCAGAACTTGGTTCTGAAGTCTGGAGTTTCCTGAATCATATACTGATGGTGTAGATTTTCAGGTAGCGTTCCTTGCAAACTATTCCAAGATAAGTGATAACAACACAGCAGACAATATTTACTTTTAAGATTTGTATGATTTTTTTTTCTTTCCCCGTTAACAGATTCTTGCTAGTGTGGTATTGGAATTTAGTGTTTATTGGTAACAACTGAAAAAGTGAAATGTTATGTTTGTAGGAATGTAGCTTACAAACTTTGTATGTTTGAACTGAAGATTTGTTTGGATAGAGATCACAACCTTCTTCCTGTGGTAGGTCAGCTTAATGGGTATATATGATTGTCATATTGTGTGGAAAGTTAAATACATGAAACTTTTTAATTTATAAACTGGGCGATTTGAAAACCTCCAGAAGAAAGTTGGGGAACTTTGCTTATGCAATGTGTATTGTGAATTTTAAGGATATCTCAAATGCTATGGAGGAAGGATTTTTGCAGAAGAAAAGATAGAAGAAATGCTCGTGTGGCCTTCCTTTTGCATTCATACTGCTGTCTTTTGATTTGTCTGTAGCTTGTTGGATCTAGCTTCTGGACATTGTATAAACAAGATACCCTTTAGGAATTCTGCATTTATGTCAGCTAGTAGTTGAATCATCCCTGCAAAGTGTGTAGTTTTCCACTGGGCATAGTACTTCTGTCAGATCTTATGCAAATTGCAACATGTATTTTTGATTCAATACATCTCAGCTCTGATCTATCTCTTGTGGGTTTTTTGTTCTTTTTTTCTTTCTTTCTTTTTTCCCTCCCTCCCCTTTACTCCTGTGCTTGTGCTACCTTATGCCTGTACTGCTAGAATGATTTCCTTATTTTTTTAAACTATCCATTGTTACCGTTTTTGGAAGACAGAGGCCATTGCATGATGAAACCATGTGAATAAGTTAAGTATATTCACATTTGTCTTTGCCTTGCTTTTAGACTGGAAGCTCTTCAGAACAAGCATTAACTTTATACAGGTTGTTATGGATGTAATGAACTGAAGACAAATGATTGTCTATAGTGCGTTTTCCCTTTTAAGCAGTGCAAGCACTGATTGATCAATTGTTGGCTTATAATAAGAGAGAAGGTATATGGGTGGATTTTTTTCTGGGTTTTTTGTTTGTTTTGTTTTAATTCAATGGTCAAAGGAGAACTGGCTGGGCTATTTGAGCCTGGTTTTAAATTCAGAACAGAATAGCTTAGCCACACATTTTATTGGCTTTATTATCCTCTTAAAGAGAAAGTTAAGTTTGCGAATGTTATCTAGCTCTGATAACCAACGTTTTTTTAATAAGTAAAAATCTTAGAAGTGTGTTAGCTCTGGACAATGGGGAAAGAAGCCTGGGAAGTAGGACAATGAGGCTTAACCAGACTGGTTAAAAGCAACTGCAGGGATTGAAAGGGTTTATCCAAAGCTGTTTTGAATGTAACAGGCTGTTTTCTCTGATGTCTGAAAGTTGGACTTTTTTGATTCTCTTTGGAAATGGTCTTTGTCAGAATCATCATGCATGCTGTTCCTTATGAATTTTCATGTTACTGTTTGTTCATTTCACCAGGATAAATATTCCAGGGTTTGCACTGGGCCAGGTAATATTGCTTATGAATCCCTTTCCTGAAAAAGAGGAATTGTAGTATTGAACTATTATCTAAGCTTGGTTATTACAGAGGTTCCTGGAGACCAAAGCCTAATCTGAGTCTCTTGAAAGAAATGTTGAGTCCTGACAGCTACAAGGGATGCAGTCGACATTCAGAGAGAATAGCAGTGCAGCTTGCATTGGGGTCATGATGCAATCTTCTAGTAAGTAGTGTACTTGAGTGTTCTCACATAATGTACTATTCACTGTAATGCATCTATAAGAAGCACTTGTGTCCTGATAAGATGTTGTGATACTTCACTGCTCCTGTGAATTAATTCACTTTGTCTGTAGAGTATGTATTTCTGTATTTTGCATTTTAAAGCCAGGGTTTAGCAATCCTGTATGTCTCATCCTATTACTTGTCATGCGGTTACTGTCTCTTTAGAACAAATGTGTATTCCTGTCTGGGCTTATTAGCATTAATAGCTGTTCTGGTTACCCAGTGGAATACTGATGCACAATGCTAGCAACTGGGAATGAGAAGAAGGTAGCCTTTAAGGGAAGGCACAATGCAGGGATTAAAGAGGGCATTGCTTTAGAAAAATGCTGCTGTTCCTTAAAGTCAAACTGCAGCAGACACTGCGGTTGAGGTTAAACTTAGCTGAAGCATTGGAAATAAATTGAGATCTTTTAAAGCTATTGATTTTGTTTGGAAGGCTGCCACTTCCATCAGGAGAAAATAAGATTGAGAAACTTGGTTTGTGTCCTACTTATAGTGTGCTTAAATAGTTCTCCTTTAGTAAGTGTGGGGAGTTCTGGTATTTGGAAAGGGTCATTGTTTTTCCCCAGTCCAAACTGCATGCAATATCTAGCCTATTTCCTAGCTAGAAATCCTGCAATAGCAGTCTTCCGCATCTGTAGGAGTTTACAAGTTTGGTTTTTTTCTGACTTAAGGCATATCTGTTTCCACACTGAAAAGCAAGTCACGTAGTTTTCATGGCTGTAAGCAGCAGTACAACCTGTTCCTTTTAAGTTTTTCAGTGCTATGTAGTCTCACTTTCCCAGTTCTTTTTTTGTCTTGTATAAAAGAAACCCACACTTCGCTTGCTTTTAGTATTTTCTATTTTACTTCGTAAAATTTTAGATTCCATTCTTTCTTATCTAGCCTTTCCCAAGAGTAGCTTTGATAGATCTGAGGAAGTAACTTTGGTAATGCAACTTTCCTCATTTCCTGTATTTCATTTACTTTGTCATTCTGAAGAGCCATGACTAGCGGTTTCACAAACTTACATTTCCATTATCTGAAAGTGTAATTAAGTGTTGATTCTCCAATTTTAGATCTGTAAGTTCAATACTCAGTAAAATGCTATGAAGTGTAATTTTTCTTGAGGGAGGTAAAAAAACCATCTTGATGGAGAAGGAAGCAGTGAAGAGTGTAAGTTAGGAGGAAGCTGTTCAAAAACAGGGGGTTTCTTTGTGGAGATTACATTGCATTTTAGTGAGCTAAAACAGGAAGGTATTCGTAGCTTACTTGTGTGCAGGTTAGCAGTCTGCTGCTCCCTCTGTGAGCAAGGTATGTTGAGCAATATACTGAGTTGAAAGAGACAGTAGAAATGTGGAAGAAGTTTTGCTTGTGCCAGGAACTGTCACCAGTATTTTACAAACAAGGCCTGACTCCAGTCTCTGCTGGCAGTGGGCTTTGTGATGCTAATCCACCCACTGCCTCTCTTCTGATGTGTCCACAGTCAGAGTATCTCACCGAGTCACCTTGTTAATTCTGTGGCTTTGCTGAAATGGTTTCCGGTTTTCCAGAATTAGAATGTGAATTTGACCACAACTGTAGTATTTTCTCAGAATTTTTTAAACTGTATCTGTAAACAGAGAAAAGAGGAATACTTCATTTGGTGTTGAGCAACTTTCCTTTTCCTAGATGGGCAATTGTGGGCTGCAGCCCATGTGTCAGTAGCAAGTTACTATATAGACAGCATTTGCTCTGATATGAAGAAGGAATGGCAATAAAGGGGATTAGTGGCTTAGAAATAAGATTAAAGGAAATGGAGTTGAAGTAAAAGGCTAAGACTGATAAGTGATTGATATGTAAAATCTCAATATATAAATAGCTGTTGTCATTGATGTTAACTATTGCCTCCAGTATGATAAAAACAGTCCAGCTAACCTTTGTCCATAAGGGTGGGTATGAAACTCTGTCCTGGTGGTAGTTGAACAGTCT
This sequence comes from Buteo buteo, assembly GCF_964188355.1. NCBI lineage: Eukaryota > Metazoa > Chordata > Aves > Accipitriformes > Accipitridae > Buteo > Buteo buteo. The sequence goes on along the minus strand of NC_134174.1, from coordinate 13,469,749 downwards.
TGCATTGATGAAGAAGCATGGCTCATACCAAACATAAAAAAAATCCCAAAGCTATAGAAGTAGGAAACCCCTCTATCCACATCTTATAATTATCTTAAACTATATTTTTAGTTCTATTTTTTTAGTGATGTTAAAATTAGAATCTGCCACGCATGGTGTAATAGGTATATCCATAACTGGGGAGGAAGATGAGTAGATGAATCTACAGATCCGTTAAGCCAGTGCTGAGTACACCTGTATTTGACCAACCAATAGTTTCAGCATGGTGGATGAAAATACAGTGTAAGACTTACAGGAAATGTCAGAGTTGGAATTTGGCCAGGATGCTGTGTTTTCCTTATTGCTTTTGTTGCTGTTAAAGGACCACTTGTTCATTAAAATTATCAAAACAATTACCTTGGAAAGAGACAGACCAGCAAGCACAGTATTTCTGTAATGCATATATGCTTGTGGGAAGAAAAACCTACACCTCAAGAGCAGCACAAAAGAATTTCAGCCAGTAAGTCAGCTTCATCGGGGGACCAACTTAAGTGCCTCTATGCAATTACATGTAGCATGAGCAATAAACAAGGACTTAGAGGTGTGAGCACACTTGCAGGGCTATGATCTCATTGGCAAGATGGACATGTGGTAGGTGGCTCCTGTGACTGGAATTTTGGAATGGAAGGGTACAGGCTCCTTAGGAAGGACAGGCAGGGGAGATGGGGGTGTCACCCTTTATGTCAGTGACCAGCTGGAGTGCATGGAGCTCTGCCTGGGGATGGATGAGGAGCTGACCAAGAGCTTATGGGTCAGGATTAAAGGGAGGGTGGGGACAGGTGACATTATAGTGGGGGGTCTGCTACAGGCCACCTGACCAGGAAGACTGAGTGGATGAGGCCCTCTATAGACAGATATAGTAGCAGCCTCATGTTCACAGGTCCTCATGGGGAAGTAAACCACGCTGGTATCTGTTGGAGGGACAGCACAGCAGGGCGTAAGCAATCCAGGAGGTTCTTGGAATGTGTTGATGACAACTTCTTTCTCCAAGTGATGGAGGAGCCAACGAGGAGAGATGCTGTGCTGGACCTTGTTCTCACCAACAAGGAGGGGCTGGTGGGGAATGTGGAGCTCAAGGGCAGCCTTGGCTGCAGTGACCGTGAAATGGTGGAGTTCGAGATCCTTAGGGCAGCGAGGAGGGCACGCAGCAAGCTCTCTACCCTGGACTTCAGGAGAGCAGACTCTGGCCTCTTCAGGGCTCTGCTTGGTAGACTACCATGGGATACAGCCCTGGAGGGGAGAAGGGCCCAAGTAAGCTGGTTAATAGTCAAGGATCACCACCTCCAAGCTCAGGAGTGATGCATCCCAACAGAGAGGAAGTCAGGCAAAAACACCAGGAGGCCTGCGTGGATGAACAAGGAGCTCCTGGACAAACTCTGACACAAAAAGGAAGCTTACAGAAGGTGGAAGCAAAGACAGGTAGCCTGGGAGGAATACAGAGAAATTGTCCAAGCAGCCAGGGATCAGGTTAGGAAAGCCAAAGCCCTGATAAAAATAAATCTGGCCAGGGATGTCAAGGGAAACAAGAAAAGCTTCTATAGGTACATCAGTGATAAAAGGAAGACTAGGGAAAATGTTGGACCTCTCCAGAAGGAAATGGGAGACCTGGTTACTTGGGACATGGAGAAGGCTGAGGTACTCAATGACTTTTTTGCCTCAGTCTTCACCAGCAAGCACTCCAGCCACACTGCCCAAGTCACGGAAGGCAAGGGCAGGGACTGGGAGAATGAAGAACTGCCCACTGTAGGAGAAGATCAAGTTTGAGACCATCTAAGGAACCTGAAGGTGCAGAAGTCCATGGGACCTGATGAGATGCATCCACAGGTCCTGAGGGAACTTGTGGATGAAATGGCTAAGCTCTTATCCATCGTATTTGAGAAGTTGTGGCAGTTTGGTGAAGTTCCCACTGACTGGAAAAGGGGAAACATAACCTCATTTTTAAAAAGGGGAAAAAAGGAAGACCTGGGGAACTACAGGCCAGTCAGTCTCACCTCTGTGCCTGGCAAGATCATGGAGTGGATCCTCCTGGAAACTACGCTAAGGCACATGGAAAATAAGGAGGTGATTGGTGACAGCCAGCGTGACTTTACTAAGGGCAAATCGTGCCTGACAAATTTGGTGGCCTTCTATGATGGGGTTACAACATTGGTGGATAAGGGAATAGCAACGGCCATCATCTAGCTGGACTTGTGCAAAGTGTTTGACACTGTTCTGCACGACATCCTTGTCTCTAAATTGGAGAGACATGCACTTGATGGATGAACCACTTGGTGGATAAGGAATTGGCCAGATGGTCGCACTCAAAGAGTTGCAGTTAATGGCTCCGTGTCCAAGTGGAGACCAGTGATGAGTGGCGTTCCTCAGGGGTTGGTGTTGGGACTGGTGCTGTTTAACATCTTTGTCGGCGACATGGGCAGTGGGATTGAGTGCATGCTCAGCAAGTTTGCCGATGACGCCAAGCTGTGTGGTGTGGTTGACACATTGGAGGGAAGGGATACCATCCAGAGGGACCTGGACAAGCTTGAGAGGTGAGTCTGTGCAAACTCATGAAGTTCAACAAGGCCAAGTGTAAGGTCCTGCACATGGGTCAGGCCAATCCCGAGCACAAATACAGGCTGGGTGGTGAGTAGATTGAGAGCAGCCCTGTGGAGAAGGACTTAGGGGTACTGGTGGATGAAAAACTGAATATGAGCCAGCAATGTGTGCTCGCAGTCCAGAAAGCCAGTCACATTCTGGGCTGCATCAAAAGAAGTGTGGCCAGCAGGTCAAGGGAGGTGATTCTCTCCCTCTACTCCACTCTTGTGAGACCCCACCTGGAGTACTGTGTTCAGCTCTGGGGACCCCAACATAAGACAGACATAGACCTGCTGGAGCAGGTCCAGAGGAGGACCATGAAGATGATCAGAGGGATGGAGCACCTCTCCTGTGAAGACAGGCTGAGAGAGTTGGGGTTGTTCAGCCTGAAGAGGAGAAGGTTCTGGGGAGACCATATAGCAGCCTTCCAGTACCTAAAGGGGGCCTACAGGAAAGATGGGGAGGGACTCTTTAACAGGGAGTGTACTGAAAGGACAAGGGGTAACAGTTTTAAACTGAAAGAGGGTAGATTTAGATTAGATGTAAGGAAGAAGTTCTTCACTGTGAGGGTGGTGAGGCACTGGCAGAGGTTGTCCAGAGAGCTTGTGGATGCCCCATCCCTGGAAGTGTTCAAGGCCAGGTTGGATGGGGCTTTGAGCAACCTGCTCTAGTGGAAGGTGTCCCTGCCCATGGCAGGGGGATTGGAACTAGATGATCTTTAAGGTCCCTTCCAACTCAAACCGTTCTATGATTCTATGATTATTGCCATATTGAGGGCAGTTTTCCTGACATTTCTTTGGTTTTGCAGCATAAGATCAAAGGGATAAAACTGTCTTGAGACTTGCTCAGGCAAACAGGAGCTGGGTAGAAGACAGACAGTCCCTTAAAAATAACTTTGTTATAAAACAATGAACAGTTAAAATGATCATAACTACAGTTGTGGTGTTTGGGACAAAGCAATAACAGGAATGAGATTATTTTTTTATCCTTTCCAGGCAGCGTGATACAATCTGCTCTACATCGTTCAATAGGTATGTTCTTAACTGGGGAAGAAGATAAGTAGATAAGATTTTTAGGATCATATGATACTTTATGGTTTCTTCAGAATATTAAAAAATGCTGTAATGTGTCAAATCAAATGTGTACCTAGTCTAATACTTTATTCTGACTGGTAGATACTGAGAGAAAGAATGTAAGACATGAAATGGAGCCATCCTCCCAGTTTCTCTGTGGCAGATTCTGAGTACAAGCTCCCAAACTGTGTACACAGCAGCAGCAGGTTGATGATCACAGGACACCAGGACCTATTACTGCTGTATTGACAGTCAGGATAGTGACAGGTACTGCTACCTGGCATGTTTAAACAGGCCCTGTGCTGCTTGCAATTGCTCTACTTTTTTAGCTCTCTATAATTTCCTTTCATTCAACTTCCTCATTTTCTTTTTTTTTTTTTTTAATGTTCCTATTTCTAAAGGAAAAAGTTGTGGTGAATTTTTTTTTAGCCTTTTCCTGTCTGGCAAAGATACCAGGTATAAGTATGTAGTATTTGTAAGTCATTCTTCTGAAGCTGTGTCTTTAGCCAGGTCCTGTGCTTGCTCAGTTCTGCTTCAAGGTGTTTTTCTTGCTGGGGGATTGAGTGAGATTCTCCAGAAAATTGATCTGATGTCTTTAAAAAGAAAGCAATCTGTATGTTGTACTCCTCTGAAATGCTTAATTTCTTATTTTTCAGCTTTGTAGCCTTCCCAATCTCCTTGACAAGAACCACCAGGTTTCTTGTGGATGCTACCACTACTGTGATTGCTTTCTTGATAGTATAGATCTTATACAATCCTGGGTGGATTAAAATATATTATAGATATTTAGCTTGACTTTTCTCACCTTCCTTTTGTTTGTGTCTCTGCTTTTGTAATGCATGATGCTGCTTCCCCTCTGGCATGCCCTTGCCTGTCAGCACTCCGTAATTTGTAGGGGTGGCATTAGTTTCTGAGTAAGTGGTCCTGCCATCAAGTCTAAGATTCCTTTTCAGTATTCTCCTTTTAGACTGAAATTTAGATGCCCTTGAAGTGGTCAGGCAGTTTGATTAGATGATTGTTGTAGGTCCCTTCCAACTGAAATATACCATTATAAATTTATAGTTTATCTTAATATCTAGATATCATGGAGGTGAACAGAAACGCCTACCCATTTCTTCCTGCAACAGGCACTTAATGTGCCTGAACTTTGACTTCTCTGTCCTTTATTTAGGGTGTGGTGTTTTCATGCCTATCACAGGGGATTTTATGCTGTGCTATAATAACTTATTCTATTGCTTCTGAGTCTAAGCCTCTTCAGGCCTGATTTAAATTTTGGTAGAAGTAGAGCCCATTCTTGTGTCTAGTATATTTTTTTGTCAAAAAGCATTGTTTTGTGTTTTGGGGTATTTTAGGAAATAGGAAGCAGAAATACCTTTATCTTGCAGCCTTTTTATCACCCATTTTCAGCGTGCCTTAATATCTATTGACCAATGTGCTGTACTTTTAATCAGTAATGTTGCATGAAACAGCTCTTGCTCTTTAGCCTCTTACCTTACTGGCTAACCTTTGTGTCTAGGACTACATTTATGTTCTGTGTCTGGTATCCACAAATGTTGCTGTTGCTGACTGCTTCTGTTGTGGCCCAGGTGATGCCCAGGGATGCTTTATAAGAATTTCCTCGTTTACAGTTGACCTGATAACTAAGGACTATCAGCTGCCTTCTTTTTGTTGGGATGCAAGAAGGTCATCTGCCCAGGGGGACACTGACATCTAGTGGATGGGTTCCACAGACACAGGGCAAGCAAACTGCTCCTTTAAGGCTGTCTTTCTTCTGGATTTTACCTAAATTTTGCTTTCGTTTAGATCCTCAGGGTTGTTTGGAAGAAAAAAACGTAGGAGGGGGGGGTGGGGAGCAAAGCCTAGCCAGTTTTGTGTAACTTCTAGGGTTTAAGGAGTAAAGTTTGTGCACTCAAACTAGTTGATTTTTGTTGGTGATGGGGTTGGGATTTTTTTTTTCCTCAGTCAAGTCACCTGCATGTGAGCCTCAGATGTTTGTAATAAAATTATTTAAGATACTGCATTCCCTAGTTGTCCTCCCAGACTGTGAAGAAGTTAAGTTACCTGTGTAACATAGCAAGAAGAGGCAGATGTCCCATCTTCTTAACTCTAAGATAGTGCCTCTAAGTTGCCTTCAGTTCTGGGCCTATCCTTTCAGTGAAACTTGAAGCCTAATAATGCGTGGTAGTGTTGCTTTGCAGCTCATCTCAGACGTTTGTTAGTTTAACTGGGAATCGAGTGGCAGGAAAAGTTTCAACAAAACCACAATTTTTCCAGGAATATTCCTAAGTAGAGAAAAGCGCCTAGAAATCAAACTTACTGAAAATGTTCATCAAAATGTTAGTATTGCTTTAAAGACAAACCCAGACATTTCAGTTGAAGTAATAAAATCCAGATTTCTTTATCAAAGAAAATAAACACTGCATAAAGCTTGATAGTTTAATAGTTAAGCATGGCATCTTGTGCTGTCAGAGACAGTTGATGTGAACTGAGTAAATCATTGTGCCTGTGAGCAGTTAACACCATTGCTGCAGGTTGTTTGATCTCTGAGGGTTTAAGTCTTTCTGTACTAGTGTTTGTTAAACAGTAACGTAGTGGGTTTGGTTTTTTTGACCATCTAGTACATTTCTAAATGAGGTTAAAACAAGAGACAGTTTCAAGTGACTTAAACTATGGCTTAAAATCAAAAGAAGCCTTTTGGGCCCCATTTAACAGAGGAAGAGTCAGAGAATGTGTGGACCGACAGTGCTTAGAATGAGGTTGTTAGACTTAAATGTTTGGTGACAGTCTTTAAAAAGGAAAATACTGCTTCCTTGTCCAGAGAAAACATTGAATTTTTCACTGAAAGATGCTAAGGTTATTTTACTGCTTGCTGGCATTCTTTGGTTACAGCGAAAGTATCCTCAAGTAAAAACAGACAATCGCAAGCAAAACCATTAACATAAAAATGAATTCATGTTTTATATAAAATACCAGAAAATACAAAGTAAAGACTATAACACTTTTTCTGTGCTAAAGGGCACTTACGCAATGCAAGCAATAGATAAAGTAGAATATGAATGTTTCTGTCCTAGGAGGAAAATTTCAGTAATTTCAAGTTGAATCAGTTTTTTTAATATCAGACCACAAAGAAAAATAAGAACATACAACCCATCAAAAAAGAAAAATCACAGTCTCAACTGACCTCTTATTTACATTAAGAAGAAAAATAACTTTTATCTCCAGTTGCCTATTGAGAATTTATATTGTTTCATCTCTACAAATTTCCCAGCATGCTGGACTTACTACTGAATACAGATTGTTTATCAGCAAATATCCTGTGTCTTTATTTCCTTGGTGACTACTATAAACACTCATGATTGCCACTTAGTTAATTTATGATAATATGTGTGTGTGTTTCCTTCAATGTCAGTTTCCAATATACAACTTTATTTGGCATTTTTTAAGTTTAGTCTTATTTCTTTTACCCTGAAAGTCTGTCTGCTTACTTTGTTATATTCCCATCTTCCCCTCTTGTTGATTGTTTTCTAGCTTTGTCATCAAATGTCTGTTAGTGTGCTCTGCTTTTCATGAGAACTCATGAAGGAAAATGCTGGATTGGCCTGGGAAGTTGTTTGAGAAACTCTGCTTGTGAAATGCCTTCAGTCAGATGATATTTTTTCCAATATTTTTTCTTGTAAAAAGACTAAAGAGACTCTTGGCTCACCTGAATTCTTGTAAAAATTCACATGCTCTTCTTTTGAATTGGCACCATATCAAATACTTATTTGAAGCTCAGGTTAGAACAGCTTCCTTTCCCAAGAAAGGAAGTGGAGTCTTATTACTTTGTCACTTATTCCACATAGATGAGAATTATAGATAAGAATCTTGAGGCTGGATCTGAAGGTATTCCTGTGCATTTCTGTAATATCTGGAAGTAAATCTATCATCTAGAACCCCAGGGGTGTTGAATAAAGTTGTTTGTATTTCAGATAGAAAAAACTTCATGAGGGTTCACTATTGCTTACTAAACAAACTATCAACTTCTACATTCTGGATTGTAAATACTCAGCTTTTTAAAATGATGACAGTTGAGGGTTATTTTAAATTTATCAGCAGCTTGATTGACAAGGCACTTGCCTGAATCAGCTACATTTTACCAGTTTACCAGACTTTAGTACCTTCGTATTTGTTGAAATTTGGCACAGTAGGAGGACTGCATTTCGCAAATTAGCTGTGTAACAAACATAGCCTGCAGGGTACAAACATCAGTGAGAGGCTATTTTAGAAACCTTTATGTGATTGCGTGTATACTTCGTATGAAGTAAACGTTTATCTGCTCCCCCAAATAGAAGAATTTCAGAAGTAATTACATTATATATGTAATAAAGGTATCCTACAAACTGGAAATTAATTTAAAGTTTGACTTGCAACTTTGGTGTACAAAAGGCAATAAAATTTCTATAAAGGCTTTATTTTATAAGTATCAGGAATTTAGGTTCTCAATGCTGGTTTTAAAAGAGCGTGTATACAATATGTTTGTTACTTGACCCTTTAGTTTGATGTGAGCTTTTACAAGTCTTCAGAATTAAAAATTTCCTCTAAAATGTTCCTGATTTAAAAAGGTTAAACTTCAAACTGTTTGATTAAAATGGTATTTTAATTTACTTTTTACTAACTTAAGTGTAGTATTCTTGTCTCTGGGTGTTCTAATGAAATCATGATATATGACTGTGGAAAAGGCAACTATTTCTTTTGCTAGTCACTTTTGGATTTGCATGGCCTTGAAAATACCTGTGATTAAGGTTACCATGGAACTTTATGTTAATGGTATGTCAAATAATATATTTGAAATGGTTATATTCAAGAAAAATCATAGCCTTTACTTTTTGGAAGCACTTTGTTGAACAAAATATGAGGAAATTAAGAAACATTTTCTGTATGAGTGGTAGTATTATAAGGTCATAGAAAATGCTGCATATTTGTCTATGTTACTTTTGTAGAAGGGAACTGCATACGACACAGTATGTGTGCAGAAGGTTTAAGGACTTTTTTTAAATTCAGCAGAAACAAACTAAATGGTAGAGTTGATATTGTTCAGGCATTTAGCAGTATTACTGCTAAGTCTTGAATGTTCAGCCATTAAAACAAAAAAATTAATGGAGAGAAATAATCTAAAATCATGCTTGTGAATAACACTGTCTAGATTTGTTGTTTCTGTACTAGACATTGCTGCTTTGGTTTCATTTGAGTAGTTGCTTTATAGCTCTTTCTGCTGGAATTATGAAAATTTTGTTGGCCATTGCATTCCCTGTTCTATCTCTTTTGAAACCAGAATCGGCATATTCTGGTTGGAAGGTGTGTGCTTTTGAACTGATGGGGACACATTTGTTAGGCAAAAATTACAAATATAAAAAATTATGACACAAAATTCCTTTGCCTATCCATAAATATTGTGCTGGTTATTAGCTAGGGTTATTACAGTTGAAATCTTAGTACAAGTTTGTGTCTTTAATGAGGCTACTTCTTTCTGGCTCTTAAAATGCTATTGAACTCTGTCATAAATGGTCTCTTTATAACTAGCACATTCCTTGGCTTCCAGGCGCAGCCTTAAAGAAGGGGTGAAAATAGTTGTAAGCATGTTTTCTCCAGTTAGTAGAAATGTATTTTCTATTTGATACCTTCTCTTTCCCTTAACATTTCCTTATATATTTCCTGTGTATATGTTACTGCATGGAAGTACTGATTCAGTGCTTGTCAGAAGTTTTCTTTTTTGTATTTATGTCTGGAAAGGTTTTAGACTGTGGCTTTTCGAAGGGGGAATAGTCGTTAAAACCTTGCGGGTGTTCTACTTGCCAATTATGAGCTAAAATAACTATATTAGCAGTATCTTAATCTTGCCTGCTGAATACTGGGGGTTCTAAACTACTGAATGTCTCTACAGATACTGTATTTCTATACAACCCTGCTTCTGAAAAAAAGCTACACTTCTGGGGAAAGATAAAATTGGCATATTTTTATTGGAATTGCTTGCATGTCCAACATCAGTGTATTTAACACTGGACTTACGTCATCACATAGGGATTCAACTGTATGCTAGAGGATGTCATATAGCTGAAAGGAGCAGCACCTTTGACTTCTAGAGATGTTTCAGTAAGGTAATTTGGTCCCAGTTGCAATGTTTCTTGACTGCGCAAACAGCTATGCTTTTTACCCAGAACATTTGTTAGGCTCCAGCTTTTCAGCTTAAAGTCATTCCCAGTGAAAGTCTTACAGGTCAGGAGCTCTGTTTCAGATAAATTGGTAAGACATAGCTGTTAAAAGCCTTGATGCCGTTCTGTAAGGCAGGACATAACAGCTATAGCAGACCCTTTTTGGGGGGGGGGGGGTGTTTATTAAAATGCCTTAAGGCTATTCTCCTGTGCCTTTATTTCTGGCAGCTTTGGTAATGGGGGACCAGCAGGTAGGAAATTCTAGTTTACTTCTATTGGACTGAAAGCTCAGGGTTTCCTGTTTCGGTTGTGGTGCTTTTTTTTCCACCTAGTATAATTGGGCCAAAACCAAACACTGACCTCAAGGAAGTGTGTTCCAAGGCGTGGGAAAAGAGGAAGAGTTTTGCATCTTGTGAAGGAAGAGGGAGAAGAACTTCGGGGTTGGTTTGGTGGAGGATTTTTTTGTTTGTTTGTTTGTTTTTCCTTTTTTAGTGCTGAGCAGACACAAAAGCAAAATATATATATATTCTCCATGGAATTTAATGCCTCATTCCACATACTATGAAGTTACTATGAAGTCACAAGCAAGAAAATGGTAATGACTGTGGGGGGAAGAAAGTTTTGATGGCAATAGATTATGAAATTTCTCAGGGAGAATTGATGTGGTTAAACAAACTAAACATTCTTCAAGGACAGAGGCTTAGCTGATATCTATTTAGATCCTTGTATTGCTTGATTATATGAATTGTACCTGATCTGTATTGGCTATACAGCTTTTCCTTTGAATGCTTGTCACAAGGTGCTTTTGACTGTTTAACGATGTTATGTCTGTTAAGGCATGAGCACTGAAACCGAAGAGTTGTAGAGTCATAACTGACAGTGACTGGGCCAGCCCCTCTCATGTAGCCCTGAAAAAAGCATAGGTTACATTCCTTTTAGCTACCTGATTAAGCTGGAATAAAACCTCTTGCCTTCTGGGTGTTTTTTGTGGAAGAAGTCTCAACTTGCCTTTAGATAATTTCTTCTGTGCTTCCATGGGCTGGTCCTGGGGATGCTATTACTTTGATATCTATTCTTATTAGGTCATAGCTGTTGGGCTTTGACTTCCATGAGAAACTTTCAATCTGGTGTAAGGGAAGTAGGACAAGTATCTTTATTTCAGGTGAAGGGCACACTCTGTAAAAGCCTTCACTTAGTTCAGATGTTGCACTGACAGTGTCAATGTCACATCCAGGATGTCAAAATTTGTTTGACTTCAGAGCTAGTCTGTCTAGATAGAGTGGATGGTAGTGCGCGCTTCTCCTGGATGGTCAAAGGGTGGCTCTTGAGAGAAGGTTTACCTGGACCTATACCAGTTTTTGCTTTTAAAACAAACAAACCAACCCCAGTTCCAGCATCAGAGTGGAAAGTTCATCCCAGCTGTCTCATACTTGCTCTGAGACTTGCTCCTGGCAAGACTTTTCAGCAAGGCTCTGCTATGGCAGGGTTGGTGTTGCGGGTTTACTTCTGCTTGCTTTTGCAAGATGAGAGATGAGGTGGCCACTTAAAACTGTTCTCTCCATCTTTTCATTTAAGGCTAAATCTCTGCTTAATATCAGTGATTCTGCTTCTGGTTACTGTCTTACTGAGCAGCTCAAATCTTTGGGACCATAACAAGATTGAGCAATCTTCCTTTTGGTTTTGGACACTCTGGATTCGAGATGTTTGTGCACACTCCCAACTGACCTGTTATTGTCACATTGCTGAATTCCCCCAGAGATCTGAGGGCTACCATAGTCTAGGGTGAGATACGTAGTTTTGCTCTGCTTACACTGTAAATGCCTGCACTGATTGCACGTATAGATGACATCTCGGTGAACAGCTACAATGCGTAACCTTTCCTGTTGTCCCCTACGTGTGCCTAAACCCTGTTTTGTAGGAAGCTGTTATGTACCCTTGTTATGTGATGGTACAGTAGTTTCCTGCTGCAAAGGAAATACGCATGTAATGAAAACTGGACTGAGTTTGACAATTCTTTTTGCAAGTTATTTATAGCCATTATATGATAAGACTTCAAATTTCTGACTCAAACCTGAATGTAGCTCAACCTAAATGAGGCATAAATATGCATCCCTCAGTTTCTTGAACAAATCAGCAAAACTGATAAAATGCTGGCAGTAAAATTGTACAAGAACTACTAATACAGTTGATATCTACAGTGTTGTGACAAAAAGGTCTGGAGGTGGGGAAAACTGTCTTTTGCTTCCTTATTTCCAGATGTTTTGTATTCAGTAGATTGGTATGCATACTTATTCTGCGAGTTTTAAGACTTTAAACATTTTTAGATATTAGTAAATTTTTTTCACATAAGAAACAATCGTCATTCATTTCCCCCCAAAATGAATGGTGTTAGTTGTCTTAAAAAAATTGCAGAAAATTGTATGAAGGACAACTCAAGCCTTTAGTTACCATCTTGACTTGAAAGTTCAACTACTTGCGAAAAATGAAACAGTGAGGAGACTGGTATAGAAGGCTTAAATAGGAAGATGGCATATTTTATATGCTACAGTTAATTGAGGTTTTTTACTGTATTTAGTAGCTGTTTTCTTCAGTAACGAGCTGCTGGATTTTTTGCAGATATGTTGATTGAATCCATTGAAACATTTCATCAACTAGAATGTTGTAAAAACATTATCTTAAAAATTATTTGCCATAGCTTTCTTTAGGAGCATCTTCACTTTTAATCACATAGCAAGGTGAGATGAGTAAGAGCTGTGTATGTTCAAAGAAAGATTTAAAGGGAAAAATCAAGATTAAATGCGATGTTTTTTAATATACTTGTGCTGTCAGCATGCACAGAACCACCAAAACCTGGGACTGAAGGAATAAGAAGAAAATAGTGAATCCAGTAACTTGGAAATCATGCTTTTAAGCAGGGGGGTTCCATGGTTATGAGTTTTGTTTCTCCCTTTGTTTCTTTAACTGCTTTGCTTCCTTATACTGTTTGTGTTTATATTGTTGGGTCTGAAAATCATCTTGTTGCAAAATATCTGAGGCTTATTTCTGTTTTAGAATATCAAGAATTGTTCCTGAATTGCTTTAACACTGTTAAGAAGCCTATTATTTGTAGTGAGTGATAATTTTAAATGCCTTTTCTGTTTCTGCATCAAGACATGCTTCCTAGCCTTCAACCCAAAGCAGTCAATTTTCTAATCACATGGTTTCAGACTAATAGAAGTTTTTGTTCTTCACTCATAGCTTGTAACTAACTGTCACTGCTGTGTTGTCCTGCACATTTTCACTTGATGTAATGTGTTCATAATGGTCTCTGCAATAAATTGAGTGTGCTAAGGAAACAGTATGGTCAGAGATAGAAAGTTACAAACCCAGTTCTTATATGTGTAATGAGTATGCTGCAGAGCTTTCTAGAATATCTTAGCACATACATTAGTAACTTACTAACTAAAACTTGAGTATGCTTTAGTAATTTAATGTTTTGCTTTGTCTGCTTATATACTTGCTCATCAACAAACCACAGATCTCTTTAGTCCTCCATCCTTGTAAAACTAGCCCATTACTGGCAGTATGTATGTTGCTTAACTATTACTCTGAACATAGATTAACTGCAAATGTAATTGATAATACTGCTAATTTAATGGGATTAACATGCAGATAGTATAAAAATAGTTTCAGAAATGAGAGAGAGAAAAGGAGACTTTTGAAGCAATCAGCCCATATTTTGATATGTCTGTAAAGTTATCTTTAGTTATTAGCAGTGTGGGAGACATGGCTGGTTCTAACATCTTTGTTAGGGAATACACAGGTTTGGAAAGATGGAAAACATTGGTCTTAACTCTGACAGTACCTAATTCTTGAGAGCATGCTGTCATTTTTTTTTTTTACCTGTTCCCAGTTTTAATGTGATACTGAAGAAAGTAGGATGTACTCCTTAACTGGCTCCTTTCAGTATTGTTATTGTCTTCATTGAATGATGCTTCTTTATTGGATATGAATCTCCAATTAATGCCACCGAATGAGTTCCCCTCCTCCCTGAGAAAATACCAAACAGAGTTAAGATATTATAGAATACACCATACCGTCTAGTACTGACATGGTGCTGTTCTCAGTTTCCTGGGTAATTCTGGAGGGATTTTTCTTTTATGTGGTTCACACAAGCCTCCTTGAACACAGTGGGGTTTTTAGACCTGTCATTGTCCTGCTATGAAACACAGAACACAGTGCTCCCAAGGGACTTAGTTACCAGGCTGGTCTATTAATCACTTCAGCAGATGTTCCCTTGGAGCACTTAGAGTTTGAGAGTTAGTAGGTCTCAGTAGAAGAGAATGCTAAGGTAGTGAAAACTTCTTGTATCTATCAATTCTATCAATTCAGCTTGCAATCTCCTTTCAGGGCTTGAAATAGGATAAATCCAGACTGCTAGCCTGTTCCTTGCAGCCAAAGCCATCTGCAAATGTTGAGATATGGTTGAGCTTCTGAATGTTGAGCTTTTCTTTTACAGAACCAGATCATTCTCCTTTCATTATTTATGCTTGGCTAGTGTTTGGGAAGGCTTTTTCCTTCCATCTTGATGGCTAGGAATTCTTAAAAATAATTGTTGTTTGAAAGCTGACAGGAATAACTGGGGAAAGATTGACACATGTCACAAGTGTATGCTGTTTTTCGAATACTCTTAAGGCAAAGTGGTGAGAGGGATACTCTCAAAAATTAGTTTTATATGTATGTACTAAGTATTAGTATCATAACTAATTTTAATTGTCAGCTTAGGCTCTTTGGATGTTATCTTGCATGTAGGTCTCTTCACATTTTCATGCTGTGTTTATTTGTATGAATATAAACCACAGAGATAGTTGGGAGGCTTAAATGCAAGTATGATACCTGAAATTATATTAAACTCTGCATTATTTGTGCTAGTTAACAGGGGAATGGAGGTAACCAGTGATATCCCATGTGGGACAGTTCAGTGTTGATTCAGCTCAACTGGACCTGACTTCCCCAGAAACTTTTGGCTAAGCTGTACTGGGCCCCACTCTCCCCATGCAGCTCTTGTTCTGGCAGAGTGACTAAATAAAACCCAGTTCACTGTGTTCATTTATTCCTTGCTGTTGCAACCCAGAGCTGCAGAGGCACCCCTGATTCAGAATAGTCCATCCTCCAGCTGAGTTTATTAGCATCAGCTTGTCTTGATGTTTCCCAAAGCCCTCAGTGATGAGAAAGTGGTATAGGGAAACTCCAGCTGGCTTTGCATGGACTTTAAGCTAAAATACTTCTGGAACCAAAGCAGTTTTAGAAAGTCAGAGCTCCATTTGAGCAGTAATACATCCATGTCTGCACTTGAGCTGTTGTTTGACAAAGGCGTCTCTGGCATGTCTGTGTTCGTAGTATTGGTATAGAATCTGAAACCTGTGTAATCTGACCGTAGATAGCAAGAAGGTAGTTATTTTTACATTTTTGTGATAGTTTGGTTCACACTGCTGCTTACAGGTACATTTTCCTCACTGTATAAAAGTACTAGGAAATTTATTGTGCCCTAGTAGTGTTTATCTAAATTACTAGGATGACAGCACAGTTGACCATAATTCATGTGTTTTTCTTCCCCTGCTGCTAGTAAGAACAATGCAATGTCAAGCTCATGATGGAAATAGCTATCTTATTTCATTAAATGACTGCATTAATACAACATTTTTTAAGTGTTTCCTAGTATCTTTTATGCTTTGATTTTTAAGGTAACTTTCATGGAAGCTTTTCTTTAATTTTCAGTTCTTTGACTATGTCTTAATGCACTTAAGCAAATTTTGCAAAACAAAATATGTTCTTGTGTGATTGGTGTTATCTCACAACTCTGCCATAGTTGAGCATGTAGAGCTTTCTAAGCCTGTTGCTGTTGGCTGTTGTCACATAGCAAATGAACCATGGGTGCTGTGGAGTATTATAGCAGCTGACGTTTTACGCTATATGTACTGCTCCTCAGGTATTGTCAAAAAGGAGATTCAAGCAAACATCACTGTTTTACTACCTGATGTTTTGACCATTGGAAGTGTCAGATAAGGCTTAGGAGACAATTTGAGGTCTTTAAGCAAGTGAAACCCTGGTGAAATATTTCCTTGAAAAGAAGCCCAGAAAGGAGTTATGAGAACTTTTGTATCATAAGTTCAGGCTTTTAAAGTGAGTTCTTCAAATCTCAATAGGCTGTATAAGTATTTTCTTCAATTCACAAACAACATTTCTATGATATCCAGAAATGTGTCTTTACAGGCTTTCTAAAGTGTTAAATAGATTAAATAGTTTGACTGCAAAAGTCAGAAATCTGTGTTTCCTGAACTGATTGGACTAAGTTCTTCTTAATATGCTAGGATTCCACAAGTTGGGTTTGAAAAGCTGGTTTGTCTTTTTGTAAAAACATTGAAGTAGACTTGTAGTACAGGCTGTCAAACCACTGTGGAAGTTGGAAGTACGTTTCTGAAACTCAAATTGCTTCAAAGTTTTGTCTCCCCACTGTCACATGTGGTAAGTGTTTGTCACCATCCCACAAACCACTTCTGTCACGCAATGAATAAGCAGAATTAAACTCGAGCTTTTCTAATGAGAATGGAACTTAAGGCCTCGTGAATGTAGTTCTTCAAGTATGATGAATCATGAATATACACTTTTTGACCATTTTGTTCTTAAAAGAATAAAGATTTTTGTGGTACCAGAGTAGCAGTTCCAGTGAATATGCAAGTGTCATCGAAGTGTCCACTGTTATCTGCAGAGGCACCAGGCTGGATCTCTAGTGTCCCTGCTGTTGGCATCCGAGTAGCTTCTGGGAAGCGATTTTGCAGTTTACTGCCTTAACCCAAATGAGTGCTGCTTTGTACTGTAGACAGTTGTTAATTATGAATGAGCATGAAACTGGACTGTGGCAGATCTTACTGGCTATCTTGTCCTCAACTTACCATAGTCTGAACAAATACTTCCTTCTTCTGCCCTGTTGTTACCCCCATTCTGCTATTGAGTACATTCTTCTCCTTCTGGTCACTCTAGGCTGTAACCTAGGAAGGAAGCACTGAATCTCTTGCATCCTACAGCAAGCTGTGTGTGCACATTGCAATAGCTTTCTGCAGCAATTTTCTGTTGCATGTAGGGCAGAATCTTCTGCTGTGTCTGGCACTTTTCCATTCCTGTGGTACTTCATTCAAAGCTCAGTTTTTAGAATTCTTTCCTTACTCTTCAGTCAATTCTTTCTCTTCCAAAGTGTGAAGTAGATACTATTCCATGTAGCAGATACTACTACAAATCATAGAGTACTACTTACTCTTTCTGATTGCTCTCAGGACTGTACTCATCTTCTATTACCCATGTCATAGAACAGCTGACAAACATGCATTAAAAGCATGGATCCTAAAGTATTTTAGGAACAGATGTGTGCTAAAATCAACCTGTATTTCAGTTCCAGTCTTGCCTTGGAGCTGGGCTACGCTAATCCTACTTTCCAGTCTGTTTAGCAGATTGTACAGTTATTGAATCATGCAGGGGAGTAGGCTATGCTGAATTCTTCTTATAGCATCAATTTCTAGAAAATGGAAATTGGTACTAGTCACTCTGGCCTTTTTGGCTTACGATGGGTCCAAGTTGTACCTGTGAATGTGCTTTTTATTGCATGCCTTTTAAAATGGGCTAAAGCAAAAAGGATCATCTTCTTGGAGTGCTTTTTGATACCTGACTGTTTTCCTGTATCACTTCCTCAAGTGTATCCTTTCTCATGCAAAATAACTTCTGCTTCTACTCAGGGTTTTCAGAGGTTGTTTTTTCTCCAGACTTCTTTCTGTTACTTTTTCTAAGCAGAGTCATGGCATTTGTCCCATAAAAATGAGCAAGATGGAAAAAAACCCAACAAAACAAACCAAAACCAAACCCCAAATCTCATAACCAGATTGAGATGTGGAACAATATACAAAATCATATTGGTGGCTGTGCTTGGAAAGTATCACTGTTTCTCTTTGCTCCCCACCCCACCCCTGAAGTGGAGGCTTATAGCCTGTTTCAAACTATTTCTCAGTCTTGCTATTCTTATGTGATATAGCTAAATTATGTGTATTTATATTGCTATTTCTAGACTCCTGGTTGTGCCCAGTCTTAGCACAGGCACAATGTTTTATTTTGACATAGGTAAGGGCAGTGTTACATAGGACAGTATGTCTCCCATGTGCAGTGGTATTCTTTGTCTGTACCATGTTACAAACCAGGTTTCCCTGCCTGCTATGCATATAGGTTATGCTGTGAATTTGTTTTTAGTATTGCAAAGATGAAGCTTCCTGTAACTGTTTACATGTCTTTTCAAGAATTCAATCTTCCTATTCTTCACTGTAGCAATGTTTTCAGATAATATATTTAGCACTTCGATCACCATGTGGTCAGAGACTTACTGTTCCATCTCCAAATATTTACTGTTTTTTCTTCATCGATTAACATTGCAAGTTTTTCAAGAGCAATGCATTTTAAGAATAAGACCCCTGCATGCTAGTTATGTTACTCTTTTTAGTGTTCAGTGATTTAATCTGTGATAAAGTCATCGGAGAAGAAAAAAAAATTGTCTGAAAACTGGTATTTCTTGATTTGCTTTTTAAAATTTATTTTACCTTGCCATTGTTTTTGCTCTGTAAATGCTACTTTTATGGATTATTAGATGCATGTTATTCAACTAAATTTATGCAAAGTTTTATCCACATTTGTGTATAAAATTTGCTGTTTTTTCATGATATCCAGGCAAATTTTATGAAAGTGTTTGTCTGTGGGTAACAGAAATGCTAGATTTTGTGTGTTTTTTCTTTTCCTTTTTTTCTAGAAGAATTATTGAGGGACTGGAGTTGCCAATTAATTTTTCCTTCTTTTTTAAAAAATTGAAGTGCGCTGTGAGTCTCCCAAGTGTTTTAGAAGAATTCAAGAAGAAAACTGGCTTTCCAAGCAGATCCTCTTAATTATGATGCCCTTCTGCCTGTATGTTGTTGCATAGTCAGTGATAAACAGGATTTATGTTTTTAAGTAGCAACCAACCTTGCCCATTCTCCCCCTTGCCTAAAAGAAAGCAAGCCATGAACAATTTTGGGTCTTCAAGGATGATAATCAAGCATTAAAGATGGAAGGAGGGGAACATGAGCAACTCTGTCCTTCCTGTGCAGAATACCACTTAATAGAGATAGTAAAGTTCTTTGAAGCTACCTTCTCTGTTTTCCTCTTGATCATCTTGCATACCAGTACCATGTCAGTGTCCACAGAATGGCTGGTGTTACAACCACCTAGCTTTAGCTGGAAGCCAGAGTTAACTTTGAGTTCTTCAGGTTCATTTTTAAATCTGGATGTCTACACAATCTAAAATAATAAGCACTGCTGGCTCCTCTTGAGTTTTTTGGGGTTTTTTTGTGTTGTTTTTTTTTTTTTTTTCCAAAAATGATTTATACCTCTTTTCCCTCCTCAGTTCTAAGGTTGCAAAGGCCTAATTTGAGTGGGATGATAAAAGCTGTATTGCTCTTGTTATTTCCTAGGTTGCTGGAAGGCATGGGCTGGATTTTATTATTAGAGATTTTGACTGTTTCAAATTTCTAGGATTTGAAATAGATGGAGGGGGGAAAAAAGGACATTGTTGTGAATACAGCAGACCTCCTGTCACTCACCTTAATTGCAAATACCTTGTACCTGAGAGGCGGGGACCTTCTTTGTCTGGGTGAGCTTGAAGCTCAACAGGAGTTGGGCATGAGGAGTTAAAAGTGAGATTTTGCTTTCTATTCAGTTGTCAGTGTTGGAAGCCATGTGCTTCAAAGTACTAGCTGCTAACAGCTGTTTCTGAACCAGCCTGCTCCATGCTCATCCTCCAGGTATTCTGAGCATTAAGAGATTTTTCTGTTTCTCACAGGTATTCTTAATGCAGTTGTTACTCCCTAACAGGGTAGTGTATTTCTTAAGTAAATATAGCTGTATTCCATACAGGGGCTGTAGTGGCTTTTGTGAAGTTCCATGTCTCATGATGTATAGAGCTGATTTCAACTTGGCTTTAAACTGCTGATGACCTAAAAGTAGTGGATAATTAGATTTTTAAACTTCATCATAGTGAATATTGTAAAAAGAGAGAAGAGGGTTTGAGTGATCTTCTTATCACAAGGTATTAGCTGAATTGATGAAGTATGTTTCTGTTATCTTGAGACTTGAAAATATAACATAAATGTTTTATTTCAGAGGTTAAGAAGATTATCAACAAAATACAGAACAGAGAAGATCTACCCAACAGCCACTGGAGAAAAAGAAGAAAATGTTAAAAAGAATAGATATAAGGATATATTGCCATGTAAGTCTGATTTATGTGTTAATAGAAGACAAAGGAAAGTGTGCTAGGTCCCAAGCTCTATCAAGCTGACATTTTCATTTTAGCTTGGAATAGCCTAGAACTTTACTAGGTGCTTAACTGTATTTTTTTCTTTAGGAGCATGTTATTCATGGTAGAAAACAAAAAAGATGTCAGCATAAACTTTAGATGAAATTTTAAGGAGCCTTAAGGAACCTGGCTTGGTGGTTTGGAGTAAAATAGATCGTTTTGCTTGTTTGTATCCTGCAAACTGTGTCAAGAGAACTTTCAGTGCTGGATTATCTTTGGTTTGTAGTTTGCTAGAGCCCAAATGAAATTCCTGTTTAACGTACGAACACAGAAAACAAGAGTCAGAGCAGAATTTAAGTTTTGAAACCACCAATGTGTGATATAATGCATCAGTGATCTGTAATGACAAGATTGCCTGTTACGAGTTCACTTTGTGTAGCTTGTGAGGTGTATTTCAGAAGCTCTTACTGTGCTTCTCAATATGAACAGGCAGCAGTGAGATTAAGGATAGTCTTCTGACAAATGCCATTTTTCATATCCTGAAAGATTAGCAACAGATACATTTTTACTCTGCTTAGCTTTCTCAGAAGTGTTAGGAGGTTTATAACGAATAGGAAGTTCAAAATGGTCATAAGCATCATTAGCTTTCGTCTTCAAAATGTGTTCTAGTAATAAACTCCAGCAAATTATTGTGTTTCAGATTGTTGTATACCCATGTGCTCTGTTTTTCTAGTGCTGGAATTTTTACTGTTTATCAGTGTTTGGAGCAACACTTCCATCAGTAAACTTTGCCCTAAAGCCACAGGCCCTAGATTGTTTAGAAAAGGCATATGTGTTCATATTTTGCTAGAGGATTTATGTATAACATATATCAAATGTTGAAGAGTAGTGTGGTACTAAGCTCAGCTGCAGCAAAATAGTTAAATATCATTGGAGTTTTTGTGTTTGTTTTGTGTTTTCAGTTGGGAGGACCAGGATGCAGTGAAAAAGAGAGGGGAACTTGTTATTGTTGTCTTAATAATACGAGTTGTTATACTCTCTTCTTCCATGCTGGCATTTTGGTAATCTTGGTAGCACCTAGGCTGAATTGATGAGACACTTAATAGCTAGTACAGTAGTGAATGGCTGCAACTAGACTGGTAGATGTGCTTTTCTTTCATCTACGTAAAAATAAAAACTGATTCACTGGGAACTGAAAGGGTACACAGATCACAGTGGGGAAAATGAGCAAACCTCAAAGCTGACATTGAAGAAAATTGAAGGTATGTTTTCAGTTGAAACATCAAACATCCAAAGGGTCCAGCAATGAAGTGATGGGAGACCAGCTTGACAGAAATGAAAGCCAGGAGATGTTTTGGAGGACGAAGGGGGATGATACTTTGCCTATCTTTTATAAATCCAGAAAAGACCTTACAAATCTAACTGAATCAGATATTAGTGCTATATTTACCAGAAATTGTTACTGCTACCAGAGAGATCAGTACCTCAATACTAACTCATATGTATATATATATATATCAATATATAGCCTTTAAGGTATATATAAATATTCAGGCACTAAATCTTCTGAAGCTGGAACCTGCAATGGAATTTTTCTTGGAGAATTCTGTTCCAGACCTAAAACTCTGCAAGAGCTGAGCTGTGGTAGGTAGAGGGAGGCTGGAAATGTTGACATTTGGAAACTGCTCTAGAATTTTGGATCTACTGTGCTGGGAAGATAGGAGCCCTCATTAGCCTACCACTATAATTAGTCTGATCCACCATTTAAAAGTAGTTTTTAGTATTAAGTTTGTGACACCATCACTGCATGCTTATAAAGTGTTAATGCTTTTAGATTATATGTATAAGAGTGTAATACAGTGTAGTATGTTTTAAGGATTTCTCTAGGCTTTTATGTGAGAGTGCATTGTCTTTAGTCTGTGACCTAAATGTCTTGTAATCTACACTTGTGCTTTTTTAGGAAGCATTGCATGGTAACACAAACATTTTTTTGCATGTTATCAGGACTCTGGCAGAAAATTTCACCATCTTGGAAGCAAGTATCTTGGAAGCTTTTGGAAGAGCTTTCTGTATAGAAATACCTCTTAGCATGTACTTCTTGTGGGCATGGTTCTTTGTTTTATTACCAGTGATGTTTTGACAAAACCCCCTCTATGAACCATATTTCCTCTGTTTAAATAGACTCATTCTTTGTTTTTTTTCTTGAATTTAGTTCTAATAAAAGTTTTAGCAGCTGCTCTGTAATTGAGGAATTGACCCTGGGAGCAGAAAGTAACAGAAATTGCTCGAGCAGGTGCTGTTTCTGCAGATACTTCTGTTCCCCAGTTCGAAGATAATTTTTTTTTTTAAATCTGAATTTCTGACTAAAACAGCCTCTATTGTAGAGATAGTTTGAAAGAGTTCTATTTGATAGCTAGGAATTGTTGGTATCAACAAGAGCTGGAAGGACTAGCGAACAACCTACCCTCCTTCTTAGTAAGAATCATCAAGTTGTTTTTGTATTAAAGATGCACTTAATTTGTTTTCAATGCCAAAAATAATTCCAAGATGTTTGGTTTATTTTGTCAACAAGTAATAAAGGCTACTTTTAAGACTGCTGAGGATTTTGGTCTCCAAAGATCTGCTGTTTTCATAAGAAGCTTTCTCTGAGACAGTAATGCTTGAGGCAGAAACTTGAAATGTCAAAACCCCCTGAATGAAGGAATCTGCTGCTTTTCGTTTAGAAGTGCCCCAGCAAAGTGTCTAGCCCAGTCTTTGGGGGGATAGAAGTTAGTCTGTGTCTAAGCAATGAACCGCAGTGTATGTTTCATGTTGTAATACTTGGAGTCCTCCTTGGCAGAGACTTTAAGACCTGCCAGCTCCTTTAACTATGCACTGGTGTTTTATTCTTTCTGCAAATGTGCATTTAATTCTGACCATCGTGATCTGTGTTAATATTGTGTAACTACAATTTTGATTAGTTCTGATCAATTGAATTTTGCCTCTTTGTAATGAGTTGGTCTTGGAATTCCAGTAGTTGTTACTCTGTAAACTTGAGCATCAGAAGCACATCGCAGTAGGACCTACTCTGCTTATCCCTACCTGAGTTGATTTACCCACAAATTAAATTGACTGACTTGCTTGTGTGACTTATCTTTGGGAAGCATTCTTTAATGTGTAACTTCTTCTTTACATATAATATGTACTATATGTATATATTATATTTACTGTTACATATTGATTTACATGTGTTGTAATTCTTGTTTAAAAAAAAATAATAAATTCTTCTTTTAGTTGATCATAGCCGGGTTAAACTGACCTTAAAAATTCCCCCACAAGATTCAGACTACATCAATGCAAACTTTATTAAGGTATGTATTACCTTAACAGTTTTTAAGTTCTTTTTAAGCTTTTATTTCATATCAGTGCAATTTTAATATTATTATAGTCTGAGATAATTTAAAACTGTGAGGGAAGATTTTCTTTTATTATGGTTCGAATAAATTTGCAAACATGATGCCATTTATAAAGCAATTTTTTTGAGTTTTAATACGGCTCTAAGTGTAAGTATAATATAAAATACTTCATTTTAAAGTGACAGGCAACCATATTGGAACTTTACACCACAGGGAAATTCAGATATGATTGTTTTAACAATTGGTAGTGTTAAAAATACCAGACTTTGAGAGGGATCGTAAATGAGGCATTTGACAAATTGTGTATGTTAATATGTACTTCTTGCTGTTCATGGCAGAAGTGTGGCAATGGAGTTAGACATAACATTCTTAAAGAGAAGCCAGAATTTGGCTAAAAGCCTGTTACACTTTTGTTTCCAATTGTGAATATCTTAGGATTTCCTTGTAGCCTTATTCTGATGCTGCTTCTACACAGTAATTCTTATTCAGAAACAGGTGTTCTTATAAATCTCGCTTATTGAATGTTTAGCTTGAAAAGCTGAATGTAAATTTCTTCGAACTTTATATAAAGAAATTCTAAAATTTTGGATTTCTGAAATGTATTACTGGGAGGAGGGGATGCTTTTTAGCAGAAAGTTTTTTAAATGTTCATCATTAAATGTTTGAGTAACAAAGAAAATGAGGACTTAAAGGGAATCTTCAGAATCTGATCATACAGAAAATAATATTTTTTGTTACAGTCTCTGGCAGCACAGTAGCTGTTATAATCTTGGGTCCCCTTGAAATCACTAGCAAAATTCCCACTAATGTAAATGGGACTCACATTCACCCTTCCTGTTGTATCAAAAAAAAAAAAAAGATATTCTAATTTTACATGATTATAACCTAAAGCCTTTTTTATTCAGTGCAGATAAATTTTCTTTAGAAACTTTAATGGTTCCTTTGTGCAATCCTAGGGAGTACATGGGCCAAAAGCATATGTTGCTACCCAGGGACCACTAGCAAATACAGTAATAGACTTCTGGAGGATGATATGGGAATACAATGTTGCCGTAAGTACCTACTTAAAAACCAAGACTGGGTATTACCTTATTTTGTGGCACAGTGATTGTGTATCTTTTGCCTGAGCTGGCTATTATCAAAAACATTGGCAGTGATTTAGTCCATTTACTTCTCAAATCCTGTTTTTGTGGTTTAAATAGCATTCTATATATCACTAATATTATTTATTCAATTTAATAATGTAAATTCAAAGTAATAATTTTATTGAATGAATATGAAGTCATGTGTATTTATGAATAGGTTGGTGCTTGTGGTTACATCTGTCCTGTAGGAGACCTTACAACTCTGACTTAATGTGGACTGACAAAATCATATACAGAAGCAGCATGTGAAACAAAAAAAATAAAAGCCTCCCTTTTTATTTATGCTAATTTTGGGTTACTTAGTGGTTTATATATTCTATATCTGTTTAAACATCTATTATCAGGGCTTAACTTTTAAGTACTGTTAAAATTGGATATGTTCAACAAATTATTTCTGAAGATATTTTTTGTTTTATCAGACACTTAAATTGTGGTTATTTATTGTAACAAATAGCTTACCTGTTGGTGCATTTTTATTGTGCTGTTCACATTAGTGTATCTCAAGTAGCTTCAACTAAGAAATCTGATTCCTGTTTTTTAAATAGATTTTTGCACCTATTTTAAGCAGTCTGTATTAATTTAAGCAAATATAGCTATGTTTCTTCCAGTCGGCAAATGGCTCTATATTTTTCTGATTAAGTTTAGACTTTATAGTCAGGCTGAATAAATATGTAAGATATTTGTACAGGATTACAGTGAATTCAAATTAAGTAGCCTTAAAATGTTGTAGTAGTGTTGTAGATTTTGTGCAGGATGGAACTTGGGTACTATTTTAGAATTAAAAGAGCATGTATCTGCTGGTAGGAAATAGTATTAATTAGTCCCTTCAGTAGTAACCAATGAAGGAGTATCAGTATTTGCCCAGATAGAAGCAAGCAGTAAAGTGTTGCTGAATTTACTTGATCTAAACCCAGCTAACTTCAAGTGTCTTTTTTCCTTTTCAGATAATTGTAATGGCCTGTCGAGAATTTGAAATGGGAAGGGTATGTATACTAAATACAAAACTAAATGACCATTGTCCATGCGGGGCAATATGCCAATACTTGTGAAGCTTCATATGCCAAATCCGTAACTGTAAAATAATCTGCCAGATTGAATGAGAATGTCAATCCTTACATTTGTATGCATGAAAAATAATGAATCCGACTGCTTTTCTTTGCTCCATTTATTTACATTATTATGTAGGTGTCATCTCAGTGGAATATATGTGTTTGTATACCAAACCGTACCAATGGTCTGTTTCTGGTCATGTCACTATGGAAAAAAAACCTTGCTCTTTGTGGGATGTAGGCCAACTATCAAAATCCTGAGTCCTTCAGGATTTCCTGTCAATTGATACAGCTGTAAAAACAATCTATCTTTTAAATCTCTCTGCTATAGTCTTATGACCTGAGAAGGAAAAAAAAGTGGTCCAGAATTGTGAACTCCAGACTTTCACAAAAAATAAATTAGCTCTCATAGCTTCCATCTGTATTGATGTGTGTTTGCACATATGCAGGCAGTCATGAAGTTCATGTCCTAATTTACAAAGGGTCTTTTGGCTGTATTTATTGGTCATCTAGGTTTTTGGTTTTGTTTTTCTTTTGGTATCCAAAAGAAAAAAAACATTTTACTGTCTTAAAATAAGTCCAGCAAGGCACCAGTGGGCAGATGTTAAAGAAAAGCACCAAATAAGAGAAAGTAAGGCATTCAGGATTTTCATTTTGACTGCTTTGTTTCTGTTGATCATCATCTTTCAGTACTACACATGAATTAAATTAGGATTCGTTGCTTTAACAGAAAAAATGTGAACGTTACTGGCCTCTGTATGGAGAAGCAGCTGTAACTTTTGGACCATTCCGTGTTTCTTGTGTAAGTATGAAGCTTTATAAATTAATTTTGAATTGTAACTTAAAATAATTGTTCAACAAACAGTTTGTATTACAAAACAAATGCTTCTTTAATCGTTAGGTACCAAATTTTACACAAAGACTCTCGAAAGGAATGCAGTGGAAAACAATGTGTGTATTTAAGCTGTGTGGTTTTTTTGAATCTTCCATGATTTATTTTTATTTTTTTAAATAGGGAACCTGTGTGCCTTGGTCTTTTATCTTTATGTATCATTTCTTTAACTTTACATGATGTCGTTTTGAATGTCCATACCGTACTCAAGAAATCAAATAATATTCATGCAGTTGTTTCTCTCTGTTACCACTTGTGCATTCTGGATATGCATGAGAAATGAAAGTAACACTGGAATAGGTTATTTCCTTTAAGTTATGTAAAGTTAATTAGCATGAATAAAGAAAATGGAAACTAAACTTCTAGGTTTTTTTCACTTGTGTTTGTTGGTAACAGGTACAGGTTTATGTGAAAATAATTTCTTTGCTTCTATTGTTGCTTTTAAAATCAAAACAAAAATGAGTAGCAGATCACCATGAGGTCTGAATCTTTTTCTGGAGAATTCCTGGGGGGGTAACTGTCACATAAGTTATGATTCCAGAAAGATGGAGGAAACCTGAACATTTCCATTGCATGTTGTGTCACGGTTATCAGGGGTTCTGATCTCTGAGCATGACTACTAGAGCCTCTTCCAGTTTTGATACTTGCTCTAGGTGGTAACATAAGGATTTCCGGTAGATAAATAAGCAGGAAGAGGGACTGTGAATATCTCCTATACCAAGCACAGCAGGGAACTGAAAGTAATCATTCTTTTGGCACCTGTCATCTTGGCATCACACAAGAGTATAGTCCAATGGGTTTTTGCAGTCATCTTTCCTTGGTAGAGAAAGCTGGATAGTAAAAGAAGTCATGGTGCAATTACCACTTCACAAAAGGGGACCACTTAAATAGCAGAAGTTCACTTCATTATTTGTGACATTTTCAGGGTATGGGTAGGGATACGGTATGTAGGAGCATAGCCACCAAAATCAATACGATCCGCATTCCTTAGTGTGGGATAGTATCCCGTTGCCTTTGTACACACCTGTTTTTGTATCTTTATTCCTTCCTGCTTTAAACACATTTGTGGCCTGTTTGCTCAGCTTGTAATTCTTGGAGTTGTGATCACATAGCCTTCATTTCTAGGTGATGCCAAGGGCCATCGAGCCTATCACATTGTGCTCAATGACAGGCTAATTACTTAAGGGAAGAAAATAGAAAATAGAAAATAAGCCACGTATAGGATGATCCTCCTCCTTGTACCTGTTGTCAGCTTCTAGGAATGGACTAGCAGGACTTCCTTAATTGGATGTTGCCCCTGGATTATCAGTATATATTTTTATAATGCAGTGGATGATGAATTTGACAAATTTTGGTCACTTACTCTTTCTGACATTCACACCATTGTGTTGTTGGAAGAAAACGCTTCCTTGTGTCTTTATTTTTAATCTTGCTACCTGGGAGTTTAATCAGGTTCTGTTATGTTGTATTAGTTACTCTTAGGATATGAATGAAACGTGACATTAAAGTGTTGAGTATAACTATTGTCAGTATAAAAGATCTTACTGTGAATTTTTTATGCTGGAGTTCATGATTAGCCTTAGCTGTTCACTTATTCTAAAACAGTGGAATTGATCCATTCCAGATTAATCTCAAAACTGTTTTTTTCTTCTCCTTAACTGAAAATTATGTGCTGCAGTTTTCTAGCTGAAGTGCTTTAAGGTGTTCAGAAAGAGCTAGCATGCCAGTTTATTGAGCTATTCTTAATCTTACCCTGAAATAGTTTACTAAGAATTAAGTACATTTCAAGTTTGTCTTGTCAGGAAAGCATATACTTACAAATTTTAGTCTATAAAGAATCTGAATACCCTTAGATGGATTCAAAAATTGGCTTGTGGGTTTGAGTCCTCCCCCCCCCCCCCCCCCCACCTAGTGGGTGATGGTCACATACTTGGCAAGTAGTTGTGGAAAGGGATTGTGTGTACATTGTAACTGACCTCTCAGGTACAGCTGAGAATCTATTACCTTTGGGTACAGTGGTGTATATGGGCTGCTAGTTACGCACTATCTCCTTAAACCTGCAAGGTGTTGCAATTGTTTTCTTGATGGAAAATGGTAAATTCCCAGTAGCAGATAGGAACACTTGGAAGCATATATGCAGTCTCCTAAATTCACTGTGGGAAGCTGTAATGCTAAGCTTTCAAAAGCATGTGCAAATTGAGATATTACTGATATTTTAAGTACAGTAATATTGTTTGGTGTCTAAAGTATGAACCTTCCTTGGTGTTCCAAAGGCAGATTTGAAAATTCTGGGAGCCTAGAAGCTATGCTTTTTGGCCACAAGCAAGACAATTACAATGATCCATTCAGGTGCACCCTTAATTGAAAATAATAGAAGGGGAAAAATGAAAGGAGGTGTCACAGGATAGAGTGGTAAGAGACTGAAGTCTATACAGCAGAAGTGTTATAAGATGGCTGTGGGAGGCAATCTGTAAATTAAATAAATGCATGGAGAAATAAAACAGAAGTACTTTGAAATACTTTTACAAGGTTTATTGATGGTTTCAGGAGCAGGCTAGACACTGGTTTGAAAACTCACATTTTTAAGTAAAAGTGACATCTTTCACATATCTTGTGTAGCAAGCTAAGTTGCTGTTTTAAAATCAATGTTTTGAGTGCCCATCTTTTGGTGAAATCATAGATACAAACCCAGTAAATTGAAAAAGAGACATCTGAATTTAAATTTTGGTTTTTCAGTTATATCCTGTATGCTGCATATTGATTTTTTTTTTCAATTCATTACTGTTTTCTCATGTTTAGGAAGCTGAGCAAGCAAGAACAGATTACTTTATTAGAACATTATTACTTGAATTTCAAAATGTAAGTATATGATTACTTCTGGTCTCAACTTTAATGGTTGCTCAAATGTCTCTAAAATGATACGATGGAAGAAACTCACAAAAATACCTTCACTTTTTTAGGTGCTGACTCTATATGTATGTAAATCATCAAGTTCAGAAGTGATGTTAAAAGCTTAGAGTAGTGAAATTCCTTACTTGTCTTTTATATATGTTCTTGGTTAGCCAAAGGTGTGTGGTGGTCTTCAATAGCATGTGTTAACTAGAAAGCTTCTATCACACTAGGAGAATTTCACTATTTACCCCAACTGAAAATATGATGATAACCTGAATGAAACTTGTCAAAACCCCCTGTTCCCTATAGTTAGCTTTTTCTGGAGTAAAGTATGTGTACTTGTTAAAATTTGCCCTACACTTTCATTTATTGTCAAGAGGGTTTTACAATGTTAAAAGATATTCCTGATGCCCATTCATATATTTGTACTGCCAAGTAAAAATAAAGCAAGAATGGGGGGAAAAAAAATCACGAAGTTGTTGTCAAAGTTTCTCACTCTAGCTTGTAAGAAGTTACTCTTTTGGATTTGAAATAATATATGAAAAATATGGAATGTTCTTGATTAAATTTAGTTGCATTGTCTTTTTGCGTGGAGGAACTGTGTGTAATATATTCAAGGGTCAAGATAGAAATGTTCTTTTAAAAGTGAGCTCAAGACTTCAGATTTCTTGAAGATTTGATATCCTAGTGTTCAAGATGTAGAATTGGCTTACCAGACAAGTATTCTGGTAAACCAGTTAATTTACACTATTTAAGTTGGCAACTGTAAATAATTACAACTAGTCTCTTTATGGAAGAAATTGTATTCATCTTAGTGAAAACTTATGACACAAACTACTGTAAAACATGAGACCTAGTTCCTAAATTGAGTATGTTAATTGTGAAAATTGTCATATTTTCAGTGAAATAAAAGCACTTGCATTCTCATACAAGTGTTAAGAATGAATGATTTAAGCCTTTCTTGCAAACTTATACTTAAGTGTCAGATTTGAGGTGACTGTTTATTTTTCTGAAAAGCAACTGTCAGTAAATAAAAATAAATGTGGAGTTGTTCTGCAAAAACATGAAGGTTGACAGTCAATTTTACAGAATACCTGTCATTTTAATTGGCATCCTGTATTAAGAAACCATTTATTACAGGTTAGTCTCACTTATTGTTATTTTTTCTTTAGCAATGCTTTGTTCTATTTCAACAACCAATATCACAACAGTTATGAAAACTGTTTAATCATGAGGGGGGTAATTTTGGGGGCTAATTTTTGTCTGCAGTAGCTTGCTAGGTGCTTGCAGTGGGATGCATGATCTTAATCAGTTCGCTTCTGTTAGTGTGTCCTGAATGCTAATAACTGATTTATGAAACTTTTTAGATAGCAGAAATTAACTGCATAATAACTGGGGTTTGCAACTTATTTTTGAAATGGTGCACTTAAAAACAGAACTGAAAAGATATCAAAAACTCCAAAGCAGAACCTACATTACTTTTAATACCTGAGTATCATGAAAACTGGTTACTTCAGAAACTGTAGCTAATTTATATTTTGCTTGCCTGTATTATACATGCAAATCATGTTTAGTTACTTGACTTCCATGAGTTCTGTTCCAGTTAATTTTTATAGGATGCTTGTGTACTACATAAAAACTAAGTAGTAACAAAGAAACTACAGTTTGCGGTATGCTTTTGATCTTAGCAAAGATCCCAAAGTTTTATATTCCTTTAAGGAGTAATGTAACTGAAAGGATTAACAAGATATGTTGATATTCAACCTGTGCAGCTAACAAAATTATCTTTCTTCAGACTTACCTAGCAAATTTGCTTCAGGATTTCTGTAAGCATGCATTTTGGTAATGAATTACAGTCATTTCATCTTACTTTGAAGAATTCTTGGTGTAGCATTGAACTGGGGAGGAAAATACATATTTGTGGTATAAAGTAATACCCGTCTAAGTTCACTTTCTGGTTTTCCAGAATAATGACAAGTTTTGTCACTTCCATAAAATTTTCAATAGAGTATCATACAAAATACTATGCAAAAGAATTTAAAATTCATATAAATAAAGTTATTCTAGTTGCTAGGAGGAAAAGCAGTTTGACATTCAAAAATTTTTTTTAAGCTAAAACATCAAGTTCGTTCTTAAGGACTATGGAGGTTCCTTTTCATTCTTAATTTCCATATAAAAAACAAATTTGGATATTATTTTCTTTCTCACGGTTCTACTAATGTGAAAAATCACTGCTTTGTCTCTTTAAATGTAATTAAGTGAAAGCTCTTGGTGGACCTTAATAGGCAGTTGTAACTTTTCTTCCTCCTTACTGATGACATTGGTTTTACATAATCAGTTGGATTTCTACGACTTCTTTTCTTGGCTGTATTTTGTCTTGTTTTACTAGCTACAGTGCTTCCACACGTCTGGCAAAAGTAAAGCATCAAAAATAGTTGGTTCAACTGAAAGACGATATAAATTTCTGTGCTCAAGAGGCCCACTATGTTGCTTCTCAAATAACTAAACAGAAGGTAGCATAGGCCTTACAACTTGTAACCTGTAACATTGATCAAAAAATTCATAAGTGCTTCTAGTACGTTAGTTTGAGGTTATGCTAGAATCCAGAGGTGTGACAACAGCATGGAAAGGTGCAGTAGAACTAGCTATACTGCATATGGTTTGGATGATGATGAGAGAGAGGATTTGGTCTTTCAGGGGATTCGGGTAGCTGAGTAACTAGGCTGTTCTAAAGCCTGCTGCTTCTTTAGTACTATTATAACATGAGCTAATTAGAATACAAGTGTACCTGCTGTTGTTGCAGGTGTGATCCATATTTAGATATGGCCTGAATTATTTATCTTATTTTCTTAATTCTCTTCTGTGTGTGTGCATGCGTGCATGCACACATGAACACTTTATTTTGTAATGTGACAAAACAACACCCCACCCCATCCCTCCCCCCTTTTTATTTTTTTCCAAATGTGAGTTACTGGAGTGTGATTGGAAAAAGAACCTTTCATGGTAGTCTTTCCTTTTCTTTCTCCCTTTCCAATTTTAAGACTGTAAGGACAGAGAATCTTTTAACACAATGGAATGTTGTGGGTCCTTTAACCCATATATTATACCGAGGGGCGTCTGTGAACGGTCCCATAGTGCTTTCTCCTATGCATTAGCAGCACTCAAAATACTACTTCAGAATTTCTCTTTTATTTTTCTAAGTGCTATAAGCTATAGGTTTTTGTTAACACAGTAAATGGCTTTGCTTGTGCACGCTTACTCGTGCAAAAAGTGAAGGTTCATAGAACTGATTATTTCATACAAAATCCTCAAATATGTATTATCAGTAACACCTTTCTCCCTCCCTCTCCCTTAGGAGACTCGTAGTGTTTATCAATTTCATTATGTTAACTGGCCTGACCATGATGTCCCTTCGTCTTTTGATTCTATTCTGGACATGATCAGCTTGATGAGAGAATACCAGGAACATGAAGATGTACCAATCTGCATACACTGCAGGTATCAAATATATTTATTTTTGAAGTTTATACACATTTTAATTTTTTTTTAACTCTAGACTTTTAGTATGAGATGTACTAGTTTGATTCTAATTTAGAATTTATTTATTTATTTTAGTTTTCAAAAAAGGAGCGTTTCCTCATGTCAAAACTTCACTCAAAATCATGCAGTCTTCATTGTCTTAAAACTCATGCCACAGTGAAATTTTGCTTCTATTTCAGTTTAAGATAGAGTATCAATTAGAAAAGAATTAGTCTTTGAAAGCAAAACTGTTTTGTCATTCATAAGACATTTAAATTCTCATTAGGATGAAATAGACTTTGAAGACCATTGCAAATCAGATATGGGAGTGAAGGCTCCATTCTCAATAGGAAAGACTACATAGCAGGTGCATCACTACCTAAGAATTTTCTGTCTGTCTTCTAATACAACAAAAAAGATCTCTAATGAGCAGGCTGTAGTTTCTGGTTGGTAAGTCTTTGCTTGTGAGCAGCAATTTCATCTTTGACCTGAAATTTGGCTAACAGGACTGTTGAAACTAAACTGCCATGAAAATGTTTTGGTGAATTGACAGTTTCTGTCAATTTCTCTGGAAAGTTATTGCCTATGATATTTGATACTTTTTAAAGCAACAAAAGTTAATTTATTACATGTCAGAAAAACTGAATTCAGATTCCTAAGCCAGGAAATGTTCAATTGTTGGTGCTTATTACTCTTTAGAGCTTGGTTATTATCTTAAAGTGTATAAAAATCTACTGTCTTTAGCTGCATTCTTTTTAAACTTGTCACTCTAAGTAATTGAGGTCTAAAACCATAAAAAAAACTTACTTAGCACTGAAATCAATTTCACTTTGTCCTGTTTCTCTTGAATGTCAGTACAGTTGTGAAGGCTGGTTCTTTACAACAGTATAATTATAATGTAATAAAAATGCATACATTATAACTCTTTATTTGTAAAATAGAGAAATTTATACTATTATGAAGAATAAATGTTGATATTTCACTGTCATTTTTATAACTTTCAGATTTAAGTTTTTTAGATAAAAAGCAGAAAATACAGTTATCTATATCAGACAAGTGTGGGAAGTCTTTAAACATATTCTATTCTGCCATTTAACATATCTATCATTAAACTTGGACAAAATCCCTCCTCTTGAAGCAGTGGTAACTAGGAATAGTGTGACAAAAGAGGCAATAAATGTCAGCATTTTTAATCTTTCATGATTGCAGTTCCAATTGGCTATGAAAAACTTGTGTTAAAAAACTTTAATGCTCCATTTTGCACTGCTAACTTTTTAATTTTTATGACACTATGGCGTCAGGTTGAGTGAGATTAAAATGATAGTTGAGGGATTTTGATATAAATTCTTTTTTTCCACGTGGACTCTGGAAATATAAAGCTTATAGACTGTTTTTAACAAACTACAATAATTTCTAACACACCTAACTGTTTATGTTCATAGTGCAGGGTGTGGAAGAACAGGAGCCATCTGTGCCATAGATTATACATGGAATTTGCTTAAAGCTGGGGTAAGGAATCTTAAAAGAAATTTTGTGGCATTCCATCATTTCATAACAGTGATTGATTGAGCTCCCAAATGTTCTAAAACAGTGAAATGTTTAAGATGTTCCAGAACTCTTTTGACAGGTTGGATGTTTAGTTCATTGCATTCATGCTTTAGTATGAACTTGCTTTCCTTTGACAGCAAGTTTTTATCAAAAAAAAAGTTACTGTAAAATTCCAAATATCTTTTAAAATATATTTCAGTATAAAGTGATTTTGAATTCAACTTTTTCCATGTCTCCGCTTAATCTTGCAGCTCCTAAAGGCTGATATTTCAAATATACAGAGGTAACTTCATTCTGGGGTTTTTAGGTTATGAAGCATCATTACTGTTGCAGTGTCCTGTTAATACTTTCATTGGATGTCTCATTCTCAAAATACTTGAAATGCTCTCATCTGGTTTAAATGTTTAAATGTTTAAAACCAGTTCTGAAAAGGAATTGCTTTTTTAAAAAAAAATTGAATAGCTGCAATGTGGAGAGGACAGACTGGCTTTACCTACAAAAGTTAAACATACTTTTGGATCTCTAACAGCTTTTGTATTGCTGTTCTGACAGTTATGTCAATGTAATTGACTTCCTTCTATGTTTCAGAAAATACCTGAAGAATTCAATGTATTTAATTTAATACAGGAAATGAGGACACAAAGGCATTCTGCAGTGCAGACGAAGGTATAGTTTGTTTTAAAATGAATTTTTATCATATGATAATATACCATCATTCTTTGTAAAGATCTCATGCACTAATTTTTATCTGGTAACCTACTATAGGAGCAGTATGAACTTGTCCATCGAGCCATAGCACAACTGTTTGAAAAGCAACTGCAAAAATACGAAAGTTGTGCAGACTGGAAGATTGCAGATGGAGTGGTATGTGTCTTTCCCATATGAGTTTCAATCAGTTGTAGGTGTTAGCTTCTGTTCAAGATTTTCCTGTGAAGTCTAGTTTTTAAAGTTAAGTGTTCAATGGTGTTAAGGCACATACAGAGCTTGTTTGGACTACGAGTGGGTTTTGCTGAATAGGGACAACTAGCTTGTACTCAGGCTTACCTCAACTTAAGCTGAGGACTTGGTTGTAAAAATTGAGTCAGATAATTACAGGGCTATTTACCACATATACCAAATGCAACTGCAGTGGGGGAAGCAATAGAAAGAATTCTAGTATGGGTGAAATACAGGACTCTAACTCAGTATTTAAATTGCAAAATGTGCCTTTACCTTGGTGAGGTGGCAGTACTTGACAACTGATCTGCTTTGATTGGTAGTATTTACGCCAATTCTGATACATTGGCAGCACATAAAATTTTGTCTAAGCCTGACTTTCTGCAAATGGCTTGTTAAACAGTGTGGTAAAGAGCAAGTTAAAAATAAAACACCAGCCTACATATATGTATATTTTATATATAAATAAGAATAAAGAAATACACATGTCTATATAGGTGAATTCAATCTGATCTATGTTTAGGTTAAACTCTTGAAAGGGGAAAACTTCACTGAAGTTTTCTGTTCTTCCTTTGCCCCAATGTGGTGTTGAACCTAATTTTAAGCCAGTAGATAAGCATTGATCTGACTCTTCAGCTGAGACTTGGATATTACATACTGTTGTGTGCTGCCTTGGTCTTGGCCCAACACAGCCTTGATGTGGTTGAGCAGGACTGGCAATGAATGATTGTATTAACTTTTTGTATTGTGTTGAAGTACTCTTTGCACTGGAGCAGATTGGGGTAAAGAAAAATAACTTAAAAATGCCTTTGTCAGGAAGCTTCATACCCTACCCTTTTAACAAAGGAAAAAAAACCCTGGAAAAATAATATTTTTCATTGGTAATCACAGTATTTGAGGATTTTTCTGTCTTTCTGTCCCTCCACTTTAAATTTCATGTCCCCTATGTTTTTTCCCTTTTTTATGTTCAGATATGTTTTCTTGGCTACTACCGGGCACTATGTGAAAAATGGCTTTTTGGATCAATATATTCTTTCTCTCTTCCACAGTCCAGAACTGTGTACTGCGCTTTATCCTTGGACTGTGTTTTGATCATTCAGTAATTTTATCTGTCCCTTCAGTACCTAATTGGTGTATGCTTTATAGCTCTCTAGAGGGAGTATGAGTAGTATTTTCAGGACCCTTTGAAATATCTGGAAGCAATTTTAAGTCTGCCTTTATTAATAAGTATCCCTTTAATTTTATGTGTTTAGCTCTTCTATATTGTACTTTCTAGGAAGTCTAAAATGTTTTTCACTCTAGGAAAAAAAGGCATATACCCTTCTGTTAACTCCTAAGAATTTATATCAGTTCATGCAGTAGTTCTGAGGTCTTTAGTCATGACAAGAAACCTGATGGACTAAATGCAATATGGATAGGGCAGGCTGTTTTAATTTGTTATAGGTTTCATATTCAGTCTAGCTGGTCTGTGAATTTTCATTATATTCCTGAGGAATGAGCATGGTAGGGTTTGGAATGTGCAGATTTATTAGCTTTGTACAGAAGTGATTCCTTATTACTTGAGTTTTGGTCATAAAATAATAGGCAGATGAGTCTGCTGTATCTTCTGGTTATTTGACGGTGATCTGTCCTGTGTCTGCACTGTTACACAGAATCAAAAATGTCTCTTATTATTTACATGTATTCCAGAACATCTGAATAAGGAGGTAACACAGTATGCTTTGTCTGTAACTAAGGCAAGTGCTGTCTGTAGCACATCTTACGAGAGTTGAGTGACTGAGTAATAAAACAAGAGCAAATAGCTTATGGATAGGTAATGTGCATGGGGGTGAGACAGGGAGAAATCTCAACTCTGAATATGCAGTGATGGAGTGTGAGTTTTGAGTTTTGCTTGGATATGATCTTGGTTACAATCAATTAAGTTTTAAAGGAAACTTGAATTTTAGCAGTTATGTGGAAACTAATAAGGGTAGAGAACATAATGTCATTGTGTGGATACCTTGCAACTTGAATACTGTCTGCAGGTCTGGTCTGCTTATCTCAGAAGCATATTACAGAATTAAAGCATTAAAAATTTGGACAAGGATCAAAGATCTCAGAAGGCTCCATCTAAAGAACAACCAGATTGAGCTGGGAAAGAAATTGCTGAAGTTAGCTATGATAGAGGCTAAGTAACAGTGAAAAGCTGATTCCTATTAACCCGTTCCAAAGGGTATCAATAAGACATGGCAGACTTAATATAAAAGGAGATAGTTCTTCGTGCAACATGAAACTGCACAGCTCCTTGCAGCTGAAAGTCTGTAGCTTTGAGGTGAATATCTCATCATCTTGGAATCTTCTTCCGTTAATTTGCCCAACCTCTGACCTATGAAATTCCAGAGTTGCAAACTGTTGGAGAACATCCTAGTAAAGGATCTCTGCATGCCTGCTCTGTCCTTATTCTTCCTTGTAAGTTTCCTTTTGGTCACTGCTAGAAACAGGGCAAAATGAATCTTTCAGTCTGGCTAGGTACAGCCTTTTTTGCATTATGAAATGATGCTTCTTCATATTGTAGCTTGAACATTTCTGCTGGAGGGTTGAGGAGAAATGTCTCGCAGTTAAAGAGTTCCTGTATCTAAAAATCTGGTACTTAAAAACAAATTTGCTACTATTTGTTTGTTAGGAAATTTGCCTTCCGGGAATTACCTGGTGTAGGCTTAGCTTCTGTTTTGGCTTTATAAGGTGGTTTTCTGCCTCACATATCTGGTTAAATATCTGCTTGTAGCTTTAACCTGATTCTCAAAACTTTGAGGCTCACTTGAAACAGTGTTTTTGCTATTCTGAAAAAGCTCCCATTTTCTCTCCAAGGGTATTATGTAGAATCTGTTGTATATAACATCTGGTTTTCCCCAGAAATGTTCTAGTTAGTTTTTTAACTAAGATACATCCCAGAATGTTTGGTTTTTAAAAGGAAACAAGCTCTTAAAAGGAAACAAGCTCTGATGCAGAAAGCTTTCAGATAACTTTATTAAATATAATGTAATATCCTATGGTTCCTTTCCAGATCTTACTCTGCCTGCAGATGCTACAGCAACTGTGGAATTGTGTACATGTGAAGGGTTTTAATTATGTTCAGTGGAAACAATTCCAAATAAAAGGATGTGCCTACTTTAGATATATTACTGTTAGTTATATAGGAGATACCACTGGACTGAAGAGGAAATTTTCTTTCATCTTTCATTTATTTTATTTTGGTAGTACTCTGGAGAGTTGGAGTATTCTTTAGGGTTGGTTTCATGGTTTTGTCCAATTGCTTTTCCCGTTTCAAGTGGAGTTTGAAGTGAATTGAGTTACCTAAGCTTTGTAAGCAGTGTTTGCCAGTAACATCACAGTGAAAAGTTAATCTGATTGGCAACAAGTAGCAGTATTCATAGGAAAGTAGCTTAGACACAATCCTGAACGTGTGTTCCTGTGAACTTGCCAGCTTTACCCTGCTGGAAACAATACTGTAAAAAGTCAACAAAAAAACACATGCAGTGTTTGAAAATAGACTTACAATATGGGTAGGATTTCTATTAGAATTTGATAGGATTCAAAGTCATGTAGAAAATGCACATATGATATAGTATAATGTAGTTAATTGTATACTCTTACCATATAGTTATACATATTGTGATTATATAGAACTATAAATGTGCTTAAAATAATACTAAGTATGTAAATGATATTTTATGAAGAAAAGCTGTCTTCAGATACCAGATAGGGTACTTTCAACAGTCCCCACAGTAGCCAAATTTCAGGGAAAAGAAGAAATTGCTGCTCAGAAGCAATTTTTTTCTGATAAGAAAAGACTCAGATGCTAAATTTGATCATCATAACTATTTCCCCACCCTGTAGTAGGACTCTCTGAAATTATCAAACAATTAAATTGGAAC
Organism: Buteo buteo; assembly: GCF_964188355.1. NCBI lineage: Eukaryota > Metazoa > Chordata > Aves > Accipitriformes > Accipitridae > Buteo > Buteo buteo. The sequence continues at coordinate 13,430,243 of NC_134174.1, read as the reverse complement.
TGAGTCTTGGACTCAGCCTCCTTCCCACTGAAACTCTTGATCCCATTGTCATGTATTTGAAGTATTAACTGTGTGCTTCTCGCCATTATTGGTTTTATTAGTATGGCTGTGAAAATACTACACTTGGTTTTGTGTTTGGAAGCTTTGAAACATATGTGAGCTGATTACTCTTAATCATCTGATAAGATATGTCAGATTTGTATCAGTACAATATTTTGTGAGTTACTTGAGAGGCATCTCCATGATCTAAAATGAAGCATGGTTGTCTTGGAAAGTCTGAATCAGATGGAATTCTGTCAAGTTGGATGCTCTTTATGTAGAAAAAGGAAAACTGATGAAAAGACAAACAACAAAAAGTTTACTTCCTCTTCAAAAATATTTCTTGTTGAATTTTGTCTCTTGACAGTAACAATCATGTTACAGTACTGCAAGTCCTTGTTTTACCCTTATCCACTAATAGAAGCTTGTATTAATAAACACTTTCTCCAAAATGTGGCATTGCCAGTACTCCTAAATACCTCTTGCATTTTTTCCTGTAAAAGTGACAGAATTCTATTGCTGTGGTTGACTGCATTTCTAGAAGCTGTGGAGGAATCGGCTGCTATAAGAATGATGTTGATATTCAAAACGTTAGTGGTTTGGAAACTCTTAAGTGAAAAAACTTTGCTGTTCCAGTTTTCTTTGCTGTTTTGCAGTTTGGAGAGAGATTGTAACATTCTAAAAAATCATGTCGGTCTTCAGAGACATTTCTCTTGTTGCCTGTGCTTGGAAAGTTTTATTTTATCTGAATCATTTAAGTGTATCATTTCAGTCTGAAGTATTTCTCTTTTTATCTACTGATCCTCTGTGGTTCCCATGCTGCTTTATGATAAGGGCAAAAGGAATGCCTCAATTCCTTTTAAGGGAAACCATGAGATTACTTTTGGAAAAGTCTTTGCAGTAAATTTGCTGTACTTTACCAGTACAGAAAGCTTCTGAATGACATTAAATGTTTCCACTGTGAGTTCCAAAAGAAAATTATGCATTGCAATTCCTGGGCAAAAGGTTTTGAATTGTAGGCAATGCCTATGAAATCTCAGTCTAAAATGGTGATCCTCTATTTGCTCTATGTTAGTGACAGCTCTGTTTGGTGATTCAGCCATTAGAGGAAGTAGGTGGGGAAAAGACCCACACTTGGGAGGTGATAGCACAGTTTAATTCACCTTAGCAAGTTGAATTCAGACACAGTATCTGCCTTGAGAATTCCTTGTCCCTCTGCATTACCACAGGACCACAAGTTGCTCTGTATTGTTGTAGACTACATGTAATCTACACTTCATTTGACTTTATGGTCTTTTCGTTTGTTAATGTAGTCTTTCATAGATATACATACATTTCACATATATGTAAATATGTATATGCAATTTAACAGAATACCTAGAAATTCCTATTAGCATTTTCACTTGATATGAGTAGCTGTTCCCTCAAAATTGACAAGGCTATTGGAACTCTTTAACTGTTCAGCAGTATATGGAGGCAAAGATTGGGGAAAGCTCCTATTCTTTTGTGTACTCACATATTGTTAATGCTTCTGTTTTCTTATAGTGAGAAGCCTGCCACGACAGGATAGGTATCTTTTGTAAGAAAGCAGGGCGCTGCACTGAACAGTTATTTAATTGACTGAATTGCACATTCGTTAATCCATTAAAAAAAAAAAAATTCAGTATGACGACCCTTGTGAACTACATATGTTGTCCTGGTTTTTCTAAGCTGATACTTTTTTAAAACTGTATTCTGCCTGAGAATGCAACATATGTCTAGAAAAGCAATAGAGTGTTGGCTGATGCCAATAAGCTGTGATTAGGAAGGCTGGAACGCTTTTTCTTAATACTGCCATCTGCTCTTCTCAACGGATGCGGTCATCCCAGGGAGATACCCTATATTCACTTTTTTACAGTTGAGCTTCCTCTGTTCTGTTCGGTGTTAGTTGTTCTGCATGTTTGCCAATTCACTTACTTTGATACATGACAGAAGGGGAAATCTGTGAGTTGGTGTCACTCAGGGGTGCTCAAAATACTGGTTGTTCGCTATATCTTGTAACACAGAACTGAGAACAAGTAACAGACTTGCTCTGAGAGTTCAGCAAGCGGTATTTCTTCAGTTAAAAACAAAAAAGAGATCAGTATTAATTGAGCACAATTACTTAAAAATGCTGCAGCAGCATACAGTTGATATGAGCACTGTCGTCTTTCCTGCATGGATTAGTGCATTTGGTTACTGCCTTAAACTTCTATCATCTTCAGCCTTTGAAGTAAAAATCCTTCACTTAATGGGGAATGAGTTGTCTAAACGTAAATGAAGCTTTCAAAGAAGCATCAGTCCATTGAGCTAATTAAGCAAAGTAGTGAAGTATCTCTTTGGTGACAATAATTCATGTAATGTTCTTGCTCCTGATTTAATGTGACTAGAACAGAGTGAACTGATCCTGATTTTAACCTAATGCAGAAGTGAAAGCTTTTGAACATGTATCTGCCTGAAGCCTTCCCAGTGTATGAAGCTGGGGTAATCACTAACTTCTCTTCTGGGGTTTAATTTAAAAGTACATTTTGTGTGTGTGCTTTTTGTTGTTTGGGGTTTTTTGAAAATTTTTTTTAAGGAATTGTTTTTGTAAACTCTCCGTGGTTGTGTTTGTGCCTCAGACATTTGAGTTTATACATGTTTTTGCAAGGTATATCCATATGTTTTATTACTAGAAGCAAAAATGGCAGTGCCTCTTTGGCTACTTCTGCCTGTCTCAACTAGAAACAGTTTCTTACTGTATACATACAGTTTTAAAAACTTTGACGTATGTTAGCTTCTTTAATAGGATTTTTTTCCCCCGGGAGAAAAGTGTATCTCAGGAAACATTCTGTTCACAAACACTTTGCTTTACAAACAGAAGGACAGGGATGCAGCTGCTGGTTTGTTTTCTGGACAAGTTAGTCTACACTACGGCCAGCAGGCACACCCTTTCCCTTGCCAGTACCTTTTAGAAAACTGAGTGCATAAATAAGAAATCCGTTCCTCAAAACTTCTGTGCTGGGGGAACTGAACTGGAGTACTTTTCTGATCTGTTGTAGGATGGAGAAGTTGGTGGTAAGGGGGAGGAACTCTTCCTGTGGAGTCATTCTTTCTAACGTCTCTCTACCTTATGAAACTTGGATGTGCTCTGGTAGTGAAACAAGGCGAACAGCCTGCTCTGTTGTCAGGATGCAGTTGCATTAGTTCCTAACTAGTTGCTGGTACTTACGATTAAGGGGGGGGGCCTTTTTAGTACAATATCAATGCGTTTAGTACTATCCACAGCGATGACTACATATGGGAGACATTCAGAATTTGCTTTACACAACTTAGGGAAGTGGGGAGGCACATGACACAACCATTGAGCAGGAAACTGAGTTGCTGCTGTTGGATACTGTGAGCCTCAGTATCTTTGGCACCAACCTTCAGAATGGTACTCTGCCTGAATGAGGGCAATAAAATTCATTTTCATGTATGTTAAGGGTGAAACAGTTTGTATGGTCACCCATTACCTGATGTCAAAAAGCTGTAAATTGCTTTTCTGCATATTTGAGAGGAGGCTGGTAGAGGGGTTGGATATCCATGTCCCATGGCACTGTTTTTTTCCATCAATGACTAGAAAATAAAATACGAGTTGTTTTTTTAAAAAAATTAGCATGTCTGCAATAGTTTGCAGCTAGATTTTAGAAGTTCTTTGAGCCCTTAATGTTTTTCAGTAAGTCATGGAAAACTGACAAAGGACTTGAAAGGGTACCTTTGTTCCTAGGTAAGATTAAGAGGTCCTGCATTCAATTTACAATCAAGCATAGCATTTGTACTTTTTTAAAAATACCTCATTAGCCATTTTTTTCATTCTACATTTTTGGACAGTGACTTTTTGGACACTGTGTCTTGATGACAGCACTTTTTGCTGAGAGTGATTGTTAAGGTAGTGCTGATGCAATAAATCTCTGAAGGTGTTTGACTTGCAACCAATATTGTTTATTAAGAAGCTAGAATGATATAAACCCCAGTATGTTAAATGTATTAAAACCTAGTTCACGGTATACTTTACTCTGAGAGCCAACCAATGGATAATAATCCTAGTTCAGTAAGGTAGAACATGATCAGTTGACCTGATATGGCTGTTAGTTTTTTACGCGTTACCCCAGGAAAGCCAAAAATCATTATTAATAGAAGTAACGGAAACTTAAAAGAAAAAATTTATTGTGAGATAAATAAAAAAAAAACTAAACCCTGGCTATTTGGCAAGTTGAGCAAGAGTGCTTTAATGTTGCAAAATGTAAAGGCTCAGATCTGGAAACAAAAAGGGGCAGAATTTGGTCTGGAATGGAGGCTTCGCATGTGGTCTATGTGTCTAAGCTCCAAATGTAGTCAGTGGGGCCAACTGATCTGTTACCTTCATCCCTGGCTTACTGTCTGGTCACTTACTGGTGGATGAAAAGCTGGACATGATCTGGCAACATGCAGTTGCAGCCCAGAAAGCCAACTGTATCCTGGGCTGCATCTACTACCTGGGCCCTCTACTCTGCTCTGGTGAGACCCCACCGGGAGTACTGTGTCCAGCTCTGGGGCCCCCCAACATAAGAAGGACATGGACCTGTTGGAGCAAGTCCAGAGGACCGTCACAAAAATGATCAGAGGGATGGAACACCTCTCCTGTGAGGACAGGCTGAGAGAGTTGGGACTGTTCAGCCTGGAGAAGAGAAGGCTCCAGGGAGACCTTACTGCGGCCTTTCAATACTTAAAAGGGGGCTTATAAGACAGATGGGGACAAACATTTTAGCACGGCCTGTCGTGATAGGACAAGGGGTAATGGTTTTAAACTAAAAGAGGGTAGATTCAGACTAGATACAAGGAAGACATTTTTTACAATGAGGGTGGTGGAACACTGGAACAGGTTTCCCAGAGAGGTGGTAGATGCCCCATCCCTGGAAAAACATTCAAGGTCAGGTTGGACGGGGCTCTGAGCAACCTGATGTAGTTGAAGATGTCCCTGCTCATTGCAGGGGGGTTGGACTAGATGACCTTTAAAGGTCCTTTTCAACCCAAACTATTCTATGAAAACCAAGCAACCTTGCTTGACTGCAGTGGGAGCTTCAGTTGTGGTCATCTAAATGTAAGTGGCTTTTAACTGCTAATTGAATCTCACTCCAAAAAAAACCCCTTGATAGTTACAGCCGGTGGTCAGCAGGACAATGAACTCCCTGTGCAATTTGTCTAAAAAGGCTTACACAAGCTATTGATATAGGAACAACAGGGTTTTTCTGCTGGAGTACTTCTGGTATGTTGTATTGGACAGCTAGTTAATGAGGGAGGTTAGTGAAGAACAATAATAAATATTAAAGATTTAATTTTTTTCTTCACAGGAAAAGCTTCACTTAGTACACTGAGGAGTAGAATTTGATAATAGACGCATCACATTAGCAGACGGTGATATCATAGCTGTTTTAAGACTCGTAATGGAAATTAAAAACATGTAACTTATGAATCTAAATTTAAGTGAAGGTAGTTAGCTGTTGAGAGAACTTAGTTATGGTTTATCTTCCAAAGCTGAAATTGCTTGCCAAATTCAAATGCAACTATCACATTTGAAGCAGAAATTAACAGGGAATTCCCTCTTGTTTTGTAAGACAGGAGGTCAGTCTCTGTCACCCAGTCTGAACAGATAGGCTGGCAGATAGTAGACCCTGTTACATGAACCTGGTATTTTGCTTTGAAATGTATTACACAGATTCGGGATGTTTGTGGTTATTTAAAATTGCTTTTCAAAAGAAAACTCCTGCAAGAAAAGCCTTTAGATAAAATACATGTTAAACTCAAGATAACACTAAGGTCCTCCTTGGTTTTGTTGGATCTTTGGCTGTGGCATGTGTATGGAAATGGTATATCAGCTTTAGAGTCTTGCATATTCTATTTTTATTTTTATACATAAGCATTTATACATATTTTTACTGAGTCTGGCTGGATTGGAGTTAATATTCTTCATAGCTGATCTTGTGGTGCTGTGTTTTATATTTATGACCAAAACAATGCTGACGACACTCTAATGTTCCAGCTATTCCTGAACAATGTTTGCAGTGTCAATGCTGCCTCTCTTTCTTAGTCTGCCCTCCCAGTGAATAGACTGGGGGGGTACGCAAGAGGTTGGGAGGGGACACAACTAGGCAGATGATGCGAACTAACCAGAGAGCTATGCCATAACACCATATAACATCATGCTCAGCAATAAAGAGGAAAAAGAGGGGGTTTTGTGAGGTTAGCCATCTTTTGCTCAGGAACTGGCTGGGCATAGGTCTACCTATGGGAGGTGGTAAGTGATTGCGTTTGCATCACTTCTTTGTTTTCTTTCTCTTTTATTCCACTTCTTCTTTGCTTACTGAACAATTTTGTCTAGACCCACAAGTTTTCTTGCCTTTTCTCTTCCTTCTCTAGGGGTGGAGGGGAGAAATGAGTGAGTGAGTGACTTTGTGGTGCTTAGCTGCCTACTGGAGTTAACCCATAACAGTATTTTATATCTATATACATATAAATGTGTACGGACACATATATTAATAATTATATACATATATAAAATATATATTTTATATTTGTGGTCCTCCTAAAATGAAATAAAAATCTTCATGCTTTGCTAAGTTAAACTTCATTGTACGCAAATGGGAGATGATTTGAAAGTGGTTTAGAACCATACATTAAATCTTATCCACTTGTCACTTTAGAGTAGCAGAAATTCTGATTTTCTTACTGCACTGTAGGTTAGTCTTATCTTCAGTGTAGTGATTGTACAAGTGAAAATAATTAGACTGACTGGAAGATAAATGCTTTCAATATGAATAATTTGGAGTACATAAGGGAGCTTGCTCACTGCTTACCTGAAAGATTAGACTTTGAGAATTTTCTCTAGTGGGTTGTGCAATTATATGCAAAACAAAATGTTTAGTCAGAAAAATTTGAAGTTGGATACACAAGATATAAAAGAATATCATTAATTTAGAGTAGAATTTTGAAAGTGATCTCTATATGATAGCCAGAAATATGTAATACTGTCATACATCATTTTCAAGTATCATTACGGATCTTTGGACCTTATGGTTTAAATATTGTGTGTATCAGCTTTACAGCCATGAATGAAAACTTTTTCTTTTGATCAGGATGAAAATAATACAGAGAATGCTGTCAGTTCATCAGATGCTGAGAAACAGGATTCTCCTCCACCAAAGCCTCCACGGACTCGCAGGTAGTTAACTATGTTAATATACTATTTTAAGCTGACAGATTGACATGCTTCATAAATTAAAAGTAGAATAAAACTACTGATACTGTGAAGACTTTTAAGATGCATTTTTTTCGATTTATAAATAGAAATATACATAATACAAATAGAAGTCTTGTGATTGGCTCTTGTGGTGGGTTGACCCTGGCTGGATGCCAGGTGCCCACCAAAGCTGCTCTATCACTCCCCCCGCCTCAGCTGGACGGGGGGGAGAAAATATAACAAAAGGCTCGTGGGCCAAGATAAGGATAGTTTAATAAAGTGAAAGCAAAGGTTGCGCACAAAAGCAAAGAAAACCAGATGATGTTATTCTCTACTTCCCATCAGCAGGCGATGTCTAGCCACTTCCTGGGAAGCAGGGCTTCAGTACGTGTAGTGGTTGCTCCAGAAGGCAAAAAAATGTCCCCCTTCCGTCTCCCTTTACTTAGCTTTTATATCTGAGCTGACATCATATGGTATGGAATATCTGTTTGGTTAGTTTAGATCAGCTGTCCTGGCTATGTCCCCTCCCAAGATCTTGCCCTGCCCCAGCCTGCTGTTGGGGCTGGGGGCGGGGGGGGGGGGGGGGTGTGCACAAAAATGTTGGAGAGACAGCCTTGGTGCTGTGCCAGCGCTGCTCAGCAGTAGCCAAAACACTGGTGTGTTATCAACACCTTTCTAGCTACTGATGCAGAGCACAGTGCTACAAGGGCTGCTATGGGAAGAATTAACTCCATCTCAGCCAGACCCAATACACTCTCTAAATACAAGCTTTAATATCTTTGCCAAGTCTGCATTTGAATATACCAATCTTGCAATGACTATGTGTGAGTAGACAAGCATACCCCTTCAGTAGTCAGATATGTTAGATCTACCTGTGCTGTAATTCTGCTAGGTGATAGTAGCAAAACATACTTCAAAAAAGGCTCAAATAATGACTGAACCCTCATTTTTGGAGGCAAAACCATAATGAAACATATCCGTTTATTGAAGAAAATGTTACCTTACAGACAAGTGCTGCTATTTCCTATTGGGAAGAAAAGTTGATCTCACCGATCCTTTCATTCAACAGAAGAAAAAGAAAATTCTCTCTAGCTATTAAAATAAATAGACTTGACTTTAAGGAATCCAAAATAAATCTGAACCAACAGATTCATCTGCCTAAAATGGGTACCTAACCTGAGCGTTAGACAGCTAAAGAAGCAACTCTCCTGAATTAAGTGCCTAAGTTCCCTAGCTAGTTTCTGGAAGGCTTATAGCTTATAATCATAGAATCATAGAGGTTGGAAAAGACCTTCAAGATCATCGAGTCCAACCATCAACCATGCCCACTAAACCATGTCCCGAAGTACCCCGTCCACTTGCTTTTTCAATACCTCCAGGGATGGTGACTCAACCACTTCCCTGGGCAGCCCATTCCAATGTTTGACAACCCTCTCAGTAAAGAAATTTTTCCTAATAACTAACCTAAATCTCCCTTGCCTCAACTTGAGGCCATTTCCTCTCATCCTATCTCCAGCCACCTGACAGAAGAGACCAACACCCACCTCACTACAACCCCCTTTCAGGTAGTTATAGAGAGTGATAAGGTCTCCCCTCAGCCTCCTCTTTTCTAGACTAAACAACCCCAGTTCCCTCAGCTGCTCCTCATAAGACTTGTGCTCCAGGCCCCTCACCAACTTGGTTGCTCTTCTCTGAACATGCTCCAGCAACTCAAAGTCTGTCTTGTAGTAAGGCGCCCAAAACAGAACACAGTACTCGAGGTGCGGCCTCACCAGTGCCCAGTACAGGGGAACAATCACCTCCCTGCTCCTGCTGGCCACACTATTTCTGATACAGGCCAGGATGCCGTTGGCCTTCTTGGCCACCTGGGCACACTGCTGGCTCATATTCAGCCGGCTGTCAACCAGCACCCCAGGTCTTTCTCTGCTGGGCAGCTTTCCAGCCACTCTTCCCCAAGCCTGTAGCACTGCATGGGGTTGCCATGACTGAAGTGCAGGACCTGGCACTTGGCCTTGTTGACCTTCATATGACTGGCCTCAGCCCATCGATCCAGCCTGTCCAGATCTCTCTGTAGAGCCTCCCTACCCTCAAGCAGATCGACCCTGCCTCCCAACTTGGTGTCATCTGCAAACTTGCTGAGGGTGCACTGAATGCCCTCATCCAGATCACTGATAAAGATATTAAACAGAATGGGGCTCAACACCGAGCCCTGAGGAACACCACTTGTGACACGCCGCCAACTGGATTTCACCCCATTCACCACAACCCTCTGGGCTTGTCCATCCAGTCAGTTTTTCACCCAGCGAAGAGTACACTTGTCCAAGCCATGAGACACCAGTTTCTCAAGGAGTATGCCATGAGAGACAGTGCCAAAGGCCTTGCTGAAGTCAAGGAAGATAACATCCACAGCCTTTCCCTCATCCACTAGGCGGGTCACCTGGTCGTAGAAGGAGATCAGGTTGGTCAAGCAGGACCTGCCTTTCGTAAACCCATGCTGACTGGGCCTGATCCCTTTCTTATAGGATGATGACAGAGGAGTCTTGTTAACCTGTGTTCATGATGAGTTCCAAGCTCTTCTTGAAACTTAGTCACTGAACTTAGATTCTGTGCAACACGTAATTTCCTTATTAGTGTTCCTTGAAATAATTTTAGGTGTACCTAGGTTTTTATATTTTTTATATATTTATGTAATCATATATTCATAATTCACGTTTTACCACACTTCCGTTCTTTCTTATCTGCATTGCATTGTTCTTGCTGCATTAAGCTAAAAGCTTTTAATCTCTTACAAAACCTGGTCTTTTTTGGGCCTTCTTCCATAAACTCTTACTTTCCCATCTGCCAGCGCTGGCAGGAAGATCAGTTCCTCAGAGGTGAAAAAATGGAAGCTTTTAGCAAAGCTGTTGTCAATTTCAAATGGAGATTATTTTTTAAAAACAATTAATTAAACCCCTCATGGAAGATGCTTGTGAGGAAAGAGTTTATTTGCTTATTGGTCACATCTCCTCAGAATACCCACTAATGAGCATGGTTTTTTTTGATGTGGGAGGTAATTTTACAAATCTGCAGCCTAATTCAGTCAGGACTTAGAGTCAGGTTTTGCATATTGTGGATGTTCTGGCATAGGTTGACATCCTTTTCCTGGGGAGGATGGGAGAGCAGAATCTGTGAAAGATTCTAATTTAATCCCTGTATAGAGAAGGAAACTGTTAAACATGATAGATCTCCTTATTGCATCTGTAGCTTTTTTTCCCCCGAGCCAAGATAAAAACCGTTGATTGGTGTTCCTTCTTAGTTAGCAGTCTCCGATTTGTATGTCACAATTAAAAAACCCAAAAGCCTCATGTACCTAAATTTTACATGAAAAATTCACCATTGGTTATTTTTATTCATTCCTTATACTTTTATATAAATTATCTGCAGCATAGTTTGACAGCTTCACTGAACTGCAGCTTTTCTTCCATGTGGATGGCAGTGATTTAATGCTTAAGTAAAGGAATGTGGTTGTCTAGCTTCAGCTGGTTTACATTGAATTTAATTTTCCTATTTTAATTATGAGGGAGGATGTAGAGCTTGATATCTATTTTTGGTTGATTGTAGCAGCTGCATTCTGTGACCTTGGCGTCGCTCTCTTTTATTTGCAAATGAAACCCTACAGTATGCTGCATAGAATAACCATGGGTTACTTAAGGTTGTTTTTTTTTTTTTTTTCTTTTGAACACCGGCCAAGTTTAATTTAAATCTGAACCATGGTGCCCTGTTTTAATAATATAGCTCTTTTCCATTAAGGCTAGAACAGCTTAGATTTTAGCACATTCTAAAAATTCAGAATATATTACAGAAAAATCAAAAATAGCGTTGCCATCACTTCATTTTAGCTTTGTTTTTTTTCCAGGTGTACATTTTTGGTGCAAAGTTGTGGGATGGCTTTTTTATTGACAAATTATTGTACTTTTGACAAATTATAATTAATTATTTTTTATCGTGACAAATAATTTAAAAAAGTTTCTTACCTAATGCATGGTTTACCTGACAGCTGAGAAGCCATTACTTTGAGGTCTTTGGCACTAAGGCTCTGCATCAGCTGCTCAGGTTGTGTGGCAATAAAAGTGTATGAAAAAGCTGCCTTGATCACCTAGGGAAATTCCGTATACAGTTATGTATGTTGAAGTGCCAAGGTAGTGGAATTACAAGATAATTAGTAGCAGTTGTATATGAAGAGACACTGTCAAGGCTGAGTTATGAGAAGGCTTTCTATTTTTTATAACACAGTGTGATTTTACAAATGTACTTCAGAAATGCTTGCTTTTGCAATACATAAAAGCAGTGCAGGGTTAACTTAAAGGTCTAATACGGGAAAGCTTACTACTTTTTCTCAAATGGTCTGGTATTCTTTGGTTCACTGATTCTTTTCTGTCTCAGTATGCTCTTTCATGAGCTTTCTATTAGTTTCCTGGTAATTTAAATCAAGCTGTTTTACAAATGACAGGAGACAGTATAGTAAATAATATTAGTAGTTCAGATAATTTTCTGCCTCTGGGGGGAGAAGTGTCTATAGAGCACAGCTGTTAAAGGAAATATGCAAAGAAAGCATTATGCAGCAGCCCAAAATGCCCAAGATTTTCTGGCAAAGAGTTTTAGAAAAAGCTACTGCCAAACAAAGACCTCTTAAATGTATACATATCCTAATGTTTCTGCTTTGTAAAAAGAATCAAAAAGATTATTTGTAATGCAGAGCATGTGAAATAATACTATGATGACAGTAAAATGGAAAAATTGTTATATATTCAGAGAAAACCAGGAAATCCTGAGTGGCATCAGTTTCCTTTTTAAAAAAAATTACATCAGAATGCTATTTGGACATCTCATTTTCTGAGGATGGATATTCAATACTAAAAAGGCAAAGAATGATTTTGATAAAGAATTTCTCATTTGATCACTCTAAGCTCTCACTTAAAAGTGAAGGAATGGACTTTACCTTCAAATATAATGGGGAACATTTTAATAGCTATGTTTTTAGCTGTGTACAAGAAAGATGATTAAACAACTTCTGGATTGCTGATTTGTGCAGTATTTCCTGTATCATCAGTTCTACACATACCTTTAAGGGGGCTGTTTGTATACATGTGGCGTTCTGTTTACTAATGAATCAAATGGGAGAGGGATTTCATTAAACAGTAATCAGTGAAGAACTTCGTGAATTTTGACTGGTATTATGGGTCTATAATCTTGACATATCTAGTTTAATGCTAATTTGCATCTTTAGGTAATTGTAATGCTTAATAGTATGTCTGTACCAGATAAGAAATTAGTTTTGCTGATTGCATGTATAACTCTGGGTCAGGAAAATGAGGTCAATAAGGGGGAAACCTCATTTTCAGTAGGAGGATTTAGTGGAGATTACTGATGAGCATCACTGCTGGTAAAAAGGGCATGTAAACATGTGTGCAAGTGAACTGTCTCCCCTTCCTTTTCCCCCTGTCTCTCTTCCTCCTGGAAGAGAGGAGAGAGATCTAAGAAGAGGGAAATTCTCCCATCTTTCTTAGTGGCTATGAAATTGGAGCAAGGCTTACTCTGCCTCCCCCCACTTGGCTTATCTTTACTAATTCAAACAAACAACTTATTCTCAAGCTTGTTCATTTTTCAAGAATGTCTAGAGGCAAGAGATTTCCCGAATTGCTTTTAAATAAATTGGTTTTATGTGCTTTGTATTCCTCCTATCTTAACGTAATGTAAAATAGCAATATACAAGCACAGGGAGGGGACAAAGAGAAGGAATTTGAGGTCCAACCCTTTGTGACAGGAGTCAGGCACAGAAAGGAAGAGAGCATCTGGGAGAACTGCAAGGGGATCTGGGGTTTTTATATTCAAAGGTACAGTAACTTTTAGGAGATAATTTGGAAGCTGGGGAGCTTGGAGTACTTCAGTGGGTAGGGATTTTCATAAACTGAAAATCTAAACAGTTCTCTTCAGTTTGTAATCCTTGTATAAGGATTTTAGTTCTTCATCCCATACTGCTATAGCATGGTGCTAATAAATCACAAGGATGAAACTCATGCTGTAGTCTGTCCCAAGACAGGTATGCTTTCAGTTCTGTGGAAGATTCAAATGTGAGGCAGTCCCCTTTTTTTTTTTTTAAATTTTTTTTTTTATATAGGTCATGATAGTCTCAAGAATTTGTACTGGCTAAGTCCTTTTTAGGTCTTGTTTGCAAGTAGTGGAGCTAATAGTATTACTCTGATTTTGTGATATGACATGCAGACAAGTAAGGAGAGCCTGTCTGCTGCCTTTCATGAATAGACAGGCAGGAATTCTTGTGCAATTGTGTGGTCTTTAGCCCTATTCCCTATAACTCCTAAAAGTGAGCCCACTGTTGGCTTTATTCCAGCATAGCAGAAACAGCGTGTTTGCTACTTCATGCTTTTTTTGTGTTTCATTTAAATAATGCTCTCAGGGAAGAGGTAGCAATTCAGTTTAGTAGCTGTCGAGGGGTTTTATTTGTCTATGCTCTCCAGTAACCTTTTTGAAAATGTGATGAAGATTTCTGAATCATCCTTGCTTCCTCTCTTACTGTCTGACAAAGAAGATAGGCTGGCATATGTGAGCAGTATGAGAAGAAACCTCACCATGGATTGCTGGATAATAAAATACTGAAGGGGTAGATTATAGCTTGGTACTCTGCTTTTTTCTTATATGCCTTTCTACTTGTTTTTTAATTAATACTTTCTTACTAATGTTGGCTGAGAAGGTGGAAGATTCTTTGGCCCTAGAGCTATGTTACTAGCCCATGTCCTCCAAGTAAAAAGGCTTTTCCAGACTTAGTAGGAGAAACAAAAGGAAGGTTGAGACTTGACTTGGAAAGCCAAATGCCTTAAGAAGTGCAGGACACCAATGCTAGCCTTTGTCAGTCTTCACAGTGAAGTCATTGATTTATCAAATTTCAGTATGTCTATTTTAAAGTATGTTTTATCATTAGAATCATAGAATAGTTTGCGTTGGAAAGGACCTTTAAAGGTCATCTAGTCCAACCCCCCTGCAATGAGCAGGGACATCTTCAACTACATCAGGTTGCTCAGAGCCCCGTCCAACCTGACCTTGAATGTTTTTCCAGGGATGGGGCATCTACCACCTCTCTGGGAAACCTGTTCCGGTGTTCCACCACCCTCATTGTAAAAAATGTCTTCCTTGTATCTAGTCTGAATCTACCCTCTTTTAGTTTAAAACCATTACCCCTTGTCCTATCACGACAGGCCGTGCCAAAATGTTTGTCCCCATCTTTCTTATAAGCCCCCTTTTAAGTATTGAAAGGCTGCAATAAGGTCTCCCTGGAGCCTTCTCTTCTCCAGGCTGAACAGTCCCAACTCTCTCTACATCACAAGAGTACTGTGAACACTCTTCTGAATAGATTCAGTCCTTCAGATCTATCAGTGACTTAATTTTCAAGGGAGGATAATGTCCTGCTCTAACCTTATCTCCAGGGGAAGGTTCCAAGTCTCCTGCTGCAGAGCTGGATTTAGATGATTCATGGTGCCCATGACATAGATTATCCCAGAAAACCAAAGGTGTATGAAGATTTGGCAGACTTCCGCTTGTTCAAGGTTATTCTGGTGTTGGGACCACCTGAATGTGTCAGTAAAGACTCTGTAACCCTGGGAACTATCTGTTTCCCTAACATGGAGGGGTGGGAGCATCTGTCTTCTAAGTATCACTATCTTGGACTTTATGTGCTGGCCTGTATAGAGGGTTTATTACTTCCCCATGAAGGATATGTCTGCCAACAGCAGGAAGTGATCTGAGCTTTGTACATAAAATGAACTGGTTTTTCAGCTCAAGCATGTGGCCAAATTGCACTTCTTTGCAAACCGTAGTCCATTGTGCTTTGATTTATCTGCCTGGATTGAAAGTATCATTTTTTTAAAATATTTAATTGTATTTCTATTCTTGTCAAACACTTGTTTTGTACCTCAGTTATTACTCTGTTACTAGTCTTACATAATGAAACAAAATATTTTTAAAGGCTCTGAATAAAATTGTCTAATTCCTGTTTGTAGACAAGACCTTAATCAGTTGTGCAAAATGTTTGTAGTCAAATATTCTGCATCTAATCTGAAAGTAAATTGACCATATGCTTGAAGAGCTTCTCCTTTTAAGTAGCTTAAGATGAACTGTTGTGCTGGTTTTGGCTGGGGTAGAGTTAATTTTTTTCATAGTAGCTAGCATGGGGCTATGTGTTGGATTTGTGCTGAAAACAGTGTTGATAACGCAGGGGTGTTTTACTTATTGCTGAGCAGTGCTTACAAGAGCCAAGGCCTTTTCTGCCCCTCATAGTGCCCTACCAGCGAGTAGGCTGGGGGTGCATGAGGAGTTGGGAGGGGACACAGCTGACCCCACCTGGCCCAAGGGACATTCCAGACCATATGATATCATGCCCAGCCATAAAACTAAGGGGAAGGTTGGCTGGGGGCCACTGCTCGGGGACTGGCTGGGCATCAGTCAGTTGGTGGTGAGCAATTGTTTTCGTTTGCATCACTTGTCTTTCTTGGGTTTTATTTCTCTTTTTTTTTTTGGTTATTTTCTTTTTTGTTACATTATTATTGTTATTGTTGTTACTGTTATTTCAGTTGTTAAACTGTTCTTATCTCAACCCATGAGTTTTTCTCACTTTTACGCTTGCAGTTCTCGCCCCCCCCCCCCATCCTACTGGCAGGGGAAGAGAGTGAGCAGCAATGCGGTGCTTAGTTGCCGGCTGGGGTTAAACCATGACAACTGTAATAATAAGTGCTGTGGTCTCGCTAATATGCACTGTAATGTGGATCATATATTCTACTGTGAATGGTTTTTATATAGTGTGCACCTCATGTCAGCTAAATTTGGTCTGGATCATCAGCCTTACAACTATGGAGGAACTATTAAATACACAAATATAAAAATAAAATCCTCCTAGGTATGTGCAGAAAAATAAAAATAAAGGAAGATATTTGGTATTAAGCAGGCTGCAAGTTTTTTTTCTGAAAGAAATTTTTCTTTGCTTTATTGAAAATTGAATTCCATGTGTCGTGTTCCTCTGAGCCACTTCTTAAGAATGAAGCAAGCAAAAAAAAGTACTGAAATCCTGCCACAAGAGGGCCTTTTTACAGAGTCTTTGAAAAAATGCTTCTGGGAAAGGCTGTGAGCAATCTTTGAACTATCAATGAGGATTAGTTGTGGCCTGCATTCATGTGTCTGTGATATTTGGAAAGACGTTTTGAGTGTGTTGACTTAATTCTTGCCTACCCCATTAGTCATATTTTATAACTATTGTCTGTATGCAGTGAAAATGCTGCTTGGAGTTCAATATTGGCATGAAAGCATTACTACCGCAGAGAGAGATGGATAGATGTCTTAAATATTGTCAAAATACAGAAAACTTACACACTTATTTTGGGTTTTTCGCAGTTGCCTTGTAGAAGGAGACGCTAAAGAAGAAATCTTGCAGCCTCCAGAGCCTCAGCCAGTACCGCCAATCTTAACACCATCTCCCCCATCAGCTTATCCAACAGTCACTACTGTGTGGCAGGACAATGATAGATACCATCCAAAGCCAGTTTTGCACATGGTTTCGTCAGAGCATTCAACAGACCTCAACGAGAATTATAATAAGTCAACAGAACATTCAGGGAGGAATGAACCCAGTGAATGTGCAGAGAAAAGGCTGGAGCGCAACTTAAGTTTTGAGATCAGGAAGGTACCTCTTCAGGAGGGACCACGAAGCTTTGATGGGAACTCCCTGTTGAACAGGGGACATGCAATTAAAATGAAGCCCCTGTCATCCTGTGTAATTGATAAGAGCTTTAAGCCACAGGAACAGATTTCAGGGGATTCATTTGTAGGTGCTTCTCAAAACTCTTGTATGGATTGCAGCGTGCCACAGTCTAACACAGCCTTAACTTCACCGGAAAGTTTGCAGAGTCAGCAGGTTTCTGATACTCCACCAAGACCAGATCGTCTGCCTCTGACAGAAAAGGGACATGCCACGTGGTCACTGCGTGGGCCTGAAAATGCACTGCGTACGTCAGTATCTGAAGACATGTCTTCAGACATCTTATGTCATGGTGTTAAAACTCTGTCTCTGGTATCAAACACCACAGTTGAACATCCTTCCAGTGATAATGTTGATCATACTACTATTTCTGTTCGAGCACCCCTCTGTTTTACTAATCCTCTTCATTCAGATGATTCTGACACAGATGAGATGAACTTTGATGGAGCCATGAGCAAAAGCGCGTCTAATGTTTCAACCGCAAGTGCCACAGTTTCTGCTGCCACGAATACTGAAAACATTTCTGCCAGAAAAGTATTGCCGATGTCTATTGCTAGGCAAGACTTAACAGCTGTAACATGTTCTGAAGATGGCAAAGGTAGGTTTCATCATGGTTCACAAGTGCTACTCTTTAACCTGATTGCATCTGTAGAGTTGGACAACAAATTTCTTTACAGTGCAATTTTCTAAATGTAAATTTAAACAGTGCAGTATGGCAGCTTCAGAAAGGCTGTAACTCTTTTCCTCCCAGTTTTTGGTTTGCATGTGAGCTATGTCTGTTACAAGGTACTACAGACCTTGATAAGCTGCTTCAAAAGCTTTATTGTGAGGTATGAATGCATTCTTAATTGCAGGTTTCTGTGTTATTGGTTGGCATATTTTCTTCTCCATGTCCAGTTTCATGGAAGTGTCTATAATAATGGCAGTTTTGGGTAGTCAAAGTATTTTAAACAGGCTTGTCCAAACACACATCAAATTCATGCTTACTGGTTGATGGTAAAAATGTAGATGTAACCTCTTTCACTGTATCAGTCTTTGAAGTTGCTCCTGCATTTTAATAGCATTGTAAATATTTAGCCCCGCTTTCCTTTTTTTCTGTACATGGCCGGGGGAGACAAAATAACATTGCTGTTCATGTAAAAATCTAAGTTCTGCTTTACTAGTGCTTTGAAAATTATTTGATCGCTTTTAAACTTTTATTGCTTTTTGGAATTCTTTGAGCAAAGAAAGTTTGTAAGACTGCTTCTGCAAAAAGTTACAACATCATTTATTGAAATCTGAATCTGCACATTTTAGGACCCTTTTGCCTTCAATCAGGCTGGTGCACTTAGATCAGATGGAGGACATAGATGGGAAGAACAAATTAGGCCTTGGTAACTGCCTGTGCAAAGTCCAACAAAACACATAGTAAGGTTGTGGAGCTGCAAGGAGAACATGAGTTTTGTATTTGGGTCAGACTCCTGTGCTAGGAGCTCCTTACAGTGATGGCCTTGCTTCAGGAGCCTCTGCAGACTACATGACTTTCTGAGGTGAAATGGTGCTCAGTGTATGATGCAAGATGCAGAACCAGCTGAACTGAAAATACTTGCTTTATGAACTAAGTTGTCACCAAAAGTCATATATTCAGAAATGTGAACTATTTTGCAGCTTTAAAAACGTTTCTGTAGATTTTGTTGTGTTATATATATGCACAAAACAATACTTGCACATATGTGTGTGTTTTTAACGCTGCAACACTTTAAAAATGGTTTGCATAGCAAAGCCCTTTATGTCATAGTTACTTCAACGTTTATACCAAGCAGTCCTCCTTGGATTTGTTTTTGGTAGATTTGCCTGCTATAGTATTTTTCCAACACTGCCTTTAGCCAGGCTTTTTTCCTTCTTTCCCAGGGCAGTCATTGTTTATCACTGTTTAAAAATCGTTACCTTTCTTCACATCTCTTTTATGTAGCTGCTGTAAGAACATGCAAATAAAATACGTGATATATCATAAATACAATAAAGAAATGGGAGAAATGTCACTCAAGAATTTGTTTCATGTAACTGTATATCAGGAAATCCTGAAATAACAGTACAGCCTTTGTGGTGCTGGTGTGTTGCTGATTTCACAGGAATGGCTTAAAATTTTTATATTAGTTTTTTATAATTTATCTCTTGTTATCGAGGGTGTATGTGGTCTCTTTTGTATGATAGTGAGCACTTCCCATTTTATATTCAGGTTGCAGGTCCTGTAATCTACCTTGAACTCAAGATTATAGGGTTAGATTGCTTTGCACCAGTGATCCTAAACCATGTTTTACAGTGTTTTTTTAATTTTCATACTTGTTCAGGACTCTTCTGTTTGAAGCTGGGGATTTGGGTACAATCATCAATGAATCTTGCCGGTGAATGTACCAGCACCCTAGCTGCTTAACCATAACTTGGGTGTGCATAGTCTTACCGTGTAATTAAATCCTCTTTTTAGTTCAAATGAGGTGAAAAGTAGTTGTGCCCTGAGGCTAGAAAAAAACCCAAACAGCAACAACAACCCCACAACAACAACAACAACAACAAAACAAACCCCAAAACAAAACCCCAAAACTCATTTTCAGTTAGTGCATACTCTATAGTGACTTTATTTGCTGATTTTTGTAGAGACTATTTCAATAAATGAAGGTTTTCTTATGCTGTATAGTAAACTTGAGATGAAGCCGATGTCAGAGAAGTCACTTTGATCATGTTTGGCTTGTAAAATGGGATGGAGTTCCTCTTCCTGCTGCTGGCATGTTGGCAGAGCAAACTTCATGGCTTCAGTAGTTGAAAAATGTGTTTTCATCTTTTTATGAATCCTGTGTAGAATACAGTTGTCAGATGAGACTTCTTATGGCAGCAGCTACTTTGAATTGTTTTAAACCTTTAATTTCTACTCCAAGTTCCTCAGCAGGCTGGAGTGGGGCTTTTGCTGCCAGAACAGCTTGTGTTAGTACACTCCTGAGAGGCGAGAGGGAACAGACTGAGGACAGCATGTGCCACTGGCACCGACCGTATCCATCTCCTCTGGCTCTTATTTACCCTTCTGGCTAGTAAACCTTGTGCTAGACTGTTTTAACTAGTTGATATCAGTGGTGTGCGAGCCAGCCTGGGTGGGCCCTGAGATGGACTTGGGAAGCAAAACTGAGATTTGGGGCTTTAGAGAAGTGGTTAATGTGGAGCTTCCTAGAATTTACTGTCACAATGCAGTCCTGAAAAGCAGTGTTGCTTAATGTCCTTGCACCATGCAATCTAGCTGTGCTGTATTGACTTTGGAAGTATGGTTAGAGCCACTTAAGAAAAGACAAAAATCACTGCTCATCAGCAGTAAATTACTGTCTTCAGCACAGCTGAAGAGCGCATATATATTTGCAACATGCTTCTTACCATAGTTAGGGAGATTCATCAGTGGTGCAGCTAGTAGGCACCAACTGTGTAGTTACTGGTATCTGTAGAAGAGTTCAAGAAGTCAATGTGTTGTAATGAGCTTAACTCACTTGCAGTGGCTGCAAATAGACATGTCATTGAACTGCAATTAAATTACAGTGACTACTATGGTTACAGTTACTGGCAAGTTACTTGTTCAACAAGCAAATGGTACCATTCCAGTGCAGACTGTTAATTCTACTTATCTTTTGTTTCTGAAAGAATGAAGAAAATGTATTCATTGGAGTTGCTGAGGGCTTTTTTCCTCCAAATTATTCAGACTGAAAATGTATTTTACGTTTTTTTTCTCTCATAACATGCAAACTGATCCTACCCCCTTAATGTGAAGGTAGCATTGTTAGCATGAAGTTGCTTCCAAGACGTTAGTATGGTAAACCAAAATGTTTTATATTTAGAGCAAATTTTCCTTTTGCTTTAAATTTAATACCAAGTTTAGGATGATCTCCTATATCAAGAGATCAACTTCTAAAAATGTAGGAGGAAAATTTAAATATGTTTTAACTTATCTAAATGTTGTATTTGATTTAGATGCTGATACTAGTGAAGATTCCTCTCCCCCGCTCCCAGAAAGAACACCAGAATCATTTGTATTAGCAAGTGAACAGAGTGAGTTCTTAATGTTTTGTGATAATTGGGGATAAAATGTGAAACACATTTCAGTATTATATTTGAATGCACCTGCTTTTTGGTTAATCTTAAAGTGTTGGAGCAAATTGTAAAATGGAATGAAATCTAGCATGTGTAATGGCTTATTTTGAGGTTTAACTTTTACAAGCCCTTGAACACAGTCAAATTATTTCTCATTTTCTGACTAAGCATGCTGTTACATGGTATGTAAGTATATTGTTTTCAGTGGAGCTGGTTTTCAATCTGAAGGGTATGCAGATGAGATACAGTGGGGAAATGCAGTACAGTTAGGGGATTCCCCAGCTATTTTTAGTTTCCTGCTGCTCCCAGGTAGGGCCTGGGAGAACACATGAACAGTGCTTATCTGATTCTCCTTTCTTGGGCGAAGAAGATGACATTTCGTACTGCACTGTGTCTAATGAACAAGCCCAGTTTATTTAACAGTTTACTCTTTGCCCATATCAAATAACTGAAAGAGAAAACTGACACTTACAGATGATGTGCCTATATCTTCATATTTCATTCCTCAAGCTAGTAATGGCAGAATACAAAAAAGATTAATTGAAGTGATAAATTAGGTTGATGTTTGGTATCTTCCAAAAAACCTAGTTATTTACTGAGGGTTTAGTGTCACTTTATGAAACTGAAAAATTTTTGGCCAAAGTAGTTAATACAGATATTTTCAGCATAAAAACATTGAAGTTTTGTAAATATGTCCGTTGAGTATCATAAGTGTAGGTAGTTCAGAGTCAAAGTGATCCTTTCTTTGGATACGGTGGACTTGCTGCTTTTCTGCAAGTACACAAGAAACTAAGTTTTTTCTTTAAATAAAAAAATTAAAAACTCTTTGGGGCTGGAATCACTAAAAACACTTCAATTTTGATTGTGTTTTTGCATGGTGTCAGTAAAGGACAAATATGTCTGCCCTAACTTGTGTGGTTTTTTTACTTCGTAAGTCTTTTTCAGATCTACTATTACTGCACAGCTGGGGTAACAAAATTTTTAAAACATCATTGAAAAAGAAGCTAGTTTTCCTATTGATTAGGAATGCCCAAATGAAGGAAAGGAACATCCACAATACAAACACTGCAGTCTTGTGTCTTGAATTATGTTGTGTTTTCCCTTACCTTGAAAGCTCTTCATGTAAAGAGAGGTTCATGTTTTTACAAGCATTTAATTTAAAAAAAGTTCCTTTATAGCACATTTCTAATGCTGTGTTCTAATGCCTCATCATGGAGAGAACTCAAGTATTTTGAGTTTGATTTAATTTTTCCTAGGCACACCCTTGCAGAAGCCAGTTATGATCGCACAGTCTGAGTGGAGCATATTGCGTGATCAGCATCTCCCTGAACAAACAGTCTCTATAGTAAGTATAGGAGACAAGTCTGTACTAATCAGTCATTTCTAGTTCACTTGGAAGCTACAACAAAAACCAAAATACATACTTGTGAAAAGTTACAGCTGTTGATCATCTACAACTGGCCAATTTTTCTTCTCCCTGAGCTGCTGAACTGATGCATTAAGAACATGTTTTCTTTCCCAGAAAACTGTCTGATTTTCTAAGTTCAGCAATACTTGTAAAAGTCATCCTTAATATACCTTAAATTATGGCTTTAAGTGTGTAAATATGCTGCTTTTATGGAGCTTGCTCTCTGCCCTTAATTGATCATAGGCTAATTCAAGCTGGAGGAGAATTGCGGTCTCTTAGTCTAACCTGCTGCATGAAGCAGGGACTCAGACCAGGCTGCTCAGGGCTTTATCCAGTTGGGTCTTGAAAACCTCCAGAGATGGAGACTTCCTATTCTCTGTGGGCAGCCTGTTTAACTGCTTGATAAATTTTTCCTTATATCCATATTTATTTTAAACAAACCCTTTTCTGCCCATCAGATTGCACTTTTCACATCAGTCTACTAGTTGCTTAAAGTCATCCAGCATAAACAGCTGGCAAAACTTCAAAAGCATATAAATCCTCTTTACATTCATGCCTTTTTTTGTGCATCCCCAATATACTTTACAGCCACCTTTACGCAACACTTAAAAATGTGACCAAAAAGATAGATGTGAATTTTCAGGGACTGTAAATTTAGTATGAGGACTAACCTACCTAATTTTGCAAATAATTTGTAATGTGGCTACTTTAACTTTTTATTAAATATTAAGTAAGGTTCTGATAGTAAATTCTTTATTAACTACTGTAACATGTTTTGTCATGTTATAGCAGGTCAGAAATGCAGAAGCAAGTAGATATTTCCACTGATGATGTATATTTTTTTAAGAAGTTTTCGTCATCTTAAATTTTTGGTGTTCTTTTAGTATTTTGGAAGCATTTTATAGAATTATTTTAAATATTTTTTTATTAACAGGGTTTGAAAACAACTTCACCTATACTACCTGGTAAGTGATGGAAATTATTTTTTTAAAAAAAATACATTTTTCCTACCTAACAAAAATTTTCCTGGACTTGGCTTTTGCTCTGAAGATATCTAAGTATGTTGTCAAAACACTGGTATTTCTGGAAGGCCTTCTGTTTTTAAAGCTTCTAAGGTTTTCTGAGGAAGCAAGTTACAAGTCTAATTTAAAAATTTATGTTAAATTTTGGGTGTGCTAAAATAATGAACACCAAAAATACAAAATTTAAATGGATATTATAATGACAACATTTTTTCAGCTTAGTTAGAACCTTCCCATGTTATTGCAATAGAAATTGTAAAAGTTGGTGAATTAATTTCTTTAACTTCATAAAGACAGGAGTAAACATGAAATAAATTCAGCAGTGAAGTGTGTATATGTATGTATGTGTATATATATATATGTATGTATGTATGTTGCATATTTACCAGTGTTTTATTTTTGATCTTTTGAAAAGGCTTCAGTAAGAAGTGTAGGCTATCAGCTGATGTTTAACTTTGCAGCAAGCTGCTTCAGCTGTAAGCTTATGTCTGCCATGTATCTTCTGCTTGTGCTTGAATGGGCTTGTACAGTCCTTTTGGAGCTGCGTGTAGATTTTTTTTAATAAATTATTTTTTCAGAAATATTACAGATTTGCTTATAGGGCAGTTATACAAGTAATGCAACACAGAGTTACCTATCATGTCGTCTTAAGCACCTTTAGTTTAGAAGGAACATGAACAGATGCATTTATATTAATGTATTAAACGGTACTGTGAGCTCTTGCTATAAAAAGGTGCTAGATGGGATTTTAAATATCCATACAAACTTTAAAAAAAAAATCCATATCTGGCAAACAGAAATGTGTCACTGTCATTGAACATCTGCGTCATAAACAATTTTGATGTATGTTTTTTAAAGTATGAGAAATTGGCTTTTAAATCTTTATTTTTTAAAATAATATTTGATGCAAGTTGTGGTCTGGACTGAGCTTTACTTAAAAATAGCATTCACACAGTGCTGACTAAATGAATGTTACAGTAAGGGGGGTGTGTGTGTGTGTGTTTTCCAGATCGCCCTGAAAGAAGCAACAAAACACCAACTGACATTTTACCTCAGATTTCTTTTTCTGGTTCCACTGATACAAGAGGTCAAATTTCAGAATTGCCTGCAGAAGTAACAGATATTGGTAATTACAGTTCATTCAAAACATAATGACTAGGTGATTTAAACAGAAGATTCATTAGCAGTACTAGTTTGGATAGCTGCTACTACTATCTTCCTCCAACTTGCTGAGGTGTGGAACCCAGCCAAATAAGCCTGTCTTGTCTCTTCAGCATTGCTGAAAGAGATTTTTCCCAGAATGAGAGATTCAGTCATTCTTCACTTTGTTTTTTTAGAGTGTATGAAATACGGAATTATTCAAATGGGGTATGATTTCTGTAGAGCTCTGAAAACTTTCAGAAACAATACCCCAGAAAACTGCTTTGGTATGCAGAGAAGGAAAAAAAATCAATAAATGATAACAAAGGCTGTATGTAATACTGTATTTACTGAAAAGTACTTTCCAAGTGAGGTTTAAATAGTGAACTGTAATTAGATACAAACATGAAGAATTTGTATTTTCTGGGGCCATAGTGCTTTTAGAGTTCCTAATACTACAAAGTCATTTTCTAGCCCTGAGAATAAAGCTCTTGCATAAGAGCTGAAGCATATCTTACACTGATCCTTCTGACTGCTGCCAACATTTGTGAGACTGCGTTGTCCGAGTGGACAGAAGTATTAAAAACATTTCTTTCCTTAGGTTTTGGTAACCGCTGTGGAAAGCCCAGAGGACCAAGAGAGCCACCTTCAGAATGGACATGATCCAAGAACCAATGGACATACTATCAATAAATTATACTGGAAAACTCAAGTGCCACTGAGAGCTAGAAAAATAGTATTCCACTTTTCTGGGAGGCAACTAACACAGAGCAGTGTAGATCTAACTACCAAATGGTACACTCTTACAGTACATCCCATGCAAAACTTTAAACATTGTTCACAACAGTGGATTCCAGTATTACAACTTAACTTTTTGCTGGGGCCATCTACCTGCCTTATTACACTTAGGAGAAAGTATTACATATGATTTATTTTGTAACTTCAAGTATTATTGCCTTAATGTCTTTTAACCCTGTTACACGCTGCTTGTAGACATATGTTAATATAGTAATACTTTTGACAGATTGTGTTTATGGACTACTTTTTGCTAACGTTTGATTACCATGTATGCATTATTTTGTATATGTACAGGGCAAGTAAGTATATAATTTGATAAAGTTGCAATCATAAAATATTAACAGAAGATGTAAGAAATCTCTGCATGATCTAAATTTTTGTGTACCTTATTTGTAAATTATTTGCCCTGAAGTTTTAGAAAATAGTTTCTGGGGTTTTTTACAAAAATTGCTGGACACAGACAGCCAGAATTGCAGGTTAGCAGAGATAAAGATTGTAATACATTTTGTAAATTGTAAGCAAAAGGTTATTTTTATATTATATACTGTTTAATTGTCAGACCTAATTTGTTCTGGTTTTCATCTAGTCATGGAGATTCAGTAAGTGCCTTGAAACAGTATTGAATTCTCTTAGCCTGTGTATGTTACTTCAGTGTTTTGAGTTCATCTGGAATTAGATTATAAAAAAATATTTGTATGTTTCTAGTATATTTGACCTGCCAGTAAAAGAGAAACCATTCTACATAATCAACACTCCTTAGTTTTCATTTTAATGTTTCATCAGTTGCAATCTTTAGAAAATTCATCTCTATCAACTTTCTGTATAATAGGATTTTACAGTTTTAATATGGCGTGTTTCTAATTTGGGAAAACCAGAACACACTGGTAAAAGGACTGTTTAAATACCACTGTCTTCTCTTACAAATGGTAAATACCATTTTTGTTGTTCAGCGACTGTGTATGTAAGAAAGCAACTTATATGAAGGTTCACATAGAGCCCTTGCAGCTACACTGTATCTTGGCAATATATTATGTCAAGAGTCAATCCTTATAAGGATTCCTTACTTAAACTTTTCTGTAATACAATCTTTAAATTAAAGAAAGTCAAAATCTCACTATGGGTGTTTTTACTCTTAGGAAAAAATCTGCATTCAGAAGCAAACTAAAATAGAGTGAAGGATGGCAGTCTGGCTTAGCTTATAGATCTCCTACGTGAACAAAATAGTGAACCTCAGGATTTTATTTTTAGAAACTACTTTAAAAGTTTTGGCTAGCAATGATACTGGAGAAGTGAAGAAGAATGTTTAGAGGAAAAAAAATTATTTTAGTGAAACTATTAATCTGATCTTTAGCCATGGAAACATTACATCCAATTTGCTACTTGTACCTTTAGGGCCTCTCTGCTAAAAGAAAGCTAATGCCCAGATAGCAGCCGTATTATAACTTCCAAGAGGTACATAACTTGCAATTACTGTCTTTGACTGTGGATTAATCACGATGTATTTGGTACTCATGACAGACTGCCTAGCTGGGGAGCTCTTTCAAAGAACTGTAGGCACTATAAATACTTATCTTAACTTCCCATGGATATAGTTTTGCAATTATTCATTTAAAAATAAATACTTCAATGATTTATGTCATTTGGGATAACCTATATCAACTAGATTTCTGCTTTGTAAACAGTTCAGGCAGCTGGAACATCTTGCAGTTGGCAGAATAAAGTTGGCCCGAACTTTGTTCCCCTTCCCCTGCATTGGAGATGATTAGCTTGGACTTCCCCATTTATGGATCTCCTGTGGTTTTGTAATGCATGATGGGCTGTCATCACCACTGGACAGTCAAAATCATCGTAACTTTTTGAAACAACTGTTAAACAAGAAAATTTCCAAATATGTTTTGGATGTAGTTCTTAAGGATCATTTCCATATTTCTCTACCAAGAAAATACAGAACTGTGGGGATTGTAGATTTTCTGCTTTCCATGTTTGAATTTCAGTTAGAACAAGGGCTGACAAAAATTTGCGCACTATATACAGGCCATCTGGTAATGTTTAATTAAAGTGCATCTGCATCCAGGTTCATATTTTTTCCCTTAGATTTGCATGGATTTGGATCATATTCCAGACTGAGTTCATCATGGAAAGTTCTCAGCCTTTCTTTGCTTTAGCAACATGAAACTGCGATTGTCCTGTATGGATTTTTGTATCCTTTGACAGACCTGTTTTAAAACTCACTGTTGCCTGCTTACATTCATATGAGATTTATATTTTCACCTAGTTCATTTCAGGTAAACTTACAGATTTAAGTGCAAGGCAAAACCTGCCCAATGTCATTACTTTCTGTATCTACCCTTGTAGGTGGTACAGCGATAAGCACAGGGTTGGGTGCTGTATGCTGGATAGTTTCACATCGTAACTTCGAAATGTTATCCAGTCTTAACAGCTTCTTCAAAAAACAAGACCCTTCTTTGCTGTGGTTTATTTGAAATTGCATTTAAAGGGGTTTATATTATTATATTAGTTTGCAAATTATCACTGAATACAGATCTAGACCAAGTCACTTAATACATGTATTGAAATCAATCACAGAATAATCTTTCCTTTCATTTAGCTCCAGTCTTCCATGTTATTTTTTCCAAAAGCAGTCTTCAACTTCAGTCTCTAAAGCTTTTATCAGGCATACAGTTGACTTGATCACTGTAGCAAAGAACCAGTAACACTACTCAACCCAGCTATTCTTCTTAATAACCACTGCATTGACTTGTTCCTTCAGTATTTTTCTAATATTTTCTAATATTCCATTTATTAAATTTTCTACATGTATTAATATTGAATACATCCTGCAGTAAATTATCACATCAAGAGAAGAATGAGTTTTCCATGTTTTAGAAATGTAAATTGTCAAGTCTCAGAAGAAAGCTGACCTCTACTAATATCATTGCTCATCTCTATTATGCAGCATATTTTAGGTTTTGTATTGATTTGGCAAGTAGCTTTCTACTTCTTAGTAATCAGAGCATTACTTGAGCATTTTTATTTCTTACTTATCTGTTAGGAAAGCCTGCTGCATTTACATGTAGTTTTCCTTAAAGAAGTTTCTAACTTGGGAACTGTGCAGAACAATGAAAAATCTCAAAGAATTACCTCTGGGGTTTTGTATATTGAAATCTCAGATTGGATTTCTTTGGAGACAAATTTCTAAAAGCATGACTGCAGATCAAGTGTGACACAGTGACTGGGCTGCTGGAGTCGTTGCTTGTAGCTGTAGATCATACTGTCTTTAAACAGTTTTTTTACTGACAACTGAACACATATATCTGCATTTGAGGATTAAACTGTGTTTCAGGTTGTAATTCCCACTGTGCCACATAGCACTTGGTATGAAGTGGCCACTTATGCTTTCATATATAGTAAGTACAAATTCCATGTTTTTAATGGAGTAGTGTTACCACTGCTGGTTTATTTCAAGGTCGTTTAGCACAATAATGTATCTCATCTATATCATTGTGCTTTTCACATACTTGATAATACTGTACTGCTGGTGACAAGTGGCTCCTCGTGTTATCTTGTGGATGTGGAAGGAGAGATGTACAGCAATTAAAGCCACTTTCATCAAAGTTGAGCAGAAGCTTTGGGCTCCAAAGAAGGAGCTGGGCAATGACTGTATCTTAGAGCATCTGCTCTTTGGCGTACCTGAGGATTGAGGAGGTGGTGGTAAGGAAGATGGTTGTGAGGCAGAATTGAGATTAGGGAAGCTCTGTGTAACCTGGACACTTCTGAGACTATCTGGCCTTGTGCCAGGCAGACAACCCACAATCCAGCTGTAGCCATGCGTAATTTATTCAACTCTTGATTAACGTATCGGCTTAATGTAAGATGGTTAAGATGTTTTGATGACAATTGGCGAGAACAGTTATGATTGTTGAAGCAAGGGAATAAGCTAGTAAAAAGTGAAGATCATGAAGATCCAGGGAAAAAACAATATAAAAATTGCTTTTTTGTTATTATGATTTGCAGTCTGAAAATATTTCTTCTACTGCTAGATCACAGAAGAAATGAGAGCTAAGCCTTAGACTTCCTGGCTGGAAGGAGGGAATGGATTGTCAGCGTTAAGGAGGTGATAAGCCTTGGACCACACAGAGCACACAGCAAACAAGACCGTGTTTCTCCCAGTCTTATTTGGCAGTTCAGCTGGGTTAAGAAAAGTTTGCAAACACTGGCGAGGATATCCTAAGGTATAATGACCCAGACATAAAGGCTTTTTTGTTATTTTTGTTTATGCTGATTTGTACTAACAGCAGGGGAATAGAAGAATAAAGAAATTTGAAAGTGTAATTTGAGTTTAGTAACTGACTTGCTGGCTTTCAGACCACTGGAGTGAAAGGGTTTATGTGTTGCAAAGGCAGTGGGAGCAGTAGTAAGGGTGGAAAAGGGAGAAGAGTATCTCTGAGATCTAGTCAGAGTAGTTGGATGATGCTTCTGAGTGGGAAGGACAGAAAGCCAAGACTGCTGCCTGTGAGGTGTGTTCAGGAGAGAACACAAGGTGTACTAAAGATCAATTTTAACCTTAAAAAAAAAAAAGTTTGAACAAGTCACAATAAGTAGTTATGAATACAAACTGGTTTTATAATGTAGCAAGTTACTTCAAATTCATGAACTCAAGCTTTAACATAGAATATTTCCATTATGAATATTACCCAGAGGCAAACCAGTATCTTTTGGGCAAAAATACATGCACAGCTATAACCGGATTTTGTTGCAGTCAGGCTGAATTTGTCTAATTGAGTAACTGTCCATTTATGTTGATATATTTAACTGAAAGTATTTTCTTCCTCCTCTCCCATAATAGGAATATTTGCAGGTCAATAGACTGAATTGGTAACTATCATACCTCTTAAGTGTACGGTGCCTGATGGAATACTAACCTGATTTACTGACCTTGTTAACAGGAGCTTATGAAGCAAAGTAGCCCTGTCATCTTGTCCAAGAGATTGGTAACGTGGGCACCTGCCCTGGTGCTGGTTCTTCCATGGATGCTTACAGCTCTTTTCCTCCCACCTTCTCTCTTGACTCAACATTTTCCTCTAATTCATTTCTTTTCCAACTACCATGAGAAGAGTGCCTTTTTTCCAGTAGTTGTCTTGGATTTTAGTTGTTTGGTATTTTGCTGCACCAAATTTTATTTTGACTAAATCTTGCATCTGCATTTGTGTCTTCTCTTCCTTTTAGCCATCTGGTATTGTGTCTCTGTGGCCAGGTTAGTCACTCTTATTTAGGCAGATGTAATACCTGATATGATGGGTGAAAATGGACCAAATTCATAAGTGCAAGTGGTTTCTTCTATTCAAGTCTTACTTTGCAGACTTTACCATAAACAAACAATCCTACATGGGATACTTCCTTCCACTGGCCGCATGGGCTGGATCACTAGGTTATAACTGGTATGGGACCAAGACTCAGACTTCTGGGGGTTTGTTTTGGTCATGGTGAGAATATAGTGTATTTTGTGTGTAATACAACATCAAGTCAACAGAGAAATACTATGACACAATTTAAAGAGAAAATTGACACAGTGTATCCTAACAGTATTTATTTTATTATTTTTTTCCCAACTATTATTTCTCACTCATGCAGCTCAACTGGAGAGAGCAGAGGTAGCTTACTCCTAAACAAAGTTTAAGTACAAAGTGTAAATACCTGAAATGATCATGCAGTGACTTCCTTTTTCTTATCTTCATGTTTTTCCAGGGTATCAAGTTACCTAAAAGTGAATTTCTTTAGCCTTGCAGGAGCTTGTGGGCCAAGAAACTGCATACGAATCCTGGGTAGGAAGGCAGCTGATGGAAAGCTGCATACTTTCCTAAAGCAATTGGTTTTGGTTTGAACACGGTTCTCTTTTGGCTGGTACATAAATGTGGGCTGATGTAACTTTGGTTACGTAGTAGTCTGCTGTTTTTCATCTCCCATGTGACATCAAGTACATCTGTCAAAACAGTTTGTCTTATTTAGCTGTAGTAAATAGCAGTTTCTCTGCCCTTACTAGTAAATCAGTAATGCAGTAGCAGGCAGGAAGGTCAAGTGCAAGCAGGGGAGTACAGCGGAAGAGTGCTGGATCTTTAGAAAGCAGCAGTCTTGCAGCAGGGGAGAGAACTGTAAATTTACTTCAGCAATGACAAGAAAATTATTTGGCATATGGCCAAGGAATAACCTTCAGTCCAGACTTGGCACTTCTGAACTGAGAGTGTGACTCTTCCTCCTGGGGAAGGCACTTTGCCTTGCCCAGCAAAGGGCTTCTGGGCCCATCACTTCAAGGAAAACAGCTTTGACTGCTGCGTTGGTGGCCAGGCTTGCTTTAAATGTCCCTAAATGCCTGCACAAGTCAGTTATTAATTTTCTCAGGCTGAGGTAGCTTTTGTGCTAGTCACTCCTTGGTATGTCTTCTCTTTGTCCCTCAGTTGCATACCTATTATTTATATTTGCCCTTCTCATACAGGACCTAGAAAGTATACAAGGTGCTTGCAGATGGTGCTCATTACAACCTTGGGTTGTGGGACTGCACTAAAGCCTCTGCCAGGCTTCTGACCAGGACCCATTGTGCTAAAGGCTGTACAAAGCAAAAAGGATATGGGTTCCTGCCTGCCCCCCCCCAGTCACGGGCAGGAGTGCAAGGAATCTGTGGTAGCACTCTGTGGTGGAAATAAAAATGACACATGCAATCTAAACAAGATTGTGTTGTGTCTCAGTCAAGGAAAATTCTTAGAGGAGGAATACAAACAGTGAAATGGCTTTAGAAGAATTGAAGGAAACTTGCAAACTTGAGAGGCAGCATGGAAGAAATTGTAAGGTTGGCCTTAAAACTTGGAGAGGACCATGAAGGCTGGCATGACAGGTCAGTCATGCAAAAGTTGATCTCTTAGAACAGCATGAAGGGCAAAAGTAAGGGTGTGGAGGACACTGAAGCTGAAAACAAGTAGTTCTGTTAAGTGTGATGGAAAACAGCAGAGCAAGAGGTAAGATGAGGATAAATGATGCAATTAGCAAAAGTCTGGAGGGCAGCTGTTTTCTCATGGGCATAAGCAAGACATTTTATTTGTGAAGGTGAAATGAGATGGACAAGAATTCTGAGAAGATAAGGTCTTACATGTTCAGCAGGAAAGACCTGCAAGATCTGACTAGCCCAAATCGGAGCACCTGAAATCCAGGTGGAAGGGAATAGGCATCAGTGATGGTTGGGATGGTCGCAGCAAGCACAATGATAAGGAAAGTGGGTAGGAAAGGGAAAACAGGAGAAAAGGTGCGATTAAGCCAAATGGAACTTCAGCTGATGGCTAGGTGTCTTATGAAAAGAGAAAAGAAATTGTGTAACACCTTTGTACAGGAGGAGACAAATCTGGATTGTAAGAGAACACCTATGTGATAGTAGGGTTTGTTAGGGACTACTTGGAGTGCCCATGCTGCTAGAAGGCTTGGGGGAGGACTCTCCTGAAGTACGCTGAAAGTGTTAAAAAGATGGGAAAGAAGTCAGAAAAAGCATGAGCCACAGGAAGAATAATTTTCAGGACAGTGTGAGGAGGAAAAGGATCCTGCATTTGATGTGTCTGAAATCAAAAAGCCTTTGGAAACTGGTTTGAGAGAAGCCAGGTTGGACATAGCCCAAAAAAAATTTCAGGAGATGAACGCAAGAAGTGAGCATGGAGGTGAAAATGAAAATAAATACTAAATGTTGTGGGGAGCAAAACGCTCAAGCATTACATTTGCCCACGTGCACACACCCATAAAGACACTAAAGAGTGTATTGTGAGGGAAAAGAATAGCTTTAAGGGGAAGAGCAAAAGACAACAGCAAGATGGAGATCAAGGTTAGGATGGAACTGAGGGCAAGCAGAAAAACTTCAGGAGAAGAGATAAAAAATGCATGCATTTGATGGAAGAAATATGAGTTGTGAAAGAGGTAAATCAGTGGGAGAAAATGGTGCAGTTAGAGATTCCCTACAGTTAAGGGAGGGCAGAGGTCAAGGAGGATTTGAGGAGCTGAATCAGAGGTATTTCAGCTTCTACAGGGGGACCCCTCACTTGTCATAATTGTTTCTGTGTAAAGCTCACTTCCACATTATCCCTTAAAGCTGTGCATGTGAAGGTTTAAGACACTTATTGAAAGTTTACTTCCCTTTCTTTGAGGATGAACATCTGTGTAGACCTGCAGTGAAAATCCCTCAAACGTAGATAAAGAAAAATTCTCTAGCTCAATGCCTCTTCACTCCCACTCCCAGCTGAACTACAAAACACAGGTGATTTTGACCTCTGAGCCTTGTCTGGAATGTTACCATTAAGATATGTGTATGAAAGCTCTGGTTCACTCTTTCTCAAAGGTTTATCATATTCTTTGCTGTCAACAACATGCAAACAATGTGTAAATACATATTTATGGCAGCTGTTGGCTCTCTTGACACATACAGAACTGGAGAACATTAACCTAGTTGGCTGGGACTGAAATGAAGGGTGATGTGATAGAAATGACATGACACTGATGTTTACAGGCTCAAAGACAAGAAGATTTACTATCTTGAGGGCTTTTTGTAGCAATATAAGTGCAAACCACTTTAAAATTATTTAAATTGATAAAGCATAAGCTGAAACTTTCTAATAAACTGTATAGAAGTAAACTCCCTACATCACAGGGTTCTCCATATGTACAGGCTGGAAATAAGGGCATAGCTTCTTGCGAAGTCAGGTGTTAAGCATCATCAGGGTTTCGCTAATTCAGTCTGAAAGTCTTAAAAACCTGCACTTGACATTGAATATGAGATCAGTACATGTCTGTCCATACCATGAAATGACTAGTGCTCCTGATGGAACTGCAGTTGTTTTTGGAAGTGTACACTTACTTACATGGCTTTCTAACAGACTGCTTCTGCCCTGTCCTGGTTGCCAAACTGCAAAAGTACCCTCACTCAGCTGCAGGTTCTACGGTATGCTGTTTCTTTTGATTCAGAGCCTCTTCTTGCTTTCTGAGTATCTTTTTATTTCCAAGCATGATAAGCAGCACTAAAGAGGCCATGCTCAAACTCTGCTTCTAGGGGTTTTATTGTTGCTGCTGCTGCCATAGGTGTGATTTGGTAGTGAAAGCTCAAATGCAGTTGGATGATACAAATGTAAGCAAGTGTGCTTGGGGTGCAGGCTGAGTCCTGGTAGCCAGCCAGGTTAGTACAGCTTTCGGCACTGTGCAGTCCCAGCTGCTTTCCTACTCAACTGGGATTTGCCCACAGCACTGGGGAGCTCCTAAATATGAAGCTCTTGCCTGCAGCGTAACCCCGGCACACTGCAGCAGACAGAGAAAACTGAGCAAGAGAGGGTTGGACTAGAGAAAGACTAGAAATGAAAATCACCTTGAAATGGGGAGTTTGAGGAGGAACAAGGAGTTAAGGACTTTGGATAATGCCAGCTTCATGTAACTGAGCAAATATGCAAGCATATACAATTGCATGCAACTACAACTTTGAGAGTTTTCTCGATGCTTGAGGGAGAAGTAACACCTCAACACTATGAAAAAGTTGCAATTACAGCAGCTCTTCACCAAAGAAGGGCCTTTCAAGCTCTGAGGAGTTGAAATAGCTTCCACGGAAGGTTATGTTGTGTGGGCTAAAAAGCAGGGCTAAATGCAAAGAACGCATTAAACTAGGACACAGTGTAGCTGGGGCAAGCCACTGCAATGCACCTACTGGCCTGCTGGAACCCTCAGCATATTTTAGGCCTGTTAAGATAGTGAGGAAGACTGCAGAGTGGGTAGTAAGTCCTGGTAGTATTCAGCAATAGCCAGGCTCTTTCTGACATGAATTTTTCTGACCATTTCAATGTGTGTACTTAATCAAAACACAGATTTGTTGAGTGTTGGGCCATCAGCTAGAGCTAGAAAATACTTTTTCTGCTGCAATACTGTGGGATCCCCAATCACCCTCAAGATCTGTACCAAATGCTGAACTTCATCACTTCTAAGACTGTACGTGGCAAAAGCTTAGTATTCCCAGTCTTAAAACAGTGAGTAAATAAAATCTTGTTTGCCTGTGTGCTCAAATCTCACAGTCTGAACTTCTGGAGTAAACGGTCTTTCCTTGAAGAGACTTAGCTGAAAACATCTTCTGTTTTGGTCTATTAAGTCGTTGTTGCAGTAACAGTTGGTTTCTTTAACCACTTGATTCTTGCCCCTGAAAATATAGGGTGTCTGTATGAAAAACTTACTGTGGTGAAGCCAAGGCAAGAAATTAGTTTTGCATTTTGGCTTAAATCGTGCAAACAGTTACATGAGTAACTTATGCATGTAAACAGCCATAGTGAGCTCAATGAGGCCATTCATCTGTGGAGTTAAGCATGCGTGTAAATGTTTGCAGTTCTGGGGCTCTCATAAGGAGAGCGGTTAGCTCTCTCTTTGGCAGCGCGACTGAGCTCCACGAATTTCAGCTAGTGAAGTGGAAGTTGTCTTTCACATCTACAATTCCCATTTTGATCCACAGAGTTACAGTCCTTAGTGTAAAAGATCACAGGCATGTAAGAAAATTCATCTTTTGGGTAGGTAGGGCCAAAATCCCATGGAGAGCTTGACTGTCAAGTCAAATGAAGAGCTAGACTTGGTTCAAAGAGGATCCCATTGTTCAAACATGGAGTATCAAAGGCGGTTGCTGAGCTTTTCTGCTTACTGACTCTGCTCACTCTTCACCAGAAGTTGTCTGGTGTGTGGTTCCATCCCAGTATATTCTCCACCTCCACCTGCTACATCTCTGGTCTAATGTCAGAAGGACAAAAAAAAAAAAAAAAATCAGGTTCATGAATCTGAGTATTTTTAAATCTTTTGCTACATTTGTTCATTTTTTTTATTAGCTCTCTTGCTATTTTCACCTTTTTTAAACGGTGTATTCATTGTCCAAGTGAGCCTGGAGAAGGCGGCAGGAAAAAGACAAATCTTCCGAGGAAACGTGCAAGCTCTCTGGTGTCCATTGGCTGTAGCTGCTCTCCTTTTACTTGCTGCATCTCCAAAATAGTGTCATCATTTGCTGTATATGCTTTATGGTGAATAATTAACTTTGTAATATCACTTACGCATTTTATCACCACTGCCCAGCACACTTCTCTTTTTAGGAGTTCATTCTCGCATGCACTGAACACAATTATTCTGCTGTAAGTGAGGGAAGGTTGGGTCTGGTACAGTCAAATTCCACATGTTACTCCGTTATCTGAACACAGTTGAACCCACCAGTGAAAGGCTGGCAATTTTGTTTAAAAAGTAGTAATGTAGTTTCTAATCTGTATTTCATTAGACACAATTAAAAACTAAAATAGCCATCACCATGAACTCCAGTAAGGAATCTAGGGTTACATTTCCCGTTGATGTGAACAGTCCATTCTATCAGGCTTTTTGGAAAAAGCACTTTTGTGTTGGTTTTTATAAAAGTTAATTAAAAAATGACTCATAACTCAGGTCATGAGATCTGTGGGGAGTAATCTGTGAGCCCTTCAGAAGTGAAACAAGTTGTCTGGATAGAGAAGCTGATCCAAAACATGTTCATAAAATACCATGGTCTCTGCTGGGTGTGTGATAAGAAGTGAGTGTGGCAGAGTCGGGAAGAACAAGGAGCACATAGCTCAGGAGGAGAGAGGTGGGAAGAGCTGAACCATAGCAAGAACAAGGAGGGAACCGTCTTTGCCTGTGGGTAATAAAAGGCTGAAGTCAACTTGTTAAGCAGGTTCCCAGTTTTGTAAGATCCTCAGAAGGGCAGAAGAGGTGTGGTTGGGCAACAGGAATGCAGCACAAGGAAGACGCTTCTTTAAACAAATTGGTGGGGTTTGAGTTTCTAAAAAACGTGCAATTGTGTACCAGCCTTTTTGGTTTTGGCTGATCAGGCCCTGGGAATGATTACTACTCCCCAGAGTGGGAGAAAAATTGGTGGTGGGACCTAAAAAAGGATAAGCTGATCCTTGAAATGTCCTGGGGTGGGTGAGAGAGGTGGGGAAAAGAAGAATGACAAGTTTAGAAAGCAATCTGTTTTCACCTGTAGATTTTGAGACCTCAGAGTGACACCTCAACAGTGGCACTTTATGATACTGTTGCCTTGTAATGAATACATATTTATCTAAATGTCTGTTGATATGTAAACCACTGATAAGGAAGCAATACAAGTTATTATTCTGATAAAGTAAATCAACCTTTATTATACTTTATGACTAGTGGGACACCTAACAGTTCTGCAAAGTGTTGCTGAGCAGCTCTTTCCCCTTCTGTGTTCTCAGACAGCAAACTGATACTAGTTTAGTGATGCTGGAAAGAACATTCAAGTGGATTTTTTTTTGTTGTTTCGTTGTTTGTTTGTTTGTTTTTAATCCTTCCTTTTGGGAAATAAATTTTCAGACCCTACAAAAATACTTCTACAAGTGATTTAGTTCTTTACAGTTTGGATACTGCGTGGCGGTCAAAGTTGTCCTGAATTTACTTCTCCATCATTTCTGCCTTTCACATTTTCAGTTTAGAAAAACTGAAGTCCCACTCAGGCAGCTATTCCACAACAGGGAAGGTGCTCTTGGACTCCTTGATTCATAAGACAGGGGTGTTCTATTCTTATAATTAAAAAAATGAAAGAAGGCAGGTCTCTTCTGGACTTCAGGCACCTGCCAGCCTTCTCTGGGTGATGAAGCCAGAATGGCTCTTATATGTCTTCCAGATCAGTCTACAAGATCTAGCTCAACCCTGCCTCCAGGAGAGGTTTAGCTCCTAGACGTGCAGGTTTTCTCTTGGTCCACAGCCCCAAGATCACATGGAAAGTATTTTGGAAGGGACCAGTATTTGTCACTGAACTGAATGCTTTGTGTTTTGGCAATTCAGGGGTCTTGTCCTCACCGCTTCTGGAGCATGTGACATGCTCTAGGGACTTCCTCATAACTCATAAAATGTACAGGTGCTCTTACAGACCACATCATCTGCCTATCTAAATTTGTCTTTAAAACAATGAAACAAATCCCCGCATTGCTAGACACCAAAATATACGTTACCAGGAAGATTGAGAGAGAGGACACCAGGGTACCTGACTTCTTGTAAACTCACTGCACACTTCAGTTACATGATTCAGAAGGCTCACTGGAGTTAATTTTTATCTCAGTGGTATTATGTAGATGTATCAAGCAAGCACTTTTCAATGTCTTTTCTTTCAGTGATTAAGATCCATTGTATGTGTGAGGTATTTTTCCATCTGTTTTCCTCTCTTCCTCTACTCCCCTCCTCCTTATCCTCCTCCCTCCCCATTATTTCCAAGAGTCAGAAACAACCAGCATGAAGGAGATCACCTGGAGCAGACTCTGGGCCAGAGTCTGTGGTGAGATGATTCTTTCTACACGTTTACTGGAATCTGGGGCTATCCATCACGTACGCTTAGCATTCCTGCCTCTGAGCCAGGGCAAGACTGTACAAGTAACAATGTACGGTATAATTGTGAGTTTACGTAAACAGGCTGGGAGGAGCCAGGTTTTCTCCCATGTTCAAGATGGTGATCCGAGGCTGATAGTGATGTGTTAGATTTACATTAATGTTATTTGTTCCATCCTGAATGGATTCCAAAGCCCCTAACTGCCATCCAGTACGTATATGTAAACATTTTTGGGTGACTTAATGTAAATATGTTCTAATGAGAAGTAAGTATAGTATCTTCCACTTAAACCTAGCTTGCTGTCTCTGTGAGATGCTTTCCTAATCCTATGGTCTAGAAACTTCAGGTACAATTATTTTCCAGTTATGCTGATACATCTGAGAAAATCTAAGGACATTATGGCAAATGTGTTTTCACTTGCAGCAGTTTGTCTTGAATTAACTCTTTCCCAGAACCACTGAGGCCACTGATCTGAGGAGCTGCTGCCTCTAATGTGGAATAAAATATATGAATACACAGAAAGCTCATTATTGTCGATTTTTCCATTTAGATGTTGTTTATATGAGTGAGAAGCTGAGGTGAGCAGTGAAAGATTAGCTGCTACTTCTAAGTAGCTGGTTGGGATTTTTTTATATATACACACACACACTTACAAACTGCTACTCTACAAATAAGTGCCAGTCTCCAAGACACCAGACCTGAATTTCCTAGAATTAAATGTACTCCAGAGAACTGTCTCTGAAACAGCTTAGATTATAAGTGTCTAGGGATAGGGGAACAAAAACCATCAGGAAATCCATTTGTATGTCTGTTTTTAAAAGAAACTACAGCAATCTATTGAGAAATACCTCACCGCTTCCATTGCAAAAAGTGCCAGAAATAGAGGGAAGAAAGTCATGTTTAGACCAATTGTTCAGGGGGTTGCCTTTATTCCCTTCTAGATGCACGTGAATTTTTCTGGCCAGCTGTGCATACTAGTTCCCTACCTGTACACCCCTCGTAAAGGCAGAATGACTCCTAGTGACCATGCACAGGTCCTCTGGTGTCCCTGGGGTTGAGAAGGAAATCCATGGTCTGTGATACAGTCCTTCTCCTTTGCTATTGACTTTAACTCTGGCAACAATAAGGGATATGCATAACTCACAGGAATTCCTTGTTAAGGCATAAGTATTCTTTTAGAGTTTGGTTTGGGAGAGTCTATGACTTTCCTTTCATAGAATCACGGAATGGTTTGGATTGGAAGGGACCTTAAAGACCATCGAGTTCCAACCCCCCTGCCATGGGCAGGGACACCTTCCACTGGACCAGGTTGCTCCAAGCCCCATCCAACCTGGCCTTGAACACTGCCAGGGATGGGGCAGCCACAGCCTCTCTGGGCAACCTCTGCCAGTGCCTCACGACTCTCACAGTGAAGAACTTCTTCCTTACATCTAATCTAAATCTACCCTCTTTCAGTTTAAAGCCATTACCCCTTGTCCTATCACTACATGCCCTTGTAAAAAGTCCCTCCCCATCTTTCCTGTAAGCTCCCTTTAAGTACTGGAAGGCTGCTATAAGGTTTTCCTGGAGCCTTCTCTTCTCCAAACTGAATTGCCCCAACTCTCTCAGCCTGTCTTCACAGGAGAGGTGCTCCAGCCCTCTGATCATTTTCGCAGCCCTCCTCTGGACCTGCTCCAACATGTCCATGTCTGTCTTATGCTGGGGGCCCCAGACCATAATTTTTTTTCCTTTGTATTACCATTAGAGTTGACTCATTTGAAATGGTTATTTTTAAGTTTTTCCCTTCTGCAAGGCAGCATTCCCTCGTGTTGATTGTTGCTTTGGAGATGTAGGCTGTTTTAAAGTTTTCATAAGCAGCAAATCTGCAACTACTACACTTTTTTTTTTTTCTGAAAGGATGTTAAGAAGCAGAGTTGCGGTTGTGATGCCTGTTTAGACACAATTCTACTGTTTTTTCTCTTGGGAAAATATCCTCACACACTTGAGCCCTGGGGGAGTCTTCTGAGCTGGAGAACATCTGGCTTCAAATCAACATCTTCCCTTGGTCCAGCTTGGGCTCCTATTGCATTTCTGTTTGTGTTGGGGATGGGGGAAGAAGGTTAGAGATTCTGAAACTGAAAAGTAATGGAAGTGCTGGGCTTGTAGGTGTCGCATACCTACCCATGCATGGATACCACACTCCAGCTCTAGAAAACAGTGCAGAAAGTTTCCTGCTTGTTTCTTTGTCCCTTGCTGCATTAGCCCTGTTAACATAAATGGGTTTTATTGCTCCTGATCCCACAGATTTGACACTGTCCTATTTGGTTCTCCAACAAATGTTATGCACAGCTCTAAATGTTACCTCAATAGTACTGATAGCTGCCAATTTTTTTCTCAACCTGTAGTTAGAGGGGACTTTGACAGTACTTCACTAGAGTTTTACCTTTTCTCGTTTCCAAAGCCATAGCATCACAGACTAGGGATTACAGATACTCACCAAGGGATTTCTCCCCTGGATTGCATGGGCTGAAGGAATCTTGGATTTAACTTGGATGAAGATAGATCTCTCAGAATATTAATACTCTTGTAGCTCGCTCTGTGGCCTTCAGAGTACAACTGTGAAACTTGCCTTATTGCAGTCATCTCCCTCAGTGCTACCTGTCCTAGATGGCAGCTGTCCTTTCTGTTTGTTCAGCTGGTTCACTCTGAGTTGTCCACAGAACCTGATAATTAATCATCTGTTGTCATCCCCTGAAGTAGTACTTTGTTCAAGTGACTTTAACTTTTCTGAAATATGCAGTGGAAAGCAATGGATATTCTATAATTTAGCTTAGCAACATCCAGAAATCACTGTATAGATTGGACATTGTAAGGGGATTTTTTCTGCTTTTACGCTATGCAACACCCTACTTTTGTCACTTTCAAAGGTCTACATGAGCAAGTTTGTGCTACAGTCTCTATAAGACAAAATATTCAACATGTCTATATAGCATATTTTAGCACACATCTGATGCTGGACCTACTGGGTAGTGCCAACTGAGGAGCAGTTAGAAATAGTAAGAAGGGGCAGGAAAATGCTGTTGGTATTAACGAAACTGATTTTATGAACTTGTAACTTTCTCACCCCAGTTTGTGAAGGGACTGCACTTCAGGAACAAATGAAGAGCTGTTTAGGGTATATGGCAAGAGAGACTGGTAGCTGAAGAACTGTGTCCTATACTGTGCATGAGTTTTACCCTTTACATGCAAAGATTTGAAAATCTACATTCAGAGTTTAAAGAAGAATAAGGAAGGGGTGGTAGGTTATGTAGGCATATGCAACTGACTGAGTAACAGGGACTGTAATTGACTGTAGACTGCTTGGGAAGAGCTTGACTAAAACCTAAGCAATGTTGAACTTTTAAAAAAGATCTTGTGAATGCATCCTAATTTTCAAAAATATCTTGGTATTTTCACTGTGTCAGTAAAACAACAAATGATTAGATTGAAGGACATGATACTATGAGGACATTTGTAAAACTAGGATTTACAGAATTATTCAGCATTGCTGTTAACAGAGGTTATGTTAAAACTTAAACCAAAAAAGCCCTTAGTCAAAACCAAACTAGAACCACAATCAGCTGTGAAGCCCCCAGATTCTCCTGTTGCAAGACTCCTGTAGAATTCCCAAGCTGATATGAAAGAAAGGATGGGGTATGGGGCTATTTTAAGTGCAGGCGGATACAGTTCAGCTTATTTGTTCCTGGAAATGTGGCCACTCTAACTCCGTGTCATAGCAAATAGATACTGATTCCTGTGCCTGCTTAAGCAAAGGAGATGACTTGCAGGTCATTCGGAGTGGCCCACAGGCAGAGCACCAACCAGAGGAAAAGAGGGTGATTTCCAGGTATGGCCCTCCAGAGCGCTGCCTACAGAAAAAGCCCTTCTCCTACGGCCTCCTGTTCACCAAGGACAGGGCCAACTGCAGTCTTGCTCTAGCAGCTCTGGTATATATACTGCAAGGTTTAGGCTCTGCATTGTACTTTTAAAAATGCAGACAGGATATGGTGAATAAATCTTAAGAGTGGTTGGACTCTGAAGGAATTTAAGTGAAGGTAGCTATAATGGTAGTGGATTCTAAGGGAAATGAAAAAAATGACTACTTGTGTAACTATCTGTATAGATCTGTGCAGACCAGAAGAGAAATCAGGTACCTCAAATGGTAGTGAGGAGGGTGTTAATTTGCAAAAACTCCAGTCGCAAACCAGCAGCTTCATTTGAAGAAAATTATTTTCTCAATTTTTACTGAAATACGAAAATGAGCAAGACTTTTATCCACTCCCCCCCCACCTCCATGCAAGGAAATAGAGTTGTGCTTGACTTGCATCCTCTTGTTTCCATATTTTCCCAAGTTTTAGTCATTAATTATGTTCCTTTTGTATTGAAAAATCCTAAGGACCTTTCAAATAGACTAAATATTTTGGATGCTATGAAGACAACAGCAAAGCAAATTATTTTTTCAACTGCAAGAAGATATAATTTGAAATTGTGTATATCAATACTTTCCAAGTTTGCTCCATTGCTGTGACTGTTATTACACTTCAAAAAAGAAATATAGAAGCTAAGGCATTTCACATGTTTAACACATGAGAAAAAAAATGTTATAAAGACTGAAGAGCTGTTCCAACAGTAATATGTAGCTATTTGAAAAAACATTAAACAAGAAACAATCATTGTAGGTCCTCTCTGAAGTGTAAACTCCCTTTTGCGGTTTTTATGGATTCTACAAAGTGTTGGCAGATGAACAGTGTAATAAAAAACATTACTGTTCCCAGTTGTCTGCTCTGCCCCTCTTCCAAGTGTCTAACCCACTACCCCTGAGCAGTCAGAAAAAGAGACATCAGCTGCTTCTGTGAAAAGAAAAAAAAAAAAAAAAAAGGCCTTTTAGTATTAGTATAAGCCTCACTGTCACCTGTTTAACTGAAGACACTAGGCTGCACATTCATGTTGCTTAGGTGTGGGGATACTGTCCCTTGCAAAGGACAACGGTGGGGTGGAAATTCTTACCCCCCTGCAGCAAGGCTTGTTACACTGTCGGCAGCTCCCAGTTATGCACCAAGTTAGTCCCGACTGTGTCATTTAGTTCAACTGTTTGGGTGGTAATTACAGAAGAATTTGGGTATGCCACTGGTTGTTCTGAAAACTTTGACTATGGAAAATGAGGCTTTTCTAAAACAAATCATAGTTTTACATGATGAAACTACCTTTATAAGTACATTCTGTGCACATAAGAAGGCTAGTTTTCACCTGTTTCCAAAGGTGAATAAATTTACTTTTAATGAATTGTAAGAAAAAATGAATAGCATTAAAAATTCCACTTAGCTAATTTTGCAGACAGAAAACAGCGGAAGTGTCTAAGTGTTATCAAATGTTTTCAGTTTACTCTTGGCACAATTATTTCCATGCTTGAATTGGGAACTGAACAGATGCCAAACCAAGGAAGTAAGTGCAGGGAAAGCAAACTGTTGAAACTATAAAGAGATTAAATAATGTTTCTGAAAATTGTATTTCTATTTGGAGACCTGATTAAGGTTCTGGAGCATCACTTTGGTAGGCAGCTAAGAGCATAAAGCCAAAACAGTGTAACTCAATCTGTGTACAGCACTTACACATAGCTTTTTATTTTATAGGGGACATCTGAAATTTGACAGTTTAGGTGAGCATATACTTTAACTTGTTTAGCTTCCT
The DNA here is from genome assembly GCF_964188355.1 of Buteo buteo. Classification (NCBI taxonomy): domain Eukaryota; kingdom Metazoa; phylum Chordata; class Aves; order Accipitriformes; family Accipitridae; genus Buteo; species Buteo buteo. Next base: position 13,385,570 of record NC_134174.1, on the reverse strand, counting down.
TAGTTGCTGAAACAAGACAGGTATTTAAACAAATGTTTTGATTAATAACCAATTATATCAGCATTTCATAATTATTCTAATTAAAATGACAACGTGTTTGTAATAAGCAAGGCAACACTCAGGTAAGCTTATCCTTAATGCGTGTTCCATACTGGACTGATGTGTGGCTGGCATTTTTACTGTTCTGGTTTTGCCTCTTTTGCGTTTTTGTGGTCTAGAAAATCTTCAGAGATTTCCCCAAGTGCGTATAAAATTATAGAGAAAAGCATATTGGTATCATTTCCACAATGAGCTTGAAGTCTTCTACTAAAACAGATCAGCTTCTCTGCTCTCTGTATTTATGGATTCTGTTCCATGCTGCAGTCGTTCCACCAAGGACCGATCCCCACAAAGGCTCTCTGAGTTCATAAATCTCTGTGCAGTCACTGCAGGGGGACTGGAGTTGTGACACGAGATGCTACTACATTTCTCTATAATAGTATGGTTTTAGTGGCAATGTTTTTGACGGTGTTTCTCGAGATTGCATAATTTTATTATAAGCATATATATTTTGCTGTTTCCAATTAACTTCAGAATAAATTTGTGATTCTAACCTGTATTTTATGCAAGGTATATTGCTTGTATTTACCCCCTTTTTTTCAAAGACATTTTTTTGTTCTGAAGCATTTTTGGTGGTTCTTATTTTGTCTGTGTCTTGCTCACAAGCGTCTGTCTGTGGTGTATGCACTAGTGTCCAGAGGATTAATTAAAGTAAAAAGAAGTAGAAAGGAAGACATACTGAAATTTGGTTTAAGTATTATGGAATGCGTGCTCACCATAGGTACAGCATAGCACTTTAATGCATCTGTGTGATCAGTGACAAGTGACAGGGACAACACCTATTTCTCTAGTGTGCCTGCCAGGCTGGCCACCACACAGCAGCAGCAGGATTGTGGGATCTGAAATACAGGGCTGGCTCCTGAATTTCAAGCGCCCTGTAATTTTCCTTGCTGACAAATGGGTATGAGATAGCAGCAGAAAACCTCCAAACATTAGTCACACTGCTTTCCGACAAGCAACAATTACACTGAATAGGTACTCTGTCATCTTGTTCCAGTTGAGTTTTCTGAAGAACTTGCTAATAAAAACGTGGTTTATGCTTACAAGCATGATATACTACTTCAACAAAGGAAACAATAGCTTGATTGAAGTTTAGTAGCATATTGTCAGCTGTCTGTTAAAGTTTGCTGCACATTTATTAGTTTACGTGTCAGTTTTTACATCTAGTTTTGGGCTATGACTCCCCCTCCACCAGTTTTATCTTTGTGTCTATTTTCACATTTGTATGTTGCATTAAGATTCAATGCATTTTTTTGTAGACATCCAGCATGTCCAGTAAGTTCAGAAATAGGAAGATTTGTCTTCTTAACTACATTAATGTAAGCACACGTTTGAAGATAGTCAGCTATTTATATAGCTATCTAGCCTAATTAGCCTAATAAATCTTGCTAAGCGGGCCACATGGAGAAAAGTGACGTGGTACTCCTAGGCGACTTTGGCATTTCAGAGAGGTTGTGGTCAAGTTTCTTGGACCAAAAACATGCTCTAGCATTTACTTAAGTTAAAGATCAAAGCCCTCAGGAAATGCTGTCCTTCTGTTTTTCAATGCCCCCAAAAGTGAGAGTGTGAAAACATAATGGTGGCTTATCTGAAGTATAAGTTTACTGAATGATCTTAATATACTGTTGATTTGGTATCAATACCAGCACAGAAGTAAGATGAACTGGGTTGTAAAGCCTGTGAGGTTGAGACAGTGCTATGAGGTGCCTACAGCTTCTTTCTAGAGATATTAAAATGCACAGTTTTTTTTCACCTGCTGATAGAAGCAATAAATTTCTGAGGGAGCTGAAGATGACCTCCGTACTCATAGGCCTATTGTAGCTATTCCAGCCTACGTATGTACGGGAAGATCTGTACCTGGATTTCAGTCTAGGATTGGATGTTAGTTGACTACGGCTCAAATACATGCTGTGAAATGTTCTTCCTGTGCTTTGGCGCAGATGCCATTTTCCCCATCATGCCCATAAATACAGTTTAAGGACACAGGCTCACTGAGGATATTCTTCACTGCTGTCGAGATGAAGATTAAACCGAATTCAGCCTGGTTTACAATTTGCGAAAAATGAAATGAGGCAAAGTACTAGGAGCAAGCTTATTCTCAGGCCAATCAGTTGCAGCTCAAATGAAGATGGTTTGCGAAGCAAAAAAAATCTAATCTCAAAACCTTGTTTGCCTGCTAATACATCACATGCAGCACTTCACAGAGCAATTTGATTTGGCAGCAGTTTGTTGGGTAGTTTCAGGTGGTAGCTACTCTGTTCTTTCCACTGCAACAAGGGGACTTGCAGGTACGACTGACCGGAGTAGGAGACTGGCACTCCAAACGCTCCAGGAAACGAGGGCTCACCTTCTGTGTATTTCTGTGACCACTTCCCACTTACACTAGCTCTTGTGAGAATTTCAGTCTGCACCTCGACAGCGGTAGATGCCAAAGGCTTGGCTGGGGGGCTCCTATCTGTGAGGATAAACTCCGCGTTACCGGCCGTGCTGCCTTGTGCTTTGGGGGAAGCAGCAGCGCGACCTCTTCAGCGGAGCGGGCGGGTGTCGGCGATCTCGCCGACGAGACCGACACCGGACCGCTCCGGTGGGACGGCATCTCACACAGCAGCCAACCCCCGCAGCGTCTGCCTTCCTCCCGGCCGTAAGCTGACCTCCTCCGACTGCCCGGCAGAGCGTGGAGAAGCCGGGTGCAGCCGCAAGCGCCGCTGCGACCTCAGCCTTGTGCGCCAAGCGTGGTTCTGAAGGAACCCCGGCAGCTCCGGGACAGCAGGCGGATCCCCCGCGCTGCGGCAGCCTCTGCGCCGCAGACTGGCTACCTCACCTCACGGCTACCGCCAGCGGACCCTCCCGGCAACGGCCGTGTTTCTGAGCAAAAGCTTTTCTCAGGAAAGCAGCCCGCGGGGCTGCAGGGATCCCCTCCGCCGTCCCCTCAGCCAGCGGTACCGGGCGGCAGCGGGGAAGCCCCAAACCCGAGGAGTTAAAGGAAACCAGCTCCCGGCTCGCCAGCGCCTCCAGGACCCGCCGTAACGCGCCACAGCCCGACCACCCGGATCCCCGAGAAGGGGCTCGCCGGGACGCGGCCCCTCAGGCCCGGGCTCTCCCTCCGGCTGCCACGGCGCGGCCCGGCCCCGCCCGCCGTTGCTCGGGGCGGCTGCCCGCCCTGCCCCCCCCCCCCCAGCGGAGGGCGTCCGGCGCGGGGGGTGCTCCCCGCCACACCCGCGGGGTCCCGGCCCTGACCCCGGTCCCGGCCGATCGCCGCCATCCCCGTCCCGCTCCCGTCCCCGAGCAGCTGCGCCCGCCCCCACAGCGGCGCCCCCTCCCCTGCCCCCGCGCTCCGACTGCGCACTCAGCCGAGCCCGCCGGCCCCAATCGCCTGAGAACCCGCCCCCTCCTCGCCCTGCGATTGGCCGATCCCGCTGTCTCTCCGACGCCTCCCCTGCCCATTGGGCGAGGCGGGGGCGCCCCCCGCCCCTCCCGGTTCTGTCGGTTGAGGCGAGCCGAGAGTAAATAGAAGCAGGAGCTCAAAATGGCGGAGCCGCCGAGCCCTGTTCGTGGCGCGGCGTCGCCCGAGCAGGAGCCGTTCGGCGCCAGGCCGGCCCCGGACGCGAAGGTTTCCCGTGGGTCCCAGCCAGCCGCCAAGAAGATGAAGGGAGCCGATGAGAGGAGCCTGAAGGGCGCGAAGCGCGTCAACGGTGAAGGGGGCGGTGGTGGCGGCGGCAACGGTGGGAGCGGCAAGCAGTCGCTGCCGCTGCCAGCGGTCGTGCCGAGCTACAGCAACCCCGCGGCGTGGGGCTTCCCCGCGCTCCCTCCCGGCCCTTCCGGGAGCGCGGGGGGCTTCGCTTTCCCTTCTCAGCTGCCCCGGAAGCTGCTGTCGCCCGCCGTTTTGCTGCCGTCGTCCGCCTCCCCCTCCTGTTCGTACCAGCAGCACCAGCACCGCCACCACCGGCACCGCCTGGCTCTGGCCGTCGAGGCGGGAGGTTGCGGTAGCGGCGGGGCGGCCGGCGCTGGCGGCGGGAGCGCCAAGCCGAAGAGGCCCAAGGAAAAGCGGGACAAGGAGAGGAGGAAGCACGGGGCCCTGCCCGTGGTCGCGGCGGTGGGAAATGGCGGCGGGGGCCTGAGCGCGGCTGGCCGGGAGGAGAACGGAGAGGTGAAGCTGCTGTTGCCGAAAGGTGAGGGGCGGGCGCCGCGGCGGTGCGCGGCCCGCGGCGGAGCGGGGGGGGAGCGCTCGCTGCCCGCAGCCCGAGGGAGGCTGAGGGGCGGGAAGGCAGGGCCGGGAGGAGGGGTGGTGAAGGCTGGAGGAGCTCTGGACGGGGCAGCAAGCCCGGGCTGGGCAGGTGCTGTACGTGAAGGTGCCCGGAGCTGCCGCAGCTGCCGTGAGGGAGCAGGAAATGGTCGTGATGCTCGGATCGAGCCGTTAGAATGGCCGCCTGCCCCCGCCCCGCTTCAGGACGCCGGGGCCGGGGCAGTGCCGCTTCGCGGGGGCCTTACCTGTCCGCCCCCTCCGCCCTGCCCTCTAGAGAGCCGGGGACAGCTAGGCTGGTGGGCTGCGTGCTAGACCCCGGTAGGAGACCGCTGGCGTTGTGTAAGTTTGTGGAGAAGGCAGCGGCGGCTTAGTCTGCCGTCAATCCTGTCAAAAAAGGGGGTGTGGAGTTAGCGATGGCGTCAGCTAGAAGCTGCCAGAGGCCTTAGGTTTTCCTACCTATTAGGGAAGTAAGGGTGCCCAGTAATTTACTAGAGATCTGCGAACAAAACTGAATTTCTGTCGTTGTGAGGGGAAAAACGGGGAAGACCACATGCTACAAAAAAACCCCAGTTTTAAAATTAAATCCTGAATTATGTTCTTTATTCAGTTATTAATTTTTACAGGCTAAGGCATCGAGTACTGGAGAGCATGCAGTTAGATACGTAGGCTTTTGAAATCTCATTTAGTTGCTGCTTCAGGTTTGCTTTATTTCTGAAGATCACTGGGGTAAAATCTTCCAGGAAATGCTCGAGGCCTTCAGGAGAAGGGGAGGAGTGCTGGGTCAGTTTATTAATGGGGCTGGACAAAAACGGCCATACCAGGTAAGACAAGATATTAGGCTAGATTCTTGCTTATGTTCTTAAGGACTGTGATCAACAGCAGATGCTTAGGAAGTAAAAAGCAATACGTGAATATGTGAAGACAGTACAAGCATACATGCTTTTATTTTCAGTGTGTGCTTTCCCAGTCTCCAGTGACCTTAACCCGATGTTGATGCTTTTGCATTTACATTGAAGTATGAAGAACTTGAAACATTCACTCCATTACCTAGTTTAAGCAAACTTCCTTTCTTTCAAAGGAAAGATAAATTGTAGCTGTTATGTAGGCTTAGGTTACTTTGGTTGTGGTACCTGTACTTAAAGGATGAGGCAAGCTTGTAGAGAACAATTGTTAATACCAGTGTGCCTTTTTGTCTATTGATTATGCTGTCTGGCTGCCTTACTGTATTTTCCACTAATTGCCACTAGTATCTTAGTACTCAAAGGTAAATGAATCAGAGACTTTCTTTTTTTAATTACTTGTTCTTTTTGGTCAGTGTGTTGCTTGTATCATTTTGTTCTTGGGATCTTGATTGCTGGTACAGGGGGCTTTAAGTATGTCACTTCAGTGCTTTCAAGTATTTAATTTTAGTTTTTTTTTCTAGTTCTTGTCCAAAAGAGGGCTTGGGAAAAGTCTTAAATGATAGTCAGTACACGTTTGATGTTGGTGAAACCTCCTTGTCTTCAAGGATAGCCGCTAAGAAACTCAACCGAATATCTTTCTAGCAAAGCTATGGAAATAATAAGCATATTCACTCAGATTTTCATAGTTTCCTACCAGTGTTACACATTCATGCTAATAAATCTCTGAAAACAGTATTACAGTAAGAGGATGAAATGGTTTTTTTGCACATTGGTAAAATAAATGATTGCGCTGATGGTGTCAATTGAATAATTGTTAATTGAACCCTCTTGGAAGCAGTGATTCATCTTTAAAGAGGAGATTTTGCACCTTGTTTCTGGAAAGGATATTTTGTCAGAACTTATAGACTGACGGGCACAAGTACTTGCCTTTTAGTTGCTGTTTGCTCAGAACAGATCTTTTTACCTTTCACTTATTTCTTGAAAACCTAAGTACAGGCAACAAATAACATTTTCCAAGGCAAATGATGCCTCTTTGGTATTTGGGTCTCCACATTTCTGTTTAGACGAAGTGGTTCCTATAGCTAAAATTTCGTGGCGTAGTTTCCTATATAAATGAAAAACTTACTGTATATTTCTGCAGAGAAGGCTGTAAGAAGATGAGGGATGCACTGAGTCTTCTGCTGAGAGCAGCCAGCCTTTTCAGAGTGGTTCTGTATTTGACTGTAGATTAAAGAACAGGTTTGTGCTGTTAATCCTGTGAATAATTGACTTTTCAGAGAGGAAAGGAGAAATGCAGTTAAGATGTAGGGAGAAAAGAATGACTGGGGGGGCATGCAGAATCCTAAGTACAGAGGAGAACTAAGAATGATATATTAGGGTGCGAGGTTGGAGTAGGTAGAACCTGTGCTTTGGGATTGCTGGGACTATGGCATAGTCTAGGAGAAGATACCATAGGAGCTCTGGTTGCAGCAGTGAATGAGTGAATTTGAAATATTGACATGAAAGAGGGAGGAAATAGCATGCAGAAACGGTGTAAGAGGTGATTCCGATCCTGTTCTGGGGCAAAGGCATACGTAGTTGCTGTAGAGAGGCAAGGAAGGTTAGAGGAAGGATGGGATAGAGTGAAAAATTTAGGCGGCCTACAGATACAACATCAGGGTGAATTTTTTAGAGGATTTTGTATAATAAAGCAACCTGAGAGGCTTGCGCACACAGAATGTATAGGCGGAAAGTAGGAATGAAATATATGTCTCTTTAGGTGTAATGAAATGAGTTCATAGAAGCTGTTTTATGTGCAGCTGGTAATACTCTCTAAAAATCAACCTAATGCAGACAAGTGCAGTCTCCTGTTCCTGGAGTCTGCAGTTAGACAACCATTTTGCTTTTGTGGTGCTATGGAAAATGAGCAGCAACACGGAATTGACAGTATTGATGGTTTTTCTCTCACAGCATTCAGAACTGATATGTGTATCAGTGTTGCACCTGCCAGAAAGAAAATTGTGCAGATGAGGAGACTAGAGGTGCAGAAGTCTCTAAAAGAGGCAATATTATCGAAAGAAAAGCAGGTGGAATGGGCGAGATTTCCTTGATCGTTTTGAGGCTCTGAAGATGGAAAAACTCCATCCATCTAGCCAAAGTGGAGATGCGTTGCACATGGTATGTGGGATGGAGTGGAATTCTTAATTGAGCTTGGTACTGATAAGGGTGCCAGTGTCTATGAATTGGGAGGAGTCGCATTTCTAATCAGTGAGTTGTGTGTATACTCTGCTACATACAGCAGTTATGATGGTAAGAGTAAGAGCTTTACCTTGGTGGGAGGGAGGGAGGGCCTGCACAGAGCTTAGTACTGGAGAAAACAAGGAATGAAGCTAGGGGGATCAGGGGGAAGCATGGCAAAATTTGTCTCATGGGATTGCTGAGACAGTGTAGACAAGATAATACAGGGAATCGGGGTGCGCAATGATGCGGAATGAATGAATGTGAGATCTGGACTTGGAAAACTGTCGTCATAGGACTTTGAGCAGTACCAGTAGCATTTTCCCATTTCTAGTTTAATTACTGTGATGATGATAAAGGGACAGTGACACCGAGGAGGAAATTGTGAGATTTTTCACCTACCATTCAAAAAAGCTGATTATAGGAGCTGATGTTTGTTCTTCGCTTGCGATAGTGATTACAAGGTAAGAGAGCGTAGTTTTGAGGCACATTTCTTTTCTAAGTGATAGGAAGATGTTAAGCTTGATTATAGCCAAGATGGGTGATGTGTTTAAAGCTCTTTAAAATTTTTCTATTTTTTCCTTGAACAAGTCTTCATTTACAGATTTCTCTGGTCTTCTAATTCATTGGAAAGACCTTTAACTTGCCGAGTCATAACCAGGCCTTACTTACAGCTTGCGTTTCATTAAATGAATGGAGTTGAGTGAACCCTTCTGAGATGATGATCTAGCGTGCAGAGAATCTGGAAGAACATTTTGCCATATGCATGATTTATCCGGCAGATACGAGGTTTAGACTGTTTAAAATAAGCTTATATTTCACTTGTCAAGTACGTTCTGATAGTGGAATTAGAAGTTGTGTAACTATTTTTGTTTTAAAACATGGTGTGAATCAGACGGAAATGATTGCTGTTCCAGTTTATGACTGTACTGCTTCAGTTAGTCATTTAACTGATACTCTGCTCTAGCAGTTCGTAGTTGAAATTGTTTTCTTAACAGTGCAAAGCTCAGCTCAGCCACTCCCCACTTCATCAGATGACACCTGCCCCAAGTTTTTTGGTTTGGTCCATAGACTTGCTGTAAGGTGTGATTCAGATGCATGCACCATCTTTTCTGGGTTTTGTGCCATTTCTGTGTACCTTTTCCCTTTCTCTTAATTTTTTTTCTTCAATGATCTATTTGCTGATAAGAAAGCCTTAGTTTGCAAGCACTTACAAAATGACACTGGTATTTTTAACTTGCAGATGGGGGTTCCCTATATGAGCGGAAAGCTGAACATGGTACTGTAGCTCTTGTTTTTACTTCTAGTGTTCCCCCCCCCTTCTTTCTCTTGCTGTCTTAAAAAGATAGGTTAGATTTCAGGTGGGGATTTACCAGTGGTTCTTCTGATAACTTTGGTTTTTTTGGGTTGCATGACACTTCCAGGTTCTAAGTTTTCAAGAAATTGCACTTTTCAGGCTTATTAAGTTCGGTTTGCATCCGATAGGATGCTCATTTCATATTCTGACTTACCAAAGTAGGCTGGAGAAAGTTTTGGATCTTCTTTTTGCCTCCTTTAGAGCTGGGACCATGCATCGTGCTAGTTAGATTGTCTTTTTTTTCTTCTGCTAAATGTTTCCTCCTTCTGTTTACTTTTATTTCCTTTGCTTTTTTTTTTTGTGCTCTGTGGCTTGACTCACTTCCCCCTCCCCCCTGCCAAACTCCTTAAATTTAGCAGTCATTTTCATGCTTGTGAGGCCTCATGATCACTCTCTTCTGAATTCTTTAATATATTTCTGTTTAGATACCCCACTGTAATTGGCAATGTCTGGAAAGTGTTTAGGGTTTGAAGTGTAGTATACAAGAGGAAGAGGGACCTCTCAGATTTCTTTGGATGTTTGAGATTTTTATGCAGTTTAGTTTTGAGAGCTGATAGTGATATTAACTTAAGTGTCCAACGTTGAGATGAATTTGGAGCAGTGTATCTTTCTCCTGAGGGGCCCTGTCCCCTTTTTGTTTCTATGAAATAACTGTGAAGCTTTGCTAGGCAGAACAAAATCTTTCACTTTCTAAGCTGGCCAAAAAAGCAAGCCCCTCCTGTACCCCAGAATCTAGCTCTGTGTAATTTACACTGCAGAAACTTATTCCGGTTGTAGAATAATAAATAATTTTTTGTAGTTGAAACAAGACCAGTAGGCTGAAACATCAGATCTGAAACTGCTTGCAGAGGCCTTGTTTGTAGCTGTCATGTTCTCCACTACTGATTTCTGATGCAACTCCCCAGTGCTTTGCGCTTAAAGTTGGCTCATTCAGTTCTGCATGTAGAAGGTCTCCTTTAAAGTGCAAAGATTAGAGGAATTGTAAATATTAGATTTAAATTTCTTGGAAGTGTTTTCGTTCTGAAAGGGGTCTGTCTTCCTTCCCATTCACTGGAGGGATTTCTTTAGTCATATCTTGGATTTTAAACTTTAATTACTGAAAGGGATGTCAGCCAAATACTCCTCGTTATTGGAATGAGAAAGCTGTCATGACTTTTGGGGGGGTTGATCTCAGAAATACTGTATGTGTTTTTTCATGTTCATTAAGTCAGAAAGCCTGCTCTCCAGTGTATCTTGTATGACTTAATAAAAGTGCAGGTGTCAAAACCGTTAACATAGTGGTGTTAAACATACTTCATGTATCTGCATAACCAGATAAACATGGCTTCTTGAGGTTTTATTTTTATGGGTATTTGTATAAAGGGAGGAGAGTGGTGATAGAAGGGACGGTAACTGATGTTTATGTACTTCCCTCCTCCTCCCCCTTCCCTTCAGTTACAATACTGTTGGTGTTAACCATATTGATGGTGTCCGTTAGCAGTAGTTTGTAAATATTTTGCCTGATGTGCGGTGACAGCCCTTAAATCAAAGGGAGGAGAGAGAGGCAGAATACTTTGAACATAATCTATGACTGACTACTGATGTGGGTTACCATCTGGAAAACTGATGCAAAGCAGCTGCAGCTTTTGGCATCTGACAAGGTTGTAAAGCTTGCCTCTTTCAGTGCTGAAATGGACTTGCTTGAGCTCCTGCATTGGCTTCAAGGTGTGAATTTCAGAAGGTGACAGTGACCACATTGCACAGTCCACTACAGAGTGTTTCCCACTTGACTCCTTCTCTATGCACTCAATTTACCTTTTTGTAGAAAGCTTGCAGTAGAGGCAAAGATCTGGTTAAATTTCTGAAATCTGAATGGTGGTGTCTCTGAATTTGTGTTCCTTTATTTACTACTTAGGAAATCACTGCAATCGTTATGAGAAGGTATCTGCCGAGTTAGGAAACAGAAAGCTTCTACTATAGCCTTTAGTTGTAAATGGCTGTTTACCTTATAAATACAGTACATATTCCATTTCTTTTATTCATGTACTTAACCCAACATCCAGAAAAAGTAGAAGGTTTTGGATTTGAAGAGGAAGTATGCATATCACTCTTAATTCATTCAGTTAATCATGTGGATTCACTGTAAAGTGAAAACATTCTTCAGATACCATTTAGGAAGGTGAGGTAGAACACTTCTTCATAATGGAATTCTTCCTGTCTGTGTACAGCACTTTTTTTTAATATACTGCTGTTGCTGCATTTCATTCATGGGTATACTGTTTCTGTGACACTAAAACCAAAGAATATGGACTTGTGACACTCATTGTGAACTTGAATGAGACATCTAGAAATGTCTTCATTCCTTGGGTGTTGTATTTCCTCCAAATAGGGATACTTACTCCTACAGAACTCTGTATTTTAAAAAGGATGCACATGGCATTAGCTTATTTAGTACAGTTGCATTGGGTTTGCATGGCAAGGTTTTGGTAGTGGGAGGGCTATGGAGGTGGTTTCACTGAGAAGCTGCTAGAAGCTTCGCCCATGTCTGACAGAGCCAATGCCAGCCGGCTCCAAGACCGACCCGCCGCTGGCCAAGGCTGAGACCATCAGCGATGGTGGTAGCGCCTCTGGGATAATGTATTTAACAAGGTGGGAGGAAAAACTGCGTAACTGCAGCCAGAGAGAGGATTGAGAATATGAGAGAGCAACAGCCCTGCAGACCCCCAGGTCAGTGAAGAAGGAGGGGGAGGAGGTGTTCCAGGCGCTGGAGCAGAGATTCCCCTGCAGCCCATGGGGAAGACCCTGGTGAGGCAGGCTGTCCCCCTGCAGCCCAGGGAGGTCCATGGTGGAGCAGATCTCCACCTGCAGCCCATGGAGGACCAGAGGAGGTGGAGACCCCTGGCAGGCTCCTGGCAGGACCTGTGGCGCTGTGGAGAGAGGAGCCCACGCTGGAGCAGGTTTGCTGGCAGGACTTGTAACCCTGTGTGGGAGCCATGCTGGAGCAGCGTGTGCCTGAAGGACTGCAGCCTGGGGAATGGACCCACGCTGGAGCAGTTCATGAAGAACTGCAGCCAGTGGGAAGGACTCATGTTGGAGAAGTTCTTGGAGGACTGTCTCCTCTGGGAGGGACCTGATGCTGGAGCAGGGGAAGGGTGAGGAGTCCTCCCCCTGAGGAGGAAGAAGCGGCAGAGACAAGGGGTGATGAACTGACCCCAACCCACATTCCCCATCCCCCTGTGTTGCTGTGGGGGAGGAGATAGAGAAGATCGAGAGTAAAGTGAAGCCTGGCAAGAAGGGAGGCGTGGGTGGACAGTCTTTTTAAGATTTAGTTTTTATTTCTCATTACCCTACTCTGATTTTGATTGGTAATAAATTAAACTAATTTTTTTCCCCAAGTCAAGTCTGTTTTGCCAGTGATGGTAATTGGTGAGTGATCTCTCCCTGTCCTTATCTTGACCCATGAGCCATTTGTTTTATTTTCTCTCCCCTGTCCAGCTGAGGAGGGGAGTGATAGAACAGCTTTGGTGGGCACCTGGCATCCAGCCAGGGTTAGACCATCACAAGAGTGAAAAGTAACTCTGTAATAGCAGAGACTTTTTTTCTTCAGGCAGTACAGCTCCAAAGCTAAGGAGTTAGCCTAAATCTTACTGGACCTTCCACGGCTGATTCCTACTATGCTTGGAATTTTTATTTTTTTTTTAAACCCTAGTAGGGAGTATTTACAAACTCTGTTTAGTCCTTGACCAGTTATTTCCTGAGCACCATATTTTTCTGTCAGTAGCATATGAAGCCAATGTGCCTTTTGGTAGGTGGAAAACTTTATGAAAAGATACAGTGTTCCTGAATCTTTACCCTGGGATACAAATTACTTCGAACTTTTGGCTTTTGGTTGTAGTGTAGAGGTAGGTAAAGGAGTAGGAAGTCTGTATGTGTGCAGGAAGAGCATGTGGTACAATGAGCAATGATGTGAGATGACTCTAAGGGTTACTGTGCTACAATAACGTTTATATGTATGAAAAGTTTGTATGTATTAATTACTGTGTTTTAGTCATAATTGTCCCTAACGTAATTGTTAAAAAAACAGTGGAAAATACAGATTAATGTGGAGGGACCTGAATATATGATTTGGTCTTTGGAGGCAGCCCCTAACATTCATCAAATGAACAATAGGATAATGTTTAAGGACCACTGACTTCTTTGGGTGTTGAATGTCACAAGGAAGCAGTTACAGCTGTAGTAAGCATTGGGCTAAGGAGAAATAGCTATCAGCTGTCCCAGTACACTATAGTGAGTAGAAACAGACATCAGTCAATTCAGCTCTGTTCTGGCCAAATTGAGAGCTAGTGCATTGCTTAGGGATGACTTTAAGATTAAGGATTTTGGTACGAGTGATGTGTTGATAAAACAAAGTGCTAATTTAAATCTGTAGTAGAGGAACTGGTATTTTCCCAGAGACACCTGTTTCATTGCAATTTTTTTTGTTGGTGTCTTATATGGCTATTAAGTATTCTTTTTTGTTGCTTCAGATGTGATTCATGGCATCATGATGACTTTCTCCCATTGGAAGAATCAGAATACCAACTTTTGAGATTTGGTATTTTCTCCCTTTTCAAAGTTGAGCAGACATAACAGGGTTTGGTTTTGTTTTTTTGTCTGTTTTGATCAAATAATAAAAAAAATCAACCCCCCCCAGATGAAATGGTAGACAAATCCTCATATTCAGTACCTGATCTTTTGATTATTCCTTATCAGAACAACTTTGTTAAAAGGGAGAGAGCAAATAGCTCAGCTTAAATACAGCTGAAATTTATATTGCTGGAATGCTATTTTTTAATATCTACTAAAATGGAAAAATAGTTATTGAAATGTAAATATGCTTAGGTGGCTTCACATAAAAATACTGTTTAATGATGAATTTTGAAAGGGTTATTATAAACGTTTTTATGATTTCCTGCAGAACATATGCTGTGCCTACTCCTTTTTTTTTTTTCAATTAACCTTTTATTTAGACTAGGACTTTTTTAAAAAATTGTGGTTTGAGTTTTGCCAGCCAGAGTAGAAAATACTTATTTTTAATTATAAACTGAAGGCATTTGAACTGAGACTTAAGATGAAGTGTTAATCCGTGGAGTGACTCTCATTTCTTATCTATTCTGTGGGCTTTGCGGGAGGAAACCTGAGAATTTGTACATTTAAATTGGGATTCTCAACAGTTCTTTACTTGCCTCAGGCTGTACACTGGTTTTGTTACAGTTCTGTGATTTCTAAAAGGGAAATAGTTAAGCTTAATTTATTTCAAACCTTCCTCAGCTGCATTTACATTGTATTTGCAGTCGCTTCAGGTATGATTTGCTTGTGGCTGTTGCTAGAGGAGGTCACAGGACACTTCCATTGTTTCTTTTGTCTGGAACGTTTCACCATTGACTCTGCTAATTGCTTTCTGGATGTGAAAATAAACTAGAGGCTCTTTAAAAGGTTTCAGCTTGTTCTCTGTCCTTATGTGTTGCTTCTGACAAAACTGGAAGATTCATTGGCCTGTGATGCTATTCATGTGCCTACAATAAAGGATTCTTTCAGTCTTTTGCTAGTCCTCTTTGAACAAGGCTCAGCATTTGTATATGCTCTTCAATCTTTCTTTGATTCGTAAGTGATAGCAGAAGTCAAGTGTGCCCCTTAACGGTATGCAAATGTTGAGATAAAATCTAGGTCTTCCTATGATAATTGTAATCCTGGCTGAATTGAACATTCAGTGCAGGTTACAAATCAAGCCTGGTGTATAGCCTGCTTGCTGAGTGAGTGTCATCTTTCAGACTGTTACTTAAAGTCCTGTTGTATAATTTATTTCTGACTTCATACTCTTAAACTGCAGGGGATTTACAATTTGTGGATTTCTTTTGGGGGAGAAGCAGGCTGGAGAGGAAGATTCATGTCTGCTTAACTTATTCCTAGAAAGGACAGGTTTGTGTTGCTTAGGAAAACTTGTTTGGATTCCGTGGTCTACTATACAGATGAATCTGATTTGTCATCCCTTCTCTTTGAACCTTAGAAGGCTGTTCTTGAATGTGATTGTTTCAGTTGCTTAGAACTGAGACTTCCAGACAGTTTTAAGCACAGCTACCTTACTCCTTTTTATTTTTGTGCCAGCATAGTTACTATTCTCTCCCAACTGCTTATCTTGATCTGTGGATAGACAACAGACATATCTCAATTGCCATCTCTTTTGGTTTTTATTTTCTTTCTTAGGCTCTTCCCAAAATACGGTCTTCATCCTAACAACTGCTAGGGTTCAAGTTCTGTAGCCTTACTGGAAGACTCCTGGAAGGAAAGATATGAATGCTGTGGAGTCATTGTTACAGCATTCATTTATGTGGATTACTGACAACCCTTTGTTTAACTATTAACATGCTTCATAAGTCATCAGATTTCCTCTTTCCCTATGGAGGTTAAAAAGCCCAGTAAACTCTTGGAGCAGGTACTTGGCTTCAGGCCAAGAGACTGAGCATGAAATGCTGGCTGCAGTGCATCTAAGCCTAGTAAAATCTGACTTCTCTGAACGGTTGGCCTCAAAAGTAAATTGAAACTCGGCTTGAAAAGATTACTACTTGAAATTATGAATTCCTCTGGGTCTAGTATTTTTCATGTAGAAAGCAGGCCTAAAGTCTCTGCTTTTGTATAACAATGATTTAAAAACCTGGTGGAACGTGACAAGAAAGTGAATGAATAATGAGATTGCTCAGGTAAGCTGTTGCTGATTGTAGGTAAGCAAGGGAAGCACCAGTGCATTGTATCTGCTGTGCAAATACAGCGTGTTTCACGTGTTTCTATTAATTATATCTTACTGCTATTAATGCATTAGTGTAGCTGGCGAACTTAATGTAAAAGATTTTGTAGCTGACAAATTGTCTTCATTCCAAGGTACTTGAAAAAGCCTTTAAGTTTAAACTACGTGAAGATAGTTATGTGAGGTTTCTAGTGTATATGTGCACCCAAGAAAATACAAACCGTACTCTTTTCCCCATTTGTTATCTAATGCGTGTAACTTGAATTTCAAGAAATAAGAGCCAACTGCAGATGCAAAATAAGAGCACAGGGTAGTAGGAGTAAGTGAAAACTGTTAACTGTATACAGTTAACATGCTGAGTTGTTGCATACAGTTTTAACAAACAAAACTGGTCTGAGTTAAATAAGCTTATGTTGGATTATGCAACAGATTAATATTAGGTTTTCATATTATAAATACTGGGATTTCCTTTCAAGTCCTCCTTTTATCCTCTTAATAGAGCTCACGTAAGAGTAATATGAAATGTGCATGCGACAATTAGTTTTCTGTTCCTACTAAATTGTAAAATATTTGCATTTCAGCTCAAATCAAAGACAAAATTAAAGAAAGGGAAAAGAAGCAAAAAGAGAAGAAGAAGCACAAAATAATGAATGAAATCAAGAAAGAAAATGGAGAGGTCAAATTATTGCAGAAAGGTAGGTTCAAACTATGTAGTGGTATTTCATTCTAGTGCTTTAAATCTTCATATTTGGATTGGATACTGAGTTTTAATACTATGTTTTTCATTTAACTTAAATGTCATTTTCCCGGATTAGTTGGTATGAGGATTGCAAACTAAAACTTAACTATAAATGTTAATTTTTTTTCTCAACTGTGTTATATGCTGGAGATTAAAAATATAACTGTCACCACAATGTTGTTTATACAGTAGTGGTAAAGACTAGAGCTTCAAGGAATAATATTGGTGATACCTACATCTTCTCTGCAGTTGCTGAAGAAGGTCATAATTTTATATATTGTAGAGAAGAAAAAATTAGTCTGTATCACATTTTATATCTAACATTAAATGCACAAAACTGAGTAAGGAGTTATAGTTCAGGAATTTTGTCAAATACTAAAAAATTATGTGCAACAGGCAGTCTTAATTTTGGCTAATTTCTTCAACTTAATTTACTGTAATGGAATGTAATTAAGATCATGTTCTCACGCTTGTACAATTCTAAGATTCACTGGATGTACAGTGGCTGAGGTTGCAAGGCATCTAGTCCAATGCTGCTGTTGAAAGTAGGTTCAACTACAGTAGGTTGCCCAGGACTATCAGATTCTGTGTTTCTCCAAAGGTGGAGGCTCCACAATCTCTCTGGACAACCAGTATCAGTATTTGAGCACTCTTGCAGTAAAAAAGTGTTGTCTTATGTTTAAAAGGGATTTCTTTTATTTCAACGTGTACACTTTACCTCTTGTCCGTCACCGGATACCTCTGAGTATCGTCCTGCATCTGTGGAAGAATAACCCCAAGCACTGGTACATA
This sequence comes from Buteo buteo, assembly GCF_964188355.1. Classification (NCBI taxonomy): domain Eukaryota; kingdom Metazoa; phylum Chordata; class Aves; order Accipitriformes; family Accipitridae; genus Buteo; species Buteo buteo. Next base: position 13,368,461 of record NC_134174.1, on the reverse strand, counting down.
CTGGGGGCTGACCAGCTGGAAAGCAGCTTTGCTGAGAAAGACGTCAGGGCTCTGGCAGACAGACAGCTGACTGTGAGCCAGCAGCGCACATTCACGGCAAAAAAAGGCCAACGGTATCCAGGGCCTAGGAAGAACGTTGCCAGCAGGTCAAGGGAGGTCATCCTTCTCCTTTACTTAACACTGCTGAGGCTGCATCTGGAGTACTGTGTCCAGTTCTGAGGTCCCCAGTACAAGAAAGATATGGATTTACTGGAGTGAGTCCTTCACATGGCCAAAGATGGTGAAAGGACTGGAGCATCTAGTAGGGCCTGTCGCAATAGGACAAGGGGTAATAGTTTTAAACTGAAGGAGGGTAGATTTAGACTAGATTATAAGGAAGAGATTTTTTTACAGTGAGAGTGGTGAAACACTGGAACAGGTTGCCCAGATTAGTGGTAGATGCCCCATCCCTGGAAACATTCAAGGTCAGGTTGGACGGGGCTCTGGGCAACCTGATGTAGTTGAAGATGTCCCTGCTCATTGCAGGGGGGTTGGACTAGATGACCTTTAAAGGTCCCTTCCAACCCAACCCATTCTATGATTCTATTCTGTGATCTTTCCTATGAGGAAAGGCTGAGACAGCTGGGACTGGTCAGCTTAAAGAAGAGGAGGCTCAAGGGGCATCTCATCAATGTGTATAAACACCTGATGGAAGGGAATGAAGAAGGTGGAGATGGCCTCTTCTCAGCAGTGGTCTGAGGCAGGAGACAGTGGACACAAAACGCATGAAATTCTGTCTGAATGCAAGAAAAAAAGACACAACTTTTTTACTCTGAGGGTTGTTGAGTACTGGCACAGGTTGCCTACAGAGGTTGTAATACCTGACTGGACACAGTCCTGGGCAGCCTGCTCTGGGTGACTGTGCTTGAGCAGGGGGTTTGGACTAAATGATACCAAGAAGTCCCTTCCCTGAGTCTGGCTACATCTTTATACCCTGTCATCAAGTATTTGTACACACTGATAAAATTCTTCCTCCCCCTGCTTTCTTTTCTCCATGCTGAACAATTCACTGCTCTCAGCCTCTCCTTGTGTGAGTGATGCTCTGTTCCCTTAATCATTTTTGGGGCCCTTTGCTGGACTTGCTCCAGTATGCCCAAGTCTGTCTTGGACTGCTAAGCCCAGAACTGGACACAATACTCCAGATGTGTCTCACCAGTGGTGAGCAGAGGGAAAGAATCACTCCCCTCAACCTTCTGGCAGTACTTTTCCTAATCCTGTCCAGGGGGCTGCTGGCCTGCTTTGCCACAAAGGCACACTGATGGCTTATGGGCAGCCTGTCATCCAGCGGGACCCTCAAGTCCTTCTCTGTTGGGCTGCTGTCCAGGCAGTTGGTCCTCAGCCTGTGCTGGTGCAGGGGGTTATTCCTCCCAGGCTGTGGGGCTTTGCACATCCCTGCGTTAACTTCGTGTGTCCACCGAGTCGGGCCGTTTCTACAGCCTCTTGAGGTCCCTCTCACTGGCAGCGCAACCCTGTGGTGCATCAACCACTTCTTCCAGTTTTCTATCGCTTGCAAACTTGCTGAGGGCGTGCTCTGTCCCATGATGCTGGCCATTAATGAAGATGTTGAACAGTACTGGCGCAAGGTATCAATGACCGGGTTACTCCAGTAGTCACTGTTTTCCAGCTGGACTTTGTGCTGCTGATCACAATCCTTTGAGCATGGCAGTTAAGCCAGTTCTTGATCCACCTTGTTCTTCACTTATCTAGGTTATGCTGCATCAGTGTTTCTGTGAGGATGTTGCTTATTTAAGTAGGCCAAACTTTTTTTTAAATCTGTTATTTTCAGACTCTGCTTTTGAAGTTAGGAACAAATTCCTGATCTATTTTCTGTTATCTTGCCTGCTGTAGGATTTAATTTACAAACAAAAAAAATGAACCTCCCAAACCAAAACATTATCTTCAAAATGTTCATATCAGAGGCACAGAATCCTGTAATTACTATATCACATATTATACTCTAAGCACAGCTCCAAGTAACTGTATTAGCAACTGTAACAGCTTGAAACCTGTGTTGGTCAGATCTCAAGGTATCAGCTTAGACCATGGGGAATGTGTAAGCTGGTAACTTCCTGTGAAAAGAACAGCTGTGGCTTGTCTTTGCTGAGCATGAAAGGAAGCTGGTGGTTGAGATACTGGGCAACACTTAACTGCCTCAACAGTGAAGTTCTTCAGGTTTTGTTTGCGTACCAGCCTTTTTTTGCCCTCTCCTGTTTCTGTTGCCATTCAGCAGATGAGGTGGAAGCTGCAAAGACAGCAAGTCTTGTTACACAGGTCTAATAAATGATATCTAATGGGGATATTGGGCCTCAAACAGTGCTGTATTTTCAAGTTGATATAAAAAAGCCTATGCACAGGGCCTGCTGTTCTGAGGTAGTTGAGTAGCAGGATAGGTTATTCTCACAGAGAACAGTGCTACAAGTGCATTATGTGCCTTATCCCTATTTCATAGATCTGATACGTTATCAGTCAAGTGTCATGTTTTAGGTTTCCTTTAAGGTGTTGGCAAGAAGGGTTTTGTAGAGGCTATGTTTGGTTTGCCAGTACCCTGCAAAATTTACTTTTATTTTAGGGAAAGAAGGGGGTCTGTCAGGAGAGCAGTTATTTAGAGCAGACAGATCTCCACTGAGTTTGCATCCTGTTCAGAATAGCAGCTCTGGATGTCTTCTGTGGGCCTCTAAAGTCTGACTGGATGTGTTCGTATGTGCTGTGAAGTTTGTGTAACGTTTCCTGATTCCTTCTGGTGATCTAGCTTTACATCCTGGAAGCTGAGGGAAACAGAGCAAAGGCAGAAGTGCTTTAAGAATCAGCTTCTTGTATCAGTGGTCAATGCCTCTATGACCTTCTCAAACATTATTAACTCTTCATCTAAGGATATCTTCTTCCTGTGAAACAAAAGTTAAGCTCCAAGCCCTTTTATTCTGAGCTCAGAATTCACTGTGTGGGTTTAGGAACAAAGGTTTGGAACTAGTCTACTTTCCTTTTCTTTGGGTTTTTGGTTTTGTGGTTGGGTTTTTTGTGTGTGTGTGTTAAAAGACTACAGTGCTGGTCTCTAAGCTTACTTCTAGGCATTAGATCTTGTAAAATGTTACTCTGACCATCTGCTGAATGCTTTTATTCTTATGTTATTGTTAGTGTTTTGGGTTTTGTCTTTTTTGTTTTTTCTTTTGTTTGTGACTTAACTTTCATTGAGGGGGTGGAGGTAATAGTCTGCCTGACTTCAGACAGTTAAACTAGCTGTCTCAGATAAAAGGTAACTAGTTACAGAAGAGGTCAGTACTGAGGGACTGATGCCTTTTGAAGGCGAGTTGGTGCATAAGCCTGATTTTGGTGCTTTGAGCTGAATGTGGAAGAGTTTACTTATGTTAGGAAGCTTAGGGATGTAAGCTGTTTATCTGCCTAAACTTGGGTTGCTGTTCTGTTGAAAGCAATGATAAAACTTGCCCACGTTGGAGAAGGGCAACTCTTTAAAAGGGTATTCTTGCAGTTCCTGAGGCTGCTAAAGGAAATGTTTGGCTATCAGAGACCCTGATGGCTTTTCTTATGCATCTAGAATGAAAAGATTTTTTTTTGTAATCCTTTTGCACTTGCAGATATATTCTCTGTAGAATAAGGATATATAATTGCCCCTTTTTCTCTCAATCTGTTATGTAGAAGGAAGAGCTCAAGTTTTTTGTAAAAAAACTTCTTTGCACATGCATATTGTTAAAAATTCAGGAAATTTAAGTGATTTAAATTTGCTTTTCAGAAAATCTTCATAATGAAAAAGTTACCTTTTAGAAATTGAAAGTTTCAAACAAAAAAATTTCACACCAGTGTGACATGGGTGAGGGTTACTGGAGATCCTGCAAAAAGAAAAAGGATTAATAGGTTTATTTTTAAACAGTCCCATTTGTGTTTTCCCTTTAAAAAGAAAAAGTCAGTCCTATTTTTCTTATTATTTGTATTGGAGCATAGCAATTTCTAAAAATGAAGTAGGATAAATTCTTCGTGTGTGTTTCTGCAAGATTAAATGCCTTGGTTTATGGAATGTCAAAATGCAGGGAAGAAGGGAGAATGAACATCTTTATTGTGCTGGTATGAACATCTAAGTACAAATTGTTTTCTGAAGCTTTTTTTTTAGTCTTCTGGGAGAAATTACATTTAATTGTACATTCTTATGAACATTTAAGAATTCTTTTATAGATTTTTTTTTTCACAGAAGTAATTATAAAATTGGTATATTTAAGACGGGACCTACCTCTGAGTCATACTGCATGCTTTTTCCTACCTGCCATCTTTTGTCTTTGTGTGTCTTAAGGGAAAACGTTGAAGGATTTGTATGCAGTGCATTTTAGTTTGAGACATTGAGGGGATGGTGAAGACTGAGGTAAGAGTGCAGGGCACACAGCTCACCACACTGATTTGCCTGTAATACTGATTTTGCTTCATAGTCCTTAGGCACCGAGTTATCGACTTTTACCAATAAAATATATGAGTATAGGGTGAAATAGAGCTGTAGAATACAGGTAGGGTATGTGCGATGAGATCAACTGAGAGCAGAGCTCTTCTAAGTTCTAGTGGGCCTCAAAACATTTTTTTTTTTTTTTTTAGAAAGAATGCATTAAATCATTTGCTTACCTTTTATGTAGCTGATGGATCACTTTTCCAAGTTTTCTGGAGATGTCTTTGTTGCTGCTTGCTCTTGGTGCCTTCTCATCCCTTTACATGACTGATTCATTTCTACCCTCCATTACTCCTGTTCAGCTAGTGCATTTAGTTGACTACACAAATCTTTGAGAACCTAAAAGGAGCCAACAGTGCTGGACTTGATTAGTCTCTACTGTTGTCCAGGCAGCGTGAGACACTGTCAGTGCTTGCTGCTTTAGGATGGAGCAGGTGGAGGGAGAGCTATGCTGTAATAGCTTTGAAGTGTGTCTTATTGAAAGTGGGGGTCTGGAGCTTGAAGCAAAGACTTTTGGTACATCAGTGAAAAGCGGAAGTAAAGTCTTATTCTACCACTGCCTACAAAATCTATGCGGGTTAAAAGGTTTCCATATGATCTTTTTTTATTATTTTTTTTTGTTGTTGAAAGAGATCTGAAATACTGATCTGAAGGCTGTAAGTACAAATTATGACAGGCTGTGTGTAACAAATGCACATGTATTATTTGGAACTTCTTTTTATGTTGAAAACTGTGGAAGTAACTGCATTTTTTTAATTACTTTATTTCAAAGACAAGGAATTCAAAGGTAAGACTTCAGAGAGAATTGCAATGCTGTCATATTTATAGGAACTCTTCCTTTGAGAACAGTGTTTCTACCTTCAGCTAGTAAATGTCTTTGGGTAAGTTGCTAGCCTGGGTGCGCATAAAATATTTTTCTTCACCCGGTGATTTTATTGTTAATGTGAAGTGGGTTTCAGTTTATAATTTCAGTGTCACAGATTAATTAAAATACTGTGATGGTCCATTCAGAAAAGAGGTCTGCTTCTATGTGGGTTACTCTACAGTCTTTCAAGTTCTTCCATAGCAGGTGAAAAATGCTGCTAGAGGAGTGTGTTTGCTGCCTTTGCTGCTTGAAGTGGAAGGCTTCATTGAATTAAGATGATTAAATTGGCACTTTTTCACCTCATAGTGTATTTTAAGATCCAGACATGTGGAACCGCACAAAAAAAAATTTGTCCTGCATGATTCCTCTTAAGGATTCTCATTCTCATATGCAGACCCATAATTTTGAACTGAATTCTTCTGTTACACCTTCCCTCTCCACTAAGTTTCTATCCTTGCTTTCAGTCTAGGTGGCATTTCTGTTACGTTTTTTATTTTGGATGTTGACTTATTTGGAGAATAGAGAGATTTAGAAGTATGGAAGGAATAAATGGTTGCTCCTTTTTAAAGTACTTTAAAAAAGTCCTTAAAATAGTTAATCTGTAATTTTATGTGTATATATTTAATGTGGTAACTCAGGTGACCAGACTCCGTAGACTGTTTGAAGACTCTATATTTTCAGACTGTTGGTTGTAGAAGAATTAACTGAAAATGTTTTAGAGCTTTATATTTTTTATTAATCAATTTATAAATCTCTGCTCATCTTACAACCATTGAAACTTTCATGATAAGTGCAGTTGTTGGAAAGGGTATAGGAGGCAGTGTGTTAGGATCTTCCTGTGTCGCTCTGATGTGTAAGAGACAGTTACCTTAATGAGATAAACATGGTAAAAGTAAATGTCTATCCTCATAGCAACTTTTATCACATCCTGTGTTTGTATGCCTGTAAGTGTCGCTTTCTGAAAATCTTGAGTAGCTGTTCTCAAGGTGGTTGTTACTATTCAACTTCCAGGAGGGCTGAGACAACATAAAATAAGATTATTTGTTGGTTTTTTAGGCTTGACTCTTCTGATGTTTAATAGTCAAGCTTCAAGCCTATAAATAGAACAAGATAGCTGTGAGTTCTCAGTTGTACTCTTGCTGTTTGGTTTGTTTCCTGGGCTGTGTACTGAGACACCTTGAAGTTATGTTTGTTTTCAGCATATGGTCTGTTAGCTTTTCAACCTGTCAGCATTTGATCTTGCTCATCCTCCTTATTTGCGGAGTGACTATGTGCATTTTGTGTCTGTTCAGAATTCCATGTGCATATTTGAACTCTATTAGGAAGTCAGTTGTTCTGATCCTTTTGAACTGTTTTCTAATATGTTTTTCATTAACTCATCAAATTATTATATAAAATTATATTTATTGAAAAATATATAAAAATAAGTTTATAATACATAAAATCCTGTCACTTATTTAATTATGTGGCTGGTACAAACTTGAGGGGGTTTTAGGCTCTAAAAGGCTTCTCATGGTTTTTCTTGTGCTGGGATAGCTGCTTTTTTGCCTTTTTTTTTTTTTTTTTTTTCCCCTACTATAAGTGGCAGTGCCTCCAAGAACACTTGTGTTCTCTGCGACTGCATATTTTATTCATTTACTGGTTGGTGAATGGAGTCTTTGCTGTTCCTGTTCTAAGCTTTTTTTTTTTTGGTTGGTTGTGGTTATGAACTTTAAACTCCTTGGAAGATCTATGGGGACACTTCTGTGGTTTGAACTGGGATTTCTGTGTTGACTATTCAAAGACCCAGCCTGAAGAGCTGTAGCAGAGGTGAGTCATCATAAATTTCTAATATGTCAGTGCTTTAGTCTGAATTGCAGTGAGAATGTTAGAAAATGCTTGAGTCATCTGTCTGGCCATGTGGGACTATGGGAAGAAAGTGAAGATCATTAATTGAAGGTTACTTCTTACCTATCCCCTTACTGGAGAGTACTAGGTAGAACATCTCGTAGTATTGCAGTAGGAGACAGTTGGTACAGGACCAAGCCAAAGACTTAAATGTTTTGTAGCTGATGACAGGAATAGCCAGGCTGATCTCTCACTGCAGAACAAGTAGTATGCCTGCAGCTGGTTGATAATTGCTGTGACTTTTCTTGTGCCATAGAACGAGGAGTAGGATGCTGTGTTCCAGTCCTTCTGTTCACTTGAAAAATCTAGGAAATACGGTCCCTGTTTAGCGTCTTCCGCATTGATGTTCTTTCCTCTGTGCTCCTACCCCTGACCAAGTGCTCCTCAGCTCTGTTAAATTTTTGGTGACTGAGCTCTCCTAATGTGAGGAAGTAAAAACTGACTTTAATTACTGGCTGCAGTTAAAAATGTTTGTCCTTTCCTGGTACTAGCTGTGAGCTAGAAAACTGTGGGAACAGAACAATTTAGTGTTGTTATGAACGTGTTTTTTTGGTGTTTGTTTTTTTTTTTTTTAAGCTTCTGAAGTTCCCACCCTAATAATTTTGGGGGCTGTGATCTCAAAGTTGAGAAACGCTGCTCTAAGTGAGACAACTGAATGAAGTAAAAGCTTTATGTTCTCTGGTTACGTAAAATTTGAGATCAAATGATCTCATGGACAAAACACAACATGAGATAAACTTCAGGTAATTTCTGAGTTTTCTTCTTAAAAAAACTCACACTTGGAAGGAACCTGTAGTTACCAGAGTTCAGGCTGTCTAGCATCAATTTAAATTACAAGTACGTATCATCTAATAATAACAGAGCATTGGCTTATTTGCATAAAATTCAAACAGTTTTAAATCTGAGCCTTTAGTAATAGGTCCTGTGCTGCGAGTAGGTCCTGTGCTGCGAGTGACAGGGATATCGTGGCACCACAAGAAATAAATTTACTGTTACCTTGAAAGATCTGCCTATTATGTAGGTATATGCAGTGGCAGAAGTATTTGTGGTATGTAAGGCCTGACTTGCCTAGAAAATGTTTAAAGGTTGTTTAGAGTTAGTTCTGTTATTGCTGACTGTGCATGCATGAACAGAATGAACATAGATTTCTATTCTAATTTATTTAAAAATACAGTGCAAGTTTTATAACTCCATCCTTGTGCAGATATTTCTAGCTAAACAAAAGCAGAAGCAAAATTAAAATTTTGCTGTTCTTTGGTCTTTTACGCTCCAGTAGAGTGTGAGCTCAGTCTGCTTTTTTAACATCAGATCAAGGGGAAAGTTCCTGTACACATCTGTAGGTGCCGAAGGTTTTTCTCCCCACCCTCCACCCCTGTTATTCATCATTCTTGGAGTCCCAAAGCAGTTCTCTGACTCACTTGTATTAAAAAAGTATTTTAGTTAAAGTGAAAATTCTTACTTCTGTCTTGTGTTTCTGAATCCTGCAGTGGAAAAATTTCTTGTTTTGTTTATAGGTGTTTCGGTAGCTGTGCTTGTCTAAATGCATCTCGGAACACAGAGGCAGATGCCATGCGCTTCAAAATGGCTACTGTCTTGGCTGAAACTAGATTCCAGCAGTTGTATGTATGTGTATGTATGTACACACCTTTATTGTGATTGCTGGTGAAGACTGAAAAACCTGTCTTGAAGGTTTTGGGTTGTGAGTGTGTGCCTCAATAGTAACTACTTGAGAGGTAAACTAAGTTAACTTGCATCAAGCACTACGCTGCTGCTGCCAAGTCTTGCTTAAAACAAAACTAGTTTGGATATCTCAGTCTTACGGTGTTTCGGTTTTTATTTAGTCTTTTGGATTGCTTGGTTATGTTTTCACCACATTCTGTATGTCTGCTGTGAGGCAACTTGATTACTGCCCTAGGGAGACACTGAAGGCAGCTGTTCTTTTTTGGTGTCCATTAGCCAAGTGTCGAAGCAGTGTTATTGGTTTTGGAAGAAGCAGCATGTTTTGCTTTAAAGTATTTTGATATATGCAGCAGAGGAGTGACTGAGTGTTTCTGTTCCTCTCTACAGCTACTGCAAAAGAAGAATAAGATGAAAGTACTTTATTGAGCATTGCTGATAGCAATCCCAGTATTTCAGCAAACTAATTCCTTTTGCTATTGAAGTCTTTGCAACTTCTGAGCAGCTTTAAACACCTACTTCACAGTGGATCTTTGAAATTCAGCAGAGCAGAAGCCTTAAGCTAGAAATGTGCCACCTCTTCCTTCTGTGAAACTATTTAAGCTTTGCTGAGAAACACTACTTCTAGAAATCAATTTTCCATTTTGTGTTTGTATTCCTCAGGAAAACTTCATCTGTATGCTAAAATAATTGAACATGAATATTCTAAAGTTGGGCATATGGGATGTCAAACATCATGATGGGAACAAGCACTGTACAGCACCACCCACACACTAACTCTAATAAAGGACAGGGAAGAAATTGTAGTCTGATCCATATTGCAGTTAAATGTACTAGAATGTTACCTTTAAAAAGGTAAATTATATAACTTTAACATTAAATTTAAAAGTCCAAGGTTTTGGGTTGGGAAGCTTTCTATTAAGGTTTGCTAGGAACTTGGTCTTTTCTCATATATGTGTTAAGGTAGTGTTTTGTGTGGCAGGGGAATTTTTTTTTTATCCTTAAAAGTTCGGACTTGTTCAGTGCTTGGGGTGGAGAGGTGAAGGTGTGGTGGGCAGCGTAGCCAAGCAGATCAAGTGGTCTGCTGCCACTGATGAGGGGTGGGTTCTGCTACTCTTCGTTGCCTGCTATTGGTGGTCTTCATGCTCTAGTTCCTGTCTGACAATGCCGTGAACCAATTCTGTTCACTAATCTAGCAGCAAAGTGAATGGTTTTCTGAGAAGCCATTAAGTTAAGTCAATTTACTGTGCAGTCAGACGAGCATCAGTCAGTACCAGGAATGGTGTAGGACTGCGTGCTAGGAGCAGTGGCAGAGGAGAGTGGGGAGTTGGACTCTACCCATCTGTGGCAATGAGCACTTAGATTGCTCAGCTATATCATGTATCCGCATTTGAAGGCTGAACAAATAATTATTAATTTAAAATTTTTCTAGTTTTTTCATATTCAATTTAGTATTAGAATATAAATATAAAATTAAAATATAAATTTTCTACGAAATATGGTGTCTGAAGTATCTAAAAATAACTTTTCCTAAGTACGTAATTTGCTGCCAGTATGAAACTGGAGTAGAGTTCTTGACAGAATTTGGTTTGTGTATGCAGTAGCATAAACTTGTGTGAATTTGAAAAAGGCTCAAAACAACTAATCAGTTTTTGAAGTCATGCTGTCTTTCAATTTCTGCTTGAATTGCTTTTAGAGAACTAAGTTTTACTCTTGTTGGTATGTAAATTTTTTTTTAAGTCTTTAATTCTAGTAATGTTTTGAAAAGATCCCATTTGGAATCCCCTTTCTTCTGATTTCTGTGTTTTAAGGCTTTTCTCCTCTCTAGTGGCATCAGTAGCTCAGACCCTTGAAGGGATTCATATTTTGTCTCCCAAGGATAGACACTCCCAATCTTGATTTTTCTGTTTTCCCAGTTGCAAGTAGGACTTCAGGGGTCTCTGCTACTTCCCACCGTAGATCTTCTGGTTATTTTTTGTTCTACAGCCTTTTGTTCTTTCAGTGATGGTTGCTCTCTTGATTTCCTGGTGTTTCAGAATTAAAAATGGCCTCAGCTCTATCCTTTTTGTTATATAGAGATCCAAAAAGTTTTGTGGAAGAGAAGAGAGTTGTGTTCAGAGATGAAAGGCTGCTAGCAAATATTCATTTGGTTCGAAATTGTGCGTACCACTTTTGCAACTTCTCATGATTTGGGAAAGTGTGTACTGATGCACTTTAATAGTTGATGCATGTGTAAATAGCATAACACTTTTAGTCTGTCATCAAAGGTAAAAAGAGTCTATGTTGCTAAAATATTTGTATTTAAAGCTGAACAGAAAACTTCTTTTGGCTGGAAGGATGACTGTGTTGGATACCAGAAAAAGAATTATTTTTATCCTGTGGTTAAGAGCTTTTTTCCCTTTCTGAAGGTTTCATGGAGACGGTGTGAAAACAAACACAGAGAAAGATAAATGTTCTTCACTTTTAAAATGTCGTAGTGTGATCCCTCTTAAGAAGGTTTTGAGTACTTACGTAGGTGTATACCAACTTAACTAAAACATATTTTTACAATCAGCTTTGAGTGCAAACCTCTTTTAATATGTTTATGTGAACTTCACATAATTTGACACTGATTTACATTCCATCTATCTGATTTTAATTGTGTATGTTACATTGGGGATTTTTTTGTTGTTTCTGTCTTAAAAACACCACTGCTTTTGAGACCATGGCTTTGCTCTTTTGAGTGCTGTTTACTGATGATTAGAATAGACTAGACTATTTCAGTTGGAAGGGACCAACAACGATCATCTAGTCCAACTGTCTGACCACTTCAGGGCTGACTAAAAGTTAAAGCATGTTGTTAAGGGCATTTTCCAAATGCCTCTTAAAACACTGACAGGCTTGGGGCATTGACCACCTCTCTAGGAAGCCTGTTCTGTAGTTCAGCAGTTTTGTAATCTTAAAACTGGTGGTGTGTGGGGGGGTGGGTGGGTGGGGTGTTTTTTTTGCATAGCTGCATCTGTGAAATACATTAAGTGATGGATTAAAAAAACAACCACCACATATTACAGGAGAGGTTGAATTAAATTGATTGTTAGTAAAACTTTTAGGAAGATATAATCAAAGGCAGGGAATGAGACAGATTGAAAGGAGAAATTGGATAATCTTCCTTCTTGTACTGTAGAAACAGAAGTAAAAAATTTTTGAGGTAGTTTTGCACAGATACAGATTCATACCCTTCTATTATGTAAGTACTTTTACATTTTAACTGGTAATAATGGAATGTAATTTAATAGCTGGATGTTCAGCAAGGACATGTAGATGCTGATCTACAGTTGTCTTAAGGTTTTCTTTGGTGATTATAGAGATGCTGAAGTATGAGAGCAATTTGGTTCTTGCTATAGCAAACAGCTTCTTGCTTTAAACTTAGAAGTTGTTGTATTTGTTGCCATTTATATTATTGCTGATTGTACCCCAATGAATATAAATTTCCATCCTTCCCCTGCCATGGGTGAAGTCCCAGATCTGACTGCCTAGTCCCTACAAAAATCTGAGTTCCATTTGAGAAAAAGTGAGTTGACAGGTAACCCTGCTTCCCCACCTCACCTTGCTGTGGCATTCTGTGCTATAATTCCATATTTTCCATATTCAAACTAATATAATATCTGGAAATGTTTGATCAGTATAGCAACAAGTCTTCATGTTTAGAGTGGAACAATTTTTAATTGTTAAGTTAAAGCATTTTTAAGAGTTTGAAATACTTGTAGGTTCTTGGATGCTTTCTAGTTGTGTATTCCTGCAGGCGGCGGGGGGCGGGTAACGTCTGTTCTATAGTCTGTATTTTGAGGTTTGGATTGAGATTTCTAAGCCTGCTATGTGGAACTTACCACTGTCATAAAACCATTTCTTTGTTTTTATTTCCCCCCTAATGGAACTGGTGCTGTAATGACACTATTACAATACCCCAGAATGTGAGCAGTAGGTGATTTTTGTCAGGTGATGACATTTCACTCTAGTATCCTGGCACCCTCAGTTAACTATTTTCAGGACTTCTCTAAAGTTGAGGTAATTGGCTGTACACATAGTGCTGCTCTTTCTGGTCATTCCCTGCCCACTAGATTTAAAGACTCTTGTGGCAGAATGAAGATGTTAAAGAATTGGTGAGTATTGTGTCTACCAGATGAAGCAGTCCTGTTGCAGAGGCCCATGCTGGTTTTACATTAAACTTAGCCTAATGAAAGGATGGATTTTCATGAGGATATTGTGCCTTTTGGCAGCTGAATTTGGTTAGCTAAAAGTGAAATTGTGGTCATAGAGTACGCTATGCTAAATCTGATTTAGAGTGAAGGGGGTCTTTGTAGCTTTTAACTGTGTGGATTAGGTTAAGAAATCCTAGAGCCCACTTCCTTGTTTGGGCTAAGTAAGAAATGAGTAACCTCAGAGCACTTCTTCCCCCCTACAAGACAAGAAAATAGAAGCTAGAGAGGTAACTAGCTCGCCTGCCTCCACTTCAGAAATCCCCAGCTGCTGTCACAAACCTCAAGAGGCTTAGAGGCAAGTGTCTTAATTGCTTGTTCTCCTTTCCAGTATGTGCACCTTCCATATCCAAACCTCTTAATTATCAGCAAGAATGTGTGATTCCACACACCAACAGTTGTGATCTTTATTTTCATTTTCTTCCTTATTTTTTCTTAAGGACTCTTGTGAATTACTTGGGCTGTGGATTGTGAGCTGAGAATATACCACAGCACAGTAGTAGAGACTGGCTAACTTAACTCTTGTGAATTTGAGATTACTTAGTGTGTATTTCATTGCAGGACTGAACTTCTAAATTTCTGTGACTGAACCTGCTGATCTTGAATTGCTTGTGAATATAATTTTGGCTGTAACATGCCCAGTAACTTGATTTATCAACTCGTGAAGTGATTTCAACTGCTAGATTTGAGGGCAGTGTAGTGACAGGAGTTTTTTTGGCTACTGTGTTTATTACTTGCAAAAAAACCCCAAAAGCACTCAAAGAAAAACACTCTAAAACAAGGGAGAATGTTTGCCTTGGGAATCAGTTGAACATGTTATCCCCAAATGAGTACTTTTTGGCTTTAGGCCATTACAGTTTGTTTTCAGTTCAGCTTGCATATTATATAAACTTGAAGCTAGTTACTGTTTTGTGAGGTCTTGGTTTTTGGTGGTTGTTTGGATTTTTTTTGTTTGCTTTTTGTTTGGTTTGTTTAAATGATTTTTTTTTTTTAAGAAGTGTGGGGTCAGTTTTTAGATGTTTCCACATGTATTTTGACAGGTTATTTAGTTCTGGAAGAATGACCATGTAAAGCCATCTGACAAGGTAGGTTCTGGCAGTGGCATCTTGTGAACAGCTTGCTGATGATGGTTGCTACTCATTGACCATTTGTAAATCCCTTGTTTGGCAATGTTTGTTCACAGCTGTCATATAATGTCTCTGAACTTTCTGGTATAATAATTGCTGATGACCAGTTAAATGCTCTGATTAAGGTTTGTGACTCATCATGAAAGCAGCCTTGGGAAACTTGGTTTTTATCGTGATTTCCTCTATGCCCCACCCCCAGCTTTTGTCAGTCATAATGGGAGCATGGCAGGTGTCTCTTACTACTCATTTTTCAGTAAGATACACATTGTGACCATCGGTATTGGTCTCTGGTCTTTGTGTGCCATGATGAGGGCTTTGGTAACTTTGAATTCTGATCTTTAAGTACATATTTTGTGTATGAAGATACTTAAGAGATGATTTTTTTCTCTCGACAGGTGGGAAGGAGAAACCAAAAACCAATGCAGAAGAGCTACAGATTAAAAAAGTTAAGAAGAAAAAGAAAAAGAAACATAAAGAGAATGAGAAGAGGAAGCGTCCAAAAATGTACAGCAAATCCATTCAGACCATCTGCTCAGGATTGGTTTCCGATATTGAGGATCAGGAAGCCAAAGGCATCATAGATGATCATCTTAAGGATTTCAATGGGAAAAATATGGATCCCAAGAAGGACTGTGAGTCCAAGATACCAGAGAACAGTGAGTTTCCATTTGTCTCGTTAAAGGAGCCACGGGTTCAAAATAAACTCAAAAGGTTGGACACATTGGAGTTCAAACAGCTGATTCATATTGAGCACCAGCCTAATGGAGGTGCATCAGTTATCCATGCCTACAGTAATGAACTCTCCCACTTATCTCCTGTGGAGATGGAGAGATTTGCAGAAGAGTTTGTGGGTCTGGTTTTTAGTGAAAATGAAAACTGTGCAGCTTACTATGTAATGGGTATTGTTCATGGGGCAGCTACTTATTTACCTGACTTTTTAGACTACTTTTCGTTTAATTTTCCCAATTCACCAGTGAAAATGGAGATTTTGGGAAAGAAAGATATAGAGACAACGACTATGTCAAATTTTCATGCTCAGGTAAGAGGTTATACATTTTACTTTCTAAAGTCATATAATGGTTTCAAACAACTGTGAATGGGCTTTTTTTAGAATACAGTTACTGTTAGCTGTGCTGTGTGGATGATGCAGAAGACTAGAAACAAGAGAATTCTTTAAGTAATAAGTTCTGCAGTGTTAAAGATAAGGAGCCTATTAACTAAGACAAAGTTGGATTTTATGGGGGAGGGGAAACGTTTGCATGCATGTGTGTGTGGGTTTCTTTGGATTTGTTTCTGTAGCTAAAGCTTAACCATGAATTTTGGAGGGTTAAGATGATCCAGCTCTGGCTATCTGGGCATCTGAACTGTAGTTAATCTGTATGAAGTTCTTCATAAAACTGAAATGCTTTAATACGTCAGAAGAATGTTGTACATAAAACCTGTGTTAGGGCACAGTTAATTATTTGCATTTGTAGTTTGAAGCTTCTAAATTTATCCTTAAAGGAGTACTTACTGGTGGTTAATGTAGCTACTAATTTCATCTTTACCCCATCATGTTACCCCACAGTTAGTTGTATTCTCTTGAAAGCTCTTAAGCTGTGGCAAAATGGCAGGCAGCTTTTGAATCTTTTTTTTTTTTGTAAATTTTCCAGAAAGAAATGACTGTATACTCTCTTAACAACAGCTACTGATTAAACATCACCTCTGCTATTTATTAACTTGCTGTAGAAGATATATTACTGCTGCATATAAATTATTTATATTTCAGGTTTTTTTAAGTTCAGGGGGTAAAAAAAAGTTTCTAAGTTTCTTAGATTGCCACCTAGGTGATGAGGGTGTTATGTAAAGCCCATACAGATACTCTGAAACAGTTTATGAAGAAATTCAATCCTGTTATATCAACTTTAGCTCATAATTGCCTGTTTGACTCCCTGCTTGTGAATTTAGATGTTTTATGGAACACTTTTAAACTGTTTTAGTCTTCACTTTTTAGTCAGTTATGAAGAGTCCAAGTATAAGTTAAACTGTCATTGTTTTGGTGAAAAACATGCTTCCCCCCACCCCCCCCCTGGCTGTGTAAACATTTGCATGGAACACTTGCATTTATTTACAAATTTCAGGTGTGTGTTATCTACAAGGATATGCAGAAGTAAAATGTTGCTGTAGGAGAACATTTGTGGTGCTGATTAAGAAAACATCCGCTGCCACGGAATATGAATATTCTATGAAATATATTTACTTTTTTTTAGTGTGTAAACTGAATCATTACTTTAATAGTAAAAATCACAGAACATATTATGGGCAGCTACCCAGAGCTGCTCTGTCTTATGTCATTTTATATAAAAAAAGCTGGATCTACCTTTTAAAGTATGTTCTTTTAAGTCCAGCCTGTTGTCTTGGGCAGCATTAATGCAAGCATGGCTGTGTGCTAATATCTGCCCTGAAGAAATAGTTAAGAAAAGCCCAAATTTTATTTTTGTGAATTATAATGAAATTATTTTACTGAAAGGATGGATTAACTTGGTATTGCAATGATATGATCAATATCTGCAGTTAAATCAGTCCTGTGGTCGTTGGGGTTGAGATCATAATTTCCCATTTTTCCTGTAAGTGAAGGAGGAACAGAGAGAGAATGCAGTAGATGAAAGAAGCCAAACTGTATTACAGCAGCGTTCAACTGGTCAACTTCATACTCTGTCTTCTAACCTGTATTTCACTTGGCTGGAGGTTTAGTTCTGTTATCTTCTTTTCCTTTGTTTTCTCTCAGTTTTTCGGTTAGTTTTCGTAGCATTTTATCACTTGTCAGCATTTGGTTGCTTGACAGAATACATTTGGCTCCTTGTATTTTTTGCTAACATAAAGGGTGTAGTGTGTATAAATATTGTATACAGGTGTACACCAGACTTACTCGTATTGTCTTCTGCGCAGCATTGCTGTTTCCTGGAATATTTAAGCCAGTACCTTGGTTGCCTAGCTATTGATTCTATTTTTCCTTATTATTTCATTATTTTTTTGTCTTATTCTTGCTGCTTTTTTTTGTCTTACTCCGGTGATCTGCTACAGTTGAAAGGTTTTGTTAGCTTAGTATTCTCCTTTCTGACTGGGGCCAGTATCAAAGATGTCTAGGAAGGAGTATGAGAGTCTAGTAGTCATAGTGACACTGTCAGAATGCTCATCCTCCAGGGATATGACAGGAGCTTTTTTGGATCAGAGCTGTGAATTTTGTGGTTTTAACCCTCAGCTGTATTTTTCTTTTCTGTGTGTAAATTTCTGATTTATTAGTATCAGTTACCTGTCAGTTTTCTGTTTCTATTTTCCTTTATAAAAGGTACTAAACAATTGCATAACTTACGTTTTGTGCAGATTGATAATATTTTCTTGTCTCACCGAGTTCTTTGTGAATCTTTTAAGGGGTTTCTAATGTGCTGTTGCAGTATATTTCTGTGCAATTTTCTGTTCCTACATTGCAAAAGCTCTGTGCTGCTGTGTTCCCTGTTGTCTTGAGCTGCCTGAGCAATGCCTAGCAATTGTTGTATAAGCGCAGTTGAGATGTGAATCACTTTCTCATGTCTAAGTAGGAACTTAGTTTTATTAAGTCTGCTTTGAGTCTATCTCAACCTTCTTTAGCCTTAAGAAACTTGGGTATTGCTTTGCTAATTTTAACTAAAGCACTGAAATGGGGCTCACTTTAGTACTTGAGGTTCTTTGGTTGTTTTTGGGACCTCATTGTAGCACATGTAATCAGTCTGACAAATGTTAACTATTTAAAAAGATCTAAAAAGTATAAAAAAAAAGGGTGAGCTAAGCCTAAAATGGAGAGTATTATGAAGTATTTTATCAGAATTTTTGTTTAAGTTGATTCTTTCAGTATCTACTCAATCTTCTACCTCCTGTTTTGCAGCAGATGAAGGTGTTTTTTGCTTTAAGTAATGCATATTTTCAAGTCGCTGAGTTCTGTGGTAAGATGCAGATTGTGCAGTATATTCGGTTGGTGAGATCAAAACTGTTGAAGCACTCCTAAGTCTACCTGGAAAGTCTGCATCTCTCAAGAAATTTACTTAGTTTTCACAATTGTGGAGTTGAAAATGAACTCCTCTCAGCTTCCTAATATACCTGTGTCAGACAGAAGTAATATAGTTTCACTTGTTAAACAGCAGGCACAGGAAAGAGGAGTTTGTTGTTGGAACTGGTTCTGTCTCAGCAGAATTAGCTTTTAAATTTTGGGGGGAGAGGAATTAGGGAGTTTTTCACCACCTAGCTTGGTTTAAGTACACCTTAATTCTTCAAATTTTTTAGGTTAGTGGAACAGCTCTATTTCTGTGAACTGTCTGTAAGGCTTAGCCAGACTGTTTCTATGATGGGGCAAAATGGAATTAGTGTGGCTATCCTTGTAGCCAGTAAGTCACTCTTTCTGGTGGTGGAAAACTGTCTGCTTCAGGTACATCCCTGGGCTCCATTGTGTAGATGGCAACAGCTGCATCAGTTACCTGATAGCTATGAATCTTACTTGTCAGGCTTTTACCAGGATTTCAAAGAATGTAAGTAATAAACTTTTGCCACCTATTTGAAGCTTACATCAGTTAAACTATTTAGTGCTGTTGAGGCAAATACCCTTAATGTTTTGAACCCATTACTGTGTCTTCGTGCTGGGCAAGTGTAAATTTTTACTGCCTTGCTGAAACCCCGAAGTGTACACTAGGTGTTTAACCATAACAATGCTTAGCAGATTGTTTTTTACTGTGCTTCAGTCTTGTCCCAGTGGCAGCTTCTTCGTACAGGTGAAAAAAAATGCTGAGCAATACTCAACAATTCCTGTGCTTCAAGACAATATTGACTGTTTTTAAGACATATCTGGCAAATGCTTGTCTGATGTGTTTGCTGGAGATCTCTAGGTGATTCCACGCTTCTCAAATTGTTGAAAAATCTTTTTTTCTTGATCGTCCTCTTAACTTAATCCTCCTGCCAGTGCTTTTATTCTGATCTTTAGTGGACAAGGCAAACAGTTTTTCTGCTTTTCTTTCAGTGTTTTCTGTATTTCAAGATTGCTTAACAGCTCTTCCCCCCCCCCCACGATTAAGTAATTTGAGTTATTTCAGTCCACCATTACATGTTATATCCTTATTGGTCTTGTTGCTCTCCCCTTACGTTCTCTTCAGTCATCCTTATTTCTCTTAAAATACAGTACTGAAAATGGACAATGTCTGCCTTGTGTATTGCTGTCAAGGAGTATGAGAAGATTGCCTTAAGTGTCTTGCAAATTATTGCTCTTTATCTATTCCTGCCTTTTTCAGAGCAGTTTGTGATCTGCTGTAGTAGCAGCTCCTGCTAAGTGAGTCACTCCCGTTTTCATTTTTATGCAGTTAATTATATGTATGGGAGTGTAGTTCTTTGCTTTTATTCAAATTGAATTATATCCTGTGTATTCAGATCTCTTTTCCAGTTTATCAAAGATCTTGCTAGTTTTGATCCTTTCCTGTAGTAGGCTTGCAGCTTTGTGTTACGTGCAGCTTTCATAAGCATACATTGTGTTCAGAGGAAAGATCCTTGCTGCATGCCACAAAATTGGTCCTTTTATATTGGTAGTTATGTGAACACAGACAAATTAAGTGCCCAATGTTTGCTGTTACTAGACCATGTTTCTGTAGCAGTTTTAAGAGCATAATGCAAATATCAAATGTCAAGGTATGTTCTGGTCCTTTGAAGAAGTGTATGCTGTCATAGAAAGAAAGGTTAGTTTGACTTAATTGGGTTTTTTTGATATGTCTGTATTTATTAGCTTTTACCATCTTATTTTCTAGGTGGTTAAGACAGGAGTATCCAGCTAACTCTTTTTTTCTGGAAATTGACACTAGGCTAAATGGTCTCTAAGTCTTCTCTGTTTTGCTTCTCTTGACACCTATTTCTTAGAAGATCCTTATCTTAAGAGTTTATCTTCTTCCAGCTTTGAAGAATCTGTTTTGTGTTTTTGAGTTCTTACTGATTTATTAAAGCTTTGTTTCTTTTTACCCTACAGTAGGAAGGCAGTAAGTTATGTGAGGATACTCATCATTAAGCCTATTTAGTTCAGGAAAAGTCAGTTGTATTTTACGCTGCTCAGAGTGCAGTTAGACAAATTGTCAGACCCTATCTAGTACCTGTTGCTGCTAAAAGAGTGTGTCCTCCTTGCTTCATTCCTCCCAGCTGCATGTTCTTGTGCCAAGCTGTGGTGCTTCTCAAACTGGTGAGCCAGTTTGTTTCATGAATCCACCAGAAAACTTAACCTACTCCTGAGCGATTGGTTTTATTGCTTAGTTAGCAAACTATATTAGTTTACTATACCAGCGGTAGCTCAAGGGTGAGTGTGGGACTACACAATCAACCCCATTCCATAACAGGAGGCAGTTTGCATCTTCAGAGAAATAATTTTTGTTGTTTGTTTTTCCCAGTCTGAAGTAGCTTATTCCATGTTGTCTATGTTAACTGTGATGGACACTGGATATTCAGGTAGTCTAAAGAATAACGTAAGTATTTTGGAGGAAGAAATGCAACAGTAATGATAGTTCATGTTTGTGTTGTGACTTTTCAAACGAATGGTTGTCCTCGTTTCTTAAAATTCTGGACACAGAGCTTTTCATTCCAGTTCTCTTTTAGCCCCTTTTAATATTATCTTCTCTTTGCTGTCCTCCTTGTTTAGCTCTTAAAAGTTTCTTTTGCAGGACGTTTTTGCTGTCTACTCCTTTTCTAATTTGTGAAATCCTGCTGGAAAATATTTGTTCTTCTAGTATTTGAGGGGAATTGTTGAAAATATTTTTCTTTAAAGAAAACCTGAAATAATGGGTTAGTGTTTCTTTTTCTTATCATTAAAGATTTATACAGTGTCTATTTCCATATACTGTGTTATTTTCCTGTGTTCTGGAAAGAGTTCTTTATATTGGAACTATGTGTCTCCTCAGTTGTGTTTCAGTAGCTTTCAGTAGAATTTTGTGTTCAATAGAACTCGCTCCTTCTAAGCTTTTTGAATGTTTGGTTAGTTATTAAAAAGTTTTGATTGTTTTTAGCAACTGCATGCTGTTATCCAAGTTCCCTAAAGTACAGCCTCCTTCCCACCCCTCCCACCTTCTGGATGATGAAAATTTGAATTTTAGCTCTGTTAAAGCATATATATTGCCTTGTTCCTTTTTTATCTAATAATCCATAAGACTTGTGTAAGAGACTTTTTTGATGCATGATGGTAGCCTATTGTCTTCCAAGCAAAGAAGTGTTTACTTATTGAATACCACCGAACAAAGAATCAGTTCATGTGGAATGACATTAGAAATCTGCAACACGTGCTCATTTGCTTTCCACTTAGAAAATAGTTGCCTTTCCAGATTGCTTCTTGACAGTTTCAGCCAATAAATATGAAATGACAGTTGTACGCTGCTCTTTTTGGTCACATAATCTGTATTAACAAAAAACAAACCTAAACAAAACCCTAGAGGTTTGTAGTGGCAGCTTGGACAGGATCTGAGACTGAACCTTGTCATAGATCTTCCTGAGTTACAAGAGTGTAATAGCTACTTTGCTTTCACAAGATCATTTTCCATGACGGTATCTAATTGATGCTATTCTTAAATGATGTTTTTTTAATTCTTTTTTGATTGCTTCACTGTTTTAGTGTTGCTGGAATTCACAATAATAGGTCATTTTGCTTTTAAACACGTCCGTCCATCCATCGTATTATTTCAGGATTTCAGCTGCAAGGTGAAATGTGTAAAGTGATAAACTACAGTAGTAAAAGGACACTGGAGGAGCTATACTGCACTAGAAATCTTGGGATTGTATTTCCAGAAACTTCCAACTGGGAAATGGTATATTTGTTGAAATTAAAGCTTTAAAGATAATGGATCACATTTGAGTAATGCTAGAATTGTCAAGGCATCTTACTCTGATACCAGAATCCTGACATGAAAAAAAAAAAAAAGGTACTACATGTGGTTTAAAAGTAAAGAGTAGCCAAGTAGATTTGCAAGTATTTTTAAACTCAGAGCAATTTTGATGAATATTTGTTCATTGAAATTTTGATGCCTCAGTATTGGTTCCCATTTGGAACTGAAAATATACGTAAGCATTGAAGGATTTGAAAAGAGTTGGCAAGGAACAGAAAACCTTTTCTGCACTTTTTCAAAATGTACCAAATAAGAATGAATGATACATTGCCCCTTCATGACTATAGCATTTGAGACAACACATTTAGAGGAATTACAGTGAATGTGAAGCTGGATGTTTTCAGTTCTAAGATAAAAATGTGTAAGTGCATTGCTTGTGCACTTGTGTAGTGAAATGGAAACCCACTGTTCCCTCTGATCTCCCAGCATATTTTTATGGTGATTTAATGTTTTTGTTGGTCTTTGGTGGGGCTTTCTTTGTGGGTTTCTTGAAATTATTTTGGGTTCAGCGAGTTTGGATTTTTTTTGTTGTTCTATGAGGACTGCTTTTCCAGACTTCCTGGTTTTAAAGCTGAAAAGCTGAAAGAAATTTAAACCTTTAAAATTCTTGCAGGAAAATGTTAGAACTTCAACTGATAAAAAAACCCTTTACTATATTAAAAATAGGAATTCAGTTGTGACTTGCCCCAGTTTACACTTTTTAAATTAATCTCTTGAAATGCTTGGTTTCTCTGGACTGTTCCTTCCAGTTTGTTTCCATTTTCTGTTTGAAAAAGACACATCTATAACATATAGTGTCTAAAATGTTTCCTATTTGTGTGATGATAATGCTCAAATATATTGTTGTCAGTATTTTTTATATATATATTCAGATTTAGTCTTCAGATTCTTTTAGACACCAAGGTGTTTATGCCAAAATATTTGCTTTCTAGAATTCCTTACTTAAAACTGAGCAAGTGGAGTTACACTAAGCCAGTTGATGCCATACTAGTCACAGAAGCAGATAATTCTCAAATTTTACTAATTCTGAATTCAGTTGCTTTTACTGTCATAGTTTTCCATTAACTTGATGCAAGAGAATGACACAGTCTCCTTTTGCGTTTTTAGGTGACATACTTCAAATTTAAGCTACAGAAGAAGGAGGAAGTTAGGCTATGTCGTATTTATTCAGCTATATGTCTCTGTTTTACCTGTCTACTGTATTATACTGTATTTCATTGGTGATATTTTGTGTATGCATATTGATTCTAATCATGTTGACCACCTGCTAGAAAAAGTGTGTATAACTGATTTCTTCTTTTATTCTGGATTTAGATTGTTCCAGCTATTTATTTGAGCAAATTTGTAACATTCTAAAAACATAGTAACACTGTAACCTGTAAAACTACGTTCAGGAATATAAAAGGTGCATAATATTTGATTTCTGGTCAGTGTATAATTTAATATATAGAGTTTGATGAAGAAGTACTGGTTTTAGTACATCAGCATTGTTTTTGTGATTTTTAGAAATATATAGAGGAATCTTCTCCTCTTCGTATGAACAAACCAGCCAAAGGATACTGACAGTAAAAGGAAAGTGTTGCTGTTATCTAAAATGCTATAGATTATATTTCTTTTGTTGTTGTCTTTAAGAGGATTAATTTTTACTTTTGTGATTGGTCAAACATCAATGAAAGGTTTTTGGTGTTGTCTCACTATTATTTAGTACCAGTCTAATTTTGGAGTGAGTGAAAATTTATTTTGTTTGCTAGCTTGTTCCTCCCTCCAAGAATGATCTCACCTTTTCATATTTGTTTTTCTAATTCTTTAGCCTAATCTAAGGTAGTGCCATTTAAATACCAACACCTGACCTGAGACTAGAGTTCAGGGTGCTTTAACCCAGCCCATGAAAGAGATGAAATAGGAGTCACTTTTTTCACTGTCAACAGCTGCCTGCTCTTCCAGTTTCCCTCTTGTTCTTTCTGGCCAGGCATTAGTCTTTATGGCCTATGTCTTTATTTCATTCTTATTTATATAATTTCCTAAAATAAATAAATTAATTCTTCAGGTAACTTGTGGATTAAAATCAGATCAGTTCCCTAAGCTGGCTCCCTGTCTGCCTTTGGAAGACCTAATGCTAGCAAGAAAGAAGGGAAAAAGAGTAGATCTTCCCCTTCTATCACCAGCACAAATTTATTTTCTGTTTATACTGAGTCTGGATGGGTCAGAATTAATTTTCTTCATAGCAGCCTATTATGGGGCTGTGTTTTGGATTTGTGACTAGAGCTGTTGATAACACAGTGGTGTTTTGGCTGTTGCCGAGCAGCACTTGTGTAGTGTCACAACTTTTTTTTTTTTCCTGTTTCATTCTGGAACCCCTGGTGAGTAGGCTGGGGTGGGCAAGAAGTTGGGAGGGGACATGGCTGGGACAGCTGATGCAAATTGACTGCAGGGATATTCCATGTCATATAACATCATGCTCAGCAATAAAAAACTGAGGGGGCCAGGAGTGAGTGTTGGTCTGGGAGGTAGCTATTGCTTGGAGACTAGCTGGTCATCAATCTGCTTGTGGGAGGTAGTGAGTGGTGGTAAAACACCACTTGGTGTTTTTCCTCTTTTCTTCACTTTCTTCTTTTCACTTACTAAATTGTCTTTATCTGGACCCATGCGTTTCCTTGCTTTTCCTGTGCTCTCCCATGTCTCTCACTGTTACAGGGGGGGTGGTGGTATGAGTGAGCAAGGGGCTGTAAGGTACTTAGCTGCTGCCTGGGGTTAACCCACCAGAGAGTTCTTAAATGCTCAAACATTTCATTCTGTATTTGCAATGACATGACTCTGAATATGGTCCCAGAAGAAACCGCTCATCATTTGTGACTTTGACGTTATCTTAGCATTATTTTTGGTATTTCACCTCTCCTGAGCTGGATCTTGAAAAGGAATCTGTTCTACCTGGTGAATGAGGGAAACGTAATTGATCAGGAAAGCTAGGAGTGAATTGGGATGGACAAATAATGCTTAAAGAAGTTGAGCTGATCTTTCAGTTTTAACATTCAGTGATATGGTCTTTTGAGGAATATATAAGAAATTTCTTAATTGATCTATTTTAAGCAAGGATTATGTTGCACTTAAACACTTTGCTGATGTTATGCTTCACTGCCAACACCTAGTGGTACCAAAGCCAGACAGGTGAACTGATCATCTGAAAGCTTCACAGCCTCTCTTCACTTCAGTTAGTAGTTTTTGGGGCAGTTGTGGAACTACTCCAACTGAAAACTCTACAACTAGTTTATCATAGACTATGTGAAGCATAGAATCATTTAGGTTGGAAAAGACCTTTAAGATCATCCATTCCAACCATTAACCTAGCACTGCCAAGTCCACCACTAAACCATGTCCCTAAGCACCACATCTGCATGTCTCTAAAAACCTCCAGGGATGGTGACTCAACCACTTCCCTGAACAGCCTGTTCCAGTGCTTGACAACCGTTTTGGTAAAGAAATTTTTCCTAATATCCAATCTAAACCTCCCCTGGCACAACTTGAGGCCACTTCCTCTTGTCCTATCACTTGTTACTAGGGAGAATGGTAGTGATAGCAGAAGGAAGCAAGGAAAAAGGCAAAAAATGATTTGCTTTAATCGGAGGTGTAGATTAAAACAGCAGCTTGATGTCCTGGCTTGGAATGGTGGCATTTTAAGCCTCACACCAGTGGAAGAAACATCCTTTTGCATGTTAGGTTTATCAGTGAACAATGTGAGTAACAGATTTACAACTAACTGTAGCTTCAGAAACTGTTTTTTAGGGTACTTTGGAATTGGTCTATCCAGTAAGCCGATAATTATGAGTCTCCCTTCCTTGTCCCAGTGCTTTAGTTGTGTGAGCTCCTGGTGCTTTGTGCCAGTGCAGGTAAAGCTGAGGACTGAGCTGATGCTGATTCAGCAGAAATGCATGTTTTCTGATGTTTTATCACAAAATCACCAGCTGTTGGTACAAAAAAAGCTACAGGAATGTATGAATAAGGATTTGGAGAATAGGAGAATACTCTGTTCTAGCAGTACTGCTCTTTTCAGTATGGCTGTGATGGCTTCCCATTACATTAGCTCAGACTTTTTTTTTTTAATCCTACTTCTAGTCAGTCTTCCATTTCCTGGGTGTGTATGATGACTGAGATGATCTTAAGAAGAGTATTTGGTTCTGCATTTCTGAAATGCGTCTGGTTACATCAATCTGGCTTCTCAGAAGGGCACAGTATTTTTCCATGTTGTATGATTTAGTCCTGTTTTCAGGAGCAACTGCTAATTCTCCTCTGCACTGCCGTAATTGCTAGGAATTTTAATGGTCTGTTTGGGTGAGGACCATAGCTAAGCAGTACTTCATTAACTGTTTTCCTTGCACCTTTTTTCTTTTCTTGCTTTGGATGCAGAATGTCTAGAGATGCAGTGCAAGAGCCTTACTTGGTTTGTGCAGTAATCCATCTGCTCTTCCATCTGTTCTAATCTGGTCATATTTCATCCAGTAATACTACTGTGTCTTTCAGCTTGTTAAATAGGAGATCGGAAGCTTAAGGGGGAAGTGATCCTCATCAATCTCATGCCCAAGTATTTTGTTGATGTAACATGACATCAGATTATTGAAAAAAAACCACAAACCCTTATAACAATATGTGATTCTGTTCAATTTCAAAATAAAAGATTTTTCATGAGACGTGACTGTTACAGCCCTTAAAGTTTTAAGGGAGTACAAGATGTGTTAGCACAGCACAGCAAAAATGAAGGAGTAACTGTCATCCTCTCTCTTCCTGTACTAACTCTTTATAAGCCTTGTCTTCCCTGTGATAATTAGCTCCAGTTAATGTGCTCACACAGAGGCCATACTGGAGAGGATGATCAGCAGAGGAAATGTTTGAGTTTAACTAGTTGCAAGTCAGGGTTCTGCCTAACTGTTACAGGAAAAAGGTAAAAATTCAGCTAGATTGGAGTAGTCTGGGTAAGAATTCTTATTTACTAGTTACTGAGTAGAACATACATTAATAGCTTTTCAGTTACTACTTCGGAATGTTATTTTCTTGAAAGGCAATAAATAGTTACTCAATCTTACCTTCAGACTTTAAAATAAATAAAATACCAGTTGTCATGTATCTTTAATAAGAACCTCTGTCTTTTGGTGATGAGTTTATACTAATTGACTTAATAATCTTAAGTATACTGAAGACTGTAGGACTAATATCAATCAGAAAACACAAGCATAGAGATTAAAGGTGTTTATTGAATGTAGACTTTGAGCAGTAGTGGACTCGGTATAACTTTTGCTGTCATATTCTACTTGTAGGTAAAAAGAACATACTCTCATGGTACGTATAGAGCTGGCCCAATGAGACAGATCAGCCTGGTTGGAGCAGTTGATGAGGAAGTGGGGGATTACTTCCCTGAATTCCTTGATATGTTGGAAGAATCACCCTTCTTAAAAGTAAGGACAGAAGGGAGTGGGTTGGGACAAGGGGGAAAATATACTGTCTAGTATTGTTATAATGAAGTGAGAGTATGTGATACTTAGATAATTGAGTGGTCTAATAAGTATTTTCATCGTGACAGATAAAGGCTGTTTTTAAAAAGTTTTTCAAGTAACTCACTTCAAAATTGTGGCTTGTATTTCCCATTAGTGTACACTGCCATGGGGAACACTTTCTAGTTTAAAATTAGAGAGTCGTAAAGACAGTGATGATGGTCCCATTATGTGGGTACGTCCAGGAGAACAGATGATCCCTGTGGCTGACATGCCAAAGTCACCTTTCAAAAGGAAGAGGTATGTTGAATTATTTTGCTTGATAAATGTCTGGTTAGTATTCTTTCTCTACAAATTAATTTTATCTGAAACCTTTTAGTGGTTGATACTGTATCTTATATAAATTTCTGTAAATCTTTATCTCAAAATATACTTTTAAGTTGCTTTCTTTTGTAAGGATGTGGATTTTTTTTTTAAACTTTTACTGTCTGGCCAAGTAAGCTGCTGGTCCTTTTTGGAGCTTTAGTAGGAATTTAAGGTGAAAACTGCAGGGAAATGTGAACAGGCATACAAATACTGAGGTATGCCATGAGACTGGAATTAATACCCCTGTTCTTAAATGTGAGTGGATGTTTAAAGACCTCAGGGATAAGGGCTTTTCTTGTGTCTGAAAGGTAACATCTCTGTGTCTGAAAGGTAACATCAGGTAATACTGAGTATAAGAACCAGCTTAAGAGTAAGGATGTCCTCTGCAGAACTTGAATATTGTTTGTCTTGAGAAATTATGTCTTTGGGGTTCTCTTGTTTAAAATTCAAACATAAAAAGAGAGCACACAAGAGGTGGAAGCAGAGTCAGGTGCCTCAGAAGGAGTATAGAGACACTGCCCAACCATGAAGGGGATGCAGTTAAAGCCAAAGATCACCTGGAGTTGAATTTGGCAAGGGATGTGAAGGGCAGCAAGGACTTCCACAGGAATATAGACAGCAAAAGAAAGACTAGGGAAAATGTAAGGTGTCTACTGAATGGAGCAAAGGGCCTGGAGGCAAAGGACACAGAAAGGGCCAAGATATTCAATGCTTTCTTTGCCCTTGACTTTACTGGTGAGATTTACCTTCAGGAATGCTGGGTCCCAGAGACAGTAGGAATGTCTGGAGCAAGGACTACTTTCCTTCAGTGGAAGAGAATCAGGTTAAGGAACATATTAGACATAGAGATTAGACAGATGCAAGCACATGGGACCTGATGGGTTGTACTCACAAGTGCTGTGGGAGCTGGCCAGTATCATTGCAAGGCCACTCTTGGTTGTCTTTGAAAAGTCATGGCAATTGGCAAAGGTACCTGAGGACTAGAGGAATGCAAATGTCACTCCAGTCCTTTAGAAGGGTAAGAAGCAGGACCTGGGGAACGGCAGGCTGGTCAGACTCACCTTCATCCTGGGAAGGACACCATTTCAAACATGAGGGACAAGATGATCATTGGGAGTAGCTAGTATTAATTTATAAAGGGGAAATCATGCTTTATCTACCTGATAGCATTCTACAACAAAATGACTGGCTCACAGAATGAGAGGAGTGCCAGGGGTGGTGTTTATCTTGAATTTAGCAAGGCTTCCCACGCTGGACACCTGTCTCCCATAACATCCTAATAGACAAATTAATGAAGGACAAACTAGACTGATGGATAGCATGGTGGATCAAGAACTGGCTTAACTGCCATGCTTAAAGGATTGTGATCAGCAGCACAAAGTCCAGCTGGAAAACAGTGACTACTGGAGTAACCCGGTCATTGATACCTTGCGCCAGTACTGTTCAACATCTTCATTAATGGCCAGCATCATGGGACAGAGCACGCCCTCAGCAAGTTTGCAAGCGATAGAAAACTGGAAGAAGTGGTTGATGCACCACAGGGTTGCGCTGCCAGTGAGAGGGACCTCGAGAGGCTGTAGAAACGGCCCGACTCGGTGGACACACGAAGT
Organism: Buteo buteo; assembly: GCF_964188355.1. Taxonomy (NCBI): domain Eukaryota; kingdom Metazoa; phylum Chordata; class Aves; order Accipitriformes; family Accipitridae; genus Buteo; species Buteo buteo. Next base: position 13,338,827 of record NC_134174.1, on the reverse strand, counting down.
TAACGCAGGGATGTGCAAAGCCCCACAGCCTGGGAGGAATAACCCCCTGCACCAGCACAGGCTGAGGACCAACTGCCTGGACAGAAGCCCAACAGAGAAGGACTTGAGGGTCCCGCTGGATGACAGGCTGCGCATAAGCCATCAGTGTGCCTTTGTGGCAAAGCAGGCCAGCAGCCCCCTGGACAGGATTAGGAAAAGTACTGCCAGGAGGTTGAGGGGAGTGATTCTTTCCCTCTGCTCACCACTGGTGAGACACATCTGGAGTATTGTGTCCAGTTCTGGGCTTGGCAGTCCAAGACAGACCTGGGCATACTGGAGCAGATCTGGTAACATAAAAGGCAGGCATGGGAAAACTGGGATTTACACTTGAGAAAAGAAGGCTCAGTGGGATTGTACCAATGTGTTTAAGCATCTGATGGGAGGTTGTAAGAAGGACTTTCTTCAGCAGTGCTCAGAGGTAATGGGCACAAACTGAATTACAATAACTTCCATTTAAAACAAGGAGAAAAAAAATAATCACTGTACAGATGGTTGAACACTAGGACAGGTTGCCCAGAGAGCTTTTGGAGTTGCTCAAAACTTGACTGGATGTGGTCCTGAGCAACCTGCTCTAGTTGAGTGAGGGAAGCTGGACTACACAGTCTCCAGATGTCCCTTCCAACCTTGTATATGTTATGATTATGAAGAGCTCTTGGAAAAATGTAACACATGATGTTGGCTCCAGTTGGCCAAGAAAATGGTCTTGTGGCTCTGTTCCTGCTCTGCAGCGTTCCCTTCACTTTCATTAAACCCCCAAGAAATAATCTTTTGCTGCTTCTCGTTCCCAGTTCTACAACATGGAACTAAACACACATACACATTTCCCAGTGGTTTGGTAGAAACATGAATGATGAAGAATGACTTCAGGGACAATTGAAATGTATATCTAATAGTCAGGAAGCAGCAAAGGCCGGCAATTCCCTGTCAGGGGCTGACCGTGGTGGGGCTCAGTCTCACAGTGCCTGAGGAAGGTAGGTAGGGCAGACCTGGTGTTTGGGGACCGGATTCAGCCCAGACTCCAGTGTGTCAGGGAAGTGTGTGGTGATGGAGCAGGTCTGAGGTCAAGCCAGCAAGTCAGTCTGCCAGTGAGGATCAGGTCCAGTGACTTGCCAGGCAGGTCCATCATGACAAAGCCCTCCTGAGGCCAAGCTGGGAAGCAAGTCTGTGGCCCAGCACACCTCTGGCTGAGGTGAAGACCAGTGCTCCTGCAGCATGGCTCAGGCCAGGACTGAAGGCCCAGGCCTGAGCTTAAATACAGCTCCTGGGCTCTTTGTCTGGGTTCGTGGGTGGAGACTGCAGGTGAGGCTGCTCACTCATTAGGGCCTTTTAGTGCACTCAGGGCCCTGATGCTGTGCTGTTGTGTTTTGTTTTTTTTAAACTTTTTTTTTTTATTGCATAGGTATTCTGATTTTTTGCATAGCCCATTACACTTTTAATTTGCCTGAATGTTACTGTTTTTTCTCACTTGACTACATGGTCTTACTGAAGGGAGAAAAACAATCCTATTGGCTATGGTGGAAGTTAGGTAATTAAGAGAAACTTCTGTATCACTAATACTGTTTTTCCTTATACAGAACTACCAATGAAATAAAAAACTTGCAGTACCTACCTCGAACCAGTGAACCCCGTGAAATGCTATTTGAAGACCGAACACGAGCCCATGCAGATCACATAGGACAAGGTTTTGAACGACAGACTACAGCTGCTGTGGGAGTATTGAAGGCTGTGCACTGTGGAGAGTGGTATGTGTCAATTGCCTTACCTAGCTGTTTGAAAAATTATTTGCCTGAATTTCCATTTATAATTGGTAGAAGGAACACAGAATAGGTTAATCTAGTATTAGAGATTTAATGAAGACTTAGTAGATACTGGCCTTCCGCCACCCACCCCCATCTATGTGCACTAGATGTGTTTGTCTGCCCTCTGCTACATTGCATACAGTTGTGCCATGTGGTTGAAATGAGAAAGGTGCCTTGCAATGACACTTTAATCTATAATTGAGTTGCTGTAACTGAGTTAATGTTAGATGTAAAACCACCTCACACTTTGTTTTGCTTTACATAGTGCATATGGACTGATGTGAGTTTCTGCGTCAGGGGTGCACATCAAGACTTTCTGGCAATTCTTTGTGTTGTCTGGAGATGAGCAGAATTTTTATGCTTCTGCTTCAAAGTCATGGCTGCTATAAACCTGATTTATTTATGGTAGATCACCCAGAAAGAACCCTGTCAGAGGCTGTGTGATATTCTTTGGTGTCTGTCTCTGGAATTTCCATATGAGATTCAGGAAATGAATGTATCTCACTTACAGCTGTTTATATTTTAGCCAGATAAAAAGCCTGTCATCATGGGCTTCCTGGCCCAGATCTAAGAAGCATTTTTCAGGATCTTCTGATCCTGGTTTGAAAGAATGACCTTAGTTTTGGAGGTTACCTTTGAATACATAAACCCTAAGAACACCTTCTCCTCTTTGTATCTGTCTAGAAATTAGAAGAGTGAAATCCCTTTGGATGAAATGATGCAAATTTGTGTTAGAGTGCATGAGTTCATTGAGACAGAGAATTGAATACTTGCTGTTGGGGAAGAACTGGATTGTTCAGATGTTAATGTGTTTGTATTATGGGTTCTGAGGTTTTGCAGTTCAGTTCCTCTGCAGGTTGATGATAGCTGAAGCCTTAAACTTCCTGCTTGCTCTGATTGTGGGAAGCTGGAGTGAATTAAGACTGAACAGTGGTAGCAGGGCAAGAGCTGAGATACTGTGTAGATCTAATTATCTTAAATTACACTTCGCACATATACGAGTGAGAGAGAGACTCAAAGCTTTATCAAAGAAAGGAAAAAAACCCACAACCAAACAAACCAAATAAAACCCCACTCCCCAAACTTCTGTGCCTGTGGAAATTAATAAAAATTTATATTTATAGTAATTTAAGTGTCTGTGGGAACTTCCCATTCTCATCCTATACCTTCATAACAAGATTCTCTTCCCTTGGAAATCATTACATGTTCATTTACATTCTAAAAACAAATTTTCTGGCTTTTTAGATCTAAACCATTATCTTCTCTGATACGTTGGAACTTGTGGAAAAGGGTGTCTATGCAACTTCCATTAAAACTCCTTTTAAACTAGGAAAAAAAAAATGAATCAGTAAAAATAAAAATTGCATAGAATAAAAAGTGATCTGAAAATAGGCAAAACTAAGCAAAACTGTCCAACAAACTCAAAAGTAATTCAAGTACTTTTTGAAAGTTTGGGGGGGGGGGGGAGGGAAGTAACTATCAGCACTTTACGTCAGTGTAAGGACTGAAAATTTATCTTTTAATGCGGAATAAAAAATTGGGGACTGATATATGTAGAGGAAGAAAATATGTAACACAATCAACACAATAAAAATTATGTATTTCAAGCTTGATTTGACCTCAGTGATAATTTCTCCTTTCCCTTTCCACTTTTTTTTGCATAATTTTGAAAAGCCACATCACTGTACTTACATGAAGAGAACTAATCAGGGCTTCGGATAATGAAGCATCATTAATTAATGTAAGACATTAAAATAATTTCAGATACTAGCTTCACTGTAATTTGTAAGCTGTGGGTAGATTTATTTTAAGGGAAACAACATGCATGGAAGTTGGAAAAATCTGGTGGGTTTTTTTGTTTGTTTTTTTTGTTTGGTGGTTTTTTTATGTCTGTTTGAGTAGTTGAACAAAACTGAAAGATATTCCAGGGGTGATCAGGGGACTTATGGCAGTAAAAATGCACATGTTTTAATGATGATATACCATATGTAAAATTCATGTGTTCTGTGAGGAGAAAACAAAGCAATTCGTAGACTTGCTGAACCGAGTTGTTAGTTTGTGTTTAGTTAATATAAAAATGAATTGGGTGTGCAAAAATAGCGTTGTTATCAAGAAGTTGCTGTAGACTTCAAAGTGGGATTTATTTAGTAGTTGATAAGCATGAATGCTAATGTTAAGTAGGATAACTAGTGTCTTTCAGAAAAGACAGGAACAGAACTGTTGAAAGGCAAAAAGCAGTTTTGGGGGATAGAGCACAGAACTGGAAACAAAACATACTATTTGGAAGAACAAAACAATAATTTTTGCTTTCCCAGATAGGACAGGCTCTTGATTTGAGATGTTTTGTAAAATTACTGGATTATGATCTTTTTTTGTTTCTGTGAATATTTGCAAATTGTAGAAGAGCTCTGGCTTTTGCTAGCAAACATTTTAAAGACTGCACTGCATTGAAGTCTGATAAATGCTGGGGTTGTGATCATGCCGATTACTTAATGCCATTTTTGTAGGTGTACCAAGCACGCTTTAGAATTTATGAAATGCCAGTGAAATTTTAAATTATGGAAACTTTGAAGATTTGTACGTGGGAAATTTGGGTGGGTTTTTACAGGATCAGCAAAAGGCACTTCATGGCATTGTTGGCAAAATTAAGCCCCTCTATCCTGTGCTTCAGCAAGCAGCTTTTCAAGTTTGTGTTCCAGAGCGTGAAGTTGTTAGTGCTTCTCTATAGGATCATAGGAATTTGTTACATTATACATTAGGTCAGAAATATTCATGGTAAAACCTGTAGTCTTGAATCTGTTTTGAAAAGTTACAGCAAAAAGAGTCCAGCCCTTTCAAAGAATGAGGTTAAGGAAAAAAAAATTACTGCCAAAAATAGTTCTAGCAGTGCTCTAGTAGGGACTTAAATGGATTTTTCTGAAGTCATCTTGCAGTTCTGTTTGGATTTACTGTCTTTTTTGGACATCTGACTGAACTACTTCGCTACTGTTTTGCATGGGGGACGACGTCACCCTCTAAACTTCAGGTTTTACAAAATATAATCTCAAAGTTGTGCTAAATATCAAATCTGCAAATGCACAATTAAAAATTATCTGGCAATAATTTTTCTCTGTGTTTGCAAAAGGAATGTCATGTTTTGTGATAGAGGTGCAGCACAGAGTTGGTAAGGCATACTGTTGTACATATATATAGGGGCTGAAGAAAGGAATGATTTAAAAGAATCGTTAACTGTGTCCTGTATAATGGGTAAAGCAGAGTAGACACTGCTGTGAAAACATTGAAGTTCTTTTAGTATGCAAATATTCTTTGTATTTATTTTAATTCTTAACTTCATTTACAAATATTGTTAACTCCAGGTGCAGATACATATTTAAAAAAAACCCCAACAACATATCTGCATTATAAAAAGTAGATTAATGTAGCTAGTATTTTTTTCTTTATGCCACTGATTAGAGATGTTTCTGTAAGCTTTTTTCTTTCAGTGCTTAAATCCTCTTCAGGAGTGCATAGACCAAAATATAGAGAGACATTTTAATCTTTGTAAAATTGAAAGTAAAATATGTTGTCTGAAAATTTGCCCTAGCGTGCTTTCAGTAGCTGATCTGGGATTCCCCCCCCCCCGAAAATAGCCTTAGACCGGTTATTTTTTGCTCTCTTGAGGTCATGACCTAAATAAAATAAACATGTCTTGTCAGTTTAAAAAGCCCAATGAACTGTACATGATTGCCTGCTGCTTAGAACATTAATAACCCCCTATATATATATATATATATGTTGAAAGGCAAAAAGCAGTTTTTGGGGATAGAGGACAGAACTGGAAATCGCGCGAGAGATGCTCATCTTGCCTTTTTTGAAAGGAGCGCTTGACCATCCATTCCGCTGTGAGCGGTGTCGGGCGGTTTTGCTGCATCAGCCCCTGCCCGGGCCCCGGCAGAGCGGAGCGTGCGGCGCGGCCCCGCTGCGGCCGAGGGGCGGCGGGGCAGGAGCGGGCCGGGGGCGGAGGCTGAGGCCGCCCCGCGGGCGGCAGGGGGACGGGCGGTCGCTCCTGGTTCCTTCGGGCAGCGCCTGTGCCGGCAGCCTGCGCCCTGCTGCCGCTCTCCTGTCAGCCCTGGGAGGGCTCTGCAGAGGATGAAGGAAGAAAGTCATCAGCCAGGCTCCTTGTGGCTGATAAATTTTCCTTGCAAAACCGCTCCTGCGTCAGCTTTATCTTACAGAAATGAAATCTTTGTATCACCGCGTTTTTAAACAAGTTTTCGAAAACTAAACATCCCTCAAAAACAAACACGTGCAGCTTAGTTCTGTATGTTTCCATTGAAGAACCGAGTTTGGCTTTTAGATCGGAAAGTGGTAAGGATTGTGGCTTTAACTGCCTTTTGTTAGCTAATTGTAGATAATGTCTCTATAGGAATTACATAAATGGTGTGCGTTTCTTTGGGGGAGATGTGGGACAAGAGGTAAATTCTCCTAACAGTGTGAATATGGAAACAAACCCGAGTTCAGATTTTGCTCTTCTGTAGCTCTCTAGTGAGTGCAAACAGGAATGTATTTTTAAGGGACGTTTCATGGAGGATGCCAGTATTTGCTGCTTACTAGCATTGTGGCAGCTTAATGTAGATTCAGCTTTACTACTAACTCTGGACAAGGTGTTTGAGGCTAAGATACTAAGCAATGTTTGCCATAATACTAGTCAGACTGCTGCATGCTTTGAGGTACCTGATGGGCGTATCATGTTAGAGTGTTGACAGAGCCCAACGTATCTGGGGCATCTGTCTTCCAGCATCAAAGCAGGCAGAAGTCAAAGATAAAAATTAAAAATAGTGAGTTTTGTTGACCTTTCATGGCTGCTTTTACTGCCACTTGTAAAGAAATTGTGGTTAATTTATTTAACCAGTTTAATGAGGTTATGTTTGAGAATTAGCTGGTTTAGTTAACCTTTTTTCTTCAAAATGTATGTTATGCTACAATTGCTTTTTTTATCATTTGCTTTATCCTTGCTTGCAGATTTTCTTTATTATTCTCTGTAGCATGTTAGTTTCAGCCTCTGAGTGTGCAATTCTTACTCTTCTGTAGGTCTGAGCAGCCTCGTATAACCAAAGATGTAATTTGTTTTCATGCTGAAGACTTCTTAGAGGTAGTTCAGCGAATGCAATTAGATTTGCATGAGCCTCCACTCTCACAGGTAAGCATGCTATGAACTGTTGATCAGGTGTCCTTTTAGGCCTAAATCAGAGTTTTCACCCTTTTTTTCCTTTTTTTTCCCCACTCCCCTTTTTTCCTCCAGTGTGTCCAGTGGGTTGATGATGCAAAACTTAATCAACTGCGAAGGGAAGGCATTCGATATGCCAGAATTCAGTTATTTGATAATGACATTTATTTTATCCCAAGGAATGTTGTGCACCAGTTCAAAACAGTTTCAGCTGTGTGCAGTTTGGCTTGGCACATCCGGCTCAAGCTGTATCATTCAGAGGAAGAACTTTCTCAAAATACAAGTACTGTTGAAGCAGGTACCTCTGCAGACCCCAAGTCTTCGGTTATTGGACTTCAGACTGACAGCAGAATTTGTACAATGAGCAAAAATACCTCCGAAGACACCAAATTTTCAGATGCTCTGCAGATGAAGTATCTGCAGCAGGAATTTATGTCGATAAAACATGAACCTATTGCATCTCACCGAATAAAAGAAGAACCCATGAATGTTGATCTTGCTGAAAAGACAGTGGCACCTAATGACGTCGGGGGCCAGAATGTTCAGACTAGGTTGGATCACGTTGAATTGACGGCATTTAAGTTGGAGATGGATTCTAAATTTGAACCTGGCAACAAGGACTTACAAGGCAAGTTATGCCCTGGAGGTCACATACATCCAGATGATACCAGACAACATAGTTCATCATATCCAAAACTGCATGGACAAACAGAGGATGATTTTTTGTGCTAAATTTGTATATATGGTTTTAAATTCCTTTTTAAACTTAATGATGTAATAATGTAAAGATTCATAAATTCTGTGAGGCAAGTTTGTGACTTGCCTTCGCATCTGTTACAGAAGATAGTTATGTAGCTTTGTAACATTCCTCAGTGCCTGTCCATAACTGTGAAGTATCAAAGCACTTAGGGCCAGATGCACTGTAAACACTGCAGGTTTAACATAAAGAAGTCTTTAAATAATTTTGAGTTGTAGGTTTTAGAGTAGAGCTGACATTTAACATATATATTTTTTGTAAGATGAGCCAGAATTCTTTTTGACAATTCCAGGCTTTTCCATAGAGCTTATTTATACCAATTTTTTCATTTTAAATGTGTCAGCACTGTAGTGTAAATATCTTTTTTAAAAAAATCTTTTTAGTGTGATTTATACTGAAATGTGAGCCGCTTAATAAAGGTTCATAATAACAGATTGGTTTTATTTTTGGGTCTGCAAAAAATAATTCAGTTAAACTGCCTCTCTAAATGGTTATGTTTCTACCTGCACTAATGCATAGGATACCCTTACGCCATTGTGGGGTGAGCAGCTGTAGCAAACTGAGGTAGAGCTGAGGCATTCTTTGTAAATGGAGATTAGTCAGAATGTAAAATCAGTCCTCCCTTCACAGGATTCCTTACAGTTGCTCATTAAAGGCACTCCGCAGACTCCTGCTGTCAGATGTTAATACGGAACAGAGAGGCAAACCCGCCCCTGTTGTGGAGGACGGTCGGACACCCCTTGGGCTCCAGGAGCGCAATCAGTAACTGTGTGCGTCTCTCTAGATGAGCTGGTGCAAGGGAGCAAACTCCCTTCTACCTTTGCCTCTTCCTCTGCTCAAGCCACAGTTAAGGCAGTTCTATTTCATGTTAAAAAAAACCAAACAACCACCCCCCACCCCCCCAAATTAAGTCAGTTAATCTGACTAAAATTAAAACAAAGAATATTTAAATGGTAACTTATCCACCTATAAAGGCCTCAACTTTAGTAGTGACCTGTAGTTGACAGAGACGCATTTGGATTTGAATTGCTCCCTATGCCGATAGCGCCAGGCAATAAAGATGCTTGCCAGTGTGTCTAGTAGGAAGATTCCTCATGAGTCCCAGTTTGGAAGCAAGAGTTATTTAATTAAGAAAATAACAGTGGTGTCCAAGTTAACTGTTCGCCTCTCTCCCCACCTATGGAATGCTTGAATTCTCTTAAGCCATGTTCTGAGGGAAGAGGATTTCAAGGCTAGCTAGCATCTGATGTGGTAATGGCAAAAACTGTCACTGAACCTACTTAATTCTTTGTGTAACATATTACTGTATAGTTCAAACACATCTGAATGATATTTCTTTTTCAGGTAGCTACAAATAGCAGTAAACTGCCCTACAGCCTGTCCTCCAACTAAGTATTTAAAACGTAAGATCCTGGGCCTGTTATTTCCAAAGCCCTCTGTATCTTTTTTTTTCCTTTTTTTTTTCCTATAACTTTCTGAAATTTGTACATCCTTATGTACCTACTTTATAACCTTTGCACTTAGTGATCACTTTGGCTTCATTTGTAGCAACAGAACAATGTGATTTCCAGGTGATGTCTAATTCAACTACCTGAGGCCCTTTTGTTGCAAATGTTTTTTGCTTATAGGTTGTTAAAATTAAAAATGTTACTACGTACTTACTCTGGCACTAAAATCAGCCATTTAACAGATGAGTGCCCTGATTTCCTTAAGTCTAAAATAGGTCTGTCAAAGAATTATTAAATCAATATTTGAATTATTGAATATTACTCCTACATAGCCATAATTACGTATTAGAGAAGCAATAGAAACATGAATCTCTTGGATGTGGCTAATATATCCTTAAGTCTTACTGCTGTTTTCTTTAATGCTGGCTAAGAGATTACTACCAGTTTTGCAGCCTCAGGGATCTTGCTTTCCCCTCATGCCATGAGCAAATGATTCATGTGTGACATGGTAAGTTATTAATCTATCAGATTCTGATTTGAGAAATTAATTGGCTCATGTAAGAGTTTGAGCTTTCCTGATAGTAGAAATGTGGTCTTGGCTCCTGTTGTGTTTTCTGGATTATCTGGAAACTTCCACCCGTAATTCTTTGGCTTTATGAACATCTGTACACAATTATGTAGCCTTCCATTCCTGTTCTCTGTGCCAGCTATTGGAGAACAGTAAAAGAGAAGAGCTGCCGGTTGTAGTTTGCACCAATCGTGCAGCTTTCCACCTGGGTTAGCAGAAGGCTCCAGCTTTATCAATACCATCCTTGCCAGATACTGCTCTTTTAAAACAAACACACACCCCCCACCCCCAACAACAACAACAACAACAACAACAAAAAAACCCAAACCATAAAACAACCCAACTGTTTAGTTTAATTAAAAAAAAGCAACAAACCTTGTTTGTATGCTGGTGAGCCATATGCTGATCATTCATTCTGGTTCCAGTTTGTTTGGGGTTTTTTTTTCTTAAATCTACCAGATTTTACTAAAGTAAACCCTTGACAGCAAGCAACTTCCTGCATCATAGGCCCTGTCCAGACTGAAAAAATAAATGTTTGAAAATGGTTTAGCAAACAGACTTTACACTGAAGAGTAAAGCTTTGTTTCCTTTTGAAGACCTGCTCAGTGGTCTTAGCTGATCATGGCCTCAAACTTCTGCTCAGGTTATGTCTTGGTTCTGAAATTTTTCCTTTGAACTGCCTACATCTTCAACCTATTTTTTTCTGTTTTTTTAATCACTTTCAGAATTTTACAAGATTAAAAAAAGTGGCAGTTTTTCCACTTTTTATACATCCTTTATTTTTGATTTTTTGAGGCAGACTAGATTCTCATTTTTAGACAGAATTCCTTGCAGACAGAATATAAACAATACCGGGATTACCAGTGGCTATCAGAACTCCCTTTGTATTCAAAGGTGTAGACAGTCTGGGTTGACTGGCTATATTAGTGTGTACTTCTTTCTTTGCTTCTTTTTTTAAAAAAAAAAAGTTTTTGTCCTCTACTGTGGTGTATTCATTTTGATGCGGTTGCTCTTTAAGAGGGGAGTACCTTTTCTGAGAATTTCAGCTCCCAAATTGTTCATTAGTCTGACAAAGGTCTTGCTTTGGTTTCATGTGGTCCTATGCTATAACCTTTATTCCTACCGCATACAAATTCATATTCAGACTTTGCTTCAGCAATAAATGGTTCCCGCCTTCTGATGTACTGAAACTAGTCTTTGCTTATTGCTTGTCCCCCTTCCCCGGATTTTAGTTATATAGAAATCTTTCTGTTATTTTGGCTGAAATCTCCAGTTGAGTTTTAGTTGTCTCTCTTGGCCCTTCCGCAGATTTCTGCAAAATCTGCTTAAGGCCTATTGCCTGTACTGCAATGGTATTGACATCTGTGTGTTTGCAGTGGTGTTCCAGTTAATGACATGATGTGCAGAAATTTAGACATGTTCTCCTAGATACTGGTTCCATATTTGTGGGTAGCAAAGAATTGCATTGTTACTGCTGCTACCCAATAGCTTTCAAGATGGTAGCTGCTTTTTTTTTTTAATTACTGGATCTTTTGCATTTCACTGGCAACTGACTTCATGTGTTACATACAAGTGTTACTCAGTGTTGTGTCATCCCCCAGCCCTCCAAATGCCTGCAAATTGACTCTTGAAACAGCATTTTCATTACAGGTACTGCTGGCATGCAGATTTTCCCTTCCTTGTTACTATAGTGAATATTTCAATACTTCTTTAACTGAAATATTAATTCTATCTAGTACTAGAAATAAAGTATTATTTCAGAGGGTGATGATTTAAGTATTCATCTGTGAAATAATTCCTTGGTGATAAATAAAATTGATTTTTAAGCAGATATACATGTGCACAGTAAATAAGTTGGCATTGCAAATGATGTAGAAAATGGAAACATAAAACAGTAGAATGCTGTGAAGCAGATCTGAACATTACAGGTCTGGAAAATTGAGTAAGTCTTCCAAGAAACACAGGACTGGTATTCATTGATCAAAATGACTGTTTTCTAATATCTGCATGTGAATAAGGATGCTGAATCGATTGAAATAAATCCGTGTTTTCTCCATGCTCCTTGGCAAATAAACTGTTGTGAGAGAGTAGGCTACCACCTGACCCTACTAGGATGAAAACTGTACTAATACTGATAAAGAGATGAAAAAAAAACTTTGCAGGCTTCTCAAGTGTAATTTTATTCATTTTTTTTCTAGCGGTCAGATGTGTAGAGAACCTTGTCTTCAGGCAGACCACTGCTTGTTACCTTACTGTGAATGTAAACAAGTTGGAAATGGAAAGGACAAATTTTCACTGACCTATGCTTTGCTGTGAATGACACTGTTGAGAATGTTTTCTTTGATTGTGAGTCACTGTGTTCAGCTGATATTTTATTACTTTCTCCAACGGATGAAATGCACTTTAAAAACTGTATAATAGACGATACTGATGTTTTGTGCAGATCCCACTGAATTTGCAGCATATATGGGAAGATTTGGGAAACTTTGATTCCCATCAGTCACTCATTTCATTTTTCATAGAAATGCAAATTATTTTGTGTTCTGTTCAGAAGCAGCAGCTTCACAATATCTAGGTTGCTATTTCTATTAGAATCATCAGGGATACTGACTTTGCAGATTTAGTGTATTATATTCTAGCCACTGTTTTCCTCTGTGCTATGATGCTAATATTTCCTCTGCTTTGGAGCCGTGCTGTACTTGAGTGCCAGCTAGACATTGATCTTATGTTCTGGTCATGCTGATAGATGAGCCTACTGATGAGGGCATTAGTCCTTTAATATTTGGTGTACAGTTATGATAATCTGATACAAACGTTGATTAAAACAGCAGTTTAAACTTCTATTTTTATCAAGTTTGATTTTTCAATAACTATTTTGATACTATGTTTTCTCTTACCAATTAATTTCCAGTCCACCGGAATGAAAGGGCAATGTTTGGTAGAGCTTAGGCCTGTGTTTTAAGGACTATGCTTTTTATGGCCATTGTTTTATCTGGTTATATTGAGACAAAATAGGGCAATTAGCTGAGAAAGTTATTCCCTAAGTATCTCAAGAAGAAAACCTTGAGAATTAGACCTGTGTGTGTAAGACTAATGTAACATAAGTCAAGACTGCTAAAGCTGTATCCTAGGCATGTAGTAACACTCAGGTACTTGTCTAATCGATGCATTTGAGAGCTTTTGTTAATCTTGGAAATGAAATTTTTAGACTAAACCCCATCTTTTAGCAGTGATTTCTTTATAAACTTCAAAAGGAACACTGTGATAAAACCTAATACCGGTAAACTAAGCTTGGGTTCTCATTTCTTCTGTTCCTTGCTCTTACGCTCTTGTTCGGTGCTGTACAAAGACTTTTCTTACATTTGCCTGCTTGTGAGGTTGGTTTTGTTAGAAAAGGCACACCAAAGGAAATAGCATTACTGCATTGCAGATTTTTTTCTACTCTTTATCCAACTTCAGTACAAGGAGAAAATGTTAATACTGAATAGCACTCTGGTGGTCCAACTGCAGTGGTTCCTTAAATTGCCTTAGTCTACAAACCCTGATGCTTTTCAGCGGCAAGTTGGTACCCAGGCCTGTTCAGGTCTAAAAGGCTCATATGGGAGACAAACTCTGTGCAAACCTTAACACAATAAAGGTACAGTAAAAAGGTACAAACACTCTTTTTCCAACTCAGTGCAGTTATTTTTACCTCAATCTTAATTTAAAGAAAAAAAAAAGTGTGATGTGTTACATGATAGTGCTGTGCTTTCAAAGAACTTCTGAGGATGCAGTTATTCAGGAGCTTTATTACTGAAAAGCAATATTATTTGTTCCCAAAATATAGTGGTGTTGAAATAGGTAACGCCTAATGTTAGAATTCAGAGTTTCTGGGAGTCTCATAGATTTCACTGTCATCAATACCTTTGTGTCACTCAACTTTCAAACTGGGTAAATATGAAAATTTCCATGAGGTTACTTGTAAGATTTTGTTCCTGTACTACTATGCATATAAATCAGAAAACACTGCTTTCATCTCTTAAATTGTTGTGTAACTTAGTCCTGTGCTAGCTTATTTTTTGATATTGTCACCCATGCCTCACATTGCAGTTTGGGGGCATGTACACATGTTCTTAGAGCATTCAGGTTAAAGTTTGTTGAAGGTTGGGATGTTTATGTCATATAGCTGTATTTTTCAAGTATGAGAAGAACAGAAAGCTGGATCCTAGTCTAAAATGGTGACAAATCAAGAAAACCAGTATGAATAGGTGATTGAAAATTTCAGTTTCATGATCTTTCACACATGTCCATGGAGTGTTTTCCTTAATCAGACAACAGTAGATACTCACCTACAATGCATGCTGAAGTGTTCAAGCTTGTATAAATGATATGAAGAGAAATAAACGTAGAATATATATCTCCATATACAATATATATAATCAATATAGATTATGTATATAATACATATATATCATCAATATATGATAAACACTTCAGTTTCATTTCAGAACAGCAAGCTATTGAACTGCATTTTAAAACAAAGCCCATGAAGGCAAAGTTCTCCTCTCCATGCCCTTCATTGGCTGCTGCAGGTAGCTGAGATGAGGTTGTTCCCTAGTGCGCTGGGTACTTTGATCTGCATTTCCTTCCACCCATTTCTTGCACATCAGTATGAGCCATCTCAGCATCAGCTTCCCCTTTTCCCTGCCAACTTCGTCAAATCTGCTCTTTGCTCATTTTGTTCTGTTTGACGAAGATCAGTCAGCCCGTGAATTTAAGTAAAAGTGAGAACTCTCTCTGTTTCAGAGCTGTGGACAGTGCCTTTGAGAACAGGGTGATTGCTAATAGAGATAATTCCTGCAACAGCCTCTGGAAAGGTCTAGGTGTGCTACGGTGTGCTTTGTATCCTAAGTCCTTTTGAATGAAGTTCTGATATCACAAAAACATGAGACTGTGTGTACAGAGGTGTTGGCACAGTTTAGGTCAGTTAAATCTGATAAAAAATACTAAGTCAAAAGGGATATTAATTTCTGTTACCAAAGTATCACTGTATGACTAGGAACTTGCAGACAAAGTTGAGCACTTCCACAGGGCTGTGTCCCGAAGACAGCTTGTGCTAAGGAAATCAGTTTGTGTGACTTCTGTAGGACACCAGAAAGAGATGCCTGCTTCAGCTTTCCAAATCACTGTCATGTATTTCAAGGTTTGTAAATGTTTAAAAAAAAAAAAAAAAAGAAAAAAGCCAAACCCACAACCAAAAGACTGAAATTGTTGATCTTTTTCTATTGAATTAGAGGCAGCAATTAAAAGGAGATTTGGAACAACTGTGTTTGGCATCTCTAATTAACTAGAATCAAACTTTCAGATAATTGTTACATCTGTGGAATAGAAGGGGTTTATTAAGGGGGCAGAGTTGCCATTTGTGGCCCATCTTGCTAATCATATACCAAGCCCTAATGAGGCTAGTTCTTATTCTTCCATCATTTGTTGTGTGAAGCTGTCACGATCTGTTAACATCATCAGCTTGACTGAGAAAAGCTGCTCTGCTCTTGTGAGCAGTATGGGGGTTTTTTTTGGCATTGTGTGAACAAGGCTTTTTTTGCTTTTTCTTCTGTGATAATCATCAGCTGGGGCAGGACTGGGCACTCAGTTTTATGCTTGGTGCTGTAACATACCTTATGGTGATGCATGTGTGTGTATATGTATGTATGTGTCTTAAGTGCTTAAATGCTTGTTATGTATTTGCATCAATGTTGAAGTGGTTCATAAAAGTTTACCTTAACTGGAGGTAGGTCTTTAAATGCTCTTCTCCATGTATCTTTGAAGCATCCAGTAAAAATGCCACATGAGGTCTAGCTTGCCTGCCATGGGCCATACCTGGAATGTTGTATCCTAGGAAGCTCAGTGACCCTAGTTTCCATTTGACAGAACTGAAGAACTGCTGAAGAGACCTAACTTGGATGTGCAAATTAAGCATATTTTCTTTATACCATATGTATACACACATACGTATAGTTACATATAGCATATATCTGTGCGTGCTTGCTCTCGCATTTCCTATATTCAGCAGGCCCAAGAGCACATATCAAGGTGAATACTTTTCCCTCTCCCTGCAGCTAATCCTCATCACAAGTGCCGTTTTAACTTGAAAAATCACAAAGATGGTAAAGGAAGCTAGTTCTTCAAAGGAGCCTCATATGGGTGGGCAAAAAGTCTGTCAAACAGAGAGCAAGGCCCTTCCATGAACTATTTCTCAGAACTAAGTAGGGCATAGATACACCTCCGCAAAGGAACTGTTCCTCATAGGTACTGAAGCAAAAAGAGATTTCTAAATGGTAGTTTTAGCTCCCCATAAATTATCTAATGCTTATGAACTGGGGCCAAGTGCCCCCTGGATTTGCTCAGTAAAAGTCAATGCATTATTTTTACTATAATAAAGGGGTTATAAATATTTGCATTTTTTGTAACAGCTAATGCTTAGAAGGATTTTTTTTGTGTCATTCCTTGGTTTCTCCTTTAGCAAGGTAGGACTGTCAACCATTCTGAAGCAAACATGACAAATTCTTTCTAAAGATCATTTGTTACCTGATGATCTGAATTGAGAGCCCTTGTCTTAGAATGAACAGGTTCTTTTCTTAGATAAGCCCTTTCAGCAGTCTTTAACAATATGCTTCCCATGTATTTATGCCTACATCTGTCTGATTGAACAGCAAGAGTAAACCCAAACACTTCAGATTTTTTTTTTACTGACAAGTACAGTTGATTGTACATCATTAAAATTTTATGTGAGACATTTTGACATAGTCATCTCCTCTGACCTTAAGCTGTTTTTCCAGGGCTGTTTTCATTCACTAGACACTCTTTTGTCCCTAGGAACTGTAAACAGATCAGCATCTTCAGCATGCATGTTAATAATGTCCTAGACAACTTTTACATTTGGACTTGGTTGTATCGTAGCTCCTGGAAGAGCACTTTCAGTCCACAAAATACGCTTACAGTTCCAGCTCTTCCCAGAAGTCCCATTCATTGCATTTGTTACTTGAAAAAGTTCATTTACTAGCATCTCAGTTGGCTGGTACTCAGTAAAGCCAGGGCTTCACCCCTAGAGCTTTAATATACTAGGGCATTAAAAAAAATCTTCCTTGTTAAAGTACCACTTCCTGCAGGTACAGATGTATTGCAGAACTCACCCCATAGCTTCAGTCTTTTACAGCACTGGTCATTTCTTACTTGGAAGGGTAATCACCAGTCTCCCTCTTCTCTGGATCTTGGACTACTGGCACAGTTCAGCTACTAACTTCTTTCCCCCTAGGTCAACATACTGGTTATTGTCTGTTTCAGCAGCTTAAAAAAAAAGTGCTTATTTTTAGTCTTTCCGACTGGAAGTGGATTCTCACTGTCACAAAGTATTAGATAACTTAAGTCGTCTTTCTAAGGATTACCCAATGTGCTGAATACTCTGGGGTAGAACATTTGTGGTTCCTTTCAGAAGATCTTGTACCTGCACATGAAGAGCCTGTATCTTATTTCATGTAACAAATAATAATAATCATATTAGAACAGCTTGCATTGAACAAATACTTTTATTTACAAGAACATATGTGACAGTTTTAAAATAAAAGAGTGGAACAAGTCTACTTTCCGTCTTCAGCCTGCTATAGATAGAGTCTCCAGCTTGATTGATTTCTTATTTGGCATTCTAATTTGGAGAACAAGTTTGTGGCAAAACTATAATAATCCAGTAATTTGGTACCAATCTCAGTGCTGAAAGCCACATATGATAGCTTAGTCTCTTCGTACATAGAAGATATTATATCCCAGTTCAACCATACCCCCAATAAGCAAGGCCCATAAAGGGATAAATACATAGGCTAGTTTCATCGTAGTAAATCGTTGCAGTTTAGCACAGAGGGCAAGGCAGAAGGCTAATTTAAGTAGCATTGCAATGAGATACCAGGCTTTTTTCTTGATGTTTTGGGAGCCATTGCGAGGGTCAAAGCCAGACTTGCAACGTCCAGCCATTTTCACAATTAACATAACTAGAAGGATAGTATCAAATATCCAGACTGGAATAAAAATGAGGAACCAGTTCCACGGTGCTTTCTCATCCAACTTCAGCACCAGCATGATCAGGAAGAGTAATGTAAAAAGCCATGTCAGTAGTACTCTTTGCGCCAGGGACATTCTCATTTAAACAGCTTTGAGAGGAAGTCTTTCACTGTCAGCAACAACCTAACAAAACAAAAGGGGGGGGGAAGGCATCAAAAGATGTCACTACACAACCATTAGGCATATTCCTTAAAGGTGACTAATTTCTTGTTCTTGCTTTCCCACCCCTTCTAACCTCACCTACATACTGCTTCCTTGCATTTCTTTTATAACCACCATTCTCAATGAAGCACTCTGTTTTGGTCCTGCCCACCATTAAATTTAGGTGCCTTAAGTCAGCTGTGTAAACTGCTTTAATCTAAACTTGTTCTGTGAAACAAATTGTGCTTTAATCCTACAGTAGCTGTCAAACTCATTTAGGGATTTTTGTATGTTAGGAATAGGTTTAGATCCATTTTCCTCCAGCACTGAGGCACTTGTAGTTCAACACTTGAAACTGAACCTAACAATTCCCTCCCTATAACAAAATAATCAGTAAAATGTAAACTAACCAACAAGCATGAGTAACAAGCCACCTGAAAGATCCTGTTGCCTGCAGAACTGCAGCTGAAACCAAGCCAGTAAGCCCTACTACCAGTTTCTGTCAAGCAGCATCTTAAAACTACAAAAAGCTACAGATAATATTTGCTTTCTGGCAGGTATCTAAAGTACACAGACACTGGCTGACAGGAACATTATTTAGTTTTATTGGCTTGGTAGTATATTTAAATTTCTATGTAGTCATGGCAAAAGAAAAAACAAGGACAAGTGCATCTGACACTACAGTCATAAAAGTTAGTTTTTATACTCCTAACTGAAAGGCTTTTACCACTGCATCTGCCAGAAGCTTTTCACTGCAAGTATAAAAAGCAGGGGTGAGAAGAACTATGATCTTCCTCAAGATTTCATACTACAAAGATGGATAATTAATGTATACACCAGTGGAAACGGTGCTGAATAGGTTTCTTAATTGTTTTAAAAATTTGAGATTTTTAGAAGTTTGATAATTCCCTTTAGAACACTGATATTCTTTCACTTGAAAGAAGTAACTGAGCTTTGATTTGTTCCAGATTAGAGAAGTATTTAAATTACTGAAGGTGAGATGATGTGTTCTGAAGCACCTAATCCTTGCCACCAGAAGGGAAAGACAAGACCTGCTTCCCCTCTTCCCCCTCAGTCCACCTGGCCACAAGCTGTTACTGCTTGCTCTGTTATTACTGATGCTCACACTATCACCCAATTAAGCCCTCACTGAACAAGCAGAAGTCTATTAGCACCTTTTTAACTGAGTTAGTTTTTTGCTAGATTAGCAAGTTGAACCAACTGTGTGCTCAGATAAGTATTGGAACCAGAAGGAGGGAGGTAAAAGCTGCTGGCTTAACTGGTTAGGAGATGACCAGCTACATTAGAGCTAGTGGATAACAATTTTGTACACACTAAAATTATCCTACAATTTAAATCTGTGTCTGCTGATACACAGTTCAACAGACCTACTTTTTTGTTCAGTCTGGGTTTGAAATTTCACTGCATTTGATTTAGTGGATAGTAGTGGGACTTCTCTTAAGGAAAAGATCCAGTTTAGCCCCAAATAATCTAAATTGGAGTTACTGTCAGTGCATCCCCCTCCCTTGTGTTAGGGCTGACACTTGTGTGACCCAGAGCAGGCCAGTTCCTTGAGCTGAAATAGCAAAAAAATAGTTTAAAATAAGATTTTTGTAGTTTGCTTTTTCCTGTCTCAGTTCTGCTCAGATCACTGAAGAGTCTGGTGAATGCCAGTTACTGGCAGGGTGGGACCGAGAACCCCTCCTTAGGGAAGGGGTGAGGCTTAGCAGTGACACTCAACATAAGAGTTAGTTAATTGCTAAGCAAGTAGACAAAAAATTGGAGGAGGTTTAGATAGCACTCCTCTTTTCTTGTAAACATACCTAAACCAGCTGGCAGGTGCAGAGGATTACAGGACAATTACTATGACCTGCCTGAAGTATTTCCAGTCTTTTGAAAACATTCCCAATATTCTCAAGTGCAAGTCTGTGGCTAAAGTGAAGAGAGTAGTGATCTGAAACAGAGTTTCGACATTCCTTTCATGAGAACCTTTTTGAAAACTAGTTCTAGAAATCAATGCTACAGATACTACAAGAAGGAGAATCTCTCATTAGCAACCCCGAGAAAGTGGAAACCAAAGGAACAGACTGGAAACTTGGGCCTGAAAGGAAAAAAGGAATTCAACACTGTTAGAAGTATCAGGTTATCAGATACTCAGAGAAGGCGCTATCAACTGTCTCTGGAGGAAATAGAAAGCTGCTGAAGGTGTATTAGATGGGGCTACTCAATTTGAAGGTTGCTCACCTGATGAAAAGATTTTTCAGTTTTCCTAAGTGTTCAGAACCCTTTGTAACAATTTAAAAAGCACAGGCAGAAGAGTCAGCATGGGGCGTTATGCTGCCTTTCTTCAATCTAATTAAGAGATGTAACTGCAAGATTGGACAGTACTGCAAGGCTCCATTCAATTTTAAAGGCTTTTTTTGATGAAAACTGAAGAAAATCCAAGCGTACTTTTGAGATCTTATCCTATAGTCCAAGTAAAGGAAGCTACCAAATTTGCAAGACTGACAGCTGGGGATACACAGCTGACATAATGAGGAAGGGTTTGATTACATGGAGCACCTAACCATCTCTCATTAGGAAAAAAAGGAGATGATCAGCAGATGCTTAGCGAGAGGACAGCTATCACAGCAAGATGGTTAACACTGGAAAAAGGATGCAGATATGGTGCAAGTCTGTTTTCACAGAAGAGCTAGTTCACCAGAAGGAATGCCAAATGTGGGGTGTAAAAATAAAAAAGCTCTCGACTCTTTATAGGACTCGTGTAATTAGTAGGAAGTGAAAATTTTCAGTAGTGAGAAACACTATCTCAGTAGCATTGCTGACCTTGGTGGGATGATCTACATAATTAGAATATTATGATAGCTAATTATATCCTGTTTAGATGGAGAAAAATAAAGAGGAGAGAAACTTACACGTTCAGCTAAATATTAGCGATAACATAGGTCTATAAATTTGAACCCTGAACATTGCCTAACAAAGTTCAGAAAATTGTAATACACTGAAACCAAATTAAATAGAACTCCAGCTTGATTAAATGCCATTTTAAAGCCGATTCAGTAGGTATGAGTACTTTAACGCCGAGAAAGAAACGTTGCAGTAGCCCCATTTCAAAACCACACGTGAACTAGTCTGATGGGAACACAGGTTAGGTATTCACAAGTCCTCTTGCGACTGGTGCGTTCTTAGTTGAGGTAGCCTATGTAGATTTAAAAGTGCAAATAACGTCAAACTACAACACCCCCTTGACCGGAGTGCTTGTTTTACTGTTTTTTCAGCGGAACAGGGACTCCCGAGTGCTGAATCTGGCTGACAGCCCCCCCCACCCCCCCTTTAGAAATTATGCAGAGGACCAGAAGGAGGAAACCGGCCGAGGGTGCCGGGCTAAGCCGAGCCTGCGACGGCAGTTCGACAGCCCCTCCCTCGCGGTCCTCCGGAGAAGACCGACTGTTTCCAGCACAGGCCCGACCCAGCCTTGCCCGGGCACGGTCGCTACCCTCCACCGCGGGTCGCCTACCGCTCGCCGCCCCGGGCCGACCCCCGCGGGGCTGCGGCTCCGGCAGCGGCCGGACGAGCAGGGGCAGGGCCAGGCCCGGGGCCCCCCCCGCAGGCGGGGGGACAGGCCGCCCGTCTCCCTCTCCCGCCCTTCCTCAGCCCCCACGGCTGACCCCGGGCCGCCCGGCCTCCCCCGCTCCAGCCTTCCTCGCCGGTCCCCCGCCCTCCCCCGGCCTTCTCCTGAGGCTGCCCGCGAGAGGCCCCCCCCTTCCCCGGCCACGGCGGAGGCCTCCCCCCGTCCGCCTGAGGAAGAACGGGCGCGACGCGGCAACCCGAGCTGGAAGCCCCCTTCTCTCCCCCGCTACCTGACGGGCCCGGGCCGCCCTAGCGCCGCTGCCGCCCTCGCACGGACCCGCCGCCGCTTCCCCGCGCAGGGTCTCGGCGCATCCCCCCTCCTGCCCGGCTACGCGGGGCCAGCGCGCAGGTAAGGGGGGCGGCCGGGCTCTCCTCGCCCGCTGCGCCGCAGAGAAACCCACCGCCTTCCTTACCCGCCGCCCCGGGCCTGGCTGGCTATTGGGCAGCGGGGACGCACGTCCTACCGCGCCGCGCTCTCATTAGGTAGCGGCGGTGTCGCTCAAGTTAATCCCCGCCTTCCCCCCCCCCCACGCAGCTACTCAGTCGTGGAGACGCCCATCAGGGTCAGCCAGCCCCCTCACGGCCGGCAGCCGTTCAGCCTTGAGCCCGCCCCCCACCCTTTCTCTTTGCCGCCAATTCGTGCAGGAGGCTGTCTGTCATACCGGCCCCGCCTCTGCCCGGAGAGCCGTCCGTCAAACACAGCCCCACCTCCCTCCCGCTCTCGTTGGGCAGCGCCGCCGCCAGTCACGCCCCGGCCCCACCCTCGCAAGCGGAGGGGGGGGCGCTGTCGGCTACCGACCTGCGCCTAGCCCCGCCCCCGCCTCGGCAGCGCGCGCCCTCTCGGGTGGCGCGCTGTTGCTGCCGCCGCTCGGGCGCGCGTCTCCTTCTCCTCCTCCCACCCCCCCCAGCTGTTGCCTCGCGCGCGCCCGCCCGCCCGCCGCCTCGCGCTCCCCTCGCTGCTGTTGTCTGCGGCGCGCGCTGGCCCGCTCCGCCGCCTCGCCGCGGCACCGGGCGACCGGTAAGGTCGGGACCCCGCCTCGGTCAGCGGCTGGGGGGGGGGGGAGCGGGAGCCGGCGCGGAGGCATCCCCGCCCCGGCGGGAGGGGGAGAAGCGGGGCGCCAAGTTCCCCGCGCGGCTGGGGAGGGGGCCGACCGGCTCGGCGGGGGCGGCCGGGGCGGGTCTTCGGCTTCGGAGCCGCGGCCGGGGCGAGGCGGGGGCGCCCGCTCGGTGAGGGGCGGCGGGGCGGTTGGCGCATCCCCGGCGGGCGCGCGGCGGAGCCGTCTGCCGCGGCTCCCCTCGCCCCTGCCCGGGCGGCGGGAGCGGGTCCTCTGCCGGCCCGGGGGCCTCCCGCCCCTCCGCCGGGCCGGCCGGGGGAAGGGCGGGAGGCCCGGGGCCTCCGCGGCGCCGAGGTCCCCCTCAGGCGGGAGCGGGCGCGGGTGTCCGCGGCGAGGCGGCCCCCCCCCCCCCCCCCCCCGGGGCCCTTCCTGCCGGGGCGGTGGGGGCCCGGGGGCGGCCGCTGAGCGGGCCCTTCCCGCCCCGCCGCGTACCCGCATCAGGTGCGGGCTGCTCCAGCCGTTGCGGGGGGGGCCGCGCCGCGCCGTCCTGGCGAGCCTGCGGGCTGGTTGGCCTCCCATGGCGAAGTTTGTGGTGGGCGGTGGGCGGTCAGTTGCGCGTTCAAGGCTCGAGCTGCTGGCCGCTTGCGTGCGCGTTACTCCTCCTGCTTGTTAAGTCTGACTTGTGCTGTAATGCACCTTTTCCATGGTAAGTTGCTTTAAGGCATCTTGAGCTGCTGTAGTGCTTGTGACTTTTTTTCTCCTTTCCTTTGAAGGTCCTACGTTTCGGCATCCTCACCTTCATCTCTGACCTCGTCTCCTTCTGTTTTCTTGTATTTTACATGCCTTCCTCTTCTTTTGGCGCTTGCTTTCTTATTCCTCATCCCGTTTTTTTCCCCCTTTCCACCCTAATCCAGTGACAACCAGTCTACAGCGTATGTGTTGTCCTTGGTTTTCAGTTGGGGAATCTAAATGTTAGGCTACTTCCCATGAGTTAAAATTCATCCCGTCATCTTCACTTCCCTGGTGTTCTATTTGCTGTCTTTTCTGTGAGAAACAAAGGAGAGAGCAGTGAGG
The DNA here is from genome assembly GCF_964188355.1 of Buteo buteo. Taxonomy (NCBI): domain Eukaryota; kingdom Metazoa; phylum Chordata; class Aves; order Accipitriformes; family Accipitridae; genus Buteo; species Buteo buteo. The sequence goes on along the minus strand of NC_134174.1, from coordinate 13,315,022 downwards.
GAGAATGATTATGCAGCAGTAGAACTATCCAGGTGTTTGCTGCTTTTACTTTTGTTTTTCGTACGTACTCCCCGAGTGCATGTGACTCAGGTGTATCGGATTCATTGATGGTTTAGTCCACATTCTCAAGCTCTGCACTTGGTATTTTGTCTTTTATTGCTTTTACATGTTGTTGGTTACTTGAAAAGCAATACTGCCGAGTCTTGCGTTTTGTTCCAAATTTGCCAGTGTCTTATCCATCCGTTGTATAATTAACTGGAAAAAGTAATTAATTGGAAAACCTGACTTGTTGAAAGTACTTTAATTAACGTTCTGAAAATCTTTGCAATGAAACATTCCTACAGAAAATACAGCTGGTTTTACAATTTTGACACATGAGTTCTCTAATAGGAATGAGACTAAATACAGTGTGTCATCAGTAATTTGCCCGCTTATATCTTCCTGTTGATGCTGTTAAACAGATGGTGGTATCTGTTTTATCAAGGAGAAGTGCATCACTCGAAATAACCTGTTAATCCTAGTAAGTGAATCCAGGTATCTTTAGCTGTACTTAGAGTGGTCACTGAGTGGTAGAAGGATATATTTCTGTTATATACGTTAGTGCTTGGCATGAGAGGTTTTTGTTTTCCTGGGCTTAGAGGCTAAAAGTGTTCTGTGCATAAATCTCTATAATAAATAATCTATAAATAGCTATATGTATTTGGCTATTTCTGTAGCTCTGAAGGTTTTGGTGATCTTCTTTGATTTGCCTCTTTATTTGTGACTCCCTGGAAAGTATAATCCTTTTCTTGGAAGTCTTATTTTTGTTCCAGTAAGGTGTTTATGAACCGATGTATGTACGCACATCCATAATTCCGTCAGTTTTGACTTCTTCGTGCCCCCTGCCCCGCCCAGAGCTCTACTTCACAATATTTGCAAACAATTTTCACTTCTGAAGGTGAAGGTTGAGAGTGGCACTTGGAACGTGGTGCGTTTAAGATCCTGATCCCTGTTTGAAGTGGAATGTTTTGCAGTTGGATTTTCTGTTGCTATGTTTTGCTGCCAATGTATGTTTTTATTCTGGATATAAATATTATAAAGGATAAAACACGAGCCTGAGTCATCTGAAAAAAGAATTTGGAAACCTAGTTAGTTTAATTCAGTGCTTGTAGTAGAATTTTTTCCTCGTGTATTGTGTGGAATGTGACATACAAATAAATTGTCAGTAATTGTTGGGAGCTCCATGGAGCATTTCAAGTATTTTGATTGTACTGGATTTCTCCCAAAGCAGAGTTAGCTCAGCTTGACTCAAAAAGTTGGTCCCAGCTGTATCCATAGCTGCCTAATATTGGTGTGAATTCTGGGACAACTCAAAATCATGTAGGCTTTGAAATAGGAAACAGGGTATTGATGTTGTATTAGAACGGAGGCATAGGTGCGTTAAGAAGACTTCCAGTCAACTTTCTTTGAGGTGGTTAACCAGGCAGCGAAGGGTGGAGCGGCTCTTGGAGTTGAACAATGCTGTTCCTGTCATAGCTGGCAGGGGTCACTGGAAAGCAGTGGACATAATTTCTTTCCCAGTTCTCCAAAGTTACATATACTGTCTTCCCAGGCTTTTTCTAAATATCTTATCTTCTACTTGTTTATAGTAGAAATTTTGTTAAAGAAATAAAAACTTTTTTTTTCCTTTTCTCAGGACTCCTGTGAGTGAGAGTGATGACAGTCACAGGGTTGGTTTGTTTTTTGTTTTTTGTTTTTTTTTTTGTCTGTGAGGAAGTTCTTTTCATAATAAACAGCATGCTCTACGGATTCATCACGAACCGTTTATGTGAATTTTTAGCTAGGCTTACTAGGGACACAAAGCTTGTACAATTACTTTCTTTGTCCATCGTCTTCTGTTTGAGTAACTTCTTTAGTCAGACAGATGACGAAACCAAATTTAATGGCAACTGAAAGACGTTAAGTACCTACACAGTGACAAATTTTTATAAAACTTTTGACGGGTAGTGACCCAAATTAATATTCCTACCTGAAGAAAAGCAGTTATAATTGAGTCCCTTCTTTCTGCAGAAAGAGAGCAACTGCTAGCCAATCTACATGCTAAGCTCTGAGCCATCGTGGTGCGTACTACTGCTGGCCCAGCCAGATAGTTGGGGCAGTTGGTAATATGGGTGGGGGGCAGGAAAAAAGTGTTGGGTAAGGTGGAGAAGGACAATAGGGAGCCATGGTACGCTGATAAAAACAGGTAGACTTAATTGCTCCTGCCCACACAACAAGGTAGGCCTGTTTTTTTCTGTAATGTTTTTTTGTTTTACAAAGGAAACAAAACAAAACTCTTTTAGGATACCTCTGTCAGAGGTACTGCTCCTTCTCACTGTTCAAGGACTGTTGACCACTACTTACCCTAACCTATGTAGTGGTGTGAAAAATAAAAGGCTTTGAAAGCTTTAAATAGCATGTTTTCTCCCTTGAGTTTACTGTGCTGTTATTCATAAAGGTGCTTCTTGCTGGGTACAGAGGAAACAGTTAACTACTTGAAGAAATTATATTCAAATTTGTAAGGTGAATACAAAGAGCTTAATAAATTGCCTATAGGGGGGAAAAAAGAGTTAATAGTAATTAGGGCTGTAACATATTACTGTGTAATGGTTGGGTATGCTCTACATGTAATCGTAGAATAGTTTAGGTTGAAAGGGGTCACTGGAAGTCATCTATCTGGTCCAATAGGTTGAAAGGGGTCACTGGAAGTCATCTATATGGTCCAGCCCCCTCTGAAAGCAGGGCCAGCTTCAAAGCTAGAGCAAACATGTATACATATATAGAGATACTCATTATGTTGTCAAGACATTTGGAAATACAGCTTATGTTTGTGGGTTTTTTTTAGTTGGGGGGAAGATATCAGAGAGTTCATAGAGCTATTTTCTTGTTTCTTAATTTAAATGTGTAAAGGGTATTTTTTTTCCAAATTCACTTCTGCTGGGAATACTCTGTGAAACATGTAGTGTTCAGTATTTAATTCTTTGTTCAGTTGAGGTGGTCTTGGTAGACGTACTCCAGAGAGACTGGATGGCTTCCTGGAATGAGTCCAAGCATTGGACTGAACTTCTGTTTGCAAATACATTTGTGGTTCTTGTTCTTAAAAAATAAAATACAACTGCAAAGTGGGAGAAGAAATGAAAGCAATATAGCATCAAATATGAAGTCATGCAAGCCTTGCATTTTGGAAGTTGGCCAGCGCCAGATGCTTTTGGGGGTTAGGTGGTTGGCAGATGCCAGCCTGGCAGCTAAACGCTCTTCATGTTCAGCTGTCTTAAGGGACAGTTTGTTCTATGCTTGCCATGTTGCTCATACTCCTTCCTTGGTATTTGCTGCTGGCCATTGTGGGTTTGGGTTAGGTAGAGAGTTCGTGTGGCCAACTACAGCCCGGTGATCTCTTTGGACGTTTTATTGCATCCTGGGTCATGAAGCTTGAGATTCACTCAGCTGTGTGTTTATTGTTTTCTTATTATTGTGTGTTTAAATAGCTGCTTTCTTTTTGAATCTGAGTGAACTCTTGGCTTCAGTGACTTCCTATGGTACTGAGTTTAACAGTCTAATTATGTGTTGTAAGATAATATTTCTCTGTTAAAAGTTTGGCTTTGCTGTCCTCTAAGCTTGGTTAATGAATGAAGTTCCCTGTATTACTGGAAGCGGTTGTTTTCTTAACTATATTTTCTCTATATTTCTTAAAGTCTCATATAATTTTTAGTTCTTTATTTTTCTGTTCATACTTGCCTGTCTCAACAGGAGAGTCTTTCAAGTGGTTGATAATTCATAGCCTTTCTCAGAACACCTCCCTCAGTATTTTAATATTCTTCTTCAAATAACATACATGCATTTCAGGTCTGATTGCACAACCTATCAACAGAGCTGTGCTGCAGTGTTTTCCTTGTTATTCCTCTTTTATTCAGGTGTCTCTATGCTCTTCTTACTATAGGATATTGAATGGAAGGGCTCGCTGAGCTCCCAAATTTCCTTTCCAGATTTGAGATACCTGATTTTAAAGCTTTGTGTGGTGTACGTAGTTCACTCCCCCGCCACACCTCTTATAGGTATCATGTGCGTTATTGATACTAAATTCTGTTGATGTTGCCTATTCATTGTTAAAGTTGATCCATCATCTTAAGCTTTGCTATTGTAAGATTAATTGTCATCTGGAAATGTTACTACTTCAGGTTTTCTTTTCTTCTCTGGTGTATAAAAAATAGGCGCTGCTGGACCTATTTACAGAAGCTTGAGGTTTGGAATACTAGGGCAGGGCTCAGTTCACACCATTTAATGACTTAACTTAGGAAGTACTTTGTAAAAACTCTAGGCTACTGGTCTAAATAGTGGGAGGAGGCATGGGGAAACAGTCTTAATTGTCCAGATTAACTCTGTTGATGGTACTTCTGAAGGCTTGCAGATAGAGAGCCAGAGTGTTCAAGTTGCCTTCGGTGAGAGCTGCCTCACTACTGGCAATGGCGTTAGTGCTCATCTTACTCTGCAGTCCATAGGTCTGTGGAGCTAATTCAGGTGAAAACCGCTCATTTACTTAGTAATGGTAGTCAGATCCTTGAAGCTGTCCCCTGTGTGATGGGCTCTAATGCTGGTAAGAAGAGGGATGGAAGCTGGTGACTGAGGAGGAGGTTGGACTGTGGTAAGACTGGTTTAGAGTGGTTAAAACACTTGTGAAGCCTTCCTGGTCCACCCTGACCTTCTCCGTTGGCTTTGTGTGGACCTTATGTATCCTTAGTGAGTGATTTCTTCTGCTCGGAGTTCCCTCTTAAGAGCTCTGGGAATGAGCAGGAATGTGGGGCATCTCTATTTATTTGTAAGCTGATGTTAGCTGTCAGCACCTGATGAAGCAGTGGTGTGATGAGTGTCTGTGTTCATCTTTCTTGTAAAAGTCTAATGGTTAGTGTACTCAGAAAGTTGGAAGTTGTGATTTCTGGGTGCTCTTATCCTGAGTGGCTTTAATGTCAAACCTCCGGAAAGCGCTAGCCACCGGGGCATGTGCATACTGAATAAGATCCTTAACGTCTACCTCTGTCACTACAGGGTGGTCAGGTACGTGAAAGCTAGTGGAACATAAAGAAAGCAGACTAGGAAGATTTAGTTTGAGTTTAGTTTTGGGATTAGGATGCTTCTGCGTGAAGGAGAACAGGGATTTGTGTGCACTTTGCCTTGGACTGACACGGAATGGCAAGAGCTAGCAGACCAGCTGCGTGTGGTCCAAGGAGCTTCTAGGCACCTGAGCAGGCAATAAATAGACTATCTTATTCAGACTGGGTGCTGCTATTAATCTCTATTATCCAATTAGCCTATTGCAATGAAGAATGTTGACCTCAGAATTTTGTTCAATTTTCTGGCTGCTTTTTGATCCATGGCAATGTTTGCTTTTCACAAATAGCAGTCTATTTAGAAGTCTTTGACATCCTTCCAAAGGCTCTTTGAAAGTCCACATATGTTTTATCACTTGCTCTTGTTTATCAGTTAGTTTGACATGTTCAGAAATACTGATAGGCTAAGACATGATCTTCCTTTGCAGAAACTGCTGATTAGACCCTATCAGATAGTCTTTCAGGTATAATGGTGTTCTATTTTTAATGACAGTTTTGAGGAGCTTGCCAGATACACATGTAAGGCTTGTTACCCTACAATTCCTTGCTTGGACCGCTCCAGAGACTTTTTAAAAAATATAAGCTCATCATTTGCTACTGTGTTCCTACAGAACAGTGGCTGTTATAAGAGACTGCAACTCTTTCTGACAGCTCAGCTGCTTCATGCCTCAGCTGCTTCAAAAACTTGCTGGATAACTATTTGTAGAACATGATGCAAACTTGGTCATTTAGGAGTGGTTTTCAACTTCCTGACTGTACTCATCGAGAAGCCACAACTCTGCTGTGCATTGCCTGGTGACAGATAAACATGTCTTCCTAAACACCAAGTTAGTATTTTCAGTGAGCAAGATTTATTGTTCCAGGAAATTATTGTTGTGTTTAGAATCGCAAGGAGGAGAAAAGGAGCATAGCATTTTATTTCAAGGTGGCTGCTATATTTTGGGTTGGTTTTGGGTTTCTTTGAGTGTTTAAGAAGAATGTGTATATAAATGAAAAACATAATATTTATAGAAATTCTGTTCCTTAATAAAGTTGTTACAGTTTTAAGAGCACATGTATACGTGAATTACTTCAGGGATTTCTCATTGTAAGATTGTAAATATGTTTAATGGGATATGTATGTGTGTATTATTCAGTACAAAAAAAAAAAGGAATTAAAAGAGCAGAACTTGAGATTGATCATATACTATGTTTTCTTTTTATTTTTTTAAAAAGGTGCAGCATTTTCAGAAATGGCTTGTAGATCTAGCATGCTGGCAGCAATTACTGTATTTGGATTAATGGGAATTTTGTCACTAATATCTCTTACAGAAGATAAGAAACAAAATTAACTTGATTATAGTCCCCTTTAAGGGCTTGAATTTTTTCCACTTCATTAAACAGTAGAATATGTTTAAATTTAAGGAGTTTTCTGCTAATTAATAAACACTGCAGCAGGCTCAGGAGTAAATTGAGAGGTGTAGAATCCTGGACTTCTCAGTACAGAGTCCTCCCCCCTGTTTTTGCAAGTAAGGTAACTGAAATTGTGTCATGTCACTTCCAATGGAGCCATGAACAGAAACCAGTTATGTAACGAAATTAGGAAATTTGCACAGACCTTAAGGCTGAGGGCATAGATTCCAGAAATGGCTACAGCGGTTGCAACAACTGCACACAATGTTCTTTTCCCAGAACCTGAAATAAATCATAGAAATCCTGACACTCCACATTTTGCTACTATTTCAGACAATTGTGCAATTCACTGGCAAAACAAGTGTTCCTCAGGAGACAGTTATTTTCTGTGGTACTTCCTTGCTCGTTTGTCCTTCAGATATTGGCATTTTTACTGTGGAAGTGAAGATGGTTAAGTCAAGCCTACTTCCCACCAGAATTTGAAAACTGATCTCGCTGCATGCTCTATGCTGCAGCTGCAACTGTGAGAGCTCCCTGCTTGGGATGGTAAGTGATAAAGGGTGTGAGCTTTATAAGGAAGAACAAATATGCAGTGGCAGAAATGGAATCAGATACCGTGGTTTGTGGGCAAAATACAGAGGCCTGAGAAAGTATCTGTTTTTTGCTAACTGATATCTTACTTGGAGACCCAGGCAGGTATGGACATGCTGCCAAATGTCTGTATGTGTCATGATATATCACGTTTGGTACATCTGTGTTCATAATCAACGGGGCGTGATACACAGCAGCCAGCATAGGGTCTGATTCATATTTTGTTGTTGTTGTTGGCCTGATAAACTCCTCAAACAAACAAAAACCCCTCCCCAAACAGGTATCTAGGGATGTTCAATGTTTTTTTTTCACCTGTTGTTTGGGCATGATTGTTCTTTGGTTTTGGGTTTTTTTTTTTTTGAGATAGTGTGAAGAACAAAGTTTGAAAAGTAATTCTCTTTTCATGAACAGTGTCTTAGGAATGCTGGTATCCAAATTTAGCAGAGTTGTTGGTGTTCTTTGGGGAAGGCAAGCATGTTAATTCCTTTTTATTTACAAACTATCATGCTGTTCCTTTGGGAAAGTGAGTAAGTTAATTCCTTTTTATTTACAAATTATCATGACCTTGGATTTCAAGGCAACAACTTGGGGGGGGCCTTGGCTGGCATGGCAGCAAGACTACTTCTCATGCTGGCTGCTGGATATGGTCCTCAGGTTAGCAGTGTCTGATTTTTTAATTTTTTTTTTTCCTTCCTTTTTAAGGCTAGCTGAAAGGAATGTGATAAAACTTCCACTGAAAGGTGTGAACCTGGGAGTGACAAGTTTCTCATTTGCTTGTATACAATTTGCAATTCAGAAATACTGTTTTGAGAAAAGCGATGCATAGATAAAGTACTTAAAACACTGAGTGCATTATATAGTATCTGATGTTCCTTTAGAAAAGGAAGGGTAGGTTTAATGGTTTATTTGTAAGGTACATGAAAAGAATGTGTCTTTTGAAACACTGCTTCAAGGGTTTAATCCTGTTCTTGGTGGCAGTAGCAGAACTCCCATTCACTTGAGTGTAGCAAGGATGATTCCTGGTGAGTTTTAGTGGTGTATCTGCATTACATTGATACCTGTGTTGGCTTGTTTCATCATGGCAGAAGCAGCTTTTCGATCAACAGTAGATGCTTGACTAAGCTGTTTATTTGGCTCATTTTAAATTAACTTAAAGTACCAAATAATGTCAGCCATTTGATGATAAAGTTAACTTCTATTTTACTGTTGAACCTGAAAAATTTTTTTTTCCTCGTTGAAGTTATTTTCTAGCTGTGCATCAGCAGGTATAATATTTTACTTTTGAGTGAGTTTGTGTGATACAAGTGTTGCTACAAAATCAGTAGTTTAAACTGTAGGCTTTACTATTCTGATTCATTATCTCTTATACCAGGAAATCTTAGTGAAGTTATGCCTGTGACTCTGAAACTGTAATATGGAGGATCTAACATAATGGTAAAAGAGTTCTATTGTGGAAAGCAGTTGAAATCAAGTTCTACTATTCTCATGGCTTTATGCAGTAACTTTTTTAAAAATGCCTTTAATTTGCTGCTGAAAGAAGTTGTTCTTCTGAAGGTAATAAAAATTGATCGTATTTTAAAAAACATATTTGAGACAAATGCCACAGCTCTGCAATTTTACTCCTAATGGTGTCTAGTGAACATGCCAACTTCATCATTCCATAATCATAATAAGTTGAGAAGGACGTTCAAGTCTTGACTCAACAGCTGGTTGGTGTCCTGGCCATTCGGGTTACGATTGTTATAAAGGAAACAGGTTCCTTGAAATACTTAGTGATTCACAGTGTTTACAGGCAAGGGAAGCAACTATTTGCCTATGCTTCCTTGCTTGTGTTGTATTTTTAATTATGTCCTTTCACTAGTTGACACTGCTTAGACTTGAATATTCTTCCAAAAGTTGTAATTTTGCTGCCTTTGTCACTATGAGGAGCACAGTTTTATCCTGAACTTCTGTCAGAGTTCAGAATAGATTTTATTTCCTGTAGACTGTTGTTTAGAAATGTATGCGTTTATGTTTGACTTGGTTTGCCAAAACCCTGTGGATATGAGTAAAATTTTTTTTAAATATACTTACTTTGAATTTATTTAAATCTGTAGTGTAGTATCTAATCTTGTGTTACACAATAAGCACTGCACTGCTTGAATGAACATTTAACTACCTGAAGACATCTAAATACCTATTTCTGTGGCTTTTCAAAAACTGCTCATTTGATTGCAAGGTGTAGTGGAAAAGCAATAGCTACGAAACTCCACATCTGAATAGGGATCACCAAAACCAGATAGTCATCTATTTTTAATTTTAAGGAAGTAGCAAAGTTTGGATCAAAAAATGTTGCATGTTAGTAGTAGTATTAACTGTGGGTTTGATGGAAATGCAATGAATGGCTCTGATGAATGTCACAGAGATGTTGTGATCAAGCTTTTATATTTGGATGTTCTGTCTAATCTCTGAAGTTGGGAGTATTTTTTGTGTTACTCTTAAATGTCCAACGAGTTAATTTTGCTGTAGTTACTCTGCATAGGACATTGTACAACTGAGTGCAAAAGCTGGTCCCTGTCCCAGATGCAGGTACTCAACACAGAACATGAAACAAATGGCTAGATCTGGAGAAGATAGGGGGAGAACAAGGCAGAAGAATAGGCAGTGCTCTGTTGTACTTGTGGATGTGTATCAGCTGTTTTTGTTTGTTCACTTGACCCATTTGGTACTACTGATGTGCCTTAGAGCCCAGCTTGTACAGTCTGACTTCAGGATCAATATCAATACAAATTGTCAGCTGAATAACATATTAACTTGTAATGAATATGCAGAGTTCTCAAATTGTTGCAATACTTAGTCTTCTGTCCAGGTGTTCAGTGAGCTGTGGGCAGATGCAGAGTCAGAGCTGGGGCTGCAGCTTAAGTGCCTGGAATTGTTACTATCCAATTCTCATCCAGATAAGTTAGGTTCAGGCCAAGTGTATCAAACTCAGTATACTGTCTCAAAAAAACCCAACCCCCAAACCACAGACAAATCCCAGCCCCTGCGTGCGGAAGCGCTGTCCAGAAATAATTAAACGAACCTTTTCACCTTTCATTTCAGTGCTGTCTCAGAAATTGTTGTATCTCTTTTGAAGAAAGAAGGTGATATTTCCTTGTGGAAGTATTTTTACTTGGCATACCAAACGCTGTTAAAGTCTTTTGAGACATCCATCCCATGATTTTGTTATATTTACTTTTGTAAGCATCATCTTTGCATTTGTATATGCAAATGTGTATGCAAATGTGCTTTAAACACCACCAAAATAGACTACAGAGGATTTAATGTAGAGAGTTTCTTAAAAATACAAACCCCATGGGTAACCTAACAGGTTTGTTGATAGAAATTAAATAAATTAATAATAAAACTACTTAATTATATTTGGTTTTTAGCTTTGTGATATAATTGTTTCTCAAGCCAAAGTGGTTTTGAGTGAGTTGGAGAACTATTGCAAAAAAAGATTGCTGCCTTTAAAATGGCTTGTCCAATTTTAGCCATAGTTGACACAGTTGGAAGTCTTGGATTCATAAGTTAGCATTGGTTTCCTGAAAAATCATTGATCTTGGAGAGAGAGACAGGTCAAGTTAACATAGGTGTTGAGGGAGAGATTTCTGTGTGGGTTCAACAGTTAGTGCTTTACTGCCAATAATGAGTTTCTCATCCTGTAATCCAACCTTTTTCTCATCCTGAAATTATGGTGGTAGGAAGCAGGGTTATATTGCATGTGAGAGGGGATGTTGGTTTAAGGTAAATGAGGAGGAGTTAAAGATCCTCCAAGATGGGCTCACAAAGGAGGGGAAGGAGGAGTGCAAGTGTGACCAAAATCTGTATGGCATCCCTCCTACACTGGCAGCTCCATGAGCAGTGGAGCTGCTTTCACTGTGACTGTACAATGTAGGCCATATTATGTGTGGAGGCTATATATCGCTAAAGGTTTTAAGTCTCTTTGAGCGTAGCGAGTGATTTTAAATTTAAATTTACTTAAACAGGTTTTCAAACAAGAAAGGAAATCCTATTTTAAGCTTTGTATGGGTGAGAAAGAAGGGTAACCAGTCTATGTAATATGCCAAGTTATATCAAAGTCTCTGTTGGGCTCCATGCTTTATGTGATAGAAATATTTTTACATTTATTGTGCCAATGAATTCTTAATAACTGGTAGTTGCTGTTAGAAAAACCGCTGCTATTATCAGAAGCAAATAGGTCAGAAACAATTACAGATGTTGACACAGTCGTGGCTGCCAGCTTTAACTGACTTGATGTGACTTACACGATATTATCAACAGTGGAAAAATTGCAGTGCTCGTTTGCTCAGTTGCACAAAAGTCAGTGTCCTGGTATTTCTGAAATTTGGTAATGACTAAGCTCTCTCTGAGACATTTCTTTCTATTGTGTTGTAATTTTATCTGAGATTGTATAAAGGATATTGGAGTTACACTGTTAGAAATTTTAAATATAGTTCCTTTTAAGTATTTGATTTGTCTTTTTTTGAAAAAGCTTTGTGAAACATGAAAATGTATGGCATTATGTTTCTTAGAAATCCTCAGGAGCTGGTATAAAATCAATTTGTTGAAGGTTTGTACTATGGTGTATATGATACATATCCAAACTTACTAAATACAGTGTCTTTAAAGTAATGCACTGTGTAAAATATGAGTACATCCATACACAAGTCAGGGAAGACTGAATAAACAGGTGTCAGTGCGTAACTGAGTCTTTTAGAGGTCATCTTTTCTTTCTGAGAAATGTCTTGGAAGATGGCAGTGTTGTAGGGCTTTTGTATAGGGAGTATTTGTGATTTTCATACAAACAGCTGTTATGACCAGGTAATCTAATATCTTTTTTTTTTAAAAAAAAAAAACAAACCACCTGAAATTTCTGGTGATGAACAATGTATAATAAAGTGTCATGAGTTATTCTAATGCTTAGGTATTTCATAAAGACACTTTTGTTTTAAGCTATTGCACAGTTTCAGTTTCTATCCCACCTGTTGGACATTGTATTTTTCTTTGTCCTTCTTAACTGTGCAAATGCTATAAACAAAAAACGAAGATCACCTTTAATCTTTCACTATAAAAACTGCCTATGGATTAATAATTCTTGTTTCCTTTTAATGAAGAAATATAAGGTGCAATATTGTTGTTGATATTGACAATGTATGATAAGTGTGATATTTTTATCAGAAATATACCCCTAAATCACGTTTTTTTGCTGATAGAGATCGATCTTGGAAGAATGCTCGATGCATAGTTTGGTGTTTGGGGGCTAAACTACCACTCCTCCTCCTCACCACTGGTGAGGCCATGCCTGGGATGCTGGGTCCAGTTCTGGGCTCCCTGGTACAAGAGAGACAACGGACGTACTGGAGAGAGCCCAACGAAGGGCCATACAGATAATGAAGGGACTGGAGCATCTCTCCTGTGAGGAAAGGCTGAGAGCTGGGACTGTTCAGCCCGGAGAGGAGAAGGCTCGGGGGGGATCTCATCAGTGTCTATAAATACCTGAAGGGAGGGAGCAGAGAGGACAGAGCCAGGCTCTTTCCAGTGGTGCCCAGTGACAGGACCAGAGGCAATGGGCACAAACCGAAACACAGGAGGCTCCCTCTGAACATCAGGAAACACTTCTTCACTGTGAGGGTGACTGAGCGCTGGCACAGGTTGCCCAAAGAGGTTGTGGAGTCTCCATCCTTGGAGATATTGAAAAGTCATCTGGATACGGTCCTGGGCAACTGGTTCTAGATGGCCCTGCTTGAGCAGGGTGATGACCAGGTCACTTCCAACCTCAGCCGTTCTGTGATTCTGTGAAACTGTGTTTGTGAAGTTTTTTTAAGAGATCTTCTTGTGTTTATTTTTACCAATTATGCTTGATCCTGGTATCGTTCAGATAGTATGTTTGGAAAACTTGTTTATTGTTTTGAAGTTACTTATACTAACTTTTTCAAAGCCTTTTGCATAATTTGTTAGGAATTTATAGCTTTACAAAATAAAATAGGAATTCCCTTGCATGTTAAGTACTTGGTACAGTTATATAAAAATAACATTTGTAAACTTTTTGTAAACATAGGAAGGATGCTGAATGTTAGGTGGAGCTGAAAACTTAAGTTTTTACCAGCTATTGTTAAAAGGTCATGTGTAGTATAGTGTACCCCATTGACCTTTTTTTTAACTGGGCTTGAGTATGGCATATTTGTTTGCATAAGAGTATTCAGATTTTTTTTTTTCAAATATTTTAACAGTTTTTAAAATTCTTTCTTCCTTCTTTTCTTCCACTGGCAGCTTCCTGCCTTAATTAACAGTTTGAAATCTAGGTACTTGTCGTGGTTTAACCCCAGCCAGCAACTAAGCACCACACAGTGGGATGGGGGAGAAAATCGGGAAAAGAAGTAAAACTTGTGGGTTGAGATAAGAATGGTTTAATAGAACAGAAAAGAAGAAACTAATAATGATAATACTAATAAAATGACAGCAGTAATAAAAGGGTTGGAATATACAAGTGATGTGCAGTGCAATTGCTCACCAGCCGCCAATCGATGCCCAGTTAGTCCCCGAGCGGTGATCCCCCCACCCCCCAGTTCCTATACTAGATGTGACATCCCATGGTATGGAATACCCCTTTGGCCACTTTGGGTCAGGTGCCCTGGCTGTGTCCCCTCCCAACTTCTTGTGCCCCTCCAGCCTTCTCGCTGGCTGGGCATGAGAAGCTGGAAAATCCTTGACTTTAGACTAAACACTACTTAGCAACAACTGACAACATCAGTGTTATCAACATTCTTCTCATACCTAGCTCAAAAGCATAGCACTGTACCAGCTACTAGGAAGACAATTAACTCTATCCAGCTGAAACCAGGACAGTACTAAGCTCATTTAATTGTTATTCATCTGCTAATATCTGAAGTAATCTATTTGTGAAATATTTGAGTTTGGGTTTAATGATAATACATTCATATCTGAAAGAACTTGCATATTATAATAAAATATCTGGAAGGGATTCTGTAATTCTCACCTAAACTTTCCTTTGATTTTACAGAATGGCCAGAATGAGAGAATATATGCAATTTTGTAGAAAAACAATAATTCTAAATCTGAAGGCTTTTTATGTTTGTTTGTTCTTACTTTTTTTTCCTGAACTCACTCTGGCTGACTGATTACATGAAAGAAAACTTTTAAAATTAATTTTCAAGGTAGGAATGTTTTATGTAGGCTGAAATTTTTGTTTGATTTTTTTTTCTCCACATTGAAACTAATGACAGTGACATCAAAGATTAACTAATACTACTACTTGCTACCATTAAAACAGACATACCACTCTTCCTTGTTTTTCTCCATTTCACTTAGTTTTTGTCTGCTGTTTTCATGGTGTATTCATTTTATAATTAGTGGAGTTCTAGCACTGTTGTTGGGGTTTTCTTTTTCCTCCAAAAATATCTAATAGTCTGTATGAAATTTTCTTGCATTTTATAACAAAGTTATTTCTGGACTTCAGAATACTGTGCTGTGTTAATAACTATAAGTTCCTTAATTTATCAGAGAAAAAAAAGAAAGCTGCATGTAGTATAACTCCTGTAAGGTTCTCGTAAGACAATAACAGATCATCTCTGTGCCACCTGTGTTTCACTGGGAACGATGGACAAAACTGAGGCTTCTGATGTCCTGTAGCAGCAGATTTGTAGTTTTTTGTTTACTTAGAGGGGAAAACCCAAACTCTTACTGTAATGGGCAAGGTATAATGTAATGAGTAATGAGGCAAGTAATGAGGCAAGGTATAAAGTAAATATAGCTGTTCAGTGCTTTGCAGGTAATGGGAGTGTTTCTACATTCCCTGTGTTGGCCTTTGTAGGGAAGGTGGAAGTAAAGCTCTGTCTTTTTCTGTTAACAGCCTAAAATGACTGTGTGAATTCAGTGGAATAAATGGCGTCCAAAGTAACTGATGCTATAGTTTGGTACCAGAAGAAGGTAAGCTTTCTATTTGTTTTTACAGTGGCTTAAAAAAAAAAAAAGTTGGCTAATTCTGTTTTACGTGTAAAGTACAATAAATATAAAATACTGCGTTATTGGTTACCATTGAATGAGAGTGAGTAGCTTGAAACTTACCTTCCAAAAGTAAATAAGTATTTAGTTACTCTAACGAATTGGAATAGCTTTTGGTGTATGTTGAAAACTCCTCACTCCCTTCACTACTTGTGCTATGGAAAAAAAGGAAAGAAAATTTTTGTTCTCAGTAGAATGTTAATTAATGTATAGGAGAATGTTGTTTCTTTAGCACATAAATGAATCCTTGTATTTAAGTAGAAAGTAAGAACCGAAATGTATTTTATGCCAGTACAAGGAACTGTGTAATCCATACCCAAAAGAGATAGGCTAGGGTTTCTTAGGAGTTAATTAGAAAAAAAAAGCGGGGGGTGGGGGTGTGTGTGTGAGAGGGAAAAGGTCTCATTTGGAGATACATAGTTACAGTATCACCTGATACTGTATCTTTTGATTCATGTTTGCACATAGAAATGTTGATGTCTCTCTCTAATTTTTTGACAATTTCAAATCATGCTATCCTCTTGCCATTAGTATGCCAGTTGGCTTATTCAGTTAAATTTCTTTTAAAAAGCTGAAAAATTTGCTAAATTTTGAGATGTGCTGCTTTACCAAGATATAAATAAGGTGTGGTAATTCTCCCCCCCCTTGGCTCTCCATGATTTAGTAAGTTTCTATGAGTTACTGTTTTCCGTGGCCTATGGCTAGTTTTTCAAGAGGATGCATCTTGTCCTTAAAATTATGGCAACAGTCTTCAAAACAGAAATTCTGGTTAACTTCTAGCTAAGCAACAGTTAATTTCTAGAAATAAGACAATACTGGTATGCTTTGCTGAGATCTTTACAACTGTGAATTAAAGGTACAGTTGGAAAAGCAGAAAAATGCATTTTGCTGACTTTATACCAAACATTCAATTACATATTAAAAAATGGAAAATAACTCAGAATTTAATGAGGATTTTTTGTTTTTGTAAAGTATTTTTGTAAAAGTATCGGTGGTGTTACACTGTGGTTTTGAACTGTTCCTTGATTGCAGGTCCAATCCTATTTTTTAAAGATTTGGAGGATGACTTATTATAGATTCAGTGTAACAAAATTCAGTGCAGGAGCTTATGGAAGGGGAAAGTGGTGCTGATTTTACCAGCTTCCATTCATTCTCATAAATTTCATTGTCACACTGTCATAATGATAATACTTACAAGGACCAGATTGTGCACGTATTTGGTCTGGCCAGGACCTCTTTTGTGCAATGCAAGAGATGCTGGCTATCTGATCCTCATCATGTCTCTGAGGTTGTTTCACTGGTGATGATGAACTAGTCTTTGGACAGATCTTCTATGGTATTCAGCTTTATATATAAATGGTCCTTTGACGGAAGAAAGAGTCTGAAGTCTCCATAAATCTTAAATGAAGTTCATGCTTGTTATCTGTTTTTCTTTGTTTTTTTTTTTTTTTTCTTTTTTTAAAATACATGTCTGTTTTCCTGTCGGTCATACAGGAAAAGGAATCCCATATGTGATATGCTCCAACTTTCCATCCTCCTGATGTTAGGAAGGTGGGATCTTCTGCTGATGAGTCGCTGTGCTGTGATCTTACAGAAGGCAGGCCTTCTGGTCTTGATATAAACAACCTATTCCTCAGTTTCACTTTTCCCAGGACACTGCTCCTAACAGGATTACTCATTATCAGTAGAAGTCATTCTTTTAACCCTTGTTCTGTCATTTTTTTTCCAGTGATTTCACACACGTTTCCATTTGTTTCATTCATAGCAACAACAATATTTCTGCTATGAGTGTCTGTAGGCTTTTACAGAGGTCTTCTCGGCCAGGAATTGCATGCTGCCTTTATGGCAAGGAGTTGTGATGAGGTGATTCCTGTTGCTTCATGAAAGACTGGACTATCTTCAGGAGGGATAAGATCTTGCATAAACCAGATGTCAGTGTTTTCCATGGTGTGAACAAAATTTAATTGCAATCCACATGTGGACTGGGGTCTTCCAAACAAGCAGGCTTTGCTTCTTTCAGTATGAGGAAGTGCAGTCTTATTTTGGGACAAATGGCTGCACTGAAGAAATGTTGCATCTCATGCAAATGTTCATGCTAATTAGATTGTTATTTCTTAGGTCCCATTTATTGAAGGTTCTCCTGGATGGATCAGGCTGATGACCCCAAGGGGTTTTTTAACTTTGTAGTGCAGTTTGTGATCCTTTCCTGGGAACATCTAGGCTCTTTCACCCATGTCCTTGATTTTATTTATTTATTTAAATCTCTTACATGGCACAGTATTCCGCCCCCCCCCCCCCCCCCCCCCAAGGATTTGTTGTTTGCACCAAAGATTTCAAATTGGAGAACAGGAAGAGCTATGCTAGTGGTTAGTGGGTACCGGACATTTTTTTGTCCTTGCTGATACATTTCTATTATGTGATTGCTTATGATGGCAAAATACTGAATGCTGTGAACTGGTGGTTGCTTTCAGTTTTAAAATTTTATTTCAGAGTTATCAAAGTTGTCCCACTTACCTTGCTTTTTAGATCCACTGATTCCTCACAACAGTAACTGGAATTGAAAGTGGGGAGGGATCAAAACTTAGCACATTCTGGCAGTGAAACATTGTTTCTGGGGCAAGAGAGAACCAGGGTTGCAGTCAGTATTGATCAAACTGATATGACTTGCCTATATGATAAAATGAGGAAAATAAAGTGTTATTTTGGAGAGGTATTTGCAGATTAATGAATTGGTGTATAAATGCCCTAAAAAAGAACATGAAGAACTTACGATATTTCTAGTCATACATAAAGAAGAAAAATATATAGGCAGGAAATATTGAACAGATAACTTGCTCCTTGTGTTTCTTCTGTTTTCAATTTTAATGTATTTTTGGATGTACTTTTTGATGGGTGTATTTTATGTCTCTCTCTACTGAGTTTCAAAGGTCTGTTGGTTTCTCAAAAGTAAGGCATTTTTGTATTTCTTTAATGGAAAGAGTTAAGCAATTAAGCTTTTCCAACCCTACTTCAGGCAAGTTTTCCCAACACCAAGTTTACTCATATGACTCATACTATTGTCTGAAATTGAGCTCCTCACAGGAGGATGATTTAGTAATGTGCTTAATTGTTTAAAAGGTCAGACCTTTTATTATGTAAACTTGTATTTTGTTGTTGCAATAGATTTACTCTGCTTTTAGTGCATTGGAGGTCTTGATTACTGTCTTGTAAAAATCAATTCTTAGTTATTTTAAGTTGGATTGTAAGATTTCGGATAGTGTATTATACCAGCTTGTTGTTTGAGATATAAGATTGCATGGACATAGCTTTACTATTCCCAGTGATAGCTTGTTGTTTCCCAGCTGGTATGGTATGAATACTTTTGCAAGGCATGAAATCTGAACACATAAATCCTGCTAGGTATAGGTTGGTTCTGTAGAAAGCAAAATAAATTAAACTGCTGCTGTGCTCCTGGATGCACTGGGGAGTGCAATGCTGAGATATTTGTTTGTCATACAGGGTTTGTCTAGCTTGTTGTCAACACTTTCTGCTGCACTGGTTCTTGCAATAAAAGGGTGTGGCAGGGGTGTCTGCATTGCTCTCTGGAATGGTTCATTACTTTGGTCCCAGACAGCTACCAAGCTAATATTCACATATATGTGCTTTGTTAGTTAATATCCTTAGGATTATGTGTATTTACCAGAATACTGAACTTGCTTCAGATTTGTAATTGATGACTTTTATGGAGAAAACCATCATAAAGTTTCATCTGAAAAAATCTGACACCCCCACAATTATTTTTAAAAAATTTCAGTATCTGATGATGTACCTTTCTGATACTGATACTTTATGCATACTTGAAGTATTGCCTTAGTAACAGTAACTGATGTTAAAAGTAATAAAATTGGTAATCTAAAATATTGCTTGTAACTTAAGCTTTTTGCATTAATTTCTTATTATCTGTAAAACTTGAAAGTATTATAATAGATGTGCAATTTTTGGTCTGGTTTCCAGTTTGGAGACTATATGTAGATTTACCTTAATAACTTTCTGAATTTCAATCCTCACAGAAGCCTTGCTGCCAAAATGAGGAACTTCACACAAATTCGTTGATAATATTGGAGGAGAGAATAATGTTGTTCCTTCTCTTGGGGATGGTTATAGGGGAAGGCAGAATGGAACTTAATGAATTGAACCCGAATCCTGCACCTGATTGCTTATCAGTTAACTTCGCCAATGCAGCTTTCTGCTGTTTCAGCTGTCCCTTGGGTATGGCTGTTAAAGGGCACAATAAAACAAATGAGATGTTTTCTCTCTCATGGCTTTAAAGGGCAAAATTAGAGTTCTAATTGCATTGCTTTAAGATCCATAATATTCAGTGTCTTACAGTTCATTAGTCCAAGATTATACTTGCCAAGTTAATAAAGGAGGAAATAAAAATTATGTCATTCCCTGAAACCACCTGATTTCCTTCTTGGCACAGAATTCACATGATGCATTGGTGACCCTGGCACCAAAGCCAGTTTTTGTCAAAGGGTTGGGCTGTATGGCCGTATTACCTACAACTTTGGGTGCCGAAACTACATCCATTCAAAAAGGCCTGCCTTCAAGTGCCAAAACTTGACAAGTATTGGAGCTGTCTATTTGTGAAAGCATGAGGGGGGAGTATATTTAGAAGAGTTTCCTTCTACATAGTGCTGGCATTCGGTACTCAAGTTGTCATCTGACCAAATAGTGGGGATTGCCCTCAGCACCTTGTTTTGGTGAGGCAAAATTCAAGTTTCTGAACCTTGTGCAAAAGATCACTCAAAAACTGGTGCTGGGGCTGAATGAAGCAGGCTTGCATTTTGCCTGTGTGTGGGCTCCCATGCGTGCTTTGCCTTCCCACAGACTTTCATGTACTTATCTGGTGAATTTGGTCAGGGGACTAATGCAGTTAAAACTAAAACTGTGAATCTATAAGGAGATGAACCTAGTGGGGGGTGAGAGGAGAGCAAAGAGCTGAAATCCCTCTGTCTTCAGAGGGATTCTCTGATTCCTGAGTCATTTCATTATGCCTTGTGAAACTATAACCTACCATTTTCTTTTCTCTTCCTGAGTGATCTGATTGATCTTTCAGTCACCCAGATGAATGTGCTGGCAGAAGGAAAGTATGCCATGGGAAGTGAAAATGATCAGGGGCCTAAGGGCAATGCTGTTTTAAAATCCTAGTTGCCATGCTGGTAAAATTGCTGGATTTTCAGTGGTCTTCAGGGAATTACACTGAATAATGAAGCTGTCAGAGTGGCTTTCTTTTCCCAGTTACATCTTGAGGCTCCTTTATTTTGTGCAAATACATAATCATTAAAAAAAAAAAAAGTGTTGCAGAGGTCTTAAATCCTTAACACTTGGAGAGTAAGTGAGCTGTGTTAACAGTTTTGTAGTCAGTGGGTCAAGGGAAGGGATTATTCCCCTCTGTCTGTTCAGCTCACGTGAGACAGCATCTAGGGTGCTGTGTCCAGCTTTGGGCTGTCTGGTACAAGAAAGGCATTGGCATTCTTTGGCAAGCCCAGTGGAGGTCCACCAAGATTGTTATGGGGCTGAAGCATGTGACATACAAAGAGTCTGAGAGATCTTGGTTTGCTTAGTCTTAAGAGAGGGCAAAGGGGAGAGCTTACTGTTTTCACAACTAGTGCTTTGGAGGCCATGGAGAGAGAGGATGGAGCCAGGTTCTTCTCAGGAATGCATGAGAGGCAATAATCGTAAGTTGAAATGTGGGAAATTCTGATTAGATATAAGGATAAAAATGTTTAACGTGATGTTTGCCAACTGTTGAGACAGGATTCCAGAGAGGCTGTGAAATGTTCAGTCTTCAGAGATATTTGGATCTCTACTGGATAAGTCCTTGGGCAGCCTGCTGTAACTGGACCTGCTTTGCACAGGAGATTGGGTTAGACGACCCCCAGACGTTCCAACCTGTGCGATTCTGTGATGACTTTAGTTTGAAATTTGAAGATGAGTCAATGTTATTATAAGGGATTGTGCTTAATTGCAATTAATGACAGAGATGGAATCTCATTCAGTTTGTGCTGCTTTTTAGGTTTTGCTCTATAGTCCACTTAAGCCAAAGAAATGGTACCTGAAGTTACCCCTGGTGTCTAGTTCACATCACTAGGAAATGGCTTAGAGTAGGTGTTAGTTATTCCTGTACTCTCATTTAGTTTAACCTGCAAATTGTTTCTAACTATTCTTACGTATTTAATTTTCCTTTATGTTTAATTGTGTGATGAAAAAAGATGTTTCATGTTTTTAGTAGATATGCTAAAATCTGTAAACTATTATGCAGGGCAATAAGTAGGGCTTACTGATGTTATGAAGAATTAATCTGTAAAGAATGATACAGGAAAACTATTAATACATAGTTGATAAATATTTAATTATCTATTACTGTACTCTGAAAGGGATGGTATCTTTGAAGTATGCTTTGGTGAAATTATTGTTCAGCAAAATGGCTGCAAGTCCAGTGCTGTTGCAGTTATTGCCAGAATTTAAGCAGGTCGTTAGTTGGCAATTCAAACAGTTAATAATAAATAACTCTTAAAGTTTCGAACTGCTTCATTTTACTCTGAATAGTTGGTTTCAGCAGTCCCTCTGGTGCCAAACAGGGAGAAGGGAGGGGAGTCCCAGAATCTTTTAGTAATCAGAGGTAACAATTCAGCAGTCATAAATCCAAAGTTCTGCACTTCAGGATACACAGCTTTAAGCCTTTCATTGTCCTTCTCCATTTGACTAAAAGTTACTAAACTCTTCGCTATTAGCAGATAGTGTACAGCTATTATATAGTGATTTCTATCTGTGGTTTATTAGCCAAGTTTGTCTTAGCTTAGCTTGTTTGGTCCACATACCCACCATAAACAAAATTGAAAAAACTCTGCCACCCTTGAAAATGAAAACCATCCTGAAAAAAATAATCCTGACAATAGAAATCTACTACAACAGAGATAATTATACTGCTGAGCTACTAGATTATTGCCTTTGCTGCAATGGGGATAAGTTCATGTAAGAAATAAAATGAGTTTTAAAATAACTTGTAATAATATTGTTCTGAGTTTTGAGAAAATGAGAAATGATTTTTCTAATATCTGAAACTAATACTTAAACTAAATATGAAGCACTTTAAAGGATATTTTTAAATTAATATTACATGTATAGAAATTATATATTGATATCTTAAAATTAATAAATAAAATAAATTTTTTGAAGAATGTTGGACTGTAAAAGTTAATAAAGTGTATTAGCTAATATTTTAGCACTCAATATTTTAATAAGGTGTTAAACTCTTAATTTCCTTGGTAGACAGTCCAAGGAACCAACTTTGTTTTTTATTTACCAAGCTCTGTATCTTGTATCGTTTGGATTTGTAATACTATTGTGATGTTGCTTGTAGAAGTGTTTAGAGGTTTTAAAGAGCAAAGCTTAGCATGCAGGTTTCATTATTGATAAACATTAAAGTTTTAAGATCCAGCAGGAAATACTATGTATTCTTAGGATTATAATCTTTGCTAGTCTGCTTGGTCATAAATTATAAATGTCTCCTGAAATATTGATCGATTCCATTAGAATCAGAAGGCCTTGTGAGTATTGGGCTACAGGTTGATACCATCACTACATTAGCTTAAAGTGAATATCAGTGTCATTCACAAAGCTCAAATTCAATCTTGATGCACATTTGCCTTGTTATATGAAAGACACTGGGAAGAAATATTACACAGTGCAGAAACCCTTTGCACTGGGCTTTATCTGAAGTAAAATTTAGCTGTGTTTTCAATAGCTTAGTTTTTACTTAGGCTAATTGCTCTTAATGTTATAAAACCAAACTGTACAGGTGCCAAACAAATTTTAGATATATAAAGAAATGTGATCAAATGCTTTCTGAGGTATTTGATTGGGAAGGAATAAGTACAATTATTTTAGGTAATTTCAAGAGGTGCACATATCTCTCAAAACCAGAAAACATTTTAAGGAGTCTGCACTTAAAAAGGATCTTAAACTTATTTAATTTTCCAGTAAAGAGCTAGCTTTGTCAGGTGAGTTTAGTTTTGTCAAACGTGTAATTGTATAGCTTAATATCCCATGCTAAGTCACATACAAGTTAATTTTTTTTTTAGAATTAATTACGCGTGAGGAAACTTCTTTTTTTCTAGAAAGCCTGTTTGAAGTTTATTACACTTAGTTAATTTAGGATGCTAAACCCCCACTTTTCCATTGTGAAAGACAACTGGCAGAGTTTTCAATCTTTGCATGTAATCCCTGATATGCTGAAAATGTTAATAGCTGCTTGCAGAATAGTTGTTAATTCTGCGAATACATAAAGGAACAGAATTCCTTTCATCTTCTTTACTTAGTGTTTTTTGAGGCACGGTGCCTTGAGAACCAAACATTTTAGAGGTAACTGGTTTGGGTAGACTGGATAGAATCTTGGCATCGAGGAAGCCTGGGATGCATAATTTAAACTAAATGTGTATAAAATAACATCTGCTAGTTCTGCTACAGGTAGGTTATACCACAATTTTTTATATTTATAAGATATTACTGACAAGTTTCCTACAACAGGGTTGTGTTGCTGTTGATGCTTGGTGATGAAAGTTGCATTTAAAAATTATAAGATAGGCTCCTTATCTAACTTGGATTAACAAATAATTTTAAAAAGATCAAGAGAGATTTATTTTGTTAATTTATTTTCTGCCAAATCTTAATAAATAAATAAATGCTATAGAATACAAATTTCAGATCCTCTTAGATTAGCTATTTTATAAATTATAATAAATTTCTGTGATAAATCAGATTAGAATTGGGATGTTGTGTTGTATAGTTTGCAAAAAAAGAAAGGTCTATTGCCGGTTGTAGACTGGCCTGGTAGGTTGAAAATATCAGTAACAAGCTATTATACAAACAGTCTCGCACTAAGTCTTGAACAGATTTTAAAAGTATTACTTATTCTTGTATACTTAAAAAATGGACAATATTTGGACCCTTGTATTTTGTACTTAAAACTCTCTTTGAAGGATACTGCAGAACTTGCAGCTGTAATGAATGAGACTCCAGGTAGAGTATGTAGGTAGTTGAGTTGATTGGGGACTTAATGTTGGCCTAACACTTCCAGGCACAGGATGCTTGAACACCTGCAGATGGGCCCTGGGGACAGTTGCATATTGAGGGAAAGCTTGCTTTGATCAAGTTTTTGTGTATATTTAAATTCTTCAGTTGGAAGCATGAATGATCTTATCTCTAGAAAGTTATTCCTTCATTTTATTTGCCTTTAGAGCTTAATTTCTTTGGTATTGCTAGATGCTAGACTTCTTTTCAGTGTCCTGCAGGTATGTTCAATTTTAAAGAACCTCATGAATAGCCAAGAGCTAGAGCCTACATGCAAACATTTGACAACTTAATATTTAGATTTAACATGAAACATAATTTAGATGCAAATACTTGTAAATCAAAACTCTTTGAAGATGGAATTGACTCGTGCTCTCAATAATTTAAAACTGGGAAGGTTTGCTAGTATTAACTTACATTCTTGAATTCATTTAGGAATTATGTAGGAACTTAATTCATACAGGTGTCTAGCATCTGGTAATCATATGTTTTTCATTGACAAGCTAAACTATAACACTTTTCAATGAATTCTGCAAGATATGTTTCGCAAACTGTAAATGTATTTTCCTGACATAAGGTAAAGAAGGAAAAAAATTAATGCTGATGTTTTTTACTTGCCTTGTTTCAGTAACACTAGTTCTACCTATTTTTGTTTAATGTGGGAAATGAAGTGTGCCAGTATGCTACTTTATAACGACGCCTTTGTTTTTCTGTGTTTCCTTCTGATACACTTGCAAGAGAAATATAGAGGGATGCTTATGCAGATGGAGAGAAGGGAAATTGAGTATCAGGTCTAAATTTCATGTGCTGAGTGCATATGCCTGCTCCCTAAAGCGCTTGTAAAACTTTCTTAAAACAGAGAGGTGAAATGAGGTAGATTAAAAAAAATTAAAAAATTGTGAGAGATTGTAATGATATTTGCTGTCTGTAATTATCCCTTTAACTCTTTTCAGTTTGGAATAGCACACCTGTACTTAATAGCCCTGTGCTCAGATTTTAATAATTGAAGTTGATCAGAGGCGATTGGCCAGATGCAGTAGTCTAATAAAATGGTTGTAAAAGACCATCTCCCTTAAAGTTGTTTCAGGTCTCTCATTTTACCTCCTGCTGGAAGAATTGCTTTATGGGGCAATGTTAAAAGAAAAACATGAATGGCAAAATCCCTACTTCTTGTCTTTTTGTGGAGACAGAAGCTGCTACCTAGCCTTGAGGGAGAAGAAATGTTTATAGGAAAATATAACTAAGTCAAATTTTAAATCGTTCAACTTCCTTGCCTCAGATGTCTTCTGGGTTCTGTGTTTCCCAGAATTCCTTTAACAAACAGTCTGTTATTTGTCTAAAAGAAGAACGCTCTTTTAAAGACTCTTTCAACTCTACACCAGTTTCAGCTATGAATGGAATTAGGAATACAGAGTTTGCTTTACAGCTTTATTGGCACAAAGGCTTCCTTCCGCATTTGTTTCTTGCATAATCAAGGAGGAGACAGACTTGCATCCCCTTTTCTGTCTTTGTAGAAAGAAATCTTCTTTGGAAGTGAGGAGGGGAGGACACAATATTATGCAGCACAAAAACCTCACTCAGGGCTCTTCTCAGTAAATTTCATGAAAAACAGGAAGGCCTGAAATTTTATTTAAAATGTATTTAGAGAAAAAGCCAGAACAATGAGATATAAATGTCTGGGTTGAGTGGTTATTCAAGATACTGACCTTTTAATTGCTGGCTGTTATCCAGGTGGAGTTAGTTCTTA
This sequence comes from Buteo buteo, assembly GCF_964188355.1. Taxonomy (NCBI): domain Eukaryota; kingdom Metazoa; phylum Chordata; class Aves; order Accipitriformes; family Accipitridae; genus Buteo; species Buteo buteo. The sequence goes on along the minus strand of NC_134174.1, from coordinate 13,289,015 downwards.
AACTTCCTTTGGTTTAATTACTTTAATTGTAGCAAGTGCTTAATTCTGCCCAGTACAGTGCCTGACTCCCTAATTATTTTCCACAGTCTACATTTTTTTTTCCAAATGAGAGGTGCAAAGTATTTATTATTGTCACCAAAAAGCCAGTAGATATATTTTTTCAGAGTTTAAAGGTAACAAACTATAGAAATTGTTTGGGTGCTTACCTTGTGTGAATGGGAAATAATTAAATTTGAGAGGGTAATTCAGTTCACTGTTCTCACTTCCAATTTTAGATATGTTTTGGACTTTGCTGCTATAAATTAGAATTTTTTAAACACCACCCCCCCCCCCTCCCCCCCGATGGGTCAGGTTTAGAGGTACAGAAGATGCTTCCAGATTTTTTGTTTATGGGTATGTTTGCCTATTAGCTTCCTGGATATGTTTTTGCATTTATGTTGGGTCCTTGGTTAAAAGATTCTCTTTAACCAAGAATGACTTCTTTTTTTTAATAATGTTTTCTAATTTAACACTGAAGACTGAAATAGTAAGAGACAAATTAGAACAATGTTTTATGGTTTAAGTTGTATGCACTGGTTCTCAGTCCTTTTATGTCTGTTGCAGTTTGCAGACTGGAATGAGAAGTCATACATACTCTTGCAGTAAGATTGAATTTAAGTAGGTTCGCTCAAATGATGGGGGTTCCTCTTGCCCCTCTGTCAGGTGTCTGGACTAAGCTGCTTGTACCAGCTCTCTGCACAGTCAGCAAAGGGACTTTGAATCTCAGGAAGTGCGTCTGTCTCTCCCTCATGACCTAAAAGTGATCTTGCACTTAACTGCTCAGAGTTTGTGACATGAAGCAAACCCCAGATATCTAGCAGTGTTGTGTGCACATGTGTGTGCACATGCGTGTATATGTCTAGGTAAAACTGCTGGGATGGAAGGGTTGTAAAATTGACACAGTAAAAGAGATCATTATTGAATATTATCTAGAAACACTCTTTGTGCGGAGTTCAAAGCAATCTGATGATCTTTGGTAACTTCTTACAAAACTTGGATATATTGTTTCATATATTGATTTGTTCATGTCACTTTATCTTACATGTGAATTTCCTGAAGTTTAAGGTTGCCCTTCTTCAAAATATCTGGCAATCATAGAGTAGCTTTCTTGTGTAAACAAGTGCACAATAATTTCTCATATTAACTGTAGCTACCCGTATTGATGGTTATTTAAAATGACAGAACTCATCAAAACTGGTCTTAGTGCTAGGATTTTAAGCCGTGTTTGCAGGATCAACCTTTAGTATTTCTATGGTTCTGCTCTTATAAATGCACAGTTTTCTACAATGCTGCAGTGAGGTTAGAGCCTAGGAGAAGACAATTTATTTGTATTCCAAGTTTTTAACTAAAAACTTGTTCACATTTAGACAAAACTAAGATCTTTAGAAGAGTTTCATGCATAAATAGACTAACAGCTTAATGAGAGTGAACAAATTTGGGAGTGGGTCTACTAGGAACATTATTTCATCAGTGCTTCCGTGGGAAAAGTGCGTTTTCCTGGTATGCTTTGAGTTTTCCCTGGCCTGTAACCCGGTTGATTACCAGCCTGACCATATATTTTGTTGCTGTGCAATCTTAAGAGATAAAGCTAAAGACAGTGTAGCTGTAGGAGTGGGTGGAATGGAATGGGAAATACGGAGGGAGATGATTTAAAAAACGATAAAGTAATTGAAGGTATGGGTTCAACTAGATATGCGTGGTCTTTTCTCTAACTGCAAGACTGTGTCAGTGTTGCTGCCGTAGGTCTGCTCTCTGTCAGTACGGAGACTGGAATCCTGACCTGAGGTGGGAGGGAGCATTGTCTTCCTGGTCCTCTGGCTTGCAGAAGTCATGAGATGAGGCTGAGGCTATCTGCTCGCTCACCTCTCCCCTCCATCGCAACTCATTTACAGATCAGCTAGATCCAGTCCAGCCAAGATGGAATGAAGGAGATAAAGATTTCTTTGTAAACAAGTCTCCCCAAGGAAATAACTTGCTGTCTTTGTGCTTGTCTTGTTGAAGACTGATTGATTTTGTTTGGTCAATGTCTTTTAAAACCTAATGTAGATTTTTTTTTTGTGTGTGTTCTTTTTAGATTGGGGCTTATGATCAACAAATATGGGAAAAATCAGTAGAACAAAGAGAAATAAAGGTAATACAATATTATAGCATTTAAAGGTTTTGGGTTTGGTGGTGGGGTTTTTTTTGGCCAGTTATCAGCAGTGCTGTCTGTGGTTGTTTACACTGATGTAATTTACAGTGTATGTGGTGGTATTTAATACTGGTAAAGTAAAACTAGACTTGTGGAGTGTAACCAAATGTAACTGTTGTACTGTGCTCTATTTTATGTAATTAATAACTGCAGCATTTAGTGTGCTGCATCTTTCTGTGTCTCAGTGTGTTTGGTGTTTTGTTTTTTTTCTTTTCAGTTATCTTAAGCCAGGGCTTAGTTGTTTTAGTACCTCTGTCTTTCAGTTTTCTTTGTGATGAATTCTAATGTCAGTTATCTGAGCTCTCTTTACTTTCAGTTAGTTACCTTATACCTGCAGTTTACTTTTCCTCCTTTATGATGCTGTCATTGTTTTGTACAGTTTATTAGACTGGTAAGTACTTCAGGCTTTGTTTCCCTGAACAAGCAGTTTAACAGCGTTCTTTGGATTTTGGTTTAACTAACAGTGCCATCAGTGTCTGCCACGTTGCTAGATTGTTTTGGAGAAAAAGAAATCAATCCTATACGTAACAGATTTATGGATTGTATATTATGTCGTACTCCGTACGTTAATTTAATTAACGTTTTCTTGCAATTAACTTTTTTCTTCAAATACCGCACACAAGAAATACGCTACTGCTGCATGAGTTTCAAGGCATTGCTAATTCTTAACGTTAGCAAAACGTGCCTTGCTTCAGTTTCTCTGCGTGGTTTTTTCCTCTCCCCAGCACGTAAGCAGCGAAGCAGAATGTGCTAGGCGGACGCGTGTGCGTGAGGTGGAAACCGCTGCTGCTGACTTTGAACTGCAGGGCTCCCCGGCTCCCCTACCAAAAAAATCTCCGGACGAACTTGAAAGTGGGGGCTGACGGTGTTTTTCGAAGCGCTTCTCAACCCGAGGCCCGCGTCTTGGCGCAGCCTGCCTGCGGCTCCCGCCGGCGGCACGGCTCCCGCCGGCGGCACGGCTCCGGGCGCCGCGCCAGCTGCAGGCGGGGCGGGCGCCGTGCCTGCAGGCGGGAGCCTGCCGCGGGAGGAGCGGCTCCGGGGCTGCCGTTCGTCTCAAGCGTGCGGAGGGAGAGCTGCCAGAAATCCTCCCGACGGCCAGGACGGCTGATTTCAAACGGGGACCCTAGCGCCTCGCTTGTTTTCAGGGTCCTTTCCACGACCGTGAAAGCCAGCCGCCGTCACGGCGGAAGTTCTTGTAACTGCTGTCGAATGGGACGTAATTTACTGCAGATAATGCCTTGCGCGCACGCAAAATGCATCTCGTTTGGCTCGGGAGTCCAGTGACTAACAAATTAACGAAGGTGCCTGTATGAGCGCGTGTTGACCGAGTTCAGCGTAATAACGGTAACGCTGAAACAGACTGCTGAGGTCAGGTATTGCACATGAGCGCTTTAATTTCAAAGTTACTACGGTGCTGTTTATGAACGAACTCTACTAAAATCTAAAGAATCATTATTTTGTAACAGAAAATCTGTTTCTGATACTATAGATTTATAGTGTAGTTAGAACTATGATAGAATCTATCAAGATTAATGGCCAAAGAATGTTTACAATAATAGCAACTGTTCTTAAGCATTTTTATTTAAAATTTATTTTTGCTGTTAGTTAGCTGAAATGTGTTTGGTGCTGAATAGGAATTATATGAACTAACTGGATGGGCCTGAACACCATGAAAACGCTATGAATATTTTTTTTAAATTAGCCTTAGTTTGAAGTACTGCTGTTTTTCTACATATATATATATATATATATAGCACAGATATTTGTAATGCTTTAAGAGAGTGGGGAAATTGCTTCTGGAATTCTTTCACCACATGTGGCAAAAAGTAGAATGACCAATTCAGTGTAGTCCGTGGACACTGAAAGCATTTGAGATTTGACCAATGGCATTTTTAAAGAATGTGTTACCGCTTCTTTTCCTATGAAAGGTACATCAAGTTATACTATTGACTTATTTTTTGCAGAATTCTTTCATTAAAATGAAAACATAATTTTAGCCACAGTGGTAATTTTTTCCTAGGATTGTGCATGTGTTTCCAGGGGGTTATTTCTTCTAAGAGGCATATACATCTTTATTTAGACTTTCAAGAAAAATCTTGTGGCCCATAAGCAGTAATACATTTGAAAATTATTATATCATTCAGCATTTTATTTTTAAGCTTTAGCTCGTTCTATGAAATAGAATGGCTCACTTATGAAAGATTTCACAAGGATCTGTAGCTGGTTCTAGAGCTATCATAATTTCCATTTCTAATTACAGGCTTGTTTTCTCATTCCATATAAAATTACTGCAGTTTTAAGTGCTGCAAAGAGCTTAACGTGCAAGAATTTTACACAACAGCAGTCTTCAGTCTACAATACAACTGTTTTTCTGTATTTGTCATCCTCAGAGTACATTTTGTCTTATCTGTGTTTCAGTTCTATGTATTAATTTTGTTTTGTTTCAAGCAAGCTCTTATTTTTCTAATAGACACAACAGGTGATGACTATATATCTAGTTCATTGTGAATAGTTTGCTTTTTTTAATTTTTCTTTCAGCATGAAAAATAAATCCAGTTGAATTTAGATGTGAGAAATATTTGGAGCTGCACCTTACCTATTTGAACAATTTGCTCAATATTGTTCTTATGAAGACTATGCTACCAGATTCCACTGATCTTTCTTTCATTGATAATAATTTCGTTTTTATGCTTTCATCTGAATTTAATGTTTACATTTAAGTAATAAATGTTTTTATACCTGTACGAAATATGACAACGGTGGAAATCTACAGTTCACCAATGAATTTAACTGCTTTTTGAATGAAAACAATTAAACCACTTCCATCATAATTCCATTTGTACCCAAAATGTTTTTTGAAATATTATATTTTACTCTGTATTAATTGTTCTCTGTGGAATCATTATTGGCTGAAGTGACCAAGAGCCTAATCTAAAGGGATCAGAATAAACTCACAGCTGTCTCTGAGACTTGAGAGTACAGCATCACATTTTAGCATTAAAACAAACCTGAAAGTTTTGCAAGATAGTTTGGCTCTTCAGTGAAGGAAGATGCTGTTTCTAAAAGACAAAATAAGCTTGCTTTTTTTCCTTGTTGCTTTCCTGTTGTGTGTGGTTTTTTTCTCCTCTTTTTAATAGGCTAATCTATATTCAGTATTAAGAAAAATTCAATACTTTTCTAGCATTTGGATTTCTGACAGTGGAACTTGCTGATTAGTGGCTCTTGCATTACAACATGATTTGCTATCTAGGTTTGGAATTAAAGAGTTGCCAAGTAAGCATTTTGTGAAGTTTAATTAGACATCTAAGGAGAAAAGAGATTCAGGACAGTAATTTTTTGCAAAAGTTCTGAAAACCTAATATACGTGCATTACTAATTCTTGCAAGCGTGTGCATATGTTGTTCTGCATAATCCCAAGCCATGGGAGATGAGTGTTTGGTGCTTAACTATGTTTGAAAAATTACCTAATGGGTCAGTAATTGGTTGGGTTTTGCTTAGATTGTAAAGCGTGTAAAAGGCATTTACTGTGCCTTGTTCCCTGGAATGTTTATTTTATAGTACTTGAAATCTATGAAGTTGACATATTTGTCTGAATTTTCAACAGCAGTATAGGTTAAATACAATTACTGACCACATTGCTATTTTTTCTTTTGCCTGTCATCTGCATGAATGTATTTTAATAATATTTGCCTATTGTAGGGTTTGAGAAACAAACCAAAGAAAACAGGACATGTGAAACCAGACCTCATTGATGTCGATCTTGTCAGAGGTAGGTCCAGAAAGCTGAGCTAGAAAAAGCTGAATTTCTCAATATAAAAATAACTGCCATCCTGTGTCTTGCAACAAGAGTGTAAGTATTAAAAAAAACAAAACCAAAAAACAATCAACCCTATGTAACTCCTCGCTAAAGACCATGGATAGGAAATACTGTTAAAAGATGACCTCTAGATTAAACTGAAGGCTTAAAAACTTGATTTCAATTTTGTTGTCTAGAATTAGATTTTGAAAAAAAGAACTGCATGGATTGTCATGGATCAAAGTTTTGCAGTTATTAGTTCAGAGATCTCCTATTGCCGTGCATTCAGACATCTTCCAAATGTTCTGACGTCTAGAGGAAAGGTTATGTTGAAATTTCTGGAGAGCAAAATTTGTACAGGCCTTGAATATTTCTTGCTTGTTTTAAATAACAAAACAGCAACAGAAGGTCAGATGATACGAGACTTTGAAAAGTCTTTATTTAGTCTTAATTTATTTTTGTCTTTATTTCATTGCCCTCATGCCTCCTGAAGGCTGTAGCTTTTTTTTTCGGTGAGCCCACCCCCTTGCTCCCAGGCCACTTCGCCCCTTCACCAGTCAGTCTGGCTTGATCTTCGCTAGCACTCAGATAGATGCTCAGTCGCACACCAGCGCTTGCTCCGGTTGCTGGCACCACGGACACGTGTGCCCCTGACTCATGCCCTGAAGTTTGACTCCCGGTGCTGGCACTCAGCCCTGTGTGTGCACACGTGCACGTGGAACAGACCACCCCTCGCCCAGGAGAGAGTTAAAGGAATTTAATAAGAAGGTAGTACAGACTGTGCCGATCAGGCGCATGGCACGGCCGGACAAGCAGCGTACTGAGCAGCAGCTATTTATGCCTGACCAGCCCTTTTTATCCTCTTAGCCCTCAATTTCCCCGCACTTGTTCATCCCCGAATTGCTTAAACCCCTCCTTTCTCCTGCTCTTGGTTTCTTCCCTCAACATCCCATAGTAAGTCTTGTGCAATCTGAGCTCCTTTCCCCCGGCATCCCATAATGGGTCCCACACCCCTGGGCAGCAACCCCCTTTGGTCCGAAAGGGGATGTGGAGAGCGGCTCCCAATGGCTGGTGGTGAGGGTTTCGCACTGGGACAATAGGGCTGACGGCTCTGCTGGGACAGCCGGGGGCGCTGGTCAAGGTGTTCCTTCCGTGAGTTGGATTCCCACCTGCCCTTGTGCTCTGCCCTCTGTCCTGCACTGGGCTTCTGGAGACGGGCCTTCGATGGGCTGATGGCTCCAGTGAGGGGTCTAGACGAACCCTGACAGGGTATTATTTGGGTTCCCCCTCCTGCCGTTGTCTCTTTGAGCTCCTCTGCGGGTGTGCAGACCAGGTTTCATCACATCGCCTAACAACAGAACTTTTGAAAGTGGGGATGTGAGAGAAAGAAAGAAAATCAAATAACACTGGAACTTCAAAGAAACAGAACTGAAAACTAAATATTTGTAAGAATTAAGGAACAGCAGTAGACCACTTCAATATAATGGTATACATGAATAACATTGAAATGACTGCTTTGCATGGATGTCGAAGTTGGCATTAAAATAGTTTCAGTACTGGCAGTGTTTTACCTGTGCCAGCACAGAGCTCTCTAATGCCAGTTCTGCTTGTAAAAGAGGTGAAGAAGGCGTAGCAGCATGCAGTAGTTGCCCTTGCCAAGCAGTAACCTTGGCATAATTTAAGTTGCACCCGCATTAAGTAAATGTTACACGGTTTTCTAGCTGCCAGAGAAGTGGGAATTCACAGGAAGAGAAAGAAATGGAGGAATACAAAAGAGAAAGGACATTTGAATGAGTGAGATGGAAAGTGGTGTTGAAGGAGAGAGAAAGATAAATCATTCTTTGGTTGGCTTTCCTGCTCTTGGGGCTAGTACTCAGTTGGACAGATACTTCTCTGTACTTCTCAGCTTTATTCTATTTTCCTGAATGGCATGGCTGGAGCAGTTTACAGATGTTGATGATTTAGATCCCTTTGCTGTGTCAGGAAAGGGCTCTGCTGTGTGGGCATGTGGAGTTTTCATATGACTTCCTGTTGCTTCATATCAAGTTCCTGATACCTCAGTGAAACAGAACAATTTTTAATAATTTATTTTAAAATAATTTTGACATAGTAAGAACAGGCAATGTTTTGTTATTCACACATTCCAAAATCTAGGTATTTGTAGAAGTTGCTGATAATGGCAATCAAGAGGGTACCAACAATTTACGCAGATTTTTGGATTGAGGAGACAGTGAAATGATGGAAGTATGAGATTTATTCAAATAATTATGTTTAATAATTGCTCCTTTAAATAACTATCTTAACTACTCTGCTATTCAACAACTAAAGTTATTATTAGCCATAACAATGAAATATATAAAAATTTCTTTTCTTTCTTTAAAGGATCTGCTTTTGCTAAAGCAAAACCTGAAAGTCCTTGGACATCTCTGACCCGCAAAGGAATCGTGAGAGTTGTTTTCTTTCCGTTCTTCTACAGGTGGTGGCTACAAGTAACATCGAGGGTCATCTTTTTCTGGCTGCTTGTTCTTTACCTTCTTCAAGGTAGGGTTGGATTACAGGACCAGCTTCAACTGAATGCGTTATTTTAACCATATGGAAGCTGCTGTATGTTACTTGGTTCGCTTTATGCTGTTAAGGTTAATTCCAGTATTTTCTGAAATATTGGAGTGACACAGTCCCAAGCATGTGTCTTTTGGTTAACATTTGTTTTGCATATATAAAGGGGGCATACTGAAAATTTAAGGATTTCCTCGCAGGGTTTTTTCAGCACTTAGCACACATTCATTTGTCATCTCTGTATATAATTTAGGTTTCCAGGACTATCTAGTTTAGTTCAGGACTAAGCAATATCAAAGAAATCTTTGGCTTAGGCAGTGTATTTTGTCTTGAGCTTTTGGTCTTTCTGGTACTTGTGCAGATCAAGAGGTCTGCTCAAGAAGCAAGCAAGGCCAAACCTGTGTGCAGCTTGTGCCACCTGGTAGGATGATCTGTTTGACCAGTTTTCAGTTGTCGTTCCATGAATTATTTTGTCGCATCAGAGGCAGTGAATTTCTAACTTATACTTTAGTCAGACCTCAGCCATGCTCCTGAATGACTGGCAAGTGGGGATGCTTATTGTCCTATGTGCTTCTGCTCTTTTTTCCATTGCAATGGGGAGACTATGCATCACACAACAGAGTATCTGCCATTTCATATGTGAACAAGTGTGACTTTTGGGCAACTGTTAACAAACAGAAGGCAATTTGCAGCTTTTGGGATGCTCGATCTTGAGTTCTAGTAATCTGACTTGGTGCTTCTCTTAATTATATGTAATATATAAGAGGAAAATTAGAAAGGAAAGAATGTAATGTAGTGAGTCAGTATCTAACAGTGTGAAAGTCACCAAAAGAATAAGTATATCAGAAGCGTGTATAACAGAAATGGAACAGAAGGTTAATGAAAGTTGGGAGCAATTTAAGTACCCTGAGAAGCTAAATGATAAATTTTTCACTGAAATTCAATTAAAAGACAGTATTACTTTTTCAATTTTGCTATCTGTCCTTGCAGTTGTGAATCACTGTATCATTTGGAAATTGTATTTAAAACAAGAAATAGTTAAAAAAAAAAAAAGGCGGCAGTGCCTCTTGTGTGGTGGTGTTAGCAGCTATAAAATGAATTTCACAATGCCAGTGCCCCAAAACTTGAAATATTGACAAATTTTCATGTGGTCTCCTATAAAAACTTCTCCTTATCCCCATTTCCGAGATAGGTGCTTAGGAAGTATTGTTGCGTACATTAGCATTTGTGTATACTATGGTAAGCGATCCCATAGTGTTAATAATTTTAATCTCATTTGTAGTAATATAGGTAGTGAAATACGTAAATTATAGTTTGTTTGTTACCATGTTCATAGGTGGCTTATTCTAAGAAACACCATTATAGTAATTTTTTATGTTCCCATTCTTAAATTTATTTAAAAAAATATATCCACACTTAATTTTTGGAGCCTTCATGAGACTCTAAAAGTAGCAAAATAGTAAGACAATGCAGATTCTGAGTGCAAGCAAGTTTTTTAGGATATTAATTACAGAGCTATCTTGTAATTAACTTCTTTTTTCCCTCAGATTTCTTGGGATCTATGATTTACTAAAGTTATGGTTGGAATGCATTATTTCCCTAATCCATATATTATTAGTCTGTAATGTGACAAAATATTTCTGGTATTTCTGAGGTTGTAAATTAACAAATCCTGGAAGAGAATTAATAGTATTCCATATTACACTATCCAACTACTTGAAACACCTGTCATTTAAATTGTGCTGAATTAACTGCAGAGTTTTTGATGGTTTTTGAAATAAATTGAAAGACTTACAATGTACACTTAAGTGAAATTAAATTGACAGAATTTTTTAAGGGAAACTATTTAAAACAACCTCCTTCAAGCCTTTCCTTCTAGCACTTATATAGAGGTTTTGCTTATATTTTACTCAGAAGGGTGTGCTCAGTTATTCATTTTGTACCAAATAGGTAAGGCAGCACCACAATGTCAAGAATCTATTATGAAAGCTTAACAACAAAACACTCCAAATTCCAGTGGCCTTATTTCTGCCCTGAATCTGAATTTTGTATTGTAGCTTGGGCTTTCTGTCATCATGACAGGTTCTCACTGACACTGTTGTAAAATGGTCTGACTTTATTTTGTTTATATATATTTATTTATGTTATTTTATTTAGTTATGAAGTATTTTATACATCTTTATGAACTGTGTTACTTGGAATTACTGCTTCGAAATTGATAAGCTTTAGCAGGGTACTTGCTAGCATTTATGTAAGCCTACAGAAAAGAATTCTTTCCTTGGCTGTAGATTTAACTCCAGATTTTATTTGCATTGGTTTTCTGTAGTATAAAGTATGATTAGCAAAATGTGTGATAAGAGAACTACAGAGAAATGTTTTTTGTCCAAGGTCATGGAACAGGCCGGTGAATTAGGGTAGAAGTAAAGCCTTTTTCTTCTGACTTCTTATCCATTTAGTTTATAGCATTACCTCCTTCTTACTTTAAAAATGTTTCTATATTCTAATAGGAAAATGAAGTGTGAAATTATAGTGTGTATCTCCATTGCATATTTCTTAAATATGAAATAAGAAACTTTAATAGTGATAGAATGATTGTTTATTGTGGTGAGATACATATATATGTATGTATGTGTTTTTAAACTTGGTAATACAAATATTCAAAGCTTTAAATGCTGTAAAAATAAATGCTTATTAGTCTTTGAAATGTATGGTTGCTTTCTTTGATACAGCTTTTTGCTCTATGTGATATAATTTCTTTTTTGTCTGTTTCACAAAATAAACCATTGTAATTTAGAAAAGTACAAGTCCAAATACTATAACTAAGTAGACATAATTAAAAGTGGTGTGAGAAATTCTGTTCTAAAACCTTGCTGTTGGTAGGAGCAATTCTAGGATAATCTGAACTACAGTGTGTTGACACACTGTGCAGAAAGAAGTTCTTGGATTTCCCTCCCATCCTACTGAAAAGATCAGGAGATTGGTAACATTTTCTTAAATCTGTGTGAAACTTCCGGTGGGAACCTGCAGTCTACAGATTCGTATCTTCTGGAAGAAGAAGGTTTCTTCTAGATCACTCTGCTTTGCTAAATGTTTTTCAAGTAGCAGGAGAAATCTTGTAGTGAAGTTTGAGATTATTTTGTGGAGGCCTGCTCTTGCAGGTTATTTCATGTGGATCTGTGGAGCTCTGTGTTCTCAGAAGTCTATGTTTACCCGAATTGTATGGTAGGAGTCAAAATTGGCTATTTATTTACACTTTGTAATTTATGAAGCTAATTGTATGTGTGAGAAACCCAGTTAAGGTCATTTAAAAAGAGGTAATGTTATCTGTACCTTTTACTGTCTGTACCTTTTTTGTTTATTTTTTAATAAGTTGGATTTCTGATTGATGCATACTGTCTTTCTGAGAAACCTCATACAGCAAAAACTTAGTCCACATATAGTAATAAAAGACACCCTATGTGTTCTACATAAGACTTCCGTGCTTTACTTTAGGAAAAAGGCTGATGGGATTATTAGAAATAGATCACCACAATCAAAAATAATTCCATTGTTTTGTACATTCATCATGTTTCTAATAATGGTTACCTTGCTAAAGATTATTTCATGAAAAACATGTCTAAATCTCTTTTTAGTGGAAAACATTGCATCTAGGTATTTGCTATGTTGGATGTGGCTTCATGTGATAGATTTTAGGTGTTTGAATGTGACACATAGATTTGCATGTGGCTGCATTTTTTTCAATTAATTTTAGTAGAGAACTGGTGAAAGCTGTTGAACTTGTAGTATATATTTCTTGTGCTAGGAGTAGGTCTAAGTTACGGGGCTTTCACTTCTTAGTGGTACAAGAACAAAACCAAGTTCTCAGGGGATGTGTGGCTGTTAGGCATAGAGAATTATTCCCCATGTTTTGTTTCTGAATTGTTTCTTGGAGTTTCTGGGTTTTTTTCTTAATAGCTTCGCTCAGATGAGTTACAGAACACAGCTCTTCAAGCCATAGAGGCAAGCCACAAGAACATACAACAAGCAGAGAAAAGAGAGGGATTGTCTCTTACATCTGCCCCGTGCCTGCTGAATGTGTTCAGATTGACCTGAAGCCTGTAAAGACCTTTCTGAGTTGTAGAAGTGTGTGGGCTCTGGGTACAGGAGCAAGAAGAGCTGCGTGGGTGTGGGTGTTGGCTTGTGAAAAGCTGGTTATAGGGTTACAAAATTAACAGTTAACTGCGGAATTGGAAGCTGACCCTTTTCCAACCACAAGTGCTAGCTGGAGTCCTGGTCATTTCAGCTGGACTGCCTCATAGTTTACATGGTTTGTCTTTGATCTTTCTTCATTGCTAGAAAATATACACACAAGTATATATGAAATGTATACAGGGTTGCACTTAACGCCTGTCTGTCTATCCACATGGGCAATTTTGTCCTTTGACTGGAATATGGAGTTTAAAATGTGTTCTGCTAGAGAATATAAAGAATTTCTAGTCTCAAGTCTGTTGGTCCTTACAGTGTTGAAATAGATGTATGGTTCCACAGAGCCACAGGCTAGTTGAGGCTGGCAGGGAGCTCTGGAGATTGTCTAGTCTGAACCCCTGCTCAAAGCAGTGTCAGCTAGAACAGGTTGCTCAGGACTGTGTCTAGTCAGGGTTTGAATATCTCCAAGGATGGAGAGACTTCAGCCTCTCAGGACACCCTGGTCCTGGTTTGATGAGTCCTGTGCTCACCTGACTTGTTGGATTGTGCTGCGTTGTTATAGGTGATACATAATTAAATTTATTTGGACTGCTTTAAGGATGACATTTGCTTTTTGTTTTTGTCTCCTACTGAAGTTTTATCTTAATTTAAAGCTATTTCATGGCAGAACTGGCTTTCCAAATGTTTTGGGTTCCCCCCCTTACCTCATTCTGCTGCCTTTTTTTGAGCAGTAGGTATAATATCAGAAGTGTAAAAGAAGAGGTGGATATTAAGACAATAGGCAGCTGTTTAAATCTTTGTTACTGCCTGTTTCATTGCAATTACAATCCCTTCCTCTCAGAATTACATGGGTTGGTTTAAAATGCAGGTAAAGGACTACATCTGACTGTTTCTCTTTTTAACAAAAGCCATGTAACGAGTTGGCCATTTCAAACATTGAACTCAACTTCATTTCCATTCTTTTCCAGTTGCTGCTGTAGTGTTGTTCTATACAGCCCAAAGCCCACATAATATACCTCTGACTGAAGTAATTGGGCCAATATGGCTAATGTTGCTACTTGGAACTGTGCATTGTCAGATTGTTTCAACACGAACTCCTAAGCCACCTCCCAGCACGGGGGGTAAAAGAAGAAGGTATTGTCTATGTTGAAGTACTTACCATTTAGGATTGTTAAACTATTCTAAAGAATGTGCATGAAAAACTGTAGGGGTTTACAGCCTCTGCTTGGCAAGAGATGAGAAATTGGTGTTCTGTTTTTATCTGAAACTTTAAAATGGGTGCTTAATTGGTGCTCTTTAACTTCTACACAATGACTAATTTAAGCATTGTTTTATTTGAATTTTAATGCACTGAATCTGACATTTTGCTTCAAAACAGTTTGCATCTGAATAGTGGTGGAGTCACCGTATTTATGTTACTGCAAATTTAGTTTTAGAACTCTGTGCAATACTCACTAATGATCTTTGTGGGAAACATACATTAGAGATGCTATTGGAAGCTAGAACTTAAGTCTTCCAGCACTTCACTGAGTATGGTTTGCTACAGTGAATTGTCCCATTAAAATGGGAAAACCTGCAGTAGTGAATTTTGCAGGTCTAAGCCTCTGATGATGAGATGAAATGTATTTTGGGTTTAAGTGTTATGATAATGAGTAAATGTTATGCTTAGTTTTATTAAATGGAGTTTATTAAATTGACATGATAAAGTGTCAGCAAAATATTTTGAAACCTTGCTTGTTTTTGCATGCTTAAACTGCTGAACACGTTATAGAACTACTAGATTGCACTTATAAAGCTACCTTCCAATTTTAATCTCTTCTGATGAAGGAAATTAAGGAAAGCAGCACATTTGGAAGTACATAGGGAAGGAGATGGCTCTAGTACCACAGATAACACACAGGAGGGAACAGTGCAGAGCTACGGTACAAGCACCTCTTGCAGTATTGGCGCTGTCTTCAGAGATATCTGGCATGCTGCTTTCTTTTTATCAGGGTTTGTATTTATTCAAGGCTTCGTATGTGTTAGAGATGCACTATCCCTTTTCTAAGTAAACAATGATATAATGATTAAACTTCTGATGATCTGGTTTTTTGTTCGTAATAGTAAACTCATCTCAGTATTTGAACATGTACTAATGTGGTGTTTCTTGACTTTTGTAAATGCTGATGCAATAATTTTGAAAAGATATTGAATTAACTTTTAGTTAAATTATATTTTGATGTAGGAGTACTCTGTGGGCTGTCAGGAATGAACCAACTCAGCTTCTCAATTTTAATCCAATGAAAAAATTCGACTCTTTAATTTTACTTTATTACATTAGCTGCTTATTGCTTTGAGAGAATGCTTATTGAACTCTATCACCGTCATCAAATCACACACTTTTTCTGAAGGAAAAGGCTTCAGGATTCAAATAGGCACAGTGTTTAGTTTATAAATAAACATTGAAGACACATTTTGTAATGATTGGAAGAAACATCTAACCCTGTTACATTACAGAGCTGTTTTGCAAATGATTGATTTGCTAATGCAGTGCTCTGGGCAATTAAAAAGTTTTTAAAAAAAACATTCTGTAGCAGTCTCTGTTCAAGATATGCTATACACACCGCATTGTGAGTGCTATATGTTAGCATTTATTAACGAGAAAATATGCTCATAAAATAGAATGAAATTGAGAAAAGGGATACTGCAAGTTATTACATTGATGTTTTGTCGTGCATGTTGCATCTTAAATATGGCAACACTAACATGTCTGTTGTACTTGTGATACATGCTCTTAACCACTGGTAAAGCTTATCTTCTGTTATGTTACATTCTGGGAATATCTAGTTGAAACTGGAGAAATTTAAAAAATGCTTAAAAATATTGCAAGATGAGAGTTCATTTGACTTTTTCCTTTGTAGATGAAGCTAGCTTTGACAAACTATGAGTCATAGTAATAGACACCACTGCTGTTCTTTCGGTCTATATGCATTACTTTCTGGTATGTTTGGAGTACAATCTTGTAAACTTTTGAATGTTTTCCATTCATTGAAGATACTGATCTGCAATAAGAAGAGGGGTGTTGGTAGATTATTTTTTTTCCTTATCTTCCCTTCTATTGGGCTCTGAGTGTTTTCAGTTGAGAAGGGCTGTGTGGGACTTGCTCTAAGGATCTGTTTATACCATTTAATGAGAAGTATTGTGTATATATATATATATGTTAAGCCTCATTGATGACTACTTAGTATATACAGTATCTTCAAATGATAAAGAGCACAGGGTGACTGAGAATGCTGTAAGTAGGTCTTAGTCATTTGTTACCTCTTCAGTTGCAGAGGCATAGTTGTATGTCTGGTGCCATACAAACCATATCAGGAACTTGTCCAGCTGCAGAATAATCTTTTTTCCTAGGAGATCATGCAGATCAGTTTCTTCATGTAATTTTTTTTCTGGTAATGCAAACAGTTTTATCAGTGCAGGGGGATGGTAAGAGTGGGGCTGGGAATGAGTAAGCAGGAGAGCAGCATGGAGTACATTGACTACTTGGTGGTGTTGCTGAAGAAAATCTTATGAAACTTATGAATCAGTGCAAGGAAGCTGTACAGTGACATCTGTCCTGTTTCTTAAGACATATTTTGAAGCTCTTTAGATGAGCACATTAGAATGTCTCATTAGTGTTTATTTACAGCAATTTTTCACATATATTAAGCTTTGAGATACCATTTTCTGGAGTTTTAAATACAGGTCTTAAACACATAGTTTCAAAATTAATCTCAGAAATTATGTTCTTTGCTTTAGGGCAGGACTCTGTGTACCTAGACCATTTGCCTACACTCAGGTCACTAGTAATCTGGAACTGTGTATTTAATAAATATCCTTTTGAATGGCAGAACTCAGTCTGACTGATAAAATATAATTCTAAACTTTAATCCAGCACAGGGGCAATTTAGAAAATATTAATTATTAGTTTCACTGGAAAGGAGGGCAAGATCCAAATCAGTAATTTATTCATGTTGTGCTGATTTTGGGACTTTGTTCTCTGTGTGTGTCTTTACTCCAATTATGAAAATCTTACAATTGTAACTTCTTTAAAAGTTTTGCGGTGTGAAGAGGGAGGAGAGGGGTTTTTTTGACCAACCCCAATGAAAATATGTGGGAATATTATACTTGATCGTGAAAATCTAGTCTTCCAGAAACCTGATTTAAATCTTCCTTAATATTTTCTCTAATGCATGAATAAGACTGAAAGTCATTCTTGACTTAGCTTTTGCATATGTTCAAGCTTTTCGAGACCTTGAAGGTTTATTCATGGTGGTGTCCTGTCTTGCTCTTAAATTCTTTTTATTTTAGCATGAAATTTAAAAAGTTGATTAATGACATACACATATAAAAATTGTAGGAAACTATAAATTTCTATCAGCTGTGGAAGTATTGTTCATGTTTGTTATTGTTTTTCTTTTAACACAGTATAGTGCATGAAAGCCCAACTTTCAGCCCAAATTTATGCTTTTCTGGCTTGAGGCTTACACTTAAATTCAGGGATTCTTGCAAAAAATAACTTTGGTTTCTACATTAGAAACAAATGAAAGACTTCAGTCAAGTTACCTGTTTTTCAAAATGAGCCTTAGTTGATATCAGACTAGTCATTTGTCTTACAGTTTTAGCGCTTAAACATTGCTTGAGTAGTGCATTTCTATCTGAACAAATTATACATATATACATATGTTCTTTTTTTCTCCTATCTATTCTTACTCAACTGCGTGAGGCTACTTCTTCCTAGTAGCTTTCAAGTTTCACATGACATATAAAAACTTCTCAAATCAAACTTGGAAGAGTTGTCCTGTTACTCTACTCATACAGCTTAGTAACTTGAGGAGTAAGTCTTTCTGGTTGGATGTGTGTATGTATGTGATGAGAACTGCATTCCCTTCTGCACTGTTAAAAAGACATTTTTAAGAAGTGCCAAAAGTGTATTTAATGCATTAAAAATTGGCCTCTCTGGGTTCCTGCTTATTGCAGATAATTTAATATTAGTGGTACTTCCTTAGTGCTCACAATTGAGCTTACTGAAACTTATTCTTTTACAACGAGTTGCCACTGAAAGGCTGATACTGGCTTTATTCCAGAAGTGGAACAGCAAATGTTTCCATTAAATAATAAGCTAAGCTTTCCCTATCTTCAGTTGTCTTATCTTCATTAACTTAGTTAAACAATGACATTATGGAACAGCACAGAAATTAAGTTCTAACATGTTTACTGTTGATAGTTTGACCTTTTTGTCCAAAGCCTCAATAATGTATTAGATGATCTTAATGGACCTAGAAAATTAAAACTCTATGTGGGAGCTAGCACACTGGTAATCTGCAAACAGGAGGCTTACTAACTGCATCTCCACCACAAAACACGCACTAAAGCATCTTGCTCTTTACCTTTGTAAACTTATAATAAAAATTAATCCATGCAAATATATAGTAACTACAGAAAGTGTTTCTGCTGGTTTTGTACTCATTTAGAAATAAAGTTGACTAAGAATTTTGGGAATAGGTCAGGGAATAGTAGGCGAGTTCTATAGCTTCCCACAAGAGAAGTGGAGCAGCCGTTACATTGGTTTTAAAAAAAATAAAAATGCTGTTAGCTTATTTCCAGGAAGCGCTGAGGGGTGGTGAAATGAGATTAAAGATGGGAAAGGAGGATGAAACACCTTAGTAACTTAGTCTCTTCTCTTCATTATTTTGTCTGCATTGCAGCAGATTAATTGTTCCTTTTTGGATTTTTCCATTTTATCCAGGTCTCCCTAGCCGTTTTTTGTGTTCCATCTCCCCTGTATGTGTGGAATACCTTATCTTGGGAGGAATGTGAGGCGACTATCCCAATTCTTCTGATTTGTTTGATGTACATATTAAAGAGGAATTTAATCTTCTGCTGTGTAATCCAAGCTCTCACAGAATGCCTCAGTCCTTAAAGAGAAAGGCAATGCATATTCCCTCATAAAAGTACAAGATCAATTGAACAGATTCTTGATAGTTTTATGACCTATGTCCAGTGTTCTACTTGTAATAAAAATCTGGAAACTTGATTTATAACACTGGGGTTTTTTTCCTCACAAGTGTTCTGGGAATCTTAACAAATAAAATCTAATAAATACAAGATATTAATTGCTTTTCTGATTTTTTTTCCATGTAATTTACTTTGAGAATACAGAAGCTTAAGTGAGGACTTAAAGTAGTCTCTATCGATAAGGTAGCAAACTGCTATTCCTTTTTATTCCTTCATCGACTGCACTTTCTAATTTGGAAGTGTAATCATCCAAACATTTGGTTTGAGAAAGCCTTTTTCTGACCTGAGATATTCTTGCTGCTACATCTGTTGACTAGATAAGTGCCTTGATGTCTAGAGAATGTTTTGGAAGACTGTTCATCAATATTAGTAATCTTAAGAATGATAATACTGAAACATAATTCATAAACTTATCTTGTGATTTGAAAACAAGTTTAATTAGTGTGTTTGTAAGATATATCGAAATATGTTGCCTGGGGTGTAACTGGATAATACGGAAAAGGGTAAATCACCTTCTGTTCAGTAGAGTTGTCAATAAGCAGACTGTATTTAAAACAACAAAACCAAAAAATATCTGTGTACAGAGTACTAAATAGCATGTTTGCAGCTTCAGGAAATGGCATACTTGCTAACACTTAAAGAAACTTTTAGCACACCTCCTTTTTTTGTTAAGATAGAATAGGGAAGTTTCTCATTGATGTTTGAGGCTTGTGGTTCTTCTATTGCCAAAGTTGCTGTGAAGTTTTAGTTTTAAAACTTAGGTTTCCTTTTCTTTCAGTAGCTAATAATATAATTTTCTTTCAGACACTGACAGTTTCTTTTGTAACAATTTTAGGAAAGGATAATGGGTATTATTCAGAAGATGAAATAGTTACAAATATTGCATCAAATGTTAATATTATTAGTTTGCAGTCATCTTAGTAGTAAAACTAAAATATGAGTTGAGAGGGATAAGCAGGATTTAGACTGGGGAAAAAATTGAGAGAATCATTAATTTGATACAAATATTTGTTTCAAATATAGATCAAAGAAAGCAAAAAACTCTATAGATAAATCCACTGAGACTGATAATGGCTACGTGTCCCTTGATGGGAAAAAGACAGGTAAAAGCAGTGAAGAATGTATGCAGGCCCATGAACGTCGATGTGAAGTGATTAAGCCAGAAGAGTCAGGGTGGAGCACCTCAACAGTGAGAGATGCCTTCGACAATCACAGTCATCACAAAGTAAGTGTGCTTCGTTGCTTTCAAAGCAGGATTATTAATTTGTCAAATGATATGTGAGGTGTATTTGTATGAAGCTTTTGATGTATTCTTATCTACTTTATCCTTAAAAATATTTTAAAAATGAAATCAGGCTTAAGGTCCTGGGGTCAAAAATTGTGTTAAGTATTCTTATATTATGTTAAGTTGTCCTATATTCCTAGCCTTTCCTTTTTCTTGTAGCATGATCATTACTGACATCTAAACATTCTTTGCCATTCTGTATTTCTGTGCATGAATTTGTGTGCTGTCTTTTATCTGTGGGTTTTTTCCAGACCAGCTAAACTTTACAGGGTTCTATCTGGTGATCTCATAATAAATGAGAATATACAAGAAAGTTTCTGACAGCTGAATGATCCTTCGCTGCCCTTTTTCTTTCTGTTACTGTAAGGGCTACTTTTAAAATCAGGGAAATGGAAAGTGGAATAAATTAATGATTGGAGTATTCTACATGCAGTCTGTAGCACTTTATTGTTGGAAGGAGAGGTAAATGTTAACTTTGTACTGTATGTGTTGATAACTCACTGTTATAGTGTCTGCCATCACAATTTTGGTGGGGTTTTTTTGTGTGGGTGTTTTGGGGGGGATTGTCGGGCAGGGTTTCAAATCTCCTGGATATATTGCTTCTAAGCCTTTCTTGGTAGATTTGGTTTAGACAAAATCACATTTAAAACAAGAATGTCAGAATTGTTCTTTACTGTAATATGAACTAGCCCTTCATCTGAGAAATGTTTATTTTGATATTAAAATTTCTGTTTTATAATTCCTGCTGCACCACTTAATATTGACAATTGGAAATGCATTAATATCTGATTTAACTGAGCATACCTAATAATGTTGCAGAAAGAAATTTGATTTCAGTAGGTGAGAACAAGACCTAGTATGTATGAGTGTATGTCTTACTAATACTATATTTCTTACACTAGGATACTCACAGGGCTGTGACAAATTTATCAGATGAAGTTTCTAGTGAGGAAGGGCCTGAAACTGGATATTCTATACATCGCAATGTAGAACGCACTTCTAGTGATTGTACACTTCGAAACAGGAAATCTCACCATTATAAGAAACACTATCCTCTAGAGGTATGTTCTTTTCCATTGCTTCTTTTCTGTAAGTTGTTTAAAACTTCTTGGTTTCTTATTGAATAGATATATTTTCCTGAACCCTTTTTCTCCTATATTGGATTTTAGGAGTCTGTTAATTGGAAGTCATACTGGTGGGGGACAGGGATTTTTTTTATTTTTTTTTCATGACTGTTTTGAAATTTAGAGGCTTTTATTTGGTTCGTTTGAGCTGCATCCTATTTTTCAATTTGTTATAAGGAGCCTAAAATATATTCTGTAGATCTTGCAGCAGGTTATGGCCAGCTCTGTTGCTGTCTTTTGACACCAGTTATCTCCTCTGGAAACTTGATTTGTTACAGAAATAGTAGTAATTGGCAACATGCAAATTTTCATCATGCTAATGCTGCTGTTCCTTTCCATTTGGTTAGTATTTTGGATTCACTAACCTTCTTGTGGAGAAGTCTCATTGACTCTACCTCTGAGTTTTCATTCCCTCATGCTTATTGAAACAATCCTTTAAAATATTGTCATGAAATCTCAACAAAATTGTTAATGCATAAAAATACTGGAATTTTAAGAGACTTGATGACATCATAGCTTAGAAGAGGGGAATTCATAGATTCCATATTAACAGAGTCCTTAATCGTAAGGACTCAGACATTGAAAGAGAAAGGGGTATGTTATCTTGTTTTTATTTATTTATAACTTTAAAGAAATTATGCTCTCTTTTGCTAATGGTGTTTAACTTAACAGATGTATGGAACATTATTTTTTTTTAAAGGCTCTATTGCCATTTTTTCAGTGGTACTATGAGAAAAGAGCGTAAAGAGTAATTTCAGCTCTGATAAAAGTCCACTTAGATGGGTTTAATAGGCAGAGCCTCATGAGTAAGCTTTCTACTTGATATGAGAAACATCTCCTTAGAAGGGTTCAGATACTGCTTTCTCTGATAACAATTGCAAAGCCTTGAAGTCGATGCTATGCATAAAAATGTTATTAGATAATCTTCTCTTCTAGTCTTTCATTTATTTCTTACAGACTTTGTTTAAAAAGATCCAGAAGGCTAATTGATTTGAGTGTTTAATGCCTTATGCATGTTTGGTTCAGGATAACTGAATAGGTCGATACTTGGAACTGTTTGTTTTATATTACAGAAGAAGTCTCTTGACTGTGTACTTGTGCAGCTGGTAATGCTCGACAAGAGGAAGCAGAAGGACATGACCACAGTCAATTTTTTTTCAGCTTAAATATATTTTCTCCTGCATAGAGTGCTTCAGAGCTTGGGAAGACTGTGTAGATATCTTCAGAAAGTGAAGAGACTACATTTGCTCTGTGTGTAGCTTTGCCAGTAATATTTTACACTTGTTCCCCATTTACTTATCTGACTGATGCCATGAAAGAGGAAGCCTTTCTTTGTTCTTACGAACTTGCCTCCCCCACACGATTACAAAGGAAATGAAACAATAGTTTTCAAATCTGTGAAAGCTTTCTTTGTATTAAAAAAAAAAATAAATTAGTGAAGTCAGTGGATATACTCTCAACTTTTGTCCTACATTTGCTTTTATCTTCATGTTTACTTGTCAACTTAATTGTTGTTTGAACAAGCTTTTTTAATGTTCTTATTAACTTCAGGACTCAATGGTACCCAGTAGTGACTGCCTTCTATAAATTATATATGTATATATATATTTTTTTTAAGAAAAAAAAAATAGTTCAGACTCCTTCTGCATGGATTTTATCCCTCATTTTGTAAAAGAAAGGGAAAGTTCAGAACAAATTTTTTCTACATATTTCTTTACAAAATTGCTTACGTAAAATACATGAAGCATGATTTGCAGGAAGAACGAAGAACGTTTCTTCAGATAGTAATGTGTTACAAATCATATTAAATTAGTAGATCTGCTGAAACATTGATTATTTTTTTCAGTGTAAAAAATTGTTTATATTCTCAAACTAGTAGAAAGAAATAAATTTTGTGTAAAGAGGGAACGGAAATTGCCAGAGGACAGCGATGAGTAGGATGATACTGCTTTTAAGATTACTTACCTGTCTTGCAGGAAATGGATTCTGTTTACGGTAGAAAGTAGTTTAAAGCTCTGTATTCTTGTTCTGAAGACAACATTAGATTGTTTTGTATGTATGCATGGGGAGATATGAATGTCCCAAACTTAATATTTTGATTTTTTTATCTAAGATACAGGTAAAAGTTGAACATAAGGCATGCTTGTTTCTCAAGTACAGTTTGTTTAAAATAATTAAAATTTTATGTATGACTATGTAGATTACACAGATACCTATCATTAGCTATGTATACTCTTGCTTATTTTTCCTCTATACACCTGATGCATAACTGTTCAAACAAGCTCACTCTGTCTTTGAGAAGATATGTTAGAGTAACAATGGGGGTATGTGATTTGTAGGGGACTTTGAGAGTCAATTCCTCTATTATTACAGGCTCTTACATTTAGAAATGTACTTCTGGAACATATCAAGCCTGCTTCTAAAACTAGTTAAACTGTGTCCACACTGCTTGCTTGAAAGGCTATTTGAGTGCCTCAGGTCTTGGTTGACTAGAAATATCTGTCCCTTCTTCCTCCAGGGCTTTGCCCTTTCTAGAGAAAGAATTCCTTACTGTGTGGGGAAGTTAATAAGTAGCTAAAGTACTTCAGCTCAAACAACTAGAGGCAGAAGATCAAAATGTCAAATTAAATTAAAATACTTTGTGAATGATGCTTTTCTCACTCTCTGGCATTTCTCTATTACAATTTCAGTCCAATGTATATGGCTTTAAGCCTCACCTGTCTTTCACGTTCTCACTAAAATAATGAAGCTGTAAAGTGTTTTAAAAGAGGCTTAATTTATAGCTTATAAAATCAGAAGTTTGAGACATAGTTGGAGTCTGTGGCTTGATAATTGCTGTTAAAGTCTAAATTGATGAGTTCTAAAAATCTGTAAATTAATTATTTCCTTTTAATAGTTAATATGATTTGATTCTTCATTATGTGACCCCCCTCCCCAACAAAGCAGGGACCACGGACTGTTGCTTGTTTGTACAGCATCTAAAAATGTGCAACCTCTTAGACAGTCCTTCAATGAACATGTAATTCTTTCTGATAAGAAAGATGGTGGATTGTAACATAAAAAACAGATAAATGTGGATTCACTAATTTGAACTTTGACTGTTCTGTCAGGAAACAGTGTAGAATAAAAAAGCTGTATTAATTCCAATGCATATTTTAATTTCAGGATACACCTAAATCGGGTACTAGCTGCAGTTCTCGGTGTTCAAGCTCCAGACAAGATTCTGAGAGTGCAAGGCCAGAATCGGAAACCGAAGACGTGCTGTGGGAGGACCTCTTACACTGTGCAGAGTGCCACTCTTCCTGTACGAGTGAGACAGATGTAGAAAGCCCTCAAGTGAATCCGTGTGTGAAGAAAGAATACAGAGATGACCCATTTCATCAGGTTGGTATCCACCAATTTTGATTTTTTTACACTACACACAATTTCAGTGCTATCAGCTTTATCATATGTCAGGAGGCCTGGGAGAAAGAACTCTATATTAGATGGAAGTAACAAAGCCAGCGTGATCTGATAGAATTAAAACAAGGAAAATTCGATTTCTGCTACTCAGTCATTAATTTGTCAAGTGAAGAGGATATGACAATATACTGAAGTAGCCTACAGAATATTTGAGTGTTTGAATCTTAGCTCTAGTTCAGAACAAGTACTGATTGATTTAAGTTTTCTCTGTGGTAGATGGTTTGGGGAGAGGGGTGTGTGTGTTGTGTTTTAGGGGTTGTTTTTGTTTGGTTGGTTTTTTCCTCTAGTGGAATTACTTTTTTTGTGAGCACGTATCAGGCATCTTTCTGTTTGCTTATATATAAATGTATATATGAGAAAGCAAACAAAGATAACATACATAGTATCTAATATTTTCGATATGTATATGTAATGTATATATATGAAGTTACATATGTATTACATGTCTGAATTCTATTTAGATATAATATTTGTAGTTTTACCTTAAAGCTAATAATTTAATTTCCCTTCTTTAATGCTATTCTGTAGCAACATATAGGCAGTCATTTCTGAAAATTTTAGGGTTTGTTGGACAACACTTCAGTTGCAGCCTGCCTTGGGTTCATGTTGGACAGAATCCATTTTTAATACTTGGTCATTAACAATCAAACATTATTCTTCATTTGATAAAATCCATTCAGATGTCACAGTGCCAGTTATATTTGTAATACAAGTCTTATCTTTAAATTGCGTTGCTAATTTGAACCACTTAAGTAAAGAGATGGAGAGAATGTGAAACATTCTTCTGGGTAAACATGTCATGTGTTGGTAGTGCATCATCAGTACTAAGGAATGCCATGCAAGAGGTGGTGTTAATGCTAAGGAAGAGAATTTCAAATGTCAGGCTTTTCACTCATAACCAGAATTGAAAATGATGTATTTGTTGATTTTTAACCCCCTGCCCCCCCTCCAAACCCCAAAAGAGACAGAAATTTATATTTCATTCAGTCTTTGCTTTTTTTGTTTATTTTCAGTTCTTCTTGCTTACATTCCATATAAATACTAAACCGGAAGCCTTACAATAGGGAGTTGAATCGCAGTATATGGATTGACTTTGTTTTTCTGCAGTTGATTGTTTTTCTGTTTGATTGTACATTGTGGATTTTTGAGTTTCAGCTTCTGGTGTTGATGCTCCCTCTAGAGGGAGACCTTGGAAATCTGTGATTAAAGAAGTCTTGCAACTAATATTTGCCTTGTTTTAATAATATAAACCAAACTTTTTCATCCAGTGGAAAAAAAAAAAAAGAGATGATTGAGTACTTAGCAGAATACAAAGATTTCAGATAAATACTGATAAAGCAAGTTATAAAATAAAAAGCTTTACTTCTAATCAATAATAAATTAAACAATAATAAATTAAACTTAAAAAATAATATCACGCCTCTCCCCCTGCCCTCCCTCCAGCACCACCACTTCCAGTAGTTTGATGCACATAGTGCTAGGTAGGTGACCAGGCAGAGTTGAGAGCAATTTTAATCACCCGAATGGGAGAGAAGTGAGACAGGGCTGAGGGAAGTCAAGAAATGGCCACGGCAGAACTTGTTGCCTCAATATTTTTCCAGATTCTTCAGTTCTCGCTTGACTCTCTGTTTAGCATAAAGGTTCCTCAGCCATAAGTGCATTCAGTATGTAAGGCTGGGATTGCTTGGCTCTTGGAGTGGCATGTATTGATTAGAATTCTACCACTTTCTCTGAGTCTTGCCAGATACAGTTAGCATAGGGGGGCCTTTATCCATAACAAGGATTGTAAGTACACAAATATCATTAAAAGCAAATAAAAAAAAAGTTGGCCTTTAGGCTCAACCTGAGAAAAGTACTTTTCAGAATGTTAGGGTAAAAAACAATAATCAGAGAAATAAAATATTCCATTAAACATGTGGCAAAATTAAAGATGGCTTACAAATAGACCTCTGGTTTCATACCTCTCTCTGACATGTTTGAGCAAAATAGAAGCCAATTAATCCTCAACCACAGTAACTCAACACTATTAGAAAATGAAGTATGGGGAAGGAGAGATCTCTGTACTCACAGCTATTTCTTGGAAAAGAAGTGGGTGATACTGAGGAATGTGGTTAACATACAGTAACGTATAGTAGAAGTAAATGTTATATAACAATATTTGTGTCAGTCTGAAGTGTTTTTTTGGCCAGCATATTGCTGACAAAGGCATAGTGACACAACAATAGATTTTTATCTCTGATGGAATATATTCTTTGCCTTCTCCAGAGTCATTTACCTTGGATCCACAGTTTGAATCCAGGACTAGAAAAAATAAGTGCAATTGTATGGGAGGGTAATGACTGCAAGAAAGCAGATATGTCTGTGCTTGAAATCAGTGGTATGATAATGAACAGAGTGAGTATTCTTTTTACTTTATGCAAATACTCTATTTAGAAATCTAAGCACTACCAAAAATAAGCTTGGTTTATGTTGGGTTTTTTCTTTTTCTTTTTTTTTTTTTAAAGTGTCTGTTACTAACAAGTATCTGTTATTGTTCCACAGCTTACATCACTCCGATTTACTTACTACTAACAGATAATAGATACCAAATCTTAAGGGTTGACACAATAAAATGTGTTTGCATTGTTAGGTGCTTGCTTATTTATCTCTTTGATTCTGATGGACAACTAATATGTTGGGTTAGGAATATACAAATCTGGGTATTTGGATACTAAAGTTAGGATTGGAAAAGAAAGCTTTCCTCTTTAGGAAACAAACATCTAAGAGGAGGAGTGGGATGTCTCATTAGTCTTCCCTTCTTTTTCCTAGTACTGCTTTTTAGGAAACAGTGGGAAAAGTATTTAATTGATGTCATACTCTTTTTCAATATAGACAATGTAGCCATTTTGTAGAGTTGAACATAGCTTAGCTTAATAAAACTATCACTGATTCTGACAAGTTGATACTTACCATCTCCAACTTGTTAAAAAGCAGTGTATTCACAAATTAGTTCAGATCTCTGTACCTGACTCAGAGACGATACAGTTTTGGGTGCAATCCACAGCAGAAGTAAACGTAACAAAGCAAAAGCCAGCACAAAAGAACTCCAGTCCTATCTGCACTGTGAACACTCTGATTCCTTTAAAAAACATACAACCTAAAACTAAAACATAAATAAGAGCATCATACAGGATGTAAGCAGTACAGCCTGACTGGTACACTTTGCTAATTCAGTGTTGAATGAATTTTTAATATAAGAATATGCATTGGAGTCTTTTAACTGCAATGTTATGTTGTTGGGTTCTTAAAAGATTTGTCATATTTGGTTCCTGTGCATTAAGGGCTCTTTGAGGGCTTCCTTTTTCTTAACAGTAAACTGTGAAGATGCTTGGTTGAAGTTTTCATATAACTTACCAGGTTATAAAGTGTTCTTTGTGGTAGTAAGGCAGTAACATTAAAAATTTAGTTATGGAAATTCCAAATTCCAAAGTCAATTCCAAAGTTAAAAATATACCTTGTTTTCTTTTGGTTTTAGGTGAACAGCTATATACCAGGAATTGGTTATCAAATTTTTGGAAATGTCATATCTTTAATCTTGGGTTTAATGCCATTCGTCTTTCGACTTTCCCAAGCTAAAGATTTGGAACAACTGGCTGCACATTCTGCTACTGAACTTTGTATGACTGCGTTTGGATCAAATGGAGACATTCTTGTTCTCTCAATGGTTATTATAAGTTTTGTGGTCCGTGTGTCTCTAGTGTGGATTTTCTTTTTTCTGCTATGTGTAGCAGAGAGGACATACAAACAGGTATGAACAGCAATCCAAGAGGCTTCATCAAAAGCAAAACAAGGATTAATGTTTGTGGTTTTTTGACTTTGTGGATATTTTAAACTTGTTTTCTTCAGCGCACTGTGATTCATAGATCAGTGATGACAAATACTTCAGTGGGCTTACAGTTTGGGAGATGACTCAGTTGCAATGGGCTGAAGTCTCTGTAGCTAGACCTTATTTCCTGGAGAACATTTTTGCGGGAAAACCTTTTAATCCTTTATTTCAGATTTCTGGCTCAGTGCATTAATCCAGCTCTTAGTCATGTCCCAGTTTGTCTCAGTTTTCCCCAAGGAGAAGGAGTTTCAATAAAAAAAACTTTATATAATTTCCAGTTTGTTCTACCAGTGTGTTTCATTCAAAACCTTCAGTTTAATTCAAAACAGTTCAGTCCAGACCCTAGTCAAGAGCTCTGCTTGCTTTGCTGGTAGATCAGTCCCACAGCTGGAGACCGTAAGAGCTGCTATCTGAAGTAATACATCTATTAATTTATTTCTTGTTATTGTAATTTAAACTTCTAAGAGAGTATCAATATCCCTTACTAGCTGCAGAGTAGAGATACCTACTGGTCCACAAAAGAAAAATGTTTATACTTTCTTTTCTCAAATTGTAGCCAAAATATGTGATTTAACACAGTAGAACAGAATTAACCTGTTTCTAATAATCGTTTCTCTTGGAAGGAACTTCTGTGATACAGGCACTCTCTAATGCAAATGACTGGCAGGTTTGATTTTTCTCCCAAATTTTAAGAGCATAGCAGATCTGTTGTCTGAAATTTGAAGAAAGGAACTTAAAGTGTAGCTAAATTTTGTTTAGCATTACAATATGAAGACTTTTAAAACTTTTCAGTGTATCTTCTCTTTTTAGTAACATTCTATTCTTATTTCTGCACTATATTAATGTATTTTAATTTACACTGATACATTGTATGTTACTTTGACACATTAATTGAAGCCTCATCTCCATTTTCTTTTTAGAGCTCTTGAAAATCAGTTAACAGTTAAAGTAATTTTTTTTTCTTCTCTGCAGAGGCTGCTTTTTGCCAAACTTTTTGGTCATCTAACATCTGCCAGAAGGGCAAGAAAATCGGAGGTTCCTCACTTCCGATTGAAGAAAGTACAGAATATAAAAATGTGGCTTTCTCTCAGGTCCTATCTAAAGGTAAAATAATGTATATTTTTGCTACCACTGTATATAAAGTATTTCATGCCATTAATGGAAGGTTGGTATTCTAGTCTGAATTTTTCTTCGTAGGCACTTACCCCTATGGGTGCACATGCCCCATACATTTCATTTTAGTAACTTTGGGCCAGCAGTGTCTGCCAGCTGCCAGAGTGTGAGAAAGTAAATGTATAGTCTTTACCTTAGAGTAAAGTGTGAGTGTGTTCAGAGTTGGAGTTTTGTCTTATTAATGCTAGCAGGAAAGTCTCTTGGGTGAATATGTTGGGTAAAAATGACCACTTGTACTATAATCCAGACAATACCTTATCTTAAGGTTCCCACCAACTAGTGTCATTAACACAGAAGGAATTTATGAAGCAAGACAGTTATTTGCATATTTGTGCTGTGAGTGTGTATGTGCCAGGTGAAGCTAGAAATTATGTCCAAGTATTATCTGTAAGACATTCTGATCCCTCTATTTTATGTTCAGCTCGTATTTGAGTAATCTCCTTATATCTCTCTAATGATCTTTTCAAGCCAGAGCATTTTGGTCATTCTTTGTGAAAGGATCCATGTTATCTAACTCAGGGTTGATTGTTTATCATCTCCCGTCTCCCCCAAGTTTTTTTTCCATTTTTCTCTCTGCATTAGGTAATTTAACTCAGATGAAGCTAGGTTTTTCCCTATTTGGTTTCTATAGAACCATTTTTTTGGTGCATGGCAACTGACAAGCTCTTGCTAGTGGTGGTAATCCCGTTATTTGCGCCTATGCTGCTTTCCAACAGTAATTAAGAACATTAGATGAAATCTGGTATCAGTAGTTTTTAGAAGTAGGTAAAGGATTATGAAAATACGGAGAAGTTATGGTGTGGAGATTGCAGAATGTGGAAAGCAGGAACTATAAGCAAGTGAAATTTAATGTAAAGCACAATCTTAAATTTGAAAGGTGCATCATTTTAAGAGGAATTGAGGCGATTCATTTACAACACCCCTTGTGTTACAGAAGTATCTGTTGGGGAGGTTATAAAAAAAGTGGTACCTGTTAAACTTTACATTTGAGAGACTTGTATTTTTTTCTTTGTAGTCTGTAACATGTTGCTGGGTGGGAGGAGCGGAGGATAACATCACTTGGACAATAGAATGTAGTTTTGATGCTTTAAAGACTGTATATGATAGCATTGTTGTGGAGAGAGTGTCTTGCCTTCTTTCCTCAAAACCACATCTATGTATTCCATCTTTTCTTATGCTACCAGAAACATTTGTATAATTATGTGGCTAAGAAAAAAGCAATCAAACAGTGGTCAGTGGTAGGTGCATAGGGAACTGACCCAGCTGAAAAATAACCAGTCAAGAACAGTAATTTTCACCTCCATTGTTGCTTTACTTGGTTCACTGGGCAGCTCTGTAATGCCTGTGCTAGCACAGGGAAAGGAATGGAGACAAGCAGCTAAGGAGCAAGCCTGCCTTCTTGCAGTGGTGCTGCTGGCATATACTGGCATAGTATTTGTTCAAAATACACTTGCATATTACCTGTCTATATATGTGTCCACTTGTGAAGATGTGAGCTGGGGTATACACACATGTTAAGTCTTGCCCAGGCAAAACAGTCTGGCTCAGTATAGAAGTAGTGCATGCATACCTGCAGTAGTAATTTGCACTTATACATTTTTTTACTGAAAGAAAATTCTTTCTTTCTATCTCTTTCTCCAAGTTCCAAGGTTATATCTTGCATATGTACATCTCCCATTCTTCTCATGTTTATACAATTAGCAGCATGTCTGGAGAACAAAATTGAGAAATAAATGTCTGTTATAACTTGTACATGTTTCAATGCAGCACAGGATGTTTAATTCTTTAATTAAAAAAAAACCAAACAAGAAAACACTCGGTGGGTAGAAACATTTCATTGTACCAGTAAGCAAGAAAAAAATGGTTGAAAACAGTCAGTTTGAACCTTTCAAGACAAGTGTGTTTCTTTCCCAGTTTTCTGCCTCGTACTGGGGGAGAGAATTGTGTTATTGCACCTACCTCAATGGCACAGTGATTTACAGCTACAATTTTTGTGTGTCAAAAAGATGCAAGTAATGGAAAGTACCAACCATGTGAAATTATATCTTGATATCCTGTGGTGATCTGATGTCCAAAAATCTTTTTTTAGCACTGGTTTCATTCTTGGGGTTAAAGCTGAGTGCCATATTGAATTTGTTATGTCAGGGAATGTTGCCTAAATGAAAGTTTCTTCACATCATGAAGGAGTTGACTGAAGAAGTGGTGAACATTTTCTTTTCTCATAGTTATCTTTAAATGCTTGCGTCTGATTTAATTTCCCATGCCTTTAGGAGTATTCGAATGTAGTGATATTATTAGAATCTAATATGGTGTTTGGAACTTAGATTGTCAGATTGCAAGCCATGATGAAACATAGGTTCAAGGTGTGAATCTAACTGGATATGCTAAATATCAACACTGATTGGGTAGGTTTTCACATATATGTATACCCTTTATTTTCAGCGTCGAGGTCCTCAACGCTCAGTTGATGTAATAGTTTCATCTGCCTTCCTACTGACTATCTCAGTTGTGTTTATCTGTTGTGCACAGGTGAGGAAATCTTCCTTGTATAGTAACAGCCATGACTTAAATAGTTTTTAAAATAATTTTGAGTGCCTTTTGCATGGTGATTCCTATTAAGTTAAAAGACCACAGTGAAAATTCAGTAACAGCTGTTACAGCTTTTCATAAGATTAAGCTCAATTTTGTATTGTTAATTTTATCTACTTTAGAATATTACTCTCTAAGAGCTAAAGAAACTTATTGATAGCGTAATTCCTAACATGATATTACTATTATTTTTAAAATCTGTGTCCTCTTTCATTTTCCATTGTGGATTTTGGAAGACAGCTGCTCCCCCCCCCCCAACATTTTGCATCAAAACACACTTTTGCAAAGACAGTTGAGATTGACCTTTGTTGATGAAACAAGATTGTTGGCTATATTAGCCTGCCCTCTAGTGGAATATCTTTTACTAAGCAAATTATGTTTAAAGAATTTTTACTGCTTAAGATTTTTCCTTGAGCTTCTGTTTCAGAATACGGGGAAGCTTCTGAATGGCTTCTTTTAACAATCCATATACTTATTACTGGGAAATTTTTATTGGAGTTGGGGAGATTTGTAATTATTTTCTTATGTTGTAATGTAATTACTACTTTGAATTAATTTTTTTTTTTCTCTTTTGTTTTCAGCTGCTTCACATGCATGAGATCTTCCTTGATTGTCACTACAATTGGGAACTTGTAATTTGGTGCATTTCACTAACTCTTTTTCTCTTAAGATTTGTTACTCTTGGATCTGAAACCAGTAAAAAATACAGCAATACCTCAATATTACTTACTGAGCAGGTGAGAATTTGTATAGACTTGTACTTTTATATCTAAACAAGTCGTTCATCTCGTAGGTCTCCAGGTGTGCATTTTAGATGTATTAAAATAGCCTGGATTAGGGAGTTAATTATGATGTAGTGAAACAACACTTTACAACCTGAAGTTCAATTTCTGTGAGAAGTGTGTGATTTAGTGTTCCATATAACTTTT
This sequence comes from Buteo buteo, assembly GCF_964188355.1. Lineage (NCBI taxonomy): Eukaryota > Metazoa > Chordata > Aves > Accipitriformes > Accipitridae > Buteo > Buteo buteo. The sequence goes on along the minus strand of NC_134174.1, from coordinate 13,255,785 downwards.
TGACAGAGATGGCCATATCCCAATTTCTCTTTAAGTGAGTGTGCTTAGAGATACCGTATATGTCATTTGATATAATTTGAGACCTAACAGAACACAAACATAAAAAGTAGCTTTTAAATAGGAAAAAGAAACCCAAACTCTCAAAGTGTTGGATGGGAGAGTAAAAGATTTGAAAACAAACTTACCCTCTACAAAGTGGGTCACTGTTTCCAGCCCAATAATTTTGACTGCTGGGTTGTGTGGGTTACATATAGTACCCTCTAGACTCCTTGGAAACTTTTTCTTTCAGTCATCTGTCAAGGTTGGCTTTGGGTCTACGTACTTTTCTTCTCAGGAATGTTCTAGTCGGCATTTGTACTGCAAACTTCCCTCTCTGCTCTGCCTGGCACTGCTGATAGTTTTCTGAGCATATTCAGTTAGTGTTAGGTAAGAACCAACCTCTTTCTGCTTGGAGAGGTTTTACACTGGTGCAAAACACAGCATTCAGGACAAGGCACATAGGCAGTTCAAGGAATCTTCACAGGTTTCCTACAGGAAATGTGTTCAAGTTGGAGAATAAAATCTTCCAAAGTGAGTCTCCCAAAGTCAGGATGTAAAGCTTATGACAGGTGGTATAAATGACTGCTTACATATTTTGCTCAATGAGAATTCATTCTGTCTTTACTAAAGATGATGAGCCTAAACACTGAGAAGACAGACTGCCTATTTATCTTGTACTGAATGCCATGTTTTGCACCAGTGTGAAACCTCTCAGAGTTCCTGAGCCTGGAGAGGTTTGCATTGTTCTGTTGATCCTCGGAGTATGAATAGTCTAATGTCCCAGTGAAATTTATGTCCTCTATTTCTGGAATGAAAACAGAGGGAAATGTTTGGGGTAAGGATTGGAAAAAAAATGCAGAAAGCAGAGCAAGACAGAGACAAAGAATTTCAAGCCTTTGTTTTGCTTTCATGGGCTTCTATGCTATGCTCTTTATGAGAATCAGTGTTTGAACATTTTAAGCCAGCATGGACATTGAAAGAAGCACTCTAAGTCCCCAGAACTTTGGAGGAAAAAAAAATAAAAATCAGAAAGTGTTATGTCATCACTTAGATTTATATTGAATGCAGCTTTATCCTGTTGCAAGTCATTTTCCTCCAAAACGCCTGAGAGCTTTATGAAATGAAAACCAAAATAGAATTCACAATTGTTTCTCAGAAAATAAAAAGGATACACGTCATCCTGAGTAGAACTCATATTGGACTGGTTTCACATACTAGCTAGATACCACAGCATATTTACAGTGTTCTTCACGCAGACTCATGAAAGTCTGACATTCTGGCCTTTCATGAGAGGTCAAGCCCAAACAATTGACTGACACTCACTTGATCTAAAAAAGCACGTCTGAAGTGGTGGCCTTGAAAATTACACACTAGTGTTACTAGGCTTACTAAAAAGAGAATGAAGCTTTAAAATAAACAAAAAACTGCAACAAAAAAACCCGAAAGGACAAACAAGCCTCAACTCCCAAATTAAATGTAAATGCTTCACGGATAAGATGAAATTGCAAATTCTACTTTCTGTCGGCAAAGTTTCAGCCGCTTCTGTGTGCTTTATATTCAACCTATTAATTTCATGATTAGGAGTCATGATGGGAAACTTAAAAGATCAATCATTTTACATCAAGGTATTTTTTGACCGTATGCTGTTTGCCTGTAATTTTTCAAGTCCTTCTGAAAGTGTTTTAATTGGTCTTGTAAATTAAGTGCCTCAGTGGTTCCTTGTTGAGTAAAATATGACATATGGTCTGATCAAAGTTGTCCTCTTGCCAGTTTCAAGTCTCAGAATAGTTATGGTAGATGGCTGTACATATACACATTCAAACTTCCCTCCTGATTAAAAGTTTTGTTATTGAATGTTGATTTTTTTTTCATAAATTAATGAAATCATAGTAACTGTTAAAAGAGATTTGAGCCTTCCTAGGGTTTATTACCTACCATTTTTTCAGAGCTGCTAAACAGAGCCTTTGTTCTTAGTTTGTTCCTGTTTATATTTGAAATCGGTAGTATTATATTTAAAGACTGGAAGCTCTTTGCCTCTAAAAGCATAATCTACTTTAAAATGAAATAGATAGTTCAGGAGCTTAATATGCCTTGGAATATATTAGGCATAGTTTTTGATTTTTAACTTGTATAGGAGACTTACAGTGACCTTTTTAGGGAGCTCTGATAATATTCAGTTACTTTGTTTAGATGTCTGTGGCCCTTATTTCAATAACCACCTTGCAACAAGGGGGTTAAATATATCATAGCATCATATAGCATCACTTCCTTTCTGCAGCTTTGCTTCTGTAGCTTGGTAAGAGTCTCTGTCATCTGAAGGACTACCTCAGCATATTGGTAAATTGTTCATTTTTTATTTTGTTGAAGGTTGTCATCCTAAAATCAAGTTCCCAGCTTTCAAGATCTTTTCCTTTGATTTGCTTTTGTTATGCAATAAAAAAGAAAAACTAACCTTTGCCTGGTCTAGGATATCAAAGATAGGTCATTTGAGAATGAAAGCTGATGTTTCAAAATTGCTAGAAGGCCAAAAGAGAGCTAATTTGTACTCTTAACTAAACTTTCTCAGAAATAATGACCTAAAAAAGTCTGAATCATGGAAGTGTTTAAATGATCAATGTACTGTTCCTCTACAGCAATGAAGAGTTTAATAATTTTTCAAATATTTCAGGGCACTGGAAAGATTGATTTTCTTTTTTTTTTCTGCACTCAAGGTGCTCATGAAGTACTCAGTTATACTAAAATCTTTTAAAAGAAATTACACTTCAGCAGAATTATGTTTTGGCATTTCAGTCTATTCAATAACTTTGGGGGATTTTAAGCATTTTAAGGTCTGCATACTAGTATAAAAACCTGGAAATGGAATTGACAAACCTCAGGCAATTATTGAAGGAGGAAGAAAAAATATGCAAACCTTACATACGTAGTGTTTTTTCTTGCCTAATTTGTAGATTACACTAAACTTTAAAGTTGTTGCTATAATAGTGTCAAATATATTTTGTTATATCATAAACCACTGTATTTTCTTGTGGTCCTGAGCCAGTGTTTGTTCTTAAACATTAAAAAGGAAGCAAAAAAATTTGCTTGCTTGCAGACATGTCATTGCTGTTCTATCATACAGCTGCTGAGTAATTCCTTCATTTTATTATTAAGTATTTCCAAATTAATTCTTTTAAATTCTGAATAAGTTCTGATACTTGTATTTTTTTTAAATCAGATAAACTTGTACTTGAAAATGGAGAAAAAGCCTAATAAGAAGGAGGAACTGACACTAGTGAACAATGTTTTAAAACTTGCTACTAAGTTATTGAAGGTAAGAATTAAAATAGTATTACCGTATTATATATAACTAAGAAGTAGAACAGATTGCTTAATGAGTCACTTGTGCTACTTCTGCAGGCAGTACAGTATGCTCTGGTTTAAATCTGCTGTGTAACTCTTTCACAGCGATGCTACTTGTTCATATACTCCGGTCTGTTATGTTACTATCATTGTGGATTACAAATTACTATTCTGTACAGTGAGTTTTATTCTTTTTAACAGCATATGAGCAATGTGAGAGAAGGTACTTCGGGATAGACAGGATGATGAACCCTTGGGAAATAAATGATGCAATTTTGTTGTCTGTTTTGAGTGTCAATATCTGTTTCTAGTAGTAAGCTGCTGGAGGATTTGTATTCTTCCACAAAAATAATTCCTCTTAAAAACTGTCAGTGGTTAGCATTTCAAATTAAAACTGGATTATACTTGATGTCTTCTTTACTTATTGTCATAGAAGAATCTTTTTGGAAGACAGAGAGCAATTGTTACATAGGCCCATTTATAAGTGAATTAAAGATACGGATTTCATTTAATGTAATTCAAGTATTTGTTAGCTGTGCCCTTGAACTATTTGGCAAATTTTTTTTTGCGTGGAATTTTGCTGATGAGTAGAAAAGTTTTTTGCTTATGCAATATTATCGTGTTTGCCAGCTAACTATATTTGGAGGGTAGAAGAAGTTTCTTCATGGTGAGAGAACATGAATTTTTTTTTCATTACTTCCAGTTTCTAGAATTCTGCAGAGGAAAAGTCATCTTACTTTCAGTCATCTGGAGCTAGAGCATGGACATGCTAAGGGCTTTTTTTTAAACTTGTTACTGTTATTATTAACAAAGCAGTGGTTGAGGTTCTTGGGAAGACACAATTGATTCTAAATTGCATTTGCTGAGGAGTTCTGTTCTTTCAAACTCACAGATCTGTCATAATTTGGGAAACAAGCTGTTTTGTTCTTTCAGTTGTCTGGAAGCTTAATTCTTGCTCCAGAAATGTCTCGTTGTCCTTCAGACTAAACATTTCTCTAATCCAAAATTTACTTAAGGGTTACCTCAATGCTAAATAAGAGTGATAAATTTAACACTTGAAAAACTTTTTTTATTTTAGGTTTGGCTTTTATGAACAAATAAAATTAAATAGATCTAGTATTCCTTATATGGTTTTACACTAAAATTAACAGTATAAAACTTAAAATTGACTAAAGTGGCATATAAAAGAGGAAGCCAGTCTTGACACTACAAAAAACAAATTAATGACTCGCCTCCCCACTTCTCTTGGCATGGTGTTTTAGTGCTTAATCACTTCTGCAGTTGTGTAAACTATTTTAAAATTAAATTTGTCTATCTTCAGCTTTCAGCATTTGGATCTTATTATATATTTTGCTGTTATGGTAAAGTTCTTAGAGATGCTGCCGATTTGCTATTCTTGGGTTCAGAAGTAAGGTAGCAACAGTGTTTTGATCTCTCCTTCAGGGCATCAACTTCTTCATTTAGTCCAAGATAGAGTGGTCATGTAGAACAGTTCCCCAGGAATGACTGGCAAATGTAAAAGTGTTTTCCTCCCCCTCAGATAAATTTCCTTCAATCCACACACCCCTCCCTCCATGTTTGGGTGTAGCACAACTGATACTGATTCCATGCACAGAGATCCCCATCAGTAGAGGGAATTGGCTGGGTTATCATACAGTAAACCTGAACCATATCTTTCAATGCCATTATACCTTTCCTCTGCAGTCAGGAAAATTCAAGCCTATTAAGAGAAACAGTTGAGGTTTCTTGCATATAGTGGTGCTTTAAGACCTTGCTGCCTCATTCTACCACACACTGAATTCTGGTCCCTTACCCGTTGATTCCTGCGTGTCAAGGAGCAGTTCTTAAAATGAAGCTTAAACTCTGTTTAATCTAGCCAGCTAGTAGCTGCGACGGTGGAGTATTTCTTCTAGTCAGCTGAGTAATTCTCCCCACCTGCACACCTTTAACAGTGTATGTGGTCCCCTTATCACAAAAAAAAGTATGCAGCACTTTCCACGGGAGGACTGACTGAGTCAGCAAGGACTCAAAGCTGACAAAGCAACAACTTAAGTTGAGAGTTACAGTACAGCGATACGGAGAGCCTGGCTAAGTCAGTTATTGACTGTATCTCTTGGTATAAGAATAAGGGACCACAGAGCTTTTAGGACCTGGTTTTGGAACAAACGAAAGGAAGTATTCTCTGTTCATCAGGTAGCAGACTTGTGCAACTGTTGGTCAAAGGACACTGGATGCAGAAAGGTTATCTGGATTCAAGTAGAGACTGGACAACTAGACTAGACAAAGCACAAGAGATTCAGAGTATCTCATGAGTTGAAATGTTTGTGTGCTGTGAGAATGTAGGTAGGGTGAGAAGTAGCTGCTGTTGGTGGCAGGATGCTGATCACCCCTTGGATCTGATTCACTTCAGTCTTTTTCATACTTTTCTCAGTGTTTTCAAAAACATGTTCATGTTTTACTCTTTCCAGAAACGTATCAACTGACATGGCCTTTCCAACAGGGGATTTGGCTTTTGTGGCACAAATCCCAGACCCAGGCCATCACTTAGTTACTGTGAGAATGTGCCCAAAAGTGAGATGGGATTTCCAAGCCACCTAGTATAATATGAGCTTTAAATGAGTTCATGGTAGTCAGTGATCAACGCAATTATGTATTTCATGCCCAGTAGCTAAATGGAGTTGGTTCTTTTTAATTTGGTTTTGGATATTTTTGATCCTTAAGCTTTTATTGAAGACTATATTATGTTGAATATTCTTACTATTTTCTTAGTCCCCAAAGTAGTAAGATGAATCCAAAATCTAAAAACTTTTTCCTTAAATAATTTCTCTGCTGCACCTCTCAGAATCAAGTCTTTTTTTATCTTTTGTATTTGCAGCAGATTTTTATACCACATTACATCTAAATGAAAAGGTTGTTCATTCTTATTTCACCTCTTTTGAAAAAGAGTCAGAGCCTTGAACCTCTTTATTAAAAAAGGGTTTAGAAGGCCTTGTTCGAGCCCCAGGATGTAATGCAGGAGAGGAATGAAGATGAATTTTTAAAGCTAGAAGATATAAATGACCAAAGCAGTGATAGTTGTTATACTTTATACAATCCAGTATTATATTTTAAAACTGTTTTTTTCTTCCTTTATTTGACATATTTCTAGGCCACCAAAGTTTGGGTGACTTTATTCACACACCAATAATTGAAAACTGGTGAAATAGCCTCTTTGTTCAAGTTTTGTTGCAGATAAATTTTGGCTAAGTTTTTGATCCTTCCAATAAAAAAGTAAAATATTGGCAGTTAAATGGTTATTGATATTTTTTTCCTTTATCTTCTTTTTCTGGCTATGTTCATCAGTAATTATTCTCAAAATTAATGGAAAAGGAGAGGAATTGCATTAGGAAAGACATTTTTGTTAATTTTTCATAATAGGTAGTCTTCTGTCACTGGAAAATCTTTGTTTTCTTGGTTTTTCTGATTCTGTTGTCTATCAGCTCTTTTAACACTGAAGGTGATTTCTGAAAAATTATGAGGAATTCTAAAATGATGGCACCTTGGTGCCGGGAAAACTAGCTCTCTTCCTGGCTTCATGAGCAAATTGGTAGATGGGTAGCCTCCAGTTTTTTGAAGGGTTATTTAGACACCATCAGTCAACAGTCAGTTAATGTGATAGGTATTTTCTTGCATTTTGTTTTTTATATGCAGAAGAATAGGAGAATGTTTTACTCTACTGTGACTTGAAGACTTCCTAAACTATCTAATATCACTCAATACATATATGAACAAAAACCCGTTTGTGTAATTTTTGCTTTTTAACGATGTTGTTGTTTTGCATTACTAGGAACTAGACAGTCCCTTTAGGTTATATGGGCTTACAATGAATCCACTGCTTTATAATATCACCCAAGTTGTCATCCTGTCAGCTGTATCTGGTGTCATCAGTGACCTGCTTGGATTTAATCTAAAGGTAACTACTTGATAAGCATCCTTTTTTTTCACCGTGGCATTCAGAATGTTATGATAGATGGATCATACATTGTAGCCTAATGAATTCTGAACTGTATTAACTAGAACATATTTTTGTTTGAAAATGGTTAGGAAATTTAAGTTATATGAGAAAAGTAATGATGTATTTGTCCAAGCAGCCCTTTTAACATTTTTATGCCTTTTTGTGGCTTTCTGACTTCATTTGGGACACATAATTATCAAGAATTCTTAGACATAATTAGAGACATTCGTACACATAAGTACAAGACCTTATGTAACTTTTCTTCATATCCCAGATCTGATTTCGCTCTTGAATTCCTCGCTCTTTAAGGGATGCAGAAAGATGCATGCTATCCTTGTCTTGCACCGCAGTAAAGTATTACAGTAGATACAGTATTACCGTGACCAATCTTACACAGTGTCATTTCGTCATGACTGAAGGACTATCTTGTTAGGTCCTACTCTCTGGCCCCCTCTGAACTACAAACTCTGGAAACTATTTCAAGATTCAGGTTATGAGGCATGTTAGTTTCCACAAGCTTGTAGCCCAAAGCCCTTAGTTGGCCATTGAATTTGCTTACATCTACCCATTTTTTTCCTATTAGAAGTAAACAAATGTAAAATTTATTTTGTGTATTATATGCAGCAAATGCAATAAGAAAAAAAAATGTGGTGGTATTGCAGTTCTGGTAAACAGAAAGATGAGATGAGAAATAATGTTGATATACTGCTCTAACTTTTCCAGCTCTGGAAGATCAAATCTTGACAACATATAGAGAAGATGAGATAACACAGTGTTACAGAAAAGCTCATTGATTGACAAAACTGCCTCAAAGCAGCCACTGAATCTGTATTTCAGATGCTACAACCTCTTCAAGGATGTCGTTTGGAAAATTGAAGTGTTTACATCTGTCGTGTGCAATCTTTGTATTTATTTCATCTTCTCACTGTTTTATGTTCATTTTAGTTGACATTTTATATTTTATTTTCAAACTTATTTGTTTAGTTTTGGAAAGGGTCAGATTTGGCAAGGGTCAAAAACTGTCTGAGAACTCCAAGTCCTGGAAATTGATTACACTAAATTACTTTATCTGTTGTTAAAGCTGAAGCCAATGCTGAACATCTTTAGTTACACTAAGGCTATATGGAAGTAATTGGATTTTTGATACTGTGGTAAAATTGCTTGGAATATTTAATTTGCACCAATCATTTATGAGGACAACATAACATCAGTAGATGTTTGGTTGCAATAGAAAAGTGAGACATACAAAACATAAAGTACTGACAATACAGTATGACAGGTAGCAGAATTACTTTATGTTGCTATTAGAAGCAAGTGGGAATTTTGGATATTTTGAGTAATTCCAGGATCTAAACTCATATAGGCTGCAGTTTAAATATCCTGGGATATTAATAAGGTATTATATAACAAGTCAACAAGTGCTCTTTGATAACACTTTTATTAGAGCAATAATTGTAAATGGTTACCATGCTGTATGATATTTTGATAAAATTAAATATTGTATTTATTTGAAATACTGGGCTGTTCTGCGCAGCTCTGACTGTGCATGCTCAATATGTGCACTTTTTATTGTTACTTTTAATGAGAAACTTTATATATATATATACATATAAATGTATATTGATTGGAATATATTATGGTGAACTATGGAGCAGTATATATTATATGTTGAATATTTAAACAAGCGAAAGATTTACTGGTGAAAGGAATGCTATGAATGACTGAGCATAAGGTAGATAGATGCTCTCCTCTTGTACACTATAGTATATGCCATTCATACCACATTGAAGTTTAAGAGCAGTTAAACACAGAAAACAAGTTCCTCTGGTGAGAAGCAGGGCTCATGAAGCCTGGTATTCAGCAGATTTGTGTCTTCAAATAACCTTCTTTCCTCCCATTCCTCCCCAGCAGGGGTCATTCCCTGGGGTTTCCCAGGCTTGGGTTTCTCACCTCTCCCGCTGCCTTCTACCCCTGCCTCCCACATGGACCAGTCGTATTGACTCATGGTTCTTCAGTGTGACAAAAATAGATGTTCACCCGTGCAGGATTAAGTTACCTGGAACAAACTTTCCATCTACAAATTATTTTGGGAGGATTAATATCACCAGACACAAGTATTCTTACATTTTATGTTTCTAAAATAGTGGCTTCATATTGAAAAATGACAAGTAATTAGGTGACGAGTGTCTGGACATTGCACTATGTTTGCTAATCTTTAGACTCTTGAAAGATTTGAAGTAATGTATCTTAAACTTATGTGGTATAAAAATATTTTTATATATAAAGCAACACAAACAAGCATTTTGTATTTTATTTGCCTCTGTACTAACGTTTAATAATGACCAAAGTGCATTCTGGTTTTTGAAAGAATGTATTACTGGAGCTTTAAGAACATACTATATTTAGTTTCTCATGTGAAAACTTCAGCTGCATCTGATCTATTTCTTCTTTCTCTGTTGTTTGATGTTGGGATTGTTTTTAAAAATTAAGTACATTTTATACACAGTTTTTTCCAAATTATGGTACAGACCTACACAGAACTTAATTTTGCACAAAATATATTTTAAGAAAAAAAAAAAGTACAGCAGGAGTTCTATGGGTGATAAAAGATAAGGCTATTGCTTTTTACAGCCTATCACAAAACCATTCTTTACTCTAGAATGGGATTATTTTTAGAAATGTAAAATGGTGAATATATGGCTTTCATTACCTTTAAAACAGGAAAAAAAAGGCGGGAGGGAAAACATTGTGGTTTCGGTTGAAGGTGAAATTAATTTAACCATGTATACCTCAGCAACTAGCACTGTGCTGGATTGTTGCACTAAAAAATGGTGGCTTGGGGAGAGTAAAAGATTTGTGAAATGAAATTAAAAATAATAAAAACCTTTATTTGCTACCATTAGGTATATTCATTATGTTAAAAATGGGAAAGGTTTATTCTCCATCCCTCAATGTGGAAAATCCAGTGTGAGAGGCAAGTAGAAATATGGCAGATCTTGCGTGTTAACTGTTATTTTTTGCCACATGTTTTGTAACTGAAAGTGTGATCAGGCTTGGAATAAAGCTTTCTATGGTTGATGGTAAAAAAGAAAAAAACCAATGCAATAAGCTATATCTTTTAGTAATATCCAGCATATTTCTGAGTCTGCCTGTTTTGATTTAAATCCATATATTCTGTTTAAAGTAAAGCATAGTTGGGAGAGAAATCCTGCACACAGAATGTAAATGATGGTTGTCGAAATTGCATTTTATTGCGAGAACGCAAACTTTCAGACACTTTTAGTTATGCAAAGTAGTTTAATTTTATTAAGACTACCGGACAATGAGCTTCCAAATAACTGTTTTTATTTGAAAAATACTGAAACAGAATTCAGTCCTATTTCACCAGGATTTAAGGAATTAATTTCAGTCACCATTTTGACTGTTTCATTCTGTCACAAGATACTTCCATGTAAAAATCAAAATACAGGCAAACTGAAGTACTTATTGAAATCAAAGTGAAATGTTTCAATAACATGTTATGGAATATTTGGACAGAATTAATGTGGGATAGCTTATGTATTTTATCTATTTGTTTACCGAGTAGTGAAATATTTTCTAACAGAAAACTGTTCTATTAACAGTTCTCAAACACCCATTTTTATTAGCCTAATTTTGGCTTTTCCATAGCTTAGTCTCTGGACTTTAAACATGTTCTGTTAGTGCTGTCCCTGTGACCATTGATGACTGGGCAGTAGGTTACACTCCACCACACTTCTGTTCATTTTCTCACTTTCTGAACTTACTTCAAATGTAGGCTATTTACAATTTAAAATTTTTTTTTGACGGTCATGAAAGACACTTCATACATTGAGAAATTAACATCTTCTGAGAGCCATTATTTTTAACATCTACCTCTTGGTGACACCGTAGTGTGCCAGAATTCTCACATATTGCCAGAAAATGTTACACATAGTGCAAGTTTCCTTAGTCCAGACCCCATCTATGTCTAAGTACCTTCCAAAATAGTTGTGGAGCTGAAGATGATAGCATCTGACCGATGCATTGTTGCTTACTGGCTTGCTTCATATCGTGTCCCATTTTTATCAATCCTGACCTCCTTAAAACTGTCCCATCCAATAGAAAATCCTACATGGAACTTAAGCAGTGTCGTTCAGACACAAATTCAGCATATGCTGAATACGTCTTCTCTCTTACACCGGTTGTTATGATTGGAAAATGCTGGTACCTCCTAAAGAGAGAGTTGTATTTCCGCAGCTCATAGCATGGAGCTAAATTTTGATGTATCCTCCTGAGTGCCACATTTGGAGTCCGAAGGGATGCAAAACCTTTCAGGAAACCATAGAAATGAGTTTTAAGAGGCTTTATCTGTATGCTGCTTGCCTAATATATGATTGCAAACCTGTTTGTAAATGTACTGTCTCTGGTAGGCTCCAGTGAGCCATCCGGTGTGTAGATTATGTAAAACAATTTTACAGCCCTTTTCTTGCAAAGTTATAATGTTACTTCAGCCTGGTATATGCCAGAATAGAAGAGCATAAGTTAAAACGAAATATGGGTGAAATGCAGAAAGAGACTTCAGTAGTTTGATTAGTCCTTCATGTTACTTCTACAGATGGGACTTTTAAAACCCTTTGGGAGATAGCAGATTTAGTAATTTCCAAAAGCTTCTCTGGATTGCGAGCACATTTCATTCCTGGTAACACTTAAGAATATTACTGGTTCAAATTTCAAATATCTGTCTTTGGCATCCAGTAGTATACAGTAGAGAGTTTATTTCTCTGTTTTCTACAGATGATGATAGTGGGCTGGCTGGTGCTGCTGTCTTTAGTGGATACTTCAAACCCAAAGGCATCCAATGTGTCTGTTGGGGGGGGAAAAAGGCTGTTGGTACTGCTGGTGTACCCACTGCTGCCTCCTTAGTAGACTGTTGTTACCAATTTCTCTGTAGTGAACTTGTTGCAACGTAAGAGAGAACTTTGGAGGAAAAGGAATACATGGTTCTTTTTTCTTAGTCCATAGAACAATCTCGTTTTTATTGCATGACTGCACATATATATCTGTATTGGTACAGGAGATGGGGAAGCAGATCTTTTAGTCGTAAATAGCAACTGACAAATTGTATGGGGAAGGCAATCTTCTTTTCTTCCAATGTCATTACTTGCAAGGTAGCAGAGGAAATCATCTTGAGAAGGTACCCATGTTGTTTGTTTTGTTTTGTTTAGAAAAAAAACCCAAACACAACAGTCTTCACTTGTACTGTGGCTTTCCTCTCAAATACTAACTTTTTACCTTGTCAGTCTTAGGAAAACTAATCAATCCTTGCTGGGCTGTTAGGATCCTGCTTTGCCAACACTTTCTTTTCCTGGAAATCGCCATCATCTTGTCATCTGTGATGGATGGAGCCTGGAGGTGTCCTTTGAAGTTCCTGTGTGAGGTGCGTTCAGCCAAGGGGTGATTTAGGCAATTCTGCTGGGCCTTGGGTAGTGTCTGGCCCACGAGTCAAAAAGTGCTGCAAAACATCAGGAAGATACCTGTACTGCCACTGTTCGTGACTTGGCTGATAGAGGTGTTTGCGGTAATACCTGTCAGCTTTGCTCATTTTATCTGCTCATTTTGCCTATTGCCTTGCTGATTGAGCAGGTAGACCCCACTGGTGACAGCAACCAAACAGTTCTCCTGGGAAGGGGGAAATGTCCAAGGCTGCTGTGGGCACTTTGTGATAAGGGTAACTCAGGAAAGGAAGGGGGTGTGATTCCTCCGATATCTGGACCTACTGCACCCTGACCCACTTTTGGTGACAATTCTCCTGTCAGAGTTGGGTATTTGCATTATTAAATATAAACTGTGAGCCTGGCATTGCCTGGGGCTTGGCAGAGAGACATCTTATTGTGTGGAGCAGTCAGTCACTGCTAACCTTGAATCTCGCATGTGATGCGTGTTCTGTAGACATACAGGCAGCCTTGAGAAGGGCCTTCTTGTGAAGCCTTTTCTGTTGGGGACACCAAGATCTTCCCCGTAGTGTACTTCTAGTTCCCTTGATTAGGATTGAGACAGAACTCGCAGTGGCTGGCAATGGACAGTTCAGTGATAATAACAGAAAACTACAGAAGTCACCAAGGAGGCTGCAGCTGTGAGTCTGATCCCTTGTCGTTTGGTCTTGCTATGGGTGCAAGATGGTCATCTTGCAGGCTGAAGGCTGTTGTCGACCTGTGGCTGTAGATACTGTGGCTCACCCAAGTCATCTTGGGGAGGCTAAATCATGTGGAGAGATCAGTTCTAAATGTAGAAGATCCCCACGTCCTGCAACCAGTCTCAGAGCTGGTCAGGTAGTGCCACCGGCTGTTTGTCCTCTTTGTGAGGATCAAAATGACCACTGTACCCCATGGACTTTAATAGGTATGGCCAACTACAGTATTCTTGAGGATGCTGTAGACTATTGCTTAACATTGGATGTATGGTATAGGGGATGTTTGGTATAGGGGATGTTCCACGTGAAGGAAAATTTGTCAACCGTCTTGTGGCTGTATCAGTAGTTGGATCTTCTCCAGCCCGAGGCCAGCCCCTTGCAGAGAGCTCCGCTCGGGGCCGGTGGTGGAGCACACTGCTACCACCACAGCAGCCTGGACACTTTGCTAGCTGTTCTGCACTTCAGCTGATATAATAACAGGTTTAAGGCAGATAGGGCTTTCTGGCAACAAGGGGTTAGAAGGTCTTGCTTTAGTGCTGTCATATCAAAGACTCAACGGATTTTATCTAAGCAGGTGTGTAAGACCATAGATTTTAGTTGTCGCATATTAATGTAAAAGCTCAGGCCAGAATCTAAGTCCCATCTTGGTTTCACGAGGGAAAGTTTGCAGTGCAGCAATAGGAATAAATGGGAAAGGACAAAGAAAAGCGTTTGGTTGATGCCAGGTGCGGTAACCGTCATGTTGCTAGTATGAACTCGTTGAGAACTTCCCACTGTTACCTTTCGTACACGTCCTTAGGGAATGTCTTAATTATGCAAGTGTAAAATATCCGTATAGCGTTAGATTAGGTTAAATGTTGAAGAGTCAATATGTAATCTCACGATGTTAAAAATAACCCTCCCAAAGTGTTATGATATAATATAAAATTAATTTTTTAAATGTATGTTTTTACCTTTTCCTTCCCTATTCTTTTCCACTCTTTAACCATTTTACACTTGAACTGACACTTGCCATCTTTAGACAAATTTTCAGAAATCTGATATTGCTGCAGATTGGGTTTCATGGTAAAAAGTCAATTCTCTGAGCTGTAAACAATGCTATGTCTCCTGCTATCAGTAATGGGATTCTCCGGAGGGAGAAATTAAAGAGACATTTTCTTTTCCTTGCTAGCTCTTGAGAGATCAAGCTACAACCTTCAGTATGGACATAAGCACCTGTGATAACATAAACAGCACTGATTGCTGGTCGGAGTAAATTTTTCTGGTACAAATTTGCCTAAGTTTATTATCTGGAGTAAGAAATAAGGTCATGCTGCAGAAAGATTTGTCCTATTTACTTCTTTTTTTCCTATGTTTGATTAATAAATTCAAGCAAAAGAAAGAAGGCAGTTTAGGGACTAGCTTCCAAAATTATTTCATTTGTTACTCATTTAATTTCATTTAATTTATTACTTCAGTCTTTATGTTTAAAAATGAGAGTACTTTATGTTTAGGCACACTTGCATTGCTCTTACTTACAAACAGCTCCTGCCCCTTGAGAATGGTCTTACTGGTAATGAAATTTATCAGGGATTAGGTGGCTGCCTCCTGACAATATCATGATCCAAGCCTGAGTCTCTAGACGCGTGGTTGTAAATTAAATGAAATCTTTTGCTTTATCTCATGCATGTGAATGGATGGGAGGTGAATTACTTGGCTAATTGAAAAATGCAGTTACACAAATGGAACCTAAGTGGTAGATGGCACTAAAACAGTGAGTTTGGGTGAAACAGTTTTTTGATTTTTCTTTGGCGTATCAAGGAGTGCTCTAATATTTCATTAAACCATCTCTACAATAGTGCTGACTGGGATCAAAGGCAACTCAGACAGCCTAGGGATAAGGGTTTGATCCTGGCGCAAGGTCACTCTCCAACAGCTCTGCACGCCCTGCTCACCGTACCTATGGCTGCGGTCATACACTTTGCATAGGGCTCGTTGACCTGTGGTTCAGATGTCCCAAAGATGCTGAATTGACCCAAGGCTTCCTTTGCAGTCAATAGAAACACACATTTACCTTCAGAGGGGGGTTCATTCAGTTAATCTTTGATACTAATTTTAGTGATCCTCTAGGGTATTTCTCTCTTGAGTGTAAAAGGAAAAGAGTGTGGATAATTTGGAATCAGATGTGAAACTTTTAGCCACCCAAATTAGGGCAGATTAATACTACTTTGCTGTTTTGTTCTGCAGTGAAGCTTTCAGTGTTCGCAGCTGTGCAATTAGTTCAGATGCCACTGGAAGGGAAGACATTTTTTTTTCTTTTCTTTTTTTATTTTATTGGTTTGCTCTTAGAAAAAAAGATTTCCAAATGTGAAGGCTGTAATCCTGCGTCAGCGCTCAGTCTCCCCCTGAGCTGCGGTACTGCAGCTGGTGAGCTGCCCACCTCTGTACCGCTCGCTGCAGCCTGCAGACAGCAGCCTGCTGGCATAGCAACAGCACCGAAAACAGTCACAGCCAGCACCTGAATAACACGCAGGTGTACCTGAAGAGATCCATTTCTTTAGGACTAAAATGAGTAACTCGAAGTCTGGATAGGAACAGCTCGAAACTTGACCCGCTCACAGGGAAACGCTCCTCCTGTTGTTTGCAGGGAATTGTTGGGTTAACGCTGCTTCCATTCTTCACCTGTTACGTTGAAAATCCCTTATGGCAACGCTGCTGCCAGATGTAAAGATGTGATGCCATTGAGCTCTAAAACCCATCCAGAAACGCAGAGCCCTCCCAGCTTGGCAAAGATCCTCTGCGCGGAGCGGACACTGCGATGCGCGTCCTCCCGGCAGCTGGAATCAAGGGTTCCCTGTGCTCAAAAGGAGTAGAGGTGACAGGGACGAGGCTTCCCATATGTCTCCTATGTTATCTTTGGGCTGCAGTTTTGCAGTTGAGGCAAAGATACTCCTAGCAAGCCTTCACTGGCTGGCCAAACGATGTTTGCAGGGCAGATAAAAATAGTACAAAAAAGTCTCCAGCTTGCAGAGGGGGAACCGCTGATGTTTTACCCCTGTCCTCCAGCAAGGCACCCTGGTTCCAGGTTTTGCTAAACCCATGCTATGAAGTTAGACTACTTCTAAGCGTATTTGGCAAGGTAGTTATTCATCTGGCCCATGTGGATGGCAGAAATAACTCTACGATGGCCACCGGAGGCTGACGCTAGAGCCCTGTTTCCCTAACGGGCTGTGGCCCCTGGCCCTTGTGCTGTTACTGTGCGGGAAGAGCGAAGTACGATATTTAACCCGCGTTTCTCACCTCTCCTTTGTTCATCGCCTTTTAAAGTAATAGCTCTTGGTAGCTGATAACCGGCACTGAATATAATGAGGCGAACCTATCCCTAGTCTTACGGATGTGAGTGTTTGTGATGGGTTGACTCTGGCTGGACGCCAGGTGCCCACCAAAGCCGTTCTATCACTCCCCCATCCTCAGCTGGACAGGGGAGAGAAAAATATAACAAAAACTTGCGGGTCGAGATAAGGACAGGAGAGATCATTCACTAATTACCGTCTCGGGCAAAACAGACTCAGCTTAGGGAAAATTAGCTCAATTTATTACAAATCAGCCAGAGTAAGGTAATGAGAAATAAAACGAAATCTCAGAACACCTTCCCACCACCCCTCCCTTCTTCCCGGGCACAACTTCACTCCCGGATTTCTCCACCAAACCCCCCCCAGCGGCACAAGGGGGACAGGGATGGGGTTTACGGTCATCACACGTTATTTTCTGCCGCTTCACCTCCTCAGGGTGAGGGCTGATCACGCTCTTCCCCCGCTCCAGCGTGGGGTCCCACCCACGGGGTCAGTCCTCCACGAACTTCTCCAACGTGGGCCATTCCCACGGGCTGCAGTTCTTCACGAACTGCTCCAGCGTGGGTCCTTTCCACGGTGTGCAGTCCTTCAGGAGCACACTGCTCCAGCGCGGGTCCCCCACGGGGTCACAAGTCCTGCCAGAAAACCTGCTCCACGGGCTCCTCTCTCCGCAGATCCGCAGGTCCTGCCAGGAACCTGCTCCAGCGCGGGGTTCCCACGGGGTCACAGCCTTCTTCGGGAACCCACCTGCTCCGGCGTGGGGTCCTCCACGGGCTGCAGGTGGAGATCTGCTCCACCGTGGACCTCCCTGGACTGCAGGGGGACAGCCTGCCTCACCAGGGTCTTCACCACGGGCTGCAGGGGAATCTTCGCTCCGGCGCCTGGAGCATCTCCTCCCCCTCCTTCTTCACTGACCTTGGTGTCCACAGGCTTGTTTCTCTTACATGTTCTCACTCCTCTCTCCCGCGGCTGTTTCTCACTCTCCCAACTTTTTTCCTTCTTAAAAATGTTATCACAGAGGCGTTACCACTATCACTGATTGGCTCGGCCTTGGCCGGCGGCGGGTCCGTCTTAGAGCCGACTGGTATGGGCTCGCTCTCTCTCGAACACAGGGGAAGCTTCCAGCAGCTTCTTACAGAAGCCACCCCTGTAACCCCCCTCGCTACCAAAACCTTGCCACATAAAACCAATACAGTGTTACCATGGGACAAAGTCTCTGGTCGGTCCTTTGACTTGTGGGCTGTCGAGGGGGCTGGCTGTTTGCAGCTCTTGCTAGTTTGTGCTACGACTTGTTCTCACCGCTCGTGAAGCTGGCTGAAGCACTCCCTTCCTCTCCTGAGTGCAGATGCACGTTCTCGCTGCCATGCTGTTCGCTACTCCAACCCAGGTGTGGTTTTCTTTTACCAGGGTTTATTTCAGTGGTGTTTATACCCTGGACGTTGGTACCGATAGAGCTGCACAAGCATGCGCTGCGGTAAGGGGGTAGAAACTTGAAGCTGGCTTTTTGCCTGCAGAAAGTGTGTTGTGTAGCTACACACAATAGCGATCACTGGCATCAACCTTGGAATAAATAGGAGCTATTGAAGCTATTGAAATGGGATTAATTCCCATTGTGTATAGAGTGGAATTAATACGGTGAATGCAAATAATGTAGACAGCCAACAATTTTGGCTTGAGGTGACATAACACCAGTTAGAGACCACCGTTATTTCCTATTCTTCTTTCGCACGCACGTGGGCACATTGTGATTTCAATTGCACCACAAATCCTGGCTTTTTAGATAAAAATAAAAAATCAGAAATTCAAAGTACACGAAAGAATAATTGTGAAATAATTGTTATAACTTGGAGGAAGCAACAGATGTTTCACTTGTTGCTGGAACTCTCTGAAGGAGAACTAATTTTCCAAGCATATCAAGTATATGCTAATCAGAAACACTTTTCTCTATGCAGCAGCATAATAGTATTCCTCAAAATGTTCTTTGTGTTAGCTTAATAATGCACAGCCAAATGATGCACTACTGGGACTAGCACAGCAGGTTTTGCCACTACCTTTATATTTTGTTTCTTTCAAGTTCTCTTAACTGGGCCAGTCACGTTTCTTGAAATAAAAGGCAAAATAGATTATTAATGCTTGAAAATAACATTAACCTCCCCTCCCCCAACCCATTTGTAAAAAAAAAAAATAATTAAAAATCTAGTTTCACTGAAGATAAGGTTGATGCCTTCTTGAAGTTACTACTGATAATGCAGATTCAACATCTGGAGCTCGCAGGTGGGGAATATACTGGGAACCACAATGCTCTTTTCTCCAGATCTGATCTTTTGAACCATCTCCTTCTAACAACAGCTGTGACTTCTCATCAAGGTACCAGCCCAGCTCTATAAAACTAGTAGCTGTCATTGCAGTACAAGAAAATGATGCAGATTAGATAGCTTGGGTAGTGGTTGTGGTATCGAACATTAAAAAATTTCTATTGACCTTAGATGCAGACAGACCGGAGAGGACCCGAAGGAGGGCCACAAAGATGATCAAACCACTGTCTGAACCTGCCCTATGAGGAAAGACTGAGGGAGTTGGGTCTTTTCTCCCTGGAGAAGAGAAGGCTCAGGAAGATGTCGTCACAGTATTCCAGTAAAGGGCTGCTACAAAGAGGATGGAGGTTCTCTTTTCACAAGGAGCCACATGGAGAAGACAAGAGGCAACGGGTACACATTGCCTATTTCAGCCACAGAATATTTCCTTGCATGCACAGATCTATGTTCTAAAAATGTGAAGACCTTCATTGTATCAGAATACAAAGTAAATCAAGAGATAAAACCCAACAAAGATCAACAAGCAAGACTGCAGGGCTGTTAATTCCCTGTGATGTTTCTTATCAAATACAATTATTATTTGAGAAAACATTTCCAGAGCCTTTGGGATATAGTTGTGAGTATAAGCCCAGACAGCACACTCCTCTGACTGGGCCTGCCGCTGGCTGTGCACAGGGCATCCTGAGGTTGTGCAGACTCTACAGAATCATCACCTGGGAGCACCATTTCTTATTCTTTAGAATTGTCCTGGGCTGTACTAATGCACTTCGTTCAATACCAGTAGCAGGATTATCTGGTTAACATGCCTGTCATACTACTATTTTGAGTTGACACGGCAGAGGGAAAAAAATCTTAGTATTACAATCAGGTTGGAATGTTTATAGAAAATTTTCACTTGAATGTACATTGAAGTCCTGCCTTTTTGGCTTACGATGTCAGTTAGATTTAAGCAGCAGTAAATTACTAAATGTTTGACTACAGACAAACACTGATAGTGTTCCAAAACTTTAGCAGCTATGATTTTGCAAATACTTTTAACCAGCATCAATATAATCAAACTCAAAAGACCAGAGATGCCCTGTGTGCGAGTGTCCACAGCCTAATTTAAACCAGGATGTCCTGAGGTTTGACAAGTCTTCAGGTGAATGCTGCATCAAACGAATGTAACAGTGGTAAGTATACAAGGTTGTACAGGCTATTTAGATGCTTCACTCAATGATATAAGGATTTTTTCAATTTATTTAGAAATGTTGAGATTCCACACCCTGCTTTGAATTAACCATCATCAGCTGACAGTTTCTTTTAAGATTTGCAGGAGATGTTGGTTTTATGATGGAGCAATGTCTTGTTCATGTGTGAATGAACTTGGGAGAAAAAAGAGAGGAATCGTGATGTGGTTGGGAGGACCAGACAGATGGGTCACTGAGACATGGGGAAGGAGAGCAGCATGTGCTGGGTGCATGGTGGGAGAAGAAAGACTTAGGACAAGACCAAGAATTAGCAGTAGGATCCTGAGAACACATTTTCCCTACAGAAAGATGGCATTGACTCATTAGTTCAAGGCCAGGTACATGGCAAATGGATGTTGTGTAGAATAATGATAGAAGCTGGGAGTAAGGTTGCACAAAAGTGGTTTTGCCCATACTGCATGTAACCTCTGCATTGTGTAGGGAGGCAGAAGGATAGGAGAGGCAAGGTATCAAGCTGAATGGAGCAGAGGTGGTTTCCTTTGAGTCCTGGTGCCCAGGATTTCTTGCCATGTTTCACAGGGGGTGGGAGGAGATGGGGACACCTTCCCTGCGTCTTTTCTCCATGCAAGGTTGAGGTGGCTGCGGTGCCCTCCCAGACCTGGATGGTGGGAAATCATAGAATCATAGAATGTCTCGAGTTGGAAGGGACCTATAAGGATCATCGAATCCAACTCTCTGCTCCTCACAGAACAACCTAAAACTGAACCATATGACTAAGAGCATCATCCAGACGCTGCTTGGACTCTTGACAGGCTCGGTGCCGTGACCATTTCCCTGGGGAGCCTGTTCACCCTCTCAGTGAAGAACCTTTTCCTAATGTCCAATCTGAACTTCCCCTGACGCAGCTTCATGCCGTTTCCTCGTGTCCTGTCACTGGTCACCAGAGAGGAGATCAGCACCTCCCCCTCCGCTGCCCCCCGTGAGGAAGCTGCAGACTGCGATGAGCTCACCCCTCAGCCTTCTCTTCTCCAGGCTGAGCAAGCCAAGCGACCTCAGCCGCTCCTCATGAGTCTTGCCTTCGAGGCCTTTCACCATCTTGGTCACCCTCCTCTGAACACACTCGAACAGTTTGATGTCCTTCTTATGCTGAGGCGCCCGAAACCTCACACAGTGCTCGAGGTGGGGCCGCACCCGTGCAGCAGAGTGGGACGATCACCTCCCTCGGCCGTCCAGCTGTGCCGTGCTTGAGGCACCCCAGGACATGGTTGGCCCTTTTGGCTGCCAGGGCACACTGTTGACTCATATTCAACTTGCCGTCAACCCAAACCCCCGTATCTCTTTCTGTGGTCCCAGGGCTCTGGGATTCAGGGAGAGCTCACATGGCTACGAGCGTGAAGAAGGAGAAGGTACCGTGTATTTGGCATTTGTTTTAAAAACAGCCCTGGAAAGCTCTACCTTCTTGTTAGTGTGTCAAAGAGACATAGGCGGCATTTCTTGCTTTTTTCTATTTGCAGCATTAGCAGTAGTGTATCTCTGGGTACTCGTGCCATGTACTAAAACATATGGCAAATTACTTGCCCATATGGGTTCGAAGAGTGATGTGTGTTCGGCAGATTAAACCCCAGAACAATCAGAAGACGAGCTTTGCATTCCAAGCTGGAGAGCATGGCAATCATCTCACATTGTCTAGACTTTCCTTTCTCTGTCATTTTTACATATTTTGCAGCGATTACATTCATTTCCTCTGGCTTCCGTTCTGCCAAGATCCATCTGCAACTTAGAATCGGTTAAGATAGCTTTTCATATTCATGGTATTAGTCACTGTGAGCTTATTTGGAATGAGCACTTCTGCTGCTCCCATCCATTTTCATTATAGTAAATTAATCCCATTCTGGAAGGGTGATGGAAACTGTTTTTTTTTGATTTATCTCTGCAAATATCATAAATGAAATGAAAAAAAATAATTAAGCCAATGTTTTAAAAGAATGATTAATCTCATTTTTCTTAGAAGATATATTATCGGACAGATAGGATAGAGAAAACTCATTACTTTGGCTGTAAAAATGTATTAATTAAAGGACTGTGTCACAACAAAAAATGGAGACAAACTTATTACAGAGTAATTTTCATTAGAAACCATTGAAAGCACAGTTCTTGACTAGCTGGAATTAGGGGTTAATATTCCCCCTTTTCAGTTTGCTGGTGTTGATGGGATTTTAAATGACTTTTGACAAGTTTGAAAAATATTGCATATATTAGCAAGCTGTCCATCAGCAGGCGAAGGAGAGTGCTTAGATGATGGTGAAACCTCCTAACATGAGGAAGCGCTGTAAGGTGGACTTTAATCAAAGCCTCCGGGTTCCTCATGCTTCCTCAGCTAAAGGGAATATTCTCTTACCTGAAAGTACTGATTGAGTTGTATTTTCCTTTCGCCTTGGGCTGAAGCTAAAAACCTTGCTCTCAATCACTGCTTTCCAAAGTAAGGAGCAAGGAAAATTTGCCTTTAAGATTTTACTGCCTTAGGACTTGGGCACCAATTTATCAAGCAAACAAAACTTTTGGTATAGGCAGGAGCTTGGTGGTTATTCATGTTCCAGGGAGCAGTGAGCCACTGTACAGGTGCTATGGGGCTCGCAGCTCAACTGCGTGCGCCCCTCTCCCCAAGTTCTTCATGTGTATAGCTCTTTCCTTCAGCTGGAAATCTCTGAATCAATCTGGTTTTGCTCATGCAATTGATATTACTGTCTGAGTAGGTCATTCGCTTTCTTCTTTCAGCTGTCATGAAATTCCAGTTTGGCATGAGACTTGGGAAGCTGCTGTGGTTTGGGGGGGTGCTTTGGGTCACCGGTGCAAGGTGCCAGCCTGAGCACTCGATGCAGTCCCCCAGTTTCTGCAGGGCTTTGTGCTGCTTCTCTCTGCATCCCTGGTGTTGCCCCAAAGTGTTACACGGTGCCACCCGCCCACCTGCTCTGCCCCATGTGCACAAATGTGATATGCGTCCATGTATAGCTTTTTCCTCCTTAATTTTAAAATTATTACTTTCTGCCATTTTACCAAAATAGGAGTGTATGCATATTGCAAACCTGTACTTGTCCCCCAGCCTGACTCTCTGGCAGAACTGCAGAACAACTGCCCAGTTACAGCCACGTAAGGACACCAGACCCTTAAAGCGTTGGCTGGCAGGTGATTAAGCGATGAATGATAGACAATATTTTATCTGCAGATCACTCCCGTGATTTGTGCAGCGGGGCTGTTCTTTGTCTTCCACTGCAGTGCCATGGCTTTAGCCCAGCTCAGCCCAGTGCCCCCCAGGCCCAGCTCAGCCCAGTGCTCCCCAGCCCAGCTTGGGTGCTGAGCTGCTCTGCTCCATTCTGCCTGCAGATGGGGACTGAAAACTACATTTTGAAGGCACAGATACGCTGAGTGCTGCAGCCCACTTCCAGAAGGCAATTACTCATCCCCTGTAAGCCAAGCTCTGCCTCCTCCTGAGACCTGCATTTCTTGAAGAGGGATGCGCAGTGTTTAAAGAGCAGCAGTCCTTCCCCTTGAGCTGACTTCCCAGGTCCTCTGCTGCAAAACAGAAGGAACCTGAAGGACCAGCAATAGATACAATTTATCAGTGCAGACTGCTGTAAGAAATTGGCTCAAATGTATGTGACTGCATGCAAATACACACACACACACACACACATATATGTGTGTTTAGTATGCTCTGGTTTATATATCAAATAGAAAATGCTGGGTAAACAAAACCATGGCCAAAGTGTCTTTCATGTTGCCTGTGCTGAGGCACAAAGCAGCAGGGAAAGGCAGCCTGGCAAGCCTGCTTTTGATTCTCTGTGAATGGGTTATTTGGACTGCAGATGATCCAGCTTGCATTTGTTATACTGATAATCAGAGATGGCTGCTGTGCATCACGCTTCTTAGCTGAGGTATAGTGCTGTATGACTGTGGTTATGCATATTCCCAGGCCAGCTCAGCTTTAGAGATAACGTGGCAATGCACGACCAAGCCACCTCGGTGGCTCTGCCTGGAGGTGTCTGGGTTTCGCTCAGCACCCCTGCAGCGAGTGTTTTGCTTTGGGTGGAGCAAACCTAGATATTTGCATTCCAGAACGTGCTGAAATCGTCCATGATATGTAAGAATTACTTGCCATTTTGGAGAGAGCCGAAGCAGGGGACTCAGCACCAGGTCTCCGGATTTTAAGTTCCTCGGAAAAGACTTGAGGTGCTCAAGTAGCCCAGTACTCTGCTGGGGGTGCTTCCCCCTGCGCTGTAATAAACTGAGTATAACAGCTGAATTCTTTTCTGGGTGTTATATGAAATCCTGTCCACCCAGAAATGAGAGGTTTATGTTTGATTTCAGTGGAGCCAAGCTTTCATTTTTATTTCATAGGGAGTTTGCTCTGATTTATATGATTAAGAGTTTTATAAAACTTACTCTTCTTGTAAGGATACATTTTTTGCCCCTTTAGAAGCTTCCTAAGTGTGGAGGGACAGGCATACCTACAAATTATGTCTCTAAGATGAAGGTGTTTTTGTGACTGTAAGCAGTAATAGTGATAAACAGGGAGAAAACCGTGACAGCCTTATGCTGCCTTGCACCCCACTAGGAAGAGCCTAGAGCGCAAATGCATGAACGAGAACATGCTCAGAAAAACACGAACACCTCGAATTTAGCAGTCCAGTACAACTTCCATGTGGGGAGGGAGGTGTGTGAAGCGGGTTAATGCCACTCTGAATTTTCTTCTCTGCCTTGAATTGGCCCTTATGCCTTCCTCCTCCCAGATTTTCAGATTGAAGGCTTATAAACACTGCTTGTTTATACGTGCAGATCTTTGGTACATAGGTAATTTTTAAAAAAAAATTCAGATGCATACAAGTCTTTTTTGTGTTCATGTTAAAGAAGACTACAGAATGAGTGATGTTGGACCTTTGCCTCAGCTTCCACAGAGAGCTGCTGCAGGATG
This sequence comes from Buteo buteo, assembly GCF_964188355.1. Lineage (NCBI taxonomy): Eukaryota > Metazoa > Chordata > Aves > Accipitriformes > Accipitridae > Buteo > Buteo buteo. The sequence goes on along the minus strand of NC_134174.1, from coordinate 13,230,417 downwards.
GCGGCATTAGGATGCTGATGCTGCAGCTGCCCTCAGGTTCCTTAGCAGGACAGAAACCCCACATTTACCATTGGTTCTCAAAGGTTTGTGAGTCTTGGCTTTACTAGACACCGTATGTGCTTGCATTGCAGGATGCAGGTCTCCGAACTCTGGTGGTGTCAACCATTCTCGTCCCAGACGGGAATGGCGTTACTGAAGAGCCCTGCTGGGGCGCAGGCTGCCACAACTCATCCCACACAGTTGTGCTTGTGAACGTCGATCTTGTGACTCCCCCCAAAGTCTCTTCCTTCCCTTCCTATCTCCTTGGTGTCTCTGAGTTCCCACCTGCATCACCCATGCTGGGCTTTACAAGATTTACGATGTCTTTTGTTAAATATTGAAACCTTTTCATTTCCTTTGTGTTATGTTTTACAGGTTCCTGAGAGACTGAATTTCCAAAGCATTTTTTGTTGAACAGCCCAAACTTTAAGTCCTAGCTGTCTCTCCAACTTGTAGTCTCACTCCGGCAGCAGTTACAGCCTTTGATCATCAAAATTTCTATTATGCTACTTGATTAAAGGTATTCAGAACTCAAGGTGAGAGCAGACAGATTTACACTTGAAGTGATTTATTAACCTGCCATAATTTAAGGTCATGCTAGTTTCAGAATATTGTTAGTCCTTAATTTCTGTCTCTCTTTGTGCTATCCAGTAAAAGACAACTAACGTTAGTTTAATTCAAAGGGTTTTTACTTCCTTGGAGGAAGCATTAGAGGGAAATAAAAATTCTCAAGTTGGTAAAAGGGATTAGGAAAGAAAGTCCTTTAGAATTCCCATTCTTAAAATCCCTAGGCTACAAACACAACTGATTAAGATATCACCTAGGTAAGAAACAAAAATTACCTCCGGTGTGTCCCAACTCATACAGTACCCTTTATGTCACCTACTTAGTAGCAACGGAGTGTCAAACCAAGCTGTGAATGGTGCAGATATATTGTAACTACAGTCATTGCTTGGTAGTGCTACAATCTCCTTTTTCTTATGATGTGAAAAATCCTGGATGGTTTAATTCTAGAATAGACAAACATCTACGGCACTCAGCATTTCATGACAATAATATCCTACTCTTTTACCAATGCCCCGGTATGGTGCAGGGGGGATAACAATTTTAATCACTTTGTCTATTAACCATCCCCTAACCATCCATCAGAAAACTGAGGAAGTTGAAGAGTATCTTGGGATTCAGGCACAGTAAAGACGGTGCTCGCTAAGCACTCTAACTTCATTGTTTTCATATGGGTCGCCTTTTATTTTCATGATAGTAGAATAATCATTTGATATATGTAAATACAAGTACATGATTAGCCTAAGAAAAATAATGTCAAATGCAAAATTCAGGTTTCATGATAGAATGCCAAAATGATCCCAGTACGAGAGAGCTTCAGGCCGGACTATACATAGACTTTACTGGCAAACCCCTGACTGAGCAGGGCTGCTTGTGCAACTGTTGGGATGTGTTTTTGTGATTGCGCATGTGCGTGCTTGTATAGATCCTCTTTGCTGTGCCCTGTTTGGGCAGGAAAGTTCTGCTTCATTTTCTGTTGCTCACCAATCATACCACAGGTGCAATGAGGTAGAAAAAATTTCTGCTTCTGTGTCCCCAAAGGAAGAAGGTAGTACCCAGGTATTGATTTCCTCCATGTTCCGTAAGGACCTGCTCCTATTTCTTTGAGAGACCTGGGCTTAGATTTTTAAAATATCTGGTTATTTAATTCTTTTAAAACAGAAAAAAAAATCATAAGGACAATTTATGGGGGAAAAAAAGCAGAGCAAACAAATCAAATAATCGAGGAGGTCTGCAAAAAGGAAAGGTAAACAAGTCAGAGGTAGTTAGAGTTGGGATGGTGGACTATGTGTCAGGGACAGACATGTTGATGGGTTCCAGGCAGAAGCACCTGAAAGAAAGGACCCGTGATGACCCACTCAGGAATTGCACTCTGAAGGAAACCACGTGAGGGAAACCGCACGGTCTCTTAGAAACACGCATTTGTCTCTAAGAGCTGAACACCACACCCTGAACTGCTGTCTCTAGACACTTGAATGCACATCACGGTGAAAAGCAGCAGAATCTCCTTGGGAAGAGGACATAGGGTCTGCGATGCAAATGTGAACTTTGGAAAGAGACACTTTAAGTTACCAACATGACACCTTTGCAAACACGGTAGTAATTACCTGCTAGTTAGATGCACTGTGAAATGCTCATTCTTATAAACCTGTGACATCCACAGTTTTTCACTTTTGTGTTACTTTCTGAGCATTGCACGTGTGTTCTGGGGTGGCAGCAGCCAGTGGCCAGGCAGGCGGTGCGGGGAGGGCAACAACAGATGCTGGGAGTTTTGGTTTCAGCAGGACTCCCTGGGTAGGAAGGTCCTGATTCTGAGAAGAGCCTGGTCACCTTCCTGCCTCATTAGTGCAGGTGGCAATCCCCTTGGTTGCCCCAGACTGGCACGGCTGCAGCTCAGCAACCTCCTGACTGCCTGCGGGGCTGAGTCCCTGCACCAGCTGCGGGCACCTGAGTGGAGATGTTGCACACAGAGAACATAACTTAACAGCTCCGGCTGAACCCTCGGGGCTTCCCTGCTTATCTCCTTCATACAGCCTGATCCTATAGGTACGCTCAGGACACGTCTGAAATTGAAGGCAGCTGGGAACTTCAGAGTCAGGATTTATCTATCCTGACTTCAGAAATTGAGTCCTCAGACACGACTCGGAGCTAGTAACCCTGCATGCTCTTTCCAGTCAATGGAAAGATTTAGATGCTTCTGCAGGACAATTAATTTAATCCTAAAGGTGTCGGACAAATCTGTTTCTAAAGGTGCCTTTTGGTCTCCTTTGTAAAAAGCCTAGAATGAGTAACAGAAAGGTAGATATCTATACTTGGATGAGATGAATCCTGCTCTGCATTCATATGCCATTAGTCTCTGGAGCAGGGACTGAGCTTGAGACACTAACATTCATCTTCCTATCCATTAGGCTACTGAGTACTCTCAGTCTCACTTGCTCTATATTGTATAAATGTTTACAGGGAGTGAGGACTTGCCTTGAATCCATAATGACTAGTTGTGCATCTGAGCACTGCAGCATCACCGAGTTGTGGAGGAAAGCTGGAGCAGAAAGCACGTGCACACCCACATACTGCTCTCAAAATCCTGATTTCCTTCACCCAGACGCATAGTAAAAGATAACGTTATAGAGACGATGGCTGAGCTGAAGTGGCAGAATGTGGCAAATGGGAAATCCAACGGCAGAGCTCTTTCTCTGCTGATGGAGGAACCACTGCAGATATGCAGCAATGTTGATCATGTGTAGATTCCATAACCAAGGTAGACTGTGATGGAGCAATTCCTTGCTCTCTTCTTCCTTTGATTCTGGTTTTGAAGGGTCCATGGCTGTCTTTTGTACCCCCTTGCTACCTTGTTTGCGCTGTCACCCTATGCAGGATATTTCACATTATGTTTTCTGCCGTGCCCTAAAAATGGGTTTCTCACAGCTTTTGAGGTCACATTCCTTTTGGGCCCACTAATTGGTAATTTGTGCTTTGTATTTGTGACCTTGGGACTCTGGTGTCATCCTGTTCCTGTAATGCATCTTTTAAGGAGTTCCTCTGCTGCCATCCTACATTTGTGCTTTCAGAGCTCCTTGCTATACAGTATAGACTTTTCCATTGATTACCAATTCCCAATATTGATTTAAGGCAGTGTGTCCTTTGAATTCTTGACAGTGACCCCCTACACAATAGTTGTCATGCTAGAATAAATAGGAAAACTCAAAAAAAGTCTATTTCGAGGTGGAAAACAAATTAGAAAGACATTGCATAATGAACACACAGAGAAGAAATTACAGATCTTCCTGGCTGAAAAGTCTTATTCTTGTGAAGCTGACACCAGCTGGTGTTAGGCTGACCGGACACCAGGCAGATACCAGCCTGGGGGAGGATATTTCCTCTGCCAAAGACTCAAAGTTTGACTGTTTGGGGTTTTTTTATAACTTGGGTTTTTTCATACTATTTTTATAAGTTTATGTAGTTGTAGTTTTCTTTACTGTTTATGGATTATATCTGTTAGGTTACTTAGACTGTAGGTCAGTGTATGTAACATTGTTGCTGTCATTTGAGTTCTTATGACTTGGTAGTTTCTTCTGCATCAGTTTTATTCTGTGTTTTCATGCCCCGATTCCATTAGATGTCATAAAATATCTAGTAGTTCCCTCAGGTTACATGTGTGCAAGGTAATTTACAATATTTTTTTAAATGGTGCGATATTAGCTAATTGTAAGAATTCTATGACTATGTATATTATTTATGACTTAAAGGACAAAATTGTTGCTTCTTAAAGTATTATGATTTTTATTATGCTCGTGAATCACTTTTCTACTGAAAGACCTTAGCAGAAAATATGATGTTTGCATTTTCTACTGATGCTTACTGCTAAAGCTCAGAAGATCAACACTGGGTTATGGAGTCTATTTTCTCTTGCCTATAAATACTTCTGTATACAGAGTAGAAGAGCTGTAGCAGAGCCATGCCAACATGGCTGGCATACCCTGCGTGCCAGCGGCACGCTCCCAAGCAGCCCGGCAGCAAGCCTGCTGTGGGCTGGAGCGGCCACAAAGATCACACGTCCAGGTTGTCCTTCCCCAGCGGTGAGGCTGCGAGGAAGGGTCAGCACCAGCGGCAGAGCTGCCTGCGTCTCTCCGCTTCGGACACATGGGTGTATGTGTGCACGTGTGCGCTGTGTTCAGGGGCACAGAGCAACTTCAGTGGCAGCCCACTTTGCCTAACTTTCCCTCCGTCCCCATAGAGCAGCTCCCACCACTGCTGTGTCCTACAAAAGCTGGCTGTGAGCAGCTCTTTGATATACAAAGGCTGTCTCTAACTGCAAGAAAAGGGAGTAAGAGGTGCCATTAAAATGAGCGGGTCAATTCATATTTCACATGCTACAACTGCCTTTTTGCTTTTTTGACTATTACTTCAATACAACCTTTTATAAAAAAGATGTAATAGTTCCTTACTGTCCCTCAGGCTATGCTGGCCGAGGTTGCTGCGCTTGGTAGCTTGATGTGAGAGTAATTGCTACTGTTGTGTAGCGACAGCTCCTACCGCCCCGCTTCGACTTGTGGGGCCCATTTACTCCATCTGAGCCTGCAATGTTTACATGGCCAGTCCTGGATCGGAGGTCCCCGACCACTTTTTTATGTTAGCCAGGTCACCAGGAGGCAATCCAGACCTGGATGGTGAAAATCAGCATCTGATTCTCCAGGGTGGTTTGCCCCAGGCAAGCCTGCTCTCCGGCCGATGGTGCCAGAGCTGTACGCTGCTGTGCACGTTATTTACCGTGTCCTCCTGGTGCGAGGAAAATGCCTGAAATGAATGGGGAAATCAGGGGGGATTTGTCACTAGGTTGGTCCACCATTTAGTCCCTTTGGACTTCAGCAGCGGCATAAGCGATGGGAGTTGACGGGTCCTGCAGAGCAGAGCGTGGACATCTAAGCGGGAAGGTCTGACAGAGAGCCGGGAGCTCTGGTGGCATCCAGGCCAAGGCACTTGGCGCCTTGTCACCTCCAGTCCCATTGCTGGGGTGCTTGCTGGCATTTTCCTGTAGCTAATGAAGCTCAGGGATGCAGTGCTTATAAGTGGGGCTGAATTATGAATAATTTCTATGTAATTTGCAAAACACTTTAACAATCAGTCTTAAAAACACTAGCTATCAAACCTTCTGAATTTATTTCAAAGCCTTTTAGTCTGGAAGGAGCTGCTAATCAAAGAACATAATGGACCTATAAAACTGAAGTAGAGACCTACTTGTTAACCTCAGGGGACCGCAGGTATGGAGGGGATCAATTCAGGCTGCATTTGCATTTGTATGCCAGCATGAAAGATGTTCAGTATAAAGAGAGCAGGATGAGAGAAGGGAGCGGGGACTGGGCAGAGGCTGCTGGAGGAGCCTTCCTGCAGGGAGTGAGGTTGCTGATCCTCCAGAGATGCTTTATGAGCAGAGCCTGGGGGCAGGCTCTTTCAGTTGTGTTAAATGTGAAGCCTATCTTGTACTGGGACATGAAGTCAGGGCAGACGCGTTGCTGAAGCCGCCCTCTCTCCGGAGGAGCGCCTCGCTATAAATCAATATGGCAAATGAATAAGCAGCCAGGTTAAGGGGGCTGTACGACCCAGAAGTCTCAGGATAAACTGCTGCGGTTAGGGAAAGAGCTTTTTCTCCTTGACACAAGGCTAGTTTGGGGGCTCGTGCTGCCGGGTGCTGGCTGTCAGGAGGTGTCACACTGCAGTGCCCGGGGATGCAGAGCTGCTCGTGCAGCCCCACGGCCCGGGGCTGTGACCCCCCTCAGCTGGCTGCCGTGCAGGACAGCTCTGCATGCTCCTGGGTGCAGGGGGGATGCCACGGGGCTGGTGTGCAAGTCGGATGGGAAGGTGCCTCCAAAACCTTTCTGGCCTGCTGCGGCCACGGTGGCACTCGAGGCATGTGTCTGCCAACAGCCACGCTGAAAATCGGCGCAGTACCAGGGATACGGGAGACAGGAGTCATTCAGGAGGAGGCACATGCTTGCATTCACCTTTCCTGGGGTGATACAAAAGAGTACTCAATTGGTATTGTTTGTGATGTTCGAGGTTTGAGAGGTACTCTGAAATATTCTCTACTAATGCATTACAGTGCTCCGTATTGCCTGCTGGGCTTATTTTTAAAAAACTTCTGGAGTGAGTGAAGTGCTAATTGGAATAGGTGTTTTGTACATGGTGAGCTTTGTGGACTACGCAGGGAAAGGTCTGATTTTTCTTCCTGAGCTAAGTCGGTACCTAAATGTAGCTCTTTGTACTTGCTGATTTAGAGACAGGGTGAACAATTTTCTGGTTTATGGACTGCAATTCTTTAAATACTTTAGTTAAAGCTCCTGGCATAGTTTTTAATCACTTTGGAAAGTACAAACACCAAAATTCATTAATTTCATACATATGTATGAATAGAAACTTCAGCATCATGGGCAGCCCTGCTGCCTGGTGATGGCAGGAGAGGGTGTTTTGGACTGGTTTGGGTGCCTGTTGTTTTTCACTACTTTTGAGCAAAGGGCAATCCAGGAGGCAAAACCTCCATTTTTTTTTGTGGAGTGTTAGAAAAGCAGTGTAAAAATTCAGGTGGCTTCAGTGACAGCAATGGCCCCAGTTTACTGGGAGGGGAGGGTAGAAGGATGCCAGTGCCCTGGTCTGACTCCTGCTGGGTCTCCTGCTGTAGCTGTGGCTCTGCAGCTGCTCAGAACCTTTCTTCCACCTTACAGGGGCACTGGGGCTCTCACCGTAGGTCTGGATTTGGCTTTCATGTTTTAGTTACTCCTCCCACTGCTTCCACATCTACAGCGCCTTTGCGTGGGCAACAGGGCTGTCCCGTGGTGGGATGCAGCAATTCTGGGGCACAAAGGTAAAGAGAAGTACCCCAGAGGCTGCATTCTCGACCTTCCTACATTGCAAGGAAGTAATTGCTGCTGCCGGTCTGTCACTGCAGTGCCCGCACGCTGCTGAGGCTGCTCAACGCGGCTGCAACCTCTGGAGAAACTGGGGGATTAGTCTGTGTCGGAAGAGCCCATCAGCACCCCGGAGTTGCCCCCGGAGGGCAGAGGACAGCATGATCTCCTCGCCTCTGGCACCATCCCTCTCCTTGTGTTTAACCAGGCCTTCTACTTAAATAAATTAATTCTTTTTTCAGAAGCGTAATCACTAAATATCCTTTCTTGCTGTCCCCAGAACTTGCAGTGCTTTGTTGCAGCATTTGTCATGTTTGATAGGTCATCTTTCTTCATTTTTAAGCTTAGAGGTTGAAAATAGAGCAGGTCAGCAAGCGGCCACATTGCAGAAAGCCCTGTCACTCCTTCTCTTTCTCCCCACACCCTTTCTGGCTTATTTTTTCAGTTTAAATATCTTCTACCTTAAAAACGCTTACAGCAGTTCATCTGTGGAAAACCGATAGCTTTCTGGATCAGTCTGCATTCTTATGTGGTTTTTTTCCTGAGAGGGACAGCCACCCATCTCAGGCATGGATATTTGGGAAGTTCCTGAGTGGGAGTGGACGGTGGTGCTCCAGGCCGCTGTGTGTGCAAGTGGGAGCGGGTATGTGTGCACTGGTGTTCCCCCAGCTGTTTAAAAGAGATATATTTGTACCTTGTAAGCAAAACTCTCCTCATCGATTAATTGAACTGGCAGAGTGACTTATTGCCATAGAGGCACTAAAGGCAGGAAAGGACAGAACATCATTTTTAGATTGGCTATAATTCAGAGATATTGCTTATGTTACTGTGTCTTGACAATATATTTTTTAAAAATTGCTCTAAGCTTAGGTGCCAGCTATGGAGATAAATGTGTGATCACATCATTGCTGTTAGAAATACCAAGAAAAATATTCTGCGACTCTGAAGGCTGGACTGAGCATGCCTGCACTGGCTCCAGGAGGGTGATGGTCTACACGGAGCCCACGGGTACCTGTTGGGGCGGTGGGGAGAGGCTGCTGCTCCAAGGCAGAGGCCAGTCCTGGTGCTCAGCAGGGGACATGCGGGCTGTCCAGCGAGGGGCTTGGGGCGTGGGGCTCGACGGAGTCCTGTCCCCTCCCGAAGCACAGCTGTTCCTGTCCAGATGGTGCACTGGATTTTCCTTTGGGAGTAATGGCTAATTAAAAAGGCTCACAGTTTCGATGACAGCTGTGAAGGTAAAGGTGATGTTCGGCTTTGACGTGATTGATAGTGAAACAGCCTTGGGAGTCCTTGAGCCTAACGGATGTGGGGGTGGGAGCCCTGCATGACACAGCCGTGGAAATTCTCTCCAAGTCCCCTATTAGTCATGAGAGTAGGCAGCCTGCCTTGCCTGTGTGGCCTTTATAGGAACAATTACAGAAAATATCCTAGGCATCAAGGGGACAAGAGAGGGAAAGGACTCTTTTGGAGACGTACAGAAGTGAACTGTGAAGTGAATCCCTAATGAGATCAGTCATCCCTGGGCAAGTCCAAAGCCTTCTCTAACTTGGAGCTTCATGGAAGTGTACCAAGAAACTTTTCCCTTCACACCAAAGCTTCCCTCCAAGCAAGGAGAAACATGGAGGGTGACATCCTCATTAGGTGAGGTGTGCTCTTCTACTTATGCCCCAGGTTTCTGCTGCAGCAGTGGTATACAAAAAGAACATAGTGACTAGGACAGAAACGTACCTGCGGCTTTGCCTGTCCTTGCCTTTGTAAAATGAATTTGGAGACTTCCAGTAGATATCATAGCATGTTGCAGCCACAAAACCTGGCCTGAATGCTTGGATCACTGTCGGTACAGACATTTAGCTATAATAGCATTGAAGAAAAAACATTACTTATGTTTGCAAAGGGTGTTACTGGCTGCAGGTAGATTTAGTATGTCTAATCAGTAACTGCTGCTGATTTCTGGAGGCTGCAATACAAGGTGTTGGGTATGTCTGTATGTTTATATGACACCCAGGAGTATGTTAACGATTTGTCCAGTGTGAGTAACTGGTCATGACACCTCTCAGCAGAGGTGTCTAATGTGGAGCTGCTGAGACATGTAAGGTAGAGGTTGAGAGTGGCAAATGATGTCAGCTGGTGAGAGAGGGCCAGAAGGAAAGAAGAAAAAAGAGGAAGACAAAGTTCTGAGCGATAGAAGGGGAAAATGGAGAGTGGAAGATTCAATCCACTGAAAGACACCAGTACTTATCTCAGAGGTAAGATTAAGAACAGGAGCAGTGGGGAGCTGTGAAGGAAGAGAAGAGATTCAGGATAGATCTGGTGGTGCTGAGGGCACCTGGGATGTAGAGGAGGCTAAGCATGAGATGTTCATATTCAGCAAAGATGGTGCAAACCAGACTGAAGCTGATCTTCGATGGAGATGAGAAATTCTTGGCAATGGTGGTTGGCTGCACATTCACATGGGAGATGAAAAATATCAGGGAAGAAGTGGGGCTGTGCTTGAACTTCTGCAACAGTTCCTAGCAGACAGCTATCCACACTGGTACCAAATGGTTGGCAGACTTACCACTGAGGCCATGGAACAGGTAGATATATGGGCAACAAATGTCCCTCCTGTTTAGGGGAGGGTAGCGTAGTGCAACCAGTGCAGCCCGTGCTCTGTTGTACCTAAACGAAGAGCGCTGTCAGTCCAGCAACTTTCTGGAAGAAAACATGGCATCTTTGGTGACATGTTGTGGGAGTTGTTAAATTTTCTGGCTTTTTTATTAAACTTGTTTGAAGATCTGCTCTTCCAGCAGGGTCTGCAGTTTGTGCGGACTTCCTAAAGCTACTGAGCAGAGGAATCCTTGGAGAGACAGTGAGCCCCAGAGGCAACATTTGCCACAGATTAAGAAAAGGACTGCACCGACATCTGCCTACAAGGTTTTACCAAAACGCCTCGCCAAATGTGCATTGCTGATCACGTGCAGGCAAGTTTACTTAAGCTGATGCATTGGAGTTTGGAGCAGAGAATCTGCGTCAAAATAAACATCCAGTTTGCTGTGTTATTGCATAGGTATGAACAAGTAGGAAAAAAGGGGTCATAAGAATGGCAATGCAATGCAAATGCTGTACTACTATGTTTAAAAGAGAAAGGACATGTTATTACCAGAAAAAGTTAGACTGGGTGAGGCTATATGGTTTCAGCACGCTTCCCTGTGATACCTGTGGGTATGAATCAGGCCCATACTCAGCTTTCCAACCATGAAAATGGTGGCTATTTAAAGAGCAGCAAATACTTTTTGAGTTTTAAAGATGCTTCAAATTTGTTATGTGTTTATTGTAATGAAAAATGATGTTATTATTTCAGCTGGTTGAAATTTTTTGCGTGGAACATTAATCTTCTGAAAAATGAGGCTCTGCAGAAACTGACTCAGAGTGTATGAAGGTAAATGATTATTTTTTTAAGAAAATTATATTTTAAGGAAAAAGGAAATATTTATTTTTAAAAATGTCATATTTGTTTGAAAAATACCAGTAGTTTTCCAGCCAGCACATCTTACAGTGCCTACAGTCTGTAAACTGGTGATTTATTTTGCCTAACTGAAGGTAAGGAGCATTTTTCTGTTCTCTTCAGTGAGGGATGGATTAGGCCCCAGAAGAGACTGTCTGGTTACCATTATTTTTACACCCTTATAATGTTTCTGAGACGCCGTTTCTGTAAAGTAAACTGGAAATCAAATTATGTCCCATTCACTCAGACTGTAAAAAAACCTTTCTAGGGGTAGAGCTGCCAGATGCGTTTTGTACATCTGGTGTACGCTTAGAAGTTGTCTCTCAGTACTGGGAGTCTGGCCACCCCGGTCCTGTGTCTCCTGGGACTGGAAGGAGAATAAGAGTTCAGGCTTCACCAAGGGAGAGATTTCTCTGCATCTGTGTAGCCTCATACACCTGAACTTGCCTACATGGAATGTGTCTGGTCACCTACATGTATATTCATAAATTGTTAAGAAATCAAAATGGAACATTCCCTTTTTTATTTAATTAATTCTATTCATATGCATGTAAAGGATTGTTTCTTGGTGTAACACTGAAGCCTGTCACTCAAAATTAATGCAGACTATGTACAATTGAAAAAAAAAAGATTTTTGGATATATATTTTATTTGACAGTGGTTTAGAATATCATACAGTAAACAAGATTTCTGTAAAAGTTAATTTATCCATAGTGGTGCGTTTCATAAAAATAGTTGCTCACTTACAGCCTTTCTGTGACTATTAATACATGGAATTATATTTATAGAGATAGAGCTGTACAGGGTAAATTCACAGCTAACACTACACAGAAATATTATTTGGAATGGGGTTTAGATGATGTGCTGTCTTCACAGGTTATCGATTACAGCCGCATAAAGCAATTACTGCACAAGGAGTAGCTGTGAACTGTGCAAATTAGAGTTTATGCAAGCATAATCTCAACTGTTTTTCAGATTTCATTGTTTGCTTTCTTTATACATAAAAATAAGATACTGGGACGTGCATCTACACTACAGAAGCATTGTCCAAAATCAGATTCAATAAATTAATGGCAAATTATATTGGATTCTAGTTCAGGGGATAAAGATTTTTTTTTTTTCATTAAATAAGAGTTTTATAAACAGCTACATGGACTTGTGCTTTTTCAGAAATTATAAATGGATTTCTCTCTCTAAAAAAAATTGTTTGAAAGCTGCAAAATCCTTGACTTGAGGCTTTTCAAATAATTGGACAGGAAGAAACATGCCTATAAATTTCTCAGTCCAGTGCAATGTTTGAGACATACAGTAATGTGCTAATTTCTTGGAACAAAGCCAATCTCAATCTAATTTTTCAGCAGAGCATGTGAGGAACGAAGATTGCTAGAGAACATTAGTTTTTAAATATGAATTTTCGACAGTACTTAGTTTTATGATTTTTTTTTTTTGATTACCAATGTATTATTGCCCAGGATTTTCTTTTAATTTTGACAGACAAATAAGCATATGCGCACTTACATAGACACAAACGCATCTTTTTGAAACAAGATAATGACTGATTGACTGAACTCGGAGTTATTTCCTGTGAAGGCAGACTGGAATGTTTACCTGGCACTTAAGGCTTGAAATTCAAAACAGACAAGCAAGAAAGATAAAACCAAAAAAAGACAAAAAAAAAAAAAAAATGGAGGTAGGGAAGAAATGATAAAATGGAAACCATTTTAAAAATGGAGATATATCGAATTTACTGAATGAGGACACTGACAACTGTATTTCAGAAACCAGTCTAATTACTGTTAACGTGTGCCTTAGAGGCACCTGCTCTGCCAAACTGAGGGGATGAAAGGTGAGAGTGTCCTAACTAAATGTAGATGGGTATGAAACATAGCACTGTTGGTAAGTGAAGCTCTCGTTTTCTGCAGGAGGGAAAGGCCTTTCCTTAAGGAAACTGCAGCTTTTTCTCTGTAGCACTCTTCCTTTCATTGCAAGGGCCTTGCAGGTGTCTGGGTTTTGAGCCTGACCAATTGGTTTGTGTGCTACCTCGCAGGATTTGGGGAACCTGTAATAAATCGCTTTCGAGAATAATTTGCAAATACAACTCCACCCTAACTCCTTTCCAATGTACAGAAACATGGTTTGTTCACAAAAATGGCAGTAGAAATGGTATCACAGAAACTAATCCACTGGATTCCCCACTCCTCCCATAGCGCCCAGTGAACTATGCTACAGGGTATCATGTGGACTATCCCAAAGCATTAACAGTGGAGACGTGTCATGAGTGTACAGTTCCGAACGATGCTTCAAAGAAACCCTTTAACCCCTGTCTAGATATGTCGAGAACAATTTATTTACAACATTTTAGCTCCATGAAAAGATCCTCTCTCGGTTTCAGCTTGCTCCGTGCAGTTTTATTTAAGGCGATGTTCCAGTTTGTGATTGCTCTAACTTGTTCCAGTTTCTTGATATAAAGTTTGAATGAAATCCAAGTCCTTCATGCAGTGGGAAAAAAAATGCTAAAGCTACACTGCACTATCCTTCTCTGATGTACTGTCCTTCATATTGTTTTGGTTTCTTCCATAGCTGCCAAAGTCCCTAAAATGGAATTGGGACTTTAGGGTCGATTTTAAATCTCCGTGTTGACTATATGCTTTTGAACTTATTAGATACTGTGCACATTGTCATGGAATTACACACTAATGTTTTCATTCCTCAATGCTTTGTGTATATGTGTGATAGTTAAAATAAATTAAACAAACCAATGTGAGACAAAAACTAAGAAGAATGTTCTGTGTCAGTTTGAGACAGTTAGAGGGCAACAGTCCCTTGCTTATCTGCTCATGGCAGAAGTACCAGACTTCAGGACGCTAGGTAGCTTATCCGAGCCAGGGATTTTCCACGGCCCTGGGGAGACCGTTGCCTTTCGAACTGTGGTGTTGGTGCTGCGAGTGCTAATGGAGTGGAGATGTCCCTTCCTGGGGAACTCGCCGGGTTTCCCATCAGGGTCCCTCTGGCTGTGGTCCATATCACTTCCAGGCGAGCTGCAGCGGTTGCTACTGTACGTCTTGGCAGCACCTGTATCGAGCTTGACATGGTCGGATGCTGCAGCTGACTTCTTCTCGCTGCTATTCGCGGATTTGTGATCTTCTTTTTTGCTAAGAGATCCTCCTCTCTTGCTTTCCGGCTTCCTCAGCCTCCCAAACTGTTCATCACTGGTTCCAGCACACACGTGCTCTCTCGCGCCAGCCTCGATCATAATGCTGTGTCCCACCGCTTTGCTTTCTGAGGTGGGCCTGCCACCATCAGTGGTCTTATTTTTGCCTTCCGAATATCCTTTCCAAGAAGCCTCTTCATGCTTTGACCTGTCTACCTTTTTAGGACTTGCTGACCTTTCTCTTTGTTCTCCTAACCTTTTCTTTTTGTGACCGTTCACCGAAAGCTCCTTTGGTTTCCTTACATCGTGTTCCCTCTTGATATCCCATGTTGGCTCTGGGCTTATCTGGTGAGAAGGGTCAGAGGGTGGGGCTATGTGTGATGAAGATAATGGTGAGATTATGTCATCGAGGGAAAGAGCTACTTCCGGCAGACCTGGGGAGGTGGCAGAGGGAGCACTCCAGGAGTTTGGTTCGTCTGTTGTAACAACAAAGAAAAGGGAGTTAAGGGCGTATTCAGCAACACAGGGCGTGTATTGCATAGGCATGTGTATTCTGAGCAACGTCAACACCCAAACCACGTACTGGACCAAAACTCCTCTGTCTTAGGTGAGGCAAAACTCCCAGGGGAGTCAATGGGGAGTTAAAAAAAATAATCTTCTCCCCCCACCCCCCACCCCCCCCACCCCCCACCAAATAAGAAGAGTTCAGGAGAAGCAAGAACCACAGGGTTGGTAACTGCAAATGTTGGAAACCTCGGTCTTTTTTCATACAGATTCTTCTTTCCTCTGCCTACGTTAAATTATTCTTAAAATAATAAAGGCACGTGCTCATGAAATCAAATTGCCTCTTTTGTAGCCGTATAATGGATTTCTTAGCTGGGCAATATCAGGGCTGTCTCTGAGAACAAATGAGAAGGACTTTCTGCCATCTATTAAACATGTCCCTACAAGCATATAATAATTGACAAGAATTTGTAGCTCAGATAAGGTCATCATTGAATTCTGTCTCATATTTTTTCTAAACAGATATAATATTGCAGTGTTTATGGCCCCACAATTCTTACAGGGTACTTACAAAGCTCTGCCTTTATATCACAGTGTCAGCCGCTGAGTCTCTTGGCTGTGCATTTTGAATTTCTCCTGGTTACTTAGCCTCAACACAATATTGTTGGACTGTGCAGATCCTGTTTAATTTAGCTAAAGAGACATCTCCTTTGCTGAATCATGATGATTTGCCTAATCCATTGGTACAAAACAGAATATTCTGAGATGTCTTTCTCTTGCATACATGATCCTCATTTCTTTTGATTAACATTCCAGCAGACAACAAATCCATCATGACTAATGACAGCACGACTATTCTTACCCGTCTACACAGAGGTTAGAGAAATCACTGAACTTGGCTAATGTCATTCCCTATTTAGCACCATTGCCTGGCTCTGAATGGTATGAGCAATAATCTGTCAGAGATGAAGGACTACCTCAGGAATCCATGGAAACGAGGTGGAGCTTGTGGCAAGAGCTGCATATTTCATGGGCGAGAAAATGTAACCTTCTAGCTGAAAAACAAGCATGGACTTCTGCAGGTCAGGACTAGTATCTCTCAGTGATATCAACTGTCCTTTAAAAGATACATTTATTTTTCTCAGTGCTATGGCTGCTTTCAAATTATCATGAAGATGCACATCATCTCAAAAAATGGAATGGGTTTTACTGCCCAGCCTGTGATCTGCAGCTTGCTTGACTGAGACGGCACTGTTAAGTTAATAGCTTGATTGAGTGATTGCTGTCTTGCAGATAAAAATAGGAGAGACAATAGTGAGGTGGGTGACGTAAAGGGAGGGAGCAGCGTGGTTAACTGAGGAGCTATTTACTTTCCCAGATGGTGTTTGTCATATGCTTTTGCATAATGAGCATATGTATGGAGAGGATTAGCATTTGAGAGGGGTAGAAAGTACAAGTTCTGTGTAAGACAAATAAACTTTGAGCTGAGAATCTAAATGGGCTGAGGGTCTCAACTGAATTTAAAAAAAAAAATATAAAAAAAAAAATCACACTTTCTTACCCTCCAGTTAAGGCTGAGTAATGTACCATCTGCTCCCTGCTTGGCACTTGAGCATGAAAAAATAAAAAGAAGGCTCATGCATGTAGAGTGATCAG
The DNA here is from genome assembly GCF_964188355.1 of Buteo buteo. NCBI lineage: Eukaryota > Metazoa > Chordata > Aves > Accipitriformes > Accipitridae > Buteo > Buteo buteo. The sequence continues at coordinate 13,214,120 of NC_134174.1, read as the reverse complement.
CTCTTAGGAGCTTGCCTACAAAAAGCGTCTCCTTCGATGGGCTTGTTCTTTACTTCTGCTCTTCAGTGCCCCCCCTCTGGTCCAGGACCACAGGCTGTGCCTGACAGGGGAGGCGCAGACCCCACCCCAGCTCTTTTTAGATCAGAAATCCAGGGGATCCCATTTTGGTTAACACTTGAATCAGGGACCATGCATAGGGTACAGGTCACTTTGCCTGTTTCTCTAAAACTATCCCAGGACTCCGCCGAGCAAGATGAAGCTGCCTGCGTGCACCGGCAAGGTACCTGAGCTAGCACTGAACAAGTCACCTCGGGCCTTGGAGAATTTAGTTTGTGCTTTTTATGGCCTTGTCACACCTCACCAGGGCAGAGGTGGTGCCGAGAGTTGGCCTGACCAATGTTTTTCACTTAACTAGAGTCTTCTTTCCCAGTTGTCCACAAGATGGTGTTTTTCACTGAGTGGCAGTGAAGAGCAGTAGGCCATTACCAGATCTTGTGCAAGGCTCTGAGAGTATCTGAATTTACAGAAATAGCTTGTTCCTTTGGGAAGTGTCAGCTGCACACCCGTAAAAACATCAAACGGTCTGGAGCAGCAAGATGCTTTTGGGTAACAAGATTGCCTCTGTGCAAAATGTGCCGCTATACCCAAATCAGATGTTTCTTGTCCAGGAGGACAAGCCAGGTGGCCACCATTCAAAATCAGGGTGGCAAACGCCTCTCGTGGCTCCTCCGAGGCATGAAGGGCAATATTGTACTAGTTATTTGTGGGACACTCGGGGGAGGAGACCTGGGGGTGAGTGGCCTGCTGTTTTATTCCCTAGAGGCAAGAGAACTGATTTATTAATGGACTGTCCCCCTGGACAATTTTCATTTTTTTTCCTGTTTTCTTTTTTGGAGGGGAGGGAAAAAACACCAAATGTTGGAGTGAGAAATTGTAGCTGGTTAGAACCTACCTCAACAAAAGTGAATCAATGTATTTGTTACATGTAACGATATATAAATATAGATATCTATAAACTCGGATGTGCAATATCATATGCATTACTGTATTTCTGCCTCTCCCCTAGAGAAAAAGACAACCTGTCTCTGCCTCCCTCTAAGAAAAAGACAACTTGACCAACTAAACAAGAAGACTTGTAGCCACAGCTTAAAGGGAAATTTTGGCTGTGGGAGAACCCCAGATGGGCCACGGACTGCCATTTGTTTAAAATACTGTGCCTGGCCTTCTTGCTGGGGAGGCACCTATATGGGCTATATTTCCAGTGGCTAGGGGAAAAAGCTGCCATGAAATAAACTATCATTCATATTCTGTGACAATATAGTACTTGCAAGTAAGAACTTGACAAAATGACTTTCTATAGGGTTTAAGTACCATCTGAGACAGTCAAACCCCCATCAATGCTTTTTCTTTCAAATGAAATGAAATTATGTAGAAAGTCATCCTCAGCCTTGGTAGACGTTAATGTCAACAAGCCATTGTTGCAATATGTCACTGGCTGGTGAGGAGAATACTGATGTGAGGGCATTGTAGCTGACTTTCCTCTAATGTTTGAATATTACAGGAAAAATATCTAAATTACTGGAGTGGAGTAAAGTGCAGTAATGTAAGTAATTAGTTGCTCAAAAGAAAAACCTTTTAAAGAGCTGTGTTCAGGCCATAAGGGTTCATTTGGATTTGTTCAACCAGCACTAAAATGATTGCTTTTCCATAATAAATATAAACAGGAGAAAAATGCAAAATCTTATTCTGTAGAGCAACTAAACTAATGATTTCTCTTTATGCTTATTCTGAGATTATAGCTGCATTTTGGAGGCAGTTATTAATATTTCTGAATAAATATTTTTCCTTTAGTTTTTAAGCTTTATGTAAAACCTATGTGTTAATTGTGAACATAACTTACTTTTACTGTCTGTTATTCCAAGATCTCAAAACATTTTGCAAACATACTAAACCAGAGACAGAGCAACGATTTTACTTTTTTTTCCCTTAACCTCTGGGAGGAACAGAAGACAGTATTTGTTTAACAGAGCATGAAC